>NC_142685.1:89773333-91000000 GCF_056320005.1 Nelumbo lutea | reverse complement strand
GCTGCAACGCGTGCATCGTCGAACTCCCAGATCTCTTCTAGTGCACGTCCTTGTGCAGAAGCATGGACTATCAAGTAAAACCTTGCACATTGTGATGCACGTCACTGCGCTACCATGTCGCGCTCGGTAAGCATCAATGTGCCTTCATGTCGCCTCTAGTGCATGCAACTGCACTACCCGTGCGTCATGGGTGACGGGGAGGAAGCCCCATGACTGCCAACGCTCGCCCAATGGCGCCCCCAAACTCCTCACCTGCATCACTACTCAACTCGACATTCGGTTCCATGGGTGTTTCAGTTGGTCTAGCACCTAACAACCCTGTCTCCTCTAGAAAATCAAGAACACATTTCCTCTGGCACAGATTAATACCATTCTTGGACCCCACTACTTCTATCCCTAAGAAATATCTTAATTTGCCAAGATCTTTTGTCTGGAAGTGATCATGCAAGTAAGTCTTCAACCTGTCAATCCTTGGTCTATCACTGCCAACGATAACAATATCATCTACATATACCACCAATGAAATCTTCCTAGCACTGGACTCATAGCTGAATACGGAATGGTTATCCTGTCATTGTTTCATGCCAAATTTCTTCACCACTTCACTGAATTTGCGAAACCATGCATGGGGGGATTGTTTAAGCCCATAAATAGTCTTCTTAAGTCTACATACCTTATCACCCTCCCCCTGAGCAACAAGCCCTAGTGGTTGCTCCATGTACACTTCTTCAAGGAGATGACCATGTAAAAAGGCGTTCTTGATGTCAAGCAGAAATAAGGGCAAATCATACATAGCAACAAGGGAGACCAGAAAACAAACGAAGCCAATTTTGGCATCAGGGGAGAAGGTGTCTATGCAATCGATACCATACAGTTGTGATTAACTGTTGCAACCAATCGAGCTTTCAACCACTCAACACTCCCATCAGGTAAATACTGAACAGTGTACACCCACTTACAACCTACAATATGCTTACTAGGTGGAAGAGTGGTGAGGCCCCATGTATGAGTATTGGTCAGGGCCAAGAGTTCTTCCTCCATTGCTTGGAGCCACCCTAGAGAAGAGCTTCCTGGAAATCCTTGGGAATAGAGACAGATGATAACATAGAAACAAACTGGCGATGGAAAGTTGAAAGGTGAGATAACACCAACTTCATGCTCCTCTACCAATCTTCATCCCCGTCTAGAGATCTTGAAACACACAAGAAGGGTAAAAAATGATAGAGCAATTAAGAAACTTAGTCAAATTACTAACAGACATCAGGTTAAAGGGAAACTTGGGAACATATAAAATTGAGGATAGGGATGATGAGTCTGTGTCAACATTACCAACACCACATATGAAGATGCAGAACTATTGGCAAGAGTAACAAATTGTGATGTGGAGGTAGAGGTGTAAAGTGGGCTGCGCCGGGTCGACATGGCACGGCCCATGGGTGGCCCATTTAAAATGCGAGTCGTGCCGCCCTCCCCTGTGAAAAATTTATGGGTCCGCTCGGCACGGCCCATGGCCCAGGCTCGTGTGGGTCCGTGCCGTGCCGCAGGCCGAGCTGGCCCATGGACCGAGCCTTGGGCCAAGTCGGGTCGTGCATCAAGCCAAAGCTATTTATTTAAAAACAAATTGATAAAAAACTTAAAATTTTAATTTTATATGAATTTTGTGTATACAATTGCTTATATATACAATAATTAAATAAATTAGTATAATAAAATTAAAAACATTATTTATTTTATTAATATATTGTATACTATATATTATTATATAATTAGAATTTATATAATATTATATACATACATACATATACATATACATATACTTATACGTATACATATACATATACATATACGTATACATATACATATACATATATATATACACATATATATGGGCCGTGTTAGGCTGGGCTGTGCCGATCCACTTGGTTGTGCCGTGTCATGCCAGTCTGCGGACCTAAAACCCCAGGCCCAGCACGGCTTGCATGATTGTGCCTGGCCAGTCCAAGTTCGTGTCGGGCTGCGGCTAGCACAGCCCGATCTATACCTCTATGTGGAGGACGGGGAAAGGGATGAAAACACACCTGGAGTCTCAGTAATATGATCGGAAGCTCCAAAATCGGTAATCCAATGGGAAGGTTTAGATGCCAGACAAGCCATACGTAAGTGTGCAAGGGTAGCCGTGTTCTGCTGAGACGTACCCTGAATGAACCGCTCATACTCATCTCGTGGAACACTCATCATCTCCTTTCTAGAGGCATTTGTAGATGTAGAAGGTATTTGATCAGTTTGATGATATTGTTGTCTCAAACTACCACCAGTTACAACTGCATGATTTACCCAGGTCGAAGGTGGGCCATGTAGATCATAGCAAAAGTTGATAGTATGTCCCTCCATACCACAATGTATACACCTCCTCTGACCATTACTACGTCCTCTACCACGGGCTCCCCCTGAGTTTCTACCTCCAACACGACCATCACCACGACCAGGCTGACCTTCACAAGATCCTCTAACTCCACGGCCTCCCCCTCTCGTTACTGCAAATGCATATCTATCTAATATAGTGGAGTTCTTCGTGGGTCCAACTGAGATCCTCCTAGATGGGCAAACACTTCCTCAAGAGAGGGAAGAGCAGACCACCTAGTATCTATGCTCTTACTGGTTCCTATTCAGACTTCAACCCTACTAAAAATCTGGTCACATCCAACTGTTCTCTCTGTTATTGTTGAATTTTGACATCAGGTGTAAGAGGATGATGCACATTCAACTCATTTCGCAGATTTCTCATACTAGCATAATAGTCCTCAAGACTTTGATTCCCTTGTTGCAGATTGAAATACTCTTGGTACAATTGGTAAACCCTAGTAGTGTTGTCTTGTTCAGAATAAAGCTTCTTTGCATGATCCCAAGCCTCCTTGGTTGTATCTAAAAACATGAAGTTCACGTTGATTTTGGGTTCCATACTATTCCATAGCCATGTCATACTTTGTGCATCCTCTTGCTCCCACTCATCATATCCTTGAGAATCAGTTGGGGGTTTATATTCCCTCACATGCTTCACTTTCTTCTTAGATTTTAGAAAAACTTCAACAAATTTAGCCCAAGGCACATAATTCTCACCATTCAGTTTGATAGATGTCATCTGCACATTCAGATAATCAGAAGGGACCATCACACTACACTTTCATTCACTGCTGTCTCAATTGACTGCACAAGGAAAAGAAAGAAATTCTACCACTAGTTTGTCACTCCACTTCACTAATTAGTCACTACACTACACACCAATGACTGATTATTACTAGGGTACCTACTATCATAGGTTTCAGCAACAACACTCACCATTGTTCCCCACTTTCAGCAACAACACCATTGCTGTCTTCCACTTTCAGCACCATAATCCATGACATTACACCTCACAAACAGGGAATTTGGTTCTGCAACACATCACAATCTGTTCCTCACTGCTACTCCCATGTAATCTACCTATCTGAGCCCCCACAAGACAAACTTGCACTGTCACTCAACTTCACACCTGAAACCAGCCCTCTTCGAACGAGTAGAGAGTTTTCTACCAACCACACAAAACAGCAACAACTCTACCCATTAGAGGCATGAAAACCTCCAGAACAAGAAAACGATCAGTCCGTTTTAGTCCTTCTGTGAAACTCCTATCTACCAATGAGAAATCTGCAAATCAGGCTTTATTTATACCTTTCTAAATGTTAGAGTTAGCCGAATAAGGGTAGATTAGTCATCTCACATTGGTTAAGTTATGAGCTTATGTGGCAGTCTTATTAGAGGTTCTCTGTCCCATACTTAAGTAGGGGCAGTTTAGTCCTTGTACATTTAATTAGAAGCCTAATCACTATTAAGAGGTCGACTGATAGGGTTTAGCTATCAAGTTCGACAGTTCTTTCATCTTCTTCTCTTCTCTTCTCTTTCTTCTTCTCCTTACTGGTTCGGACTACTGTAGCTACAGTAGCTACAGTAGCTATAGTAAAAACATGGTATCAGAGCGTGACAACTTCAGTTCGTGACCTGTTTCAGTTCGTGCTTCAGTTCTCTCCTTTTCTTCTCTGGGCTGTCAATGGAGAAAAGTGATTCGTCCCAGGCCTGAAACATCACAGTTTTTTTTTTCTGGTGCACAGAACCTTCTTTCCTAAGAAAACAACTTCAGCAGTGAATGGTTGGCTGAAGCTCTCAAATGAAGGTTGGTTATCTCTCCTCTGTGCTGTTGGTATTTCTGGGTTGAAAATCTTCAAGAACTTGAGAGGACTGATCAGAACCTAGAAAACTAAGTTGGTTGTTGCCCTGGTTCTTGAAAAAAATTCCAAGAACAGGCTGTGTTTACAGTGACCAAATGGTGTAAGGGCTGCTACTGTAGGTGGCCGAATGGTGCAAGGTGTAATGCAATGGTACTAGTTGAGTTTTTTTGTTGGTCTTGTGGTGCCCTCTTAAAAGCGTTAAAGCAGGTCTGTATTGTGTGTGACAGCTATGGCTGTGTGGTGGTGCTTGTAATACACGAACTCTTGACAGCAGTAGTGGTGTGACAGCTAGTTGAGTTTTTGTTGAGTAGTTGTAAATGAGCTTGCATGTGATTAGTAAGTGCTGAGTTAATGTCGGTGTAGTCTGTTTTTTTTTTTTGTGAAAGCAGTAGTGGTGTGGATAAGAACAAAGGCGTGTGTATCTATCATTGTGTTTAGGGACTGCTGTAGGTTCTGGAACATCAAACTCTTGATAGTAGCACTTAGTTGGTGATTGGGAATTCAGATTAGAGGCAGCATTGAAAGAGTATCATGGCAGCAATGGGAGATGGCTGTAGTGATCAGAAACCTAGTGTGGTGGTTTCCTCTGACTATCTAGGTGTACAGATGACCTCAATTAAACTGAATGGTGAGAACTATGTTCCATGGGCCAAGTCGGTGGAAGTTTTTCTCAAGGCAAAGAGAAAAGTGAAGCATGCGAAAGAAGATAAACCACCGGCTGACTCTCCAGGGTTTGATGATTGGGAACAGGAGGATGCTCAAATCATGACATGGCTATGGAACAGTATGGAACCCAAAATAAGTGCCAACTTCATGTTCTTAGATACAGCTAAGGACATATGGGAACATGCCAAGAAGCTGTATTCTGGGCAAGATTATACTACAAAGGTATATCAGTTCTATCAGGAGTACTTTGGTCTGCAACAAGGAAATAAAACCCTAGAAGAGTACTATGCCAGTATGAAGAGCCTCAGAAATGAACTCAATGTCTATCATCCTCTCACTCCAGATGTTAAGGTTCAACAACAACAGAGGGAACAACTAGATGTCACAAGGTTCTTAGTGGGGTTGAAATCAGAGTATGAACCAGTTAGAGCCCAAATATTGGGGGGCTCTACCCTTCCTACACTTGAGGAAGTGTTTGCTCGGCTCCACAGGATTTCTTTGGGATAGATAGAGAATCCCACACAGTCTGATAGATCAGCTTTTGTAACAGTCAGAGGAAGTGGACGTGGTACGAAAGGGGGAGGACATGCCTCCCGAGGAGGTCGTGGTGGTTCCATATTTGGCCGTGGTGGTGGTCGTGACTCAGGGGGAGGCCGTAGCAAAGAAAAAGGGAGCTCTACAAGGAAGTGTACCCACTGTGGCAGGGAAGGACATTTCGTAAATTTCTGTTATGATCTTCATGGACGCCCTCCCTCTAAATGGGCCAATCATGCTATTGCTGGTGGGGTTGATGTCAGTGATAATCAACAGGCAGACCTAACTCCTTCCACATCTACATCTGTTTCTGGAAGGGAGATGGTGAGTGTATCGCGTGATGAGTATGAGCGGTTCCTTCAGTCCACTTCACAGCACACTACTGCTACTCTTGCCCACTCAGGTATAGCTTGCCTGTCATCTAAAACCTCTCCTTGGATTATTGACTCTGGAGCCTCTGATCACATGACCGGGACTCCAGGTGTGTTCTCTTCTCTCTCTGAAACTTCCACATCTCAAACTGTTACCCTTGCCAATGGTTCCTCCTCTCCCATCTGTGGTGTTGGCAATGTTGACATGGCTTATCTTTCTTTATCATCTGCTCTATATGTTCCTAAGTTTCCATTCAATCTTATGTCTGTTGGTAAATTAACCAAGACTCTTAACTGATCTGTTACTTTTTTCCCTTCCTCTTGTGTTTTTCAGGATCTCAGGACCGGGAAGAAGATTGGTGGGGGGCATGAAGCTGGTGGATTGTATTACCTTGATGGTGGTGGATCGTCAGTTGCACTTCAGACTTCAGTCACTCCTCTACAGTGGCATTGTCGACTGGGACATCCTTCTCTCAAGGCACTCAAGATACTAGTTCCGTCTTTGAGTCATTTGTCACTGTTACAGTGTGAGTCGTGTCAATTTGGGAAACATTGTCGTGTTTCCTTCAGTCCTAGAGTTGAAAGTCGTATGTTGAGTCCTTTTGCCTTGGTTCATTCAGATGTTTGGGGCCCGATCAAAATAGAGTCTTATAATGGTTACAAGTATTTTGTCACTTTTATTGATGATTGTTCAAGAATGACATGGATTTATTTAATGAAAGAAAGGAGTGAATTATTTTCCATTTTTCAAAAATTCCATGCTGAAATACGTACACAATTTGGTGTTCCAATCAAAGTTCTTCGTTCAGATAATGGTCGTGAATATTTTCTAACTTCCTTTCAACAGTATTTAGAACAGCATGGCATCATTCATCAAACTTCTTGTGCATCCACTCATCAACAAAATGGGGTGGCTGAACGGAAGAACCGTCATCTCCTTGAAACAACTCGGTCTATTCTTCATCATATGAGTGTTCCTAAACGGTTTTGGAGTGATGCTATACTTACTGCGTGTTTCCTCATTAATCGGATGCCCTCCTTTATTCTTCATGGTCGGTCTCCCTTCTCTATCTTGTTTCCCACCTTGTCTCCCTTTCCATTAACACCTACCTCGTATCTTTGGCTGTGTGTGCTTTGTTCACAATCTGAGTCCTGGAATAGACAAGTTGGATGCACGCTCCATTAAGTGTGCCTTTCTTGGCTACTCTCGGACTCAAAAAGGGTACAAGTGTTACAATCCCATTACTCGGAAGTGTTATGTCTATCCTGATGTCACCTTTTTTGAGTTTGTTCCCTTCTTCTCAGGAACTGAAGCATCTTCGTCTCCACCTTTACTTCCTCTTCCTCTTTCGGTCAGTGATCCCGTTCCGGGTGTTCCTGTTGGAGTTGACTCGTCGTCCTATCCAGTGCAAATCCCTACTGAACGACCACCAATTCGGCAAGTGTATACACGTCGAACGACACCGGCCCCTCCTCCAGCTTCTACCTTGTCCGCGGATCCTGTCGTTGCTCTTGTTGCTGAACCTTCAGAACTTGACCTACCCATTGCCTTACGGAAAGGTAAACGTAGTTCTACTCTCCATCCCATTTCCAATTTTGTTTCAGTATCTCGCCTTTCCGCCTCACATCACCAATTTGTTTCACTATTGTCATCTATTTCCATACCTAACAATGTCCAAGAGGCTCTTAGTTCACCTGGGTGGAGGCAGGCAATGGAGGAGGAACTCTCTGCTCTTCAACATACTCACACGTGGGAGCTCACTACTCTTCCCCCTGGTAAGCATGTTGTAGGTTGTAAATGGGTGTATACTGTTAAGTACTTGCCAGATGGTAGTGTGGAGCATCTGAAAGCCAGACTTGTTGCTAAAGGGTATTCACAGTTGTATGGAGTGGACTATATGGAGACCTTCTCTCCAGTGGCTAAGATTAGCTCTGTCCGTGTGTTAATTTCCCTGGCAGTATGTATGATTGGCCCTTATTTCAACTTGACATAAAAAATGCCTTCCTTCATGGTGACCTTATAGAGGAGGTATATATGGAACAACCACCTGGGTTTGTTGCTCAGGGGGAGGCTGGTAAGGTGTGCAGACTGAAAAAGGCAATTTATGGGTTGAAACAATCGCCTCGTGCTTGGTTCGGGAAGTTTAGTGAAGTGGTGAAGAATTTTGGAATGAAACAATGTCAGGTTGATCCTCAGTGTTCAGCTATGACTCAGAAGCTGGAAAGATTTTATTAGTGGTCTATGTGGATGATATTGTCATAGCTGGCAGTGACAAATTGGGGATCGACAAACTCAAGGTCTTTCTACAAAATCATTTTCAAACAAAAGACCTTGGGACATTGAAGTATTTCTTGGGTATAGAAGTTGCTAGATCAAGACAAGGTGTAAACCTGTGCCAAAGAAAATATGTTCTCGATCTATTGGACGAAACAAGACTGTTAAGTGCAAAACTGGCTGAGACTCCTATGGAACCAAATGTTAAGTTGAGCGGTGATACAGGGGGAATATTTGATGATCCTGGGAGGTATAGACAACTAGTGGGAAGCTGAACTATTTGACTATCACGAGACCAGACATCTCCTTTGCAGTCAGTGTGGTGAGCCAATTTATCCAGAACCCTCGTATATCTCACTGGGATGCAGTTCTTAGAATTGTAAGATATTTGAAGGGAGCTCCAGGTTGTGGGCTATTGTATAAACCAGGAGGAAAACTTGAAGTAGTTGGGTACACGAATGCAGATTAGGCGGGCTCTGTGTCTGATAGAAGATCTACTACAGGTTACTGCACATTTCTTGGAGGAAATCTTGTGACGTGGAAGAGTAAAAAACAGACGGTTGTGGCTAGAAGCAGTGCTGAAGCCGAGTACAGAGCCATGGCACACACTACATGTGAATTAGTGTGGTTGAGGAATCTCCTACAAGAAATCGGGTCCACATGGATAAACTTATGAAGTTGTACTGTGACAATCAAGTTGCGCTCCATATCTCATCCAACCCTATTTTTCATGAGAGAACAAAGCACATAGAGATTGATTGCCACTTTGTGAGGGAGAAGGTTCTTACTAGAGAGATAAGCACAGAACATGTAAGCTCAGGTGATCAGTGGGCAGATTTGTTTACAAAAGCCTTAAGCTCAGGGAGAGTGAACTATATATGTAACAAGCTGGGATTATATGATATATATTCTCCAGCTTGAGGGGGAGTGTTAGAGTTAGCCGAATAAGGGTAGATTAGTCATCTCACCTTGGTTAAGTTATGAGCTTATGTGGCAGTCTTATTAGAGGTTCTCTGTCCCATACTTAAGTAAGGGCAGTTTAGTCCTTGCACATTTAATTAGAAGCCTAATCACTATTAAGAGGTCGACTGATAGGGTTTAGCTATCAAGTTCGATAGTTCTTTCATCTTCTTCTTCTTCTCTTCTCTTCTCTTTCTTCTTCTCCTTACTGGTTCGGACTACTGTAGCTACAGTAGCTACAGTAGCTACAGTAAAAACACTAAACAAATCAGAATTACTGTTATGCCGTCACTTAAGTGAGAGACACATCAGCTAACTTAAGATCTACTTGTAATTACATCCAACACATAAATTAATATAAAATGTCTATACTACCCCTCTACAGCCGACTCCAATAGGTGAAGGATATTTAATTGGGGCAGAACTTATGGCAGCAGTTTTTAGGGTGCAAAAAGACAAGGAAATGGGAGCTGAAAGATTGATTATTGCAGGTGACTCCAAAGTGGCTATCAGTTGGTTAATGAAGGGTAGTAGAGATGTTTGGATCTACAAAAATGAAATCAGACACTTTAGATGGTTTTCAAGAGATATGCAGCTTGAAATACAATTGGTACAAAAAAAAGGGGCTAGTAGGCAACAGTTATTTTGGACTCAAAAAAATTGTATGAGGTGGGGGTGAGACTGTAGAGATTATGGTCACAAAATATCTTTGAATTGTAAATTCACCTCTTTTTCTACTTGTTTGTGTTTCTTAATTAATGAAATTCATAATCTTTGTTATTGATGAAAAAAAAGTATAGAAGCAATAGCTGAATATTCTAAGAAAATTCAAGCTCGGCTCATGAAAAGCTCAATTTAGCTCTGCCTAAACCGAGCTTTAAGACAAGATCGAGAACAATGAAGCTCAGCTCGTGAATCTTGTGAGCCTAATTGAGATTTTATTATATATAATATTTTTAATTATATATCATTTTTAATTTTTATATGTATAATTATATATAATTTTTTTACATGTACACAAGGATCAAAATTTCGCAACATATTGGACCGTATTGGCCGGTCATTGATATGATGTTTTAAGTTTTTTAAAGAAAATATTTTAAACATTAATTAACATCATTTTCACCCCTCCATAATTTTGAAAAAAAAAAAAAAAATACAAGGCATTAGGTTCAAAGTACTGATATACCTCTTCTGCAGTATCAGGGTGTATCAATATTTTGAACCTTGCATGTACTGATGTACATAATTTTTTTTTTTTTATTTGAATATTGGCTCACTGTCAATCTCAAACATAATGAACTTCTGAGTCAAGCCGAATTCGAGCTCAGGTCTCCAGCTCAAACTTGAACCTCATGTTTTTCTACTGAGCCAAGCTCACATAGCCAGATAATCTGCTTGGCTTGGCTCAAATCTACCCTAGGTACATTGATGCAAGTCTAATTTGTATATAGTAGCCATAGACTAATACTTGATTGCCTGTGAGCACAAAATCAATCGAACAATTTAGTCCTTCTATTGGTAAGGTGGATTAAAAAATCAGCATTTCTTTTTTTGATAAGTAACAGGATATACTTCATTAAAATCCAAACTACAATATGCAACTGGTTGAAAGGTACAACACACTCCAGGTAGAGCATGAAACCAGAAGCTAACACATGAAATTTCCTGTGGTACATAGATTTTTCTTTTTAATTCTTGTGTGAGTTCGGGGGGGGGGGGGCGGTTGGCAATGGCCCCCCTGGTTCTGCCCCTTCATGAAACAATAATATGTAAGGGTGGTCTTTGGTGGGGCAGATGGACACAAGGACAATATGGATTTTTTCACATTTTTATTAAAATGCTTGAGAACTAATTTTCTCTGTGCTCTACTATTTCGTTCTTTCTTTAAAGCGCCATTACACAATATTGATCCCAGCTATCCAGGGTCTTGGGAGGGTGGGCTGGATACAGACCTAACATTTGACATTTTTTACACCAAGTGGCTGCTCTCAGACTAAAACTTACTTGCTCATGATTGTAAGCCTGAGATTTTTCCATTTCACTCAGAAATGACCCTTTTATTCTTTCCTTTAAAATCACTTGATCAGTTACTGATAAAAAAGTTCCTACTGGTACTGGAAATGGCAATAAAATTGATTCACGTTGATACACATGCATGCATGCCTGCACATGTAATGTGCACATGACCATATTCATATGTTTATGCACCCTGGGTTTTGTTCATTTTCTTCTACACAGCACACACACATTTCTACATGAATGCATGTGTGACACATGAGCATGAACAGATGGCCACATGTAAGCATATGCATATTCATATAGGCATATCTTTTTGTCTATGTGTGTTTGTGCCTTCTATGTGCCTGTTCATTGTTAGTACTAGTGCCTAACTGGTTGATTTATTGAGTTTCTTTAGCAATCAAATTTGCTATATGATACCCTTATTAGTGAACTATGTCATGTAGACTCTTTGAAACCCCAAATTGATTGACTTAGCAGCTGCGTATAAAGGTTCTGTCAAAGTACTTGAGGGGACTTATATTTTTTATTCTGATGTGAAACTATAGCAACTTGGATTCATATCCAAAGATTTGCTGTAATCAATTATAAAGTTTTAGCTGTCAAGAGGATTTGCATTATTTGTGCTTCTACATTTAACCTGTTCTCTATTTCATCAGTTGGTCCATTGATTACATAAAAATTGGAAATAAAATATACCTATCATGTCCTGGAGTTGATACTTTTATAGAGCAACACTTCATATCTATGTCAGGTTCCAATTTGAATTCCCACATTCATGCAACACATGCAACATAGCTGGTAAACTTCCTTTATTATGAAATAGTTTCATTGCATGTAGAAGCATATCATGGTCAACTCTGATTTTCTACTATTTGGTAATAAATATGATTACATTTTTTTATCAGCAATAAATATGATTACAATTGATAAGGAAGTTTTTCTTAGAATGCCTTTTTGACATTACTGGATTGTAGCCATTTCTTTGACATTTCACAGTACTTATGCTTGTGAAAATGTGTTTTCTACAATTGTAGGTCTTCTTATTTCAGAAATCTGCTGTTCATAGGTGCAACATGGCTGGGAAGCCTGCCATAATTACTCGAGTGGTGGATAGCATGATCAACAATCTATGGCCAACTCGTGCAGAAGCGACTGATGTTGCAAATGCCGTGCTTGATGGTTCATAACTAATTACATTAAAATGGCACATATTTTTAGTTTGTTCAAAACTAATGTCTTAATGTTTATGTATCTATCTCAGGAACGGATGGTATTTTATTAGGTGCAGAGACACTTCGAGGACTCTATCCTGTTGAATCAATAAAAACTGTTGGAAGAATCTGTGCTGAAGTAAGTATGTGCATCTGCCAATTCAGAGTTTATTCTAATAAATATGCAGGAAGATAATTGTCCTTGTTCCAATAACTAATTGACTGAAGCACTACAGGAATGAAAGTATTCAGAACAAATTAAAAAATATTTTTGCAGAGAACTGTAGGGAAATCAGATTCACTATAAGAGGTATTTGGGAGACAAAACCTTTACCTACCTTAGGGTATATTTTTATTAATAATAAATTAGTATATTTACTAGTGATATAAAGAGTAAATAAATATAAGCCTCTGGGAATGACAAAATAACTCCAACTTAACTAAACCTAGTCTCATATATACAGGGTTGGCTAGATGAGTCCTCTTCTGCCATTCAATTCTGTTCATTGTCATATAAAAAGGCCTTTACCAAATACTGGTCCTATCTATCCGGGGTCTTGGGAGGGGTAGACTAGATACAGTCCTAAACCTTTGTCATTTTTTGCATAAAGTGTCTGCTCTCAGAATCGAACCTTCTTTCTTGCACTTTTCAACCCAAGACTTCACCATTATACCAAGAAAACTGTGTTAATTGTCATATCCATTGTTAAATCAATCACTCAAATCATTTCTCACTACTTCAACCTGTGTCATTTTTGGCCTACCCCTATCTCTTCTGGACCGTTGAACTTTCTATGTGCAAACAGATCACTCCTTCCTCTCTTAGTGAATGCTCCAGCATGAGCAAAAAGTGACAATTCTGGAGCCATGCTCATAAATTTAATAAGGGTTTGGAAAAAAGTTTTAATGCTGGCTTCCAACCTACACAACCCTCTATTTGGGCCCAGGACTCGCAGTGTATCTCTATAGTGGTATAATACTTAATATATCCCTAGCATACTGATACTTTTCCATG
Source organism: Nelumbo lutea (assembly GCF_056320005.1). NCBI lineage: Eukaryota > Viridiplantae > Streptophyta > Magnoliopsida > Proteales > Nelumbonaceae > Nelumbo > Nelumbo lutea. The sequence continues at coordinate 90,986,681 of NC_142685.1, read as the reverse complement.
TGAAATCTGTGGGGAATGCTTACTAGCTTTGTATCATAAAGTATGATCCTTTACAAGATACAATATATGACTATGAGTATGCTTTTAACCAAAAGAAAGGCTCACCATTTTGTAGGCTGAAAGTGTTTGCAACCAGTATCTTCAGTACAAGAGAATAGTAAAACATGTTGGGGAGCCAATGTCTCATGCAGAATCTGTTGCTTCATCAGCGGTATCTAACTCTTCCCTATCATTACTGCCTTCACTTTTTAACTTCTCTTCAACTGCATTCATGATGGTCCTCCCATTTAAAAGGTGCGTGCTGCAACTAAAGTAAAGGCAGCAATGATTGTTGTCTTTACATCATCTGGGAGAGCAGCAAGGTACTCTTCTATGTGCCAACACTCCACAAATTAATAATTTATTTTGAAAGTTAAGATTTTGAGTTCCTAACTAGGTGACTCTATTGATAGGTTGGTTGCAAAATATAGGCCTTCTGTCCCTGTATTTTCCATAGTAGTACCACGACTTAGGACAAATTCATTGAAATGGACTTTGTCTGGAACTTCACAGGTATCAATATGTGTCAATTATTTAGAGGCCTCAATGTTTGCTATCAGTTTCAGAAGTTCTTATTTCTTATGACATTTTTTGTGATATTATCTATTTATTTCCTATGTGCAGGCCAGACAATTGCTTGATGTCAGAGGGGTCTATCCTATTTTGGCCAGTCCTAATGTGGTAAGGCCTTTGCTCTTGATTACCTGATTATTAAGGAGATGGAAGACATATGCTGTCCTTTTCCCCCATAAAATAATAAGTAGAACCACTGAAAGAAGAGGCAGACTCCATAAGTATAGGAACACCATCATACACGAGAAAAACTTTAGAACTCGTACACAAGTTATTTACAGAGGATTGTTGAAAACACACTAATTGTCGATATGGAATGTGGCATTCCGACTAGTGAGGTTGCTAACACTTTGTTAAATTCTTTGGAGAATAGAATACAAGTGAAATATGAACTTCTCAGTTTTTCTATCAACTTCACATTAAAACATAGAGCTGCCTGCCTTGGGCTTGGACAGTGCCTGAAAGAAGCCTCTTAAAAAAACTGAAAACTGTATCTATGACTACTAAAACTAATAGGCTATGTTTTGGGATGGGAAATCCCTACCTATGGTAATAGTAGGGGTGCAGCTTGGGTTAGATTGAACATTCGTTAAATTTGAATGGGATGAACGCTAACTCAAGCCTCACTGATAAAAAAAATAAATGCTAACTCAAGCCTGATGTGATTGAAGTTCTAAAATAAGGCAACCCGACTTGCATCATCCCTAGGTAATAGATGGCTTATAAGAGTCAGACCCTTAGTTAATATTGAAGGGATGGATCAAACCAGAGATGATCTCATGGTCTAGTCATCTAGAACCAACAGTAGTTGATATTAGCAGGGGGCAGGGGTCAGTCTGGGATGTTCCAAATGTCTTTGAAGCTTGTATCTAATGAAGTGCCATTGGATCAGACCCAAGAAATGCTAAGAATTACCCATCCATGAAGGGAGAAGTGTATTAATTGATATTAAAAACTTTCAATTTCAGCTTATTCAATTTGGTTCCCTTTTCTTTTCTGGGCAAGGGAAGTGATTTTCCTTGTATCACTATTAATATATTTTTTCTTTTGTTTAATTTTCTTCATTCTCTTTCTTTTCATTTTGCTAACTATTACTTAATGTTCTCACATTCCAGGTTACTTCTGGCGTCTCTAGTGAAGAGTCTGGGTTGAAACTTGTATTTGATCATGGAAAATCGGTGGGATTACTAAAGCCTAATGACCGGGTTGTTGTATTTCAGAAGATAGGGGACTCCTCAGTTGTCAAGATTGTTGAGCTTCAAGCCTGATGTTTTTGGGTAGCCTTTTCCCAATTTTAGGGAGTAATAATACCAGCATTGCCAATAAATTTGCTCTGTTGTATAATTTCTACATTATTAAATTAATCCTATTCCCATCTAGTTTCTCTGAAAATATTTCAAGCAACCATGGCTGATTGTTTCTCTTGGCACTCAACGAAAGCAGCTCTGTGTCTGTTTTATTCTGAATTTTAAGGCGTAGTTCCCATCTTTCCTAAAGTGCTTTCTAGGACTCGGCATTATTGGGTAGAAAAGCCAACCTCATCTGGGTTACCTGAGAACAACCTGTGTCATTGACATTGAAATCCCAAAACCTTCAAAGTGAACATTTTGCAAACCCAGATCAACAGCTAATGCAATTACATGAAAAAGCTCAAATACTTGTACATACCAAGGAGAGAATTTGGAAAGTGGAATAGCACGAGAGAAGACATGGTTGGTCTCAAAGAAATGATGCCTACACCTGAATTGGTCTTACTAACAGGCAAAGCACCGAGAATTGTTGAAGATGGAACCTAAGCAAAAATAAACGCATATAGGAAAATAATGGCCGTTTCTAAAGTTACTTTAATATTGGAAACTTATGGGCTACCAATTCCCCACCACCTAGTTCCATTTTAAGAACTCCCAACCACCACTAAGGATAAAAGTATTGGTATCAGGCAAGGTTCTAAATATTGATATGCTTGATATGCCAGTAGGGGTAGGCAGTATTGGTATTGTATTTTTTATTTTTTATTTTTCAAATCCGGTTCAGGGGGGGCGGTTTAAGGTTCCTCCACCCTCCTGAACCTGTCAAAACCTCGAAACACCCTTTGTAGGGGCGTATCGGGTTGCTCCCGATACAAGATGTATCAGTTGATACATAATGATTTTTTGAACTTTGGTATGAGGTATCGTATTGGACAACTCGAGTATAGATACAGATATGGATATAGATACACTTTGAAAATGCATGGATATACACGAAAAAATACGGAAACGCTTTGATACACTAGGGAAATGCTATAAATTCTATAAATATATTAATAAATACTAAATTTAATGTCAAAATAGCCACAATTAATGTATAAACACATAGAAAATATATATTCTAATAATATATGTGGAAAAATGCATTACAATTAATATAGTAGGATGTATAAATATCATGCAATTTATTACAATTTTATTGACAATGCATCAATCAAGAGTCTAAGACACATAGTATATAGATTTTTAAAAATTAAAACATGCACAAAACCATTAGTATTTTATTTTCTATTAAAGTCCAAGGCACAAAACACATGCAATTATTATATTTGCAGTATTATATCAATTATTTTCTATTTTGTTATTTTTAATTTTAACATTAACAAAAAAAAGTCAACTAAAATATTAATACTCAAATGTTTGGTAAAAATTATTTTTATTTTTATAAAAAATAAATATGTTATTATAAAATATAAATTAAAGTATCATTTAATAATTTATAAAAATATACATTCTTATCTTAATATTTTTAATTCTATAAATTTTCTAAAATAAAAAGAAAAATCAATTTTTGAAATAAATGTAGACTAGTGGATTTGATAGACTCAAATTATATTATGTTCTCAAATGTTTTGTAAACAGTATTTTTATTTTTGAAACTAATATGTGTATTTATTTAATTAAAATGAAAATATTAATTAATATTTTATCAATATTTTAAGATACATATCATGAGCAAATTTATAAAATTTAAGTATTATAATAATTATTCTATCATTAATATTTTTCTAGATATGAATTTCTTGAGATTAAAAATTATTTTTTGATATAAATATGTATTTGATAAATTATTTATTCCATTAGTTTATAAAATTCTAGTTTTGAATATTATTATTTTTAATTTATAGTTGGAATTGTTGGATATAAATATAAGTTGTTTGTTTAAATTTTATGTGAAATGTGGACATTGAAGTTAATAAAGGTTGTTTTATTTCAATTATAAACATAAAATGAAAGGTGGTGGCTTAGTGATTAAAGGCATTTTTAAGACAAAATACTGGACAACTTGGGTTTGAATAATGTCATCTCCTTTTATTAAATAGAGTAATGACAATTGTTAAATTAACTTCCAATACGCCTCCATATTAGTTTTTATTAGACCTTATCAACTGATATTGTGTGATGCACACCGATATGGGTCCATATGGGACCAATATGCACAATTAGCAAGATACACCTCCAGACGTAGTGTATCCTATATCATTACATTGCGATACCAATACCCCGATACAAGGCATATTGTATCAATATTTTAAAACTTGACCACCATAAACAAGTTTATGTGCAAGTGGATGACTAAGGGTGTAACTTTTGCTCATTAGGTTGGGTTGAGGGTTAATCCAAACCCAAGCTAAGGTGAAAACCTTGAATTTGGGCATGACCCAACCCAGGGTCAAACCTTGGTTTATCAATTTAGGCCCAATTTGAGATGGGACTAAAGTTGGGTTGGGTTAGACCAGACTTAGTTGAGCTCGGACAAATTGGTTGGGTTTGAAAGAATTTACAAATATATTTTTGTATAGTCATCTCTTCTTATTATGACCTAATTGAAAAGTATAATTGATTGAAAATATTTATAAATTTTATTTACAAATTTAAATGTACATATTTTATACATATGAGGTAAACAATGAGTTAGAACATAGGCTACGCAACCAACGACATTGCAACATGTCTCACGTTTTTGATTAGTGGGTAAAAGTAAATGTAATGGGAGAGTGGGGGTGTTTGGGTACGGTGGCCTTATATTGCTTTGCATTTTGGGTTATTCAATGCCAATGGATCGAAATATTCCACCACGCTCTGCAGTCCTGGTGCTCATGCAGGCTGGCTTTGCACTAGTCCCCCTAGTCTCAGCCGAACGCTGCAATACCAACGTCATCACCTGTGCCACACGATTGCAACTGGAAGGCATAGTATAGGCTCTATACCATCTGTTATGTGTCTTAGGAGAATTCACCCCTAAAAGCTAGCTGTTAGAGGGAGGGAACCCAGACACATATACACCCCACAACAGCATCCCATACTACCGATGTGAAACCAATGGACCGTAACAGAAATACTTGCAGTCCCATTTCTCTCCTTCATTTTTCTATATTTCCAGTTTAACCAAATTAACTAACAAAGTCTTTCTTCCTGTTTTTACAGGTCTGTGAGGGACGTGCAGACCACACTGATGCCGTTGAATTCACATATGATACGCGAAATGTATCAAATAGATCTCTCTCCGTGACTTTTTCTGGGAAACCCATGATCCCACCAACAAAGAATAAATACTTGATGGTTCCTTCTCCCTTTTTTACATTAACTATGGCTTTAATTCCCCTTCGATGTTTAGGATTAATACACACTGTTGCCGAATTTTGGGATTAATCGACCTGCAAAATTTTACAATTTATGCACTTAATAGGTTTGTAATAAAGTAAACCTTTTCCAGAGAATGGTGTCGTGGTGTAGTTGGTTATCACGTCAGTCTAACACACTGAAGGTCTCCTGTTCAAGTCCGGGCGGTGCCAGTTCTTTTATCATTTCTAAATTTTTACCCACTTGGCCAGCTGGCTATCAAAGTGCTAGTCCATAGATTCCTGGCTATGGTGGTGTCTGATAAAACTGAAATTTGAAAAGCAAATTTCTGCCGTTCTTTTGTTTTTTAAAATGTATTTAATATTAAAAGAAATGAAGAGATTAATCGTTGGTAGTGTCGGGTATCATCTGTCATTTTCTTATTTATCATATTTTTTTGTTTAATATGAAAATCTAGAGATGTTAATAGGGGTGTCAATCGACCGATTTTGGATTGGAACCATCCAAACCAAAATTAATTTAGACGGATTGAATGGACCAACAAGACATATTGAGTTGGACCAATCCAGACCTAATGGTCTGAAGTATTTATTGGATTAGATTGGACATGGTCCATCCATAATGAATTTATATTAGATTGGGTTGGATTGAGAAACTATCTAGTCTATTGATAGAAGAAAAGAATGTAGGTGTCAAGGGGCCAAGTTTGAGTTAGAATTAATCTTAAATTAAAATAAAATTGAACAGAATGGACGGTTCAAACATTGAATTGGACCCATCCAAAGTGGTCCAAAATATGCATTGGATTGGATTTTGGACCTGGTCCATTTGTAATGGAATCACATTGGGTTGGATCGGATTATACCAAATCCAGTCCAATTGACACACCTAGATGTGTACAAATAATTTGATAAATTTTTGTGTTTTTATAATTTTTATTTCTTTCTATTTTTTGAGTTATTATTATAAAAGCATGACATCATGTGTTGACCTATCTGAGTACTTTAAAGATAAAAGAATCTCATTTTTAGGAAACTTTAAATTTTCTATGCCATTTCCAAAATTAATTATAAAAACTATTATTATGCCACTTTGTTTAATATGACAAATCTATATTATATGAGATATGTTAAAATTTTTCATTAATTTTTATATATTGTTTATGCAATTTTATTTATTTATTTTTATTATTTAATTATGGCATCATTGTTTGACCAATTTTATCAAATGGTTGGATCATTAGGGTGCATGTTGTGCAAGTTGGGCCAAGTTAATAATCAACCTAGGCCTAAGACTCGCACCCAAGTTCAAGGTTGACCTATCCAATTTGGGCCCAATCCACATTGAAGTTTGATGCACTTGGGTTGGGCTCAAGCTTGGGTTGGTTATAAATGTCTGCAAATGCGTGCCTATGTATGTATGTATGTATGTATGTATGTATGCATGTATGCATGTATATATGTATGTATTTATGCATGTATCTTTGTATGTATGTATGTATGTATGTATGTATGTATGGTTAGAAGAAGCTACATAAGGCTAAGCCTAGGCACACCTAAAAAAATATTAAAGTCCAAGCTTTGGGCTAGGCCCAGGCCCAACCTAAGGACCAAAAACCCAAGCCAGTTTGTCTAAAATTGCAAGTTGGGTTGGTCTAGGCTCAAATTTAGTCCACCTAATCTGCACCTTTATGCATCATGAAATTAGTTTAAATTTGTATTCTATTTTCATCATTAATAAAAACAACTCTTATTTATTAAACTTTTGTTTAATATGATAAAATAAATAATATTGGAGATGTACCCAAATGTTCTTTGCATTTTTTCTGTGTTTTTAATAATTATGCCTCTTTCTTAAATTTATTGTTAATATAACAATGTGGGTTGATCACTGAAAGGTTGAACTATGGATCCATCACTTGAACAAGATAAAGGTTTCTATTTTTAGGTCACTTTTAATTTGTGTATTTCATTTTCATCATTAATAACACTATTTCTTATTTATCGTTCTTATTTTTATTAAAATGATATATATGTGTGTGTGTGTGACTAATTTTTTTGTAATTTCTATATTTTTATTTATTTTTAAACCTTTATTATTTGACTATAAAACCATTGGTGACCCGTTTGACCTAGATGGTTGAACTACATACTTGCCACACTAACAAAGGAACAACTTAGTTTTCATGTTGGATTTAAGTACATAGCTTTTTAATTGTTAAAATTATTGGTAATAGATTTAATTAGTATAATTTATTGGTGAGAAACAAAAATAAAAAATACTTCAAATAAAGAATCTAAGGAAGGAGAATGGAAATTAACCTCTTAATAAGAGAGAGTTAAATGAAGTGAAAAGTAATAGTTTAAATTACACTTTTTGTCCCAATTAGACAAAGACTAAATTCAAAAGTAAGGGTATTTTAATCAAAATTTATATAAAATTTATTTATTTAATTTAAAATAAATATATGATTTGATGAGAGGAGAAGGGAGCTAATACCTTAAATATAAGACTTAATAAGAGGAAATGGAAAGGATATAATATAAAGATCATATTCAACAATGGAGATATTTAGTTAAGAAAAATTTTAGACTCTATATATTGTTCCCACTTTTAATAGTAATATAGATTATTACTAATCGGGACTGTTTAATGCACGGGCTTTGTTAAAGGAATGTGAAGCAAATTGAACCTTATGATATTGCTAGCCCTATAATCTTTTATGAATTATTTTCACCTAAATCAGGCCTACCCATAATCATCCCTAGTCTAACCACAATTTATTAGACAATGCATGTCCTTAGCTCCAATCATATTGATGTACATAAGCATTTAAAAATAATATAAGTATATCGTTGTTTCATGATCAAATTTGGTGCGTTTTTGTGAATTACCCCTTAGACTAGACACTTATGAGGCTCCTGTTAGTTTAGAATATTCTCAGCCACTGGATAGACTTGGAGAGTTTATCTTGACAAGGCTGACACTGATGTGCTGTCGAGTTGGTGGATCAGCTTGTCTTAGTTGCTAGGGTTAAACCCCAAGCACAATTAGTGGGTGTTTGGAAGAAGCATTGAACTTGGACCAATTTCTAGTTATGCCTTGGTCCTTTGAGATAGATGGAAAAAACTAGAAAGTTACATTTAACCTTAAACTTGATTATGATACTACACTAGGTTTTGGATGAAACTACTTTTGATATGCCAACTACTGAGATCCATCAACGGTCAAATATCTAGGTTTGTTGGGGTAGTTTAGGATATTACCTGAATAGGTGATCATAATGATAGGATCAGCCCCTTTGTTAGACAAAGTGAATATCAAGATTTACACTCTCTCTAATGGAAACCTAACTATCCATCAACGGTCAAATATCTAGGTTTGCTGGGATAGTTTAGGATATTATCTGAATAGGTGATCATAGTGATAAGATCAGCCCCTTTGTTAGACAAAGTGAATATCAAGATTTACACTCTCTCTAATGGAAACCTAACTACCATCAACAGATTTCAATTATATTTGAAATATTATTTGCAAAATATGTTTATATGTTATATTACTATTTAATAAAAAATGTTTTAATCTTAGGATTTGAGTAAAGAGTATGATACTACGTTTTGCAATCAAGAAAAATGTCCTTACCTATGAGTAATGTTTTAATGATTATGGGGTAAGAAGTTAGGTGTAAGAGACCATTACAGTCCTAATTATCTAATGGATTTCATCTTACATATGCCCATTATCCTTGAGTTTTCATAGGGTGGTTGAATTCAATGATCATTTATGTTTAAATGTTGGGCCCAAATAAAGTCCAAGCTGATTGGTAAGGGTTCACTACACCTAGGTAGTGAATTTGACCTAACCTCTTCTAGAGGTGAGGCTAAACATTTATGGACTTATATATATGAAACCTTTATGGGTCCCACGCCATACGATGGTCATGCATATGTGGCCATGCAATGCCTAAGTTATTAAGCCATTAAAGAAAATGGCCTAAAACCCAATACTAATGTGATAATTTAAGTTGTCATGTGATTTGGCTTAAAAATGGGTGTAGATCTGAGTACGAAGCACCCATTCTCTTTAGAAGATAATGCTCATCTAATTAAAGTTAAAGACCTTATCAAAATCTGATTTTGATCAACTCCTAATAGGTGAGCTATGCAATGAGCTATGTGAGCAGGTTCATATTTGGGATGACCCTTAACCTAACCCAATCCATTTAACTTACACGTCTACTTTATTAGAGAGAGAGACAAAAGGGATTAAAAGAGATTTAAGAGGAAATTAAAGATTTAATGGGGAGGGAGATGTTACAAACATTGACTATTAAGGTGAGAGAGAGAGAGAGAGTGAGATAAGAATGGTTTTAATGATCATTTAAAAATAAATATGCACACATGTCAAGAAAGTAGAGAAAGAGGAGGCACATGTGATTTTTATGGTGGGACGACCAATCAACCCTCACCTCCCCTTCTTTAGAGTAATGTTGCGTGAGGTTTCGCAGCATGCCCACAATTCGACCATTCTTGGCACTTGCATCCATAAGAACCATGGATATTTTGGTTGCCTCCACAAATGGCAAACATTGTCTTCCAAAAATGATAAAATCTTGGATTGCCGACATTCTACAATATGCACATATCTATGCCACTTTCGAATTCATATCACGTCTAAGTCTCCTTTACGCACCCATGACATTCATTAGTCAAGAATATCTTGTCAGAAATAGATAGAGAAGAAATAGTTCTAGAAGTGAATATAGAGGAGGTTGGTTATAGTGGCTCATTTTAGGCTCTATTGTATGCAAGACAATGACTCATTAGCTCCAATTTAAATGCTTAAACCATCTTCCCTAATGCAATCTTCTAGAAGTGCCAATGCCAAAAGATGTCCATATGAGTTTAAAAAACTAATAAAAATTACAAGAACAACAATCACAATAAAGAAATTGCAGCCCTTAAAAAAAGTTTTAGCATACACAAACAACTCTGACTTACACGATTAAAATCATTGTTGATACCACAATTGACAAGGCGAACTCATAAAATGTGTTTGCAATGACAAGCCTAATATTGCCTTAGAAATATTAATTAATTTGTGTGACTCCAAAATTGACCTCACGCAACTGAATCAAATGCTCCAATAGAAAAAGTTTGAACATCAAGTATGGATTGGAAATGTCCTTACCTAGAAGAGCATATCACAATGAAGAAGAAAAAGAGAAACCAACCTTGTTGCTGCACTAGCCTTCCCATTATAAAGGTTTTGGTTTCACGATTATATTAGAATTAAAAATTGGGTAGGTTCCGGTTTTCACCCCTCCTGTACTGAATCATACCCAAAAGCGATTATTTTGTTTGGTATATATAATATTTCCTTCATTTTCTTACATTATCAAATTTGATAGATAGATAGATAAAGGTGTTTAACATTTTAACATAAATAATTTATAACTTTTCTATCAATTTTATTAAAGTTATATGATCAAAATTTGAATTTTAGGTTACCATTCAAATAAGAAAAGTGGTTTTAGGTTTAATTGGTTCAGTTTTTAACCTATGTTATTGTTGAAACCTAAATTTTCAGTTTACCAAGACGGTTTTGGGTCTATAATTTTGGCCCGATTAATGATTGGTTTGGGATTGCTTCGACCTAGATTGGACCAAGACCCCACTCATTGGCAACCCTATCCTGAATGATGGCCAACTTCCAATCGAGACACCTCTTAAAGCTTGATGAGAAGCAATCAAAGTAGCAAGACCAAAAATAATGTTATTGAAAACTGAAGTCCATTAGGCATGGGATGTCTCATATGCTTACATTGTTATTGAAAAATAAAAACAATAGTAAGGTGCATGAGTCGGCAAGCCCTTCCTTAAATTAGCAAGAACTTGAGTAATCCAAATCTACACATATAACCCAAGAAAATTAGTAACCTAAACAACCACAAGAGAACAACAAATGAAGTAGTGAAATGAGAAGCTTACTATGAAGAGAGACATGACTTCTTTATAGAAATTCCATGAAAAGTTTCATAGCACACCCGCATTTCAAGCATTCTTGGCGCTTGCACCCATAAGACCTATGGCCTCCTACACAATTGACAAACAATGTATTCAAAAATTGATAAAAGCTTGGATTGCATAAAATCTACAACAACCACATACCAGTGCCACTTCCAAATCTGTGTCATGTCTGAATCTTCTTTATGTGGCCATGGCATTCACCAATCAAGAATATCTTGTTAGAAATAGATGGAGAAAAAATAGTTCTAGAAGTGAATATAGAGGAAGTTGATGATAGTGGTTCATTTTGGGCTCTAGCATATGCGAGGCCATGACTCATTACTGCTCTAAATCAAACGCTTAAATCATCTTCGTGTACCAATGCTTGAACATGTCCATATCAATTTAAAATATTAAGAAAAGTTACAAGGACAACAACGACAATAAAGAAATTGCAGTCCTTAAAAAAGGCTTTAACATATACAAACAACATTGGCATACATGATCACATTCATTCTTGACATCACATTTGACAATGCAAACTCATAAGGACGTGCCTGCAATGACAAGGCTGAAATTGCTTTAGAACTATTTATTAATTTGTGCGAGTCATAAATCAACCGTACATGACAGAATCATAGGCTTGAATAGCAAAAGTCTGAACATCAAGTATGCATTGCAAATGTCCTTACCTAGAATAACAAATCCCAATGGAGAACAAAAAGTGAAACCAATCTTATTGCAGCACTAACCTTCCCATTTTCTGTATTCTTGAATGGGTTGTTAGTGATTCGAGTATACTTGACAAGCCCGAACAAACTGAGACAATTATAAAGGTTCTGGTTACATGTTTATGTTAGAATTAATATTAATTGTGTTTGTTCCAGTTTTCACCTCTCCTGAACCGAATCACACCCAAAATTGGTTATTTTGTTTGCTATATATATTGTTTCCTTCATTTTCTTATAATTTTTATCATTTTATAGGTTTATAGTGTCAACTTTGATCGATAGATAGATAAAGGTGTTTAACTTTTTAACAAATAAATAATTTAGTATTTTTTATCAATTTCATTAACTTTATAAGATTAAAATTTGAATTTTAGGTTACCATATAAATAAGAAACATTATTTAATATTTAACTGGTTCAGTTTTTAACCTACGTTATAGTTTAAACCTAAATTTTAAGTTAGCAAGGATGTTTCTAGGTCAATGATTTTGTCTTGATTGTTGATCAATTTGGGATTACTTCCACCTAGATCAAACCTAAACCCCACCCACTAATAGCCATATCTTGAATGGCAGCCAAGTTCTAGTTGAGCCATCTCTTAAAGCTTAATGAGATACAACAAGCCACTTATCCTATAGAATAAAAAGAAAATGGAAGTATATTAAGAATGGGATGTATCTTATACTTACATTGTCATCGAAAAATGGAAGTAATGGTCCGGTGCAAGAATCGGCAAACCCTTCCTCAAAGTAGAAGGACCATGAACAATCCAAAACTACACATAACCCAAGCAAATTAGTAAACCACACAACCATAAGAGAACACCAAATGGAATAGATAAATGAGAAGCTAACAACAAAGAGTGGCCCAACTACTTTATAGTAATGCCATGAGAGGTTTCATAGCATGCCCTCATTTCAAGCATTCTTTGCGCCTATACTCATAAGACCCGAGGATATTATGGCCACCTCAACCATCAAACATTGTCTTCCAAAAATAATAAAAGCTTGGATTGCAAACATTCTACAACAAGCACATAGTAATGCCACTTCTGAATCCGCATCACATCTAAGTCTCCTTAACATGCCCATGACATTCACTAGTCAAGAATATCTTGTCAAAATTAGATGGAGAAGAAATAGTTCTACAAGTGAACACAGAGGAAGATAGTTATAGTTGCTAATTTTGGGCTCTAGCGTATGCAAGGCCATGGCTCATTTGTTCTCCAATTCGAATGCTTGAATCATCTTTATGTGCCAATGCCTGAAGATGCCTATATAAGTTTAAAAACATAAGAAATGTTACAAGGACAACAACGACAATAATAGAATTGCAACCCTTAAACAAAGTTTCAGCAAATACAAACAATGCTTGCTTACACAATTACAACCATTCTTGATACCACAGTTGAAAATGCGAATTCATAAGAACATGCCTGCAATGACAATGATGAAATTGCTTTAGAAGTATTTATTAATTTGTGCGAATCCAAAATCAACACCGCATGATAGAATCATATGCTTCACTAGCAAAAGTTTGAACGCCGAGTATGGGTTGTAAATGTTCTTACCTAGAAGAACATACTCCAATGGAGAAGAAAAAGTGATACCAACCTTGTTGTAGCATTAGCATTTCCATTTTCTGTATTCTTGAATAGGTTGTAAATGATTCAGGTTACTCGACGGGCCCAAATAGATTGAGCCAATTATAAAGGTTCAGGTTCCATGATTATGTTAGAATTTATAACTAGGTTTGTCCCAGTTTTCACCCCTCTCAAACCAAATCACACCCAAATCCGATTATTTTGTCTGTTATATATATTATTTCCTTCATTTTCTTATAATTTTTATCATATTATAGATTTATATTGTCAAACTTGATAGATAGATTGATAAAGGTGTTTAACTTTTTAACAGATAAATAATTTAGTATTTTTATCAAATTTATTAACATTATAAAATTAAAATTTGAATTTTAGGTTATCATTTAAATAAGAAAAGTTATTCAATATTTAATTGGTTTGGTTTTTAACCTATGTTATTGTTTAAAGTTAAATTTTATGTTAACAAGGACGGTTCTAGGTCAATAGTTTTGTCTTGATTGTTGATTGGTTTGGGATTGCTTCTACCTAGACCAAACCTAGACCCCACCCACTGACAACCATATCTTGAATGGCAACCAACTTCTAGTCGAGCTACCACTTAAAGCTTAATGAGAAACAATCAATCACTTATCCTAGACAATAAAAAGAAAATGGAAGTCCATTAAGCATGTGATGTGTCCTACATTGTTATCAAAAACCAAAAACAATGGTTAGACGCAAGAGTCGGCAAGCTGCACCTCAAAGTAGAGAGATCAAGAGCAATCCAAAACTACACATAACCCAAGAAAATTAGTAACCCACACAACCACTAGAGAACAACAAATGAAGTAGAGAAATGAAAAGCTTACACAAAAGAGTGGACCGACTTCTTTATAGTAATGCCATGAGAGGTTTTGCAACAAGCCCACATTTCAAGAATTCTTTGTGCCTGCACCCAAAAGAACTAAGGATATTATGGACACCTCCACAACCAATGAACAATTTATTCCAAAAATGATAAAAGCTTGGTGTGTAGACATTCTACAATAAGCACAAAGCAGTGCCTCTTTTGAATCTGCATTACATCAGAATCTCCTTTGTACATCCAAGACATTCACCAGTCAAGAATATCCTATCAGAATCAGATGGAGAAGAGGTAGTTCTACAAGTGAATATAGAAGAAGCTTGTTATATTGGCTAATTTTGGGCTCTAGCACATGCAAGGCCATGGCTCATTTATGCTCCAATTCAAATCCTTAAATCATGTTCGCATGCCAATGCTTGAAGATGTCCATATGAGTTCAAAGAGCTAAGAAAGATTACAAGAACAATAATGACAATAATGAAATTGCAGCCCTTAAAAAAGTTTTAGCAAATACAAACAACGTTGGAATCATAGTCATTTCTAATACCTTAGTTGACAATGTGAATTCATAAGAACATGCCTGCAATGACAAAGCTGAAATTGCTTTAGAACTATTTATTAATGGGTAAATTTCTTAAACTACCCTTACTGTTTAGCTAATTGACTAGGTGTGCCCTTACTGTTTGAAAATTGACTAATGCTACCCCTACTTTTTCTGACAATTGACTAGTATTTCCCTTATCGTTAGCGCCCCTTAATATTCCGTTAACAAAAAGACAAAAAAGATTACTTTACCCTTTATTCTTCTTCAAATTTTCAAAATAAAACAAGGAAAAGAGGAGAGAGAGAGAGAGAGAGAGAGAGAGAGAGAGAATACACATCTAGATGCCACCTTCTTCAACAAATCTGATCTTTGATGCTAGTGGATCAACTTCCGGCTGCCATTAAATTCTGGACGGAACTAGCATTGGCATGGAGGGCAGCAATGGTTTCCCTCCACCAATGATCTCTCTAGTGATCTCCTCTCTCTCTCTCTCTCTCTCTCTCTCTCTCTCTCTCTCTCTCTCTCTCCCCCCATTTCTCTTTTCTTCTCCTTCTTCCCACCTTCCTACCGTTTCCACAACCTTTATTGGTGGTCTTCTCTTTCCCTCAATCTCTCGATCATTTCTCTCTCTTTCTTCTTAAAATTAATTCACAGGAAGCAAAGTTAGTTATCTAACCATTGATTCAAGACACCCATTAAATGTGGGTGCAAAATTAGTTATTTGAATTTTGTGCGTTTTGCAGATGAGATTGACAGGCTTGATGTTTTGAGAGGAAGAGGCATGCCTTTCGTGTAGTAATGGTCTTGTAAGAGGTGAATGCTCAAGACTAGTGGCATCGCAATTTCTTCTTTCTCACTTTAGAACTCCTTTTAGGATTCATGCTTATAAGTTTTCATCTCCCTTATGGGATTGGTGTAGGATCTACAAAAATGGTTTTGTTTGGCATGATCTTTCTAAGGATGACTTGATTCTTCCTACGTTCTTAAATGTTCTGAGCTCTTTGAAGAATCATTCCATTCAGGTAACCGCAAAACAAATGGATTATTTCATTCCAAGGATGAATTGCTTATATCATGCCAGAAATAAGGAAAATCAAGGTCCTCAAGTTTGGATTTCTTTTCCCTAGATCGTTTCAATCCAAGAGGCATCTTCATCTTCTTCGAGCATGGCTAGGAAAGATATGAGGCGTCAAGAAGAGGAAATCTCCCCTCCTCTTCAATGACCCAGTATGTCCCCAAATTATAGAGTTGGAAAGAATCCCCCTTGGGGTGGATCTTTGAGCTTGACAGAGTACAAGGTTCCTAAAGGTGATGGAGCAACTGATGCTTCAACACAAGCTGAGGAAAGCATAAGGAGACCCAATGGCTGAGAAACCCGTATCAGAGGTGTTTCCACAAATGATGACACACTAGAGCTTGAGGCTAACCTAAATCATAAAACTAGGTTCTACAAGTGAAAGAGAACTTTGAACTTTGTAGGGAAGAGATTTCCCCACCTTCATCTTCTTCAAGCACATCATCATCTTCTAGATACTTGAACGGAAACCATTGCTGCCCTCCATGCCAATGCTAGTTCCGTCCAGAATTTAATGGCAATTGAAAGTTGATCCACCAGCATCAAAGACCAGACTCGTTGAAAAAGGCGGTATCTAGACGTGTACTCTTTCTCTTTCTCTCTCTTTCTCTCTCTCTCTCTCTCTTTCCCCTTTTCCCTGTTTTATTTTGAAAATTTGAAGAATAAAGGGTAAAATAGTCTTTTTGGGTTTTTTTGTTAACGGAATATTAAGGGGTGCTAACGGTATGGGAAGTATTAGTTAATTGTCATAAATAGTAGGGGTAGTGTTAGTCAATTTTCAAACAGTAAGGGTACACTTAGTCAATTCGCTAAACCATAAGGGTTGTTTAAGAACCCTTTATTAATTTGTGCGAGTCCAAAATCAACATTGCACGATAAAATCATATACTTCATTAGCAAAAGTTTGAACACTGAGTATGAGTTGTAGATGTTTTACCTAGAAGAACATATCCCAATGGAGAAGAAAAGGAGATACCAACCTTGTTGCAGCACTAGCCTTCCCATTTTTCATATTCTTGAACAAGTTGTCAATGACACAGGTTTTACTGATGGGACCAAATAGATTGAGCCGATTATAAATATTTTGGTTGCATGATTATCTTAGAATTAACAATTGGGCTGGTTATGATTTTTACCCCTCCCGAACTGATTCATTCCCAAAATTGATTATTTTGTTTAGTATATTTAATATTTCCTTCCTTTTCTTATAATTTTTATCATATTTTAGATTTATAGTGTAAAATCTGATAGATAGTTAGATAAAGGTGATTAACTATTTAACATATAAATAATTTAGAATTTTTCTATCAATTTTATTAACGTTATAAGATCATAATTTAAAATTTAAGTTGCCATTTAAATTAGAAAAGTGCTTTAGCATTTCATTGGTTCGGTTTTTAACCTATTTTATTGTTTAAAGCTAAACTTTAAGTTAACAAGGACAGTTTTGGGTTAATGATTTCATCTTGATTATTGATCGGTTTGGTATTGCTTCTACCTAGACTAGACCTAGACCCCACTCATTAACAACCGTATCTTAAAAGGCAACCAACTTCTAGTCGACCCACATCTTAAAGCTTGATGAGAAACATTTAACCACTTATGCTATAAAAAAAAAAAAGCATACGAAAGTCCATTAAGCATGGGATGTGTCTTATAGTTACATTGTTATTAAGAACCGGAAACAATAGTATGGTGCATGACTCGACAAGCCCTTCCTCAAAGTAGGGAGACATTGAACAATCTAAGACTACAAATACAGACCAAGAAAATTAGTAACCCACACAACCACAACAGAACACCAAATGAAGCGGAGAAATGAGAAGCAATGATCGAAGAGTGGACCAACTTCTTTAGAGTAATTTTGTAAGAGGTTTTACAACGCAATTCAAGCATTCTTAGTGCCTACACCCATAAGACTTAATGATATAGGGGTGATCATTTCAGCCCACCCCGGCTTGGGCCCAAGCCTAGGCCCACATCAGGCCTGCAAATATTAGGGTTGGACTTGGGTTTAATATTTTAAGCCTGACTCAGACCTGACCCAGCCCACATATATTTAAATTTACACATTTTGTGTATAATGTATACATACATATATATATATATATATATACATGTTATTTTACATTATATTATATATTTTATATATAAATATTATAACATCACATGTATAATTTATATTATATGTAATATTTTATATTATATAATATATAAAATAAAAGTTTATATGCATGTTATGTCATTTAATATCAAATATTATAGATATGTAATGCTTTATATATGAAAGACATTGGCCCAAAATCAGGCCCGGCCCAGCCAGGGCCTAAGCTATAGCCTTTATCATAAGTGCAAAGCCCGACCCGGGCCCAGCCCGGCCTAACCCATGATCACCTCTACAACAATATCATGGCTGCCTCCACAACCAACATACATTTTCTTCCAAAAATGATATAAGCTAGGATTGTAGGAATTCACAACAAGCACTTACATGTGCCACTTCTGAATTCATATCATGCTTGGGTCTCCTTTGTGTGCCCATGGCGTTCACCAGACAAAAATATCCAGTCAAAAATAGATAGAGAAGAAATAGTTCTAGAAAGTGAATATAGATGAAGTTGATTATTGGGGCTCATTTTGGGCTCCAGTGTATGTAAGGCCATGGCACATTACTACTCCAATTAGAATGATTGAATCATCTTTGCCATCACAATCTCATAGAAGTGCTAATTCTTGAAGATGCACATATGAGTTTAAAAAACTAAGAAAAATTACAAGGACAACAACAATAAAGAAATTACTACCATTAAAAAACATTTTATCTACAAACAACTCATGTTTACATGACTACAGCCATTCCTAATACCATGGTTGACAATGTGAACTCATAACAATATACTTGCAATGACAAGGTTGAATTTCCATAGAAGTACTTACTAATTTATGTGTTCCAAAGTCAACACCACACGATAGAATCAAATGGTTCAATAGCAAAAGTTTGAACATCGAGTATGGATTGGAAATGTCCTTACTAAAGTAGCAAATCCCAATGGAGAAAAAAAAGAGATACCAACCTTGCTACAACACAAGCTTTCCCATTTTTCATATTCTGAAAAGGACTGTCAGCGATTCAGGTCTGTCCAATGGGCCTGAATAGATCGAGCCAATCTTAATGTTTCTAGTTCCATGATTATGTCAGAATTAATAATAGGGTTGGTTCTGATTTTCACTCCTCGCAAACTGAATCATACACAAAACTTTTTGTTTTGTTTGGTATATATAATATTTCCTATTTCATTTTCTTATAATTTTTATCATATTATAGGTTTATAATGTGAAATTTGTTTGATAGATAGATAAATTTGTTTAACTTTTTTAACATATAAATAATTTATAATTTTTCTATCAATTTTATTAATGTGATGCAATCAAAATTTGAATTTTAGGTTACCATTTAAATAAGAAAAGTGGCTTTATGTTTAACCGGTTCAGTTCTTAACCAATGTTATTTTTAAACCTAAATTTTAAGTTAACAATGACAGTTTTTGGTTTATAATTTTGTCCTGATTATAGATTGATTTGAGATTGCTTCTATCTAGACCAAACCCGGACTCCATATGTTGACGGCCCTATCTTGAATGGCAACGCACTTCCAATTGAGCCACCGCTTTAAGCTTGATGATATAGTCAACCACTTATCCTATAGAATAAAAAGAAAATGGAAGTCCATTAAGCATGGGATGTGTCTTATGCTTACATTGTTATCAAAAACTGGAATCAATGGTAAGGCACATCGGCAAGCCCTTCCACAATTAGTAACCCACACAACCTCAAGAGAACACCAAAAAATGTGGGGAAATGAGAAGCCTACACCAAAGAGTGGACCAACTTTTTTAGAGTAATGTTGTGAGAGGTTTCATAGCATGCCCACAATTCGAGCTTTCTTGACGCCTACACCCATAAGACCTAGGGATATTATGGCCACCTCCACAACCAACAAATGTTGTCTTCCAAAAATGATAATGTTTGGATTGCAAATATTCTACAACAAGCACATACCTATGCCACTTCCGAATCTATATCACATCTGAGTCTCCTTTGTGCACCCATGACATTCCCCTATCAAGAATATCCAGTCAGAAATAGTTCTAGAAAATGAATATAGAGAAAGCTGGTTTTAGTGGCTCATTCTAAGCTCTAGCATATGCAAGGCCATGGCTCATTGTTGCTCCAATACGAATGCTTGAATCATCTTTTCCAATACGATTTCTCAGAAGTACCAATTCCAGAAGATTACCATATGAGTTTAAAAAAAAATAAGAAAATTATAAGGACAACAACGACAATAATGAAATTGTAGCCCCTAAAAAAGTTTTAGCATATACAAACAATGTTGGTTTACATGATTGTAGTCTTTCTTGACACCACAGTTGACAAAGAGAATTCATAAAAATGTACCTATAATGACATAATTGGAGTTGCCTTAGAAGTATTTATTAATTTGTTTGAGTCCAAAATCAATATCACATGACTGAATCATATATTTCAATAACAAAAGTTTGAATATCTAGTATGGGTGGGAAATGTCTTTGCCTAAAAGAGTTTATGCCAGTGGAGAAGAAAAATAACTCCCAAGCTTGTTGCAACACTAGCCTTCCCATTTTCTATATTCTATAAAAGGTTGCCAATTATTCGAATCAACCCATTGGGCCTGAACAAACCGTGCCAATTATAAAAGTTCTGATTGCAAGATTATGTTGGAATTAATAATTGATTGGTTTATAATTTGTACCATATTATAGGTTTATAGTGTCAAATCTAATAGATTGGTAGATAGATAAAGGGGTTTAACTTTTTAACATATAAAGGATGTAGAATTTTTCTACCTATTGTATTAATGTTATAAGATCAGAACTTGAATTTTAGGTTACCATTTAAATAAGAAAAGTGGTTTAATGTTTAATTGGTTAGGTTCTCAACCTATGTTATTGTTTAATGCTTAATTTTAAGTTTACAAGGACGACTTTGGGGTAATTATTTTGTCCTAATTATTGATCTGTTCGGTATTGCTTCCATCTACACAACACCTGGACCCCACAAGTTGACAACCGTATCCTGAATGGCGACCAACTTCCAACCGAGCCACCTCTTAAAGTTTGATGAGAAATAGTGAGCCACTTATCATACACTATAAAATGAAAATGGAAGCCCATTAAGCATGGGATGTGTCATATATTTACATCGTTATCGAAAACTGGAAATAATGGTAAAGTGCATGAGTCAGTAACCCCTTCCTTAAATTAGGGAGACCACAAGAAATCTAAAACTACAAATACAAACCAAGCAAATTAATAATCCACACAACCACAATAGAATACCAAATGAAGCAGAGAAATTTGAAGCTTACATCGAAGAGTGGACCAACTTCTTTAGAGTATTGTTATGAGAGGTTTTACAGCATGCCCACAATTCGAGCATTCTTAGAACCTACAACCATAACACACAACAATATCATGGATGTTGCCACAACCAACATACATTGTCTTCCAAAAATGATATAAGCTTGGGTTGTAGACATTCTATAATCAGCACTTATCTGTGCCACTTCCAAATTTGTATCACGTTTGAGTTTCCTTTGCACACTGATGACGTTCACTAGTCAAGAATATCCAGTCAGAAACAGATAGAGAAGATATAGTTCTATAAGTGAATATAGAGGAAGTTGGTTATAGTGGCTCATTCTAGGCTCTAGCATATGCGAGGCCATGGATCATTACTGCTCCAATTTGAATGCTTGAATCATCTTTGCCAATTCTTGAAGATGTCCATATGAGTTTAAGAAACTAAGAAAAATTTCAGGGACAACAAGGACAATAAAGAAATTACAGCCCATAGAAAACTTATTAGCATATGCAAGCAATGTTGGTCTACATGATCGCAGTCATTCCTGATACCACTATTGAGTATGGGTTGGAAATGTCCTTACCTAGAGGAGCAGATCCCAGTGGAAAAGAAAAAGAGATACCAGCCTTGCTTCAACACTAACTTTCCCATTTTCCATATACTTGAAAAGGTTATCAACGATTTGGGCTTGCCGAATGGGCCAGAACAAACCGAGCCAATTATAATGGTTCTAGTTCCATGATTATGTCAGAATTAATAATTTAGTTGGTTCCGGTTTTCAAGTGTCTTGAACCGAATCATACCCAAAAGCAATTATTTTGTTTGGAACATATATTATTTCCTTCATGTTCTTATAATTTTTATCATATTATCAGTTTATAGTGTCAAATTTGTTAGATAGATGGATAAAGCTATTTAAATTTTTTAACATATAAATAATTTAGATTTTTCTATCAATTTTATTATTGTTATAAGATCAAAGTTTGAATTTTAGGTTACCATTTAAATAGGAAAAGCGGTTTAGTGTTTAACTGGTTTGGTTTTGAACCTATGTTATTGTTTAAAGCTAAATTTTAAGTTAACAATGACAGTTCTTGGTCAATGATTGTCCTGATTATTGATCGGTTTGGGATTGCTTTTACCTAGAATAGACCTGGACCACACACGTTGTCAACCATATCTAGAATGGCAGCCAACTTCTAGTTGAACTCCTCTTAAATCTTGATGAGAAATAGCCAGCCACTAATCCTACGGAATAAAAAGAAAATGGAAGTCCATTAAGCATGGAATGTGTCTTGTATTTGCATTGTTATTGATAACCGCAAATAATGGTAAGGCGCATGAGTCAGCAATTAGTACCTCAAAGTAGCAAGATCTTTAGCAATCCAAAACTGCACATATAACTAAAGTAAATTAGTAACCCACACAACACAAGAGAACACCAAATGAAGTGGAGAAATTAGAAACCTACACCGAAGAGTGGACCAACTTCTTTAGAGTAATGTTGTAAGAGGTTTCACAACATGCCTGTAATTCAAGCATTCTTGGTGCCTACTATAGACACCCTGTTTTTGCGCTCTTTAGTTTTTCTGCAATACTTTGAGCTTCAAGCATGTTTCAACTAACCTCTCAGGTAAACTGGGGGTATTTTTGGAATTTTAAAAAAGTTGGGGCCTCAAGGATCCAAGACCATAGGTACGTAGAGACTAGAAACCCAAACCCAATGACACCAAGATCACCCAAGTCTGATACCACTTACCCCTTTATCCTAAGACCCGAAGCCGAAACCGATTCCAATCGTCTGATCGGAGTCAGTTTGATCATGAATTTCATTTCACATCGAAACAAAAATCCAAGACCATAGGTACACAGATCCTAAAAATCCAAATCCAATGACACCAAGATCACCCAAATCCAACACCGTTTACCCCTTCATCCCAAGAACCAAAGCTGGAACTGATTTTGATCGTTTGATCGGAGTCATTTTAATCATAAACCTCATTTCACATCAAATCTAAAATCCAATACCATAGGTATGTAGATCCCAAAAATCCAAATCCAATGACAACAAGATCACCCGAGTCCGACATTGTTTACCCCATCATCATAAGACCCGAAGCTAGAACCGATTTCGATCGTCCGATTGGAGTCATTTTGATCACCCAAAACCATAGGTACATAGAGCCCAAAAAATCCAAATCCGATGACACCAAGATCACCCAAATCTGGAACCATTTACCCCTTCATCTCAAGACCTGAAGTCAGAACCGATTCTAATCATCTGATCAGGATCATCTTTGATCCTGAAACCTATGCCTCGTGAAATTTGAAATCCAACCTTTTAAATGGATAGATCTCAAAATTCTGAGTCCAACAGTACCAAGATCATCCAATTCCAACACCGTTAACCCCTCCATTTTAAGACCCAAAGCTAGATTCGATCTGGGCCCTCCATTTGGAATCCTCTTCACATCAACTTCAAACCTAAGGCACCCCATGACCAAAACTTCCTCTTAGCCTCTAGAAGCATCTTAAAAATCCAAGATTTTACCAGTTAGGAGCCTCTAATCAATCAAGCCAATCACCTAAATTTGGAATGTCCAATTTAGGTAAATTGGTGAAATCTTTCACTCTTTACCTTGATTGATTGAGAGGATCTCTCCCAAAGCTGTCTTGACAACCCATTCTCTCAATCAATCTTCCTCCAAAAACCTTTTAAACCTCAGCCATTGATCTCCCTTATCTCCTATTTTAGCCCTCCATTCCCCTCTTAAGAAATTTATAAATATCACCCCTTTCTCACATCCTACACACACAATGAAGCATAGAGAGATTATCCTACACTCACTAGCATAGAGAATACCCCTTTCACATCCCAAGCAGCCCCAAGCTTCCCTAACCCATGTCCTACACTCTTTCTCCACTATCTCTATTATGGACGCATTCGTGGGGAAGAAGTACCGCCGTCGGCAGAAGCAGTAACGTGGGACCCTCATCAGATTATCTAGCTAGCCATAGTTCATCTTACCTTATCCTTATCTTATCTGCTTTCTTACTCATTTTTATCTGTTCCAATAAGGATTAGTATAGAATCTGATTTATCTTGGGGAGTTTTTATCCTTCTTGAGTAGGGAGTCTTATCTAGGAGTCTTATCTATCTTATCTGTAAGCAGTTTAGTTAGTCTTATCTAAGAGTCTTATCTATCTTATCTGTAAGCAGTTTAATTATCAAGGAGTCTTCCTACGAGGAGGACTCTTACCTCTTGTAATCTCCTATTTAAGGAGCTGAAATTATTGAATAAACATATCAAATTTCCAGTCAAGAAAGAGATTAAAAGGAGAGTTCGGTGATCTCTTGGACAAATCACCCTCTAAGACGCTTTCATGAACCATTTACTCATCAATTTTGTTAGTCTTATTTTACATTCTCTAGTTAACTGATCAGCTTCTATCCATTTGTTTAATGTTCTATTCTTTTGTTAATAGATAGCTAGACTTTTCTTTGTCGATTTATTACTGTGATATTTATTACTTTTACAAGCCCAAAATTATTAAAATCTTCCTTGGAAATTGGTGAAATAGAGGTCAGTTTAATCGGACGCGTGTGGGGTATCTAATACCTTCTCACACCGTACCTAGCTTGGTCCCCGGACCCTAAGAATTTCATCTCCATTGGGCAATGAATCACCAAGAAAACAAATTTCTTTTCTTAAAAAATCTTGAGTTTTCCTAAATTCTCAAATCCAAAAGTTTAGATGGTGACTCCAAACTCCATATCTAAACCGTTCCCCCCTACGAATCGGGTAGCCACACCTACACCCATAAGACCCAAGGATATTATGGCTGACTTCACAACCCACAAACATTATCTTCCAAAAATGTTTGTACTTGATGGTTCATAATTAATTACATTAAAAATGGCACATATTTATTCGTTTGTTCAAAACCAATGTCTTATTATTGAAAACCAATGTCTGAAAGAAGCCTCTTAAAAAAACTGAAAGCTGTATCTATGACTACTAAAACCAATTAATAGGCTATTTGTTGGGTTGGGAAATCTGTACTTATGATAATAGTATGGGTGCAACTTGGGTTAGATTGAGCATTTGTTATATTTGAATGGGCTGAACATTTACTCAAGCCTGATGTAGTTGAAGTTCTAAATTAAGGCAACCTGACTTGCACCATCCCTAGGTAATAGATGGCTTAAAAGAGTCAGACCCATAGCAGATCTTGAAGGGATGGACCAAACCAAAGATGATCTCATGGTCCAGAACCAACTGTGGTTGATATTGGCAGGGGGCAAGGGTCAGTCTGGGATGTTCCAAATGTCTTTGAAGCTTGTATCCAATGAAATGCCATTGGATCAAGCCCAAGAAATGCTAAAAATTACCCACCCATGAAGGGACAATTGTATTAATTGATGTTAAAAACATTCAATTTCAGCTTATTCAATTTTGTTCCCTTTTCTTTTCTGGGTTGAAACTTGTATTTGATCATGGAAAATCGGTGGGATTGCTAAAGCCTAATGACTGGGTTGTTGTCTTTCAGAAGATAGGGGACAACTCAGTTGTCAAGATTGTGGAGCTTCAAGCCTGATATTTTTGTGTAGCCATTTCCCAATTTTAGGGAGTAATACTACCAGCATTGCCAATAAATTTGCTCTGTTGTATAATCTCTACATTATTAAATTAATCCTATTCCCATCTAGTTTCTCTGAAAATATTTCAAGCAACCATGGCTGATTGTTTCTCTTGGCATTCAATGAAAGCAGCTCTGTGTCTGTTTTATTCTGAATTTTAAGGCGTAGTTCCCATCTTCCCTAAAGTGCTTTCTAGGACTCGGCATTATTGGGCAGTAAAGCCAACCTCATCTGGGTACCTGAGAACAACCTGTATCATTGACATTGAAATCCCAAAACCTTCAAAGTGAACATTTTGCAAACCCAGATCAACAGCTAATGCAATTACATGAAAAAGCTCAAATACTTGTACATACCAAGGAGAGAATTTGGAAAGTGGAATAGCACGAGAGAAGACATGGTTGGTCTCAAAGAAATGATGCCTACACCTGAATTGGTCTTACTAACAGGCAAAGCACCGAGAATTGTTGAAGATGAAACCTAAGCAAAAATAAACGCATATAGGAAAATAATGGCCGTTTCTAAAGTTACTTTAATATTGGAAACTTATGGGCTACCAACACCCTGCCACCCAGTTCCATTTTAAGAACCCCCAACCATCACAATGGATTAAAGTGTGGGTATTAGTTATCGTCGTGTGAAATTTGTGTAGAGATTCTAATACGGATATGGATATAGATACATTTTGTAAATACATAGATACGAACAAAAATTATGGAGTACGCTAAGGAAATGATACAAATTCTATAAATATATTAATAAATACTAAGTTTAATGTCAAAATGGCCACAAATAATGTATAAACACATAGAAAATATATATTCTAATAATATATATGAAGAAATACATTACAATTAATGTAGTAGGATGCATAGATATCATACAATTTATTACAGTTTTATTGACAATGCATCAATCAAGAGTGTCCAGGAGGCATATTATATAGATTTTTAAAAATTAAAATTTGCATAAAACCATTAGTATTTTATTTCTATTAAAATCCAAGGTACAAAATATATGCAACTATTATACTTGAAGTATTATGTCAATTAATTTCTATTTTTTTATTTTTAATTTTAACATTAACATTAACAAAAAAATGTCAACTAAAAGATTAATTCTCACATGTTTGGTAAACAATATTTTTATTTTTGTAAAAATTAAATATGTTATTATAAAATAAAAATTAATAATTTATAAAAATATATATTCTTAACTTAAAATATATCAAATCTGTTTAACTTTAGAAAATGCATATCATATGCAAATTCATAATTTTTGTATACTAAAATAATTTTCATTATTAATATTTTTAATTCTGTAAATTTTCTAAAATATAAAAGTCAATTTCTGAAATAAATAGAGAGCAGTGGATTTGATAGATTCAATTTATATTATGTTCTCAAATGTTTTGTAAACAGTATTTTTATTTTTGGAAATAATGTGTTTTATAATTATTCTATCATTAATATTTTCATAGATTTGAATTTCTTGAGATTAAAAATTATTTTTTGATATAAATGTGGATTTGATAAATTATTCATTCAATTATTTTATAAAATACTAATTTTGAATATTATTATTTTTATGATAAAATACAAAAACCTCTCCTGAAGTTTCTGACAATCATAAAAACCTCCCCTATAGATTTACTTTAGCAAAAACCTCCCTTCTATTTTTTAAAAATTTGATGAAAGCCTCTATTTCGTTAATGACAAGATGGAAAACGTTAAACTAATGACTATTTTTTTCAAATACCCATTTTACCCCTGTATATTTTACCCTAATAATAATGTCACGGGTTCGAGATCAACACGGGCCAGACCACTCCACTGGACTTCATGCTTCAAAATAGCAGAGGACGTGGCACAGGGCCTGGCATATATAATATTAAGCATCCAGGCTCATTCACGTCAACCTCAAGTCCTCTAATGTAACTCATGGGTCCCGACTTTGCTGCTTGTCTCACCCATTACTACCTCGCCATGCTCACCGATACCTCCTCCAAAGATGAAACCCCTGACTCCGCTAGATATAGGGCCCCTGAGGCTTGTAAGTCTAGTTGTTGAGCCACCTCCAAATCCGATGTCTAGTCCTTTGGCATTCTCTTACTGGAACTGACTGGAAAACCTCCATCCCAGCATCCCCTGCTCATATCCAGTGATCTACTTAATTGGGTCAGATCCATCAGAGACGACGATAGTGGCAATGAGAACCGGCTAGCCATGCTTCTTGAGATAGCCACCATGTGAGACATCTCCGGAGCAGAGACCCAGGATGTGGCAAGTTTTGAAGATGCTCCAGGAGTTTCCTAGATCCCTAAAATTCTGTAGAAATCCAAGACTAATCAATCGAGTGAGCTCCAAACAGAGCAATACTATTAAAATTCTACAAAACAATACTACTGAAAATTTGAATGAAAAGAGAGAAACCTTCCGGATGAATATGTCTGGAAACAGAGCAATACTGTTAAAATAATGATCGGAACCCGAGTGCATTAAAATATTGTTAAAACAAAGCAATAATGTTAAAACAATGAACCAAATATCAATGTCAAAATAATGACCAAAAGAGGAAGAATAAGATATCGGCTTGTGCTGTGTTCACTCACTTGGCTAAATACGTCTGAAAGGGGAAGAAAAGAACGAAAACGAAAACGAAAATGAAACTAACGGCTTGTGTTGTGTTCCTCGAAACCCTTGTGTGTTCGTTCCTGCATTCGTTCCTCCTGTTTCTCCTCTTCAAACTGGAAAAATAGAAAAAAAAAGAGGGTAAAAGAGGTATAATATGTCGATAGGGGTATCTTAGTAAAGTAGAAGCAAACTAATTTATTAAAGGGTAAAGTAGGTATTTAAGAAAAAATAAAATGTTTTCCATCTTGGTCATTGATGGAAGGGAGGTTTTTGTCAAGTTTCTTAAAAATAGAGGGGAGGTTTTTGCTAAAATGAAACTATAGGGGAGGTTTTTGTATTTTACCCTTATTTTTAATTTGTAGTTGGAATTGATGGATATAAATATAAGTTATTTGTTTAAATTCTATGTGAAATGTGGACATTGAAGTTAATAAAGATTAATTTATTTCAATTATAAGTATAAAATAAAAGGTAGCTTAATGATTAAAGGCGTGTTTAAGACTAAATAGTGGATAACTTGGGTTTGAATCATGCCATCTCCTTTTATTAAATATAGTAACGACTGTTGTTAAATTAACGTCCAATAACGCCTCCGTATCAGTTTGTATCAGACCTTATCAACTGATATTGTGCGATACACACCGATATGGATCTGTATGGGACCGGTATGCACAACTAGTAGGATTTGCCTCCAAACATGATGTATCCTGTATCGTTACCATGCAATACTAATACCCCAATACATGTGTATCGTATCGATATTTTAAACATTGACCACCACTAAACAGGTTCATGTGCAGGTGGATGACTAAGGGTATAATTTGTGTGGATTGGTAGGGATGCAAACGGGTCGGATCGGATTCAAATCAGGGTATATTCGAATCTGATCCAACATTGTTCATGTTAGATCGAATCCTATAAGTAAGTCAGATCTTTGGATCTGATCCGATCCTACTTGTTTTCTTTAAAAATTAATAAATTATTAAAATAAAATTAAAATAATCTAATTTAAATAAAGTAAAAACAAAAAATACAATCATTTTTTAATTATTTTCATTATATATATAAATATTTATAAAAAAATAAATAATATAACAAATTTATAAAAATATAATATAAAAAAGATATTTATAAATAAATAAATAGCATATATGCATTATATATATTTATATTTATAAATATATAATATATTGGATTGGATCCTATTATCCGATTTGAAGATCAGAGTGATCCGAATTCAACCAAATAGGATCAGATTGGATCATGATCTGATCCATTTGCACCCTACGGGTTGGATTGGGTTGAGGGTTAATCCAAACCCAACTTAAAGTGCAAACCTCGAATTTGGGCATGACCCAACCCAAGGTCAAACCATAGTTTATCAATTTAGGCTCAATTTGAGCTGGGATTATGGTTGGGTTGGATTAGGTTAGGCATAGTTCAACTCAAGTTGGTCGGATTTGAAAGAATTTACAAATATATTTTAATATAGTCATATTTTTATGACGGTGGGTAAAAGTAACGGCAGAGGGGGGTGTTTGGTAGGTGGCATTATATTGCTTTGCATTTTGGGTTATTCAATACAAATTTGTGAGAAATATGTATTTCCACATCATATATAATTGTCATTTCAACTAAAAATGCATATGTGAGAAACATCAAAATTAACATTTTAGATAGAAATGCCCCTGAAAAAGACATCTTAAATAGAACTAACAATTCGTATGATCAATTCAAAATGTTTACAAAACATTTCAATTAGCAATATATTTCTTTTACAAATGGGAAAATGCCACTGTACCAAATAGGGATGCAAACGGACCATATCAGATTCAAATTGAGGTATATCCGAATTCAATCCAATAACACATCCTAGATCCAATCCGATTCAGAGATGCAGTTGGATATCACAAATGGCAAGTCAAATCCAAATCCATAAAGGATGTCAGATATCTGAATCTGATATGGTCCAATTTAATTTCTGATCATTTGAATAAATTATTAAAATAAACAAAAAAACATAATAGTTCATTTATATAAAGAAAAAAAAAAACATCTCTTTATAAACAAATTATAAAAAATGTAATATAAACATATTTATAAATAACTGGTAAACATGTATGTGCATTTACGCGTGACAGTATCTCCAAGACAAAACTATGTACAATTTATGGGCAGTTTTTGAACAGTTATAAGTGGACAGTTTCTTAATTGTTATAATGGACAACTTTTGAATAGTTATAAATGAGCATTTTCTTAACTATTATAAGTATGCAGTTTTTGGAGTGAGAATAAATGACACATATGCCCATTGTATGTTGTTTAGATAAGGGGTAAAAATGTCTAAAGAAAAGACTGGAAAATGGAGTTATTCACTCTTTTATTAATAGTATAGATATATATAGATTGGATGCAATGGTACAGAGGGGTGATTCGAATTCGATCTGATTTTCAATAATCGGGTCCTCTTATCCGATCCGAAAATCGAATTGGGGTTATTAAATCCAATAAAAATAGGATTGCATTTGGATTGGATTGGATGATCATCTGGTCCATTTGCACCCCTCCAAACATGGAACACATCCGAGAGGTGGTGGAAAAGCATGAAAGTTAAAACAAACGGACGAGGTGGAAAAGCAGGAAATACTTGCAACCCCATTTCTCCCCTTCATTTTCCTATATTTCCAGTTTTTACAGGTCTGTGAGGGGCGTGCAGGCCACACTGATGCCGTTGAATTCATATATGATACGCGAAAAGTATCAAATAGATCTCTCTCTGTGATTTTTTCTGGGAACCCATGATCCCACAAACCAACCTGATAGTTCCTTCTCCCTTTTCTTCATTAACTATGGTTTTAATTCTCCTTTGAAGTTTGGGATTAATACACACTGTTGCAGAATTTTGGGATTAATACACATTATCGATCTGCAAAATTTTACATGGACGAAGAACAAATGAAGGAAGCGAAGGGGTCCAAAATCAAAGAAACAGCAGATCGATCAGATGAAGCTGAAGAAGACGATAGTCAGTTAGTCAAAAAGATGATTCCCGGAGGATCAAGATTTATGCCTCGCAGAAAACCAACACCAAAAGTATTATTTGCAGAACTGTGGACTTCATGGCATGTTGAGATTGCGAAGTACAACTTGCGAATTTAATGGGTATGTAGAGAAGTGAAACTTTTACAGAGAATGGTGTTGTGGTGTAGTTGGTTATTATGTCAGTCTAACACACTGAAGGCCTCCGGTTCGAGTCTGGGCGACGTCATTTCTTTTTATTTCTATTTTTTTACCCAGTTGGCCAGCTGGCTATCTAAGTGCCACGTGAGCAATAGTCCATAGATCCATGGCTATGGTAGTGTCTGAAATTTGGAAAGCAAAAATCTACCGTTTTTGTTTATCAAAATGTATTTAATATTAAAAGAAATGAAGACATTAGTGATTGGTGATGTTTGTTATCATCTGTCATTTTCGCATGCTTCAGAATTTGCTATAATAATTTTGTGCTTCATGCACATTTTATATTAATTAGTAATTAATCAAGTGTGTTATACGCAAGAAAATTTTCTTCATATTAACTACTTGAATTTTAGATATATCATAGTTAAGATAGAAATTGGAAATGAACAAAAGTAACAATTTGATTAAAAATAAACATAAATGTTTTTTGTAAATGTGCATGCACATCGCACATGGAATTTTTAAATTACATTAACAATTATTATTATTATTATTATTATTATTATTATTATTATTATTAAATTTTGTATTCCATTTCTGTCATAAATAAAAATAATTTTTACTTTAACAATTATTTTTATTTAATATGATGAATATATAAAATTAGAAATGTTCCCAAATGTTTTCGACAAAATTCTGTACATTTTCATTTTTTTATGTTCTATTTTTTTTAAATATTTATTATTCAATTATGGCATCATGAGTTTCTTTAAAAAGATGGAACATTGACCCACCATCTAAATAAGCAAATAGCTTTGCTTTTGGATTAGTTTTAAATTATATAGTTCATCTATATTTTATAAATAATTTTTATTTATTAGATCTAATTTTTGTTAGACATAATTAAGATATATTGTTTATATTATATAGTTCATCTATATTGTTTATTAGACCTAATATTTGTACTTTTTTATTTTTTTAAGATATATTGTTTAACTATCATATCATCGATTAATCCATTTGACCCAAATTACTAACCTACCACCGAAAAAGGAAAATAGTTTGATTTCTAGGTTGACATTAAATTTTGCATTACATTTCAATCTTTGACAAAATTATTTCTTATATATAATTCTTATTCTTGTTCAATACAATGAATTTGTAATATTAGAGATGTACCTAATATTTTACTTTTTATAAATATATAACATTAGATGTGTGCCCAAATTTTCTCTTTTTTTAAAATTTTTGTGATTCTTTGTATTTTCAATTTTTTAAAATTTTATTATTTGACTATGGAATCATTTCATTTCTAAGTTGATTTTAAATTTGTCCATTTTCATCATTAATAAAACTACTTGTTATATTTCATACTTATTTTTGTTTAGTATAATGAATATACAATATTAGAGATAATCCCATCTATTATTTTTATTTTTTTGTATTATATATTTATATATTTTAATTTTATATTATTTATTAACCCATTTGACCATAAATGATTTAATTAGTAGAATTTAATGATGAGAAAAAAATATATCTTAAATATAGGATTTAATGAGATAGAATAGGAAAATGGTTTTATTTAAATTTTATATTCCATTTCCACACTTAATAAAGACATTTCTTATTTATCATACTTATTATTGTTTAATATGTCAGATATATGATGTTAAAAATGTTTCAGACTTTTTAAATTTTTTATATTTTTTTTTGCATTTTATCTAATTTTGAATTTTATGATTTAATTGTAGCGACATGTGTTGGCCCATTTGACCCAAAATGGTTTAATTTCTTAACACCACCTAAATAAAAACACTATTTTTTAAATAGATTTTAAAAGTATAAGTTTTCATGTTATTGAAATTATTAATTTGTTATATATGGATTTAATTAACATAATTAAATGATGAGGAGAAACAAAAATGCCTTAAATAGATGATTCAATAAAAGTAAATGTGAGTTAGTACCTTAAATGTTGGATTTAATGAGAGGGAATTGAATGAATTGAATATCTTAAAATTACCTCTTTTCAACTCATTTAATATCAATAACCAATTATCCTATTTGCCCTCATTTTTATCAATAAATTAAAATATATAGGGGTAGATTTTTTCCTTACAAAATTCCAGAAATATTCTTGAAGCTATTTATGCTTTTCAAAGTAGCCCGCTACAGAATTCTGAAATTGCTTGTGACAATTTCAAATAGCAATAATAATTTTCGAGAAATACAGTACTGTAGCCCACTACAAAATTCTGAAAATACATTCCCCCATAGTCTACTAGTAGCTCCCCCCCCCCCCCCCCCCCCCCGCATAAAATCGCATCCTGCCTGTGGATTTGGCATCAATCCACGATCAGTATTCATCCTCCCTAGCCCTGTACAATGGGGCTAAGAATTCTGATTTGGTCTGAGTAGTCATTCTCTCTAATAATTTCTATATCTCATCGGAACCCATTAGAAATTATAAGTAATTAAAGTATGGTGTGCTAGTGGATTTAAACTTTGTATTTTACTTTTATTGTTAATAAAAATTATTCTTATTTATCATATTTATTTTTGTTTAATATGATAAAGATATAATATTACAAATGTTAATAGGGGGGGCCAATGGACCGGTTTTGGATTGGACCTGGTCCATACATAATGAATTTATATTAGATTGGGTTGGTTTGAGCCAACATCTGGTCCATTGATAGAAGATAAGAATGTGGGTGTCAATGGACCAGGTTTGGTTAGAACTAATCTAAATTAAAAGAAATTTAAACAGATCGGACGGTCCAGACATTGAATTGGACCGGTTCAAAATGGTCCAAAATTTTCATTGGATTGGATTAGATTGGACCTGGTCCATTTATAACGGAGTCACATTGGATTGATTGGATCGAATTGTACCAAATCCAGTCCAATTGACACCCCCTAGATGTGAACAATTATTTTTGATAAATTTTTGCATTTTTAAATTTTTATTTCTTTCTATTTCGAGTTATTATTATATAGTTATGACATCATGCATTGACCTATCTAACTATTTGAAAGATAGAACAATCACATTTTTGGGAAATTTTAAATTTTCTATGCAATTTCCATAATTAATTGCAAAAACTAGTATTATGGCACATTATTTAATATGACAAATCTATATTATATGAGATTTGTTAGTTTTTCCATAAATTTTTATATTTTGTTTTTGTAATTTTATTTATTTTTTATTATTTAATTATGACATCATTATTTGACCCATTTTTCCAAATGGTTGGATCATTAGGGTGCAAGTTGGGCCAAATTCATACTCAACCTAGGCCCAACCCTATGCATTGGGCCTAAAGCTCACACCCAAGGTCAAGGTTGAAATATCCATTTTGGGCCCAATCCACATTGAAATTTGAAGCACTTGGGTTGGGCTCAAGCTTGGATTGGTTATAGATGTCTAAAAATATGTATGTATGTATGTACATTTCGTAAAACATAAAGGCCCAAGCTTTTGGGCTAGGCCCAGGCTCAACCTAAGGAAGGACCAAAAATCCAAGCTAGTTTGTCTAAAATTTGAAGTTGGGTGGGCTAGGCTCAAATTACTGCCTTTATGTGTCACTAACGAGACCGGATCTGCTCCTCACACATGGTGCTTCACACTGACCTCACAGGTACATCCCATCATGCATTAGGAGCAGATCCCAATTCGTCACTTACCACTAATTAAATGGAAAATTTTATATTCTAAGTTTAAAAATACAAAAGAAAGATAGCAGATTCAATTTGCAGTTTCCCCTCTGAAGGAAGAATATCATATCATTTATACTGCTCTTAGTGGTTTATTAAAGTGAAACTTGGCAAGAGACACTCATCCAATTCTCTTTATTTGTGGTTCATTCACTGTAATACACTCATCCAGTTCCCATGCTTGAAATGCAAGACACTACTTCTATATCGCATAGAAAATTGGATTTTTCATTATATTTGGTTCCTCCAAACTGTTCACTTTATATTTACTCCTTATCTGGATTTGTAATCCAAAAATACATGTCATCTGGAATGTTAGTGGGTATGTTTAGCATGTAAAAGTTAGCTGCAAGTTATGAACTGTTAGCTTAATTTGATCCTAGTAGGTGAATTAGATTTTTTTTTTTTTTTGAAAATGTTAATATATACCATAGGGAAAATTCCTTATCAATACCCTGTACTTTGGCTCGAGTGATAATTTGGTCCCCGAACTTTAAAATGCAACAATTCAATACCTGAACTTTCAAAATGTGACAATCCTGTATCTAAACTTTTAAAATGTAATAATCTAGTACCTTCTTTTAACCAGTCTGTTAATCAGCTGTTAAGTGACATTTGAAAAGTCAAAAATGCCCCAAGAATGTCATCTAATTCTCTTTATCAACCATCCAAACAATGACAATAAAATGAATAGTCTCAAACTCTAGATTGTTCCAAACAGTCACCAACTTTTTTGAATAGAAGAGGCTATGTTTTGGGACTGTTCAGTTTTTTGTCAATATTTGGATGGTTGATAAAGATAATTAGATGGCATTCAAATTCAAATGTCACGTAATGGCTGATTAACAGACTGGTTAATGGCAGGTACTGGATTGTCGCATTTTAAAGTTCAGGACCAAATTGTCACTCAAGCCAAGGTACAGGGTACTGATCAGGAATTTTCCCTATATCATAAAATTATAAATGGTCTTCAAATCTAGTGAAGTGTTATTAACCAACTCCTCAGAAATGGCCTTCTGATCAGATATTCTACCACTCCTTTCCCACCATAGAGCCCACATGATTGCTAGATGCACCACCACCAGCATGACCTCCCTTTCTTAGATATGCCTTGTATTTTTCATCCAGCCAAGAGGTTTCCTAACCAAAGCTGGACAACATCAAGAAACAAAAGTTGCTTTATAAAAATGATATCAAACTCTGGAAGAATAATCAAACAACATTGGATGAATCCATCTGGGTTTCTTTTATTGGAGCCATCTAACCTAGCAAAATGGATAACCAAATTTTGCTAGCCATATTTTTTCTTTACGACATATTTCATGGTGACATTGGGATCGATCCATAGTAGTCATACTATCAAACTGCATTGATCTGGTCTGACCCATTTTTTGGTGAAGATTCTGTTATGTCTTATAAATATGGTCGCAAGAGTGCAAGCATTTACCTTGTGTTTGTATGTCTTTCAGGGTTTTGTTATAATGTTTGTTACAAAGAGGGACTAATGAGGGTTGAATGTTGTTGTATGATTAGATGTGAACAGCTTCTCTTTGTACTAACAAGACGTTAGGATTGGTTTGATATTAGGTTAATTGGACATCTCAATGATGTCATAATCTTAGCCAAGAATCAAGTTTCATTGTTAACTTTAAGATCAATTTGTTTAGCATTATTTATTGAACGAACCATGAATATTTTCTGAACAGTTTGACAACGATTTAAATGTAATTCCATTAGAGTTTAAATCTATTAGAATCGATGTGGTTGTTTTTATCAAACGGTCAATGAATTGATTCAAAGAAATGGGTGCTGCCAAACGTGATTCTGTTTCTGAGAAATAGGAATCAAACGATTGTGCTGGTGATTCTCAGGATGAATATTCTCAAAATCCACTCTTTCCTAAAAAGATTCTAAGAATGAGAATCCCCTCAATTGATATCAAACAGAGCCTTATCCTACGGAATAAAATGAAAATTGAAGTCAATTAAGCATGGGATGTGTTCTATGCTTACATTCTTATCGAGAACCAAAAACAATGGTAAGGCACATGAATAGGCAAACCCTTCCTCAACGTAGAAAGACCTCGAGCAATTCAAAACTACACATATAACCGCAACCAATTTGTAACCCACACAACCACAAGAGAACACCATATGAAGCGGAGAAATGAGAAGCATACACTAAAGAGTGAACCGACTTCTTTATAAGAATGCCATGAGAGGCTTTGCATCATGCCCATGCTTCGATCATTCTTGCACCTACACCCATAAGACCTAAGGATATTATGGCCACCTCCACAGCCGACAAACATTGTCTTCAAAAAATAATAAAAGCTTGGATTGCAGACATTCTACAAGTAGCTACCTATGCCATTTCTGATATTGTATCATGTCTGAGTATCCTCTGCGCGCAGATGACATTTACTTGTCAAGAAAATTTAGTCAGAAATAGATGAAGAAAAAATAGTTCTAGAAGTAAATATAGAGGAAATTGGATGTAGTGGCTCATTCTGGGATTCAGCATGTGCGAGGCCATGGTACTATTCCAATTTGAACTCTTGATTCATCTTCATGAACACAATCTCCCAGAAGTACTAATGCCTCAAGATGTCCATATGAGGATAAAAACACTTTGAAAAATTACAAGGATAAACAATACTGGCTTACACGATCATTATCTTTCCTGAGATCACAATTGACAATGCGAAATCATAAGAATGTGCATGTAATGACAAGGCTGAAATTTCCTTATAAGTATTTATAGATTTGTGCGAGTCAAAAACCAACATCACATCACATAATCATATGCTTCAATAGCAAAACTTTTGAACATTGAGTATGGGTTGAAATGTCCTTATTTAGAAGAGAAAATCCCCATAGAGAAGGAAAAGAGATATCAACCTTGTTGCAACACTAGCCTTCCCATTTTCCCAATTCTTGAATGGGCTATCAACGATTCGGGTGTACCCGACAGGCCCAAATAGACTGAGACAATTATAAAGGTTCTGGTTCCATGATTATGTCAGAATTTATAATTCGGTTTGTTCTAGTTTTCATTTATCCCAAATCGAATCAGACCCAAAATAGATTATTTTGTTTGGTATATATAATATTCCATCATCTTATTATTATTTTTATCATATTATAGGTTGATAGTATCAAATTTGATAGATAGATAGGTAGATAAAGGTGTTTAACTTTTTAACATATAAAAAATTTAGAATTTTGTTTCAATTTTATTAACATTATAGGATAAAATTTTGAATTTTAGGTTACCATTTAAATTAGAAAAGTGGTTTAATGATTTCGTTACGATTATTGATTAGGTTTGGAATGTTTCTATCTAGACCAAACCCGACCCCTACCTATTGGTAGCCCTATCATGAATGGTAGCCAACTTCTAGTCAAACCACCTCTTAAAGCTCGATGAGAAAAAGTCAGTCACTTATCCTACTAAATAAAAAGAAAACTGAAGTCTATTAAGCATGAGATGTGTCCTATACTTACATTGTTATCGAAAATCAGAAACAATGATAAGGCATATGAATTGGCAAGCCCTTCCTCAAAGTAGCAACACCTCAAGCAATTCAAAATTACACATATAACCCAAGCCAATTTATAACCCACACAACCACAATATAACACCATATGAAGAAGAGAAATGAGAAGCATACACCAAAGAGTGGATCATCTTCTTTATAGTAATGCCGTGAGAGGTTTTGCATCATGCTCGCATTTCGAGCATTCTTGGCGCCTACACTCATAAGACCCAACAATATTATGGCTGCCTCCACAACGGACAAACTTTGTTCTCCAAAAATGATATAAGCTTGGATTATTGATATTCTACAACAAGTAGAGACCAATTCCACTTTTGAAGCCATATCACATCTGACCCTCCCTTACACACCCATGACATTCACCTTTCAAGAATATCCAGTCAGAAAAAGATGGAGAATAAATAGGGTATAAGTGAATATAGAGGAAACTAGTTATAGTGGATCATTTTGGGCTTTAGCATATCCGAGGCCATGGCTCATTGCTGCTCCGATTCAAATGTTTAAACCATCTTTGCCAACACAATCTCCTAGAAGTGCCAATTCCTGAAAATATCAATATGAGTTTAAAAAACTATGAAAAATTACAAGGACAACAACAACCATAAAGAAATTGTAGCCCTTCAAAAAGTTTTTGCCTATACAAACAACAACGTCATACACAACCACAGTCATTTCTAATACCACAGTTGACAATGTGAACTCATAAGAATGTGCCTACAATGAAAAGGGCGAAATTTCCTTAGAAGTATTTAAAAATTTGTACGAGTCTAATATCAACATCGTAAAAGTTTGAACATCGGTTATGGGTTGAAATGTCTTTACCTAGAAGAGTAGATCCCAAATGAGAAGAAGAGATACCAACCTTGTTGCAGTATTAGCCTTCCCATTTTTCGTATTCTTGAACGAGTTGTCAGTGGTTTGGGTCTACTTGATGGGCCCGAACAAACCAAGCCAATTATAAAGGAGTAGAGAGATGAGAAGCTTACACTGAAAAGTGGACTGACTTCTTTAAATTAATTCTATGAGAGGTTTCGCATCATGCCCACAATTCGAACATTCTTGGTGCCAACACCTATAAGACCCAACAATATTATGGTAGCCTCGACAACTAGCAAACCTTGTCCTCCAAAAATGATATAATATTGGATTACAGGCATTCTACAGCAAGCAAATAACTGTTTATCTTCTGAATTTGTATCACGTTTGAGCCACCTTTGCACACCCATGACATTCACCATCAAAGAATATCCATTCAGGAACAAATGTAGGAGAAATAGTTCTACAAGTGAATATAGAGGAAGTTAATTATAGTGGCTCATTTTGAGCTCCAATATAAGCGAGGCCATGGCTCATTACTACACCAATTCGAATGCTTGAATCATCTTTTCCAACACAATCTAGAGAGTTGTCGATTCTTGAAGATGTCAATATGAGTTTAAGAAACTAGGAAAAATTACAAGAACAACAACGACAATAAAGAAATTATGGCCCATAAAAAATTAGCATATATAAACAACGCTGGCTTACATGATTGCAATCATTCCTGATACTGTTAGACAGTGTATGCCCTTAGCTCCAATCAGAATGATGTACATTATGACATTTATTGAAAATGAATAAAGTACATATTTGATTCATGTTATAGTGGTGTGTTTCTGTGTAATACCCTTAAATTAGACACATAATGAGACTCGTGTTAGTTTAGAATGTTCACAGCCGTTGGATAAGTCTGGGGAGACTTGTCCTGCTAAGGCTGACACTGGTGTGCCGCCAAATGTTGGGGTGGCCTGTCTCAGTTGCTAGGGTGAGAACCGAGGTACATACAGTGTAGGTTTACTTGAAACTCTGAACTGGACCAGATTTCCAGTATTGCCCTGGACCTTGGAGATTAGTGGGCAAAACTGGAAAGTTACACCTGACCCCTAGACTCGATTATGATACTGCACTAGGTGTCGGATTGGGCTATCTTTGATATGCCAATCAGTGATATCCTTAGGGGGGGTCAAAACCCGGGTATGTTGGGATGGTCTGAGAATTCATCTGAGTGGGTGATCATAGTGAAAGGATCAGCCCCTTTGTCGAACAAAGGTAATGATCGGGGATGCACTCTCTCTGATGGAAACCAAGACTGGCGACAACCGATTTCAATCGTTGAAATTTGTTTTGCAAAATATATTTTATATACGGATATAAATATATATGGTTTCAAAATATTTGCAAAAGGTTTTAATTCTCGGGATCCATGTGAGTAGAGAGTGCAACATTGTTCCTTGCAGCCGAGGGAGAGGTCCTCTCTTGTCAGGCAGTGTTTGATCATTATGGGTTGAGAGGTTAAGTGTAAGGCCATTGAGGGTAATACCTGATGGGCTAATCTTGCATATGCCCATAGTCCCTAGGTGTTACAAGGTGGCTTGCCCCAGGGACCACTTTGTGTAAGTGTTGGACCCATAGAGTCCATGTGCTGGGCTCAAGGGGTTCACTGGGCTTTCTAGTGAATTCGGCTAAACCTTGTAACAAAGGTTGGGCCGAACCCTTGTGGCTGATGTGTAGATCAATTCTTGGGTCCCACGCCATACAAGAAAGCCCAACTGGGCAGCAATTTGGAAGGCTAAGTGAGCACATATACTTATTGGGCCTAAAGCCCATTTCGAATTGGGCTGATTTGATCAGTTAAATAAAGGGGAAAATCTGAGATTAGATTAGTAGATATATAGGGTCTTACCCTATCCACTCAGAGAGTCCAAATCTGAATACAGATTCAGATCTGAAAACCTCCCGATAAGATTAGGAGAGGGCTGATCTAATCTGCAGATAAGATAAGGGTATATCATTATCACTTAAAGAAAATTCTGATCCAAATATGATTTGGATCAGCAATTCCTAATGGGATTAGGAGTTGATCACTTTAAGATTATAAAAGGAGGAGGGGGCGGCAGCCTATTAGAAGATCACATTCTCACCTACAAAGAAGAGATTACAGAAGAGAGAAAATAGCTTCCAGTAAGATAGCGCTGATTTCTCCTTGTCGCCTCCTTCCTGCCACCGCCGCCATTGCCAATGCATCTCCACGACGGTAGGAGTGATCAAGAATGGTTCTTGATATCAGTCCTTTGTGAAAGGGCTAACTGGAAGTAGTGCTCATGTGTCATCCAGCTGATTCTTGTGAAGGATCTGGTTCTTTAGAAGAACACTGTTGATTCTGCTCCATCCTACACTGTTGATTTTGCTCCATCCTACACTGCGCCATCTTCAGTGGGAGTAGTCTTTGGTTCCTTCCTTGGGCGTGAACACCTCCATTGGGAGATATTGTTTCTCCATATCAGGTATATCCCTCTCCTACTTCTGTTTTCAGATCTGGTTTGATTTAGGGTTCAAGGTTGATCCTTGAAAATGCAGATTTTCTAAAACAGGGAATGCTATTCCCAAATGAGGGGAGAGGAAATTTTTGAAAATTCGCCTAACCTACCTGCAGGGTTCGGCCATCCATATGATGGATCTCTCATTCCTTCAGTGGTATCAGAGCCAGGTTCAAGTCATGAATAGACCTATTCATGGGCTGGGTGGCCCAATGGGCCGGCCTGGCCCAACCCAACCCCCGGACGGGCTTGAATAGGCTTTTTGGCTCGTGTGCTTAACCTTAGGCCAAAAAGCCCGACCCGCATAAAATTCGAGCCAGGCTCGGGCTTTGCCAAAATATCCCGGCCCGAGCCCGGCCCGGCCCGACCTATAGTTAAACCTAAGTAAAAACCCTATGTAATGTCCATTTGAATAAATTTTTTTGATTTGAGAAGGTTGTTGATTCACTTGTAGGTCCATTGTCCATTTAAATAGGGGAAAAGCACCTAAATTAAAATAGATAATGTCTATTTGAATAGGGAAAATTTTGATTTTCTTTTATTAGGTCAGGCTTCGGGCTCAGGCTCGGGCTTCGGGCTTTTTATCAGGGTCAGGCTCGGGCCCAAGTTCTAGGCCTGTTGGTCGGGCCAGGCTCGAGCTCGGGCCTATTATTTTTCTGTTAATGAACACTAAAAGCCCGGCCCGAGCCTGGCTTGGCCCGGCCCATGAACAGGTCTAGTCAAGAACCAAATTAAACCAGATCTGAACCTGCGCAAATGGGTAGAAGGCGTTATACCCGATTTGTGCAGATTAGGGTTTTTCTAGAAAATTATTTCCCAGATAAAGGGCGATTGATCTGAAATTAATTTTTATGAATCTGGATTTTTATTAAGAATTGTTCTTTATACTTTTCTTGATTTATGGGTTGTTCTTACAAGTGGAGATCGAAATCTTTTTCTGGCTCATGACAATCTGCGATTTGAAGTTTCTTGATTTATTCATTACATTTGGTCTGTAAAATAATTTTTTTTCTATTTTTTAGACTGAATGTATAGGATTTGATCTTATGTAATATTAATAGAAATTTAAGGGTTTCTATTTTATTATTTTTTGGATCGAAGAAGGCGGTGCAGGAAGGAGATTCCGCAGATGGGAAAATTGCTATCTGCGATTTGCAGTTTATGAAACTACACCGTGATCTAACCTCTGTTTTGTAGGATGGAATGTGCGAACAACCCTCTTTGATTGATTCTTGCTTTTTTCATTAGTATTTAATTTCAGATCAGTTTCTTGGATTAAATCATTAATTAAAGATCAAACCCTAGACCCATTTGAACCAGATTGGTCCAAATTGGTTGGACCGAATCCAGGGTTCGATGGAGGCTGATTGTCATCCCTAATTTCCCACTGATGGGCCTAAGGATTGATAATTAATTAAGAGTTTAATTCGGCCCAACCTGTAAGGCCCAGTTTTAAATTGTTAAAACTGCTAAAAGCCCACATTTGTAGGAAAGCTATATGGGTCGAACTGCTAAA
Organism: Nelumbo lutea; assembly: GCF_056320005.1. Taxonomy (NCBI): domain Eukaryota; kingdom Viridiplantae; phylum Streptophyta; class Magnoliopsida; order Proteales; family Nelumbonaceae; genus Nelumbo; species Nelumbo lutea. Next base: position 90,942,640 of record NC_142685.1, on the reverse strand, counting down.
CCCTAATTCGGCCCATATATCTAGATAATGTTAATTGTTAATGTTATGGATTAAAATGAGCTTTCATTATGGGCTTTACAGATATTTAATTGATTGGATCAATTTATCCCCGCCTGTGATGTATGGATGTGTGATGTGACACGTTCATGGGCCATAAGTACTTGGCTCATGCAGATTCGACAGTGACTCTTGCGCACACCATGGCTGAATGCACATCATTGCCATGGTGTCCCTAAAGATCATTAGATGATCTCCCTCAGTGGTGGGCACCACACCTCCTGAAGAGGATACGTGCGGAACCCTATCCGATTAGGCCCACCTAAATCTGGCTTTATGAAAGTTAGTGGGAGCCACTCTGGTTTGACCTAAATTAAGCTAGGGCGTAATTATTGTTCCCTCCAACAATATGAGTGCATGTGATAGGGAGATTCATATGATGAACTCTCTAAAGGCCTCCCATCAAGCATGAAGATGGGTCCTTCAGTAATGAGGAAACACACCAGAAAATGGGCTATCCATTTGTTGTTGGATTTGTCTGAGTGTTTCATAAGATGATAGGGGCGTCATAGACTGATGTGGGAGGGGGTCTTCACTAGAAAATGGGAACTCTCTCACGGTACCTTGGTGTTCACGAATATGATGGGTGAGCACTCACTGGACAAAAAGGTTTAACTTTAAATGGCTCTGAACCTTATCTGATAGAGGCCAAAGGGAAAGCTCATATGTTGAGTGGATATGATCCTTCACAGAGATGTTGTGGGGTTTTGCAGCTGAAACAGTTGGCTCCATGCACCCTATATGATCTCCCACATTTTTAGAGACAAGTTCCTATCTCCTTCACTGAGATAGGAGGGAAATCTCAAAGATGAACAAATAGGAATAGAACATAGATTAAAAGCCATATCTATGTAGATAACATGAATCAAATTAGGTTGTGGACTGATGTTTGCTCTTTTATCAGAAAATGGCAAACGGACAATTTGCAAAGCTTCTTGATGACAACAAGTTTAAGGGCCCAAACTATGCCGACAGGTATCGTCACCTTATGCTGGTCTTAAGCTCAAAAAAACTGGATAAGGTGGCCAAGAATCCTGCTCCGGATCGTCCGGGAGATAGGGCTTCTGAGGCCCAGAGAAGGGAATACCAAGAATGGGAGGACAAAAACTCCCTGGCCCACTGCTATATCATTGCCTCGTTGGATAATCCAATACAAAGGCAGTTCGATCAGATCGAACTTTCCAAGGACAAATTGGATAGTCTCAAGACAATGTATGAAGAGCAGAACCGTTCTACTCGGTAGAAGGTCTTGAAGCAAATCATGACCGCGTAGATGTCCAAGGGCCAATAAGTTCACAACCATTGTCTTCAAATGATGGGATACATTAACAAACTGGAGGCTCTTGGATCCGGGCTGGATCTGGTAACCCAGATAGACGCCATTCTCAACTCTTTGCCTCTGTCCTTCAATTCATTCATCATGAACTACAACATGAACAAGTTGAATGTCAGCTTATAGAAACTTAGCAATATGTTGCAGAGTGATGAAGAATTGATTAAGAAAGATGAGCCCATAGCCATGCTTGTTGAAGCAGGCAAATCGGGCAAGAAGAGGAGTGCAAAGAGAAAGCCCCAGAAGAAGGCCACCAAACCCAAGAAGCAGAGGAAAGACAAGGCATCAGATGCATGTCACTATTGCAAACAGACCGGCCACTGGAAGAGGAATTGTCCTCAATACCTAGAATCCAAGAAAGGTAATTTCGAATCTTGTGTCATAGAAACCAATTTGTTGGTAGCTTCTACGTCCTGGTGTATTAACTCTGGGGCTTTAACTCATGCGTGTAACTCACTACAGGGGTTCAAGGTAAGCAGAAGGTTGAGTGAAGGAGAAGCAACGCTTTACTTGGGGACTTCTACAAGTGTTGCAGTTGTGGCCATAGGAACCATAGAGTTAATTTTTAGAGAATGAATAATTGTACTTAAAGCTTGTCTTTATGTACATAATTTAAGAAGAATTTTGATTTCTAACTCAACACTGTGTGCGGATAGTTATTTTGTCTTCTTTAGTAATACGATTACTATTAAAAGAAATAACAGATTTATTGCATACGGGGAACTAGAGAACGGTCTCTATGTTCTACATCCTTCTCTAGAAACTAATATAACCGAAAGTACATCGGCTGATATCCCCAAGAAAAGAATCCGTGATACAGTTAATCCCAAGTGCCTGTGGCATTACCGACTTGGCCATATCGGTGTTGACAGTATCACAAGGCTGGTAAAGGATGGTCATTTGGATTTTCTAACTGTAGAAGGTCTTTCCACTTGTGAGCCTTGCCTTGAGGGTAAGATGACAAAACGACCATTTAACGGTAAGCCTGAAAGATGTATAGGCACGCTTGACCTTATACATAGTGATGTATGTGGTCCCCTGAGTACTAGGACTCATAACCAGCACGTGTATTTCATTATATTCACTGATGATTATTCTCGGTATGGTTACGTGTACCTAATGAGACACAAGTCTGAATCCTTTGAAAAGTTCAAAAAGTTCAGACAAGAGGTCGAGAAACAGTTAGGAAGAGAAATTAAGGCCCTTCGACCAGATCAATATGGCGAGTATCTCTTTGACAAATTCAGGGACTACTTGAAGGTCAATGGGATATTATCACAATTGGCTCCTCTTACTACACTGTAGCTTAACGGTGTTTCAGAGATGAGGAATAGGACCTTATTAGATATGGTCCAATCATTTCTCATACACTCAGAGTTACCCCCATCCTTTTGGGGTTATGCATTAGAGACTACAGTATACGTGCTGAATCGGGTTCCAACCAAATCGGCTCCAAATACTCCATACGAACTTTGGACCAAAAAGAAACCAAGTGTCAAACACTTGAAGATTTGGGGTTGTCCTACGCACATTAAAAGAATGAGTGCGGACAAGTTGGAACCCAAGACCAGTCGTTGCCTATTCATAGGCTACCCAAAAGGCTCTATGGGTTACCTATTCTATGACCCAAGTGAGCAGAAGGTGTTCTGCAATCGAAATGCACAGTTCTTGGAAAGTGATTATATCCTGAACAATCATCGTCAGGAAGTTGTTCTTGATGAGGAGAGCTCAGGTTCAGCAGGAGGTGTCCCACAGGTTCCAGGTATTGACCAACCTAGAAGATCTACCCGAGTATCCAGGCCACTAGTCCATTTTGGTTATGATCAGGATAGTTACCTGGTGGAAGCCTTGACTAGTGAGGAGGATCCCGTGACTTATGCGAAAGCTATGTTGGACATAGATTCCCTGAAGTAGGTAGATGCCATGAGAGCTAAGATGGACTCAATGGAGTCCAATGGAGTTTGGACTCTAGTAGATCCGCCCCCCGGGGTAAAAGCAATTGGTTGCAAATGGATCTATAAGAGGAAGAAGGGCCCCGACGGTAAGGTTAAGACTTACAAAGCTCGTCTGGTGGCGAAAGGGTATACTCAGAAAGAGGGCATCAATTATGAGGAAACCTTTTCGCCCGTGGCCATGCTTAAATCCATTAGGATCCTGCTAGCTATAGCAGCATACCATGACTACGAGATTGGAAAATGGATATCAAAACTACATTCCTAAATGGAAATCTTACTGAAGATATCTATATGCAGCAACCACAAGTTTTCTTAGCTGTGGGTCAGGAACACATGGTATGTAAGTTAAATAGATCCATATATGGACTTAAGCAAGCTTCTAGTAGTTGGAACATCTGGTTTGACTCTACTGTCAAAAAGTTTGACTTTGAGCAGAATTCAGATGAGCCCTGTGTTTACAGGAAGTCAAGTGGGGATAAGGTTATGTTCTTGGTTTTGTGTGTAGACGATATTCTACTCATTAGGAATGATATAGGAATGTTGACTACAGTGAAAGTATGACTTTCACAGCAATTCTCCATGAAAGATCTTGGAGAAGCCTCCTATATACTGGGTCTTCGACTCTATAGAGATAGATCGAAGCGGATAATAGGATTATCCCAATCTGCTTACTTTGACAAAATTGTCAAGAGATACAACATGGAGAACTCCAAGAAGGGAAATTTTCCTTTCAGGCACGGAGTCACTCTTTCCAAGAAGATGTCTCCCAAGACCTCTGAGGAGATTGAGGGCATGAAAGACGTTCCCTATGCCTCAGCCATAGGGAGCATCATGTATATCATGCTGTGCACTCGTCCTAACATTGCTCAGGTAGTGAGTGTGGTAAGCAGATTCCAGACCAACCCAGGGCAGGAGCATTGGACTGCTGTGAAAAATATACTTAAGTACCTTCGAAGGACAAAAGAGTTTTGTCTGGTATTTGAAGGTAGCTCACTACAGATCCAAGGGTATACTGATATCGACTACCAGCCAGATCCAAATGGTAGAATGTCTACATCTGGTTATATCTTCACAATAGGATCGTGTGTTGTTTGCTGAAAGTCCTGAGTAGCAAAAATAACAGTCCACAACCCAAGCCGATTACATTGTCGTAAGTGAGACTGCCTTTTGAATGAAGGTGTTCATTCTGGAATTTGGAATTCCACACATCACCCATTTCACTGTTGTGTGACAACATTGGATCTACGAAGATTGATGTTAAGAGGTAGCATCAGCGGAGAATGTGGCAGACCCATTGACTAAGCCACACATACATAAAGTGTTTGAGAAATACGTAGAAAGTCTGGGACTCTGGCTTGTACCCAATTGGACCTAAGTGCAAGTGGGAGTTGTTTGACAGTGTATGCCCTTAGCTCCAATCAGAATGATGTACATTATAAAATTTATTGAAAATGAATAAAGTACATATTTGATTCATGTTATAGTGGTGTGCTTCTGTATAATACCCTTAAACTGGACACATAATGAGACTCGTGTTAGTTTAGAATGTTCGCAGTCGTTGGATAAGTTTGGGGAGACTTATCCTGCTAAGGTTGACACTGGTGTGCCGCCAAGTGTTGGGGTGGCCTATCTTAGCTGCCAGGGTGAGACCCGAGGTACATGCAATGTAGGTTTACTTAAAACCCTGAACTGGACCAGATTTCTAGTATTGCCCTGGACCTTGGAGATTAGTGGGAAAAACTGGAAAATTACACCTGACCCCTAGACTCGATTATGATACTGCACTAGGTGTTGGATTGGGTTGTCTTTGATATGCCAATCAGTGACATCCTTAGAGGGGGTCAAAACCTGGGTATGTTGGGACGGATTGAGAATTCATCTGAGTGGGTGATCATACTGACAGGATCAGCCCCTTTTTCAGAAAAAGGTAATGATCGGGGATGCATTCTCTCTGATAGAAACCAAGACTGCCGGCAGCCGATTTCAATCGTTGAAATTTGTTTTGCAAAATATATTTTATATACATATATATATATATATATATATATATATATATATATATATATATATATTGGTTTCAAAATGTTTGCAAAAGGTTTTAACTCCCAGGATCCATGTGAGTAGAGAGTGCAGCACTGTACCTTACAGCCGAGGGAGAGGTCATCTTTTGTTGGACAATGTTTAATCATTATGGGTTGAGAAGTTAAGGGTAAGGCCATTGAGGGTAATACATGATGGGTTAATCTTGCATCTGTACATAGTACCTAGGTGTTACAATGTGGCTTGGCCCAGGGACCACTTAGTGTAAGTGTTGGGCCCATAGAATCCATGTGATGGGCTCAAGGGGTTTACTGGGCTTTTTAGTGAATTCGGCCAGGCCTTGTAACAAAGGCTGGGTCAAACCCTTGTGGCTGATGTGTAGATCAATGCTTGGGTCCCACGCCATACAAGGAAGCCCAACTGGGCAGTAGTTTGGAAGGCTAAGTGAGAACATATACTTATTGGGCCTAAAGCCCATTTTGAACTGGGCTGATTTGATCAATTAAATAAAGGGGTGGATCCGGAATTAGATTAGCAGATAGGATAGGGTCTTACCCTATCCACTCAAAGAGTCCAAATCTGAATACAAATTCAGATCTGGAAACCTCCTGATAAGATAAGGGTATATCCTGATCACTTAAAGGGAATTCTGATTCAAATATGATTTGGATCAGCAACTCCTAATGGGATTAGGAGCTGATCCCTTTAAGATTATAAAAGGAGGAGGGGTGGCAGCCTATTAGAAGATCACATTCTCACCTACAGAGAAGAGATACAGAAGAGAGAAAATAGCTTCTAGTAAGACTGCGTTGATTTCTCCCTGTTGCTGCCGCCATTGCCAGTGCATCTCCATGACAGTAGGAGTGATCAAGAACGTTCTTGATATCAGTCCTTTGTGAAAGGGCTGATTGGAAGTAGTGCTCACATGCCGTTCAACTAATTCTTGTGAAGGATCTTGTTCTTTGGAAAAACACTGTTGATTCTGCTCCATCCTACGCTGTGCCATCTTCAGTGGGAGCAATCTTTGGTTCTTTCCTTGGGTGTGAACACCTCCATTGGGAGATATTGTTTCTCCGTATCAGGTATATCCCTCTCCTGCTTTTGTTTTCAGATCTGGTTCGATTTAGGATTCAAAATTGATCCTTGAAAATGCAGATTTTCCAAAATAGGGAATGTGATTCCCAGATGAGGGGAGAGGAAATTTTTGAAATTTTGCCTAACCTACCCGCAGGGTTCGGCCATCCATATGATAGATCTTTCATTCCTTTAGATACCACACTTGGTAATGCGTACTCATAATAATGTGCCTGCAATGACAAGACTGAAATTTCTTTAGAAGTATTTATTAATTTGTAAAAGTCCAAAATCAACATTGCACAATAGAATCATATGCTTCAATAGAAAAAGTTAAAAATCGAGCATGGCTTAGAAATATCCTTACCTAGAAGAGCAATCCCAATGGAGAAGAAAAAGAGATACCAATGTTTTGTAGCACTAACCTTCTCATTTTCTATAATCCTGAAAGGGCTATCAACGATTTGGGTCTACCCGACGGGCCCAAACAAGCTGAACCAATTATAAAGGTTTTGGTTTCATGATTATGTTGGAATGAATAATTGGGTGGGTTTCGATTACCACCCCTCCTGATACGATTCATACTGAAAACTGATTATTTTGTTTAGTATATAAAATATTTCTTTCATTTTCTAATAACTTTTATCATATTATGGGTTTATAGTGTCAAATCTGATAGATAAATGGATAAAGGTGTTTAACTTTTTAACATATATATGATTTAGAACTTTTCTATCAATTTTGTTAATGTTATAACATCAAAATTTGAATTTTAGTTACCTTTTAAATCAGAAAAGTGGTTTAATGTTTATCTTGTTCGCTTTTTAACCTATTTCATTGTTCAAACCTAAGTTTTAAGTTAACAAGGACTATTTTGGGTCAATGATTTTGTTTCAATTATTCATCGGTTCAGGGTTGCTTTTACCTAGACCAGACCTGTACCCCACCCATTAACAACCTTATCTTGAATGGTGACTAACATCCACTTGAGTCACCTGTTAAAGTTTGATGAGAAACATTAAACCACTTATCCTATGGAGTTAAATGAAAGTGGAAGTCCATTAAGCATGGGATGTGTCATATACTTACATTGTTACCAAAAATCGAAAACGATGGAAAGGCACATGAGTCGGGAAGCCCTCCTCAAAGTAGCAAGGTCTCGAGTAATCCAACCTAGACATGTGATCCAAGCCAATTAGTAAACCACACGACCACAAGAGAACATCAAATGAAGCGGAGAAATGAGAAACTTGCACTAAAGAGTGGATAGACTTCTTTATAGTAATGTCGTGAGAGGTTTTGTAGCATACCCGCATTTCGATCATTCTTGGTGTTTGCACCCATAAGACCCTTGTATATTATGGGCGCCTCCACAACCAACAAACATTGTCTTCCATAAATGACAAAAACTTAGATTATAAACATTATACAACAAGCAAATACCTATGCCACTTCCGAATCCGTATCACGTCTGAGTCTCCTTTCTATGCCCAAGACATTCACCTATCAAGAATATCCAATAAAAAATAGATGGAGAAAAAACTAAAAAAAATTGCAGGGACATTAACGACAATAAAGAAATTGCAGCCCATAAAAAAGTTTTAGCATATACATACAATGCTAGCTTGCATGATCGCAATCATTCCCGATACCGCAGTTGACAGTGCGAATTCATACGAATGTGCCTACAATGACAAGGCTAAAATTGCTTTAGAAGTATTTATTAAATTGTGTGAATCTAAAATCAACATTGTATGACAGAATCATATGCTTCAATAGCAAAAGTTTGAACATCGAGTATGGGTTGGAAATGTCCTTACCTAGAAGAGCATATCCCAATAGAGTAGAAAAAGAGATACCAACCTTGCAGGAGCACTAGCCTTTTTATTTTTCATATTCTTGCAAGGGATACCAACAATTTGGGTTTTTCCGATAGGACCGAATAAACTGAGCCAATTATAAAGGTTCTAGTTTTCACCCCTCCTGAACCGAATCATACACAAAATGGATTATTTTGTTTAGTATATATAATATTTCCTTCATTTTCTTAAAATTTTATTGTATTATAGGTTTATAGTGTCAAATCTGATAGATAGATAGATAGATAGATAGATAAAGGTGTTAAACTTTTTTGACATATAAATAATTTAGAATTTGTCTATCAATTTTATTAACATGATAAGATCAAATTTTGAGTTTTACTTTACCATTTAAATATGAAAAATGGTTTTGTGTTTAACTGATTCAGTTTTTAACCTATGTTATTGCTGAAACCTAAATTTTAGTTAACAAGGACGGTTCTGGGTCTATGATTTTGTCTTGATTATTGATTGGTTTGGGATTGCTTCTTCCAAGAGAAAACTTGGACCCTACCCGTTGACATCCCTATCTTGAATGGCAGCCAACTTTCAATTGAGCCACCTCTTAAAGCTTGATGAGAAGCTGTCAGCCATGTATTCTATGGAATAAAAACAAAAATGAAGTCCAAATGTGTCCTACACTTACATTGTTATTAAAACCTGGAAACAATGGTAAGATACATGAGTCGGCAAGCCCTTCCTCAAAGTTGCAAAACCACAAGAGAACACCAAACGAATTAGAGAAATGGGAAGCTTACATCAAAGAGTCAACTAACTTCTTTAGAATAATGTCATGAGAGATTTCGCAGCATGCCTGCGACTCGAGCATTCTTGGAACCTAAACGCATAAGACCCAACGATATTATGGTTGCTTCCACAATCGACAAATATTGTCTTCCAAAAATGATATAAGCTTGGATTAAAGACATTCTGGTACATACCTTTGCTTGATGGTTCATAACTAATTACATTAAATTGGCACATATTGCTTCGGGGACTCTATCCTTTTGAATCAATAAAAGTCGTTGGAAGAATCAGTGCTGAAGTAAATATGTGCGTATTTAGAAAAAATTAAGAAATATTTTTATCAAAGAACTCTAGGGAAATCAGATCCACTATAAGAGGTATTCAGGAGCCAAAACCTCTGCCTACCTGAGGGTATATTCTTATTAATAAGTTATTAGTATATTAACTAACGACATAAAGAGTAAATAAATATAAACCTTTGGGAATGGCAAAAGAACTCAAACTCAACTAAACCTAGTTTCAAGTATACAGGGTTGGCTACATGAATCCTTTTCTGCCATTCAACTCTGTTCGTTGTCATATAAAAAAGCAATTACCAAATATTGGTCCTATGTAATGTTTCAAAAAATAACCTGGAACCAGAACCGTTCTGACCACCAGTTTCTAGATTGATAGTTCGATCATCTGATTTGAACAGTCAGCCCATTTTAACAAAAAATTAAAAAAAATAATTTAAATAAAAAAGGGACAATAACCATTGAACGGGTTGATGGTTTGATTGGCCAGGTCAATAGGTTGTTAACTAATTCAACGACAGTTCAAAAACCATGGTCTTAGCAATCTGTAGGGGTGGATTCGAGTTGAGCCGAGCCAAATACTTGGCCATTCGAGCTTGGCTCGCAGAAATAGTATCAGGCTTGAGCTCGGCTCGGTTCATAGCTCACAAGTTTGAACTCGAGCTCGACCATAACAGTTTTTTTCAAAAAATGAAAATTATATGTATAAAATTATTTTTTATTTTTAGACAAAAATAGGAATTATAAAAAGGGTTTAATATATATACCTATATTTACAAAAATTAATTATAAAAATATATAATATTATAATATTATATATATAAAATAAATATAAAAATTATTTACTATTATACATATATATATGTACGTATGTATGTATTTATATATAATAAAAAATGTTTTATTTAATACTAGGCTCACAAGCCTCACGACTCAAACTTCATTGAACTCGAGCTTGAATCGATTAGCAAACGAACCTGTATATTAGACTGAAATTTGTGTCAAAGCTCCATTTAAACCAGCCAAACCGAACCATTTATGAGCTGTAAAAAACTCAACCCGTGGCCACTCCTATCTATATGGGTCTTGCGAGGGGTGGACTGGACGGTTCCTACTCTCAGTGTGGAACCTTCATTCTCACACATTTCAACACAAGACTTTACCATTATACCAACAAATTGCATTAATTGTCATATCTTACTCTATTGATAGGCTGGTTGCAAAATATAGGCCTTCACAGGTGGTATCAATGTGCCAGTTATTTAGAGGCCTCAATATTCTTATTTCTTATGTTGTTCTCTGTTTATTTCCTATGTGCAGGCCAGGCAATTGCTTGCTGTGAGAGGGGTCTATCCTATTTTGGCCAGTCCTAATGTGGTAAGGCTTTTGCTCTTGATTACCCGATTATTAAGAAGATGGAAGACATATTCTGTCCCTTTCCCCATAAAATAATAATTAGAACCACTGAAAGATGGGACAGACTCTATAAGTATAGGAACACCATCATACATGAGAAAAACATTAGAACTCATACACAAGTTATTTACAGAGGATTGATGAAACTGAAATTAAAACATAGAGCTGCTTGCCCTGGGCTTGGACAGTGCTTGAAACTGAAATTAAAGAAGTCTATTAAAAAACTGAAAGCTGTATCTATGACTACTAAAATTAATAGGCTATGTTTTGTGGTAATAGTAGGGGTGCAGCTTGGGTTAGATTGAGCATTTGTTAAATTCGAATGAGTTGAACACTAATTCAAGCTTGATGTAGTTGAAGTTCAAAATTAAGGCAACCCTAGGTAATAGATCGCTTAAAAGAGTCAGATCCTTAGCTGATCTTGAAGGGATGGACCAAACCAAAGATGATCTCATGGTCTAGAACCAACAGTAGTTGATTTTAGCAGGAGACGGGGATCAGTCTGGGATGTTCCAAATGTCTTTGAAGCTTGAATCTAATGAAGTGACATTGGATCAGACACAAGAAATGCTAAGAATTATCCACCCATGAAGGGAGAAGTGTATTAATTCAAATTCTGCTTATTCAGTTGGGTTCCCTTTTCTTTTCTGAGCAAGGGAAGTCAATTTCCTTGTGTATTAGACCTTATCAAGCGATATTATGTGATACACACCAACATGGGTCCGTATAAGATCAATACACACAACTAATAGGATACACCTCCAAATGTAGTGTAACTTGTATTATTTGCACAACTGTGGATTTCATGACATCTTGAGATTGCAAAGTACAATTCGCGAACTTAATGGGTTTATAGGGAAGCAAAACTTTACCAAGCAATGGTGTCGTGGTGTAGTTGGTTATCACGTCAGTCTAACACACTGAAGGTCTCCGGTTCGAGTCCGGGCGACGCCATTTCTATTACTTCTAATTGTCTACCTAGCTGGCCAGCTGGCTATCAAAGTGCACATGCTATAGGTCCATATGTCCATGGCTATGGTGGTGTCTGATAAAACTGAAATTTGAAAACCAAAATTCTTCTGTTTTTTTTTTCTGTTTTTTAAAATGTATCTAATATTAAAAGAAATGAAGAGATTAGTCATTGGCGGTGTTGGGCATTTTCTTATTTATCATATTTATTTTTGTTTAATATAAAAATCATATAATATTAGAGATGATAGGGTGTCAATGGACCGGTTTTGGATTGAACCCCGCCCAAACCCAAAGCATTTATTGGATTGGATTGGACTTGGTCCATCCATAATGAATTTATATAGGATTAGGTTGGATTGAGCCAATATCTAGTCTATTGATAGAAGATAAGAACGTAGGTGTCAATGGACCAGGTTTGGATTAGAATTAGGGAAAATTCCTGATAGATACCCTATACTTTAGGCCAATTTAGTATCCGAACTTTAAAATGCGACAATATAATACCCGAACTTTCATTTTGCAATAATCTAATACCTGGCGTTAATTCACCGTTGAGTGTCATGGAAAAAGACACGAATGCCCCTTAAGTTTTATCTAATTTTTTACTATTCACCGCCACTGTTCCCCACCACAGGAGAAAACCAGTGTGGTTCCAGTCTATGGACACTGTTCACTGCCATTGTTCCCGCACTGTTCATCTTCTTCATAGATAAGCAGAGCGGCAACAGAGAAGCAAAGAGAGTCAACTCGATGCAGAACGGGTTCAAATTTGCTGCCGCTCTGCTTCTTTGTGAAGAAGATGAACACCGTCACCAAGTTGAACTGTACATTAGATTTGAACACCGTCACCAGATTTGAACTGTTCATCTTCTTCACAAAGAAGCAGAGCGGCGGCAGATCTGATCACCATCACCAAGTTGGAGCGGAAGTTCAACCATCGAATCGACTCTCTTAAGCTTGGAGCATTTGGAGTCGTTGGTGCTGAACACTGTTCACCGCCACTGTTCGACTCTCTTGAACATCATGCATTGACAAGGACAGTTCTGAGTTATTATTATAAAAGCTCATTTTTTTAGTTACCAATGATGGTTCTGAGTTAATGATTTTGTCATGATTGTTGATTGGTTTGAGATTGCTTTCACCTAGACCCCATTGGCTGACAGCCATATCTTGAATGGCAGCCAACTTCTAGTCAAACCACTGCTTAAAGCTTAATGAGAAATAATTAGTCACTTATCCTATAGAATAAATAAAAAAATGGAAGTCCATTAAGCATGGGATGTATCCTATATTTACATTGTTATCGAAAATCAGAAGCAGTTGTCATGTGCAAGAGTCGGTAAGCCCTTCCTCAAAGTAGAAAGACCACGAGTAATCCAAAACTATATATAGTCCAAACAAATTAGTAACCCACACAACCACAAGAAAACACCAAATGAAGTGGAGAAATGAAAAATAAACACTAAAGAGTGGCCTAACTTTTTTATAATAATGCCATGAGAGGTTTCACAGCATGCCCACATTTTGAGTATTCTTTGCGCCTACACCCATAAGACCCAAGGATATTATGGCCGCCTCCCCAACCGACAAACAATGTCTTCTAAAAATAATAAAAGCTTGGATTGTAGACATTCTACAACAAGCAGAAAATAGTGTCACTTCTGAATCCGCATCACATCTGAGTCTCCTTTACATGCCCATGACATTCACCAATCAAAAATATCCTGTCAAAATTATATGGAAAAGAAATAATTCTACAAGTGAATATAGAGTAAGTTGGTTATAGTGGCTAATTCTGGGCTCTAATTAGACCTGTTCATGGGTCGGGTCGGGCCGGGTTTGGGTTGGGCTTTGTATATGTATCAATAGAATACACTCAAGCCCAAGCCCAAGCCCGGCCTGACCATCGGGCTTAAGTCTTGAGCCCAAACCCAGCCCTCATATAGGGCCCAAAGCCCGAACCCAACTAGAAATTTGAAAATTGAATATTTTTCTTTTTTTATTCAATACAAAAGTGTTTTATATATATTAAAAACCTTCAAAACTCAAAAGTAATAAACATCTCACTATTACTTGGGAAAAAGGAAAAGAATAAAGAAAAAATATTGTATATGTATTTTTATTATTTAATATATTGCATCAAGTCAGGCTTGGGCTCGGGCTTGGCCCTTCCCGACCCGAAAAAATTATGACCAAGCCCGACTTAATAACGGGTCGGGCCGGGCCATCCCGTCAGGCTGCCCAACCCATGAGCAGGTCTAGCTCTAAAGTATGCAAGACCGTGGCTCATTTCTGCTCCAATTCAAATTCTTGAACCATCTTCATGTATCAACGCGAGATGATGTCCATATAAGTTTAGAAAGAAAAGAAAGGTTATAAGGACAACAACGACAATAATAAAACTACAGCCCTTAAAAAAAGTTTTAGCAAATACAATCAATGCTTGCATACACGTTCACAACCATTCCTGATACACAGTTGAAAATCCAAATTCATAAGAACATGCCTGTAATGACAAGGTTGAAATTGCTTCAGAACTATTTATTAATTTGTGTGAGTTCAAAATCAACACTACACGACAAAACCATATATTTCAATAGCAAAAGTTTGAACATCGAGTATGGGTTGTAAATGTCCTTACCTAGAAGAACAAATCCCAATTTGGAAGAAAAGGAGATACCAACCTTGTTGCAACACTAGCCTTTCCATTTTCTACCCGATGGTTCTGAACAGATTGAGCCACTTGTAAAGGTTCTAGTTTCATGATTATGTTAGAATTAAAAATTAGGTTTGTTTCGGTTTTCACCCCTCCTGAACCGAATCACACCCAAAACTGATTATTTTGTTATATATATATTATTTCCTTCATTTTCTTATAATTTTTATCATATTATAGGTTTATAGTGTCAAATTTGATAGATAGATTGGTAAATGTGTTTAACTTTTTAACAAATAAATAATTTAGTATTTTTTATCAATTTTATTAACATTATAAGATTAAAATTTGAATTTTTGGTTACCATTTAAATAAAAAAAGTTATTCAATGTTTAATTGGTTCGGTTTTTAACCTATGTTATTGTTTAAAGCTAAATTTTAAATTAACAAGGACAGTTCTGGGTCAATGATTTTGTCATGATAGTTGATCAATTTGGGATTACTTCTACCTAGACCAAACCTAGACCTCACCCGTTGGCAGCCATATCTTAAATGGCAACCAACTTCTAGTCGAGCCACCACTTAAAGCTTAATGAGAAATAGTCAACCACTTATCCTATAGAATAAAAAAAAAAAAAAAAAAAAAACATAAGGCCATTAAGCATGGGATGTGTCCTATACTTACAATGTTATCAAAAATCAGAAACTATACATAACCCAAGCAAATTAGTAGCCCACACAACCACTAAAGAATAACAAATGAAGCAGAGAAATGAAAAGCTTACATGAAAGAGTGGATTGGCTTCTTTAAATAAATGTCGTGAGAGGTTTCGCAGCAAGCCCACATTTCGAGCATTCTTTGTGCTACACCCATAAGACCCAATGATATTAATGGCTGCCTCCACAATCGATGAACAATGTATTCCAAAAATGATTAAAAGCTTGGATTGTAGACATTCTACAACAAGCACATAGTAGTGCCACTTTTGAATCCGCATCACATCTGAATCTCTTATACACGCCCATGACATTAACTACTAAATTAATTTTCATTATCAATATTTTTAGTTATATAAATTTTCTAAAATAAAAAAAGAAAATCAATTTTTGAAATAAATGTAGATTAGTGAATTTGATAGTTTAAATTTATATTATGTTCTCAAATGTTTTGTAGACAACATTTTTATTTTTAGAAATAATATGTGCTTTTATTTGATTAAATGAAAATATTAATTAATATTTTATCAATATTTTAAGATACATATCATGTACAAATTTATAAAATTTAAGTACTGAAATAATTATTCTATCGTTAAGACTTTTATAGATATGGATTTATTGAGATTAAAAATTATTTTTTGATATAAATGTGGATTTGATAAATTATTTATTCCATTAGTTTATAAAATACTAATTTTGAATATTATAGTTGGAATTATTGGATATAAATATAAGTTATTTGTTTAAATTTTATTGAAATGTGGACATTGAAGTTAATAAATGTTATTTTATTTCAATTGTAAGCATAAAATGAAAGGTGGCTTAGTGATTAAAGGCATGCTTAAGACTAAATACGAGATAACTTGGCTTTGAATGATGACATTCCCTTTTATTAAAAAGAATAATGACTATTGTTAAATTAGTATCCAATGCACCTCTGTATTAGTGTGTATTAGACCTTATCTACCGATATTGTGTAATACACACGGATATGGGTTTGTATGGGACCAATATGCACAATTAGCAAGATACACCCAAATGTAGTGTATCCTATATCGTTAGCATGCAATACCAATACCCCGTACAAGGCATATTGTATTGATATTTTAAACTTGACCACTATAAACCAGGTTCATGTGCAAGTGGATGACTAAGGGTGTAAGTTTTGCTCATTAGGTTGGGTTTAGGGTTAATCCAAACCCAACCTAAGGTGAAAACCTCGAATTTGGGCATGATCCAACCCAAGGTCAAACCTTCTTTTATCAATTTAGGCCCAATTTTAGCTGGGACTAAAGTTGTGTTAGGTCAAACTAAGTTGAACATGGACAAATTGGTTGGGTTTGAAAGAATTTACAAATATATTTTTATATAGCCATCTCTTATTATGGCCTAATTGAAAAGTAGAATTGATTGAAAATATGTATAAATTTCATTTACAAATTTATATATACATATTTCACACATATGAGGTCCTGATGGGCTAGAAACAATGAGTTAGAACATAGGCTACACAACCAACCACATTGTAACATGTCAAAAGAAACAGGAGAGTGGGGATGTTTTGGTACAGTGGCATTATTGGATTTGCATTTTGGGTTATTCAATGCAAATTTGTGAGAAACATGTATTTCCACATCATATATAATTATCATTTCAACTAAAAATGCATGTGTGAGACACACCAAATTTGACATTTTAGATAGAAATACCATGAAAGAGTCATTTCAGATAGAAGTATGATCAATTCAAAACATTTCAATTAGCAATATCTTTCTTTTACAAATAGGAAAATGCCATTATACCAAATAGGGATGCAAATGAATCAGATCGATTTCAAATTGACGTATATCTGAATCTGATCCAAAAACACATCCTAGATGACTAGATCCAATCGGATCCAAAGACCCAATCAGATTTCACAAATGGCAAGTCAAATCCAAATCCATAAAGGATATTGGATATCTGAATCTGATATGATCCAATTTAATTTCTGATAATTTTAATAAATTATTAAAATAAAAACATAAAAATTCATTAATATAAAGAAAAAGCATGCCTTTTTATAAAAAAAATTATAAAAAATGCAATATAAACATATTTAGAAATAATATATAGATCGGATTCAACGGTATAAAGGGTGGTTCAAATTCAATCTGATTTTCAATTGAATCCTCTTATCCAATCCGAAAATTCAATAGGGGTTATTGAATCCATTTTCACCCCTCCAAACACCTCTGAGATAACTCTTACTTTTTAGATTATTCAAACACATCGAATTGAAGTTAACCCGACTCTTAAGAAGAATTGAGAAACAGAGTGCTGAAAGTTGGAATGTTGGAAGCACAGAGAGGTGGTGAAAAAGCATGAAAATTAAAACTGATAGAGTATGATAGAGCCATACATCTGTCAAACTCTATCTTGTACATCTCTATCCCATACACTTGTCAATTTCTATCATGTTCTAACTTACTGCATTCTTATCCTGTATATACTTGTATGATGAAGACTCTTGTACATTGAAGACTCCTGTACACATAGTACTCTTAAGAATCAATATAAATTCAAGTCCAAGAACTCACCAAGATTATCAAGGTGAGATTACTAACTTTTGTGTTCTGTGAGATTATTGATTACAATGTTCTGTTTTATGGTATCAAAGTGCATGTTGGCCTCTTTTGCAAACTCAATCATGTCGATTGTATCTACAAACTCAGGCACTACTAAAGCTGGAGTCACAACTGTTGGGAACATGAATCTGCCAGCTACAACAAGCCATTTAATCTCCATCAAACTAGATCGCATGAACTACTTACTATGGCGATCTCCATTTATGGCTATTCTCAAAGGTTTTATAGCTATGGGCTATGTTGATGGTACTATCCAATGCCCACCTAAGACCATTGAGAATGGTGGTACTTATACCATGAATCCAAATTTCATTTTATTGGAACAATAGGACCAGTTTCTCCTCAATTGGGTTCTTGCTTCTCTCTCAGAAGGTGTTTTGGCCCAGGTTATTGGGCACACAACCTCAAGAAGCGTATGGAATGCCCTGTCAAGACTGTTTGCTTCAAAATCAAAAGCTCATGTGATGCAACTCAGATTTGAACTAACCTATTTGAAGAAGATGAATCGATCAATGGATGATTATCTAGAAAAGGCTCGTTTGATCTCTGATAGCTTTACTTCTATTGGTGAAACAGTCATAGACTCTGAACTGATTCAGTTTGTGCTAGGAGGACTTGGCCCAGACTATGAATCTTTTGTTACTACTCTCTTGCTGAAAGGAGAAGATCTATCATTTGATGACATACATGCTATTCTTCTCAATCATGAGATTCGAATGCAGCACACTAGATCTTTGTTTGATCCAATATCTCCCCAAGCCAATGTTGCAATCCAGAAGCAGTCTCAATCATTCAAAACAGATGGCTACAAATCTAAGTCAAAGCCAGGTGAGCATAAAGATAAGAAACCTAATCCCTATCAAGGGGTTAGGTGCCAGATATGTCTCAAATTCAAGCATACAGCTTACACATGCAGGGCTGGTTTTGATAAGAATTTCTGCCCTGATTCATCTCCTTCTACATACATTGCTGCAACTGGTCCAGTCATTGGTAACCATTGGTACCCAGATTCAAGTGCAAGCCACCATATGACTGTAGACTTGGCAAATCCTCATCTTCAATCTGAATATACCGGACTAGATCAAATAACAATTGGCAATGGAGAAGGTCTGTCTATTGCACATACTATTACCTCTACATTACATGCTTCTGAACATTCCTTTATTTTGAAAGACATACTCTATGTTCCCAACATTACTAAGAATTTACTTTCTTTGGCTAAATTTTCTAAGGACAACAATTGTTTCTTTGAATTTCACCCCAAAGAGTTCTTTGTGAAGGACCGAGAGACAGGCAGAGTGTTACTTCAGAGTCACAGTAAACACAGCTTGTATGAGTTATAGGGGATTTCAAGTGGAGTTACAAATAATGTCCCTCCTCCTACTGCATTCCTTGGGGTGCAGACTTCTATTGATCACTGGCATGAAAGGCTTGGGCATCCTACTGCAAGGCTAGTTCAATATATAATCGCCTCCAATAATTTTCCTCTATCTTCTAATATGCAGATGACATTGTGTCATTCTTGCCCTCTTGGCAAGTCACATAAACTACCATTCTCTTCTAGTTCTACTACATATACATCTCCACTTGAACTTATTTTTAGTGATGTATGGCGAACTTCTCCTATGAACTACATTAATGGATTCAGGTACTATATCGTATTTGTTAATGGCTTTAGCAGATGTTAGTGTGATTTTTCCTCTTGTTCACAAACCATATGCACTTCCTACATTTGTCAAATTTAAACAACAAGTTGAAAATCTATTCAATGTTAAAATTAAATGACTTCAAAATGATGGTGGGGGAGAGTTTAGAAAGTTTCAATCTTACCTTGAGTACTATGGCATTTCTCATCAACTCTCATGTTCACATACGCAAGAGCAAAATGGGATGGTTGAAAGACGTCATCGCCAAATTGTTGAAACAGGACTGGCATTATTAGTAAAGTCCTCAATGCCTCAAGATTACTGGTGAGAGGCCTTTCATGCAACAGTGTTTTTGGCTAATAGACTTCCCATGCCGATACTCAACGTGCAATCACCATTTGAACTGTTGTTCAAACATAAGCCTGATTATGAGTTCTTAAAGGTTTTTGGGTGTTTCTGCCTCTCATATCTTCGGCCCTATTCTTGTAATAAAATGGACTTTCATTCAACAGCTTGCATATTCTTGGGATACTCTGATAATTACAAAGATATCAATGCTTACATTTGCCCTCTCAACGCATTTTTACATATCGGCATGTCCTATTTGATAAAGATGTGTTTCCATTTGATTCTCATGAACCCAAACAGCAATCTTCACCTTTATTGTTTTCTCTTAGACCACCTCCTATGGTAACTCATATCCCTTTAGTGCCATGTTCCACTACTACTATTGCTCCTCCTATGGCACATTCCGTTGACCCACCATTCTCCTTACCACCCTCATCTACATCACTTGATTTGGTATAGTCATGCACCTCACCTTCACCAACTGGTTCTGCTCCATCTTCTTCACCTAAACCAAAAACCAGTACCAGTGAACTTATTTCTCCCTCCTCTGCTAATGATGCTCAAGTGTTGCCCTCCTCTTCTCCTTTAAACTGTCATCCTATGCAGACCAGGAGCAAAAGTGGGATATTCAAACCTAAAACATATATGGCTTCCAAGTATCCACTATCCTCTTTGTCTACTGAACCAACATCATTTGCTGAGGCCAATGCCAGTCCAGAATGGCGAGCAGCTATGCAGTCTGAAATTGATGCCTTACACCACAATCAAACTTGGGTTTTGGTACCCCCCCTAACATCAATTTTGTTGGATGCAAATGGGTTTTTCACATTAAGCAAAACCCATATGGCAGCATCAGTCACTATAAAGCACAACTAGTTGCTCAGGGATTTCATCAACGTCCTGGCATTGATTATACAGAGACATTCAGCCCTATTATCAAGCCCACAACCATACGTGTTGTTTTAAGTACTGCTCTCTCTAGAGGATGGCCTCTTCAACAGCTGGATGTACAAAATGCATTTCTCCATGGAGATCTTGAGGAGGACGTATATATGAAGCAACCTCCCGTTTTGTGGACCCAACCCATTATGACTATGTATGTCATCTGCACAAGTCCCTATATGGCTTAAAACAAGCTCCTCGAGCTTGGTATCAGAAGCTCAGTTCCTTCTTACTTGATGTTGGTTTCAAGATGTCGATCTCTGATTCATCTCTTTTCATAAGGCATTCACCTAACAGTGTCATCTTTATTTTAATATATGTTGATGACATCATTGTGACTAGGTCATCTACTGAGGCTATACAGCTTATCATTCATCAAATGAGAAGTGCCTTTGCAGTTAAAGACTTGGGTCCATTACACTTCATCCTTGGTGTTGAGGTCATTCCTGACAAAACAGGTTTAATCTTATCACAACACTAGACGGGGTAAAACCTGTTTCCACACCAAGTTGGTCCAACATTCTGGATAGCCTCTTGCTTATCCTACTACTTTTCGTAGTATCTTGGTGCTTTACAATATCTGACTTTAACCAGACCTGACATTGCCTTCTCTGTTAACAAAGTTTGCCAATTCCTTCATCAGCCCACCTCTGATCACTAGGAAGTAGTTAAGTGAATTCTATGATCTCTCAAGTCTACGCTTCGTAGTATCTTGGTGCTTTACAATATCTGACTTTAACCAGACCTGACATTGCCTTCTCTGTTAACAAAGTTTGCCAATTCCTTCATCAGCCCACCTCTGATCACTGGGAAATAGTTAAGTGAATTCTATGCTCTCTCAAGTTTACGCTTCTTTTTGAATTGCGGTTGTCTCCTTCTACATCCATTGATCTCCATGCCTTTTTAGATACAGAATGGGCTGGTTGTCCCAATGATAGACGATCCCATGGTGGTTTTTGTGTCTCTATGGGTTCCAATCTCATTTGTTGGTCTTCTCATAGGCGAGCTACATTAGAACTGATTTGGTTGCAGTCATTCCTTCGTGAATTGGGTGTTTCATCTATTACTTCTCCCACCCAATGCTGTGATAATCTTGGTGCGACCTAACTTACAACAAATCCAATCTTCCATGCTCGCACCAAGCATATTGAAATTGGTTATCATTTTGTAAGAGAGCGAGTTGCTAAAAAGGAACTCCACATTCGATTTATTTCCAATCATGATCAGGAGGCAGACATCTTCACTAAGCCCCTCTCTCTTGCTCGATTCAGTATGTTGCGTGACAAGTTGACTATTGTTCCACCCCCGTCAACTTGAGGCGGGATGATAGAGTATGATAAAGTCATACATATGTCAAACTCTATCCTGTACACCTGCCAATTTCTATCATGTTCTAACTTATTGCATTCTTATCCTCTATATACCAGTATGATGAAGACTCCTGTACACATAGTACTTTTAAGAATCAATATAAATTCAAGTCCAAGAACAGACCGAGATTATCAAGGTGAGATTACTAATTTCTGTGTATACACATAGTACTCTTAAGAATCAATATAAAATCAAGTCCAAGAACAGACCGAGATTATCAAGGTGAGATTACTAATTTCTATGTTCTGTGAGATTACTGATTAGAGTATTCTATTTTAAAAACAAATGGACGAGGTGGAATAGCAGGAAATACTTGCAACCCCATTTCTCTCCTTCATTTTCCTATATTTCCAGTTTAACTAACTAACAAAGTCTTTCTTCTTGTTTTTACAGGTCTGTGAGGGGCGTGCAGACCATTCTGATGCCGTTGAATTCATATATGATACGCGAAAAGTATCATATAGATCTCTCTCTGTGATTTTTCTGGGAAACCCATGATCCTACCAACAAAGAATTCTTGATGGTTCCTTCTCCCTTTTCTACATTAACTATGGTTTTAATTTCCCTTTGAAGTTTGGGATTGATACACACTGTTGCAGAATTTTGGGATTAATACACACTATCGATCTGCAAAGTTTTACATGGACGAAGAACAAAGGAAGCAAGTGAAGGAGTCCAAAATCAAATCAACAGCAGTTGAAGCTGAAGAAGACGATAGTCAGTCAAAAAGATAACTCCCGGAGGATCAAGATTTCTGCCTCGCAGAAAACCAACACCGAAAGTATTATTTGCAGAACTGTTGACTTAATGACATGTTGAGATTAAGAAGTACAATTTGCAAACTTAACCTGTAGTGAAGCAAAACTTTTCCAAGCAATGGTTTCGTGGTGTAGTTGGTTATCACGTCAGTCTAACACACTGAAGGTCTCCGGTTCGAGTCCGGGCGACGCCATTTCCTTTTATCTCTAATATTTTACCCAGTTGGCCAGCTGGCTATCCAAGTGCCACATGCTATAGTCCATAGATCCATGGCTATGTTCATGTCTGATAAAACTGAAATTTGAAAAGCAAAAATCTACCTATTTTATTTTGTATTTTATTTTTATTGTTAATATAAATTATTCTTATTTATCATATTTCTTTTGGTTTAATATGATAAAGATATAATATTACAGATGTTAATAGGGGTCAGTGGACCAGTTTTGGATTGGACCCCATCCAAACCAAAATCAATTTGGACACATTGGATGGACCAACAAGACATTGAATTAATGGTCCAAAGCATTTATTGGATTGGATTCGACCTGGCCCATCCATAATGAATTTATATTGGATTGGGTTGGATTGAACCAATATCTAGTCTATTGATAGAAGATAAGAATGAGGTGTCAATGGACCAGGTTTGTGTTAGAATTTATTTAAATTAAAACAAATTTGAATAGAATGGACAGTTCAAACATTGAATTGGACCGGTCCAAAATAAGCATTGGATTGGATTGGATTTTGGACCCGGTCCATTTGTAATGGAATCACATTGGTCTGGATCGGATTGTACCAAATCCAGTCCAAGTGACTACTAATCATTTGATAAATTTTTGTGTTTTTATAATTTTTATTTCTTTCTATTTTTTGAGTTATTATTATATAGTTATGGCATCATGCATTGACCTATCTAACTACTTGAAAGATAAAACAATCACATTTTTGGGAAATTTTAAATTATCTATGCAATTTCCATAATTAATTGCAAAAACTATTATTATTACACTTTTTTTAATATGACAAATCTATATTATATGAGATTTGTTAATTTTTCCATAAATTTTTATATTTTGTTTTTGTAATTTTATTTTATTTATATTATTTAATTATGACATCATTATTTGACCCATTTTTCCAAGTGGTTGGATCATTACGGTGCAAGATGTGCAAGTTGGGCCAAGTTCATACTCAACCTACAAAGGCCAAATTTTTATATTTTTTGTCTCAATTAGACAAAGACCAAGTTCAAAAGTAAGGATATTTTAGTCAAAAATTCTACAAAACTCATTTATTTAAATTAATATAAACATAGGATTTAATGAGAGGAGAAGGGAGTTAATACCTTACATATAAGACTTAATAAGAGGAAATTGATTAGATATAATATAAGGATTATATTCAACAATGGAGATATTTAGTCAAGAAATATTTTGGAATCTATATATCATTCCCACTTTTAATGGTAATATAGATTATTACTAATCAGGACCCGTGCAATGCATGGGCTTTGTTAAAGGAATGTGAAGCAAATTGAACCTTATGATATTGCTAGCCCTGTAATCTTTTATGACTTATTTTCACCTAAGTCAGGCCTACCCATAATCATCCCTAGTCTAACTACAATTTGCTAGACAGTGTATGCCCTTAGCTCGAATCATATGAATGTATATAATCATTTAAAAGTAATATAAGTATATTGTTGTTTCATGATCAAATTTGGTGTGTTTCTGTGAATTGCCCCTTAGGTTAGACACTTATGAGACTCGTGTTAGTTTAAAATATTCTTAGCCATTAGATAGACTTTGGGAGTTTATCCTGACAAGATTGGCACTGGTCTGTTGTCGAGTTGGTAAAGTAGCTTGTCTCAGCTTTTAGGGTTAGACCCCAAGCACAGCTAGTGGATATTTGGAAGAAGCATTGAACCTGGACCAATTTCTAGTTATGCCTTGGTCCTTGGAGATAGATGGAAAAAACTAGAAAGTTGCATTTAACCCTAGACTTGATTATGATACTATACCAGGTTTTGGACCAAACTACTTTTGATATGTCAAGTAGTAAGATCCATCAATGGTCAAATATCTAGGCATGTTGGGGTAGTTTAGGATATTACCCGAGTAGGTGATCATAGTGATAGTATCGACCCCTTTGTTAGACAAAGTGAATATCAAAGTTTACACTCTCTCTGATGGAAACCTTAACCGCCATAAGTGGATTTTACCTATATTTGAAATCCTATTTGCAAAATATATTTATATGTTATATTATTATTTAATGAAAAATATTTTAATCTCGAGATTCGAGTAAAGAGTATGATACTACATTTTGCATTCAAGGAAGAGGTCCTTACCTATGAATAGTGTTTTAATGATTATGGGCTAAGAGGTTAGGTGTAAGAGACCATTACAGTGCTAATTATCTAATGGGCTTCATATTACATATGTCCATCATCCTCGAGTTTTCATAGGGTGGTTGAATTCAATGATCATTTATATTTAAATGTTGGGCCCAAATAGAGCCCAAGCCCGAGTGAGCTTCAGTGGTTTGGCCCAGATTGTCTCCCAGCCCAACTGCAAAGCCTTACTACTGATCGAGCCCTCCATGGCTCTCGTAAGAGTTGGCAGCTAGTTGAATGTGGAACTGGCCTCACAGGTCGAACCTTTCATTATTCCCGTAAGAGTAGGTGACCCGCAGGCAGTAGAGCAACCCCCTTAAGGTGAGCCCCCATGACTCCAATAGGAGTGGGCAGCTAGCAGCTCCAAGAGCAAGTGTAGTATATTTGTGGGGTTGACTCACGAACATAGACCTAAGAGAGTTAATTTCACGTGATGTCAAAGATGCATCTACGTTTAAAGCTACTATAGAATGACCATCCGCTTTGGTGACCTAGTCAAATTGAATTCTAAGGGGAAGCCAAATCGCTTTTAGCTAAGGCCCTTATGCCAACCTTGAGATACATCGGCAGCTTGACAACTCAGCGTCATTTTGACAGCCAAAATTATGACCATCCGCTTTGGCAACCTAGTCAAATCGAATTAAGTCAACTTTTAGCTAAGGCCCCCTATGCCGACCTTGGGATACTTTGGCATCTCGGCATCGTTTTGGTAGTCGAAATTACGACCATCCACTTTAGTGACCTGGTCAAACAGAATTTTAAGGGGAAGCCACCCCACTTTTTAGCTAAGGCCCCATCAAGCCGACCTCGAAACACGTCAGCAATAGGTAGACTAATCTAAGCAGGTTAGCCCCCCATCTATCTAGCTCGACAGGGTTTTGAATGTCGATACTACACTTAAATCAATCTCAAAGGGCGTCGGCATCTCACCACTGACCTAAAAAAGAAAAAAGGAAAGAGAAACAGAGGAAAGGAAGACTAGTTCGCTTTCATCACCGTGGCAAACATGCAAACTTGGCCAATTTCTTCACAGTTGTCCTCCACCTCGGTTTTAGTCTCCGCATAGACCTTGTCGGCTACTCCTTCGAGAACCGGCTTAAGGGACATTGCATTGTAATTCACGTAAGTGGAGTGACCTGATGAGGCAATCATGTAGTTGGAAAACCCTCTTGAGGATGGCATGGAAAACTTTGCTCTTAAGGTATTTGGCTGAATTGTAGAACTCCTTAACGGTTTTATCCCTAGTAAGGTAGATGTCCCCGGGGTGCCTGCTCTGCCTCTCCTCAAGCGGATGAGTTCACTCTTGTGCCCTGATAATCAAGACAGCAAAGTCCTATATAAGGCTGCATTCAACCCTTAGACTCTTCTAACCAAGGGAGCAAACTAAGCCGATGCCTATGAAATCATCGAACTAGCCATTTTGGACGAAAAACCTATAGCAGTGACTCACGTCGCCAAACCGACCTCGTCTCGGAAGTGGGGGCCAATTGATGAGGGCAAATTTGCCCCCCCACTAACATCATGACATGTAACATCTCAAAACATTCAGACGACACCCCAACACCACAGGGGCGATGATTTGCCTAAGCCAAAATGATGGAAACCCAACTGTCAACCTACTAGAAACCTAGCTGGTGACCTACCTATGCTGACAGGGCAGCTAGGAGAACCTCGTCCAGGGTCAAACTATGGTATCTCATCGTTACCGATCCAAGGGACCTCAATGCAAGGAGCAACCTCCCTCGAGGACTTGTTGACTCGACTGAGGTCTAGGTGGCGACCGGCGAGACGTGCTCATCAACCTCCTTCGTGTGTGCATCCCATCACTCCCGGGTCTTTCAGAAGTTAGCTCCTGCATCGAATGCTTCAGAGGAAATAGAATAAGGCACAAAGCCTGGTTTACATCCGCCACTACCTCCAAAGACTTCGGATTGGCCAGCCATGTCTTCATAGAGATCTTGGACACGGTGCGTGAAGCCTACATGAAACAACATCTATATAAAGGTCTAATTTTCAATCTCATAAGATATGCACAACTTAGCTCTCATAGCTCTCTAGCTCTCTAGCATTTTAGTTCTTCCTAAAATCTCCACATCGCTGACTTAAGCATCGGAGTGCCCACCCTGGGTAAAGACTCCCAGGCACTTTGACACTGTCTCTTTGTAGGTTGACTTGGTGAACTAGCTGTCTCGGCATCTGAGCCACCTTCCAGCAGGGAACTCGCTAGCTTAGCATCTGAGCTGCCCTCCAATAGGGAACTACTAGATCACACATCATCAATTAGGGTTCACCATCCCTAGGTGGTGAATTCAACCTAATCTCTTCTAGAGGTGAGGCCAAACATTTGTGGACTTATACGTAACCTTTATGGGTCCCACACCATACAATGATCAGGCCTATGTGGCCCCATGCAATATCTTAGTTATTAAGCCATTAAAGAAAATGGGCCTAAATCCCAATACTAATGTGATAGCGTAAGTTGTCATGTGATTTGGATAAAAAATAGGTGTGGATCTGGGTATGATGCACTAATTCTCTTAAGAAGATAATGCTCATCCAATTAAAGATAAAGACCTTATCAAAATCTGATTTGGATCAACTCCTAATAGGATTAGAAGAGTACTTTATATAAGGGACTTAAGAGGGGAGGAATAGTAGGGGTGAATAATTTTGTACAATGCCTTAATAAGATTTAGTAAAATGAAACCGACTCTACCTATAAGACGTGGGCTGACGTGATAACTAACTACAATGTCTTAATACGGGTGTGGATAACCCCTACTAGCATTGGATTCACGGACTCTACCTTATATCCCATATATAAGGGACTTTACTTTTTTTGTACAGTGCCTGAAACTGAAAGAAGCCTCTTAAAAAAACTAAAAGTTGTATCTATGACTACAAAAACTAATAGGCTATGTTTTGTATCTATGACTACAAAAACCAATAAATTAAATAATCTCTTCTCCTAAAATTTCTCCTAAACTACCTCCTCCACTGTCCCCCACTTTCTCCAAAATTATCTCAAATTCCTATTTATCTTCTAAATTATTTCTAATTCCTTTTTATCTCCAAAATTATCTCTAATTTAGCAGGGAGTTTCTCTCCTAAATTATCTTTAATTCCCATTTATCCTCTCTCCTACTTTTTACCTATATCTATCTAAAGAAAGTTTGGATTAAAAATTTTAAAAATTATTTAAATATTCTAACAAAATCGTATAATAATTTTAAAATATTTATTAAAAACACCAAAAATTAATTTTATATTCTTACAAAATATAACATGAAATTATATTCTCACAATTAAAATTATGTTTTCTGGATTATCAATTTAAAAGCTTTTCAAATATTTAAAAAAATATAAAATCTTTAAACAAATTTTATAGATTAATTAAATACATAAGTAACTAAATATTTACCATAACTAGATTTTAAAGAGTTAAAATAACAAAATTATGTAATAAATTTAAAAATTTTCTTCAAAGTAGAAAAAAATAATTATAACATTAAATTGAAATTAATAATAACTTAATATATTACAAAATTAATAATGAAATTATGTAACAATAGTATGAACTATGATTTTATGGATAATTGAATTCAATAAATAATTAATATTTTTAAATTTAAATATTTTACATATTATTTAAGTATTTAAATAACTAAATGTTTTAAATAAAAAAAATATTTACATAACTAGATTTTAAATAGTTAAAATAAATAAATTATGGAATAAATTTAAAAAAAATCTAAAAAGTAGAAAAATAATTATAACATAATATTGAATTTAATAATAATTTAATATTTTTACATAATATTGTAAATAATTAATTTCACTTATATCAAGTAATAATTCGAGAAAAGAACTTTCAAAAATTAATATTTATTAATAATAATGCTAAAATCTTAATATGTATTTATTATATAATTATATATACTAAAATTAATATTTAATGTATTTCAGTAATTATTTATTGTTTTTGTGATAAATGTATTTTCAATAATTATGTATAAATTTATTTTGTTTTATTATTTAACAGAAAACATTCAATAATTATTGGAGATTAAATTACTATTATTGAAATTTTAAATTTAGTTTATTGTACTTATTGTATTTATTGTATTTTTGTTATAAGTTATTGATTAATATTTATTAGAGGTTAAACTATTATTTGAAATTATACTATTTATTGACTATGTTAATATATTTTTGTACTCATTGTATTTTTGTAATTTCTATAATTATTATATTTTCTATTATCAATATATTTGCAATAATTGTGTGTTTTCGCTATAAATTTTTAATAATTATTGGAGATTAAACTGTTGTTATTTATTAGAGATGAGACTATTAATTTAGTTGAAATTATGAGTGTTCATGTGTTGGTTTGGTTCCATCATAGGCTATTTTGTCAACCCACGCAAGTTATATCGGTTTGGGTCAATTTTTTGGTTTGGTTAGTTGGTTCAAAAGATTTAAACTTAAAAATTTAATTTAATTTTAAAAATTACAATGCAATTATTAAAAAGTAAATTTAAAATTTAGATTTATGATATAAAATATTTTAGACTAAAAAATATGGGAAGTTTTCAACTTTTCCACATTAAAAATTATATTTAAAATATGAAATATTAATATATACCCATGGTTATGTCATTCGATTTTGGTCGATTTACAAATGGCCAAAGTGAAACTGATTCAACTTGGTCGAATTGGGAAACTTTTTAACTAAAGCCAACTAAAATACTAGAAAATTGACCAACTCGTGTCGAGTTAATTAGGTTGGTCAATTTCATCAGTTTGATGAAGAAACCAAACTGAAATAAATTATTATTATTTTTGTATTATAAAAATTTTATTAAAAATAGTATATATAAAATATGAATAATTATTAATTATTTAAAAAGTTGAAAATATAAAACAATTGTATACTCTTGTGTGTTTCTATTAGGGTCATTTACTATAACACACCTTTAGGGATGGCAATTTTCCCCATCCCCGACAAGGACCTGACTTCCATGACCCAATGGGGCCAGGGATAGTGATTGTTTTGGCAGGGCAGGGGTGGAGACGGGGATTAATAGGAATCCTCAGTCGAGATCGAGGTCGGGGATGGGGATTGAGGTCCCCGCCCTACCCCAGCCCTAATTTTATATATATATAAAACATTATCTATAATTTAAATTTTTTATTTATTTTAAATAAATTTATTTAAAAAAATACTATTATCTTAAAACATTTTGGGGATTCGGGTCCCCACGGGGAACCCATCTCTGTCGGGGATTAGGGATGGGGGTTAATTTCAGATTTGGGGTCGGAGATGGGGAATATGATCCCTGCCCCGAACCTACGTTGTAGTCATTCCTACAAACCTTATAGTTTTACATATTTACTTAAACCTACCTTATAGTTTTCATTTTACTAAAACATCTCATATATTTTACAACTTATTTACTTAATCAACCATTCATCAAGGAGTGTTTGTTTTCCCATTAGGCCCATGATTTTTTATTCAAAAAATACCCTTAACACTTTTTTCGTATAGAAAACAAAATTGACCAAATATAGCCAATAGAGCGGTTGGTCGTGTCTTATTAAGGGAAAAATATATTTTTATTTTTATTTTCTTTTGATTAAATTTATTTAAATGAACTTTAGGGTTAACACTGTCATTTTTCCAATGTCATCTAATGGAAGATTGATTAAATCCATTGCAAAGTATAAGTGGTGTTTTAGTAAAATGCTAACTATATGGTAGATTTTAGTAAATCCATGAAACTATAAGGGGTGTTTTAGTCAATGACCCTTTCTATTATTTATCTTTCGCTTAATAAATCATGTGCATCGCACAGGTCCCCGTTAGTATATATATTAAAACAAGGAAGTCTAGAAATTTTCTCCTTTTTTTAATTTTTGATTTTTTAATTCCATGTCATTTTTTAAACAACCAATGAGATGCACTTTCCCAATAACCTAAATAATCTCTTCCCCTAAAATTTCTCCTAAACTACTTCCCCCACTATCGCCCACATCTCCAAAATCATCTCTAATTCCTATTTATCTTCTAAATTATCTCTAATTCTTATTTATCACCAAAATTATCTCTAATTTAGTAGAGAGTTTCTCTCCTAAATTATCTCTAATTCCTATTTATCCTCTCCACTTCTTTTTATCTATATCTACATAAAGAAAGTTTGGATTAAAATTTTTAAGAATTATTTAAATATTCTAAAAAAATTATATAATAACTTTAAAATATTTATAAAAAACACAAAAAATAATAATTTTTTTTTGTTTTTATAAAATATATCACGCAATTATCAATTTAAATTCTTTTCAAATATTTAATAATATATAATAGATTTAAATAAATAAAATTCAAATAACAAAAAAATTTAAGTGTTTTATAGATTATTTAAATATCTAATTAACTAAATATTTATCATAACTAGATTTTAAATAGTTAAAATAAGGAAATTATGTAATGAATTTAAAAAATTTCTTCAAAGTAGAAAAATAATTATAACATAATACTGAAATCAATAATAATTTAATATATAACAACATTAATAATGAAATTATGTAATAATAGTTTAAATTATGATTTTATGGATAAGTAAATTCAATAAATAATTAATATTTTTAATTTTATATATTTTACACATTATTTAAGTATTTAAATAATGAATATTTTAAATAACAAAAAAATTTAACATAACTAGATTTTGGGTAGTTAAAATAAAGAAATTATGTAATAAATTTAAAATTTCTAAAAAGTAGAAAAATAATTATAACATAATATTGAAATTAATAATAATTTAATATTTTTACATAATATTTTAATTAACTAATTTCACTTATAACAAGTAATAATTAGAGAAAATAACATTCAAAAAATTAATATTTATTAATAATAATTTTAACCTCCTAATCTGTATTTATTATATAATTATATATACTAAAATTGATATTTATTTTTTTCAGTAAATATTTATTGTTTTTTGTGATAAATGTATTTTCAATGATTATATATAAATTTATTTTTCTTTGTTAATTAATAGAAAACTTTCAATAATTATTGGAGATTAAACTACTATTATTTAAATTTTTAAATTTATTTTTTTGTACTTATTGTATTTTTATAATTATTGTAATTTTTCATTATCAATGTATTTTCAAAAATTGTGTATTTTTGCTATAAATTTTCAATAATTATTGGGGATTAAACTATTGTCATTTATCAAAGATGAGACTATTAATTTAGCTACAATTATGAGTGTTCATGAGTTGCTTCGATTCGGTCATCGGCTATTTGGCTAACCAAATTGACCTGTTCAGGTTGGGGAGTTGGTCAACTGAAATCGACTGACTTTTTGTGAAAACCAATCCACTCAAGTTGTATTAGTTTGAGTCGATTTTTTGGTTTGGTCAGTTGTGGGGAATTTCCCACTTTTTCATATTAAAATTATATTTAAAATATAAAATATTAATATATATCCATGATTAGATCATTCGATTTTGGTCAGTTTACAAATGGCCAAAGTGAAATTGGTCCAACTTGGTCGAATTGGGAAATTTTTTAACCAAAGCCGACCTAAAATACTAGAAAACAAACCAACTCGAGTCAAGTTGATCAGGTTGGTCGGTTTCATCGGTTTGGTGAATAAACCTAACTGAAATCAATAATTGTTATTTTTGTATTATAAAAAATTTATTAAAAGTAGTATATAAAATATGAATAATTATTAATTATTTAAAAGTTAAAAATATAAAACAATTGTATACTCTTATGTGTTTCTATTAGGGCCATTTACTAGAATGCACCTTATAGTTTTACATATTTACTTAAACCTACCTTATAGTTTTCATTTTACTAAACATCCCATATATTTTATAACTTATTTACTTAATCAATCTTTCATTGAGGAGTTTTGTTTTGCCATTAGGCCCATGATTTTTTATTTGAAAAATACCCTTAACACTTTTTTTGTACATAAAACAAAATTGATCAAATATAGCCAATATGTCAGAGTCAGATCGAAAAGCAGAGAAAGAGAAAGAGAGAGACAACACAGCCGAATGGTGGGTGTGACAATCTATGTCAGTCGACACCCAAAAAGAAATATTTACATCAAGTTGTAAAAGGACAGATCTGCCCTTAATGTATAGTAGAGAGATAATACAAAGAAATATATATAGAAAAGTAAAGTAAAAGTACAAAAATAGCCCTACTACTAGATTTCATTGTCTCTACACTCCCCTTCAAACTGATGTCTAGGAATGACCATCAATTTGTCCATGAGAAATAGATGTTGAGCCTGTGTCATTGCTTTAGTTAACAAGTCTGCTAGTTGGAGCCCAAAAGAAACATGAGGAAGAGATATGGTACCCTCAAGAAGGAGATTGCGAATGAAGTGGCAATCAACTTCTATGTGTTTGGTGCGCTCATGGAAAACGATGTTGGATGCAATTTTTATTGCATCGATATCGTCTACATAAAGAGGAACAAACAATGGTGGCTCATTTAGTATTTCAAATAGAAGAGCCTAAAGCCATATGATCTCAATACACAAGGCATAGCCTTGTATTCAGTTTCAATAGAGGATTTGGATACAGTAACTAGTTTCTTGCACTTCCATGAGATAAGGGAGTTGCCTAGGAAGACACACCAGCCAGTAGTGGACCATCGGGTGTCAAGGCATCCAGCCCAATCAGCATCCGCATAGGCCATAAGATGAATGAGAGATGATGAGGAGAAGAATATCCCATGTGATAGTGTGCCTTGTACATATCTTATAATCCGATGAGTTGCAGATAAATGTAGTTGTCTCGGAGAAGACACAAGCTAACTTACTATCTGAATTGCATAAGATATGTCTGGCCAAGTCATGGTGAGATAGATTAAACTACCCACTAGCTAACGATAAAGGGTAGGATCTTCAAGGGGAGACCAATTATCTTTACTGATTAACAAAGTAGCCTCGAGATATTATGCTCACTTCAAGGCCTAAGAAATATGTAAACGACCCTAAGTCCTTCATCTTGAAGGATTCATTGAGTAATTGTTTGTAGCTTGTAAATTCCTTCTATGCCATCCCTTGTAATGAGTATGTTATCAACATAAAGGAGTAATATCTTTACACATTGCTTTTGCCTTAGGGTGAACAAGGAGTAATCAAAGGAATGTTGAATAAATCCAGCATTAGTGATGAAAAATCTAAACTTCTTAAACCAGGCCCTAGGTGCTTGCTTCAGACCATAAAGTGATTTCTTCAGACGACAAACAAGTTGTAGATCTCTACAATATCCCAGAGGAGGCTTCATGTAAACTGTTTCTTTCAATTCCCCATAGAGAAAAGAATTCTTGACATCCATCTGATGAATTGTCCACTGTTTGACTGCAAATATAGCCATTAGAAGTCATACAATGGTCATCTTAGCTACAGGAGCAAAAGTCTCCTCATAGTCGAACCTCAAAATCCATTGCATCTTTCCAGTGTGGTTCTGCTACAACCTGCTGATAAGATCTGAGAATGTTTGTGGTAGATAAAATGGTAGAAAAGGAGTTATGGTCTGGTGAATAACCATAACAGTTAGGTGGACGAGAAATTCTAGAGGAATGACACAAAGTAGGAGCAATAGGTTCAGAGGGAAGGTCTTGAGCACATATTGAGGCAGCTGGAGTAACCGGATCAACAACTGGAGGCGGAGCATAGGGGGGACGGAGACTGAAGAAGGTCATTTCTTCTTGAAGTAGGTCTGAACTTGTTGCGGATGTGACAATAGAGTATCCAATGTACCTGTAGAATCAAAACTATGTAGCAAAGAAACAAAAGGAACTAGGAACTTCACAATATGTTCAAAAAATAACACACTTTCAAGAAAAATTACATTACGAGAAATTCGAAGACAATGAACCAAAGGGTCATAGCAAAGAAACCATTTATGTTTAGAGCTTTACCCCATAAAGGCACACAAACCTGCTTGTGTAGTTAACTTTATGCATTCATGGGGTAAAAGGTGGACAAAACAAGCACATCCGAATAATCTGAGCATGGATAGGTATGGGGATTTGTGGAAGAGGGATTGAAAAAGAGAAGAGTTGTTCAAAACTGATGACAGAAGATTTATGAGATACACAACAGTGTTGGCCACCTCCACCCAAAACCAAGAGGGTACGTGGGAATCCTATAGAAGAGTTCTGACTACACTTAAAATATGCCCATTTTTCTTTTCTGCAACCCCGTTTTGTTGTGGGGTGCCTGGACAAGACTTTTGGGTTTGAATTCCATTTTGTTTTAAGTAGTTCTAGAAATCTCCATCAATATACTCTTTCCCTAAATCCGA
Organism: Nelumbo lutea; assembly: GCF_056320005.1. NCBI lineage: Eukaryota > Viridiplantae > Streptophyta > Magnoliopsida > Proteales > Nelumbonaceae > Nelumbo > Nelumbo lutea. Next base: position 90,907,077 of record NC_142685.1, on the reverse strand, counting down.
TCATAACACACAAATTCGGGCATCAAATTGAATGGTAACATAGGTGTGAAAGTGTTGAAATACGGAGTACACTTTAGATTTCTTTCGAAGAAAATAAGCCCAAGTGAAATGAGTGCAATCATCAATAAAGGTTACAAAAGATTTAAAACCCATCAATGAGACAACTAGAAACGATCAAACATTACTATGTATTAAATATAAAAGGGATTGTTGTTCAGAATGAGAAGGAAAAGGCAAAATATGGCTCTTACATAAGCCACAAGTAATGCAGTCTTTATTCACATTTTTAAGAGAAACATTAGAAACATGTAAACTACCAGAGGAAAACAACAGATCATGTTTCTTAAAAAAAGGATGGCCCAGTCGTTTATACGACAACTGCCAATTTTTTTTACAATTAACAGACTCAAAACTAGAAGTAGTATACATCAAACATGAAATAGGAGCAAGCACAGTTTTGTTCTTCTCAAATTCTAGAGCAAAGAGTTTTCCCAATCTACGCCCCTTCCTCTTCACCTCCCTAGTTTGTTGGTCCTATATCAAACAACCATCAGAAGTAAATAAAACATTGTTTCCTTCCTCTACGAGTTGGCCAACAGAAATTAAATTGGTTGTAAGCTTAGGTACAAATAGGGTTTTGGACAAATGAAATGGAAATGACTTAGAAATAGATAAATATAAATCATCACATCCAAATATATCTAATTTCTCACCATTAGCAGTAACAATGTGTTTATTGGGGAGATGGGGTTTATAACACTGACCAAGAGTGGCTCCTGTCATATGGTTAAAGGCTCCTGAGTCAATGTACCATAGATGGTTCAGTGAGGGATAGTAGGTAGGTGACTTACCAGATAGGCCCATAGCAGAGAAGGCTGAAGAGATAGCAAAGGACATGAGTTGTCAAATTCGTTCTTCAGACATGCTACCTAAGGTGTCATTTTTCCCAGTCACAGAAGTAATGGAGGATGTTACATCTGATCTATCTACACCAATTTGATAAGCCTTGTAGTTTCATTTCTTCTTATTTGATTCACTACTTTTCTGGGGCCGAGTGGGGCATTCAGTGATAATATGGCCAACCTGCTTACAGTAGGTGCATGTATTCTTTTTCTTGCAGTGAAAAACAACATACCCAAACTCCTTAGCACTGTATTTTAGAGAAGTTCTTCTTCCCTTTCGGTTTTGTTGCTAGAAAGACAGTATCAATGTTAGACTCCTTTCTTCCATCCAAAGTAGTCTATGTGAAAAATCTGCTTTCAGCCCTCAGAATATCCCCAAGAATAATACCCAAGTCAGGAAGTGTTTCTTGACTTAGGATATTAGATCTAACAACTTCGAATTCAGGTCTGAGATGCATTAGGAAGTTCATAATCTTTCTTCTATCAAAATGTTCTTTCATATACTTCACACAACATTCAAAAGGATCATTCCCATGTGAATAAGCTCATACTCGGTCCAAAGGTTAACAAACCCAACATAGTACTCTTGGACCTTTCTTTCTTCTTGATAATAGGAGAAGGTGTCAACCTCTATCTGGTACTATCTTGGGGTGTTTAATTGTTGATATATTCTTTCGAGATACTCATACATCTCAAAGGCAATCTTGTATCCTCTCATAGGAATTGCAATGTTAGTTTCAACGGATCCTAAGATCCATGATGAAATTTTTGCATTAACAATTCTCCACTAATTAAGGCCCTTGATGTCTGAATCGTTTGGTTTAACTATTGATCTATCCAAATATCCCCAGAGACCTTTCACCTCCATATGAAATTGGATATTGAATTTTCAAAGTGCATAGTTCATACTATTAAACTTGATGGGGAGAATTTCCATTCTTTCTTATGCCATTGAATCACAAGAGCAAGAAAAACCACAGAGAAATGTTCAAAACAGTAGAATAAAGGAGTACCTTTTAGTTAATGTCCAGAAAAGGAAATTGTAAGGATTTGTCAAACTTTGAAGTGGCTCAAAAGCCTTCCAAATCAAATCCGATTCAAACCAAACCAATTGGAAACAATATATCTGCCCTGGGCGACACTGGATCTAAAGTTTCAGCCTGATCCAATGCTTCTAGAGGGAGATCCAATCCAAAAGAGAAATCTAGTGGCGCAACAGTCCAGGAAAAGAGTCTATCGAGTTCTGATTGAATGCAGCTTCAGAAATAGGGTTCAAGAACACTCAAGAGTCTCCCAAATGCTGTTAGGGAGGACTCTAAGTAATAGATAAGAAAGAGGTGAGGAAGTAGTCACTTGCAGATCAGATCATTACCTGCTCTGGTACCATGTCAGGGTCAAATCGAAAAGCTAAGAAAGAGAGACAACATAGCCGAAGGGTGGGTGTGAAAACCTATGTCATTCGACACCCTAAAAGAAATATTTATATTAAGTTGTAAAAGGACAGATCTTCCCTTAATGTATAGTAGAGAGATAATACAAAGAATTATGTACAAAAAAGAAAAGTAAAAGTATAAAAATTGCCCTATGGATAGATTTCACCGTCTCTACACAATAGTGTTGTTTCCTGTGCCTTATTAAGGGAAGTGAGACATGGAACCAATAAAGTATGTAATAACTTAAAAAACTGAAAGAAGACACTGTACAAAATTATTAAGGCATTGGATTCACAGACTCTACCTTATAGACTTTACTTTTTTGTACAGTGCCTGAAACTGAAAGAAGCCTCTTAAAAAAACTGAAAGTCGTATCTATGACTACTAAAAGTAATAGGCTATGTTTTGGGCCGGGAAATCCCTACCTATTGTAATAGTAGGGGTGCAGCTTGAGATAGATTGAGCATTTGTTAAATTTGAATGGGTTGAACACTAATGTAGTTGAAGTTCTAAATTAAGGTAATCTGACTTGCATTATCCCTAGGTAATAGATTGCATAAGGGCCTGTTTGTTTGCTCTAAAGTCTGACATCTGAAAGTGCAATAATTACATTAAGAGTTATATTGGTATTGGCGAACTTTTCTTTCCTATGAACTCTAAATGCTAAGAATGTTGTGCTGAATTCTGAAAATTATCAAATATTCATTTTGACCACATATATGAGAGTTTTTGTTTGTCTTTTTGGTGGTATCATTGGAAAACAAAAAGTTATATGATTACACTTTAAGAGATTAGAGATAATAGGAAACGAACAACCATTTTTCTCTTAAAGTTAAAATATTCCTCTTAAGAGATAAGAGTTAAGAGGAAACGAAGAGGCCCTAAAAGAGTCAGACCCTTAGCTGATCTTGAAAAAATGGACCAAACCAAAGATGATCTCATGGTTTAGAACCAACAGTAGTTGATATTAGCAGGGGAGGGGGTCAGTCTGGGATGTTTCAAATGTCTTTGAAGCTTGTATCGATCTAACGAAGTGCCATTGGATCAGGCCCAAGAAATGCTAAGAATTACACACCCATGAAGGGACAAGTGTATTAATTTTTGTTTAAAACTTTCAATTTCAGCTTATTCAATTTGGTTCCCTTTCTTTTCCAAGCAAGGGAAGTGACTTTCCTTGTATCACTATTAATTTTTTATATTAATTATTTTTTATTTTGTTATTTTTAATTTTAACATTAACATTAACATTAATAAAAAAAAGTCAACTAAAAGATTAATTCTCAAATGTTTGATAAACAATATTTTATTTTTGTAAAAAATAAATATTATTATTATTATAAAATATAAATTAAAATATAAATGCTAAGAATTAACCACCCATTATATTGCTTTGCATTTTGGGTTATTCAATACAAATTTGTGAGAAATATGTATTTCCACATCATATATAATTTTCTTTTCAACTAAAAATGTATGTGTAAGAAACATCAAATTTGGCATTTTAGATAGAATTAACAATTTGTATGATCAATTCAAAACACTTCAATTAGCAATGTCTTTCTTTTACAAATGGGAAAATGCCACAGTACCAAATAGGGGTGTAAACGAATCACATAGGATTCAAATTGAGGTATATCTGAAACCGATCCGATAATACATCCTAGATCCAATATCCAATCCAAAGACCTGATCGGATCTCACAAATGGAAAGTCAAATCCAAATCCATAAAGGATGTCCGATTAAGATATCTGAATCTGATATGATTCAATTTAATTTCTGAAAATTTTAATAAATTATTAAATAAAAAAATATAACAGTTCATTTATATAAAGAAAAAACATGATTTTATAAAAAAATACAAAAAAATGCAATATAAACATATTTATAAATAATATATATAAGTCAGATTCGATGGTATAGAGGGTGATTCGAATTCGATCTGATTGAAAAATCAGATCCTCTTATCCAATCCGAAAATCCAATAGGGGTTATTGAATCCATTTGCACCCCTCCAAACAAATCCGAGATGACTGTTACTTTTTATATTATTCAAACACATCAAATTGAAGTGAACCCGGCTCTTCAGAAGAATTGAGAAACAGAGTGCTGAAAGTGGAAATGATGGAAGCACAGAGAGGTGGTGTGAAAGCATGAAAATTAAAACAAACGGATGAGGTAGAATAGCAGGAAATACTTGCAACCCCATTTCTCTCGGTGATTTTTTCTGGGAAACCCATGATCCCACCAACAAAGAATACTTGATGGTTCCTTCTCCCTTTTCTACATTAACTATGGTTTTAATTTCCCTTTGAAGTTTGGGATTGATACACACTGTTGCAGAATTTTGGGATTAATACACACTATCTATCTGCAAAATTTTACATGGACGAAGAACAAAGGAAGCAAGCGAAGGAGTCCAAAATCAAAGCAACAGCAGTTGAAGCTGAAGAAGACGATAGTCAGTTAGTCAAAAAGATCATTCCCAAGGGATCAAGATTTGTCTTGACATTGCGGAGTACAATTTGCAAACTTAATGGATTTATAGTTAAGTAAGATTCTCCAAAACAATGGTGTCGTGGTGTAGTTGGTTATCACGTCAGTCTAACACACTGAAGGTCTCCGGTTCGAGTCCGGGCGACGCCAGATAGCCATCTAAGTAATAAAAAAATAAGTAATTAAAGTATGGTGTGCTAGTGGATTTAAATTTCGTATTTTATTTTTATTATTAATAAAAATTATTCTTATTTATCATATTTATTTTTATATAATATGATAAATATATAATTAGAGATGTTAATAGGGGTGTAAATGGACCGGTTTTAATTGGGCATGTCTTGTTGGATAGACCAACAAGACATTGAATTGGACCAATCCAGACCTAATGGTCCAAAGTATTTATTGGATTTGATTGGGCCTGGTCTATCCATAATGAATTTATATTGGATTGGGTTGGGTTGCGCCAATATCTAGTCCATTATAGAAGATAAGAAGGTAGGTGTCAATGGACCAGGTTTGGGTTAGAATTAATCTAAATAAAAATAAATTTGAACAGGTTAGACAGTCCAGACAATGAATTGGACCGGATCGTGCCAAATCCAGTCCAATTGACACCGCTAGATGTGAACAAATTTTTTGATAAATGTTTGCGTTTTTATAATTTTTATTTGTTTCTATTTTTTGAGTGATTATTATAAAATTATGACATCATGCATTGACCTATCTAACTACATAAAAGATAAAACAATCTCATTTTTGGGAAATTTTAAATTTTCTATGCCATTTCCATAATTAATTGTAAAAACTATTATTATGATACTTTGTTTAATATAACAAATCTATATTGTATGAGATATGTTAAAATTTTCCATAAATTTTTATATTTTGTTTTTGTAATTCTATTTATTTATTATTATTTAATTATGACATCATTATTTGACTTGTTTTTCAAATGGTTGAATCATTAGGGTGCAAGTTGTGTAAGTTGGGCCAAGTTCATACTCAACCTAGGCCCAACCCTTATGCATTGGGCCTAATGCTCGTACCCAACGTCAAGGTTGATCTATCCAATTTGGGCTCAACGCGCATTGAAATTTGAAGCACTTGGGTTGGGCTGAAGCTTGGATTGGTTATAGATGTCTGCAAATATGTATGTATGTATGTATGTACACCTCAAAAACACATGAAACCCCAATATTTTGGACTAGGCTTAGGCCCAGCCTAAGGAACAAAACCCAAGCCAATTTGTCTAAAATTGCAAGTTGGGTTGGTCTAGGCTCAAATTGAGCCCACCTAATTTGCATCTTTATGTGTCACTAACCACCAATTAGATGGAAAAAATAATTTTCTTTCTAAGTTAGTTTAAAAACACAAAAGACAAACTCATATTTATTACACTTTCATTTAATATGATAAAATACACAATACTAGAGATGTACCCAAATGTTCTCTGCAAATTTTTTGTATTTTTAATAATTTTGTCTCTATCTTTCCTAAAATTACTATTATTTAATTAATAACACTATGGGTTGATCATTGAAAGGTTGAACTATAGACCCATCGCTTGAATGGGAAAATGGTTTCTATTTTTATGTCACTTTTAATTTTATATTTCATTTTCATCATTAATATCAACATTTCTTATTTATCATACTTATTTTTATTTAAAATGATAAATATATATTTTTAGAGATGTAATTTTTCTTGTAATTTTTATATTTTTATTTATTTTTAAATATCTATTATTTAACTATGTTACCATTGGTGACCCGTTTGACCTAGATGGTTGAACTACATACTTGCCACACTAACAAAGGAACAACCTAGTTTTCATGTTGGATTTAAACACGTTGATTTTTAATTGTTAAAATTATTAGGTATAGATTTAATTAGTAGAATTTATTGGTGAGAAGAAAATAAAAATACTACAAATAAAGAATCTAAGGAAGGAGAATACAAATTAACATCTTAATAAGAGGGAATTAAATGAAGTGAAAAGTAATAGTTTAAATTACATATTCTGTCATCAATTGGAAAAAGACTAAATTCAAAGGTAAGGGTATTTTAGTTAAAAATTATACAAGACTTATTTATTTAATATAAAATAAATATAGGATTTAATGAGAGAAGGGAGTTAATACCTTAAATATAAGAATTAATAAGAGGGAATTGAATGGATGTAATATAAGGATCATATTCAACAATGGATATATTTAATCAAGAAAAATTCCATAATCTATATATCATTCCCACTTTTAATAGTAGTATAGATTATTACTAATCGGGACCCATGTAACATACGGGCTTTATTAAAGGATTGTGAAGCAAATTGAACCTTATGATATTGCTAGCCCTATAATCATTTATGACCTAATTCCACCTAATTCGGGCCTACCCATGATCATCCCTTAAATCCAATCAGGTTAATGTACATAGGTATTTAAGAGTAATATAAGTATATTATTCTTTCATGATCAAACTTGGTTTATTTTTGTCAATTATCACTTAGACTAGACACTTATAAGACTCGTGTTGGTTTAGAATATTCTCAATCATTGGATAGACTTGGGGAGTTTATGCTGACAAGGCTAATACTGGTGTGCTGTCAAGTTGGTGGAATGGCTTATCTCAACTATTAGGATTAGACACCAAACACAAACAGTGGGTGTTTGAAAGAAGCATTGAACCCAAACCAATTTCTAGTTTTGCCTTCGACCTTGGAGATGGAAAAAACTAGAAAATTGCATTTAACATTGAACTTGATTATGATACTACACTAAGTTTTGGACTAAATTACTTTAGATATGCCAATCAGTGAGATCCATCAAGGGTCAAATATTTGGGCTTGTTGGGGTAGTTTAGGATATTAACTGTGTGGTTGATCATAGTGATAGGATCAGCCCCTTTGTCAAACAAAGTGAATATCAAGGTTTACACTCTTTAATAGAAACCTTCACTATCGACAATAGATTTCAATTCTACTTGAAATCTTATTTGCAAAATATATTTATATGACATATTATTATTTTATGAAAAATGTTTTAATCTCGAGGTCCATCTAAGTAAAGAATATGACACTGAATTTTGCAATCAGAGAAGAGGTCATTCCCTATGAGTAGTGTTTTAATGATTATGGGCTAAAAGGTTAAGTGTAAGAAGCCATTACAGTATTGAATACCTAATGTGCTTCATTTTGCATAAGTCCATCATCCTTTGTTCTTCATAGGTTTGTTAAATTCAAAGATCATTTATGCTTAAATGTTGAGCCAAACTTACCCCAAGTTGATTGGGTCAAGGGTTCACTGCCCCTCGACAATGAACCCTTGACCCTTGTGGAAGAGGTGAGGCCAAACCCTTGTGGACTTATGTAAGACCTTAGTAGGTCCCACACCATACAATCATCAAGCCTATGTGGCCATGCAATGCCTAAGTTAGTAAGCTATTAAAGAAAATGGGTCTAAGGCCAAATACTAGTGTGAATAGTTAAGTGATCACAAGACAACTTAAGTTGTCATGTGATTTGGATAAAAAATGGGTATGGATCTAGGTATGGAGTAATCCTTCTCTTAAGAAGATAAAGCTTATGTAATTAGAGATAAAGACCTAATCAAAATCTGATTTGGATAGGCTCCTAATAGGATTAGGAGAGTACTCTATATAAGGGACTAAGAAGGGAGGAACAATTCACACTAATCTCTATTGGTCGTGAACCACCACTTTGGAAGCTGCTTTTGTGGACTTCGTATCAAGAATGATCAGAAATTAATTTGGGTTTCAAATATCGTTCAAGTCAATGCAAGTTCAATCATGAAATTTCAATCCTACTCTTGTGTAGCTATGTGAGCTATGTGAACTATATATATATATATATATATAGAGAGAGAGAGAGAGAGACACATGTGAACTATGCAGTGAGCTATGTGAGCTAGGGTTCATATTTAGGTTGACCTTTAACCTAACCCAATCCATTTAATTTACACCTCAACTTTATTAGAGAGAGACAAAAGGGATTAAAAGATATTTAAGAAGAAAAGAAAGATTTAATGGGAAGGGAGATGTTACAAACATTGACTATTAAGGTGAAAGAGAGAGAGAGAGAGAGAGAGAGAGAGAGAGAGAGAAAGAACAAGAATGGTTTTAATGATTTCATTTAAAAATAATTATGCACACGTGTGAGAAAGGAGAGTAAGAGGAGGAACATGTGAGTTTTGTGGTGAGAGGACTGTTCAGGCCCTCACCTCCCATTTCCTCTTTCTATTACATATACTAGCGGGGACCCGTACGATACACGAGAAACTATAGTTAGTAGAAATTGGCACGTTTTAATATTGCATTCATCTGTCACTATGTCACAAAATATTAAAGTAGAAATTGGCAAGTTTTAATATGGCATGAATTACTACAAAAAGTATGAAACCATTAAAAAATAATACGTGAGAAAAAAATACCAATGACGAAAGATCACTTAAAGCATGTACACATACAATGACTTGGCTATATACATGTAATGGTGGACGCCCAAGATTGAATCCCGTCTATACCAAGTTCTTTTATCAAGTAAAATTGAAGCACGAGTCCTATAACATTTCTAATTGGACTAAGTTGTTCAACCCAATTGTTATTTTTGGGTTACATCTTACATCTAATTGGTCTCATTGCAATCTAAATTGCACCCACAATAAGAGTGGCAAATTTCCAATGCACATATCCCTTCTATAAAAACCCAGTAAGTAATTTTAATTGGTTTTCCATTGAAACATTGAAAATCAATAGTTTAAGTGAAATTTGAATTAATTTTAAATTTAATAAAATTTTATTATTTTTCAGTTAATGAATTGAGCATTGATCCCTATACTTGAGAAATGGAGGAACAAATAATCAAACAACTGAATTAAATAAACATACTTCACCTTCTTTGTATCACAAAGCTTCAAATGATAAACAAACTGAAGATAATTCACCACAGAGGCAAAGATCTTCCAAAATACAGAAGAATGGGAGAGCTTTTTCAAATATCAATTGGAAAATCCAGTAATCATGGATGAACATCATTATCTGTCTTATAGATCAGAAAAAAAAAATAGAATAACACTCCAAACCTTACTTTTCTAACAAATTCAACTTAAATCAATTCTATGAACAACCACAAAATCAATTCATTGGTAGTTACAACACTTGTGGCACCTGTAGAGATACATATGAAAGTATTATCATCTTTATCATGGATGTTTTGATAAAGTGTGTTCGAATAATTTAATGCCTATGTTGGTGTTTAGGAGATGAAAAAGAATTATGCAATGCAAACATAATTTGAACACATTGTAGCTAAAATAAGACAATAAGGTGTAGAATTCTCAAAACAAAAGTTGTGATTTGCATATTTTCTAAGAATAGGGGAATTAATTGTTCTAGATGTTTTAGGTTAAGTTAGCAATCGATTGTTTTATATAGATTTCTGTGTTTCATTCTTCAAACTTCTTTAGTTTTACAACTAACATCTCTTAAATTTATGAATTGGTGTCTTTTCTTCAAACTTCTTTAGTTTTACAACAAATTTCTCTTAAGTTTTTGAATTGGTTGTCTTTAGATTTTATTAATGTTAATTTCTAAATTGGTTTTCAGCTGATCTGCTGCATTCCTACCGTTTCTTGTAGTTTTCCTACTCCACATTTCCTTTTAAGGTGCTTCTTTAACTTTTTGGTTCATCCAATTGTAAAACCCATAGAGTAGGGTAGACCAGTAGTGGTTTTGGAGATGTCAAGTAAGGACATGTTTGCATTGGACATGAGGTTTACTGGCAGGGGTAGACCAGCAGGGCAAGTTGGCAAGGTGGCTTACTGGCTTAGAGCTAAAGGAGTAAGGTTAGGGATGGAGTAACCCTAACATGTAGCAAACCTAACATACATTAACATCTTGTGTATAGATTCCATTTCAAAGCATGACCAAGGATTATTTTGAGACAAATCTTCATCTCCCGGAGTTGATCATCATGTTTATAATACTTTATGTTAGAATCTAGATGTTAGGAATACTGTACAGTATTAATAGATTTTTTTAGGGAACTTGTGGATAAATTCTTTCTTGCCAATTTTTTAAACATGTCAATTTTTTTAGGGAATTCTTGCTTTCAATTGTAACCCATGATTATAATTCTTGTCCTACTTCTCTTAAATTGTATTGTATAAAATCTTCAAGTGAAATAATAAAGGACTTGTAAGGCCAGCCAAAACAAATAATAATAGGAAAATTATGAGCTTGATTCTAAGACATTTAAGGTGTGTAGGGTATTCAATTAACAACCACTAGAGATTTGATTTTTGCAAAATCATAATCAACATTATAGGCATACATACATTAAAAATTAGGTTAACTTACAGAGTTTTGGGATTTGGAATCAGAAACAAAATTGAAGGTATTCAGCCCACCAACTGATTAATCTCCAAAGTCCTACGGTCATGCTTGGGAACTTGGTAGAGAATATCGAAACAATTTTAATCCTTTGTGTATTGTATTGATATTTTAATCCTTGACCACCATTAAACAAGTTCATATGTAGGTGGATGACTAAGGGTGTAACTTGTGTGGGTTGGTAGGGATGCAAATAGATCGGATCAAATTCGAATCAAGGTATATTTGAATCCAATCAGACACTATTTATGTCAGATCGAATCCTATCGGTAAGTCGGATCTTCGGATTTGATCTGACTTGTTTTCTTTAAAAATTAATAAATTATTAAAAAAAATAAAATATACTAATTTAAATAAAGTGAAAACATAAAATACAAGTATATTTTAATTATTTTCATCATATATATACATGTTTTTTATAAAAAATAAATAATGTAACAAATTTATAAAAATATATTTATAAGTAAATAAATAACACATATATTCGATCCAAAAATCCATACAGGGGTGATCCGAATTCGACCACATAGGATCGGATCGGGTCATGATTCAATCCATTTGCACCCCTACGGGTTGGGTTGGGTTGAGAGTTAATCCAAACCCAACTTAAGGTGCAAACCTCGAATTTGGGCATGACCCAACCGAAGGTCAAACCATATTTTATCAATTTAGCCTCAATTTGAGCTGGGACTAAGGTTGGGTTGGATTAAGTCAAGCTTAGTTGAACTTGGACAAGTTGGTCGGGTTTGAAGGAATTTACAAGTATATTTTTAACATAGTCATATTTTATTATGGTTTAAGTTAAAAGTAGAATTGATTGAAAATATGTAAAAATTTCATTCATATATTTATGTATACATATTTTGTACATATGAGGTCCTTGATGAATTGGAAACAATGAATTAGAACAAAGTCTACACAACCAACCACATTGTAACATGTCTCGCTTTTTTTATTAGGCTGCATTTGGATGTGATGTAAATCAAGAACCATTGGTTCGGTTTTGTACGCGTTTGGAAAGAGGGTGTAATTATTATCGACATAAATTTAATTTTGCATGTGTTTGGATGCAGTGTAGTTTGACATCGACAATCGATGCAAAAACTACATCGATTTTATTAATGTAAAACTTTACACTACCACCCAACACAATTTTCAAAAAAGCAAAGGTCATTTTCTAGTTTAGTGTAAAGCGTCATCAGTGTATTTTTACATTGATGACATTTTACACTAATTCCAAACACAGCCTTAGTGGGTAAAAGTAAAAGTAACGGGAGAGTAGGGGTGTTTTGTATGGTGGCATTATGGTGCTTTGCATTTTGGGTTATTCAATACAAATTTGTGAGAAATATGTATTTCCACATCATATATAATTGTCATTTCAACTAAAAATGCATATGTGAGAAACTTCAAATTTGACATTTTACAAATGGGAAGATGCAACTGTAACAAATAGGGATGCAAACGGATCAGATTGGGTTAAAATTGAAGTATATCCGAATCCAATCCAATAACACATCCTAGATCCAATCCGATCCAAAGACCCGGTTGGATCTCACAAATAGCAAGTCAAATCCAAATCCATAAAGGATGCCGGGTATCTGAATCTGATATGATCCAATTTAATTTCTGATAATTTTAATAAATTATTAAAATAAAAACATAATAGTTCATTTATAAAAAGAAAAAGCATGTCTGTTTAGAAAAAAAATTATAAAAAATGCAATATAAACATATTTATAAATAATATATATAGATCGGATTTGATGGTACAGAGGGGTGATTCGAATTCAATCTGATTTTCAATAATCGGATCCTCTTATCCATCCGAAAATCCAATAGGGGTTATTAAATCCAACAAAAATAGGATTGCATTTGGATTGGATCGGATGATTATCCGGTCGAGGTGGAAAAGCAGTAAATACTTGTAACTCCATTTCTCTCTCTGTGATTTTTTCTGGGAAACCCATGATCCCACCAACAAAGAATACTTGATGGCTCCTTCTCCCTTTTCTACATTAACTATGGTTTTAATTTCCCATTAATTTGAAGTTTGGGATTGATACACACTGTTGCAGAATTTTGGGATTAATACACACTATCGATCTGCAAAATTTTACATGCGCGAAGAACGAAGGAAAGCGAAGGAGTCCAAAATCAAAGCAACAGCAGATGAAGCTGAACAAGACGATAGTCTCAGTTAGTCAAAAAGATCATTCCCGGAGAATCAAGATTTCTGCCTCTCAGAAAACCAACACCGAAAGTATTATTTGCACAACTGTGGACTTCATGACATCTTCTACTTGAGATTGCGAAGTACAATTTGCAAACTTAATGGGCTTATAGTTAAGTAAACTTCTTAGAAACAATGGTGTCGTGGTGTAGTTGGTTATCACGTCAGTCTAACACACTGAAGGTCTCCGGTTCGAGTCCGGGCGACGCCATCTCCTTTTATTTCTAATATTTTACACAATTGGCCAACTGGCTACCAAAGTGCCACATGCTATATAGTCCATAGATCCATGGCTATGGTAGTGTCTGATAAAACTGAAATTTGAAAAGAAAAATTCTAGCCTTTTTTGTTTTTTAAAATGTATTTAATATTAAAAAAGAAATGAAGACATTAGTAATTGGTGGTGTTGGGTATCATCTGTCATTTTCTTATTTATCATATTTATTTTTGTTTGATATGATAACGGTATAATGTTAGAGATGCTAATAGGGGTGTCAATGGATCGGTTTTTGATCGGACCCTGCCCAAACCAAAATCAGTTTAGATGGATTAAATGGAGCAACAAGACACATTGAATTGGACCAATCCAGACTTAATGGTCCAAAGTATTTATTGGATTGGATTGGACCTGGGCCATCCATGATGAATTTATATTTGATTGGATTGGATTGAACCAATGTCTAGTCTATTGATAGAAGATAAGAATGTAGGTGTCAATAGACCAGGTTTGGGTTAGAATAAATCTAAATTAAAATAAATTTGAACAGATTGGACGGTTCAAGCATTGAATTGGACCAGTCCAAAATATTCATTGTATTGGATTGGATTTTGGACCTGGTCCATTTGTAATGAAATCACATTGGGTTGGATGGATTTGTACCAAATCCAGTCCAATTGATACCCCTAGATGTGAACAAATTATTTGATAAATTTTTGTATTTTTATAATTTTTATTTCTTTCTATTTTTTGAGTTATTATTATAAAATTATGACATCTTTTATTGGTCTTTATGCCCAATTTAGGAATAAAAATAATTGAAAATATGTACACAAATCATTAACAAATGTACATATACATGTTTAATATAAATTAGAAAAATGAGAAACAAGGTGCATATATGATTTATTTGGACGGGCTCAGGTTGGATAAGACAGGGTTCAGGCCCAAACAAGTTGAAGTCAGACTGAGTTTTTTAACCCAGGCCCGCAAAGAAAACTCAGGCCCAATCTGTCAAAAACTTGGGTTGTAATGGGTAAGAGTAGTTTGGGTCAATCCTAGTTGCAGCCCTATGCACCAAACTTTACCCCACTTAATTCTTTAGACTCAGCTTGGAAAGAATATAAATACAAATATATACAGTAAAAATGTATAAAAAAATACAAAATACAAGGTTTTACATTCTACGTATTTGTATTTGTACTCCTTGCAAATTGAGCCTTAGGACATGTTTGGTTGCAATACAGATAAATTTTCACTGATGCAAAACCATGTCTGTGCACATGATTTGAGTGTAAATTCTGACCTATTCTTGTTTAAAATTTTAGCTTATTTTGTTTGATTGCAATAAAAATAAAATAAATTAAGACATGAAGCAAAATAAAGTATAATCCAAAACAAAATTAAACAAGAATTTGCATTTTTTACATTTGTACCAGTACAAATAAATTTACACTGCAATCAAATACAGCCTTAGGCTCAATTGGGAAGACTATAAATACAAATATGTAGAGCACACAAATACATACAAAATAATACAAAAAAAATAAGGTTTTGCACTCTACATATTTGTATTTGTACTCCTTCCAAACTGAGCATTAATTCCTGGCCACTTTAAATCCATTCTTTTTCACTTAGGCTGTGTTTGGTTTGAAGAAAAAAGTAGGGAAAGAAAGGGAAAAGCAGAGAAACCCTTACAAACGTTGCATGGGTTTCCATATTTTTATCTTTTTTTCCCTATCTTTTCCTTTAAACCAAACATAGCCTTACAGTACACTGTTGCAGAATTTTGGGATTAATACACAGTTATACACAATATATATCTGCAAAATTTTACATGCACGAAGAACAAAGAAAAGCAAGCGAAGGAATCCAAAATCAAATCAACAGCAGATGAAGCTGAACATGACAATAGTTAGTTAGTCACAAAGATCATTCCCGGAGGATCAGATTTCTGTCTCACAGAAAATCAAAACCAAAAGTATTATTTGCAGAACTGTGGATTTCATGATCATGACATATTGAGTTGCAAAATTAATGGATATAAATTTAGGTAAACTGTTTACAAGCAACGGTGTCGTGGTGTAGTTGGTTATCACGTCAGTCTAACACACCGAAGGTCTCCGGTTCGAGTCTGGGCGACGCCACTTTTTCTCATTTCTTTATTTTTGCCTAATTGGCCAGCTGGCTAACAAAACAAAAATGTTCTTTTCAATTGTCTGAAAGCTAAAAGGGAAAATCTTTTTTTTTTCGTTTTTCAAAATTATGTAATATGAAAAAGAAATGAGGTATTATATATAATTATAATATTGTTGAATAGTTATTGTTAGATAAATAACTATTATATATTTATCTAACAATATTTATATAATTAATAGAAAATGGGTTGCTCTCACGTGCGAATCTACTCACACGAGTAGATTTCATTTCCTGTCCGGAGAGAGCATCCTAATCGGCCAATGATATATATATGATGCTCTCTCCGGGCAGGAAATGAAATCTACTCGTGTGAGTAGATTCGCACGTGAGAGCAACCCATTTTCTATTAATTATATAAATATTGTTAGATAAATATATAATAGTTATTATATAATTATAATATTGTTTAATAGGATTGAAGTACTCTCTCCATGCAGGAGATGAAATCTATTCGTGCCAGTAGATTCCCACGTGAAAGCAACCCATTTCCTATTAATTATATAAATATTGTTAGTTAAATATATAATAGTTATTATATATAATTATAAATATTGTTATTATAATTATGTAATTATTGTTTATCTAATTATCTAATTATTGTTTATTTAATTATATAATTATATAAATATATAATAATTATTATAAATATTATTAATAACTAGATATTGAATCGTTTGAACCGTTCAAACGGTTTTGACCGCTTTTTTATTTTTTTGTCAGAACGGGCCGACCGTTCAACCTGTAACCAGCCCCTAACTAGTTCGGTCTCTAGGTCGGTTTAAAAAACCATGATGTTATGTCATTCGAGCATGTGACTCATATGACCGGAAAATGAAATTGTTCTGGCCACCGGTTTTCGAGTCGACGGTTCGACCATCCAATTTGAGCGGACGACCCATTCTAACAACAAAAAATTAAAAATAAAAAATAAAAAATGGCCAAAAACCATTGAATGGGTCAACGAGTTTACGGTTCGACCACTTGAGTCAATGGGTTGTTAACCGATTCAACGGTTTTTGGCTAGGGACCGAGATTGGGGTAAAACAGAATTGGTTGCCTGGATGGATCCCAATTAAAAATATAAAAAACAGATGACCCATTTTGACAACAAAAATTATAGGCAAAAAAATGAGTGTGTAAGGTCCATTAAGTAGTACCATACGTGTTATGTCATTTGAGCGTGTGACTCATACGACTTGAAAACGGAATCGTTCTAGCCACTAGTTTTCGGGTCGATAGTTTGATTGCTCAGTTCGAATGGATGGCCCATTCTAACAACAAAAATTAAAAAAAAACAAAAAAAATGACCAAAAACCATTGAACGGGTCAATGGTTCGATCGCCTGGTTCAATGGGTCATCGACCAGTTCAGCAATTTTTGGCCAAGGACCAAGATTATGATAAAATGGAACATGTTGCCTGGATGGTTCCCAATTAAAAATAAATAAATAACGGCTAAAACCATTTTACGGGTCAATGGGTCAATAGTTTGACCGCTTGAGTCAATGGGTTGTTGATTGATTCAACGGTTTTTGGCCAGGAACTGGGTCAATGGGTCAATAGGTCGATGGTTCCATTCCAGCCCCTACAAAGCAGGCCCCTCCGCTAGTTTTAATTATTATGAACCATTCGAAATACATCTGAGAAGCATTTGACGAATGAGAATGAGCCACCTCTCTTGTACTTTTTTATTTCTTTTCTGACCCCAATTCAAAGCAATAAAAAAAAAAAATTGGAACCTGATCCTGTTAGAATCCAATTGTGTCTCATAGGGTTGAGTAGAAATTTTGTTAGGTTTGAATTGACAAATTTAGGCTGCATTTGGAAACAATGCAAATAGAGTATAAATTCCGGTTCAGGGTAAATTTGCACTCTAGTTCATTTTTGCTTGTGTTTGGCAACATTACATTTATGCATTAACAAATGACAGATCAATGCAATATTTACATTGATAATAAAATGTAAAAATATATCAATAAAAAAGAAGTAAAATTTGCATTCAAGTGGGCTTTTGATAAAAAAAAAAAAACATATGCTTTATTGGAATTCGTGTTTGCATCCATTACAGCTTAAAGTCTAAAAGTCTATTTGGTAAGGAGAGATAAATTTGTCAGTGTAAAATTAACCCAACTTTACAATTTATATGAACTGTATTACATTCTATATATTTGCATTCACACTTATTTACAACATTTCAATCACACCCTTAGGTGCAAAATTTAAGATTGGCAGTTACATGATCTGATTTATACCTCTAATTTATTAAAGAGAATTAAAAATGATAAAAAATTCAATATGAAAAGAGGGATTTCAAGGGGAAGATAGAATGATCTTAATGGAGATGGTAATGGCAGATTTTATTAATTAGATAAAATTAAGGCCTTAATAAATTGATTTAAAAAATAATTGTCATCACAAGAGTTCTGAAGTGGCGCAACAAGCTGCTACATGGCCACTCACAAAGAATCCCGACTTAGCATTGGATGGATTTTACCTTATAGATGGCTCAAACTGAAAATTAATATAATTAATTAATCCATCTCAACTGTATCTTTCTTTTAGAAAAAAAATAGAAAAACCGTATCTTTAATTGAAAAATATATTGCATTTGGATTTTGTTCATACTTGTCATCAATTGGGGTGTTAAAACATTAAAATATTCAGAGAAATTGTCTTTTAAATGAGCCTTTAAAGCGGTTTCCACTACAAATTTCATGTTTTGTTAGACTACATTTGGAATCCATGTAAAACGTCATTGATGTAACTGTGAAAGTAACCGTTGCTTTTTAAAAAACGCGATGGATGGAAGAGTATAAAGTTTTACATCAATAAAATCGATGTAGTTTTTACATCGATTGTCAATGTAAAACTTTATGCTTGATGAGGTTTTACATCGATTATTGGCGTAGAATTCCACTCCATCCAAATGGATGCAAAACTGAACCAGAGTAAAGTTTTATGTTGATCATAATTACACGCCCCTTCCAAACACGTACAAAACTAAACCAATGTAAATTTTACATTGGTTCTTGATTTACATCGCTTTCAAATACAGCCTTAGGATTTATATGAAATCCATATTGTTAATTATTTTATGTATTGGATATAACTCGATTTGTTGGTTCATTTGCATCTAGTTCAACCACATAAAGATATTAGTCACCAGTCCAAATTGGCTATTAAAAAGTAAAAAGAGACTCTCTAATGGCCATTGTAGTTTGTAGACTTCCACTTCATAGTGCGCATCCACCTTTTTATAAGATGATTTCTGAGGTGTTGTTAGCCTATACTGAATTCTGCACTATAGATATCGTTCTTCCTTGGGGCAATAGCAATGGGTTTTGAGTGGATTTCCATTCCCATCATGATTTCTTGGAATTCAAATGTCTATTCCTCATGCCACCCTTCCAAAAAAAAATAATAATAAATAAAAAATGGAGTAATGGACCCAAAACAGGTAATTTGGGGATGCTTGGAACAAAAAGTTCCAATTTTATCATGCATCAGCTTTATTTTCCCTTCAAATTAATATTGTGCAAATAGGCTAGAAATGGATCCATCGTCATATCATATTCAGATTAAATGGGAGGTTTTCCTATTCAGGTTTAGATCCAGATTCAATCAGGATCAATGAGAGGGTTCCAATTCAAGTCTGGACCTGCTACAGATTTGATTTGAGTATACAAAATGAAGTAGATATGAATATATCACATCATATCCTAATCAGATCTCCCTGGATCTAATTTGAGTATTTCCCTTTTGGGTTTAGACTGGAATCCAACTTGGTCTGTATTAACCCGTTTATCCCCTACTTAAAACCATTTAATACATGATTTTCAAAAACAAAATCCAAAGAATTTTCAAATCAATTGAATCTAATACAAGTGAATATACTTTGAAACTTTAATCCAGTCCTAATTACCAAAACATAACCAAAGAAAAGTATAGGAACGATTGAATTATGGTCATAATCCAATTGTATAGATTTCAAAGAACATCTTGTCTAGAGGTTATTTGATAATGGTTGGAGTGGAGTTTAAATCAGCCCCCCACAATGTCCCACAATACATCCCCACCGTGTATTGGGAATATCTCTCAATGATAATACCAGAAATAATGATGTCATCATCGGAAGATGTTCCCAATGCACAACGGGATGTGCTGTGGGACATTGTGGGGGGTTGATTTGATCTCGTTGGAGTGGCTGAACTTAATAAATCATTAAGTAGGTGTTAGACAGTGTATGCCCTTAGCTTCAATCAGATTGATGTACATTTAAAATTTATTGTAAATGAATAAAAGTGCATAATTGATTCATATTATACTTGGTTTTTTTCTGTGTAATTACCCTTAAACTAAACACTCATGAGACTTGTGTTAATTTAGAATGTTCCCAGCCGTTGGATAGACCTTGGGAGGTTTATCTTGCCAAGGCTGATACTAATGTGTGCCAAGTCGGTTGGGGCAGCTTGTCTCAACTGCCAGGGTTAGACCCCGAAGCACATGTACTGTGTGTTTGTTTGAAAAACTGAACTCGGACAAATTTCCAGTTGTGCCCTGGACCTTGGAGATTGATGGGCAAAACTGGAAAATTACACCTAACCCTTAGACTTGATTATGGTACTGCACTAGGTGTCGGATTGGGCTGTCTTTGACATGCCAGTCAATGAGATCCTTAGCGGGGGTCAAAATTTGGGTATGTTGGGGCAATTTGAGAATTCACTTGAGTGGGTGATCATAATGACAAAATCAGCCCCTTTGTCGGACAAAGTGAATGATCGGGGACTGCACTCTCTCTGATGGAAACCAAAACTACCAGTAGTAGATTTCAATCGTGTTTGAGATTTGTTTTTGCAAAATATATTTATATGAATATATATATATATATATATATATATATTGTGTTTTATGAAAATGTTTGCAAAATGTTTTAATTCCCAGGATCCATTCGAGCAGAGAGTGCAACACTATACTTTGCAGCCAAAGGAGGGGTCCTCTCTTGTAGGGCAATGTTTTACCATTATGGACTAAGAGGTTAAGTGTAAGACCATTTAGGGCTTTTATATCTAATGGACTAATCTCACTTAAGACCATAGTCCTTGGGCCTTCATTAGGTGGCTAGACTCAATGACCATTTAGTGTAAATGTTGGGCCCATTAAGAGCCTATACTGATAGGTTCAAGGGTTCAATGTGTTCAACAGTGAATTTGGTCGCGCCTTGTAACAGAGGTTAGGCTAAACCCATTAGGCTTTTGTGAGATCAATGTTAGGGTCCCACACCATACGAAGAGAGCCAAGCTAGCATTTAATTAAAAGGTGAAGTGAGTCTACAAGTTTAATGGGCCTTAAGCAATCTTGTGACTTGGGCGAATTTGGGTTTGGATCAACAAGAGGATAAGAGGATAAGTCTTATCCACTTAAGAGTTCAAATCCAAATAAAGATTTGGATCAAAGAACTCCTCCTGATAGGATTAGGAGAGCTGATCTTGAAGGCTTATAAATAGAGGGGGCAAACTACTTCAGTCTTTACCTTTCTGCATTCAGTTCTCTCCCTCTATTCTTGCCGCCTAACCCTAATTCAATCCCTAGTTTCTTAGACTAGTAGAGATCAGTTCCTACCTATGATTTTGCTAAAAAAATCATATATGATTTCATGCCCACACTCCTTGCTTGATCCTTGCTGAAGGATTGCAGTTCTTGTTGAAGGACTACATCGCTAAACCTACTTCATCTCAAGTTGTGCAATCTTCAGTGGAAGCGGGTTTTTGTACCCTGTTTGGGTGTGAACACCTACATTGGGAACTACACGTGTGGATTCCGTATCGAGTATTGCTCTACCATTCTTTTGGTTTCAGATTTGGTCCAATTTGTTTCAAGAACGACCCTTAAAAAATACAATTTTTCTAAAACTAGGAATATGATTCCTGGAATGAAGAAAATAAAATTTTTGAAATTTCGCCCAGCCACCCTACATGGTTCGACCATCCATATGATGGGCTAATAATGTGTTTACTTTAATTTATTAGGGTTTTACAGATTATTTAATTGATTGGATCAATTTATGCATGTGAATGCATGTCATGTGTTAAGTATGATTCGTACATGGGCAATAAGTACTTGGCCCATGTTTAATTGTTAGTGGCTCTCTACGAACACCATGGCTGAATGCACATCATTTCCATGGTGTCCTAAAGATCATTGGATGATCTCCCTTCTCAATGGGCCCTAGATCAGCTTCCTCCCCAAGAGGAATTGTACGAAACCTTAGCCCGTTTTAGGCCCATTTGAATATGACTTTATGAATGTCAGTGCGAGCCACTTTGATTTGACCTAAATCAGATCTAGGGACGTTTTAATTTGTTCTCTCCAATTAATATAAGTGAAAATGAGAGAGAATTTCATATGATGAATTCTCCAAAGGCCTTTCATCATTAGCATGAATATGGGTTGTATTAACAATGAGGAAATGCACCATAAAATTGGGCTTTCCATTTGTTGGTCCAGTTTGTTGGATTGCTTCATAAGATGATAGGGGCATCATAGACCAATGTGGGAGGGGCCTATCCTAAAATGGAAGACTCTCTTATGGTACCTTATGGTCTAGGATATGACGGGTCAGCATTTATTAGGCAGAAAGGTTTAACCTAAAATGAAAAAGAACCTTGTTTGATAAAGGCCAAAGGAAAATCTCATTTGATGAGTGTGTGAGATCCTTCACAGAAAGTGGTGGGGTTTTGTAGTTGAAACAGTTGGCTCCATGCTCTTATGTGATTTCCCACATTTTTAGAGACATAACCGTGTCTTCGTCACTGAGATAGGAGGGAAATCTCAAAGATGAAGAAATGGAAATGAAACATAGATAAAAGACTTTTCTATGTGGATAACGTGAATCAATTTTAGGTCGTGGGCTAATTTATGTTGCCTTTTATCAGAAATGGCAAACAGACAATTCGCCAAATTGTTGGATGACAATAAGCTTAAGGGCCTAATTATGATTATTGGTTTTGTAACCTTATACTGGTTCTGATGTCCAAGAAATTGGACAAGGTTGCCAAAAACCTTACACTGGAACGTTCGAGTGATAGGGCTTTTGAGGCCCGTAAGAAAATGTATCAAGAATGGGAGGAGAAGAACTCTCTTGCCTGGTGTTACATCATAGCATCCTTAGACAATCCAATATAGAGACAATTCGATAAGATCGAAGTGTCCAAGGATATCATGGATAATCTGAAGATAATGTATGACGAGCATAACCGTTCTACCCAATAGAATGTCCTCAAATTGTTGATGACCACATAGATGACTGAGAGCCAACAGGTCCATGACCATTGTTTAAAAATGATGGGATACATTAACGAACTGGAGGCTCTTGGTTCTAGGCTAGATGACAACACTAAAACTGATGCTATCTTAAAGTCTTTGCCTCGATCCTTCAATCAGTTTATAAAGAACTATAACATAAATAAGCTAAAAAGTTAGCCTTCAGAAACTCAGCAATATGTTGTAAAGGGGCGAAGAACTGATAAAAAAGGATAAGCCAATAGCCTTACTTGTTGAAAGTGGCAAATCAGGTAAAAAAAAAAAAGGAAGGCTAAGAAGAAGCCTCAAAAGAAAGTTGACAAGCCTAAAAAGTAGAAGAAAGACAATGCATCATATGTATATCACTTTTTCAAGCAGATTGGACACTAGAAGAGGAATTGCCCTTAGTATCTAGAAACCAAGAATAAATAAGGTAATTTCGAATCTCTTGTCATAGAAATCAATATGTTAGTCACTTCTGCATCCTGGTGTATTAACTATGGGGCTTGTACTCATGCATTTAACACATTGCAGGGGTTCAAAATAAGCAGAAGGTTGAGTGACGATGAAGTGGCACTTTACTTGGTTAAGCTGAATAACAAATTCCTCACTTACGGAGAACTTGAATGCTCTTTATGTCCTCCGTCCTTATTTGGAAACAAACATAACCGAAACTACGTCAGAAATTATCTCCAAGAAAAGATCGCGTGATACGGTTAATCACACGTGCCTATGGCATTACCGATTTGGCCACGTTAATATAGATCGTATCACAAGGTTAGTAAATGATGGTCCTTTGGATTTTCTAACTGTAGAAGATTTTCCAATTTGTGAACGTTGCCTTCAGGGTAAGATGACGAAACGACCATTTACGAAAAAGCCTAAAATATCTATGGACACACTTGACCTGATACATACTGATGTATGTAATCCCATGAATGTTAGGACACGCAAAAGTGGATTAATCAACACGACTCAATCAAAGCCCTCAAGCCCTCTCAAACGAACACTTGGTAGATTTTTCAATGAAGCTTAGTGAAAGTAGATGTGATATCTTAGCTAGTAAAATTAAAACTAATTGTAAGAGATAGAAAAGTTTTGTAACTTGTATGCCTTAGAAAGTATATATGTACAACATGCATAAAAGTAGCTTGTGAACTATAAGCAATAATGCCAAAGTGCAATAGGGTGGCCAATGGCTGACTTGAAGATGGTAATAATTAAGTTATGTATGATAGATAGCATGTACCACTAGGGGTGGATTCGAGCCAAATACTATGAGGCTCAAGCTCAACTCACCAAGGTAGTACAAGGCTCGAGCTCAAGCTCGGCTTGATTCAAAAACTCATAAGGTCGAGCTCAGCTTAGTTCGAGTTCGATTTGAGAAAAATATTTTATAAAAATAAAAAAATTTTAATATAATTTTGGTAATTATTAATTTAATGAATATTGTTAATAAATCCTATTCATAAATTTAATATTTACTGTTATATTAAAATTAACTAAATAATTATTAAAACTATTATTAATGATTATTTAATTAGATAGTATAATTACTTACTATTATTGATAAATGTTGTTAATAATGTTCTAACAACAGATGGTTCAAACGGATGGCCCGTTCTGACAACAAAAATTACAAGCAAGAAATTACGAAACCATTCTGGACACCAGTTTTCGGGTCAACGGTCCGATCATTCGATTCGAATGGTTTGTTTTGACAACAAAAATTATAGGCAAAATATTGAGTTTGTGAGGTCTATTAAGTAGTATCATACGTGTTATGTTATTCGAGCATGTAACTCATATGACCCGAAATTGAAACCATTTTGGCCACCAATTTTTGGGTTGACAGTTCGATCCTTTGGTTCGAACGGACGGTCTGTTTTGACAACAAAAAATTACAAGCAATTATGAAACCGTTTTGGCCACCGATTTTCAGGTCGACGGTTCAATCTTGCAGTTTAAACAAATGACCCATCTTGACAACAAAAAATTCAAGCAAAAAAATTGTGTGTAAAGTCCATTAAGCAACATCATACGTGTTATGTCATTCGAGCGTGTGACTCATATGACCCAAAAATAGAACCGTTTTGCCCATTGATTTTTGGGTTGATAGTTTGACTGTTTGGTTCGAATGGACGGCCCGTTCTAACAAGAAAATTAAAAAAAAAACAAAAAAAAAGACCAAAAACCATTGAACATGTCAACGAGTTAATGATTTGACCACTCGAGTCAATGGGTCGTTGATCGATTCAACAGTTTTTTGCCAGGGATCGGGATTGGGGTAAAACGGAACTAGTTGCCTGGATGGTTTTCAATTAGAAAAATAAAAAAATGAATTACCTGTTCTGAAAAAAAAAATTACAAGCAAAAAATTGAGTGTATGATGTCCATTAAGCAGTACCATACATGTTATGTCATTCGAGTGTGTGACTCATATGACCTGAAAACGGAACCGTTCTGGCCACCAGTTTTCGGGTTGACGGCTCAACTGTTCGGCTTGAACGAATGGCCCACTCTAACAACAAAATTTAAAAAATAAAAAAAAGACCAAAAACCATTGAACGGGTCAATGGATCGTTGACCGATTCAACGATTTTTTGTCTAGGGACCAAGATTAGGATAAAACGGAACCAGTTGCCTGGATGGTTCCCAATTAAAAAAATAAAAAATAAATAGTCAAAAACCATTGAACGGGTCAATGGGTTGACGGTTCGACCGCTTGGGTCAATGGGTCGTTGACCGATTCAATGATTTTTTGCCAGGGATTGGATCAACGGGTTGACGGTTCCATTACACCCCTGCAAAGCAGGGCCCCTCCGCTAGTAATTAAGAATTATAATATTTTTATTATATATATTATTTTATATATATACATATGTGTGTATATATATATGTATTCGAGCTTGGCTCGAAGCTCAGTTGAAACCGAGTTGAACCAAGTTTTTCATGAGCCGAGATTGAATAGCTCATGAAGAGCTTGGCTCGTGGCCATCCATATGTGCCACTTCCCTATTTGATTCTTACACTTGGTTATTACCATTGATTATGGCTTTTTCATGAGTGGTTAGCTTTTTTATGAGCGACAAAATATTTACTAAAATATTGTTGCTTTGATCTTGGACGGAAGCAACCCAGATTTGTGCGCCTGACCATATACTTTTATTTTCTGTGGGAAAAATATTATAATCAATAATAAAGACATCTTAGTGCTTGGGACTAGTTACCCACAACTTTTGTGTGGTTAGGTTTATCTAGGAATTTTGTTCCTAAGACTAGTTACCCAAGGCTTTTGATGTTTGAATTTTTTTTTGTGTGTGTTTGGGATTAATTATCTAGAGCTTTTGTGCTTGGGATTGGTTACCCAACGCTTTGATATTTGATTTGCTTGTGTCTAGGATTGGTTATCTAGGGCTTTAGTGCTTAGGACTAATTACCCAAAGCTTTTGATGTTTGTGATTTATTTGTGTTTAGGACTAATTACCTAGGGCTTTTAGTGCTTAGAACTAGCTACTTAGGGGGCTTCACTATCTGATTTGCTTGTGCCTAGAATGACTTACCTAGGGATTTTATTTTTTGTGATTGTGACTGAAATTGGTTATCCAAGGCTTTTAGAAGTAAAATATGTGATTCATGAATGCATTGCCAAACATGCAATGAATGGATAACACTTGAGAAATCACACTTATGAAGTTAGGGTAAGCATAAATGTAATGTGGAAGTAAGTGCACATATCATTAGCTATTCACAAAGATTATATAAAACTAAAGAATGACAATTTCATTGATATGTGATAAGTGCAAAAAAATGAATAAATTAAGTTAAATCATGATACATCTTGAGCTAGTGGTCATTCAATGTTCTGACTTGTTTAAGGTTCACAAGGTCTAGTACATAATAACCAAAGGGATGCATTTCCTTGGTAATGCATGGGTTTGTCTAGTTTGGGCTAAACTTTTTGTCAAACTTGCCTTGTCATACATGGAGTGACATCTTGATAACTTTGTCACCCTATTGAATATGTGGGGTTTGACCATCTTATTGAAGTTTGAAGCCATTATTTGTTTATATTTTATCTATTTCTAAAAGCTTTGTTCATGATTCTCATCGAGGGTGTCTAATTTCTCATACATTTCTAAATGTTTGTCCTTTGTGTTATGTTTCTTTCCCATTGTGTGAGTGGCTCTAGTTGGTAGCATTTGAATTTTAGCTGGAAATACTACCTCATGGTTATAGACTAGAGAATAAGGTGTTGCTTTTGTGGCTTTCTTGATGGAAGAGGTCCTATAGGCCCTAAGTGTATCAGATAGTTTATCTATCCAATCTCTTTGGTGCCCACTTATTGTTTTGCCTAGCATTCATAGAATAATCTTGTTTATCGCTTTTGCCTAATAATTTCCTTGTGGATGGTAGGTAGTTCAATTTCCTAATCGAATTCCATAAAGTTCTAACAAGTTCTTGACTTCTTTATTTTTTTATAGACAAACCATTATCTATTAGTATTCTCATTAGAAGTCGAAAATGATGGATGTTGTTTTGCATGTTGAAGTTTGCAATGTTGGCAGAAATTATCATTTTGAAAGGTATGACCTCTATCCACTTAGTGAAATAATCAATAGCAACCAAGATAAAGCAATACCCTTGAAATGGACTTGCGGTTTTTCTGATCAAGTCTATCCTCCAAGTGTGAAATGACTGGGGGTGATGATTGGGTAAAGCTCCTAGGCATGTTAATGGTGATTTAGTGCTTGAAATTGGTAGTAGACTTGTTCATGGGCTGGGTAGACCAACGGGTTGCTCGGCCAAACTCGGTCTAAGTTAGGCTTGGATAGGATTTTAGGCCCGCAAGCTCAAGCTCGGGCCTAAAATATCGGTCCCAACCTTTTTTCAGGTTAGGCTCAGACTTTCTCAAAAAAGCCCGACTTGGTCTAAGTTAGGCTTGGACAGGATTTTAGGCCCGCAAGCTCAAGCTCGGGCCTAAAATATCGGGCCCAACCTTTTTTCAGGTCAGGCTCAGACTTTCTCAAAAAAGCCCGACTTGATAATGTATTATATAATAAAAATATATTTTATATAATAAAAAAACATATATATATATATATATAATATTTTCTTTATTTTCTTCTCTTTTTTCAAGTAATAATGATGTCTTGCATTATTTGTTTAGGTTTTGAGGTCTTTTAATATAAATAAATTAGCTTTTAATTGAATTAAAAAGTAAAAAAATCTTCTTTCCAAATTTATAGCCGATCTTCGAGCTTTATATGAGTGCCACACTTGGGCTCAAGGCCTAGGCCTGATGGTCGGGTCAAGCTTGCGTTCGGGCCTAAGCATATTCTATTAATTTAGAGGCAAAGCCTAGCCCTTGAATAGGTTTAATTGGTAGATATGATATTGCTTAACATGATTTGTAACACCCTCTATCATGGTAGGTGTATGCCAATGAGATGGGGATGGTCTACAGGTCTTGATGTTGGTAATGAGAATGCCTAAGGGTGAAGAAAGCTAATGATAGAAAAGTATATCAACAAAGGGAACTAAGGAAGAGATGGCTAAGGGAAGAGGATCCCTTCTTTAGAGTCCTCACCCTCTACTTATAGGATTAGGGAGCCAAGCTATGTGCATGGCTCTATATATTCCAAAATCTCCTTTACTTTAACAAACATGTGGAAAGCAAGTCTCGTCTTTTTTTCTGCCCAATAGACACATGTCTTGGGGACTATGAGGTCGTTAGATCAAATTCTTTGGAATGATTTAGGAAATGATGTGTTTATGTAGTCATCAAATGCAATTAATTTGTAGGTTTCTTGAGGTGGTAATACATTTTGCCTTGAGCACAATCCAAAATGATAAAATCTTGATATGAGTCATGTGAGACCACATTGCCACGAGGTTAGACTTGCCTGCTAGTTCTAGATTCATGATTTTGCATAGCTCAACAAGATCGTATTGTCCTCAACTTGTAAGATTTTTTTCACTAGATCTCGCTCGGTCTTGGAAGATCACTATTTTCTTCTACTATTATGTTCCCATGAGCCCTTAAAAGGGCACCTATGAGACTGACTCTCTATGAAATCGAGGTTTCTATGAGGTATTTACTTTTATTCCTTAATATTGTCCTTGCCTCATGTTCATAGTTGATGCCTTGCTCTTAAATGTATATCCATTTGCTCATAGTATTTCAATAAAACCCTAAGTAGAAAATGTGATCACAAATTGCATTTTGACCTTGGTGAGTGGTTGACTCCCATTTATGTAGAACTTCTAAGATGGTTATTATTTCGTCTTCAACTAAGCATCCCAAGGGTTTTCCAAATATATGATTTGTGATAGTTGTTTGGGTGATGGTTGAGGTGGCCAAGGATGCCATGTGGAAATCTTTGCAACCGCCTCCTTTTAGGCTACGCCAACGCCACACATAATAGAAGAGCATGACTAAGAAGTGTCCTACATGGACAAGGAAGCGATCTCTGCTAGGCAAGAGAAATCCTCCCGAAGACCTCAGTAGACACCCTCATCTCGACAACCTCGAAAGTCCTATCCATCTAGGACACGGAAGCTCAACTATAAATAGGTATTCTCTACTCGAGGTAAGGAACTTTGGGAACTACACTCTTTGAATACCTTTTTGCACTATCTCTTCGGCTCGGGCTAGACCAAGCTTTGCACTTATGATAAGGGCTATAGCTTAGGCCCGGGCCCAGCCCAGCTCAGGGTTCTGGGCTTGAAACATAAGCCCTAGACCAAGTCTACACGGGCCTAGGCCGGGTTGGGCCTGATTTTGGGCCAATGTCTTTCATATATAAAACATTACATATCTATAATATTTTATATTAAATGACATAACATGCATATAAATTTATTTTATACATTATATAATATAAAATATTACATATAATATAAATCATACATGTCATGTTATAATATTTATATATAAAATATATAATCTAATGTAAAATAGCATGTATACATTATACACAAAATGTGTAAGTTTAAATATATGTGGGTTGGGCCAGGCTCGGGTCGAACTTGAAGTATTAAGCCTAACCCCGACCCTAAAATTTGTGGGCTTGGGCCTGGGTTGGGCTTGAACACAAAACTCAAGCCCAAGCTTGGAATTTTCGGGTTGGGCTTGTGTGGGCTGGGCCGGGCTGAAATGATCACCCCTATTAAGGCCTTGTTTGAACAAGTATTCTTAGAAGTACTTATTTTAACAACCAGTTAAGGCTGTTTGGTAATTCACTTTCCAAATCACTTATTATGTTTTTAAGCACTTATTGGGATGGGGATGTTTGGTAAGCTACTTTCCCCGTAAGTGCTTATATTGACACAAATGACAAATTTAACCCTCACTTTGCTTATATATATATACAATGCTTTTCACATGTTATGTGCTATACATTTTAATTGAGAGTCCACGTGGACCCACACGTGAATCACCATGTGGAGCCAATAATAATAATAATATAATAATAATAATAAATAGTAAATAATAAGTATAAATAATCTTAATAAATAATAAATAATAAATAATAATAATAATAAATAATAAATGATACTAAATAATAAATAATAATTATAAATAATAAATAATACTCCGGCCTCCCTCTCCATCTCATACTTCTTCTTCCTTTTCTTCTTTAGACCCCCCTGAAATCCACTGTTCATCATCTTCCTCACGACATAGAACCAATGGCGGCGATGAATCCATTCTAATCTCCACCTCCAATCTCTCATCTCTCTTTTTTCTCCCACATGGTCTCTCTTTCTTCATCTTCTCCTTAGTCTTCACTCTTTCCCTTTTCCTATTCATCATCGTCGTTGCAACGGTCGGTTCAAACCAGCAACAGTGGTGAGTGGTTGTGTTGAATAGGAACAATGATTGAGGAAGAAAAAACAAATTTGCGGTCCCAGAGTTCGACCTCTATGGCAAGGCTGAGGATGGAGGAAGAAAAAATAGGAACAATGAGTGGCAACGTTGCATACCAGCAACCAAATCTAGGTTTCGATCGAGTTTGATCTCTGTGGTAGTGTATTCGATCTCAAATTTGCAAACTAACGATAGGTCTGTTGGCCACTTTTCTTCACTGCCAATGGTTGCTAGTGGACTTGCAACTGGTGCGCCGCTACCTGGTAATAAAGATGTTTGAATGAAAGGAAAAGGAAGTATAATCCTCATGCGGGGGTATTTTAGGTATTATAAAATTTATTAGGGACTGGTTCGTCCCATTTTTTTGGAGAAGTATTGAAAAAAAAGCCAACTTGAAGTCACTTTATTTCTTAAAAAAAAGTACTTTTCCCCACTTTTTTACCAAACACACAAAATCACTTAATAACCACTTAATATGTGGTCCCTGCTCTTAAAAGAAGTACTTGTTAAAAGAAGTACTTCTTATAAGTGTTGTGAAATAGAGGGTTAACCATGTATTTCGCTCTTGTTTTATATCAAAGTATCAAACCAAACATGTTATCATATTCTACCTTCCTCCTTCCTAGTTTTACTATTACCACTCCCCTTCCAAGCAAAAATAGACCACATAAATCATAAATTGAACAAGGATAGAAATGGCAACGGGGTGGGGCACCCTCTTCCCGTCCTTGCCTCGAAGTCATGATACCTTGCCCTGTCTTCGGTGGTGGGGCGGGGCATCCATTCTCCATCGGAGAATCTTCAAAATTTCCCCGTTCAAAGCCAATTACTTAAAAATTATTTATTTTATGAATAATTTATACATAGGTTATAAGAATTTGGGGGTATTTTAGAATTGAGTTAGGAATCAAAAATAAAATTATGGGATCTTAAGATTTTAAAAATTTAGGAAAAATTTAGAGATATTTTAAATATTAATATTAAACTTAGAGATATTTTACTAATTTACCTTTGAATTTGAAACAGGTTGAGGCAATTATATACAAAACCCGTGCCCGACCAGTACCGATTCGGAGAAAAATTATTTTCCCCGTCCCTGCCCCATTCTTATTTAGGGTCGGGGAAAACCCGCCCGTTGAACAGGGCGGGGCGGGGCGGTGGCCCAGTTTTACGGGGGGAATTGCCATTTACAAGGAGTGGCAACAGTAGAAATGCAATAGGTGGAAACATAAAAAAGAACAACTTGAACCTGGTTTCAGCCAGTGAGTCAGTGTCAGTGACATATCATAGGCAGGCAGCTGGGAGGGAGAACAGCCGAGGAGGCTTCGCCGGTAATCTGTCTCCTCTGGCCCCCGAAGATAGCTCACAGCAAAAACAAACACAGCTTTCTTCAGTTTCTGCGCCGACACAGTCGTAATCTTTGAGGTTTGAGTTTTCTCTGGCCTCTGCATGTTCATAACTAATCCACTCTGCAACTTTGATGGCACTCTCTCTTCGTTCATAGTTTCTGTCTCCACAGCACCAGAGAACAGTAACCCTTCACCTCAATTTAAAAATGGCGGCTTCTTCCACCTTCAACTCATCCCTCCGCTCTCTCTCTACTGATCTCAGCGATTACGTAAAACCCTTTTTGTCACTCTTGTTTCTTTTTATTCTTTATAAAATTTTACTTCTTTTTTAACCTTTTGTGGGCACTGGGCAATGACTTAGGGTTTGAAGCGTATCCAATTCCCAAGAGAGAGCCTTGGGTTTAACAGACTGTTGCCTAAGAACGTAAAGGGGCTTGTGGGTCGTGAGAAGTTTGAGCTAAATTGCTCGAGAGAGCGGGATATGGATGTGAGCACATCGGCTTTGGTGGATGGCGTTGCTGAGTGCTTGAATGGTTTGTCTCTTATAGCTGCCCCTCCCCGTGGTTCATTTGGTTTGTGTTTTTAATTTTGTTCAATTGGAAGCAGATATTGAACTGAAGGAGCCGAGCGTCTCGACTATGTTATTGAACTTCGGGAATTCATTTGATCCCTATGATGCTCTCAGTACTCCTCTTTACCAGACGGCTACATTTAAGCAGGTAAGACTAATCGAGAATTATGTATACTTAAATATTGATTTCAGGTTATGTTTTGTGTTGAATGGAAAAGCATTTTGTGAACATTGGAAGTCAAATTCAATACCATAATCTGGAAACTTCTTGACTTGCATATTTTGCAAAGATCAAATGTTGAATTTAGTAAATGGGTTGAGAATGGAACTGCTGGAACATATGGTTTTAGTTTATGTATTCGCAGCAGGACTTCAATTTTATGGGCAAATTTTACATATTCCAGATGACATAGCAGTCTCAAACACAAATTCATTATTATGTTTGCCTGCTTTCCTTTAATTGCAGCCGTCAGCAACTGAGAATGGTCCCTATGACTATACTAGAAGTGGCAATCCCACACGTGATGTGCTAGAAAGGTGACAAGTCTCTAGCTCTGGTTGCAGTAGTTCAGGTTTTGAACATCTCTGCTTTGTCATTGATCGTCTTCTTTGTAATGATCAGTCTCCTTGCCAAGCTTGATAAAGCCGACCGCGCATTCTGCTTTACTAGTGGAATGGCAGCGTTATCTGCTGTCACACATTTAATTGCAACTGGTGCTCGACCCACTTCCTGACACTCTTGGTTTGATTGGTGATGAGGTGTTTGGGAATCTTTGTAAGCTCTTTCTAAACAATTAAAGTGTGCACATTTTAGGTGAGGAAATTGTTGCTGGGGATGACATATATGGTGGTTCTGATCGGTTGTTGTCTCAAGTAATTCCGAAGAAAGGAATTGCGATTAAGTTAGTATAGTTTCCTTTCTGATGTTGATTACAATTTTATAATTTTCACTGCTAATTGATACTGACATTTATTCTCAAAATATACAGACGAGTAAGTACAAGTGATCTAAGTGAGGTTGAAGCTGCAATTGGGTCATGGACCAAGCTTGTGTGGTTGGAAAGTCCAACTAATCCTCGCCAGCAAATTTCTGATATACGTGTAAGAAGTGTTTATGCTTGGATCATGAAATGATGATAGCTTTTTACTACTTCATCTTCATGTACAATTTGTTTTTTATTCGATAACCAAAATATTTTGTATATATAATGAGAGTCTTTCTGTTTAGTGCTGCTTGATAATATATAGCTATTGGACATTTCATTTCTTTCCTTGGCTTTGGCTTCTTATGCACAAGCTAGTCATCATTTTTTTTTTACTTCTATCTTACTTTGCCTATTTTGATAATAATATATTTGACTACGAGTTAATATGGATTTGTTGATTTCCTCTTTCTTCTTTGTTTCGGATATCACATTATCCATTTCTGACTATTGCGTGTGACATTTTGGCTTTTGTCATCCTATTGAGTATTATTATTTTTCTTTTTTACCTCTTTTCCTCATTATACCTCTTAGTGCACATGTAATTTTCAGAAATGGATATTGTGATACTACTTGAGAGTTCATGAGTCATGACAATTAAGTAATAAGTAATGTTGTCAAATGAGTAGACTTTGGACCTTGGCCTCCTCGGGAATAGGTTCATCCCCATCACGGAGACTATGGGCCTTGGTCCTTTAGACCTCGACCTCAACTGTCCCATCAACTAAGCTGGAATGGACACTTGCCAACTTCGACCATTAATTGAGTTGGAGTGGGCACTTGCGAATTCCAATTTCCAACACTGAGCTGGAGCGCTTGGTATGGGAACCAAAAGAACTAGTAGAACTGGAAGAAGACAATATAATGAAACAAGTAGAGCTAAGGAAACTTACCAAACTGACTACATAGGAAAATTGAGGAAGACACTAAGCATCAAGCTGAACTCAATAATGACCCAGCTCCGCTCTAATCTCCCTAAGGGCTCTAGAGCAAATGGTGAAGTCTGAATCAATCGAGGCTCTTCCCTTATGTAAGACCTTCAACGGCTTAGATCGGTTGCCCATCAATGGCTCAAATCTAGTTTGACACTTGCCACACATTCCATGATTGAGGGTTCACTTTGACAAGCGCCTTGGAAGATGAAGTGATACACTAATGACAACACCCATGCCAACTACACAAGCAGAAGTGATGCAAGCCCTCAAAGAATGTGTATGACCCACGTGCCGTGAATGGAATGCCTCTTTCATCACCTTGGAACAACCACGACATGGCTCAGGCTTGGCCCCCACTTCAACAAATAGCTGGATTACTTTCTTCAGTTGATTCGACCTCTTACTGTTAGAGTAGCAAGATGACCACCTTGGTCTTGAAAGTGGAGGGCAAGTGATGAGGCCCATTTGTGCGGTCCAATCTCGAGTCACCATGTGTCCCTAAAAAAACATTCAAGGAACTCATCGATGACCCAAATTGCCCCAGTTGCTAACTTGACCAATTAGCTCACCCGGAATCCTCTAGTATGCCTAGGTCCCAATAAGGACAATCACCAAGAAGCTTGGGCCGGGTCTACTCCTAGCAGCTGTCTCCCAATAGGATTAGAACTCCTCGACGAGCACAACACTTCCTCTATAAATATTTAAGACACCCCAGCCCTAGGAAAGGTATGCACACTATAACACCCTTTCAGCCCTCACCTCGTCCTAGCCTCTTCTGCTTGGTCCAATGATCCTTTGCTCACTTACTGACTTGGAGAGTTCTCCCCAAGGAACACACCTCGGGACTCTCTGACTTTTTTGCAAGTGCCTTTAGAAACAATTCGGTCCATACGACCTGTTGGAAAACGTGGGGTTACTGGTTCAGATCTGAAAATAGAATTGTATATATTCCTAGGATTGTGGAAGGATTGATTTAGAAAGTTTTTTCTTTCTATTTCTTTCTTTCTATTTTTGTACTTTCTATTTTCTCTTCTTTCTATTTTCTTTTCTTTCTATTTTTCTTTCTTTCTATTTTTCTTTCTTTTTATTTATTGCAGTACTGTATAAATATGCCCATTGGCAATAGAATGAAACATATCAGTATTCTACCATTCCAAAACATGGTATCAGAGCTCTAGGTTTGTCAACCTTGAGATTTGTTTGGCCTTCATTGCCAGTTTTTTGTGTTTTTCTCTTATGGCCTTCAGTGTTGATCTGTAACCAGAAGTGTTCCTTTATTCTCTTTTCCTGTCGGCCTTATTTTTCCTCCATTAACAATGTCCTACATGACTGCAACAAGTGCTCCCATCCAAACCGATGAAGGAGCAACAAATTCTCATCCTCACACTGGTGATTTGTAGAATATTCAGGCAACATATAGACTGAATGGACAAAATTACTTGAAGTGATCACAACTAGTGCGTACCTATTTGATGGGAAAAGGAAAAATTAGTCACCTCCTTGGAACAGGACCAAGGTTGGGCGAGCCAAATTTTGATGCTTGGGACGAAGAGGACTCCATGACTATGTCATGGTTGTGGAGTTCAATGACACCCGAGATTAGTGATACTTGTATGTTTCTTCCCTCTGCAAAGGCTATTTGGGATGCTTTCCGACAAACATATTCCAAAGCCCATGACGCTGATCGTGTCTATGAGGTCAAAGTGAAGACTGTGGCGGCCAAACAAGGGAGCAGGAGTGTTATAGAGTATGCAAATCTGCTACAAAATTTGACATGAGCTTGGTCATTATCGGGTTCTTGAGACAAAGTGTGCAAATGATGCTGTGATCTTGAAGAATTTTATTGAAAGAGATAGGGTGTATGATTTTTTGGTCGGACTGAATGCTGAATTTGATCAGGTCTGAATACAAATTCTTGGCAAAGAAGAAGTGCCTCCATTGAATGAAGTCATAGCCCTTGTCAGAGCTGAGGAAAGCCGCCGTGGAATCATGCTTGAGCCTAAAGATCCCGAAGGCTCAGCCATGGTGGCAAGGGGAGGAAGTTACAGTGGTTCAAAGGGTGAAAACAATCACAACTTGACTCGTGACATAACCACCCGTGACTCTAACGATAACCTCTGGTGCACCTATTGCAAGAAGCCCAGACACACGAAAGATCGGTGCTGGAAACTTCATGGGAAACCTTCCACATCCAGCAAGGAATGGGGAAATCGAGGAGTTTCAAAAGGAGTTCAACAGGCCCATAATGTCTCCACAACCCTGCAGCAAGAACACTCAAGTCAGGGACCATTTAATGATGAAGAAATTGAAAGGCTAAGGTGCTTCTTGAAATCCTTGAAACCAGGAAGTGGTTCTACCTCTCTTGCTCTCTCAGGTGAGTCTTTATCTCTAGGATTACATGCCTCGGCTAGTGTTTTTTCATGGATTCTTGATTATGGAGCTACTGACCACATGACACCCTCTTCACTACATTTTCTCACCTATACACCCTGTCCTAATAATAGAAAAATTTCTGTTGCTGATGGTTCTTTCACCACAGTGGCGGGGATTGGGAATATTCAAATTACTCCATCCCTATTACTTAAAAATGTGCTTCGTGTTCCTAAGTTATCCACTAGCCTTATCTCTATACATAAACTCACCCAGGATGTGAACTACAATGTTGTGTTCTTTCCTTCTTACTGTGTATTTCAGGACCAAGTTTCGGGGAAGAAGATTGGACTTGCTAAGGAAAGAGATGGACTCTACTACCTTGAAGCAACCAGCAAATCATCTCACACTGTTATGCATGTCACACACGAGTCATTCTTATCTACCTCCAATAAAGATTTAATTTGGCGTCATCATTTTCGTTTTGGTCATCCTTCATTTCCTATTTTAAAAACAATGCTTCCTTCCTTGTTTAAAGGAATTGATGTTGAAACCTTTCATTGTGATGTTTGTGAACTTGCTAAGCACAAAAGGGTTTCTTTCCCAATCAGCAATAAAAGATCTTCAACTCCTTTTTATTTGATTCATTCGGATATATGGGGCCCTTCTCAAATTCCCAACATTACTGGTTCTAGATGGTTCGTCAGCTTTATTGATGATGGCACTAGGGTCACATGGATTTTTCTTCTTAAGTCTAAATCTGATGTGGGTACGATTCTTCCCAACTTTCATAACATGGTCCAAACTCAGTTTGGTGTGAGAATTAAAAGGTTTCGATATGATAATGCTACAGATTATTTTAATTACAATTTGTCCCCATTTTTTCAAAAAGAAGGCATTGTGCATGAATCCTCCTATGTTAACACTCCCCATCAGAATGGGGTAGCTGAGAGAAAAAATGACCATTTTTTGCAAACCACTCGAGCCTTTCTCTTTCAAAATCAGGTGCCAAAACAATATTGGTGGGAAGCTGTCCTTACTGCTGCTTACACCATAAATAGACTACCATCTAAAGTTCTTGACAACCGAAGCCCAATACAAGTCCTTTTTCAATTTTACCCTGATATTCGAGCCTCAAATAACCTCACACCAAGAATTTTTGGTTGCACTGCCTTTATTCATGTCCATAATAAGGGAAAATTAGACCCACGAGCAATCAAGTGTCTTTTTGGGATATTCCCCAACTCAGAAAGGTTATAAATGTTATCATCCAACCACCAAAAAATTCTACACCTCCATCGATGTCACATTTGAGGAAGGAAAATCTTTTTTCACTCAACCTTATCTTCAGGGGGAGCCCTCATTAATGGAAGATAAGGACTCGAATCACATCCCTCTGAGTCACATTCCTCTGAGCCCCACATTCCTGAGTCTCAACAAGAGTCAAACAACCCGACCATTGAACCAAATTCGGACACTGTTAACCCCACAAATGATGTGCATGATAATGTGAGATATATGCAGGTTTACTCTAGGAGGAAAAATCCAGATCCTCAACCTGTGCAAGTCCAAGATTCAACTCCTAATCCTAGAACTGAGGGATGCTTATATCCTGAACCTACACCTTCACAGTCTAAGTATGAGTATGACCTACCTATTGCACTGAGAAAAGGAACCAGAGAATGTACCAAACGTCCATTGTACCCTTTAGCCAAATATGTATCATTCCAAAGATTCTCTAAATCCCATAAAAGTTTTCTAGCCAGCCTTAACACCATTCCAATTCCTAATACTCTGGCCGAGGCACTTTCTAATAAGGAGTGGAGAAAAGCCATGAGAATGGAAATGGAGGCATTAGAAAAAAACAACACATGGGAAGTTGTGAATCTATCAAGAAACAAGAAGACGGTAGGTTGTAAATGGGTGTTCACAATTAAGTACAAATTTGATGGGTCATTAGAAAGTTACAAAGCACGCCTGGTAGCCAAGAGATATACACAGACTTATGGGGTAGATTATCAGGAGACTTTTGCCCCAGTAGCTAAAATGAATACAGTGAGGGTGTTACTGTCGTTGGCTGCTAACTATAATTGGGATTTACAACAGTTTGATGTAAAAAATGCATTTCTCCATGGTGATCTAGAAGAGGAGATATACATGGACATTCGACCGGGTTTTGGAGAAGGCATTAAAGGGAACAAAGTTTGTCGCTTGAAGAAAGCACTATACGGTCTCAAACAATCTTCGAGGGCATGGTTTGGAAGGCTTACGAAGGTAATGCTGAGTACAGGTTACAAGCAAAGTCAAGGTGACCACACATTGTTTATCAAACACACAGCCTCAGGGGGAGTTACTGCACTATTAGTCTATGTGGATGATATAATTGTTACTGGGAATGATAAAAAGGAGAAGGGAGCATTGAAAAACTGCCTTGCCAGAGAATTTGAGATAAAAGACTTGGGGAGACTAAAGTATTTTCTCGGAATTGAAGTTGCACATTCTAAACAAGGCATCTTTATCTCTCAACAAAAGTATGTTGTTGATCTTTTGAGAGAAACAGGAAATATGGCATGTAAACCAGCTTCCATGCCTATAGATCCCAATCATAAACTTGGAGAAGCCCATGAGAATGCAAGTGTAGACAAGGAGATGTTCCAAAGACTAGTTGGAAAACTAATTTATCTTGCACATACACGACCGGATATTGCATATGCTATAAGTGTAATAAGTCAATTTATGCATAATCCTAAAGAAGTTCATCTGCAAGCTGCTCATCGAATTCTGCACTATTTGAAAAGCCAATCTAGGAAAAGGAATTTTATTCAGAAGAAATGGAGGACTGACTCTTGAAGCATATACAAATGCCGATTATGCAGGATCTCCAGTGGATAGACGGTCCACTTCTGGTTACTGTACCTTCTTAGGAGGAAACTTAGTCACTTGGAGGAGTAAGAAGCAAAATGTAGTGGCTCGGTCAAGTGCAGAGGCAGAATTCAGGGCTATGGCACAAGGAGTGTGTGAATTACTCTGGTTGAAGATAATTTTAGAAGACCTGGAGATTCCACAAGAAGAGCCTATGAAAATATATTGTGACAACAAGTCAGCCATCAATGTTGCTCACAGTCCTGTTCAACATGACAGGACGAAGCACATCGAAATTGACAGACACTTTATAAAAGATAAACTGGACAACAAGTTGATTTTCACTCCCTATGTGTCTACAAAAGGACAACTGGCCGATGTACTTACTAAATGGCTCAGTAGTACGGACTTTCAGAGAATTATAGCCAAGCTGGGAATGGAGGATCTCTATTCACCAACTTGAGGATTGTGGAATAGAATTGTATATATTCCTAGGATTGTGGAAGGATTGATTTAGAAAGTTTTTTCTTTCTATTTCTTTCTTTCTATTTTGTACTTTCTATTTTTGTACTTTCTATTTTCTCTTCTTTCTATTTTTTTCTTCTTTCTATCTTCTTTTCATTCTATTTTTCTTTCTTTCTATTTATTGCATCAGCTTACTGTATAAATGTGCCCATTGGCAATAGAATGAAACATATCAGTATTCTACCATTCCAAAACACGACCTCTTTGGCCCGTTCGACTCTTCATCTCATTCCTCTTTCATTTGTTTCTTGATTTGGACTGCAACAAATTACATGTTAGGCAGATTGCAATTTGGACATGTTAAAAGGCTGTTAATTCTCTGAGTGTAGTACCGTAGGGGTACTATTGTAATTTTCTCCTTTTATTTTTTATATCTGCCGCCCTAGTATATATATCAAAAGCTGGTGCTGCTAGTAGAACTTT
This sequence comes from Nelumbo lutea, assembly GCF_056320005.1. NCBI lineage: Eukaryota > Viridiplantae > Streptophyta > Magnoliopsida > Proteales > Nelumbonaceae > Nelumbo > Nelumbo lutea. The sequence goes on along the minus strand of NC_142685.1, from coordinate 90,865,999 downwards.
TGGCTCTCATATATCTCTTCTCTCTTCTTCTCTCTCTTTTCTCTCTTCTTCTCTTCTCTCCTACATAACATGGTATCAGAGTGGGATGATTAGATCTGAAAGGAGAGGTCGAGTGAACAGTTTCCTTCGCGCCAAATTTCTGGATCTGCCACCTACATCTACTGTTTGGCTGATTGAAGATCAAGGTTTTCTCACGCACTGAAGTAACTTCTCTCTCTCTCTCTTTTTTTTTGTTTTTTTTTTTCTGGTCATGTGTCAGGGCAGAACTTGTACTAGGTCTACTGGTTGGATGTGAGGTGATCAACACCTCTTTCTTTCCTTTTTTGTGGGGTCAACTGACCCTTGTATAAATTGTAGGTCGTGAAGACCTTTTGTGTGCTGCATGGTGCACTGAAGGTCAGAGAGTGACCTGTACTTGATGTAACAACATTTTTGTTGATGCGTAGGTCAAGAGATGACCTGTGTGCACTGTGACAGCACCTGTGTTTGATTCTATAGGTCAAGGGATGACCTGTTAGTGCTGTAACAGCACCTATGTTTTACAGAAAAAGGTTGTGTTTCTGAAGAAAAAAAGGGGTTTCCTTTCTCCCTTGGTGTTAGACCTTTTTTTTAAGGTTTTGTGCCCACTTTAAGAGTTTTTGAATCTGTAATCATGAGTGGTGAAGATTTTGCTACATCCGGTGTTTCCTCAATGCAGAATGGAATGAGTGGGGTGTGGATCTATAATTTCCCATGGCTGTTATCCCTCTCGATGGTAAATTATTTAGAGTAGTCAAGAGGGATCAAGCTATACATCATTGCAAGGGGAAAGATAGGTTATATAAATGGGAGAATCAAAGAACCCAATTTTGGGAGTGCTGAATATGATAGATGGAACCAGGAAAACAACATGATCATGTCTTGGCTTTTAGTATCTATGCAACCTCAAATAAGAAGGAATTGTATGTGTGCTGAAACGACAAATGAGATCCGGAAACAAGCAAAATCAACCTATTCTGAACAGGGGGAGAGGTGTCTGTCTATGTACTATTTAGACTTGACCTCTGTCTAGAAGGAGTTCGACCATTATCAGAGTGTGGACTGTAAGTGTGATGAAGATGTAAAATTGTATAAAAAACTTGTTTTCCAACAAAGAGTGCTTGCTTTCCTAGATGGCTTGAACCCTGCATATGAATCTATCAGAGTCCAGATCCTAGGTAGCAGGGATCTTACATATGTCCAGGAAGTTTATGCTCTAGTACAATAAAAAAAAAGCAAAAGAAATTTGATGAACAATTCTAGAGGGGATGCAGTCATGTTGGCAGTGAAAGGGAGTGTTACTATAGGTGGGGGAAATACCTTTAAGAAGGGGGATTTTTAGAAAAAGGTGGATGACAAGGACAAACTATGGTGTACTCATTGCTATAAACCCCGACACACTAGAGACACATGCTGGTATCTTCATGGGAAGCCGAAATGGGCTCAAGATCCGAGTAAGAAGCAAGGTTCAAATTTGAATAAAAAGTCAGGAGGACAACAAGGTACAAGAAAGCACACTATGATAAATATGGCTACTCAGGAGAATTAGCCCCCCGTTACTATTGTGATTCAGACACACGCCTCTGGATTTGACCCAAGGGGGGATATTATTAATTCCTTCTATGACCATTTAGAGCTCTATGGTAGAGCAATTCGTCAGATGGATGCTCCTCCCTCAACTTCATTTGCGTCTACATCAGGTAAGTCTGCCACAGCTTTCCATGTAGCATCCCATACCCCTAACACTCCTTGGATCATTGATTATGGAGCGTCTAAACACATGACTGGTAAGCCCTCTTACTTTCAAACCTATCACCTTTCTTCTAGAAGAGACAAGGTGAGACTAGTTGATGGATCATACTCTACCATAGTTGGTCAAGGAACCATTTCTCTTCCCTTAGGCTTTACCTTATCTAAGGTTTTACATGTCCCAAAATTTCCCATTAATTTGTTCTCTGTTAGTAGTATTACTAATTCTTTAAACTGCTCAGTGACATTTTTCCCTTCTTACTGTGTGATTCAGGATCTACCCTCGGGGAAGATGATTGGTAGAGGATGTATGGTGGGTGGGTTTTACATGCTGGAGAATAAGGCTGGTCTTCAAGTCGCAGAGTCTAAGAGTCAGTCTTGTAAGAGTCAGGTCTATTTATGGCATAGTCGTCTTGGTCATTTATCTTTTGAATCTTTAAAATTGTGTTTCCAGAGTTGTTTAAGTTAGTACAAATGTTAGAATTTACTTGTCAAACTTGTCAATTAAGTAAGTAGTGTGGAACCCATTTCTCTTCAAACAATAATAAATCTGAATTTCCTTTCCACATTGTTCATTTTGATGTTTGGTCCTTTGGGGCCCTATTACTTTACCATCTGAGAGTGGCTACAAGTATTTTCTTACCATTATTGATGATTACTCCATATATACATGGGTATATTCCATGCGAACCAGAGATGAACTACCAAAAATTATCCAAGATTTTCAACGGATGATCTTCACCAAATTTCAAACTGAAATCCAAAATTTTCAATCGGATAATGCCAAAGAATATTTTCATAGTGATTTTACGGAGTTTTTTGCTTCGTGTGGCTCACTTCACCGTAGCTCTTGTGCCCGATCACCACAACAAAATGATGTTGCTGAAAGAAAGAATTGACACCTTGAAATGGCCCGGGGGTTACTATTTCATATGAATGTCCCGAAACATTTTTGGCTTGAGGCTGTCCTTTGTGCTACCTATCTCATCAACCGCATGCCCTCTTGTTGGTTAGAGTGCAAAGCCCCACATCAGCTTCTTTTTCCTAAGGCTCCCCTTCTTTCTATTCCTCTTTGTGTGTTTGGTTGTTGTTGTTTTGTTAAAAATCTGTTATCCACTCGTGGAAAATTAGATCTCGTGCCATTCCTTGCATTTTCTTGGGGTACTCTTTCACTCAGAAGGGATACCAGTTTTTTGATCATATTTCTCGAAAATTTTATGTTTCTATGGATGTCTCCTTCTTTGAGAGTGAGCGTTTCTTCCCTGTTTCTCCTCAAGAGGAGTGTAGGAATGAGGAGAAACTAGTTCATCTCCCTCCTTTTCTTGATCCTCCTTGCTTTCGTGTCTTCTTTCGTCGTCACAAAGGCTAACCATGTTCAAGAGCTGTGGGGCACCTAGAAGCTGTACCACCAATGCCATCAGATTCTCCGGGGGCGGATCATACCCATTCAGGTACCTTGGTTCTTGTTGATGTTCTTGACCCTATTGCTATTGATACTTTTGTTGCTAATGACCTTGACCTTCCTATTGCTCACTGAAAAGTTGTTAGATCTTACACCACTAAACACCCTATTTCCCACTTTGTTTCCTATGAAAACATTTTCACCCTCCTTTCTAGCCTTTCTCTCTTCCATTGACAGTGTTCCTATCCCTAAGAATGTTGTAGAAGCTCTTTTGGTACCTAAATGGACAGATGCTATGAAGGAAGAAATTAATGTGTTACATAAAAGTGGCACAAGGGAACTAGTAGATCTTCTTGAGAGAAAGGATCTAGTTGGATGTAAATGGATTTTCATAGTTAAACACAGGGTTGATGGCACCGTGGAACGGTATGAAGCTCGTTTAGTGGCAAAGGGGTTTACACAAGTGTATGGAGTAGATTATGCAGAAACATTTGCACCTGTTACTAAGATGAACTCCATTAGAGTCCTTTTCTCTAGGGCTGTTCACGGGTCGGGTTGGGTCGGTTTATTGCGGTTTTTCTAACCGAACCAGTGTTTATCAAAACCGACCTAGTCGGTTTGAGTCGGGTTGGGTCGGTTTGGGTTGGTTTCGGTTCTAAGTTCATCCCTATGATAAAATCTTGCTAATTTTAAAAACAGTCATAAATTGAACATCATTTCAGCCATCTCCTATGATAAAATTTAAATGAAAAGTTAATCACAAAAGTTGTTCATTAATCACTATTCACTAATCCAAAGATTCTTGCAACCATTCAAAAACTAGGTGGCCTAACGGGCTTTGGAACTTCATGTTTGAACTAGGAACTAAGTCGGTTCAGTTCGGATCGGTTTCGGTTTTCTTGTGTGAAAACCAAAACCGACCCGAATAATCGGTTTAGGAATTTGCAGAACCCGAAATTGACCCGTGCTGATGAAAACCCGACTGACTCGGGTTAGGTCGGTCTGGGTTGGTCGGTTTGGTCGGGTTGGGCCTTCTTATGAACAAGGAATTTGCACAACCCGAAACCGACCCGTGCTGATGAAAACCCAACCGACTCGGGTTAGGTCAGTCTGGGTTGGTCGGTTTGGTCGGGTTGGGCCTTCTTATGAACAGCCCTATTTTTCTCCTTATCTGCTAATCTTGACTAGGATCTTCATCAGCTTGACATCAAGAATGCCTTTTTGAATGGTAACCTTGAAGAGTAAGTATACATGGTACAACCCCCTGGTTTCTAGGCTCAAGGTAATGAACAAAAAGTGTGCAAGTTAAAGAAATCACTATATGGGTTGAAACAATCATCAAGAGCCTGGTTTAGCATGTTCCATGTAGCAGTACAACAAAGAGGATACAAGCAGTGTCAATCTGATCACACATTGTTTGTGAAAAGAGAGGAGGGGAAAATTGCAGCATTGATAGTGTATGTTGATGATATAGTTATCACTGGTGATTGGAAGGATGAAGTTCAGAAGTTGAAGAATTTTCTTGCTACCCAGTTTGAAGTGAAGAATCTAGGTCCTCTAAGGTACTTTCTTGGGATTGAAGTGGCCCGCTCACAAAAGGGTATCTTCATTTCCCAAAGAAAGTATGTCTTAGATCTACTCCAGGATATAGGAAAATTGGGAGTGAAGCCAGTTGATTCCCCTATTGATCCTAGCCACAAACTAGGCGGCCGTTAAGGTGAACTCATCAAGGATGTGAAACAGTTCTAGAGACTTGTAGGAAGATTGTTATATCTTTCTATGACGACCAGACAGCTTATGCAGTGAGTGTTCTTAGCCACTTCATGCATGCCCCTAAGACTACCCATCTTGAAGCTGCAGGAGTTCTCAGATATCTTAAGAAGTTCCCAGATGCAGGCATGTTGTTTCAAAAGCATGGACATCTGAAAGTTGAAGTGTATACTGATGCAGATTGGGTAAGATTCCTGAATGACAGAAAGTCAACTAGTGGCTAATGTACCTTTATAGGAGGTAATCTAGTTACTTGGAGAAGAAAAAGCAAAATGTGGTAGATAGATCTAGTGCTGAAGCTGAATATCGAGCAATGTCTCATGGAGTAGCTGAAATTGTGTGGCTTAAATGTTTGTTGAGTGAGTTGGGTTTTCCAGCTGACGGGCCTATGACCCTATTCTGTGATAACAAAGCAGCCATAAACATTGTTGCTAATCCAATGCTGCATGATAGAACTAAACACATCGAAGTCGACAAACACTTTATCAGAGAAAAGGTTGTCATAGGGGAAGTGTGTATTCCTTATGTTAGTTCTGAAGATCAACTTGCAGACATCTTTACAAAAAGGTTACACCACTCACGTCATCATGATTTACGTGACAAATTGGGCATGATTGACATCTATGTCCCAACTTGAGGGGGAGTGTTAAAAGGCTCTTAATTCTCCAAGTATAGTACCGTAGGGGTACTATTGTAATTTTCTCCTTTTATTTTTTATATTTGTCGCCCTAGTATATATACCAAAAGCAAATGTCGCCAGTAGAACTTTTGGCTCTCAGATCTCTCTTCTCTCTTCCTTTCTTCTTCTCTCCTACATAGCAAGATAGAAGTGGAGAAAATTGATAAAAGTTTGCACCACTACTCCAAGATTCTTGATCCTAATTAATGGTCCTACAAAAGGAAATCTCAAGAGATCAAGAGGTCTAAGACAAGGAGATTCCTTGTCACCATTATTGTTCCTTATTGTTTTAGGGATGATATAAAGATATTTAAATGGCTTACTGGAAATATGTATTTGAGGATACATTAGTTAAGAGATAGGCTAATGTGATGGTGGATGCTTTAGCTAAGCAAATTCTTTGACAGTTGACCCGAGACATAGAAATTAAGTTTAAGTGGATTAAGAGAAGTGCAAACTCTTTTATGGACTCACTTACCAAACCAGGTTATAGAAACTCTTTGTACATAGGACCATATGTACTTTTTATTTGATTTAATACAATCTTACTTTGGGATGGGCCTTGGTGTGTGGGTGGGGATTTCAATGTGATTAGATTCTTGGAGGAAACTAGTAATACTAATCAGAGGGTGACAACTAGTATGAGGAAGTTTAACCAATTTGTGGATGCCTTTGAACTCAAAGAGATACTATTAGCCCATAAGACATTCACTTGGTCAAATTTCCAATTGAGGCCCACTTGCTCCAAGTTGGATAGGTTTCTGTTCTCTTTGGATTGGGAAGAAAACTGGGGAAATTTAGAATCTAGTGCTCTTCCAAGATTGACCTCTGACAATTGGCCTATAGTGATTTGCCAGGAGGAAAGGAGGAATGGTGGACTTGCCCCCTTTAGGTTTGAGAATATGTGGTTGCTCTATCCTGGATTCACTAAAAGAGTAAGGGAGTGGTATGAGTGCAACCCAATGGTGGATTGGGAGGGGATGAGGTTCGATAGGAAGCTACAATTTTTGAAAGCAAAGATCAAGGAGTGGAATCAATTGGAGTTTGGAAGGCTTGAAGAAAAGAAGAGAACCTTGATGGACAAGATTGAGAGCCTTGACTTGAACGAAGAAATGGGAGACCTTGGAGAGGCAAACAAGGAATAAAGAAAAGGTTTGAGAAGTCAGCTTGAGGACTGCCTACATAAAGAGGAAATTAGCTGGAGGCAAAAATCTCGATGTAAATGGCTACAAGAGGGAGATAAAAATACCAGTTTCTTTCATTCTTTGCCAAACGGGAAAAGGAGAAATTGTTATCTCCAAACTGGAAGTAGACGGAGTTGAGTTAACACAACAAGATGAGATTGCAAGATCCTTTGTTGGACGCTTTAAATCCATTCTAAGAAGGCCTATAAGTAGGGGGTACGGTTAGAAGGATTGGATTGGCCAGATGTAGGAAATGATAACAGAAGATTGGAGAGAGGGTTTGAGTTGGAAGAGATTTAGGAGGTTGTTTCTCTATGGATAGAACAAAAGCTCCAGGACCGGATGGTTTCACAATGACTTTTTACTAGACTGTTGGGATATGGTGAAAGATGACCTTTTGTCGGTTTTTGAGGAATTTTATAGGAGAGGAGTGGTTAACTCGGGTGTGAATTCCATCTTTCTAGCTTTGGTCCCTAAAAAGAAAGATGCATTGCATCCAAAGGACTTCAGGCCAATCGGCTTGGTAAATATCTTGTATAAGATCCTTGCAAAGGTGTTGTCTCTGAGATTGAAGGAAGTGTTGCCAGCTATCATCTCACCAAATCAAGGAGCTTTTGTGAGTGGAAGACAAATAACAGGTCAAATTCTAATTGCTAATGAGAGTGTGGAGAATTTTAGGAAGGATAGAAAAAAGGGAGTGGTCTGTAAGTTGGATTTGGAAAAGGCCTATGACTTGGTGGAATGGGAATTTTTGAGGAAAGTTATGACCAAATTTGGATTTGGGGCTAAATGGTGCAAATGGATTATGGGGTGTGTTCGGAATTGTCATTACTCGATACTAGTGAATGGGACAGTGGTTGACTTCTTCCCAGCCATTAGGGGTGTAAGACAAGGAGACCCCCTGTCTCCCTTCCTGTTCACACTGATTGCTGATGTTTTGGGGAGATTGATCCATAGAGCAGATTCTAGGGGTCTTATTAGAGGATGGAGAGTTGGAAGGGAGGATACCCCCCTCACCCATCTTCAGTTTGCAGATGACACGATTTTGTTCTGTGAAGGGGGAAATCAGAGGTTTATAAGGAACATGAAATTGGTGATACAACTCTTTGAACAAATGTCAAACTTGAAGGTGAATTTTAAGAAAAGCTGTGTAGTGGGTGTGAATATGGAGGAAGGTGAGATAAGAGAGATTGTAGAAGTGCTAGGGTGTGAAGTCTCAGAGTGGCCTTTGGGGTTGCCATTGGGTGATAACCCAAAGAAAGTTTCTAGAATTCAGTGGTGGGAGGATAACACTGATTATGGCTACTCTAGCAAATTTACCAATTTATTTTTTTTTCAGTGTTCAAAACCCCAGTAAAGTTTCTAGTAGATTGGAAAAGATGATGAGAGACTTCCATTGGGAGCCGGGAGAGGAGAAGAGGGACCATAGAGTAGGCTGGGAGGTGATGACCAGGAGTAAAAATAGTGGTGGTTTGGGGCTCGGGAACATTAGAAAAAGGAATTTGGCCCTTCTGGGGAAATGGTTGTGGAGATTCCCACTAGAGAAGGAGAAGTTATGGGCCAAGATAGCGGTCAGCATACATGGGCTGGAGCTAAATGGATGGGATGCTGGAAATCCGAGCTAGGACTACAAGTGCTTCACCTTGGAAAGCCATTGAATTCAGGTAATGCTATAAAATTCTAGGAGCAAACTTGGGTGGGAAATGCCCCTCTAAAGGATCAGTTTCCTTCTTTGTATGCCCTCTCTGACCTTAAAAATGAGCCAATCTCCTCCTTCATAACCCCCTCTTCCACCTCTGGGTTTGGGTGGAATTTGGGTTTGAGAAGGGCTGTGAGAGACTCAGACCTTGACTTCAGCTTCTTGACAATATTTTCTTAGACCCTGCTAAGGTGGACTCTAGAATTTGGACCCCCACCCCGCTGGTTCTTTCTCCTGTGCCTCTTTCTTCAAAGTTTTATGCCAGTCCACCAGTCCTGTAGCCTTCCCTTTTCCTGTTCATAAGGTTTGGTGGTGATCAATCCCTCTTAGGGTTGGTAGTTTTGCTGGGAAGCCTTTTTGGAAAGATTCAACATTGGTGATCTACTCCAAAAGAAGAGACCCAATACTTGTTTGTCCCCTCACTGGTGTTTTCTTTGTAAAGCTGATGGGGAGACTGGTTTTCACCAACTGGTGTCTTGCCAATTTGCAAAGTCTATTTGGGAGTGGGCCCTCTCCCTATTTGGGTGTAGTTGGAACCCTCCATCAAATTTGCAAAATCTGTTTTCTCCTTTTTTCAGGTGGCACATGAAAAGGGGCAGGACTATTTGGAGAGGACTGAGGGCTGCAGTTTGCTGGTCCTTATGGGAAGAAAGAAATGCCAGGATCTTCTTGGAAGTAGAGAGAAGTGCTGACGAATTGAGGGCTTTGATCCCTTACAAGGGTCGTACAGTGGATGAAGTCACTAGAGTTATTCATAGATTATACAGTGGATGATATGTTGAGGAATTGGGGTGAGATTGTTAACAGCACGCCGACCAAAATAGTGATGAATGTGTCTTGGGCTCCCCCACTTGCGGGTTTCATAAAACTAAACTTTGATCGAGTTGTAGAGGAATCCTGGACAATCAGGTGTTGGGGTGTTTTCAGGGATGAGAATGGGGTTGTTTCTACCATGTTCTCAGGCCCAATTGGAGTGGGTGACTCTCTCAGACACGAGATCCATGCGGTTATTATGGAAGGAATCCAGAAAACCAGGGAGATGAATATCAGAAAACTTATAATTGAAGGGGACTCAGAGGTGGTGGTAAGATGGCTGAATAAAGACAGCAGTGGTTTATGGAATTACAGCAATATGAGGAGGAAATTTAGATGGCTGGCTCGAGAAATGGAAGTTAAAATCAGTTGGGTAAAAAGATCAGCTAATTCTTTACTGATGGGTTAGCTAAACTAAGGGTGGAGAGGGAGTCAATGTTTTGGGCACAGTTGTAATTTTATTTTTCTTTTTCTCCTTCTTTTTCTCTTTTTCTTTTTCCTTCTCTTGGGGCTCAAGTTATAGTTGGAAGATAAGAAAGTTTGTCTTCCTCTTTGTAATTATTATTGAAAGTTTTTAATTAAATTAATGAATTGTGTTATTGATCAGAAAAAAAGTTGATTCTCTATCCAAGGAAAGATCTAACCATTATCTGTCTACAGATGGGTTTGTAAATCAACTGTTATAAAACTGAGCCAGATGGGCTTGTACTCTATTGGCCTGCTACTCTTTTTTGGTAGTATGGAGATTTTTAATGAAATGCTTATGACTATTTATTAAAAAACTATTCTTTATCTGTCTAGAGATTGGCTTTAACCAAGAACCTTCGAATGCCATTTTACATTGTTTTACTTCTGTTTTCTTTTGTTTACAGTACTTTGTTCTCTTAAAAATTTCCTTGGTAGATAAAATATGTTCCTATTATCATTTTATCTAACATGGGGATTTTTTCCATTTTTTGTTCTTGTTTCCAGAAGATAGCAGAGATAGCTCATGCACATGGTGCTCTTTTGATGGTGGATAACAGTATTATGTCCCCTGTACTTTCACGGCCATTAGAATTAGGAGCAGGTATTTTCCATGCATATAATAAGTTAAACAAAGTCCGTGTGGCATGTTAATATTTAAAGTTAAACAAAGTGCAATAGCTTCCTATTTCAACTATCAGCATGTGATTCTGATCATTCCTTGTACCTTCTCAGACATTGTGATGCACTCAGCTACAAAATTTATAGCTGGACATAGTGATGTCATGGCTGGTGTCCTTGCTGTAAAGGGTGAAAGGTTTGTAATTTTACCATTTGTAGCTTATTTCACATGTAATATTTTATGGAAAACAAAAATTAAGAACTTTATTTGAAGCAAATGGGTTCTAAGATATATACTTTATGGTTTAGATATACAAGTAAAAGAAAAAATAACTTATAATATTTGTTTCCCCCTCATTTACTGGACTTGGTTGTTGATCATGTAAAATGACACCCAGTCCTATGCATGAAAATGCCTTTTGACTTAATGCATTTGCAACTGGATTTCTTGTTTCCAGGCTTTTGGTTTTCTTGCATATTCTTTGACTAGAAGGTGAAAATCAGTACCTGATTTGAAAGTTTCACACTGCATCAGGCCTGGGCCCCTATGGTCAGGCCCTTCAAATTTAACAATGCTCAATCCAGGCCTGATGAAGTTGCATCCCCTATCCTTTGGCGATGGCTTTGGAGCTATATAACCTTGGTTATATTTCATTTCTTTTAATTAAGCTGTGCTATTCATTGCCTTATTTGTTGGCTTTGATTTATTACATTCAGTTGGTCAAGGAAGTATACATTCTATTGTCTTCAAGAAGATTTAAATAGTTTAGTTATGTTCATTGGACGTATTTCATATTATTGTGCTACAAAGTTTTTTGGGAAATATTATATTCTTCTTTTTTTCTTTTAATAGGGAGCACCTGTTTTGGGCTGCACTGTAATTGTTTGTTATTTCAGTTTCCTTCTTTTTGGTTGGATGTAATCTTTTAAGAGTGAGGCTGCATCTTGTGGCTCTCTCTGGGATACTTATAACAGATCTATCTTTTGATTAATAAATTAATATTTCAATTATCAAAAAAAAATATTTTTCTTCTTTTATTTTTAAAAGAAAAGAAATATTCAGTTCTCTTCTAATAAGTTTTTGATTAAAACCCCAGTTTAGGTTCCACATCTGAGTTCTGAAATTACTATAAATTCATTTGATGATTGAGACATCAACCCTTGGTATTGCACTTTTTCTATTTTCTTCTTTGTGATTATTTATATATTTATTTTACAATGTTCAGCTTGGCCAAAGAAATAGCTTTCCTACAAAACGCAGAAGGGTCTGGGTTAGCTCCTTTTGATTGCTGGATTTGCTTGCGTGGTATTAAGACCATGGCTTTGCGTATTGAGAAGCAGCAGGTACAATACCTCCTGCTAATACTAGATTCTTCTAACCTCCAGTAATTTGTAAGACTGTCCTGCTTAAAATTAGAGTTTTTCTTTTTATTTTTTGGTACATGTATGCTATTATTGAGTCTGTTCTGTTGTAATAGTTAGATAAATAAACCATTGGGGTAATAAAAGAAAAGAAATGTAGTACCAATGGAGTGGTAAAGTAGTAGAAACTCCCTTGGCAACTATATGCAAGGATAAGTGTAGAACTAGGAAGTATAAAGTTTATGATTGTTATAAACAGAAGAATAGAACACTTCTTGTGCAATGTAATGACAGGGAGGATGTTAGTTTGGGAAATCACTTGGGTGAGTGAGTAATGTTTTGTAAAACAAAGAATAGCATTTGGAAATCTTTGAACATATTTTATCATTAATACGCAAATTATAGAAATGATAGAATTGTCTCACCTATATTCCATCTCTGTATAAATAAAAAAGTATAGTGTGTGCATATGCGCAAATGTGGTACTGGGTGACAAAGTGTCTCTTTCTAAGAATTAATGATGATTTTTTAAACTATTATAATTTGGATTTGTTGGGTGGTTAGATCTGATGATGCATAAGATCCTGGTGTATATGGAAAATGTTTTTTTGGGTGGTAACTATCCCAAAGTTCAACTGTTTTTGTTTAAAACTGCCCACATGAGGTGTTTATTTTGGTTATGTGATAAGAACTTTTGTTCTGAAGGTTATGCCATGATTAGAGGGTAAGAGTTAGACAAGATGGGCCATTTTGGCTCCAAATCTAGGTGCCATGTCAATTCAACTAGCAGATTGTGGTCTGTGGTATGTTGATACAGCAAAAAAAAAAAAAAAAAAAACTCTAATGGCCCAATGGCCTGGTAGAAGAATGTGATCTTAACATCAGTCAAAAGAATTACTGATTGGGGAAGGATTTTGGAGGTGATTGTGGAGAGATTTAAATTAAAGGGTCCTGTGAATATTAAGCCCTTCGAGGATTCGAAGGCTGTTTTATTTGGAGTTGACGAAGACGTGATTTCCACTGCTGAAATGGTGGCCTCTCCAGATGGCATGGTAACGGCGGAGGTTTGGTACATGTCTTATAATCAGAACCCCATCTCTGAAGAAAATATTGCGATTCAGCTTGCAGGGCATTCCTTCAATCTTTGGAATGTGGTAACCCTTGAAAGGTTGATCTAGATTATGGGTGGAGATTTGACAGCTTATAATCTTCAAGGTCTTCATACTGCAAGACTCAGAATCGCGGGACTGAAACCTGAAGATGTCCCTAGATGCATGAGTCTGCTTGCAGATGGTCTCTGGCTGAATGTCTGGGTTCTGCTGGAAGTCGAAATGTTGCTTTGGATGAAATGTTCTAAGGTAGCAGACTATGTTTTTCTCTAGGAATGGGTCACATATGGAGGGGATAGGATTAACAAAGGATCAAAGGCTATTGGCCAAAGTTCAAAGGAATCTGTAGAGACTGCACGTGGGTCTGGCGATAAAGTTGCAATTCAAGTTTACTTGAAAACGGAGAACAAAGGTTAAGTGCAAAAACTTGTGTAGAGGCCATTATGTGCGGAGCCACCCCATCTAAAGCATTGGGACCACACAACTTAAGTATAGTTCAAGGGTTGGGACCGGCTTTAGGGTCTGGTCGGGTTACAAAAAGCAGGTCATGCGATTATTTAAGTAATCAGACGACTTGAGTGGAAAGGTCTTTGAGTGACTCGGTAGGTGACAATTTGCCTCGTCTATCATCATCTTCTCCATTCAGAGGACTTGCCTGAAGCTTGTGTCTCATCCAAGTGGAGTTTTAAATGAAGCTCAAGCTCGTAGTATTGATCTAGTTAATGGAAGGAAGAAAAATCAGAGGAGAAAGGACAGAGTTTACAAGAGAAAGGACTTGGGTCCTAACAGACCAAAGTTCAAATTCAAAAGAAGTGGGACGCTGATTAGAAGTGCCTTGTCTGGAAGTAGAAAGAGAAAGGAAGAAAGGTGGACTGGGTGATCGCCAAGTATGATAAGACTGATAAGAAGAGTATTATCGGTGGAACAGGTGTGGACCTTGTTAATTGCCCAAATTCTTCAGCGAATGGTGATACTGATCTCTGCTCTCAGGGTGGCAGAGGAGCCAAGGTGATTTGCAACTCCACTGAGCTTGGGGTTACAGATGCGAACAAGTACGGCTCTGGAAATCCTGCTCTATTGACTTCAGAAGTGGATTTCTTTGCAGGTTTAGAGAGGCTGGAAGGGGAGGGGGAGGAGGAAGTTGGGGAAGGGCGCATCTTTGCAGGTGATGAATATGAGAATGAAGGTGAGACTGGAGGGAAAGGGGAAACAGGTGATGACGAAGGTGCTGGGTGTCAGGAAGAGAGCTATGATGAGGACTGTTTTCACTTAGGAGGTGAAGGTGGGAAGGTTGGGTTTTGATTTGGGCCAAAGGAACATGCCTGATGAAAAGGAAGAGAACCAGATTAGCAAGGCGATTAGCAAGAACTCACACAATTTGTGAAATCATAATGTAGTGCATGTGACTAAGATCTTCTCCAGGCTAAAACTTGGTCTGGTAGGGCAAGGACCTACGAAAAACTACAAATGGGTTTATAGGAGGAAAAGAACGAGGCAGTGGGACATCTGGCACTGACAATAGGGGGCAACGGTGCAAAGTCAGCCATTGGCCTCCCATTCGAGGAAGGAGCAACAGGAGAACAAAATGAGTGGTGTTGACTCTGATTCTGGTGCAAGCGGGACAATGCAAAATAACGAAGGCGATGACGCTAGATCGGGGTGTGGGACTCCAGAATTTGGTGAGGTCATGATTGGAAAGAGCATGGGTTTGTTTTTCTGGGGTGGTGAGGAGTTTGCTAGAAGGGCGTTTGAGGATTTTGAAAGGAGGAAATGGGAAGAGAAGGTCAACAGTAAAGTTCATTGGGAAGGAGACATGAGTTGGGACGAAGATGATCCAAGCCAGAAGGATGAGTTCGTGGAGGAAGATTGAGGCCTTGGTTATTGGGCAAGGAGGGATTACGTTTCTGATCAGGGGTGGGGATGGCTGTATATGCTCTCATGGGGATTTTTTTTTTGGGTTTTTTCCCTTGGCCTTTGCTTGAGGTTGTTTGGGTTCTTTGGGTATGTTTCCTCTTTGGGTGATGTCTTGTCACCTTCCTATTGTATTCTTTTTCCTTTTTCCAATGAAATTTTATTTTTACTCTTCAAAAGAAAAACTAAAAAAGTTGTGGTCTGGGGGTATCACACGACTTATGAGGTATAAAAGAAAGAAAAATGATTCATTTGCTATTAGTTGGCCAAGCAAGGTAGTGGATAGAGCTAGCATTCAAATATCTAAGGTTCACTGGCTGTCTATGGTTCTTTTCTGGTGTGCCTGTGTTTTTCACCTTTTTTTTTTAATTTTTTTCCTTGGCACAATACTCATTAATAGACATGTATATATCATATAAAATTGGAGTTTTCCCTTTTCTTTTACATACCTTATTTATCAAAGAAAGGAAAGGTGGATTTTAGATGGGTTGGCTATGTTACCCAGATACAACAAGGACACAGCTGGATAAGGTGTGAGATATGGTTGTGACAGAGGTTTCCTTTGACTTCTTGACCTGCAGAGAAGTGGACATGTTACAATAATGTTTTGGCTATGGTACTTTCAGCAGTACCATGCTTCTAGATCTTGCCCTGAGGATTTTTCATGTTTTGTTCCAATTTATTTCAATCATCATCATCATCATCATTGTTGCACAGCCATCATCTTTGTCAATTTTCTTTTCTTTCCTCTTTTTGAGTTTTCATGGATAATGTGGATTTGCATCTGACAGGAGAATGCACAAAAGATAGCCGAGTTCCTCTCATCTCATCCTAGGGTGAAGAAAGTTTACTATGCTGGTCTTCCTGATCATCCCGGACGCTCCTTACATTATTCTCAGGTAACTAATCTGATTTCATTAGCAAAATTGGTACTTCACCAGGGAGATTTCTTCTCACATCCACATCTTGCAGGCAAAGGGTGCAGGTTCTGTGCTTAGTTTTTTGACAGGGTCATTGGCACTCTCCAAACACATTGTGGAAACTACCAAGTATTTTAGCATTACTGTCAGTTTTGGTAAAATATTATTCTCCAGACACTGAAAGTTCTTCCAAATAGTTGCTGCTATCAGTTAGATCCTCATTGTTTTTCTTTATGTAGGGAGTGTGAAGTCACTCATTAGCATGCCTTGCTTTATGTCTCATGCAAGCATACCTGCTGCAGTCCGTGAAGCTAGGGGTTTAACTGAAGACCTTGTTCGCATTTCTGTTGGCATTGAAGATGTTGATGATCTAATTGCTGATTTGGACCATGCAATTAGAACGGGACCTGTGTAGGATAGTTGCTGATTTGATATTGATTAATCTGTGTCAGATACTATTGGCCAATAACTGATGTAGTCATCATCTCATTCTCTTGCAAGTATATTGATTCAGAGAGAGAAGAAGAAACATAACCGTTTTTCTGTGTTCTTTCTTTTTCCTCTTTTTGGCCCTTTTCTTCCTAGTGGTTCCTAGATAGAAGTAGGGCTGTAATTGGACCGGATTCAGATTGGATCCAGCTATAGTGCTACATCCCCATCCGATCCTATTATCAAATCTTTGGATCCCGATCCGTTTCGATTTATGGGAATCTTCGCTGCATAAATCCATCTATCAATAAAACTGAACAAATCTTGCACACGTTATGAGGTGTTCTGGGTCGTTTCTTTTTTCATGAATAGAGGGTGGGAAGAGGAAAGTATGAAACCATATCGGATACAAGCAAATATGAAATTCCATACTGATTTAGGGGAGGTTATAGAACAACCCAGTAAACAAGCCCAATCGCATATACGGTACATAAATATATAAAAGGAAAAAAGTTAAAAAGTATCGTGCCGATTAGTAAGCTTCTTTACGTGGCTGCACCAACAAAAGGGATTTCAATCCTCAATGAAAGCACACTCCATTATGACTTGATCTATTCTGTTTATTGTATATGCCACAATATAAAGTAAATCACTTATTTGACGGCCATGGTTACAAAGAACCATTTCTGTTCAAAGTGAACTTACTTGTAGATGCCTCCTTTAGGCAATCAATCTAATATAATCAAAACCCCATCTCTAGTTACTATAAGTTTACATAGGCAATAAATTTTGAATCCTTCTTGATTTGCAGTTGTTATGTACAATCAATAACTTCTCTAAAGTTATGTAGTTGCTCTGCAGTACAAAAAGCAAAACATAAGAATGAATTAGTTTTGTTGAAGTAAAATCAAAGCATGGAAAATCGTTAGGTATCAGAAATGGAATGGCTAAAGGAAGAACATAGAATCTATCCTACTTTCCTAGAAATATTACAGAAACATGCAAACAGGATGCAGAGATTAAATTCACTACAATATGCTGAAATACCAAATATACCCCATGCAATGTACTTTTTGCCCACAGATGACGAATGTTAAAACAAGCCAGTTGGTGCAAGTAATCCAATTTGGCTACCAGCATTCGTAATAAAACACTATTTTTTTTCAAACAAAATTGTTTCCACTGTTGTCACAGTCGAAATCAAAGCGTAGGAATAAGATTTAATAGAACTAGATTCATATTCTGAATCACATTATCGAACAAAGAAATGAAAAGGGACTCTAGCTTGGATTTTCTTATCAGTGGCAAGATTTGATTTTTATTTTTTTGATCATTGAGAACAAGATTTGATTTTTGACATAGGATTTTGATAGTATTGAAGGAAATGGCACAATCCTAACTTAACAGAGAATCTTGACACTTTCATCTCATTTTCTGTCTATCGGAGAAACAAATTCATTACTGATACATGAAATGCTAGCAAAACGGGTATGTTTATATGTTTATTGGTTTTGACATGGAAATAAGGTGTCCGATACAAAATTTGTAATGGAGGGAGTAATTATAGGATCGCAGGCCTTTATATTGTGAAAATGTCAAACCACAATAGGCAAAACAAAAACAGGAATTTTTCGCAATGCAAGGGATTAAGGGGCAGTTTGATAACAGTTGAGGTGGCTGAACTGAATGAACAGTTAAGGAGGTGAGCTCCTTAACTCCTTAACAGCTGATGCTGAAGTTGGTTTAATTACTATCCACAAATATTTTATTCACTAAAAGACATAGTAATAAGCCATTCAATTCAGCCATTTCAGCAGATATCAAACAGTCCCTAAGGGGTGTTATATCTTGTCCTAGTGATTTCATTGGCCTGAAATAGCCAGGACAGTGACGCTAACATCCAGTAAATGTAGGAAATGCAAATAGATGAGGCTCAATCAGTCATTTCAACCTGATTTATTAGAAATCCTGAAGATGAAATAAACATTTATTGCAATCTTCCAGTTATTGTGGTAGAAGCTTAAGCAATAGCTTTCCTGCTATGGTTTCAGTAGAAATCTGCTAAATTAAAAAAAAAAATTGAAAGAAAGTAGTTTCTTGAAGAGAGGAGGAGAAGAAGAGAAGAGAAGAGAAGAAGAGAATTTGAAAGAAAAGAGAGCAATAATTCTGGCCGCCCCCTTCACTTATTATTTATACTAAAATAATAGAACAGTATAAAGACAACTATGCCCTTATAGGGCGGCAAAACATAAAACAGCATATATAACATTCAAAAAAACATAATAAAATTTGGACTCACATAACTACTGTAGCTCCCACCTCCTATTTAACAACTAGCATAAACATCTACTCAGAAAAACATCATAAAACTAATTAATCTTCAACACTCCCCTTCAAGTTGGGAGTAAATGTCACACATTCCCAACTTGTGTAGATCATGTTCAAGCTTCTTCCTTGCCACCCCTTTAGTTAGAACATCAGCCAGCTGCAACTCTGAAGAGACATAAGGCAAACAAACTTCTCCGATTGTTATCCTTTCTCTTATAAAGTGTCTATCAACTTCAATGTGTTTTGTCCTATCATGCTGAATTGGATTGTGGACAATATTGATTGCAGCCTGATTGTCACAGTATAACATCATAGGTTCTTCTGCTTTCACCCCAATCTCACTCAAAAGAGATCTAACCTAAAGAAGTACTGAGACACCATGGGCCATGGATCTATACTTAGCCTCTGCACTTGACCTTGCCACAACCGCTTGCTTCTTACTCTTCCAGGAGATCAAGTTTCCACCTACAAAGGTGCACACTCTTGATGTAGACCTCCTGTCATCTAAGCATCTTGTCTAGTCTGCATTTGTATAGGATTCTAGCTTCAGATTCTCATGATTTGAGAAAAGAATACCTTTGTCAGGGTGTTTTTTCAGATATGCAAGTATTCTCTCAATAGCTTCCCAGTGTTGAACCCGAGGTGCATGTATGTATTGACTCACAACATTGACAGCATAAGAAATATCTAGTCGTGTCATACACAGATATAACAGTCAGCCCACCATTCTTTGATATCTCCCCACATCCTTTACCAATTCACCATCCACACCATTAATTCTGTGATTTGAATCAATAGGAGTGTCTACTGGTTTGGTCCCGGCTTCCTATTCTCTCGTAGTAGGTCAAGTACATACTTTCTTTGTGAAATGAAGATCCCTGCTTGGATCTTGCAACTTCAATCCCTAAGAAATATTTGAGCTCACCAAGACCTTTGATATCAAATTCTTGCTGCAATGATTTTTTGAGATCATCAATCTCCTCTAGATCATTTCCTGTCACCACTATATCATCCACATACACAATCAGAATTGACACCAAAGCATCTTTCCTCTTCACAAAGAGGGTGTGATCAAACTGTGTCTGTGTGTATCCAAAATGGATGAGTGCCCCTCTGAACCTATCAAACCAAGCCCTAGGTGATTGTTTCAATCCATAAAGAGATTTTCTCCTGTAAGTCACCATTGAGGAAAGCATTTTTGACGTCAAACTGGAACAAGGACCATGAATAGGTGGCTGCTAGAGATAAAAGAATACGAACTGAACTCATCTTAGCTACTGGTGCAAAGGTTTCCAGATAATCAACACCATAGTTCTGAGTATACACTTTTGCTACCAACCTTGCCTTGTACCTCTCTATCTTGCCATCGGCCTTATACTTCACTGTGAATACCCATCGACATCCGACTGTCTCCTTGTCTAGGGGAAGATCAACTATTTCCCAAGTTTGGTTTTTGACCAAAGCATCCATCTCATCTTGCATGGCTGTTTTCCACTCAGGTTTGGAGAGAGCCTCGGTAACATTCCTGTGTATAGACACAATCCAGGGAAGAAAGAAAAGCACGGTAGGAGGGTGATAATGCATTGTAGGAAAGATGATGTGAAATGCAGTGGGCTATACACTTTCTCTTCCCCTTACGAAGTGCAATGGGAAGATCAAGGTCAGTGGGATCAACTGCAACAGTGGTGTTAGGGACAAAAACATTATCATCAGAAAACATAACAGGCTCAAGAGGAATACCTACAACTTTATCTGCCGAATCTGGAGTTTTAGAAGGACTGATAGAGAGTGGTGTGGGTCGAGGATGTGTGGAGTCAACCATCATTTGTCGACACTGATATTGCTGTGAGGCTGTCCATAGTGGCTCAGGTAATGAAACTAGAGGTGCAAGTGCTGGCTGAACCGATGCTGGCTGAACTGATAGTGCAGGTGGTGGCTGAACTGATGGTGCAAGTGCTGGCTAAACCAATGGAGGCACCACAGAAACAGGAAGAGGAATAGATTGTGAGTTCTCCTCCCCAAAACTCTCCCCCCGAGGAGAACCACTCGAGAAGAAGAATGTGGATTGAAAAAAGGTAACATCCATAGTGACAAATCTGCTCCTCGACACTGGGTCATAACAGCAATACCCAAGAAAAACACATTTCTTGGCCTTAGGATCAAAATTCTTGCGGTGAGGGCCAAGAATGTGAACAAAAGAAACACAGCCAAAAACCCACAAAGGTATATGAAATATCTCTCCATCTGAAAAAAAGAGGCAAAATGGCACCTTAAACCCCAAAGTCCGTGAAGGAACACGGTTAATCACATGTACGGCTGTAAGAACTGCATCTCCCCAGAACTGCACAGGGACTGAAGCGCGCACCATAAGACTCCTTGCCACCTCCACAATGTGTCTGTTTTTCCTCTCAACAACTCCATTCTGTTGCGGTGTATATGCACAACTGCTCTAATGAACTACACCATGTTCTATGAGATACGTGGTTAGATCCTTCTCAAAGTACTCTCTGGCATTATCTGATCTAAAAACCTTAGTTCTCACTCCAAATTGTGTGAGAACCATATGGTGGAATTGTCGTACTAAGTTATGAACCTCATCACGTGATTTCATCAAATATAGCCAAGAATATTGTGTATAATCATCCACAAACAAGAGAAAGTAACGGAATCCTCCCATGGAAGGGATTTGATATGGCCCCCATACATCAGTGTGAACAATATTAAAAGCAAAAGTACTTCTTTTATTACTTGGTTCAAAAGACTGTCTACAATGCTTTCCTAACTAACTACTCTCACACTTTTTTTTTATCAATAACACTTTCATTAAATCATCAATAGAAAAATTACAGGAGGAAGACAAACACACTTATCTTCCAAGAGCCTCATAAAAGGAAAAAAAGGAGAAAAAGAGAAAAGAAAAAAAGACACTAAAGTTACAGCTTAGCCCAAAACAGTGAATCCCTTTTTGCCCATTGTTTAGCTAAACCGTCAGCTAGAGAATTAGTCGATCTTTTAACCCAACATGTCTTAACTTCCATCTCCCACACCAGCCACATGAATTTCCTCCTCTCATTGTTGTACTTCCATAAACCATTTTGATCTTTAGTCAGCCACCCTATCACCACCTCTGATTCCCCTTCAATTATGAGTTTCTTGATATTCAACTCCTTAGCTTTCCGGACTCCTTCCATAACTACAAAGATCTCAGCTCTAAGGGAGTCACCCACTCCAATTGGGCCTGAGAACATGGCAGAGATGACCCCATTTTCGTCCCTAAAAACACCTCTAATCCTCGATTGCCCTGGATTTCCCCTACTGCATCCATCAAAGTTTAATTTCAAGAATCCACTAGGTGGGGGAGTCCACGCCACATTCATTACTGACTTGGTCTATGTGCAATTTGCAATTTTACCCCACTTCCTCAACATGCCATCCATAGTGTAATTTGTGAATAGTTCCAAATATTTCAGCCACTGTATTGCCCTAATATGTATGATAACCCTCAGATCTGCTGCTCCTCTTTGAGTTTCTGAGAATATCCTGGAGTTTCTTTCCTCCCACAATGTCCAACATACTGCAGCCCTTAGTCCTCTCCACACTATCCTTCCCCTTTTTATCCGCCACTTGAAAAAGGTAGGGGAGAAAAGGCCCTGCAAGTCTGATGGGGGATTCCAACTACATCCAAATAAGGAGGAAGCCCAATCCCAAATTGACCTCGCAAAGTGGCAAGACACCAGTAGGTAAAAACCAATCTCCTCATCCACTTTACATAGAACACACCACTGATGTGACAAGCAAGTATTGGGTCTCTTCTTTTGGAGTAGATTACCAGTGTTGATTCTTTCCAGATAGGCTTCCCAACAAAAACTACCAACCCTAGGAGGTATTGCTCTAAACCAAACCTCACCAACAGGGAAAGGGGGGAAGGTAGGACTGGTGGACTGACTTAAGACTTTGAAGAACGAAGCACAAGAGAAGATGCCATTGGGGGGTAGGTGTCCAAATTCTAGAATCCGCCCTAGTGGGGTCTAAGACAACGTTATCAAGAAGTGCAATAAAGCTCAAAATACTGTCGAGATCTGCTGACAACTCTCACACTCCAAAGTAGATAATTGAACAGACTCAAACAACTTTGGGAAACGATATTTCAAAGAATTTAAAGAAAGATGTCCCAAGCGATTGTGCCAAAGCATAATCTGGTTTTACTGACTCTGACCAACTACTACTACTACTGCTAACATGATGGCCTTGATGTCTCAGAATCTCATCCAGAAAGTAGACTCCATTCACCTCACGACCACTCCCAATCATCTTCTTTGACTCCAAATCCTGCAAAACACAATTACTAGGAAGAAAGGTCACAAAACAATTCAAATTTTTTGTCAAAGAACTAACAGACAGTAGGCTGGTATGAAGTCTAGGGACATGTAAAACAGAGGACAGAGTTATATCATTGGTCACTCTAACTGTCCCCTTCCCAGCAATAGGCATATGTGAATCATCTGTTGTAGAGGCTTTGTCTCTACCAGAGCACAACTGATAGGAACTGAAAATGGTAGGGGCATTAGTCATATGCTTGGATGCTCCTGAGTCTATAATCCAGGGAGGTCCCTCTTTACTTGAAGTGGATGCAAGATTCGCAGTTGTATATGGACTACCTGTATGTGCAAAGGAAGTGGTGTAGTTGGCTCCTGCATTCTATTGTCCATCTGGAAGGTCAGGGATGGGTGAATCTTTTTTTTTTTTTATCAATAACACCATCTTCATTAAAATAAGAGAAGAGAGGGAATAAGTATACAAAGGGGGAGATAAAATAACTTAGCTCCCCAAAAACAGAAAACATAGGGAATACAAAGAAAATTATTAAAAACTAGCCCAAAAAACAGCCCCCCTATTCACTTCTTGCTTGGCCAACCCATCCGCAAATGAATTGGCACTCCTTTTCACCCAGTTGTACTGAATCTCAATGTCCCTACCCAGCCATAAGAACTGTTTTTTTTTCATTGTTAAAGTTCCACAAATCACTGTCCTCTGTCTTCAACCAACTAACCACCACCTTCGAATCACCTTCCAGAATCAAGCGGCTAATATTTAATTCCTTTGCTCTTCGAATACTTTCAAGCGTTGCAAGGATCTCAGCCCCTAAGAGAGTCACCTTCTCCAATAGGGCCAGAGAATAAAGCAGTAACAATCCCTTCCTCATTCCTAAAGACTCCTCTAATCCTAGAGGGCCCTGGATTCCTTACAATGTTGCCATCAAAATTCAGCTTTATAAAGCCCGAGGGGGGAGGGGACCAGAACGGACAAAGAGTCCTCTTGCATCTAGCAGTGGAAGCAATCTCTTTCCAGTTTCTTAGTAAGTCATCCATAGGAAAATCTGAAAACAACTCCAAAGATTTTAGCCAGTGGACAGCTCTTAAAAGGATTCGATCTAACAAATCTTTCAATGCCCTTTCCTTGTCAAAAAAAATGCGTGAGTTTCTTTCTTCCCACAAAGACCAGCATACCGCTGCCCTAATACACCTCCACATAGTCTTCCCTCGCTTCTTAGACCAACTGAAAAAAGGAGGAGAAAACCAACCTTGGACAGTCTCCGGAAAATACCAAGAACACCCAAAACGGGAGAAAACCCACTCCCAAACAGTTTTAGCAACCTTACAAGAGACCATGAGGTGGTAGCCAGATTCCCCATCAGCTTTACAAAGAGCACATCTATTAGGAAGTAGACAATAGTTGGGTCTCTTTCTCTGAAGTAAGTCTAAAGTGTTGATTCTTTCTAGGAAAATTTCACAACAAAAAAAACCAACCCGAGGAGGAACAGGCCTGCTCCAAATTTCCTTAACTGGAAAGGACAACCCCAAGGGAATAGGAGGCTGAGTTAAGGTTTCAAAGAATGAAGCACAAGAAAAGATACCAGAGCTAGAAAGGGTCCAAAATCCGGTGTCTTCCTTAGTAGGGTTTAGGAAGGCACCCTCAAGGGAGGCTAGCAGAGCTACCAAGCTATCCAAGTCTGTATCCCTAATTGCCCTACGCAGGCCAAGGTTCCATCCAAAGCCAGAAGTGGAGGCTGAAGGGACCAAGAAAGAAGATATGAGTTCATTTCAAGTCTGCAAGAGCATACAGTGAAGGAAACTGATCTTTCAGAGGATAATCCCCGACCCAAAGTTGTTCCCAGAAATTTATTCGGTTACCAAAATTTAGACCATACCTGATCCAAGGGGAGAAAACTGGAATCAGATTGTGGATTGATTTCCAAGGAGAAGCAGCTGAAGCCTTTGCCAAGATTCCAAGATCCCAGCCATTGTCTTCCAGCCCATGAATGCTAGCCACAATCTTAGCCCACAATTTATCCCTTTCCAATGAGAACCTCCACAACCACTTCCCCAGTAGAGCCATATTCCTTTTCTTGAAATTACCAATCCCAAGATCTCTAGTTTTTTACACCTAGAGACCACCTCTCAACTCACTTGGGCTGGGTGAATCTTTCTTACTCATAAGTTGTCCAAACCTCTCCAATTCTGTTCTCACTGCTACTACTGCAATGGATTCCCAATTAGTTTGGGAGAAAGGGGCTGAAGAGTCTCCTGTAGTGGCTACATTTGCATTTCCCTTCTTGTTTCTTATCCGAGTAGGCATAAGATTTGGATGAAGCTTTCAACAAGTGTCCCTGGTATGCTTAGGCTTCTTGCAATAATCACACACCAAGTCCTTCTTATCTTCCCTTCTAGTCTCACTACTCCCCCTGTCTCCATTCGGCTTAGGTTTTGTTGTACCAACCATAGTCGACTGGTCAATCCCAGGCTGTCTCAGCATTACATTCCTCCTACTCTCCTCTCCAGAGACAAAAGCATAGGCATGAGAGAGTGTCACACCCTCCCTAGAAAGAATATGTTGCCTAGCAATGTCAAATTCAGGGTTCAGCCCTGCCAAGAACTCAAAAACCCTATTCCTCTCTACCAGTTTGTGATAAGTTGTTGCATCATTTACACTTTCCCATACCACAGTTTCTAAGTGATCTATTTCCTGCCATAGGGTTTTCAGCATGGAGAAATACATAGCAAGAGGTTTTTCTCCCTGTTTATACTTATAACCTGATTTCTTAACTGATAGGCTCTGGCTTCATTTTGCTTCTGAGAGTAGGTTTCAGTCACTCCATCCCAAATTTCCTTAGCAGTATTAGCCCATAGGAAATTTTTTGCAATATGAGGTAACATAGAATTACACAGCCAAGACATTACCATGTAATTCTCTTGCACCCATCAGGAAGAGTCTGTATCAGGTTTCTTCTCCTCCCCAGTGAGATACCCTAATTTCCCACGAGCACCAATAGCCATCTTAGCTGATTGTGCCCACTCCAAATAATTTGTGCCATCAAGTTTTAATGTAGTAATGATCCCAGACCAAAAAATATCACTACTACCTCCAACACCTAGTCCCATAGTACCGGTAGATTTCATCTCGGTATTCCAACTCTCCATTTTACTTCAAACAGTTCAATAGTAAGAAAAAATAGATTGAAGACCTTCACAAAATTATTTAATACCACACATAGAAACCAACCCTTCCGGAAGAAGAAAACCCTAGCTGGAGGGAAATCTCTCTCCTCCCCACGTCTCCCAACAGAGAGAAAAGGGAATCGATCACTCCGGGAGGCCTAGAAAATTTCAAAAACCAAACCTCCCTCTTTAGAAAATCAAAAGAAAACTAACAATACCCGAGCGCCCAAGATCAGATAAAAAACAAAGAGTCCAACTTTTCTGGGACTTTTCCTCGTACTCTAGTTCTTCCTAATTTTGATGCCGAACAGTAGATCACCTTCCTGATGTCTAGATCCCACCAAAAACTCCAAGAACTGGGCAATCTATAGCAGATCGATCATCCCTTTACTTCTTCATGCAATCGGCTGATCTAGGGCTGCATGAGAATGCTTCAAGAAACCCTAGCCGATGCTTTGATACCAAGTAGAAATCTGTTGAATTAAAAAAAAAATATGACAGAAAGTAGTTTCTTGGAGAGAAGGAAGAGAGAAGGAGAAGAAGAGAAGAAGAGAAGTTGAAAGAAAAGAGAGCAATAATTCTGGCTGCCCCCTTCACTTATGATTTATACTAAAATAATAGAACAGTACAAAGACAACTATGCCCTTATAGGGCAGCAAAACATAAAACATCATATATAACACTCAAAAAAACATAATAAAATTTGGACTCACATAACTACTGTGGTCCCCACCTCCTATCTAACAACTAACATAAACATCTACTCAGAAAAACATAATAAAACTAATTAATCTTCAACAGTTTCCTAGTGTTTGAGATATGTAAAGATTTGATGGTCCTCCATTCTATTGGCAATTATGTGGGTGGTATGGACAGAAAAGAATAGCAGGGTTTTTGATCTCAAATCCTCCACTGAAGCTGAGGTCATAAATATGGATGGCTTTAGGTTTTATTAGAAATTTGTTGTCTATACTTACTGAGAAAGAGGATACTTCTGATTGTACTTTTTTGAGGTCCTTCTGGCCAATGTTGTCAAAATCTTTTTTTATTTTTTTGATAAATGAGAGTACCAATGTTGTCAAAATCTTACAATTTACAATATGATTTACGATTTGAATCATGAATCCCAAAGGTTTCAATTCGACTCTTATGTTTGAATCCTTTTCTGCAAAAATCTTACATTTTTATATGAATCCTATGATTTGATTCATAAATCTTACGATTTACATGATTTTTAAGATTCAAATAAATTCAACTAAGAATTAGTTGTCTACTTTGTTTTTTTTTTTTGGTGGGGGTTATGTTTAGTTTTGCCGACTTATTTAACATTATTCAAGACTAGAAATTGAGTTTATTTTCTATCATATGTAAGTTAAAGGGCCACTGTATGTAGATTTATTTGATTTTCAAGTCAAACTGATTATATCATCTTAGACTTCTATTGTATAAGTGGTAAATTCTATTGTTTTAAGTACATATATGGTAGATAGAGATTAAGAATAGGGTAAAATCACTTTCCTATATATATTTAGCCTTTTAATATATCTATATTTAATTTTTTGACAAGTTTGTAGAAATAGAAATAATCTTATGATTTACAATATGTTTCACGATTCAATTTTCTCTACGATTTACAATGCGTTTACGATTTTCAAAACATTGCTTTTGGTTTGTTTTGTACAAGCTCATTGTACAAAGGACCTTTTACATTAATACAATTATACTTTACCTTTGCTAAAAAAAAAAAAAAAGATACGGATTAAAAGTTTTTTTAAATTTTTTATCAATGATATGGGCTAAAAGGTGCTTGCTTAAATTTCTGTGCTTATGTTTATTTATTTTTTGAAGATACGGTTTGTTTTGTACAAGCTCAAGCTTCCTTTGCAAATCGCCCCCCCCCCTCCTCGCAAGAAGAATAAATCCAACAATTTACTGACCCTCAAGTTTCAGATAATGTATATAAACTGAACTCAGCCTTAATCCCAACATTTGAGGTTTGGTTACATGAATCCTGTCTAGCCATTGTGCTCTACCATCACTCCCAACTGTTGGTCATCATCATCATCAAGGCCTTGTTAGTAAAATAAAATTCTTAAAGAAAAAGCAGTACAAGGAAACATTCACGGTGTAGAGGACAATGGCTGTGATGCAAAATAATGCCTCATATTGCTTCAAACTCCCCTTGGAAAGCAACTTTTGAGGTATTGCCTACCTTTCTTAACTTCATTTGCTTTGATGTGGGATTTGGAAATAAAGTCTTACTCTGGGAAGAGCTTTGGCTTGGGGATTTACCACTTAATCCCTTGTTCTTCCAACTCTCAAATTTGGAAAAGTTTTTTTTTTCTTTTTTGGATCAAAATCTTTTGGATGGTAGAGTTTGGTACCCCTCACGTAATGGCCTCTTCTCTTGTGCATCCTTCTTTAACCTTTTTATTCGCTCAAAACCTATGGGGGTGAATTTCCCGGTGAGAGAGCTAGTGCAAACCAGTCCCTC
Organism: Nelumbo lutea; assembly: GCF_056320005.1. Taxonomy (NCBI): domain Eukaryota; kingdom Viridiplantae; phylum Streptophyta; class Magnoliopsida; order Proteales; family Nelumbonaceae; genus Nelumbo; species Nelumbo lutea. Next base: position 90,837,550 of record NC_142685.1, on the reverse strand, counting down.
CTAAAGTGCAGGCTCTTTGTTGGGAAATGTTCTTTGGAAAAATTAAAACCTGTTGCGTGCCACAGAAAAGGAGGCCAAATAATTCTCTCTCTCATATCCCCTCATATCCTTTGTAAGGCTAGTGGTGAGACCCTTTCTCACTAATATCCTACTCTTTTCTGACTTGCATTTAAGAATATTTCTGTTCTCTTTGGTTGCAGATGGGTTCCCCCACAGGATGAGGTTAGTTTGTTCAAATCCAACTTCTTAAGGCAACAAAAAAAAGGGGCACAGGTCAGGAGAACTTCCCGGATAGGCAGATTTGGAACCCCACCTGTCCCTCCAAGGTTAACTTCCTGGTTTCGAGAATGCTTTTGAATAAATGTTTAACCAGGGTCAACTTGGAGAGAAGGGGTGTTCAGATTCCTGATCCCTCCTGTGTTTTATGCGGCATTGGGGCTGAATCTACAGATCATTTGTGCATTCACTGTCCGATTTCCTCTTCAATCTGGGGACCTTTCTTCAAGAAACTAGAGGTGTGTTGGGCTATGCCTAAGTCTGTGAAGGATCTGTTTATGAGTTGGAGATTGGAGGGTCTTAGCAAGAAAGGCAGGCTTGTTAGGAATACTATTCCGCAGGCTGTTCTTTGGTCCATTTGGATGGAAAGAAACAATAGAATTTTCTATAATCAATCAAAAAGTCCAGATGAGATTGTGCACAAAGTGGTGGGGAAGATTTGCTCCTGGGTGTCGGTGAATGAGGAGTTTAAAAGTCAGAATGTTTCTCTCATTCTTTGTACTAAATCATGGATGTTCTTGTAATATGTTTTGGGCCCAGGAAGGCCTAGTTGGCCTGAGTCTTGTTGTAATTGGCTTTCTCATTGAATAAAATCACTTTACCCTTTTCCAAAAAAAAAAGGGAAGATGTTTGTGGAGGACAACAAGAGCAAACGTGGTTTGGAAAAAATGGGAAGAAGCGATTGAAACCATATAATTCAGATCCGCACATGGGCAAGAACAATGGAACTTGTCAATGATGTCTCTACAAATTACTTATTATGGAAATGGGCTGAAGTGGTACAAATAGATAGACATAAAGAAGTGAGAATGGAATGGAAACCTCCGGAGCCAAATAAACTGAGGCGAAATTTTGATGGCAGCTCTTTTTGCAATCCAGGGAGGACCAAGTATACGGGGAGTCTTTAGAAACCATCAAGGAGAAGTAGTGGCCTTGTTCTCGGGACCAAGTGGATTCGGAGACTTGGTTAAAGCTGAGAATAATGACTCTCTTACAAGGACTGAAACTAGCAGTGCAGCTAGGAGTTACAGAACTGGAAGTAGAGAGAGACTCCTCGTTGGTTATTTCTTGGGCTAAGCAAATCAACTCAACCCCTTGGAAATATAGATTTGCTTTTAAGGAAATTGATCTTCTTGTAAAGAGTTTTTACTCTAACTTTGGCTGGAAAAAAGGACAGCAAATGGGTTGGCAGATGTCCTAGCAAAATAGGTAGCTGATAGATCCACTTTATTTTGGGCAATGTTGTAATCTGTAGTAGCAAAACGGGGGGACTGGCAAACCAAAGTACTGTCGGCAAGCTGTATTCTGATGAATTCTAGGCTACTGAGTAGCTAAAACACTTGAATTTGTCTTGGATATTAATAATTGAAAATTGTCTTGCTCATAAAAAAAATACAAGTTATATACAGACACTGTGGCCCCAGAAAGGAATAACTTATAAAACAAAATACAGTACTAAAAATCAAGATCCAACCCATGCTAACATCAGACAGTATGTCAATTAACAGGCAAACATCCTACAAACCAAAATCTGAAACTACAGCCCAGTAAAAAAAATGCACCTATAATAACTCCAAAAGACATGAAACCTGAATATATGGTGTGGAGAAACTACCAGAAGCCCCCTATAGTAGCCCAACCAGCTAACAGACCCAAAAGAAAACCAACATTCACAGATTCAAAACACCAGGCTAAAACTAATTGGGATCAAATTTCTCATCAAGATCATCATGATGCTGCTGGTATGTGAGACTCACTGTTGGGATCAAGTTTTGAAACCCAACCCCCAACCCCACAACCCAGGGACAGGCAGGATTCGACCCCTAGTCTCCGCTATGACCAGCAGGAGACCTTACCAACCAGCTGGTTGGCACCTTTTCTTTTCCTTTCTTTTCTTTTCTTTTCTTTTCTTTTTTTTTTTTGTGAAAGATAAAGTAAAATCTATTGCTGGAAACAAAAAATAATGATATAACAAAGGGATCAAGGCCTTGACAAACACCAAGGACCCCAGCCCACACACATACACACCAACAGAACATTACAACCAGAAATCAACAGATTGAAGGGATGGATTGATGGTCCAAATCCTTGGCAGCCACAACCTAAGACCTCAGATTTCCTACTGAGATGTTGATGAGCTCCTCCCTAGATCTGCTTACATTTCGAAAAATCCATCTATTCCTTTCAGCCCAAATGGTTCATATGACCACCACTTGCACAGCATCCCAGACTAGTTTCCCTTCTTTACTCATTCCCCTTTTCTGCCAGGATGACAGAAGCTCCAGCAAAGTCTGAGGCATCACCCCAATCTCCTTTCTAAGTCCATAGACACACTTCTGGCAATCTCCACCCAGAAAGAAAATGCCCAAACTCTTAATAACCTGAACTGCCTTGTCCACCACCTTATTTGAATCAAATTTTCCTTCTTGACAATCGGGATACATTGTTGGTGGTTAATTCCATGTATTCTAATACTTATGGCACAGTTTCTTTTATTGGTTCATCATGTTTCATCTTTTTCTTTCTTTTACTACACCCACACACAAGGTTATATCCCCCTCCCTCCAAAACAATATATCCAATGGCAAAGGTAAGGAATTTATCATCAAGGGACAACAGGCACAATACAGGTCTGTGTTGAGATACTGCTCAACACAGGAATCGGCTTCGAGGGCGACTCAACCTCCTAAGAAGTAGAAGAATATAGGAAAATAGTGGGAAATTTTTCATTCCAATTCAATTGCTCTGCTGATACTCATAGGCTTTACATCTGAAGCCATGTGCAGTTAGTTATTCCCAGTAGCCTGACACAGCTTTCTAAGGTACACAGAGAATGATAGGCTTAGTTGGTGAGGTTGAGTGTGGTGGTGGGGGACCAAGGATATTCCTGGGTTTGTATAGGCTCGGGTCTGGAGCACACACAGCAGATAGAGTGGGCTGGGTTTTATCAGTCTGTTACAGACAAAAGATAATCAACACCTACTTGAATAAAAGTACTTTAACCAACCACCCAGAATCTCCACTGACATCCCAAACGTCACACCCTCTTCAACCACTATCTTCCTCTTGTCTTGCCCCTTTGCTCAATGCTCTAACTTCATGGGTTGTCATTGATTAATCTTGCCAGCAAGAATTTTCATATCTTATTATTGAAGGGTTCCCTAATAGCAGAAAATCAGAAGCAACATGTTTTAAAATAGTTCTAAGATACAGGAACTTACAAGTTGAAAAGTCTGATCATTCACTACCAAATTCCTCATAACTTAAGTCCTCTGATATGGTATCCAGTCTCTTATTCCCTCCTGATTGAGCCAACATGTAAATATCAGGAACCAAATAAGAGATTTAGCAAAATAAAACTATAAATTTCTCACCTTGACAGTCACCATTTCCAGGGGAATTCAGGAAGTCCTCTGCATCTGTTCCTAGGAATGGGGACCTAGAGTAATTCTCCAGTATATCTTTAAGTTATGAGAACAGAATGATCAGCATTGGCCATTATAGAACAATTAACTGATTGATCAGAATGACTAATCCTACTCACCAGCACTCTGCGAAAAGTCAGCAGTCAAATCTGAAAGACTGAAATTTCGAGGAATCTGGCCTAAAAGTCCAAATGAAGAAACATCATTTTCCAGGAGCTCATTCAGGGGGTGTGAGTTGGACTCCGTGCTACTGAAAGTTGTAATAGATGCATCGCCAAGTGCTGAGCGTGTTTCCAAGACATTGGTTTCAGTACCAAAACTAAAAGTTGAATTGTTTGAATACCCAGGTTCTGATTTGATCACCATTCCATTCATTCCTGGTACCATTCCCATTTGTGAGTTTTGAGTTGAAAGTATGCTAGCTGAGACATCTATCCTCCTGGTATGAGCAGGAACATCATCAGTTACATGCATATTCCTGCACACTGAAGATGCATCACTTATGAATGCATTAGGAGCATTAGGACCAATTCCATGATGCCTGTTCTCCAGCCTTGCAGGTGCTATTGTATGCTCTGGGACATAGCATGCAGAAGCCTGGTTTACTGTAACAAAGAAACATCAGATTGCTGGTTCAATGGGAGTTTAACTCCAAAATAACACTTGTCAACAGAAATCAATACAATCTAGTGGATCCGCAAAAAAATACTAAAGGCCACAAAATTAATATCAAATACATGGTGTAAAAGTTGCAAAATCTATCAAGTGACCCCCATGAAAGCAAAACTCATGTACTATGTATTAACATAACATGCAAAGATGCTTCAAACAAAAAGTTTCCTTTTTTTCTTTTTGTTGATGTGTGCACTCACAGTTGGGCAAATGTTAGGCATGCACCCCTTCCAAGTGCAATGGCGATCAACTAGACCTGTTCATGGGCCAGGTAGCCCAATGGCCCGACCTGTTATTTTTGGGGCTTGGACAAAACTTCAGGCCCACGGGCTTGGGCTTGGGCTTTAAATACTAGGCCTGGTCATTTTTTAGGCCAGGCTTGAGCTTTCTCAAAAAAGCCTGGCTTGGGTCCGAGCCGGGCCCAATACTATTACATATAATAAAAAAGCATTATGTTATATATAATATATATTTATTTCTTAAATTATTAATAAATATTAATTTACTATTAGAAAATACAAATTAGTTTATTAATTAATTAAATTATTACTAAATTAATATAATATTAGTTTATAAAAGTACACTAAAAATAAGACATTTGTGTACATGTCGAGCTTCAAGCTTTATATAAGGGTTGGGCTTGGGCTCAAGATCTAGGCCCGATGGTTGGGCCAGGCTTGGGCCTACACATTTTCTGTTGATAAAGAGGCAAAGCCCGACCCGGCCCATGAACAGGTCTATCAACAATCTAGGCCATGGGCCTTCTTAATCACATATTGATCTAGGTAAATATATGCTTTGAAAATTCTTCTGAAATGGTACTTCAAAGTTTCCTTAGACTAGATGGTACAACAATCAACCTTAACTGTATGCATGATATTCAAAATGTAGATTCAGTTTCTTTGTTATAGTTACTCACTTTTTTCGAGCATAAAAAATATACATCTTCACCTTCCCCTTTCTTACATGCTTTTTTGTAAAATTTTGTTCATTGACAAACTTTTTCTTTTTTTCCTGATAATTGAATTGATAATTTCATTAATCAGGAAGATAAACTTTTACAAGCATCCCTTGAAGAGGTGTGACCTCTTCTATAATAGTGATTACAGGTTCTCAAAAACTAAAGATTACATGCAGCCCAATATAATAGTTCCCGAGAAGTCCCTTGTTTAGGAAGATAATCAACATAGAAGAATATGAATTGAGGGTTATAAAAGATTCTTTAGGTTGTGAGAAGGGAGAGTGGCCTATGAAATACTAAGGGTTACCCTTAGGTGACAACACTTGATCTTCTAGTTTTTGGAACCCAGTGGTGGAGAGGGTGGAGAAGAGATTAGATGGGTGGAAGAGGAGCAATATTTCGTCGGGGGTGAGGTTAACTCTTACTAAGTCCACCCTCACCACCCTCCCAATGTTTAGGATGCTCCAAGAGGTAGTGAGAAAAATTGAAAAAATCACAGAGGAGATTTTCTTTGGGAACCAGGAGAAAGAAAGAAAGATCGTCTAGTAAGACGGGAGAAAGTGGTGAAATTAAAGACAAAATGGGGCTTGGGAAATGGTAATGTCAGGTTGAAAATTTTGCCTTTGCTTAATAAATGGATTTGGCAGTTCCCCAAAGAAAATGAGAGGTTATGGCACAAAGTTGTTGCAAGTATTCATGTCATGTCAATCAATGGATGGGATGTTGGTGGTCTTCGTAGAGCTACTCTGGTTGCTCCTTGAAAGGCCATTCATGAGATTCTTCCTGCTTTCCTCAATCATGTCAAGTATGTTTTGGCTTTGGGTCAAAGAGTTAAGTTTTAGGGATTGAGGATATCCCTTTGGGGGAGAGATTTCCTTCACCTTTTGCTCTTTCCTGTCTTAAGGGTAACTGTGTTGGATTGTTTTGGCCAGCACTCTCTTCCTTCAAGGCTGAACTGGAACTTAGGTTTCAATAGAAAAATCTGAAATTCCTAGTGTGTTTGAGCTATTAGGTTTTCTGAATTCAGTGGTCCTGGGAGAAGGTGGCTTGAATTCTAGGGTTTGGGATCTTAATCTTGATGGTTTGATCTCTTGCAAGTCTTTCTTTAATTCCCTGGTAGCCATCTCCTCTTCTTCTTTCATGGTTAAGGAAGTTTGGTGTTTTCATATCCCCCCAAAAATCAGTGCTTTATGGTTGTATTAATACCTTTGACTTGCTTCAAAGAAAAAGTCCAAACTGATGTTTGTCCCCCTATTTGCCCCTTGGCCGGTGCTTCCCTTGTAAGTTAAATGGTGAGACTGCTTTTCATCTCTTCATCTCCTATCCTTTTGTTAGTTGTATTTGGAATTGATTTTCTTCTCTTTTTGGATGCAAATGGTCTTCTCCTAGCAGTTTGGAAGGATTGTTTAGCCCTACTGTTTTTAGTTGTACTAAAAGGAGGCACAAGATTTTGAGATGTACCAGAGCAGTGGTGCTTTGAACAGTGTGGGAGGAAAGGAACTCAAGAATTTTTCAAGATAAAGAAAGAAGGAAGCTTTGGTAGAAGTCATAGCTCTAACAGTGGTGGCACAATGGGCTAAAAGTCTGAAACTTTTCTCGGATTTTAAAGTTGAGGACTTCTTCAGGTCTTGGGGTGTAATTATTGCCTCATTGTCCAGAAGACAGAAAATAGTTGAGGAGTGGTCACCCCCAAATTGTGGCTAGAAGAAATTCAATTGTGATAGAAGTTATCTAGACAATCCAGGCCCCTCAGGCATAGGAGGTGTCATTAGGAATGAAGAAGGAAACATCGTAGCCTTATACTTGGATCAACTGAACAAGGTGACGTGGTTAGATCAGAGTTATTGGCTATAGTAAATAGGGTTGAGAGGGCCAAGGTTTGGGTATTGATAGACTGATCAGTGAGAGTGATTCAAGAACTATTGTGAAATGGCTGAAGGGGGAAGGAGTGTCATGGCATCTAAGAAATGAACTCAGATGATTTAAATGGCTGTCAAAAGACATGACAATCCAAGTTAAATGGGTTAGTAAAAACTGATTTTGGACATCTCCCCATCCCCAACTGCATGCCTTTTTTCCCATCTTGCTGAGTCAGACTTCTGGGCATGCATTATATTGCAACTACCATATCCATGTCCACGCAATGCTGATGATAACATAGAACTTGGTCTGTTACTGTTATCCTTTCCTCTTCTGTAAAGGCAGCTGATTTTCATTGTATTAATATGCCAAATATCAGAAGACATACAATGACGTAAAAAAGAATATGATGATGACCCCCACCCACCACCTAGAAAATTTAGGTGGACATAGACCTATTTACATACATAAAGCTTCCTACAAATGATCTAGCTAAGCAATTGAATGTAGTAAGCAAGTATCCAAGGACCTTGACCAATTCACTTCCACCTGATTATTGGCCAAGTCCCCCTCAACAAAACTATCAGAGGATGAGATGAAAGATCCTCAGCAAATTCAGGCCCTAGTTACGAAAGAAACAACCCTGCCTCAGTCGGGTCCACATTGCCAACAGGTTCACTATACACCCAGAAAAATTCTGCTAATCCCAGCTGGCTCCACATTTCCACAGAGAGCTGCCATCAAACTGTATCTTAATCTCCTAATCAACCAAGGGAAGAAATAGGCATTTTATGACTGAGTATTTGCACATGGTTCAAATGCTTCAGTCAAAGCTACGGATGTGATATGATGACAGAAATGGTATCCATATTAATTATGCTACAGGCCAAGAATTATACAATAATGCCACAAAAACAATGAGCAAAGAATTGTAAGCATGAAAATAGAACACGTTCAAATTAGATCAAGCACATATAAAACACAATGATGCAGAAAGCTGTCATACATGATGATGTACGAGACCCGTTAGAAACAGGTAGAGAAGCAACTCCAGGTGGGCATATTTGGCGCATTAACTCAACCTGTTTCTCAAGTAACTTGTTGAAAATTAGAATCTGGTTCTTCACCATCAACCTCAAATGGTATGCCTTGAAAAATTCTCTGTTCTCTTCTTCAAGTTTTTGCCAAACTGAGGAGAAAAAAGCAAGAATCATGGAGAGATCAAATAAATAACATAATCACTTTCTGATGTAAAATAAAAGAAGTTTCTGTTAAACAAGTAGCTAGGTGGGAAAATCAAGCTTACTATTATAGAATAACCTTACTATATCCCCATCATCCATCATGCCCTTTCTTGATGTTTGAGCAAAAAAAAAAAAAAAAGAAAGAAAAGATCACGATGTCTTACTTTGTAGGTGTGGCTGAGTTAACCTTCTAATGCTAAAAATGTAGGATTGGAACTCCAGCAAAGAGAAAGAACATTATTTCCATACCTAAGATTTGTGTAAAAGCATCATTGTATTGGAATAGAAATACAATCATGGCATCTATCCCAACAGAGATCCAATTAGGTGTGACCATGGACCAGGCTGGGCTTAGCAGTTAGCACCTATGATAAGGGTTATAGCCTGGGCCTGGACCTCAGGCCTATGACTTCAAAAATAAAATATTAAATATACATAAAATTTCATATTATATGTGAAATATAATATATGTACAAATTTTGTTATATATTTTATAATATATAATATCTATTATAGGTGTTACATTATAATGTTTATATCTGTTTCTGATAAAAAATATTATAATGTGTATACATAATATAAAGTATATGATAAAATAACATGTATACATGTGTAGAGATATAATATATGTAAATATGTGCAGTTTGGACCTAAAGTACTGGGTCCAGGCCCGGGCCAGGCTTAAGGGCGACTAGTGGTCAAAAAACATCAGAAGAAAAATTGATAATTTTTGTTTTTGTTTTTTTTTTTTTTTGATAGATAATAGAAACTTTATTAATTATAAGCAAGTAAGTATAGATATTACATGCAACTCAAAGAGAGTAGAGGGAATCCTATCTCTCCCCATAAATTCCTTTTACAATTGGCCCAAAACAACTGTTCCCTACTTTCCCCTTGTTTAGCCAAGTATAATTTGATGGCTGAGGAAATATTCAAAGGGGTCAAGAGCATCAACAATGGCAAAGAAATGAACTTGCAGCATGAAACAAACTCAAAATACAATTGTTCACTATCAGTGTATGGTGTGGTGTGTAAGGTTAAATTGAGATTGGTCTTACATGTGTCCAAATATCAATCTCAAATTATAGTGCTTTGTAAATATCAATTCATACTTTAAGTTGGATCAATATCCAAATAATTGGGTATTTACCAAGTCCAACAAACTCAAAATTCAAAAAAGAGAAAAAATAGGAAACCAAAAGCAAGAAATGCCGTAGCTTTGATGAGTCTGACACATATACTATATCCATCATACCCATGTATTACATTTGGTTCTCTGTATTCTAGCTCTGGTTTTGGAGCTCCTCTGTAATTTCTGTTTGTCTTAATAAATTACCTTACCTTTTTCCAAAAAAAGATAAAATGTCTGTGCACCACAATATATCATATCGCATGAGACATGACTAAATAATAAACCATACATAACAATTACCAAGTTCGGTAAAACCAGGCTCTATGGTTGCCTCCTTCATAAGAGTATCAACAACTTCTTTCTGGTTCATGTATAATTGCAGACATCGTTCTATAAGATTTTGTACCTGCAATTAGGGAATATATATAGCTAGAGATGTCACAACAATAGAAAAGAACTTGATCCAAACACATATGAAACCATAGATTTATACTTCTAGTTATGAAGCCCAAAGTAAGTGGCAACTAAAACAAGGAAATATACTGGAAGAATTTAATCAACTCTAAGAAAACCAAGCAATTCTAATTAGGGATTATTTGCATATTTTTCTACAGGCATCATACAAAATTGAAATTTATTAAAAGAGAAGAAAATGAAGTATACATGATTTGTGATCCAAGCGAAGGAAAATCAGCCCCAGCAAAAAGAAATACTGGGTATTGTGTGATTGATTTTACCTTGACTAGGGTTGAGAAAGAATGGAAAAAGATGAAAAAGAGAACGTGTTTGAGAGAATAAGAGTCAATGATTAAGCAGTCAGCATTATTTATAACATAATGCAGATTGACACCAATACCCTCACATAAGCATGCATATGAGTGCCATGTACAAACTAAGCATCTCAATACATCCCCTTAAACTAAGCATAGATCTAAAGAATGCCCAGCTTGGCAGGTAATTTATTGTTAATTTTAACTGATGCACACATCTCCAGAACCAGAAGTAATCGTCTCCTGTATAAAATGTCAATCAACTTCAATATGTTGGTTCCATCAAGTTGGATTAAATTGTGTACAGTGATAATGACTGCTTGGTTGTCACAATATAACCTCATCGGTTCATCAAGATTAATGCCAAACTTGCCAAGGAGGATCTAACCCACAACAGTTCTAAAAATCCATAAATCATAGCCATATTTTCTACCTCAGCACTAGAACTAGTCACTACTATTTCTTACTCCATGGCACAAGATTGCCACCCACAAAGGTGTAATAGCCTGATGTGAAATGGCTATTATCACAAAAGCTAGTCCAATATACATTTGTGAACACCTCCAGCTTCAGGTGATCATGATCAGCATATAGCATATAAGATCCTTTTTCTTAGTAAATCTTTCAGGTAAACAAGAATTCTCTCAACTTGTGGCTAATACATATACTAGCTGACTACACTTAAAGCATATGGATTCTGAACTTCCCAGTGTGCTTAGACTTCTCCAAATCCTTGATGAGGTGTTCCTTGACCCCACTAAACCCAACGGCCAGTTTTGGAATCCTCCCTTTGGTTCTTTCTCTTGCACTTCCTTCTTTGAAGCCTTAACTTAGGATTGTTCTCTCAGAGTGGAGACCTTCTTTTCCTTCCTTTTTTCTATGTCAAACATAATTTTAGTTAATGAGGTTTTAGTTATCAATCAAAAACCAAAACTAACTTCTTAAGGAAAAAAATGGAATCTCATGATTTGTACATTTAGCTCAATTCTCTCCTATAAGGGTTAACATTAGAAACTAAATTGCAATGAAGACACAATAGATGAAAGTCAAAATGTGTAAGTGATTTATCAAGAATGTTTCTATTAAATGGCAATCTCAAGAACTAGGGAAGCAGTATTGCAATGCATCATGGATAGGGTGGATTCGGTTAAAGCTATGGATATTTTCTCATCCTACTCATATGATGATACAAGGAGAAAATGGGGAAGTGGCAGTAACTTTATCAAAAAAGTGGAGAATTCAAAAGGAATAGAAACCACTTGAGGATAGTTTCATAAAGCTAAACTTCAATGAGAGAAGTTGTGGTAATCTAGGTCCCTTAGGTGTTGGAGGGGATTTTTAGGAATAAGGATGGCTGCATTAGTCTTGTTCTCGGGCTCTATTGGCTTTGGGGACTCCACAAGGGCTGAACTCTATGTTGTTCTTCATGAAGTACAAAGAGCAAAAGAAATGAAGTTGAATAGGTTAATCATTGAAGGAGACACTAATGTGGTGGTGAGCTGGGTAGAGGATGAGGAAAAAGCAGTTTGGTATCACAGAGAGGTGCTAAAGAATAAATGGTTAAAAAGGAGCATGCTGATAAGGGCACAACAGGTAAAATCTGCAAATGGATTGGCTGACACAATAGCAAAGCAAGGGGTCAATAGGGATCAACTGCACTCTTAGTTGTAATTTAGTGCCATTTGGGAGAGGTAGTAATATTGACCTCTCCAAGGGATGCTTAACTTGTACATATATTTCTGTTCATAATTAATAAATTCTGTTATATATCAAAAAAATAAACAGAAAAAACTTATCACATGCTATCAGAACTATGAATCTGTAAAAGAAATATCAAGCTTAATGACTAATGATTTTCTTACCAATTGTATATCTTTATGTGAGACTCTTCTTGGCTCTCCACTGGACATTTCTTGAGGTTCCTCAATTAAATCACTACTTTTCTTGAAAATGCTTCAAGTAAATTGGTAGTTGCAAGAGAGACTATGGTGAATGTCTTATCATGCTTCAAAGGAGGAAACAGAGACACTAAAAAGCTGATCCATACACAGATGATGCCACATTTACCACTATGATGAGAATGCAAAATTAATTGCTTGATGACAAACTGGAGCACATGCAAGCCTGTATCCTAATACAGAAACATAGAGGGAAAAATAAGTCATAACGACAATGGCATCAGAAATATGAGTAGGATGAGAAGAGAAGACACCAATTACTATAGAAGCAATGGCATCAGAAATATGACAGACATAGAAATGGATGTTACCCAAACACAGAAGTTATATTACATAAATATTGACAATTAAGCCAAATAACCATATAATTTGAACAGAAAAAACAAAAGCAAACTTATAATTGGAATAACCCAAGATTATTACCATAGGGGACAATATAATAAAGCAATAAATGCAATACAGTTCAAAATTCTGGACCCTTTCACTCCATGTGGACGCGTGGTTCCACAGTCAACAGTTTGGGACTTTGGGTTTATCTGGGAACCAGATTGGTTGTTGTTCATTCAGTTATCATATGGTTATTTAAGGCAAAGTTCTGGATCTAAAAACAAAGGATATGAAAAGAGAACCAAACAAATTAATATCCTATAGTAAAGCATAGACAACATTTCCACAAAATGATTAATTACTGGCAAGGGTAGCTATATCCATTCAGTTGACATATTCTAGAATTACAATATGTTATGTTAATATAAGTTTGACTATAGCCAAAAAAAATATAGATTTACTATAAAGAAACAAAGATAATTTCTTACATGACAAAAACTGCTACAAACCAAGAAATAGAAACATAAAGAGTTCCTTTCATTTATTGTTAAATTTACAACGAAAATAAACTAATAAATCTTGTCTTGTACATTCCCGTTTCTCTTTTTCTTTCATAAAATTTTACTGTACTATTAAAAAGAAAAAAAATAAAAAAATCTTCAAGTTCAAGGTTTTCCTTTAAATCTGTGTTTGTCTCAAAATAAAATGGATGGAAATGTTAGTACTTAGTAACTAAATCTTGCAAGATCAGGAACAAACAGAGCCAAAACAGAAAGAATAACATAAATATTAGAAACATATGCAACCCATAAAGACCCTTTCTTAGCAAAACCTTGAAACATGATGAACTCAAATTAAGAGGAAAACTCGAAGATCCTTTCTGGGCGTCATTCAGTTAAGCGTAAACGCGTAAGTAACAGCAAAAATACACTGATCAGTATGTAAAAAAAATAGCATCTTCAGCAATAAAATAAATAAATATATGTAAAGAAGAAAAAAATGGGCAGACTGGAATCAAGTTCAAAAGAACACTCGAAACAGTATAGGAACCCTAGCCAGCAACACCAATAAGACCAAAAAACAAAAGCAATAAACAAGAACCCAGAAACAAGAAAACTATATCCCAAATAAAGATCATCAAACCCAAAATGTAAATGTTGATCCCAAACTTCTAAAGATACATAGAAAAAAAAAAAAAAAAAAAGAATCACGGTTGAACTAAGCGGATCAAAATTCCACCACCAATAAAGGAGAGAATAAAGTCTCTGTAAACAACGAATCGAACACTAAGAACTCCAGCGATCACACAAGAGCACAAAGAATTGAAAACCCAGCATCAGTTTTCCTTAATTTCGTCTGTAACTTCTTCTCACCCTTTTCTGTTCTTTCTCAAAGGCAGACACCCTTCAAAGTTTCTCCACTGAAGCTCGGAGAGAGAGAGAGAGAGATGGCGAAGCTCTCTGCTTTCGCTGTCCAAATTCTTCGATTGCTTTTCTCCTTCTTTTCCTTTTTCGAGTGTTTGATAAAGGACAAACGACTCAACATAAAAACGTAGCACGTAATGGGACGACAGTCGACGGGGGAGTGGGTGTTCGGCCGTTCCGTAATGATCGGTGGGGCCCACTGGGAGGAGGGTCCCACACGAGAGATCTCGTGCTGATGGATTCTGGAGCTGAACCGCTGTCAGGCGTCATCATGTTGGCTCCTTTGGTGGGTTTGGTGGGTCCCGCCCACTGGTACATGACGTTGATAACTTCTACTCTCGGATTTCGGCTATATTGCCCTTATCCGTTGCAGGTGTTGTTCTTGTGTGGGGCCTATCCCCACTTGATCTTCCAAATCCTCGAATCTCGACCGTTGTAATGGGGGATAAGTGTCCTTTTACCACAGTCAAGTGATCCGAGTGTCTGGATCAGAAGGAATATATCATATAAAGGAGTACAGTTTTTAAGGATAAGAAAGAATATATCGCAATGGACGGTCTAGATTGACAATGTGGCGAACCGTATGTAAGGAAAAGAAGTGATGGTCTAGCGGCGATGGTGGACCTCAGTTGTACTGTGCATGTAATAATTACGAGGTCATTATCTTCGGACTTCGGAGGTAGTTAAAAACTCGTACCATCAATGAAGGATTTGGCAATGAAACCCCTGAGACAATGACTAATTTCAAAGAAGTCCACCAGTATTTTATGAGAGTGACGATGAGATCGCTCACGTCGGTTAAATCATTATTTTCAAAACCGGATCGGACCGGGCGGTCGGACCGGAAAACAGGGAACCGCTTCGCTTTACTCAGAACCGTTATTTCGCCAAAAACTATTGATTTGATCATAAACCGCTGACCCAAGGAATTGAATTGTTCAAACCGTTCAAACTGTCTAATGGTTTTGACCATTTTTTATTTTTTTTAATTTTTTTATCAGAATGGGCTATCTATTCAATTCGAATGGTTGGACCATTCGACCTAAAAACCAGACCCCTGACCAGTTCCGGTTCAGTTTTAAAATCCTTGGGTTAAACCCTGAGATCCCAACGTGTACATCACTCAAGGATCAAATATTGGGTCAGATACCGTAAGTTTGATGTAGGGTTGGATTATCATACCGGAAAGACGTGATACAGGAAAAGTTTACAGCCAATGAACTGGTATCACAAACGAAGTGACTAATCAGGTGATATTCATCAAATTCATAAGGTTACTTTGATTAGTCAAATCTCTTTCAATACCATGTCTAGATTTCGGATTTATTGGGTTTGACTATCATTACAGAAAGATATAATATTAGAAAAACTTACAACTAATCAATCATTATCATAAAAGATCAATCAGGTGGCAAAAAACAACTAAGACCCTTTTTGTGTTTTCTAGAAAATAAGAGGATAAAATTGGCAACTTTTTTGTAAGTTGTGGGTTTTATGGTAAAGTTCTTTGAGAGAATGATTATTGAGCATACTCTAAGAATTCTTAGCTCCATGGTACACTTGGGGTAGGTGACAACTAAGAATTGATGCTAATTCAGGGATAGGTATTAGTATTTTAGGGTGGAGGTATTTGTCATTTTGAATTGTATAGAATTGCAATGGAGTCAGAATTTTGTTGTTAACTCTAATGTACTTTTGAAGTTCTTTTTTAACGGTGTATAATACATCTCTCAGAGGTAGATAAGATAAATAACTTTCCCATGGGGAAGATGATGAAACATAATAGGACAAATTTGCTCATTCTAATTAATGAATGGCATTTTATGGATAAAACGATTATTGTATAACTTAATAGTAAATTCACTTATCAGGTAAATGGCTTCCAGGAATGGGCCTAGTTATAAAGCCGACTAGGCAACGCATCTCATTGTAATAAATCTCCTTTTTGATAAGTGTGTAAAAATAATTCTCTAGTACAACACTGTTTGAATTTGTTTATCAAATCCATCTCTCTCTCACAAAAACATTTGACCATGACATCCATTGCAGAGATAGCATTAATTCCAACAATATTAAATGGGGAGCAGGGATATAAATGTAAACTACCAAAAGAATCAGAAAGCAAAGACTTCTCAATCTTATCCTACATTAAAGCGTGGAACCTGCCAAAATTAAGAAAGCTGGGATGTTGAACCTTTAGTATGTGTTTGGTTTGAAGGAAAAAGGTAAGGATACCTATTTCCTTCAAACTAAACACTGCTTTTAGGGTAAAAGTGATTCATAGTTTAAAAGTTCGATGAGAAAGAACACATTCTATTAGAGAATAAAAACCTATTCAGGGGACTCTCTTAACAATTTAACCTTTTAGGTTGAATGGTTATTTGAAATGGTATTAAAGTTTATTTGACTAAATGGTCTAGTGTTTGATTCTCATTATCCTCATTAGGCTCTTGGGTGAGGAGACGTGTTAGAAAATAAAAACCTATTCAGGGACCTGAACTAACAACTTAGGCTTTTGGGTTGAAGGTTCTTTGAGACATTCTATGAAAAATGAAATTCTTTTATGCTTTTTAAGTCTTCAAAGATAGAAATCAGATTTGGTCCTCATAGAATCATCCTTACAGTCCCTTTCAGTTGTGCATTGCGAATATCTCCCCATGAATAAAAATATATACAAGTACAGAAATATTCTTAATGTATGGCTGAAGAAGGCTGTGAGAAAAGTTTGAGGACGATTTTGTGAGGACCAAGTCTGAATTCTCAATGATAAAGGCTCTAGGCTTCTAGCTTGCCACTAGTCTCCAACATTCCCTTAGTTCAGGCTTAACTCTCCAAAGAAAAAAAAAATCTGATCTAAAGAATGTACAAAGCTGCAAGATCTATATAAGAATCCATGTCAAAGAAAAATTCAACCAAGTCCTTGCAACAAAACCAAATAATATTCACAGTTCATACTTCAGAAATCCAGCATTGCTAATGTAACATTGCAAATAAAAATCATAGAAGAATAGATAATAATAAAAAATGTATGTATTATCATATTTTATTTCTATTTTTATTTTCCATTATTTCAAATTAACATTTCAGTTATTTAATTTGTTTGCTTTTAGGTGCCATTTGTCTTTCGGTAAGTGGAGGGGAAGTTTGTTAAAGTGATTGTGGTTCCCATTGACCGACAATCCCATGTTTGTTTTCTCTTTCCTATAGGTATCTAATGGGACAAAATGCTCCATCTAATAATGACATTTTATGGAAGGTCATTGTTTAATTTACCTCAGAAACATATCAAAATAACATGGATAAGTGCACTAGTGTAATGGTAAAATCTCCAGCTGACAAGCACGAGAATGTGGGCCCAACTTATGAGAAAGAAAAGTAAAGGCTAAATGTGGATCCGGCCTACCTTCTCATCAATGTCAATAACATTCTTGATTTGCTACCCACATGACACTAACCACACATGGGGAATAACTCTGTTCTTATTCATTTGAATATGTTCCCAATGCATGCCTGTAGCCTATTAGTGAGTGGATCTGAACTCTTTCAATACCTCAAATAGTTGAGATCAACATTTAACATGCATATACAGAAGATATTCACTATGTGCAATTAAATGTTGTGCTCTTACAGTTTTTGCTTTCGAGAGATCCTGGCTCTGAGCAATGACCTTATTTGGATGGGATAGAATGATAAGTTGTCCATTGTATGTAAATATTTTTGTGGGTATAATACTTAAACCTCCCCTAATATTTCACCTAAATACTAAAACATCCCATCACTTTTTAAATTGAACTTAGACCTCCCTCTTGGATGACATCAGCAAACAAAAACCTCCCATTCCTTAATTCTTCATCCATATCTATTAGCACATGACATCATATGTGGTTTAAGGCCCTATTTGGTTCGCAAGAATAGGGGTTTGGAATCGGAATCGGAATGGGCTATTCCAATTCCAACTGTTTGGTTGAGCAGAATTGGAATCCCATTCCCATTAATGTTGGAATGGCATTCCCCCATTTGAGGGAATGGTCATTCCTTGCCCCTCCCTTGGGAATGAAATCTCATTTCTGTTGATTCCAATTCTCATTTTCATTCTTGTCTGAACCAAACAAACTATGGGAGTAAACCATTATGGTTCCGATTTTAAATGATTCCGATTTCAATTTCGATTCTGATTTTGACTGCGAACCAAATGGACCCTAAGTTTTTTTAAAAATCCCAATTTTATCCATCATTATCTCTTTTCTTAGTTTTTTAAAAATCCTTATATAGAAAAAGAAATCTTGAACAAATTCATTTGTTTTTAAGTTTTTTCTCTTTTTTCTTTTTATTTGATTGACTTTTGTGTTAATTCAATCATGGATAGAGTGAAGCATGTATGGTTAAAATAAAAAATTCTTTTCATAAAATTGCAATATCTTTCTACAAAATAAAAAAAAAAGCAAATAAAAAGAATTTATGGAAGAAAGTTTCAAGTGAAGATTTAACAAAATAAGTTCAAAAAAATAGTTGTTTACCCTTTTTGTGAGGAAATTAAGATCACCTATTGTTAATTGCCATTGAAGAAACCCACTTTTTAGTTAACTAGTAAGTATGCATGTGCTTTGCATGTGGTAATTTTAGATGATGATAATGATAGTAATAATGAATCCAAAAATCTCTATAAATACGTATTTTTATTTTTTGTTTTATATGCTTTTTTTCTTTTTATTATTAGTCATATGCATATTGCAAAATCTAAATCTGATTACATAAACACCTCATCTAAATATATGATAATCAGATCGAGTTGTGATTTGTAAAGTTTCAAGTACCATTAATAGGTCTACTTGCTTGGTTAGATTCTTCTTTTTATAATATTTTATCCTTTTTGTGTTTTTTTTTTCTGTTCATTTATCAAAAAATGTATGATTTAAAAAGAAGGAATTGAATGAGGTGAAAAGTAGTAGTTTAATTTACAATTTAAACCTCATAATTAAATAGAGGCTAAATTCAAAAATGAGTATTTTAGTCAAAAGAAAGTTCCACAATCTTATTTATACTTTTAATAGTAGTGTAAATATAGAATTATAGATGTGTTCAATTTTCTTTATATTTCTATGTAAAAATAATTTCGTTATGTCACACTCACTTTTTGTTTAATATGTTAATTAATTAATGTTATACATGTGCTTGAATGTTTTTTTTTTTCAACATTTATGTATTTTTTTTATTTTTGTATTTTTTTATTTTATTAATTTTTATTATTTATTTATGACATTAAATGTTAATACATTTGACCCAAAAGTTGAACTATTGATCTTTGCCAAATAGTAAAATAATTTTATTTTTGGTTAGTTATAAAGTATGTATTTCATTTTCATTATTAGTAAAAGTAATCATTTTTATTACACTTATTTTTTAATTTGATTAATAAAAGTATCATAAATGTCTCTAGTTGTTTCTACATTTTTGTAATTTTCTATATTCATTTCTATTTTAAAAATTTTATTACCTAACTATGACTTCATAGGTCTATCAATTTGATTCGAATGGTTGAATTGCTTAGCCATTACTTGGATAAAGAATGTTTTTATTTTTTAGAAAATTTTAAAATATATGGGTTTATATTGTTAAAAATATTGACATAGATCTAATTAATAAATTTATCGGTGAAAAATAACTTAAATATAGGATTTAATAAGAGAAAATGGGAGTTAATACCTTCAAGTATAAGGCTTAATGAAAGGGGATTAAATGAGGTGGAATATAATAATTGAAGTTATATTTTCAACCCTTACAATTAGAGATGTAATAAATAAACAAATATGGGCATTTTAGTAGCCATCAAAAGTTGGCATTAAATCTGTAATAAAATGACTTTCATACCCTTATTCAAACAAAGAAATAGAAGGTAATTTTATTCTAAAAAAACTTTCACTCTGCATCCGCACTTTTATATATAGTATAGATATTTTTTATTTTGTTCATTTATAAAAAATGTAAGATTTAAATATAGGGAATTGAATGACGTGAAAGTAGTAGTTCAATTTACAATTTAAACCTTACAATTAAATAGAGATTAAATTCAAGAATGATATTTTAGTCAATGTTTCAAAATTCGAACCAGATCGAATGGTCGAACCTTTTTGGCCGGGGAACTAGTCAGGCCACTAGTTTTGTTTTGGCCCTGAACCACTATTTTACAAAAAAAAAAAAAGAAAAAAAAAAAGAAAAAACGTTGAAATGGTCAGAGAATTGTTGATCTAAATAGTTTAACCGTTAAAATGTTCAACCCAATTAACGGTTCTTGGGTTGCTTTCAAACCTTGTTTGATTATTCCCTATGGCTAAAATTAATTAGGGTTTTTAGTTATTCCATTTTGATTTTGAGTTTTCTCATTTATGTGATCCTTTTTAAGTTGTAACAAAAAAAAAAAATTGCAACTCCAACAAAGAAGTTGAAAAATTGATGCAAGAGATGAGAGAACAAACACCGATCTTATATTAAAATATGGATTCGCCAATGAATCAAATGATTTGGGATTTGAGAGAGATTTAGAGAGATGAGAGAGATGTAAGAAGAGGGCAAGCAGTATTGTAGCAATGGTTGAACCGTTGACTCGAAAACCGGAAGCCAAAGCGATTCCCTTTTTGGGTCGATTTTTAAAACATTGATTTTAGTTAAAAGAAAATTCCACAATCGTATTTATATTTTTAATAGAAGTGTAAATATAAAATTATAGTTGTGGTCAATTTTTTTCTACAATTGTTTTATATTTCTGTGTAAAAATAATTTCAATATGTCACACATACTTTTTATTTAATATGATAATTAATTAATATTATACATGTGCCTGAATTTTTTTGCAACATTTATATATAATTTTATTTTTGTATTTTTGTTTTTATATTTTATTAATTTTTATTATTTATTTATGATATTAAATGTTAATACATTTGACCCAAAGGTTGAACTTTTAATCTTTGCCAAATAGTAAAATAATTTCATTTTTGGTCAGTTCTAAAGTATGCATTTCATTTTCATTATCAATAAAAATAATTCTTTTTGTTACACATTTTTTTTTTAATTTGATTAATAAAAGAATCATAAATGTGTCTAATTTTTTATATTTATTTCTGTTTTAAAAAATTTATTACCTAATTATGACTTCATAGGTTTATCAATTTGATTCTAATGGCTGAATTGCTTAGCCACCACTTGGATAAAGAATGTTCTTGTTTTTTTAGCCAATTTTAGAATATATGAATTTGTATTGTTAAAAATATGAGATAGATCTAATCACTACCATTTATTGGTGAAAAATAACTTAAATATAGAATTTAATAAAAGAAATTGATAGTTAATACCTTTAAGTATAAGACTTAATGAGATGAGATTAAATAAGGTGAAAAGTAATAACTGAAGTTACATTTTCAACCCTTACAATTAGAGATAGATTACATACACAAATATGGTCATTATAGTAGCCAATAAAGCTAATAAAGTAAAATTTATACTCTTTTTGAAACAAAAATAAAAAAATAAAGGGTAGTTTTAGTCCAAAAAAAGTTTCGCACTACAT
Source organism: Nelumbo lutea (assembly GCF_056320005.1). Classification (NCBI taxonomy): domain Eukaryota; kingdom Viridiplantae; phylum Streptophyta; class Magnoliopsida; order Proteales; family Nelumbonaceae; genus Nelumbo; species Nelumbo lutea. Next base: position 90,815,937 of record NC_142685.1, on the reverse strand, counting down.
TCACACTTTTATATACAGTATAGATTTAGATAAAAAAAAAAAAGTGCAAGAATCCATCACCCAACTCTCCACCTCCCTCAAAAATGTGAAAAAAGGAATGTTCAGCGACCTTTCTATAAGAGGTAAACACATTAATTGAGTATTATCATTGATGCAATCATTGTCTACACAATGGAAATAGGTTGGTGTAGATACAAGAGTTCTTGCTCCACCACGGCAGTCAAGTTTTTAAAATTCTAAATGTTGAAGATGATGGGTTTTCTCACTTTAAATTAATTATAAAAAAAAATTAACAAATCAAATCCCAAGTTTAATTTGGGGTATATAATATTAGTCCATTTTTTTCGTCAAATATAACTATTTATAAATGTGAGAGCTAGGAGATGCCTAAGTCTAATTTGAAAAATGAGGGAATTGTTTAGTATTCATGTGAAATATGAGAGGAGGTTTAAATCCCTAATTTTTGCCTACGTTAAATCCTCTACCAAATCAGGCATCTACTTTATATAGTGTGATGGATATAACAAAAATATATGGTAGGAAAAAATTGAAAGTTGAGTGTGGAGCTAGACATGAAAAGTTGAGTGCCTTGCCTTATTCTATAAAGTGTTGCCTTAAATATTGAAAGTTGAGTTTTCTAAAGTGGAGCTAGACATTAAAAGTTGGTCATACTTTCTCCTTCCCCCACCCCCCCACCCCCCCAAAAAAAATAAAACAAAACAAAAGCAACAACAACTGAGTGAAATCTCTGTGGTGGGGCCCACTTTATTAAAATTCACTCAGGTGGATAGAAGGCAAAGCAACAACAACTGGCAGGATTTTAAAAGTAGAAAAGAGAGTAATTTAAAGACAATAAACAACGCAGCTGTCAAAAAGCAATAAACAATTGAAGTAGGGATGTCAATTGGACTGGATTTGATCCAGTTCGATCCAGTCCAATGTGAATCAATTATAAATGGACCGGTCCAATTGAATGTCTGGACCGTATAATCTGTTCAAATTTGTTTTAGTTTAGATTAATTTTTACTTTTTATCCAAATCCAGTCCATTGGCACCTATTTTCTTATTTTATAGACCATAAAAATTCTCACACCAAACACAACCTAAATGAAGTGACATCAAAGTGGGGCCATAAAAATTCATTGAAGGCCATAATTGCATTGTAGCAAAAATAACTATTCACCCGTACGTCCCCACCTCATTTCTGATTGTGAAATGGACAACCTTTGTTTCCTTGGTTCTAAGAACGTGGTTAATTCAAATCTATTATTTTCTTAATTTAATTCCATTCGATTTCTTGAGAGGTCCTATTAAAATATTATTTACTACAAAGAAAGAAAGAAATAGGTACAGATGCATATCAAACACAAAAATGTTTTAAATGAAGTACAACCAACTTGGGCTCAGGATTGGAGTGGGCACAAATAATTAAATAAAACAATGACACAACCAACAGACTCACTACTATAATCTTTCCAATAAAAGAAGAGTGATCCAATAAAACCAAAAAGATACAGACATGGATTTTGGAAGCCTTAAACTTTGAACCAAGTATTCTTTCATAACTTAATTGTTAAATTAGGTAAGTACGGAGTCATTATTCTATTAAACTTAACTGAGTGGACAGTCCTGGCCAATTCAGTCAATCCCATGAATCTAACAAGGAAACTCAACATTTTCATGTTTTATATAAAGAACATGTAAAACAATGTTTTAACCTTAATCATAGAAAGCCGGATTAGATCTCAGGTTTCTATATATGGAGGGACACTGAGTGACTATCTCAGATATTGGATTATTGGCAAATTTAGGTTTTATTTGGAAGTGATGTAGATTAAGAAGCGTGTAATTATGATTTACGTAAAATTCTACTCTGGTTTTGTTTTGCGTGCACGCGTTTGTATGGAATGGAGTTTTATGTTAATAATCGATGTAAAATCTCATCAAGTATAAAGTTTTATATCGATAATCGATGTAAAAAGTACATTGATTTTATCGATGTAAAACTTTACACTCTTCCACCAATTGGTTTTTCAAAAAGCAACGATCAGTTTTACGGTTTAGTATAAAATGTTATCAATGTATTTTTACACCGATGTCGTTTTACACTGATTCCAAACACAGCCTTATGAAAAGTTAAATAATTAAAAAGTTTACAGTTGCATGATGAGTCCATCTATTTGAAGCATCTCATGGTCTACCATAATGAACAGTTTAATTCCAAACAGTTGGCTGCTTTTAGGGGCTGTTTAACCAGTAATAACACCTTGAGGCCAAATTAGCTGCAGTCGATAGCTTTGTGAGGGGCTATTTAACCAAATAATAATAATGCCTATGGGTGCAAATGGATGGGATCATGATCCGAGATTCGATCTTATTTGGTCAAATTCGGATTACTCCTGTTCGGATCTTCAAATTGGATTGGATAATAGGATTCAATCACCTTCTATCCGATCCTAGATATATTATATATTTATAATTAAATAAATAAATATTACATATATATGTTGCTTATTTATTTATAAATATATTTTTATATTATATTTTATAAATTTATTATATTATTTATTTTTTTATAAAAAACATGTATACATATGATAAAAATAATTAAAAAGTATTTGCATTTTTGTTTTTTTACTTTATTTAAATTAGTATATTTTAATTTTCTTTTAATAATTTATTAATTTTTAAAGAAAACAAGTCGGGTCAGATCAAATCCAAAGATTCAAAGATCCAAAGATCCAAAGATTAGACTTATTGTTAGGATTCAAATTCTAATCGAGTCCTATCTAATTCGATCAGATCTTCGGATCCGACCTGAACAGTGTCAGATCGGATATTTGAATCCAATCCGATCTGTTTGCATCCCTAATAATGCCCCATGTCAGCCATCAAGTGTATATGCCCCATAACCACTCCAGTCTCAATGGTTTTTGGAAAATGATCAAGTCATGGGTGAAACGGAATCGGTTGACTGAATAGTTTTTAGGCCAAATGGTCCGACTGTCCAGGTGAACGGTTCGAAAACCAAGGTGGAAACAAAGACAATTAACATGAAGTTGGAGTTGTCTCTTTCTGATTTTCTTTCCTCCATTTGGGTAAAAAGTATGAAACTAATGAAACTGTAAGATGGTTTAGCCAGTATTTGGTTCCTATTCTATATGAGGTTGACCCAAATTAAGCATTATATATATTAACAATACTTGGAAGAGCTCATCTTTGAGGTAGGTCATACCCAAAAGCATACATAGCAACAAAGTGGGGTGACCCAGGAGACATATCCAGTGAATTCAAGCCTTATTATTCTTAGATGTACTCAAGAAATCAGAGAAAAGTTGTTCTTGTAACTAGAGGGCAGTGATATTTATTTTAAAACATTTTCAAAAAATAAAAACACAATAACTAATTGAATTGAATTGGTGAAATGGGTTTACAGTTCAATTATAGGGGCTAACTGATCATTGACTGGTTCAATGGTTTTTGTGTGAATAATGGATTAGAAATGAATCCAAAGTGGGATTGTGATCAGATCACTGGTTCAATGATAGATTGAAATTAAAGCAGTCCTTGGCAGTTCTGGATAGCAGGTAAAAATGGGTTTCATGATGAGGATTTGAGTAAATGCCATGAATAATAATTCATTAGGATTTGGAGAAAATGAAGTAATTTTGTGATGTAAACTTGTACACCCAATTTCAGCATCACTTGAGAAACCACACTGACAATGACTATGCACAACATGGCTTCAACAGTCTAAACACTGAAATTTGGAGATAAGGGCTTATTGATGCAAAATAGTACAAAACACCGGAGACCCTTTAATTGACCAAAATGTATCCTTGATGCATGCATCAGTGAATGATCTTTATTTCTTTGAAAAGTGTGCCACAGGCCCACGAGCACAGTAAATGCATAGATATGAACTTTTGTAAGCCCTTTTCACATTCATATTTTCTATGTAGATGGTCATTGGAATCAGTGCACGCCTGACGCTTCCTTCATCTATGCGTGTGCCCTTTTGGGAGGGCTGAAAGCCTGAAATGCAGCTGCATTTTGGCTTCGTGTTTGGTGAAAGATTCCGGAGAGCCAAATCGTCTGTTGAAAAGCTCTCCATTGTGGCCTTGTGGTTGTGGATAATATGCACATGGTCAAGGTTTTTAAAATCGATCCGGAGGACGAACCGGTTAGGGGTCTGGTTTTTGGGTTAAACGGTTTGATCATTCAAATCGAATAGTCAGCCCATTCTGACAAAAAATTAAAAAAATTAAAAAAATAAAAAGTATTCAAAACCGTTCAAATGATTAACCGCTTGGGTCAGTGGCTTGCTGACCAAAATCAACAGTTTTTGGTAAAAATCCATTTTTGGAGAAAACAGAACCGGTCACCTGACCAGTTCCCGGTTTTTCCTGGTCCAACCGTCCAGTCCAATCCGATTTTGAAAACCATAGTGGATACTATGTATTTTATGATTGGCATGCATGGGAGCATTATCCAAGTTCTCAGTGGCACATTCCTGCCGGGCATTGAAAATATCTCCCGATGATGACTTCGTCATTTCTGAAACTATCATGAGGGGATATTCCCAATACATGGCGGAAATATGCTATGGAACGTTGTGGGGCACCCCTTGTGGGAAGCAAATATGAACTCGGCTTATCCTAAGCATCCTTTACTATTATCTGAATACCCAACTACCCATTCAAGAGGGTTGAAGCACAGTGACTTCATGAGGCTTTTCGAGGTCATCTCACACAAGACAACTTATAAGTTATGTTCGGTGAAAAATCAGAATAACCCAAATCAACTGTTCATGAGTTATTTGAAGAGATGTTACATACCATAACCAAATACATTAAAGCATCTAAACCACCTTAGCTGAATCTTCAGCTCAGCTTCTCAAAGTGGCGCTGATTTCTTTGACATTTTAGGTGGTTAATCACCCCTTATCAGAAAAATAAAATATAATAATTTAAAAAAAGGAAAACAAAAAAAATACAGGTATCTTTTAAACTATTTTCATCATATATATATATATATAAATTTTATATTGTATTTTTGTAAATTTGTTATATTAATTATTATATATATATATGATGAAAATAGTTTAAAAGATATTTGTATTTTTTTATTTTATTTTTTTAAATTATTATATTTTATTTTTTTAATAATTTATTATTTTTTTTAAGAATGTTAAATATTGGATCAGATCCAAAAATTTGACTTCTTCGTCGGATTTGAATTCGAATCCATATTTATGAGATCTAATCAGATCTTTGAAATCGGAGCAAGTCGAATCAACTCTTAACAGTATCGGATCATATCGACTTTTAACAATATCGGATTGGACTCAGATATACTCTGATTCAAATATGATCTGATCTATTTGCATCCCTAATTGTCAATAAACATATTTATACAACGAGCACTTTAGTTGAAACAAAGCTTATTTTCACTAAGCCCTCCCAAACGAGCCCATAGTCTTTGACAGCTGTTTTTTTGCACCAGAAAAAGAAATCTTACACAGTTGTTTCGACATATTGTCATTAATGAAAATAATAAATGAACCACATTGGCCCCATGTGAAGGTGATCATACTATGTTGCTTATCAGTCATCATCAACCTATGTGGAAATCAAAGGACAGAGGTGATACACATTAATTATAGTTGGCTTTGGTGAGGGAAATTTACTTAAACATTACCATGTGTTTTTCTGAGAAATACTTAAACCTCCCTTATATCTTATATTTTGATATTCATGAAAAGTACTTCATGTTTTAAATAAATATGCAAATGCATCCCTTTCCTTAAATTGTCACAACATAAAAAGTTGATGTAATGCTTTAAAGTTTTTTAATTCTATTTTTATGCCTATAAAAAGTTCATTGAAATGAAAATAAGGTGATCCATTTATTTAAGTGGGCTTCATTGTTCACTTTATCAAATGAACAACAAAGTCAGGTTGGAATGACTTCAAATCAAGTTTGGATTGGGCAAAACCCATACCCAACCTGAGTCATTTGACATTGTGGCTTGTACAAATTATTATTAAGAGCCCACCGTTCACTGGGGTTCCACCATAAAGATGAAATGGGGAAATATGTACCAGAAAATGTGCTTTTCCTGTGATAAAAAAGGATGCCTTGATCAGATGGTTGCAGAGTACCAGTGTCAGACCATGCTGTCTGTAAAATAAGTCTTTTCTTATCTAGTTAGGTCTTATTCTGTATCTTCTAAATATCCAAAACATATCAAGTCATGAGGGCCCACATACAACCTCCTAATCTTATGATGAAGGCAGTTTTCACACTCATTTTTGTTTTGGTCAAAAGTGGAGTGAGAAATGTAATTCTCGTTGATGAAACTTTCAGGAAAGCTTTGGCTGTTTGGGAGCTTCTTCCACATGACACATTGCCTCATTCAGTTTTTTTAGGCTTAAAGAATATTCATTGCAATAGTTTTTATAGCTATCAAACAGCCAAAGCTTTTTCAGCAGGGCCTCCCTGGATGACATGTTAGCTTACAAACACTCAGTATCGGTGCTAAATACATGGCTGGATGGAGATGGGAGATGGGGTCGCCACAATTGTGAACATCTCTGCATCACTTTAACATACAATTATGGTCGGCAGGGGTGTATCGGTGCTTTAAATCATGTATTTTTTTTTTTTCAAATTTTAATTATATATATCAAGGTTCAAAAAATCGTTATGTATTGGCCCATATTAGCTGATATGTATCATATCTTCCGATACGTCCTTTTGTATCACGTCAGGGCCTGGTTCAGAGGGTAGTCGGGACTTAAATTGGCCCCTCTGAACCAAAATAAAAAAAAAAAGTGAAATTAAAGGGCCGACATTGGCCGATACATTTTACCGGCATATCAACCAATATCGATACTTTGAACCTTGATATTATATATATAAAATAAAAAATTAGGTTCTTAAAAATACCTGTAAACAAATATACCGGATATCCAAAAATACAATATGATACGCCCAACATAAGATGGATTGGATGTCTTGCTCTGACAATATTCACAAGGTTTGTTTGATTACAGGAGATCCGGGCTCAGCTGGGTGAACTAATGTGTCACGTAGGGAGGGCCTATTGACAGCCCAAACTGTGTTGACTATGCACAGCCAAAGTTCTCTGTCATTGTGTTGGGCCTATAGGGCCTATAATTAGTGGGTTAATGGGGCTGGGGAAGAAAGGATGCGAACATGGGTTAATCGGCTTTACAACTCAAGCAACATGCTTTTCTGCAGCTTCATAGCTTAGGGCTACAAATGGAATCTATTGTCCAAATTCAATATACATATATACTTGTTTGAATGTAATGCAGTTATTTTTGATATATTTAGTTTGTAATATATAATGTCAAAGTCATTTTTAGTTCATTTTATTAATAATACAACAAATTTTGATAATTTTTAGTTTAATTTAATAATGCTATTTAATATTCAATTGCAATCCCAATCAATTCACAATATAAATATAAATGAATCAAATCTGAATCTACCTATATCTAATTTGATCGATCCATTTGCAGTCCTAGTCAAATATGTGCCTTCTTAGTGGGAGGGATGCCTACTGACCACCTACACTGTCATCGGAAATTCTTACCTTCCCGGCCCTAGAGAGAACCATCATTTTAGGCCAGCTCTTAGCATCTAAACCATCAAATGCCTTCTAGGATGGGCTGATGTGACAAAAAGAAGTGTCACATGTTTTGATGGATGTTAGGCGACTGGTACATAGGGATGAAAATGGATGGAATTCAAATGGAATCAGATAATATTTTATTTTGAATCCAATCCGAATTTGACTTGATATCTAACAGATATTGAAAATTAATATTCAAATTTGAATCCGATTAAATATTTGAATATTTGATTCAATTCGAATTTGACCAATTAATTATATTAGATAATTAATAAATATATAAAATAAATACTTTATTTATATAAAATATATGAATATATGCATCAAATTGTGTTGCCTTCTACAAAGTGTAGAAAGGATCAAATTGTTTAATTATTAAAAACAATATGATCCCAGTCATATATGGTCAAAAATTAAAACCTCATTCTAATTCACCATGAACCATCCGGCTACACTTGCTAAACACACTTTAAGACTAATTAGAAAGGGTTCAACTATGATGCCAGAAAGACATGTACCAGAAAGGGGTTCAACCATGATATGGGAAAGATATGATATCTGAAAAAATTTTGACAACTCAACTAGCATCATACGTGTGGTAGCCAATCAAGTAGGGGTGGCAATTTTCCCCATACTTGACGAGGTCGGGTATGGGGTTACTTTTGTAGGGCCAGGGGTTAGGGATGGGGCTATACATGAATCCTTGATCAGGTTCGGGGACGGGGATGGGGAATGCAATCCCCGCCCCGCCCCAACCCCTTTTAATATATATAAATATATATTATTTATATAATAATAATATTATATTATTCATTTTTTTTGTAAAAGATTAAAACTTAAAAACAAAAACTAATACTATTCGTTCTAAAAAACACTCGACAGACAAAGAACCTTGAACCTTAGTGATGGAGCGCAATCCGACCGGTCTTAGCTGTCAACGATTTTCCCTCTGACTGGAGCAACGGGGAGCCTGAAATGGAGAAGATGAGGAAACTCCGGGGGGAACCCGGTGAGATAACTCCGAAACTCAAGTTAGTATTCTCTCAAAGGCAAAGTAAAGACCAGATGGTGCAAAGTTTACATACCTTGTTGTTAGAGGTAGGGGGCCTTTTATAACCACTTCACGCACTCACTCCGAGGCCTCTGTCAGGTCGGGTATGATTATCTCTATTTCTGCCAGTTCGGGTGTCATCCTTTCTGTTGGGACAAAACCGCCACTGCTCCTTGTCGGAGCCGTCTCTGTAACTGGAGATGGTGGTGTCAGGTGGCGGTGGTAGGTGGCCGTTTGAAGTGCGGCCGTCAAGCGTCAGATCCCAAGTCAGTTAGGTGCGCCGCCCCTAGGTACAAACTTCCTTGGTGTCAAGCATGGTACGGTTTGGCATCCTAGAGGCGAAGTTCTGGAGTGGTGAGCGAGGTGAAGTCTTGAGTTCGGAGGTATGTCCTGTATTGCCAAGGTGCAGGCCAACTCGGTGAGGTGAGTCCCGAACTGCTATAAGGCAGGCCAGTTCGGTGAGGTGTGTCCTGAACTGCTATAAGGTAGGAAAGTTCGGTGAGGTGTGTCCCGAACTGCTCTAAGGCAGGGTAGTCTGGTGAGATGTCCCAAACTGCTATAAGGCAGGCCAGTTCGGTGAGGTGTGTTCCGAACTGCCATAGGGCAGGCCAGTTCGGGTTTGACTTGGGGCCCAAGGGAGAGTTCGAGTTCCCAATAGTGAGTTCGGGCTGCTGGTAGGGAGTTTGGACCACTAGTTCCTCTGGTGCTCGCGCCTTAGGCGTGCTGTTGTGCTAAGCTATTGCCTTTGCCACGTGTTGCGTAATTACGAGGTCGGGCCAAATCTTCCTTCATCAATTGCCCCCCACTCTTCGTGCCAAGGGTCCTGCCCTGGCGCGGGGCATTTCGTGAGGTGGTAGGTGGATTTGTCCCAGACTTCGGATCTTGATAACGCGAGGTGCTTTGTTAGGGTTCTTCGGTTTTCTGGAGTGTCCCAAAAGGTGGGAGAAATGTTGATAGACGTGGCGGTGCACGCTTATTTCAAATTTCAAAAAAGCGCACGCTGGGAGACGTGACAACGAGTCTTTTGATTTTGAAAAAAGCGCACCACTGCCATTTGGAAGGTGAGGAGACGTGCGCTGGCAGTTGTCAGTTACAGAAAGATGTGCATGGCGCATCGTCAGTTTTAGAAAGATGTGCGCCGACGTTTCGTCAATTTCAGAAAGACGTGCACCAATCAAGTCTTGTTCTCAGGGGACGTGTGGTCAACGCAAATGCGGGCCATCGGATTGGCTCTGATTTGTACTGTTGGTTCTCGGTTATTGTGGCTATAAATAGTAGGGGACCCCAGTCAATTTGTCACTTCTGCGATTTGCTTCTTGAGCTCGCTTCTAACTTTTCAGCTCGCGTCCAAGCCTTTCAGTTCACTTCTAGGCTTGTTATTTCGCCTTCAAGGTTTTTGCTTGTTCCAGTTTCCGGAGCCTTCAAAACATTTTTCGGGTGAGTACTTTCCTGAATCCACCTTTTCTCCTCGATGTCTAGCTTGGATAGCTCAGACAATTCTTCAAGTAGGTCTGATGTAGGTTCTACGAACCGAGTCTCATCCTCTGATGGCCTTAGTGATCCTGAGGTGGAACTTGAGGACGACTTCGAACCCGTAGGCCGAGCCACTTAGGGTAATTTGGCGTCTACCTCTCGTCGAGGTCAGATGCTAGATAGGTTTGGTCATTCAACCATGATGCTCGAGGGGCTCCAATCTCTTATTATCTCTTACAATTTGCCCGGGGGGTACGCATATTTCATTCCTTCGGGTAGCTTTCCTTGGGAACATGGTCTTGATGAGATCATGATATTTCGGGAGCAGCTCGCTGCGCGGCTACGATTGCCTTTCCACCCCTTCTCGTCGAGGTTATAAACCACTTCGGCGTTATCGTTGGCCAGCTTCATCCGAACTCTATTCGGAACTTGGTGGGGACAACCTCCATTTTTTGCGAATAGGGCTTCCCTTTAGACTTGGAGATATTCTCCTCCATTTTAATGCTCAAGAAACAAGCGGGTTCTCTTCCTGGGGGTAGGTGGGCGTATTACCTGTCTCCTCGCCCGGGTTTTAAGCTTCTGCACGAACTTCCCAACAAGGTCCCGGCGTGGAAGCATGACTACTTCGGGGTGCGAAGTGCACAAGGGTGGCCTTTTCAAATTGGGTGGGGGGAGGCTGCCCTTGATTCTGGTGTCACTCTCGATAAAGAGACGGTGAAGGGCCTCTGACAATGGGCACGACAGGGGTTAAAATGCCATCAGTACCTAACGGAGGCCAAACTTATTGTGGCCGACCTAAGTTCGGGTAGGTTCCTTGCTCAGAGGTTTCTTGTTCACTTTGTTCCTTCATTTTTTCTGATGCCGAACTCTTTTCTGTAGGTGTGATGGACTCAGTGAGGACTCGTGGGGGGCGCCTGTTCAAAGGCATGAAGAGGAGGAAGCGGGTCGCCAAGCGAACTCGTACCGAGCTGCCCCAGGATGAGGAGCCTCAAGCTCCAAACCACACGTCGGAGGATCTGCCCAAAGAGCCCAAGGTGGATCCTTCAATGCAGGAAGCGGCAGGGGCCCCTTATGCCGAGACCACTCACACGGGTGCTCCCACCTACTCTAGTGCTCCTGCTTACTCTAGGTCCGCTCATACGAGAGCTGGGCCCTTGGGCTCGGGAGCTCAAGGAGAGTTCATGAGTGTGTTGTCGCCGAATTACGCTCTTCAGAAGAGTAGGGAGGCCACTTTCCCCGAGGAGATCGCGGCGTGGACCGATCTTCCCTTGAACCAGGTCGCCTGTCGTGCCATAACTCATGCTATGGTGGTGAGTCAAATTTCGTCTGCTCTCTTTGTTTTCTATATTTCTTGCTGTCGTTAATCACTTGTTCCTTTTGGTAGGTGAACTCTTCTATTCACGCCTTAGTGGCCTAGGTGGAGAGGAGCTCGAGGCAGGCATGAGCTGCCGAAGAGGCTTTTCGCGTCGCCAAGGCGAATACCTGAGCTGCTAAGGCGGCTGCTCATGCTGCCGAAGAGGCTGCTCGCGTTGCTATGGCCAGACAGGCGATGTCTCAGCGGAATGCCGAGGCCATGGGGGTAGTCGTGAAGCATATGGCGGACCCTAGGTTGGACCTGCAGCATCAGGTCGAATATCTTCAGGAGGACATCAGGGAGAAAACGCAGATCTTTTCCCAAGGTATCGAAGATGCCAAGAAGAAGGCCATTGAGGACTACATTGTCTCGCCGCGTTTTGATGACCTGATGGTGGATTCTTACAGAAGGGGATTCAAACTGAGCCAGTGGAAGATCTGGAACACGTACCCCGACCTCGATATTAGTGCAATATCCACTTCGCGTATAACTCAGAAGATGGCCAACGTTGCTGATGGTGAGCTGGATTTCGAGGGCGAGGCAAGGCCTTTGGGTGTCATTGAAGTGCCTTCTGATGGGGAAGAAGTAGCTCCGAGCTTGTAAATTTTTTTTTATGTACTCTTCCTTTTCTTGCAATGGAATAGACAATCTTTTCAGTTAAGTGTTGTTCTTTTTTCTGAACTGATATTTTGCCGAACTAATAATATGCCCGATCTGTTTCTTGCTCGGGTTATTGCACTCGCGCTACCTGTTTCGGTGTTTAATACTTAGTCTCTGTTTTGCTTTAGTCTTTTGACTGATATTTTGCTGAACTGATAATATGCCCAACTTTTCTTTGCTTGCCTATGCCGAGGTTCCTCTTGTTAGCTCGGCATTCTAGCCCTTAGGCTCTTGTAGCGATTTCGTCCACTTTGCTTGGCGGTCTATAGGTAGTCTTGCCTTAAGTTAACGGTGTTCCATGCTTGGGGTACTTGTTTGCCTTCTAAGGTTTCGAGCTCGTATGCCTCCCCGAGCGCTCTCATTACTTTATAGGGCCCTTCCCAATTTGGTCCAAGTTTGCCCACGCCGGGTTCGGGCACCATAATCTTACAAAGAACCAGGTCGCCAACTCGGAAGCTTCGCTTCTTTACTCTGGCGTTGTAGTACTGAGCTACCTGCTGCTGATAGGCCACTGTCCGGATGTGCGCGAGGTCTCTTACCTCATCCAGTAGGTCAAGGTTGGTACGTAACTCGTCTCCGTTTGTCTGATCGTCATATGTTTCTAGTCGTAGTGTAGGTACTTCGATTTCCATTGGGATTACCGCTTCAGTGCCGTAGGTGAGGTTGAAGGGGGTCTCTCCCGTGGCGGTTTTTTCTATAGTTCGGTGAGCCCATAAAACACTTGGTAGCTCTTCTGCCCACAACCCTTTAGCTCGGTCTAGATGTGCTTTCAGTCCGTGCAGGATGGCTCTGTTCATTACTTCTGTCTGACCGTTTGCCCGCGGGTGCACGACCGATGTGAAGTTCTGCCGAATTCCCATACTCTGGCACCATTCTTGGAACTTGATATCCTTGAACTACTTGCCGTTGTCGGAGATCAGTACCCGAGGTAACCCGAAGCGACATACTATGTTCTTCCAAAAGAAGTTCTGTATGTTTCGGGCTGTAACTGTTGCCAGATGTTCGGCTTCTATCCACTTTGTGAAGTAATCTACTGCCACCACTAGGAACTTTCTCCCACCTGTTGCTGGCGGGAATGGCCCCAAGAGGTCGATGCCCCATTGTGCAAAGGGCCATGGGCTAGTGAGGTATTTGAGGTCGGAAGCAGGCTGATGGTGGATATTGGCATGCTTCTAACACCTGTCGCATTTTCTGACGAGCTCGACGGCTTCTGCCTTCATTGTTGGCCAGTAGTATCCTTGTCGAAGTGCTTTTTGGGCAAGTGCTCTGCCCCCAGGTGTCCGCCGCATAGACCTTCATGAGTGTTGCGGAGTACGAGCTCGGCTTCGGCAGGTCGCAGGCAATGCAAGTAGGGGAGCGTGTAGGACCGTCGGTACAATCGTTCGTCTATTATGACATATTTGGCTGCCTGGCGCTGCACCCTCTTGGCTGCATTGTGGTTCGCAGGGAGGGTTCCATCTAACAAGAAGCTCGCGAATGGGTCAATCCAGCTCGGCTCTGCTTCAAGGACGGGAGCGACCTCCTCTGCCCCACCGAGAATGCTAGGCTGAGTTAAGTCCTCTATGTACACGGTTCTCATGGTGTTGTCACTCGTGCTGGCTAACCGGGACAGAGCGTCGACCTCAGTGTTCTCTGACCTCAGGATTTGCATGATGAAGTGTGACTGGAAATTGAGCAGGGCCTCTTTTACTTTCGCTAAGTATGCGATCATGGAGAGCTCGCGTGCTTCGTACTCGCCCGTAACCTGGTTGACCACGAGCTGGGAATCGCTGTAGATGACTATGTGCTTTGCTCTTACCTTTTGCGCTAGGTTCAGCCCGACTATCAGTGCTTCGTACTCTGCCTCGTTGTTGGATGCCGCGAACTCAAAGCGTAGTGCATATTCCAATTTTGTGCCACTCGGGCCGCATAAGACTATTCCAACCCCGCTACCTTGCTGGTTCGAGGAGCCATCTACGTGAAGGATCCAGGGCTCCTCATCCCAGTTCACGCTTGGCCTAACCAGGAGAGATGCCACATTGGCTGCTACTTCACGGGGTTCAAACTCTATTGTCTTGGGAGCTCCGGGTTCACCCGAACTAGGGATCTCGGGCTCAACCGGTCCAGGGACTTCGAGGCTAAATGTGCACTCGACGATAAAATCTGCTAAGGCTTGGGTCTTAATGGTAGTCCGTGGCTTGTACTGGAGGTCGTACTCGCTGAGTTTGATGGCCCACTTCGTCAGCCGACCTGAAACCTCGGGCTTGAGTAAGATTTGCCTCAGAGGTTTGTCAATCAAGACGACGACGAGGTGAGCATGGAAATATGGGCAGAGTTTTCGAGCTGAAATCACCAGTGCGTACGCTATTTTTTCTATCTGCGGGTATCTCGTCTCTGCTCCTTGCAGAATTTTACTAACATAATAGACGGGCCGCTAGACCCGATCTACTTCCTTTATTAGTACCGAACTGATCACCTCGTCGCTTGCCGAGAGGTACAGTTCCAAGAGCTCGCCCTCCTCGGGTCTGGCTAAGGTTGGCACAATGGTGAGGTAGGTCTTTAGTTCGTCAAACGCGAGCTGGCAATCTCGGGTCCATTCGAACCCTTTGCCTTTGATTGCCTTAAAGAAAGGTAGACAGTGGTCTGCCGATTTGGACATGAAGTGGCTCAGAGCGACTATGCGACCGTTTAGCCTCTGAACCTCTTTTACTTTTCGGGGTGGTTTTATATCTAGGATGGCCTTTATCTTGTCCGGGTTGGCCTCAATACCGCGCCGGTTGACAATGTACCCTAGAAACTTACCCAAGGTGACACCGAAGGCACACTTGTTTGGGTTCAGTCTCATTCTATATTGACGCAGAATTTGGAAGACAGAATCTAAGTCTTTTATTAATTCCTACAATAACTGTGTTTTGACGACCATGTCGTCTTCATAACATTCTATTTTCGTGCCAATTAAGGGTCGAAAAAGCTTATTTACAAGTCTTTGGAAGGTCGCCTCAGCATTCTTTAGTTCGAAGGGCATGACCTTGTAACAGTACAGGCTGAACTCGGTTATGAAGCTAGTTTTTTCCTCGTCGGACTGGTCCATCTTGATTTGGTTGTAGCATGAGTAGGCGTCTAGGAAGCTTAGCAGCTCATGTCCCGAGGTCGCGTCCACTAGGCGGTCAATTTGGGGCAGGGGGAAGCAGTCTGTTGGGCAAGCTCGGTTCAGGTCGGCGTAGTCGACGCACATGCGCCACCTGTCGTTTGCTTTTTTAACCAACACAGGGTTGGCTACCCAGCTCGGGTAATGAACTTCCCTTATGAAGTCCGCTGCGAGGAGCTTTTCGACTTCTTTGTCGACCGCCCTCCAGCGCTCTGGGGCTAAGTTGTGTTTCTTCTATCTAATGGGTCTGACTATAGGGTCAGTGTTAAGTTTGTGAGTTATAAGGCCAGGGTCAATACCAGGCATATCTGCCGCGGACCATGCAAAAATATATAAATTTTGACGTAAGAAACTCACCAGTTCAGTTCGTAGAGGCTCCTTGACAGAAGCATCGATCTGTAGCGTTCGTGCCAAATCTGTAGCCGAGGTCGGGACTGCAGTGGGCAAAGCTCGTTCCTCGCCCTGCTCCGTAGGCCGCTCCAGTTCGAGGTCGTCAGATACCTTGGTTTTTCCCTTTAGGGCGACAACATAGCATTTGCGGGACTCAAGCTGGTTGCCCCGCGCTACCCCCACACCGAAGTCCGTGGGGAACTTCATTGCCAGATAGTAGGTGGAGACCACTGCCCGCAGAATATGCGTAATTGGTCGCCCTATTATGGCGTTGTATGGGGAGGGGGTTGCGACCACCAGGAAACCGTGGTTGAGTCTTACCGCGCAAGGCCATGTGCCGACTTTCATAGGTACTGTTATCTTCCCCAGGGGCCTGACTTCCTCTCTGCTGAAGCCCACCAGAGGAGTGTGTGCGGGCTTCAACTCGCTTCTCTGCAACTGTATTTGGTCGAACACCGATTTGAAGAGGATGTCCGCCGAACTGCCTGAGTCCACAAGTATGCGCCGGACTTCGAAGTCGCTGATCCTTAGTTTTATGGTGAGCGTGTCATCGTGGGGATAGTGAACACCTCGTGCGTCATCTTCTGTGAAAAAGATCGGTTCTTCCGTCTTCGACCTCTTTGGAGGGTTCTGCCCTTCTTGGGCCGCCTCGCAAACTGACGCCTGTGCTGCTACCAAAGTGCAACCTGCTACCACCGAACTGCCCACTATTACGTGGATGGTTCCCCAAACTGGCCTCTCTTCTAGGGAAGGTCACTGCAAGGCTTCGACGGTCTGCTGCTGGACTCGGGGGCATCCTTTCCATGCTCCCCTTGGCCGACCTGCTTTATTATTATTGTCGTTATGTACAAAATTTCTCAAGTATCCGCGACAAATGAGTCCCTCTATCTCGTCCCAGAGATTATTACATTGTTTGGTACTAGGACCGTGATTTTTATGAAAACTACAATATAGATTTTTATTTCTTTCGTTTGGATTACTCTTTAGGCGAGGTGGCCACTTTATGTAGGGGGTGTCCTTGATCGTCATCAAGATCTTGGTCCGCCTTGTGTTCAATGGCGTGTAATCCGTCCAAACTGCTAAGGGAGCTCGGGACGGCTAGCTTGGCTTTGCCTCTCGGGCCTAGCTTCTTCTGTCACCTGGGTTGGAGGGCTCACCTTCTCTTTTTCTTTTCTCGACCCCGCCTTCGGTTCTTTGGTTGATTTCTTCCTCTGTTCTCATGAACTTGTCCGCGAGCTTGAGGAAATTGGCCACGGTTGTTGGCTGGCTGGCCACCATGTGCCATTTGAACTCCTTGTGTGTTACCCCTCTTTTGGCCGCCGTGAGCTGCACCGTGGGGTCTAATCGCGGTATCTGCAAGCATGCCTCATTAAACCGCTTGATGTAGCTTCGGATGGATTCTCCTTCCCTCTTGATTACCCCGAAGATACTTTCCTTGGTTTTGGGGCTCTGCTTGCTGGTAACAAAGTGTGCGGTGAAGATCTGCACGAACTGGGCCCAGCTTCTTATTGACCCGGGAGCTAGGTTCCGGTACTAGGTGCGGGCCACCCCTGAAGGTGGTGGTGAATGCCACGGACATGCATGACTCATTGGCCCTAGCGAGGTGCATTTGTGACTGGAAAGCGTCGACGTGGTCGTTGGGGTCAAAGGACCCATCATACTTGCCCAGAGATGGAAGTTTGAAGTCTTTGGGCATGGGGACTGCCAAAAGTTCTGATGAAAGGGGGGAAGGAACTGAGAGAATTGGGACAGTTTTTACCTCGTCCGAGCTCATCTCTTCCTTGCCTCTGAGCTCGAGTAGGACACGAGTAGTAGTTCGGCAACTTCGTCGGCGCCTTCTTTGAGCGGGCCTGGTGTTGGCGCTGCTAGCCTCCGTGTTGCCGAGCTCGATGGGCCCAGAATGTTGGTCTGCTACCAGGGCGCTGAACCGGTTCTCCATGAGTGGGAACCCAAGCTTGGAGCGTTGAGGTGACTTTGTGGGCGAGGTTCCCGACCCACCTGCGAGCTGCGAGGCAGAGGTGATTTTTCTTTGCTTTCGGCCTGGGGATGAGGCCTGGCTGTTAGGGGGGTTTCTGAAGTTGGGAAGCTTCTCCTTGGTGAGGGTGTTCACCTTGAGGGGAGGCTTTAATCGGCTTTGGGACAGGGTGCCGGGGGGGAAGCAGTGACTGGTTTAGGGGTAGCTGAGGGAACTGCTGCTGATAATGGTGTTGGGAGAGGTGGTACAGTACCTGGTGTTGTTGGAGCTAATGCTGCTAGAAGTGTTGCATTTGGGCTTGCATTGCCCGCATGCATTGCATTAGGTCATCCAGCTGATTCTGGCAGGTCGCCAGTGGGACAACAGTTGGTTCAGCGAAGCTTATTTCAATAGGGAGTGGAAGAGGGGTGTTCAACGAAGGAAGGTTCAGGGGCGCCACTGCTTGTGGCACATTCAAACTAGGGATCCCATCCACTGAAAGAGGGATGGTGAACTGCCCAATGCACACCACGGGAACTTGGAGTTGCTCTCCGGTGGTTGTCGTTTCTGTGCCACGTCCGGCATTGTTGGAGGAAGCCATGGGTGTTGGAGTTTTTGGAAGAAGGGTAGGTAAGAGAAATTTAGAGGGAGGCTTTTAGAAGTGTTCCCACAGACGGCGCCAATTGATGGAGCGCAATCCGGCTGGTCTTAGCTGTCAACGATTTTGCCTCTGATTGGAGCAACGGGGAGCCTGAAACGGAGAAGATGAGGGAACTCCGAGGGGGAACCCAGTGAGATAACTCCGAAGCTCAAGTTAGTATTCTCTCAAAGGAAAAGTAAAGACCAGATGGCGCAAAGTTTACATACCTTGTTGTTGGGGGTAGGGGGCCTTTTATAACCACTTCGCGCACTCACTCCGAGACCTCTGTCAGGTCGGGTATGATTATCTCTGTTTCTGCCAGTTCGGGTGTCATCCTTTCTGCTAGGACAGAACCGCCACTACTCCTTGTCGGAGCCGTCTCTGTAACTGGAGATGGCGGTGTCAGGTGGTGGTGGCAGGTGGCTGTTTGAAGTGCGGCCGTCAAGCGTCATATCCCAAGTCAGTCAGGTGCGCCGCCCCTGGGTACGAACTTCCTTGGTGTCAGGCATGGTATGGTTTGGCGTCCTGGAGGTGAAGTTCTGGAGTGGTGAGCAAGGTGAAGTCTTGAGTTCAGAGGTATGTCCTGTATTGCCAAGGTGCAGGCCAACTCGATGAGGTAAGTCCCGAACTGCTATAAGGCAAGCCAGTTCGGTGAGGTGTGTCCCAAACTGCTATAAGGTAGGCCAGTTCGGTGAGGTGTGTCCGAACTGCTCTAAGGCAGGGTAGTCCGGTGAGATGTCCCAAACTGCTATAAGGCAGGCCAGTTCGGTGAGGTGTGTTCCGAACTGCCATAGGGCAGGCCAGTTCGGGTTTGACTTGGGGCCCAAGGGAGAGTTCAGGTTCCCAGTAGTGAGTTTGGGCTGCTGGTAGGGAATTCAGACTGCTGGTTCCTCTGGTGCTCGCACCTTAGGCGTGCTGTTGTGCCGAGCTGTTGCCTTTGCCATGTGTTGCGTAATTACGAGGTCGGGCCAAATCTTCCTTCACCACTTAGTTATTCACTTCTTCTTCCTTCGTCTTCATAGTCGACTCGCAGACCGCCATCGCTGTCGCCACTCACCCGTCGGACGTCTATTGTCGCGGACAACCACTCAAAGGACAGAGAGACTCAAAGAAGAAAGAATTGAAAACTAAAACCCAATTCTTCAATCTTCCTTCGTCTATCATCACCGACCGACATCGTCGTTGCCGTCACCCATCGAACTCTCTCTCTTGTCGCCAACCTCAAATCGCAACGATCCTCTCTCTCTCTCTTAGTCTTAGTATCTCTTTCTCTCATTAGTCTTGGGGTCCCCCATCCCCATCCCCATCCCCAAATGGTCACATCGGGGATTCGGGTCTCTAACGGGAATTCATCCCCGTCAGGGTCGAGGATGGAGGAGAATTCCTTTTCCCGATGGGGATCAAGGACGGGGATGAAGGTGATTTGGGGGTTGAGAATGTAATCCCCGTCCTGAACCCACCCCGTTGCCATTTCTATAATCAAGTGTTATTTATCAAAATTCATGGGTGGGTTTTGATTTATCAAAACTATTCCCATACCATATCTTTCTGACATCATAGATTTTCCCACCAGAAAAACTTACAACTAATCAACCGGCATCATAAAAGTTCTATTCAATCAGGTGGATTTTCATCTCAGTTCACAGGGGGTTTTGATTGGTCAAATCATTTCCATTATCATGTCTTTTTGGCATCATAGAATTTTCCAATTAGAAAATAAACTGCATGACCACATCTAACTCCAAGTACATAAGCAAGACGAAAACTGGGAGTCCGGATCTCTTACCCATGAGAACTCTGCCCACGTTTATCACAGCCACACATGGAGAACATCTCATCCTCTTCATAGTATCATGCAAGGGAGATGTTCCCAATTCACGGGGGTTAGTGTATTGTGGGTAGGCGTGGGCAAAGTTCTTGTGGGCAGGAGATCCGGAGTCGAAAACTGGGGTTAACACCCATAGATCTCCCCGTTGGCACAAGGTGATGGCATTTCCAAAGTTTAATTCGAATGGTCAAATCCTGTACAAATCAAGTTCTTAACATGAGATTCTGGTGGGTGAGTCAATGACATGAGCCGGGTCTATTTGATTGGATTCACCGGAAGATGTTCAAGTGGATTAGCTTTTTAGGCCCTTGAATGCAGTTTGTCCCGGCAAGTTCAAAACCTCCCCCAAACTAGTATCCTATATACCTAGCCACAATGAATATGGCTTGGGTCCACAATTTGGGCCTGGGAACAATCGAGCCCAATTCTGGTCCCAATAATTTGGAAGTATGAATTAGGTCCAACATCAGACCTAGTTAGCATACAACCTATAATAAAAAAAAGGCTTGCTGAAATATCCCCTGAAGTTTGTGACTGTTGCAGAAACCTCCCCTGAACTTCGTGACACAGTTGCCAGTAGACCCCCTCTGTTAAAATCCTCTAATAAAAGGCACAAACATGTCCAAAATACTCATTCAATTACTATTAAAATTGGTTTCTACATAAGAAAAAACAATACATACTTTATAAACAACAAGAAGTAGAGAATTTAAAGTTGTAGATTTTACCTTTGAGTGATTGATATGAAGGGCACATTTGAAAAATAAATCTATTTCAGAAAAGAGATTGGAGGGGTTTGGGCTAACCATTTGTATGAGAAAATTTAGAAAATAAACATTTTGGTCAGAAGTAACTGCATGGATATTTTAGACATTTTTCATACCTCTTTTTGGAAGATTCTAATAAAGGGGGTTTACTTGCAACTATGTTAGAATTACAAAACTTCAGGAGAGGTTTTAGCAATTTATCCTAATAAAAAAGAGCCCAAAGGCACAATAAAGTCGATAACCAATCAACCAGTAGCATATAAGTGGTAACCAATCGATTAGTATTCATCAAAATTCATAGGGGGTTCTGATTGGTTAAAGACTTAAATTGCATGAATCTGGAATTTTTGTAAGAAAGCAAATCCGATTTCCTCCTTTTCCCTAGCAAGATGCAGCATAAAAAGTTTAGATATTAGTTTTCTTTTCTCAATGTGTTTTTTTGCCATTTCAGAATACTTGAATAGCAAATAATACAGATTATTTGGCCAATCTGGGTCTGGAACCACCTGTGTCACAGTCAGACCTGACAGGAATTGAAAGTTTGAAATATAATTCGGTCAAGGTCTAGGAATACAAGGACCCAGTTTTTCTCTAAGACTAACTTTCTTGAGAGGACGCAATGCTAAGTCAGTATTGCAGAGAAAAAACAGAAACTGTGGTAATAGAAGCAGCAAACTTACATTTGAGAAAAACCTTGAAGAAGAATTTTCTTATGAATTTACAAGGCAGCTGCTTTGAACAAAAGCTAGCAACCTACTAAGAATTTACATTCCTCACCCTCAACCCACTCCGCTTTCCACACAGGCACATATTGGCCAAACGAAGACAAAAAGGAAAATCAAGGGGTAAAGCCACAATTAGTCCTCCTTTCGCTTTCTATACCACCTCTTCAACCTTTAATTTGATTGGCACAAGCTTCCATCAAATCGAAGCCTGAACTTTAATACCGTTTGATATACAGGTTTTTTTCTGTGTCAATGGACTATATCCTCGCTCCCAACACCAACGCTAGACTTGTCAACCATGCGTACATTGTACTGTTCATATACCCTAGCACGGTTCTCTGCCCACCATTGTTCTGCTTGTTTCTCACTAAACCGCTTCCGACTGCATTCAAATATCAGTGGTTAATTTTCCTTCAACAGAGGAATGAAAACTCTTATCCCACTTCACTTGATAAATCAAGGATATGATCCAGTTAAGAATTTAAAGAGTTGGTTATTCTATCAGATAGATGCAGCAGGGGCATAGCATACCTGAAACGGACTCTCTTCAAATCTTTGGCACCCCCAGGTAAGGATGTAAGTGTAATGTATACACCAGGCTCATCTTGCTCAACCCATTCAACCTCGTGATAGGATTCCCCTTCTGTCATTCTGATTCCATTCCTTGTTGTTGGTTCGGAATGACCAAGTCTATTCTGACTTGAATTACGGTTACTTGTGCTTTGCCCATTAGAAAGCACCAGGCCGTTTGATCCATTTGAATCTGGTTCATGAGAGGTTATTGGACTACTCAATCTGTCAGTAGGTGTAGCAGAAACATCAGCAGAGACAGGACTTGAACCTAAGGATGCAAATGGCAGAGGTTTGCTGTTTCGTGCTGCTCCTACAGGTAGCCTTTCAGCCATGTCTTTCAACTATTACAGAGCATTTTTTATTGGTTATTAGAGACAACATAGAAAGAAGAGAAAAATGCATGAATTTAGCAACCACAAGTTCATCAAAACAAAGAAAGTAGCAAGACTTGGCTTAAGTAACCTGATAAATCACCAAACAAGTGCCAATACCATTCAACCATTTGTTTTTCCAGTTCATCCAACTTTATGCTAATTAAAAAGAAAAAACCATCACATAGATAAGATAATCCAATAAATGTAGTCAGACATGATTCAGGCTCTTAGCATATACAAAAGTGAGCCATCTTGCTGGGACCCAGGCACACAAAACACTTATAGGGAAGAGGTGCACGCTTATTGAGATCAAAGAATTTATAAAGATAAGAGCTTATGTGTTTTATTTCCCTTTTTTTATAACCTGTTTTTTTATTTCCACTTGTAAGCTTCTTTTTGTATTATTTTCAATTTATAAGCTTTCTACATCCAAATAGATGCCAATCCAGCTTGCTGAGATCAGGACATTTTGGTTGCAAATTTGTGATCTAACACCAATTCTAACCATAGTAAGCATAGTAACATGTATGGGAAATAAATATATGGTGGGAAAACTAGAAAATATATGGGTATAATTTGCTTATAATAATTGATGATACAGTTAAAAATTCAGTTGGAGAAGCTAGTGCATCAAAAGATTGGTCTGTACTCGGTAACAAGCTTCATGTTTCTCACTGAAGAAAAGAAATTTGGATTCATGTTTGATACAATTTTGCCTATAAATTCAGGAAGTGAAATTTTGGCATAAATATGCATATGTATATGCAAACTTACAGCATTGGTAAAACTTGCTTTCAATTAGTAGCATTACAAACTCCTTGAATTATAGTGTAACTTTTTTTTGCTGACTTGTGTATTTCAGGACCTAACTTCTGGGAGGACGATTGGTAGAGGAAGCCTAGTGGACGGTCTCTACATTCTCGACAACAAAGCTGGTCTCTCGGTGTCATCGAGTCGCATAGTCAGTCAAATAAGAGTCAAATAATGTTGTGGCACAGTCGTTTAGGTCATGTTTCTTTCAAAATAATAAAATGTTTGTTTCCACTTTTATTTAAGTCGTGTTCAGTGTCAGAGTTCATGTGTCAAACGTGCCAGTTGACTAAACAATGTAGAACAACCATTCATTCAAGCAATAAAAGATCAAATGTTGTGTATTCTGATGTATGGGGGCCTACAAATGTAATCTCTGAGGGCGGATACAAGTACTTTATTACATTGATTGATGATTACTCTCGCTATACATGGGTAATCCCTATGTGTAGCAGAGACGAGGTTCCAAAGATAGTGAAAAACTTCCAAAGGATGGTGTTTACACAGTTCCATGTTGAAACACAGATCTTCCAATCCAATAATGCGAAGGAATACTTCCATGGGGAGCTCAATGAGTTCTTCGCCTCCCATGGGTCTATTCATAGAAGCTCATGCGCCAGAACACCACAACAAAATGGTGTTGCAGAAAGGAAAAACAGACACTTCCTTGAGGTAGCCTACGGGATGATGTTACATATGAATGTCCGAAAAAAAAGGTTTTGGGTGGATCCTATACTTGCAGCTGCGTATGTCCTCAACCGCATGCCCTCCAGAGTATTGAATTACATGGCCCCTCATCAGTTACTGTACCCTTAGTCTCCTTTATTTTCCATCCCCATGAGAGTTTTTGGTTGTCGGGCCTTTGTCCATGATTTGTCTCCCTCCAGAGGTAAGTTAGACCCTCGGTCCATTCCTTGTGTCTTTTTGGGATACCCATCCTCTCAAAAAGGGTATCGGTGTTTTGACTCGGTTAGTCGTAAATTGTGTCTATAGATGTGTCCTTTGAGTCCGAGCCATTCTTCCCTCCTCCTCAGGGGGAGAGTCGTAGTGTGGAAGAGGAGAAGTAGGTTCAGGTACCTCTTCCGTCTATTCTGGACCTCACTCCCTTCTGTGTCTTCCAACGTACTCGTCGGAGAGATCAACAGTGTGATAGAAATGTGGAGTAGCCAAACACTGAGCAACTGACATCATCAAAATCCCAAGAGGTAAGTCCAACCCCTAACCGTACTCCCACTGTAGACGACCTAGACATCCCTATTGCCCAACGAAAGGGAGTCAGGTCCTGCACTACCAAACACCCCATTACCCACTTTGTTTCCTATGACCACATTTCTCCCTTGTACCAAGCCTTCCTATCGGCAGTTGACTGCATCCCTGTTCCCAAGAATGTTGTAAAAGCCTTAAAATACTCTGAATGGATAGATGCCATGAAGGAGGAGATTGATGCCCTCCACAAAAACCAGACTTGGGAATTGGTGGATCCTCCAGAGGGGAAAGAACCCGTGGGGTGCAAATGGGTGTTCACAGTTAAGCACAAGGCAGATGGAACGGTTGAAAGGTACAAAGCAAGACTAGTAGCCAAAGGGTACACACAGGTATATGGAGTTGACTATGATGAGACTTTTGCTCCGGTGGCTAAGATAAACTCGATTAGGGTTCTCCTGTCCTTAGTTGCTAACTTTGACTGGGATTTGCATCAACTGGACATAAAGAATGCCTTCCTGAATGGTGACTTAGAAGAAGAGGTATACATGGTTCAACCTCCTGGATTCTGTGCCAAGGGAAGTGAAAACAAGGTGTGTAAGCTACAGAAGTCTCTCTACGGCCTAAAACAGTCTCCTAGAGCCTGGTTCAGTAAGTTTCACATGGCAGTTCAAGAGATAGGGTTCCAACAGTGCCAGTTTGATCATAGAAGAGATGTCAGGAGCAGGTTGCCGTATTGATAGTGTATGCAAACGATATCATCATTACAGGGGGTTGGAGCTCAGAGATACAAAATTTGAAACAATTCCTTGCATCCAAATTTGAAGTGAAAGATCTAGGACTCCTAAAGTATTTCCTTGGGATCGAAGTTGCCGTTCAAAAAGGGGTATCTTTGTCTCTCAAAGGAAATACACCCTTGATCTATTACGGAATACAAGTAAATTAGGTGCAAGACCGGCAGATACTCCTATGGATGTGGACCACAAGCTAGGTGAATGTATTGGTGAACCTCTGAAAGATGTAAAGCAGTTCCAAAAGTTAGTGGGAAGGCTGATTTATCAATCCATGACCCGTCCAGATATTGCCTATTCAATTGGGGTTCTGAGCTAGTTTATGCACTCTCCTAAGAAGCCACACCTGGAGGCAGCAGAGAGAGTCCTTAGATACTTGAAGAAACATCCAGGAACATGCCTACTATTCAGAAAACACAATCACCTAAAGGTGGAAGTCTTTACAGATGCTGATTGGGCAGGAGCTGTGGATGATAGAAAGTTCACTAGTGGGTATTGCACATATGTGGGAGGGAATCTGGTGACCTGGAAGAGCTGGAAGCAAGGTGTGGTAGCAAGATCAAGTGCAGAAGCTGAGTATAGAGCTATGGCACATGGGGTGGCTGAAGTCCTTTGGCTAAAGAACCTTCTAGGTGAGCTTGGAGTTGCTGTTCATAGTCCTATGTCTCTTTACTGTGACAACAAGGCTGCAATGAACATCGCCAGCAACCCATTCCTACATGAGAGTACCAAGCATATTTAGGTGGATAAGCACTTCATAAGGGAGAAACTGGAAAAAAGGGAAATTTGCATCCCATATGTCAACTCCAAAAAACAACTTGCTGATGTCCTTACAAAAGAACTTCCGTGTTCGCGGCACAATGAGTATGTGACAAACTGGGCATGATAGACATCTTCAGCCCAACTTGAGGGGGAGTGTTGTAAGGCTTAATTGTTCTTTATAACTGCTGTTAGTAGGACAGTTTTAGCGACTAGCCCTTTTTTTTTTTCTTTTCTTATTGTTCTTATCCTAGGATATGCCGCCAGGGGCATACTTGTAATTTCATCTCTTTTATAAAGATTGTTGACAGTTGTTTATGTATTCAGGTTTAGTACCACAAGGGTACTGTTGTAATTTCTCCTCTGTTTATATTGTTCGACTGTACTAGTATAAATATTAAAATCATTCCTTCGCCCCCTAAGTTCTGGAGGGCTTTCAGTCACTCGACTCACCTCTCTTCTCTCTTCTCCTCTCCTCTCTTCACTTGCTCTTGCTCAACATGGTATTAGACCAAGTCGTCCAGGCCTGAAGGGTGGTGTCAAGCTAACTACTGTTGCATCCAGTGCTGTCTCCAATCGAACTCCTAATCTGGTGAAGTCAATCGACCCAAAAGTTACAGAGTCTTTTCGTCTTCCAGCCTAGAAATTGCTCCTCCATGTCTGCTCGACTGTAGAGAGACTATTGTTTGCAGTTCGTAGAGGGTGTTCTGTCTTTAGAGAGACTATTGTTTGCAGTTCGTAGAGGGTGTAGAGAGACTATTGTTTGCTCATCTTCTGTTTGGCTACCTATTGCTTGAGGATTCGTAGAAGGAGCTCTGGTTTACAGTCAAGTAGTTCTGGTTTACCATAAGGGAGACTATCATCTGAAACTAAAAGAGGTACTATCATCCTTGTTTATTCGAATGCCTATTGTTTGCTGAACTGTTTGATGACTGTTCGGCTACCCTACTGTTAAGCAACTGTATTCCTTAACACAGTAACTGTATTCAAACCTTTTTTGTTGGCATTGTGGACTGTTGATGGTTTGTTTTAGCCGACTAATTGTCTGCTCAACATGAATCTTATTAATTGACTGTTCGGCTACCCTATTGATCTCCTTGACTGGTTAGCTATCAACCCTCCAAAGTAGGTCATTCAGACCTGTTCTTGTATTGCAACAACAATGTGCAAACTTGTTTCAGTGAAACCGTAGGTCAGAAGGACCTGTTTCAATACTGCAACAGTAGTGTTCAGTTTGTTGTTTGTTCTCAGTGAAACTGTAGGTCAGAAGGACCTGTTCTTGTATTGCAATAGCAGTGCTCTTTCTTTTGTTCTCAATGAAACCAATGGTCAGAAGGACCTATCTCTGAAATAGTCTTGTACGGCTGTACCTTTTTGGTTGTTGTTTCAACTTTTTATTCAGATATCATGGGTAGTGAAGATTCAGCCACATCTGGAGTTTCCTCAATGCTGAATGGAATGGGTGGGGGTGACCTATCCTTTCCTATGGCCGTTGTCCCTCTTGATGGTTTAAATTACCTGGAGTGGTCAAGAGGGATCAAATTATACATCACTGCAAGGGGAAGATAGGCTATATTAATGGGAGGATAAAAGAACCATCCTCCGGGAGTGCTGAATATGATAGATGGAATCAGGAGAACAATATTGTTATGTCCTGGTTCTTGGTTTCCATGCAACCTCAAATCAGGAAGAATTTCATGTGGGCTGAAACTGCGAATGAAATCTGGGAACAAGAAAAGTCTACATATTCAGAATTGCGACACTATGCCAAAATTTATCAACTGTAGGCAGCATCTTCTACTTGTAGACAAGGGGAGAGGTGTTTATCGGTCTATTACTCTGACTTAACATCTATCTAGAAGGAGTTGGATCACTACCAGAGTGTAGATTGGAAGTGTGATGAGGATGCTAAGAAGTACAAACAACTTGTCTCCCAGCAAAGGGTGTTTGCATTCTTACATGGTCTAAATCCTATGTATGAATCTATCAGGGTTCAAATGCTCAGCTCTAAGGATCTCCCTTCTGTTTAGGAAGTCTATGCTCTTGTACAATCTGAAGAAAGCAAGAGAAATTTGATGAACAGCCTTGGTGGGGATGTTGTTGTGTTAGTTGCAAAAGGGAGTGTGTCTACTGGTGTGGGATCTTCTTCCCGGAAAGGAGATCTCCAGAAAAAAATAGAAGATAAGGAAAAATTGTGGTACACTCATTGCCAGAAACCCTGACACACCAAAGATACCTGTTGGGATCTTCATGGAAAACCAAAATTGGCTCAAGATCTGTCTAAGAAGCAAGGTTCAAAGGTGAATAAGAAGTATGGACAGCAAAGTACAAAGAAACATCACATGGCCAACATGGCTACTCGGGAGAATTAGCCCCCCATTTCTACTGTGACTCAAGCACATCTCACTTGACCTGACCCGAGGGAGGACATTATGAATTTCTTCCATGACCATTTAGAACTCCATGGTAGAGCAATTCGTCAGATGGATACTCCTCCCTCAACCTCATTTGCATTTACGTCAGGTAACCCTGCCACTGCTTTCCATGTTGCTTCTCACACCCCTGACTCTCCATGCATCATTGATTCTGGAGCATCAAAACATATGACTGGTACGTCCTCTTCTTTTCAAACCTATCACCCTCTTTCTGGAAGAGACAAGGTGAGACTAGCCGATGGATCATACTCTTCCATAGCTGGTCAATGAACTCTCTCTCTTCCTCTTGGCCTTACCCTTTCTGATGTTCTTCATGTTCCAAATTTTTCCATTAATTTGTTCTCTGTTAGTAGTGTTATTAATTCCTTGAATTGCTCAGTGACTTTTTTCCCTTCTCATTGTGTGATTCAGGATCTGACCTCGGGGAGGACAATTGGTAGGGGTCGTATGCCTGATGGACTTTACATGCTGGAGAATAAGGCTAGTCTTCATGTTACAGAGTCTGAGTCAGTCCTGTAAGAAAAAAGTCTATTTATGGCATTGTCGTCTTGGTCATTTGTCTTTGAGTCTTTGAAAGTTGTATTCCCAAAACTGTTTAAGTCAATGTCTGTTTTTGATTTTTCTTGTCAAACGTGTCAGTTGAGTAAGCATTGTAGAACTCATTTTCTTCAAAGAAATAATAAATCTGAATCTCCGTTTCACATTGTTCATTCTGATGTGTGGGGCCCTGTTACTTTACCATCTGAGAGTGGCTACAAGTATTTCATTACCCTCATTGATGATTATTCTAGATATACTTGGGTATACCCGATGCAAACCAAGGAAGAAGTACCAAAAATCATTCAAGATTTCCAACAGATGGTCTTCACTCAATTTCAAACTGAAATCCAAATTTTCCAATCAAGCAATGCAAAAGAATTTTTTCATAGTGACCTCACGGAATTTTTTGTTTCGCATGGTTCCCTTCACCGTATCTATTGTGCCTGCACACCACAACAAAATGGTGTGGCCAAACGGAAGAACCGACATCTCCTTGAAGTGGCTCGAGGTTTACTACTTCATATGAATGTTCCCAAACAGTTTTGGCTTGAAGCTATTCTTTGTTCCACTTACCTTATAAACCGTAATGCCCTCTCGTCGGTTAGAGTACAAAGCCCCATATCAACTTCTCTTTCCTAAGGCTCCCCTCCTTTCTATTCCTCCTCGTGTCTTTGGTTGCCGGTGTTTTGTCCAAAATCTGTCTCCCACCCGTGGGAAATTGGATTCTCGTGCTATCCCTTGCATATTTCTTAATTACTCCTTCACTCAAAAGGGATACCGTTGTTTTGATTATGTTTCTCGTAAATTCTATGTCTCCATGGATGTTTCTTTCTTTGAAGGTAAGCCTTTCTATCTTGTTTCTCCTCAGGGGGAGTGTAGGCATGAGGAGAAACTGGTTCAGCTTCCCTCTCTCCCTAACCCTCCACCTTTTCGTGTTTTTTCTTGTTGTCACAAAGGCCAACCAGATTCAAGAGCTGTAGAGAATCCGAAAGCTGTACCTCCAGTGCCACCAGACTCCTCAGGGGAGGATCATACTCACTCAGGTATTTTGGCTCCCAATTATGTCATTGAATCTATTGAAAATGATTCATCTACTGCTAATGATCTTGACCGTCCTATTGCTCACAAGAAGGGTGTTAGATTGTGCACTACTAAACATCCCATTTCCAACTTTGTCTCCTATGAGAACATTTCATCCTCATTCCGTGCCTTCCTTACCTCTATTGACAGTGTCCCTATCCCTAAGAAAGTGGCAAAAGATCTTTCAGTTCTTGAATGGACAAATGCCATGAGGGAAGAAATTAATGCCCTTCACAAAAATGGCACATGGGAACTTATTGATCTTCCTAAGGGAAAGGTTCCAGTTGGATGTAAATGGGTGTTCATAGTCAAGCATAAGGCTGATGGAACAGTGGAAAGGTATAAAGCTCGCTTAGTGGCAAAGGGATTTACTCAAGTGTATGGAGTTGATTATGCAGAAACTTTTGCCCCCGTTGCCAAGATGAATTCCATTAGAGTCCTTTTCTCTCTTGCGGCTAATCTAGATTGGGTTTTACACTAGCTGGACATCAAGAATGCATTCTTGAATGGTGACCTTGAAGAGGAAGTGTACATGATTCAACCTCCTGGTTTTCTAGCCCAAGGCAATGAACGAAAATTGTGCAAGTTGAAAAAGTCCTTATACGGGCTGAAACAATCACCAAGAGCTTGGTTCAGCAGATTCCATGTGGCAGTTCAGCAGAAAAGATACAGGCAATGTCAATCAGATCACACTGTTTGTGAAAAAAGGAGAAGGTAAAATTATTGCTCTAATTGTATATGTGGATGACATAATTGTTACTGGTGATTGGGAGGATGAAATTCATAAATTGAAACTTTTTCTTGCCACTCAGTTTGAAGTGAAGGATCTAGGACCTGCCACATACTTCCTTGGAATTGAAGTTGCCCGATCAAAGAAGGGTATCTTCATTTCTCAAAGGAAATATGTCCTCGATTTACTTCAGGACACTGGAAAGATGGGGGTGAAGCCAATTGACTCTCCCATTGACCCCAACCATAAATTAGGTGACAACTGTGGTGAATCGCTCAAGGATGTGAAACAGTTTCAGAGGCTTGTAGGGAGATTGTTATACCTTTCTATGACTCGCCCAGACATTGCATATGCTGTTGGTGTCCTCAGTCAGTTCATGCATGTTCCTAGGTCTTCTCATCTTGAAGCAGCAGAGAGAATCCTCCGATATCTAAAGAAGTTTCCGGGTACTGGTTTGTTATTTCAAAATCACGGACATTTGAAAGTTGAAGTTTACACAGACGCAGATTGGGCTGGATCCCAAAGTGACAGAAAGTCTACCAGTGGCTACTGCACCTTTATAGGAGGGAACCTTGTTACATGGAGTAAAAAGCAAAATGTGGTAGCTAGATCCAGTGTTGAAGATGAATATCGTGCTATGACCCACGGGGTTGCTGAAGGCATGTGGATAAAGAATTTGTTGGGGAAGTTGGGTTTCCTAGTGACCAAACCTATAACTCTATTTTGTGATAACAAAGCAGCTATAAGCATTGCTGCCAATCCGGTGCTACATGATAGAACAAAGCACATCGAAGTTGACAAGCATTTTATCAGAGAGAAAGTTATCACAAGCGAAGTGTGTAGCCCCTATGTCACTTCTGAGAACCAGCTTGCAGACATCTTTACAAAGGGTTTAAACCTTTCCAGACATCATGATCTTTATGACAAGTTAGGCATGATTGATATCTATGCTCCAACTTGAGGGGGAGTGTTGATAGTTGCTTATGTATTCAGGTTTAGTACCATAAGGGTATTGTTGTAATTTCTCCTCTGTTTATATTGTTCGACTGTACTACTATAAATATTAAAATCATTCTTTCGCCCCCTAAGTTCTAGAGGGCTTTCAGTCACTCGACTCACCTCTCTTCTCTCTTCTCCTCTCCTCTCTTCACTTGCTCTTGCTCAACAAAGATTAATATAAATAGAAAACTGGCAGCAACCAGTACTGATTTTTTTCTCCTCTCATCCGTACCTCTCTCTCTCTCTCTCTCTCCCCCTCTCAATCACCACGAGCGACCACACTCTCAAAAATTTTATGCTGAAATACGCACCCAATTTGGTGTTCATATTAAATTTCTTCGTTCCGATAATGCCAAAGAGTACACCTCAACATCATTTCAGCAAAAATTAGAGCACCATGGGATAATTCATCAAACTTCTTATGCCTACACCCCACAACAGAACAGTGTAGCTGAACGGAAAAATCGACATCTCCTTGAAACTGCTCGGTCCTTGATGCTCAATATGAATGTCCCAAAGCATTTCTGGAGTGACGCCATCCTCACATCCTGTTTTCTGCTGAATCGAATACCCATGTCCATCCTTGGCAGTCAATCCCCCTTCTCGGTGTTGTTTCCCACATTGTCTCCATTTCCTCTCACCCCAAGAGTCTTTGGATGTGTTTGTTTTGTTCAACACTTGGGGCCTGGTTTGGACAAGTTAGATGCACAAGCTACTAAGTGTATCTTCCTTGGCTACTCGAGGACTCAGAAAGGGTATAAGTGCTATAACCCTAAATTCCATAAGTCATTTGTGTGCTCTGATGTCACCTTCTTTGAATCAGTTCCCTTTTTCTCAGATGTTGTGGTTTCTTCTCCTTCCTCCGTGGTTCCTCTTCCTGTCCCTGTTGCAGATCTCCTTCCCGTGGCTCCCATTCCTGCTGCAGATTCACCTCCCATGCCAGTTAGTACTGAGAGGCCACTAATCACACAAGTGTATAGCCACAAAAGAGCCCCAGCTCCTCCTCCAATTTAGCCCTCGTCAACAGATCCTGTCACTGCTTCTTCTCCCCCAGATCTTGATCTTCCTATTGCCCTGCGGAAAGGTAAACGCACTTGTACTTCTCATCCTATTTCACACTATGTTTCAGCTGCTCACCTGTTTGCTTCTCAACGCAACTTTATATCATTGTTGTCATCTATTTCCATTCTCAAGACTGTCCAGGAAGCCCTTACCTCCCCAGGGTGGCTGCAAGCCATGGAAGAGGAACTCTCTGCTCTACAACACAATCACACATGGGAACTCACTTCTCTTCCTCCTAGTAAGCATGCTGTTGGGTGTAAGTGGATCTATATAGTGATGTATCTTCTAGATGGCAGTGTGGAGCGATTGAAGGTCAGGTTAGTGGCCAAGGGCTATTCTGAACAGTATGGTGTGGACTATATGGAGACATTCTCATGTGGCTAAAATTGGTTGAGTTCGGGTGTTGATTTCATTAGCTGCTATGTATGATTGGCCTCATGTACAACTTGATATAAAAAATGCTTTCCTACACGGTGATCTCATTGAGGAAGTATATATGGAGAAACCACCAGGGTTTGTTGCTCAAGGGGAGGATGGTAAGGTTTGTAGACTCGAAAAGGCAATTTATGGACTGAAACAATCTCCACGTGCTTGGTTTGGCAGGTTCAGTGAAATGGTGAAAGCCTTTGGGATGAAACAGTGTCAGGTGGACCATTCTGTGTTCAACCATGACTCAAAAGATGGGAAAATCTTGCTAGTGGTGTATGTGGATGATATTGTCATAACCGGGAGTGACAGTAACGGAATCGACAGGTTGAAGATTTGGGTAAGCTGAAGTACTTCCTGGGAATAGAGGTTGCAAGGTCAAAACATAGAATTAACTTATGTTAGAGATAATATGTTCTTGACATACTTGAAGAAACAGGGTTGTTAGGTGCTAAAACAACAGACTCCTATGGAACTCAATGCCAAGTTGAGTGTTGATGCAGGTGAAGAGTTTGATGATCCAGGAAGATACAGGAGGTTGGTGGGAAAGTTGAACTACCTGACCATTACCCGACCAGATGTATCATTTGTTGTGAGTATGGTGAGTCAGTTTATGCAACATCCTCGGATTCCTCATTGGGAAGCAGTTCTAAGGATTGTTAGGTACCTGAAGGGTGCTCCAGGTCGTGGTTTGCTATACCGGAGTGGAGGGACCCTTAAGATAGTAGCGTACACAAAGGCTGATTGGGCTGGTTCTATATCAGACAGGAGATCAACTATAGGGTATTGTACCTTCCTTGGTGGCAATCTTGTAACTTAGAAGAGCAAGAAACAAATAGTGGTGGCAAGGAGTAGTGTAGAAGCTGAGTACAGGGCTATGGCTCATACCACATGTGAACTAGTATGGTTGAAGAACTTGCTACAAGAGATGGGGTTCTCAGTTTATAAACCCATGAAACTATACTATGATAACCAAGTTGCTGTTCACATCTCTTCCAACCCAGTCTTCCATGAGAGAACTAAGCATATTGAGGTTGATTGTCACTTCGTAAGAGAGAAGGTGATAAGTGGAGTGATAACCACATCTCATGTGAGCTCAGGAAATCAGTGGGTAGATCTCTTTACAAAGGGATTGTCTCAGGGCAGAGTAGATTATATTTGTGAAAAGCTGGGACTATATGACATATACTCTCCAGCTTGAGGGGGAGTGTTAGAATACACGAATTAGGGGTATTTTGGACATTTTGGTTTATCTGTTTGAGAGTGAAAGGTCTATTTTATTTAAGTTTAAGTTATGTGTCCCATCTTTCATGAGAGACAATATGGTCTTTCTTGTAACTCTATTATTTGAAATAAATACAAGTGGGTCGGCTAGGGAGGACTGATTTTTCTTCTTCCTAATTTGGCCGAACTCTTCTTCTTCTTCTTCTTCTTCTTCTTCTTCTTCTTCTTCTTCTTCTTCTTCTCTACTTTAACCTAGAATCGAATAGGGTTTTCTTACAGTTGCAAAGGGATTCACCCAAAAGAAGGTATTGATTATAAGATCTTTGCTCCAGTTGCCAGGTGTTACTTTCTCATGTACTCAATTTTTCTTGGAAATTGCATTAATTGTATGTCAATAATGCTTTCTTAAATGGAGATCTACAAGAAGCCTACATGGATCCTCCTAGAGGATAAGACATGGGAAGAAAGGTGTGCAAGCTAAGGAAGACCTTATATGGCCTTAAACAATGCCCAAGGGCTTGGTTCAAAAGATTATGCAAGGCAATGAAGGTTGTTGCGTATAATCAAAGCAATGCTTATCACACTTTGTTCTATAAAAGAAATGAAGGAAAACTAACAACATTGATTGTTTATGTTGATGATAATGGTGGTTATTGGAAACGATTCAGATGACCTTAAAAAGTTGAAAGGCTTCTTAACTTCACAATTTGAAATTAAGGATTTGGGACCTCTGAAATATTTATTAGGAATAGAGGTGACAAGATCCCATGAGGGAATCTATACCCATCAAAGAAAGTCTGGATTAGACCTACTAAAGGAGACAAGGAAATTAGGAACTCAACCAACAGATACTCCAATAGAGTTGAATCATGGGTTGCAGGAAGATGATGATGAATTGTATTCTAACAAAGAGAGATATCAGAGATTAGTTGGTAAATCTGCTTTATTTATCCCTCACTAGACCTAATATTGCAAATGCAATCAGTAGTCGCTCAAGATTGAGCACACTTAAAAGGAGAAGAAAAAAAAATAAGAAAAGAAGAGGGAGAAAAGAGAGAGAGAGAGAGAGAGAGAGAGAGAGAGAGAGAGGGAGGTTGGGTTGATGTGTTTAAACAGCCGCCCCCCTCTTAAATTTATATACATAGTATCATACTTGTAAAAGGACTGAATTGCATAAATGGCAAGATAAAGCTGAAAAAAAGACTAATCCTAATCTTATAAAAGACTAATCCTAATCTTATCATAAGGAACTAATCCTAATCATAACTTATTGCTAACATACGAACAGTGAGGACCACCTTAGTGGGGTCCACATTAGTGTTCTCTATACTCCCCCTCAATGTGGACCCCACTAAGGTGGCCCTCACTGTTCGTATGTTAGCAATAATGCTTCTGGCTACTTCCAATATGTGTCTATTCTTTCTCTCAGCAACCCCATTTTGTTGTGGTGTATGAGGACAAGTACTCCGATGGATGATCCCATTATCAAATCTAAAAATTTTGATTTTGACCCTAAATTGGGTTAAAATCATATGATGAAAGATTCGGGTTAATGCTAGAACCTCATCTCAAGAACGCATGAGATAAGTCCACGAAAAACGAGTATAATCGTCAACAAACAGTAGGAAATATATGTACCGCCCCCCATGGCAGTGGTATGGTAAGGTCCCCAAACATCAGTATGCACAATTTCAAAGGGAATATTACTTCTATTATTACTTAATGAATAGGTTGTCTTGCAGTGTTTTGCAAGTTCACAACTCTTACATTTCAAACTTAACATCTAGATAGATTCAACTAAAGTAGGAAACAAACTCTTCAAAGCCCGAAAAGATAAATGACCCATCCTATTATGCCAAAGCATAACCTGATCAACAGACTGAGAAACACATGACCTCTTAGTCTCACTATCTTCCCAATGAGGACTCCCTCCAAGCAGATAGACTCCATTTGCCTCACGGCCAGTCCCAATCACCTTCATTGTCTCCAAATCCTGAAAAACACATCGATCTGGAAAAAATATTACTGAACAATTCTGGTTTTTTGTAATGCTACTAATTGAAAGCAAGTTAGTAATAAGCTTAGGAACATGCAAAACCGAATATAAGGAAATAGCAATAGACAACTTGATGTCTCCCTTGCCAGAAATAGGAACGAGGGAGCCATCAGCAATGGATACTTTGTCTCTGCCTGAAGATAAGTGATAGGTAGTAAATAGTGACGGAAAGCCAGTCAATATGGTCAGATGCTCCAGAATCTATTATCCATGAATGTTCTGTATTACCTATAATTGAGGCATGGTGAGTTGAGGCCCGATTACCTGAATGAGAAAAAGCTGAGGTAGGGGGTGCTGATGGTGTCTGAGGAGGTGGAGCTGAATTACCAACTTCAATTTCCAGCTGAACTAGAGCAGCTTGGACAGCAGCTAGAGTATCTAGAGGGTTGCCTCTCGTGCTAGATGATGTTGTACTATTAGTGTTAGCAGCCATATTTGCATTCCCCTTTTTATTTCTAAGTTTTGTTGAAACTAGATGTGGATGTAACTTCCAACAGGTCTCTTTAGTATGTTTAGGTTTCTTGCAATACTCACATACTAGGTCCTTCTTAGCTTCCTTCTTCATATCTCTTTCCTTATCACTCCCAGATTTGGGCTTAACTGCTACCAGAGCTGATTCAAAAGGCTGTTGCTGTAGCATAACTTTTCTCCTAGTCTCTTCGTTGTGCACTAAGGAATAGGCATGGGACAGAGTTACATTATCTCTTGTCAACAATTGCTGCCTCACAATATCATATTCCGAATTTAGACCAGCCAGGAACTCAACACTCTATTAGTTTTAATCTGTTTTCTATAAATCTGTGCATCCTTCTG
Source organism: Nelumbo lutea (assembly GCF_056320005.1). Classification (NCBI taxonomy): domain Eukaryota; kingdom Viridiplantae; phylum Streptophyta; class Magnoliopsida; order Proteales; family Nelumbonaceae; genus Nelumbo; species Nelumbo lutea. The sequence goes on along the minus strand of NC_142685.1, from coordinate 90,778,430 downwards.
ACTTTCCCATTCAATTGATTCAAGGTGGTCAATTTCATGCCATAGGGATTTCAAGATTGAAAAATAAACATTAACTTGTTTCTCACCTTGCTTGAGATTTTTAACCACACATTTCAGCTCATAAGCCCTAGCAACGTTAAGGGGCTGAGAGTAGGCTTATTTCACAACATCCCATATTTCTTTAGCTGTTTTTGCCTGTAAGTAATTTCGGCTTGTGTGGTTGCACGGAAATGCACAGCCATGTCATCACTAAATAATTTTCCTGAATCCACTTAACATAAGTCGGATCCTCCCTATTTGGTTCCTTCACATCTCCCAACAAATAATTCAGTTTTCCTCTTCCCCCAATGGCCTTCATGGCTGATTGGGCCCACTCTAAGTAGTTTGAACCATCAAACTTTACAGTTGTAATCTGGAAGGTGTTTTCAGTCATGCCACCTGAACCAGTCCCAAAAACACCCTCCCCTTGGTGCTTGAACTCCATTCTTGGTTAGGGGTTAAGCAAAAAACACTTTCTATTTACTGTAACAATCAACCTACTGGGTTTGAAAAAACTAATGACGGTAGATCTAGAAGCAGAAATCATATTCAGAGAAAAATAAATTCCAATTCACCGTATTACTGTATCAATCAGCCTACTAAATCTGAGAACCAATAGCAGTTGGCCTGGGTACAGAACTCCAAAAACAAAGATCATAGAACAGAAATCTGATAGCAGTCAAACTTAAAAACAAGTTTAATCCCTTATCCAGAGTAACAGTCCTGGATTTCAGGGTTTTCTCTTAAAACCCTAGAAGAGAAAAAGAAAAAAATTCTATATAGCCGTACCTCACAAATTAAGCTATCCTTGTTGCTGCCCTCAAGAAGGAATAAGACCTTACCCAGGAATTTCTGAAAAAAAAACTGATCTTGATTCAAAAAATTCTTGCTGAAATTCTGATCACCAACTTCAGTTTGCTCAAAACTGATCTTGATTCTGATCAACCCGAGAAACTTCTGAAACAGAACTGATCTCGGAGAAAAATCTTCTTGATCGCCAACTTCAATCTTGATGAGAGAATCAAAAAATCTGATTGGCACCTCCAATCTTGACCAAAGACCTAACCTTGATCACTTAATTCTGTAAGAAAACCCTATTCGATTCTAGGTTAAAGTAGAGAAGAAGAAAAGAAGGAATAAGAAGAAGAAGAAGAAGAGAAGGGTTCGGCCAGATTAGGAAGAAGAAAAATCAGTCCCACCTAGCTGACCCACTTGTATTTATTTCAAATAATAGAGTTACAAGAAAGATCATATTGTCCCTCATGAAAGATGGGACACATAACTTAAACTCAAATAAAATAGACCTTTCACTCTCAAACATATAAACCACAATGACCAAAATACCCCTGATTCGTGTATTCTAACACTCCCCCTCAAAGAGAATATATGTCATATAGTCCCAGCTTGTCACAAATATAATCTACTCTGCCCCGAGACAATCCCTTTGTAAAGAGATCTGCCCATTGATTTCCTGAGCTCACATGAGATGTGGTTGTCACTCCACTTATCACTTTCTCTCTTCGAAGTGACAATCAACCTCAATATGCTTAGTTCTCTCATGGAAGACTGGGTTGGAAGAGACGTGAACAGCAGCTTGGTTATCATAGTATAGTTTCATGGGTTTATAAACTGAGAACCCCATCTCTTGTAGCAAGTTCTTCAACCATACTAGTTCACATGTGGTATGAGCCATAGCCCTGTACTCAGCTTCTACACTACTCCTTGCCACCACTATTTGTTTCTTGCTCTTCCAAGTTACAAGATTGCCACCAAGGAAGGTATAATACCCTTTAGTTGATCTCCTATCTGATATAGAACCAGCCCAATCAGCATCTGTGTACCCTACTATCTCAAGGGTCCCTCAACTTCGGTATACCAAACCACGACCTGGAGCATTTGTGTACCCTACTGCTTCCCAATGAGGAATCCGAGAATGTTGCATAAACTGATTCACCATACTCATAGCAAATGATATATCTGGTCGGGTAATGGTCAGGTAGTTCAATTTCCCATCAATCTCATGTATCTTCTAAGATCATCAAACTCTTCACCTGCATCAACACTCACCTGCATCAACACTCAACTCAATGCCAAGTTGAGTGTTGATGCAGGTGAAGAGTTTGATGATCCTAGAAGATACATGAGATTGATGGGAAATTGAACTACCTGACCATTACCCGACCAGATATATCATTTGCTATGAGTATGGTGAATCAGTTTATGCAACATTCTCGGATTCCTCATTGGGAAGCAGTAGGGTACACAAATGCTCCAGGTCGTGGTTTGGTATACCGAAGTTGAGGGACCCTTGAGATAGTAGGGTACACAGATGCTGATTGGGCTGGTTCTATATCAGATAGGAGATCAACTAAAGGGTATTATACCTTCCTTGGTGGCAATCTTGTAACTTGGAAGAGCAAGAAACAAATAGTGGTGGCAAGGAATAGTGTAGAAGCTGAGTACAGGGCTATGGCTCATACCACATGTGAACTAGTATGGTTGAAGAACTTGCTACAAGAGATGGGGTTCTCAGTTTATAAACCCATGAAACCATACTATGATAACCAAGCTGCTGTTCACGTCTCTTCCAACCCAGTCTTCCATGAGAGAACTAAGCATATTGAGGTTGATTGTCACTTCGAAGAGAGAAAGTGATAAGTGGAGTGACAACCACATCTCATGTGAGCTCAGGAAATCAATGGGCAGATCTCTTTACAAAGGGATTGTCTCGGGGCAGAGTAGATTATATTTGTGACAAGCTGGGACTATATGACATATATTCTCTTTGAGGGGGAGTGTTAGAATACACGAATCAGGGGTATTTTGGTCATTGTGGTTTATATGTTTGAGAGTGAAAGGTCTATTTTATTTGAGTTTAAGTTATGTGTCCCATCTTTCATGAGGGACAATATGATCTTTCTTGTAACTCTATTATTTGAAATAAATACAAGTGGGTCAGCTAGGTGGGACTGATTTTTCTTCTTCCTAATCTGGCCGAACCCTTTTCTTCTTCTTCTTCTTCTTATTCCTTCTTTTCTTCTTCTCTACTTTAACCTAGAATCGAATAGGGTTTTCTTACAGAATTAAGTGATCAAGGTTAGGTCTTTGGTCAAGATTGGAGGTGCCAATCAGATTTTTTGATTCTCTCATTGTTTTAGCACCTAACAACCCTGTTTCTTCAAGTAGGTCAAGAACATATTTTCTCCGATATAAGTTAATTCCATGTTTTGACCTTGCAACCTCTATTCCCAGGAAGTACTTCAGCCAAATCTTTCGTATTGAAGTGGTCTTGTAGGAATTTCTTCAACCTGTCGATTCCGTTATTGTCACTCCCAGTTATGACAATATCATCTACATACACCACTAGCAAGATTTTCCCATCTTTTGAGTCATGGCTAAAACATAATGGTCTACCTGACACAGTTTGATCCCAAAGTCTTTCACCACTTCACTGAACCTGCCAAACCAAGCACATGAAGATTGTTTCAGTCCATAAATTGCCTTTTTGAGTCTACAAACCTTACCATCCTCCCCCTGAACAACAAACCCTAGTGGTTGCTCCATATATACTTCCTCAATGAGATCACCGTGTAGGAAAACATTTTTTATGTCAAGCTGTACGAGAGGCCAATCATACATAGCAGCTAATGAAATCAACACCCGAACTCAACCAATTTTAGCCACAGGAGAAAATGTCTCCATATAGTCCACACCATACTGTTGAGAATAGACCTTGGCCACTAACATGGCCTTCAATCGCTCCACATTGCCATCTGGAAGATACATCACTGTATAGACCCACTTACACCCAACAGCATGCTTACCAAGAGGAAGAGCAGTGAGTTCCCACGTGTGATTGTGTTGTAGAGCAGAGAGTTCCTCTTCCATGGCTTGCAGCCACCCTGGGAGGTAAGGGCTTCCTGGATAGTCTTGGGAATGGAAACAGATGAGAGCAATGATATAAAGTTGCGATGAGAAGCAAACAGGTGAGCAGCTGAAACATAGTGTGAAATAGGATGAGAAGTACAAGTACGTTTACCTTTCCGTAGAGTAATAGGAAGATCAAGATCTAAGGGAGAAGAAGCAATAGCAGGATCTGTCGACGAGGGCTGAATTGGAGGAGGAGAAGATGCTCTTTTGTGGGTATACACTTGTTTAATGGGTGGCCTCTCAGTAGTAACTGGCATGGGATGTGAATCTGTAGCAGGAATGGGAGCCACGAGAAGGGGATCCGCAATAGGGACGGGAAGAGAAACTACGGAGGAAGGAGAAGAAACAACAACTGAGAAAAAAGGAACTGATTCAAAGAAGGTGACATCAGAGCACACAAATGACTTATGGAATTTAGGGTTATAGCACTTATACCCTTTCTGAGTCCTCGAGTAGCCAAGGAAGATACACTTAGTAGCTCTTGCATCTTACTTGTCTAAACCAGGCCCCAAGTGTTGAACAAAACAAACACATCCAAAGACTCTTGGGGTGAGAGGAAATGGAGACAAGGTGGGAAACAACACCGAGAAGGGGATTGACTTCCAGGATGGACATGGGCATCTGATTGATCAGAAAACAAGATGTGAGGACGACATCACTCCAAAAACGCTTTGGGACATTCATATTAAGCATCAAGGACCGAGCAGTTTCAAGGACCATGGTGTTCTAAGTATTGCTGAAATGGTGATGAGTTGCACTCTTTGGCATTATCGGAGCGAAGAATTTTAATATGAACACCAAATTGGGTGCGTATTTCAGCATAAAATTTTTGAAAAATGGAAAACAATCCACTGCGATCTTTCATAAGATAAATCCATGTCATCCTTGAAAAGTCATCAACAAAAATTACAAAATACTTATAGCCATTGTATGACATCACTTTGATTGGACCCCAGCCATCAGAATAAACTAAAGAAAAAGGACTCGAGACACGACTATCAACTCTTGGACTAAAAGAGACTCTATATGATGTTTCCCTAGTTGACATGACTCACAATCTAAAGATGAAAGATGACTCAAGGAAGGGACCAGCAAGTTCAGAGCCTTGAGAGAAGGATGACCAAGTCTGCAGTGCCATTGAATAGGAGTAAGAGACGACTGAAAAGCTACTGGAGGGCCACCACCATCAAGGTAATACAATCCACTTGCCTCATGCCCTCCACTAATCTTCATCCCCATCTTGAGATCCTGAAACACTCAAGAAGAGGGATAAAAGGTTATAGAACAATTAAGAGACTTGGTTAATCTACTAACATACATAAGGTTAAAGGGGAACTTGGGAACATATAAAACAGATGATAAAGACAAGGAGGAGAGATCGACATCACCAACACCACAAATGGGAGATGTAGAACCATTAGCAAGTGTAACCATTTGAGATGTGGAGGGCCGAGAAAGGGAAGAAAATACATTAGGGGTCCCAGACATATGGTCCAAGGCTTCGGAGTCAATGATCCAGTGTGGGGGATTGGAAGCTAAGCAAGTCATACCTGAATGGGCAAGGGTAGCGGTGTTCTGCTGAGATGTCTGAAGGAACTACTCATATACTGCATGGGGTAAACTCACCATCTCCTTCCCAGAAGCACCAGTAGATGTGGAGGGAATCAGGTCAGTTTGTTGACTTTCAATACTTGTACCACTACTCTTAGTTATAGCATGGTTATCCCAAGTGTTGAGTGGACCACGTAAATCATAGCAGAAATTAACTATGTCCCTCTAAACCACAGTGTGTACACTTCCTAGGGGCATTACTTCTTCATTTATCACAACCTCCCCCTGAGTCTCGACCTCCACTCTGGCCACCAGCACGGTTAAACATGGGACCACCACGGTTGCCTGAAAGTCCACTATTACCACCACCACCTCTATTTCCACGGCCACCCCCTTTAGTCATCACGAAACCAGATCTGTCTGAGAGAGAGGAATGCTCTATAGACTCAATAGATGTCCTCTTAAGACGGGCAAAACCTTCTTCAAGTGAGGGAAGAGCAGACCCCCCAATATTTGTGCTCGGACAGGCTCATACTCTGCCTTCAAACCCACCAAAAACCTTGTCACATCAAGTTGTTCACGTTGCTGTTGTTGAATCTGAACATCCGATGTCAAAAGATGATACACATTGAGCTCATTTCGGATATTCCTCAGACTTGCATAGTATTCCTCCAAGCTTTGACTGCCTTTCTTCAAATTAAAGTATTCTTGGTACAACTGATACACCCTAGTTGTATTGTCTTGTTTGGAGTATAACTTCTTAGCATGATCCTAGATTTCTTTAGTTGTATCTAGGAACATAAAGTTCACACTAATTTTCGGTTCCACGTTGTTCCATAGCCATGTCATTATTTGTGCATTTTCCTGTTCCCAGTCACTGAACCCCGAAGAATCAGAGGAAGGTTTCTCCTCTCTCACATGTTTTACCTTTCTCTTGTCCTTTAAGAACGTTTCCACAGATTTTGCCCACGGCACATAATTCTCACCATTCAGCTTAATAGATGTCATTTGAACACTTAGGTAGTCTGGAGAAAGCATGAGGCCTGTTTTGTTGTCATTCTCATCTCCAATCGATGCCATCTTAACTAATTCACCTTCAAATATACAACACAACCTCACACACTTCCACAAAACTTATCTCACTTACGGCACCACCAACTTATTCAAATACACATGGCACATCAAATACTAAAGCTGAAATCACTCAATCATTCCATCAAACACCTGTACTGCACACTGTAGAACCATTCACCCACCAAAATACAAGGACTGAAGTCACTCAGTCATTAAATCAAACACTTGTACTGCACCTGCAGAACTGTTCACACACCAGATCCAAGGGTTCACTTTTAAATATTCAGAATCATCAATACACCATTCAACACAATACAACTACCACCACATCACTGCTGTCGTGAACTTCAACAGTCAAAAAACCCTACTTTCAGCACACATATGAGGTAGAATAGAGAAGAACAAGACTGATATGCATACTAGTCACTCCAAACCTCCACCACAAAAAAATTTTGAACTAAAACACAGCATTCACGGTCCACTATTTGGGCAAAAAACAACACTGTTCATACTTGTCCACAAACAGCCCTCTTCGTATCACTGAATAGAGGGCGTCTAGTACACAACTTCAACGACCACCACCACAGTAACTGGAGGCATTCTCACCTCCAGAACCACAAAACGACAACTCCTTTTTTTGGCCCCTTGTCGAGCTTCCACTTAGGCTAGCAGAAAATTGAGGAGACCTGAAATGGTTGGCAGCAAACCCAGGAAGAAGACAGCAACAAGGAAGAATGAAAGGAGAACAAGGTTTTACCGCTCTGATACCATGTAAGAAAACCCTATTCGATTCTAGGTTAAAGTAGAGAAGAAGAAGAAGAAGAAGAAGAAGAAGAAGAAGGGTTCGGCCAGATTAGGAAGAAGAAAAATCAGTCCCACCTAGCCGACCCACTTGTATTTATTTCAAATAATAGTTACAAGAAAGACCATATTGTCCCTCATGAAAGATGGGACACATAACTTAAACTTAAATAAAATAGACCCTTCACTCTCAAACAGATAAACCACAATGACCAAAATACCCCTGATTCGTGTATTCTAACAAATTCTTCTCTTATTCTTCTTGATTACAAGGAGCACTTTCCAACCCTTGGACAGTTGCTGAAGACTTCTTGTAATCTCCAAGAATCAATCGAATGAAAAAACTCAGCCCTAAATAATTCTCATGTGGTCGGCTGAATTAATTCCACATGAGAAACCCTAGATCAAATGCTCTGATACCAAGTAGTCGCTCAAGATTGAACAGACTTCAAAGGAGAAGAAAAAAAAAAAGAAAAGAAGAGGGAGAAAAGAGAGAGAGAGAGAGAGATTTTGATAAAAGAGAGTTGAGTTGAGGTGTTTAAACAGCTGCCCCCCTCTTAAATTTATATACATAGTATCATACTTGTAAAAGGACTGAATTGCTTACATGGCAAGATAAGATAAGATGAAGCTGAAAAAAGACTAAACCTAATCTTATAAAAGACTAGTCCTAATCTTATAAAAGACTAGTCCTAATCTTATCATAAGGAACTAATCCTAATCATAACTTATTGCTGACATACGAACAGTGGGGACCACCTTAGTGAGGTCCACATTAGTGTTCTCTACACAATCCATGTGGTCAGCCAATTTATGCATGCTATAAGACTTCTACATATGAAGGCAGTGGAAATGATCTTGAGATACTTGAAGACATGCCCTAGGAAGGGAATATTGTTTAAGAAATATGACAAAAAGAGGTGGAAACTTATATTCATGTTAATTGGGCAGGCTCTCTTAGAGATAGGAAGTCTACATCCGGATATTGAACCTTTGTAGGTGGTAATCTTGTAACTTCGAGGAATAAGAAACAAACTGCTGTAGTGGGATGGGATCAAGTTCTGAGGCTGATACAAAGGCCATGGCTCATGGAGTTGCTAAATTGCTTTGGCTCCGAATTCCTCTAAAAGAGTTGGGGATTGATGTGTTGGGCCTTTAAAGTTGTATTGTGATAATCAAGTTGCAATCAACATTGCCAACAATCCAATCCAATATGATCGGACAAAACATATTGAGATTGATAGACACTTTGTGTGGAAAGAATTGTTTTTAGGGACTCTATATTCCTTATATACCATCTACAAGACAACTAGTTGATGTCTTTACCAAGGGGCTCACCAAGGCAAGATTTATGGAGCTGTTATGAAAGCCAGACATGAAAGATGTCTATGCTCAGCCTAAGGGGGAATTTTGTGAGGCTTAGCATTGTGGGCTTGGGCTTTCTTTTATTTATGTTACATGGTCCTTTATGTTTTGTTTTTCAACTTAATGGGCCTGGGCCTCTATTGTACTAATATGTCATTTTTTCTACCTATTAATCAGGGGCAGATTTGTCTTTGTACTTGTCTTAAACCCTACTATAAATAATAAGATTAGGGGCTGGATAGAAGTTGTTTCCGTCACATTACTCTTCTCGTCTCTCTTAATTTGAAAACTAACAATATATATAGGCCAAAATAATTGGTTTTTTTTTTTTCAGGGGGGGGGGGGGGGCACTAGATGAACTTGTTTAAGCTTGCTTCACTTCCAATTTTCACTTTGGATATGCTTTATAAATTGAGTTTATTTTTATGTAAATGCCTATACCTCCAACAGGATCTCTAAGAGAACATTAAGTATGTTTTTTCTAAAAATTTAGTATGCAGTTATACTAACTATGGTATTACAATCACCCAGGCTCATAGCACTTGCTTTCTCTAACCATTATGTATTTGAACCCTCTTCCTAACGTATTTATTTCCAACATTTGCATTTATTTCTATTTTGGACTTTTCTTACATTATCTTCCACAAATTCTAACCCTTCTCATTCGTTCCAACAATAATTATCAATAAGAATTTGATAAAGGACATCTTCCTAATGTAATTAGTTAGTAAAAATATAAATTATCATTATAAAGATAATATCCATCTTACTTGGGCAGTAAGGGACTTGATCACTTCTTTAGCTGCTTTGCATTTTGCAGTTTCCTCCCCTGCAATTGTGATTGCCTCCTTCAGCTGCTTATTTGCCCTTTCCAGTTCCACTTCTTGAAGTTGGGCTTTACGGATGAGATTTTCCACCTACAAATTAACGTTGATCTAAACTTAGCAGTGTCTTACTTTTTACCAGAGAAGCTTTTCAGTTTTCAAAAATAATCTGAACCTTTTCTCATTTCTAAGATCACAATATATAGTAGGACCATTTAAAGCCACATGCAAATGTCATATCCTTGAGAACCCTTACGGTACATATTCAAAGTAAAGTACATATTAGTCTATAATTTAGAAATTGGAATACACAGTAACTTTGCTGTCTATGAAGGATGGACATGGCAAAAACAGTAATTTTTAGCTCATTAGAAAAAGGAATTTCATCAATTAACCTAGAGAAATCATATTCCTGCATCAACCATGGATAGATTGGATGTTAGGCATCAGGTATACATATTACTGCCCTCTCTTTTGGTTGCAGGTGGTCTCCACCAGATGAGAGAGTTAAGAGAATCAGCCAGATGGGTAAGGAGGTCAGAAAACAATGTGGAAAATGCCAATGCCTAGCAAGGTAGTAAAAGGCTAAAGGCGTAGTCGAGGCATAATGGCACAAAAAGGTGAGGCGTAAACCTCAAGGCACTACAAGGCATAAGCCTTAAAACTTGAAAATAAAATTAATTGAAGTTTTTAAATTGATAAAAATAACATATAGCATGCCAAGTTAGAATGACAGAAGGTATAAAAGACAATTATATGTATGAACAATCATCCATATAATTGTATATTAGATTTATGGTCATTCAACAGTTTAGAAGAAAGAAAACAACTTAGTTAATTTGATCTATGCAAAAAAATCAATAAAAATAAATAAATCCATTAGGAAAAGAAGTGAGAAAAATAATAAACTCGGAATGCTATATTTAGAATAATTAGAAGAAAAACACTGACTTGATATATGCAAGAGAAACTAAGAACTTGATTCGCCCTTTTTCACTAAACTCTCCTAAAACACTGAGAGAAACTAATAGAACTTGATTTTCCCTATTGGTTTTTCAGTTTTACTCCTTTTATTTATTTGGCCCATAATGATTGAAGTGCTTCTTCCATATACATAATTTTTTGCATAATATCGCTAAATAATCAATGATACATGAAGCTTATGCCTTTTTATGCCTCAAGCTATGCCTCACGCCTTGAGGCTTGAGGCTTACACCTCATTCTGACAAAGAATTAAGCCTCACATCAAAATCTGTGTTCCTTGAGGCACATTCTGTTATGCCTCAAGCTATTGGCGCTTCTCTTGGATATATCTTATGCATTATTGAGATGAGGTTCCTACGTTAACTTGTTTCCTTTAAATGGTTCTTACTCAATTTCATACTAACATTAAAATTTTCAAATCCAATAATGCCAAAGAATACTTTGTAAATCATTAACTTCTTATTTTCATGAGTATGGGTCATTCATTAGTCCTTAGTAGAATGGATTTGCTGAGAGAAAGAATAGGCATATTCTAGAGGTTACTAGGAGTATTATGTTGAATTCAGATGTTCCTATACATTTTGGGCTGGGACCACACCAATAGGCACTTATTTCCATTTGTGAAATAAACCTGAATAAGTGCTTGTTCCAGAAAATAAGCACTTATTCAAGAAGCTCAAATTTTTAGCTCATTTTGAGTGATTATTTCATTTCTGGCCTGTCTTGTTCCATCATGTCATTTTAAAAATACCTATACCAGGGGGCTTTCAACCTCTCGTTTAATTTTATTCATTTTGAATGACTCCCCTGAGGAGCTTTCAACATGTGAGTGGGTTCGAATGAAGGTGAAAAGGTCCGGGAAGATTCCTGAAAAAGTGGAGGTTGTTGTGGGGAGTCGGTATTTGAAATCTGTATTTGGCCTGAGTCACTGCCGACGGTCCGAAGTTGGACGCATGAGATTCATGAGAACAGTCAGTTCCGATTGCAGGGAGGGAGCTCGGAAATCTCTAACACGGTGGTCTTAGAAGACGAGGGAGAAAGCTCACTGCCGTAAGAGTTCCATAAAAGGTCACTGAGTTTCAAACCGCCACTGAGTAGCTCGCCGGAGGGGAAGAAGATGGTCGTGGGATCAATCTGATCCATCCACAAGCAGTTCCGTTGGATGGCCAGGATCGTCCTCAAGCTGAGTGCTTTGAATCTTGCACGGCAGAATTAATGAAGGGAAGAAGTGGGGGTTTTCCAAGGGTGGAGGATTTAAAAACTCTCATAAAGCAATGCATTAAAGAACTACACGTGGAGTCATACATGGAGGTTTAAGGGGAGGGAGGCTCGACAAGAGGCTGGATCGGATTCCATGGAAGATGAGGAGATTCGGGTTTGAACTCAGGTTCCGGATCTGGGTCAAGCTAGATTTAAGTCCTTGCCTACCCACACTACTCAATTGGCGTAGAAACTTGAAGGTAAAAAGTTTTTTAGTGAGCCTCGGTGGCCCACTGGTAGACAAACAGATTATAGTCCGGTTCGGTTGGAACCGACCTGGGTTAGTCTGCCATCCAAACAGCAGTTGAATCCAAGTGATGGTTCTGCTCTAGCCCACATTCCTAGCCCTGATAATATGGTGATGGGTGATCTGAGTCAGGCTGCTACTTCATCTCAAAAAGTTCGTTCTTCTTCAAAAAGTGCATGGGAGATGGACAACAGGTGGCAACAAAGTCAAGAGCTGCCTCTAGTGCTAGTGGAAGAGACTCTGTTGGTGGCAACCCCTATTGCGGTGGTTGGTAATGAGGTTCATAGTGGGAATGTGGGAAATTGTCTTGATCAATCCAAAGAGTTGGGAAATAGTGGTGTAAGCCCCAAGCAAATGAGGAGAAGCAACGGAAAAGTCTTGATAGGAAACAAGGGGAAAGCATGTTCATCAGCCACGGAGGTAGGCAAGGACAGTAAGTCTGAAAATAATCAATCTTCTTGGCTGACATTGAAACTTCTGGGGCTGGGGACTTTCCTGGGAATTTCGATGGAGGGGATGGAAGCTAATACTATTAAGTTCTTGGAAGGAATTGAACAAAGAGTGCTTATGGAGAGGGGAAAATTGGCGGCAAAAAAAGGGGGATTAAAAACAAAGAGAAGCAGAGAAATGATGAGATTAACTTCGGGTCTGAATGATAAGGCGGGGAGCAGTGAAGGGGCTGCAAGAGGGTCTAAGAAGATGTGAGGTGTGGGTCCTTTTCTTTAGTTTTTTCTTCTGGAAGTGAAAATTCTTTCCTGGAATGTTAGAGGGCTGGGGTCGGGAAGGAGGAGGATGATGGTATGTGATTCTTTGAAGCAATCGAAGTCAAAGATTGTCTTGCTCCAAGAAACTAAGCTGGAGTGGGTTGATGCTGCTACAATTCGAAGTGTTTGGGGGGAGGGTCAGGTCAGATGGAAGGCCTTGGCTGCCTTGGGGAGTGCTGGTGGAATTGTAAGCCTTTGGGACCCCACTTTCTGTTCTTTGGCTCCTTGCAGAATTGATAATTTCTCAATCACTCTGAGACTGAAACTATAAGATGGAAAACTTATTCAAGTCACAAACGTTTATGGTCCTGTTGATTCTAATTTTCGGGTAGCTTTTTGGGCAGCTTTGGAGAAACTGGATCAGAGTTTGTGTTAAGACTCCTAAGTTCTCCATCTTAATTAATGGGCAAACGACGGGGTCTTTTGGAAGTTCAAGAGGTTTGAGGCAAGGTGACCCTCTCTCTCCCCTACTCTTCATTTGCATCATGGAAATTTCCTCTCTCTTTAGCAAGAAGGCTGCTGAGAATGGGCTTTGGGAGGGCTTTGCCATTGCTCCAGGAAAAGAAAAAGTCAATATTCTTCACTTTGCTGATGACACCTTATGCTTTGTTGATGCTTCTCCTAATCAACTGGAGGTGGTGCTTGGAATTTTGAGTTGGTTTGAGGTGGTGTCTGGCCTTAAGGTTAATTTGAGTAAATCTCAGATTATCCCTGTAGGTCTTGTTAAAAATGAAGAAGTTTGTGCAGAAGTTATGGCTTATCAGACTGCCCATCTTTCGGTCAAGTACTTGGGGCTCCCTCTTGGAGCTAAATATACTTCCTCTCAGATTTAGAATCTAGTGGTTGAAAGAATGGAGAATAAATTGGCTTCCTGGAAAGCTAAATACCTTTCTTTTGGGGGGAGAGTGATTTTGATTAAGAGTACTCTTTCTAATTTACCTACTTACTACCTCTCCCTATTTCCTATTTCTTCCAAAGTGGCTAACAGATTGGAGCAACTATAGAAAAACTTTCTCTGGAGAGGTTGGGAGGAGAAGAAGGTTCATGTTGTAAACTGGGATCAAGTGTGTCTTTCTAAGGAAGTTGGAGGGTTGGGAATAAGAAAATTGAAGAAATTCAATTCTACCCACCTGTGTAAATGGCTTTGGAGATTTGCAAATGAAAGAAATGCTTGGTGGAGAAAGCTGATTGTGGACAAATATGGAGTGGACGGGGGTCATTGGAGATCTAATTCTCCTATTTCAAGAGGGATAAGCTCCATTTGGACAGGTATAATGAAGAATGCTAATTTATTTGAGGAAGGAATCTGTTACAACTTGGAAAATGAAGAAAGAATCAAATTTTGGAAAGACTCTTGGTGTTCTGAAGTGTGTCTGAAAGATGCCTTTCCTCTCTTGTATCAAATTTCTGTAAATCAGGACTCCTCGGTGGCTGAGAATTTCAATGTGGATCGTAACTCTTTCAGTTGGAACCTAACTTGTAGAAGGCGCCTCTTTGACTGGGAAATTGAGGAGTATGCAATTCTATTGGGCCTGCTCCAGAACCAGAGGATTGACCCAAACATGGAGGATGCTTGGAGATGGAAATGGGAAGCTGATGGTGTGTTTTCTGTTAAGTCTATGTTCAGTAAGTTGATAAGTTCAGGTCAGGAAAACTTTCCAGCTAGGAAGATTTGGAGCTCAATCAGTCCTTCTAAAGTGAAGTTTTTGCTCTGGACAATGGCTTTAAATAAATGTCTGTCCAACGTTAATCTAGTGAAACATGGCATTCAGATTTCGGACATGTCATGTGGCTTATGTGGTGGGGTAGTAGAAACTACTAAACATCTGGCCTTACATTGCCCAGTCTCGAATTATATTTGGAGGCATTTTCTTCAAGCTTTGGAAATCAGCTGGGTAATGCCAAATTCTGTGAAGAAAGGTATCTTGGTTTGGAAGATACCTTTCTGCCAACACACAGCATTTTCTTCAAGCTTTGGAAATCAGCTGGGTAATGCCAAATGCTGTTGTGTTGGCAGATTGAGGGTCTCAGCAAGAAAGGTATCTTGGTTTGGAAGATTATCATGGCTGCTGTGCTTTGGACTATCTGGATTGAAAGAAATAACAGAATTTTTCAGAGCGAAGCTAAATCTTTAGAGAAAATGGTGCAGAAAGCTGTGGGTAAACTTCTGTCTCGAGTGTTGACAATGGAGGTGTTTAAAAATCAGAATTTGAGTCTGTTGTTTAGATCTCAGAACTGGTTGTATCTGTAATTTGTGGTGGCTCTGGGCAGCCTATAATGGCCTAGGCTCCTTTGTACTGGTTCTTGTTTTAATAAATTACCTTACCTTTTCAAAAAAAATTAATAAAAGAATAGCATTTGTTTTTATTAATAAAAATTATAAAATAAATTATTAATATAAACAATAGTTAATAATTAATTATGTGTTACATTAAGATAATACAGAATAGAGCAAAGAAACAAATAGAAATGAATATAAAATTAATTTTTAAGGTCCATTTAACTTCCGTTTAAAAGCAAAAATTTACAAAAATTAATAAAAATTAATGCAATTTTATTAACAAAAATTGAAAGAAACAAAAATAATAATAGTGATTAATAAATCATAAAATCCATTTAAATTACATTTACATCTAATACGGATAAAAAGTAATCATAATTTACTAATGTTAAAATTGATTTTTGGTAATTTGAAGTCCACATCAATTCCATTTGGGAATAATAAAAATAATAAATAAAACTGAGTTTATTAAAAATAAAACCTATTAAAAATTAATTAAAATCATATTAATCAAATCAGCCAAGACATCAACTCATAACTTGGTAGTGTGGCTATTCATGGGTCATCCAAAACCAGAAGTGAATCATCTTGTGTCAAATCAGGTCAACTGATTAACATCTAGTACTATTAAAATTATGAATGAGCTTGTGGAACTTTTTTTGACTAAAATACATGTATTTTGAATTTAGGTCCTCTAAATGTGACAACAGAAAATGTAATTTGAATGTTGAACTACTACTTTCCAGCTCATTCAATTCCATCTCATCAAGTCTTATATTTAGGCACCATTCATTTTCTAGGAAGTGGGAGTGGGTCGGTTGGTAGGTTCAACGGAAAAGAAATAAACCAGTATTTGTTTTCTGGTATGTGGGTCCCCCAAGAAAGAATGATTCTTGAGCGGTTCATATACTTGGGGAAGTAATACTCTCCTCATACTAGGGTAAATTACTTATCGATGCACGCCAAAATTGCTAAATGTGATGGAACAATATTGTCCATTTAATAATGTCACTTTTTTGTATAAATCGATCATTGTACACCTTTACCTGGGGAATAAAAGAACAATGGTAAGTGTTCTTATCCGGATCAGTGTTTCCCAAGAAACACTTGCCCGGATAAGTGCATTTACCTAGGTAAGTCGTTTACCGAGACACGAACGAGGTCCTAAGGTATTAACTCAAATTCTGTCTCATCAAATCCTCTATTTAAGTTTTTTTCTCACCAATAATTTCTACTAAATAGATTTATATCCAATACTTCTAAAAATATAAAACCCATGCTTAATGAAACCTTTCTTTTGTCCAGGTGCCAGCAAGTAAGTAATTCAACCATCTGGGTCAAATGGGTCAACCCATGATGTCATAATTAAATAATAAAATTTAAAATATAAAAACACAAAATATTGTTAAAAATACATAAAGTTGGTAGAAAACATTTGGGCACATCTCTAATATTATATATTCATCATATGAAACAAGAAAAGTGTGATAAATAAGAATTATCTTTTATTCCAAGAAATATAAAAAAGGTAGAAAATTTTGGATACAGATTATTGCTATCATTATCAATCATCATATAAAATTGACATGTGCAAAGCATGTGCACCTTTACTAGTAATTTACCAAATAAGGAAGTGGGTTTTCTTCCAAATTACTTACATGCATGCTTAGCTTCTACAGAACAAGTTAGAGATGTTATGAAACAAAAACTAATTCAACATATAATTTATATTGCTTCTTCTAGCATTTTGTCATCTAAATCAGAAAATAAGCAAAAGCAGATGCAGGAGTAAAACAAAAAAGGAATAAAAAATGAAGATTGATTAACAATGAAGAGATATATACCTGTATTCTTAACTGAAGAACCTCTTGGCTCAGATTATCATTTGTCCTTTTAGCATCATCAATAACAACTTTAGGAGATGTAAGTCCTCCCAAAGTTGGGGTTGGTGTTGTGGAGCGAGGTGGGCTGGGTCGTCTTGATATAGGTGATGTTGCTCGAGAAACAATCCTCGATCCAGGAACAGAAGCTGAAAAGAATTTTCTGGAATTGAAAGATTTAGAGATATTAAGTGCTCCCCATTGAGAGCCACCATTTGGAACAGGAGATACACGGCTGCTGTTAAACTCTAGTTTCTTGTTTCGTTTCGCTCTAGTTTCAACTTGCTTGAAGGATTCCATTGAAGTAAATCTAGCTAGTTGTGCTTGAGACCTAGAACCCAACTTTTCATCCTTTTCAACAAATTCATTAAACCCCTGGTTAATGCTTCCTCTTCTACTTAGATCGGAGTTAGGTACAGAATCATTCTCTATAGCTTTCCTTAGTTTACCAAAGCAGTTGTCACAGACACGGTAAGGTTTGTTAGGATTTGGTGCCATAGAAGCCTTCAGAGATTTTTTACTGCTACATGAATGACAGAAAACAAGCCCGCAATTATAGCAATTATGTCGTTTCCTCTTGAAATTAAATGGCATACGACATCCAGAGCACATCGACTGATCAATACCAGATACCCACTTATGAAGACAGATAGCTGCAGTATAATTTGTACCACATGCAATACTTTTCACTTGCTTATCTTTCAAAGCTTCAACTAGCGTTGGAGAATTTTTATCATCAGTGTCCCCATGACCTAACCGGCCATTTGCTCCTTTACCCCAAGTATAAACTTCAGTTCTTGAGGTTAAAACTGCAACATGATAAGCACCACAAGCTATCTCCTCAACAAAATTTTTCAGGAGCTTTCCTTCAACACGAGTTGGGAGCTTACCATCAGCTTGAGGATTTCCTAGCTGACCATAAACTGGACTTCCCATTGTGAAAACATGGCCTGAAGTTGTAAGTGCAACTGTCAGACTGTGTCCACAGGCAACTTGACAAAAGTTAGGTTCTACTAGAGCAGCAACACAAGTAGGAACAAGTTTGGGCTCCTTGTCACCATGCCCTAGTCGACCTTTGTCTCCATCTCCCCACGTAAACAGCTTCCCTGAGGAACAGCTGCTTGAACTTGAAGTCCCAACCATAACTTCTACAACTGCAGCAGTGTGCCAGACACCACAAGCTGCTCGAACAGTGCGAAGCCCCTTGAGAGATTCTACTTCCCTGGGTATGGACAAACTTTTCCTATCTCCATGGCCCAGAGCACCGAAAGTTCCATCACCAAAAGTTAACAGTTGACCAGAAGAGGTCACAACAGCTGTATGCCATGGTCCACATGAGATGGATGACACATGTATACCTTCTAAGAGCCCATTAACTCTTTTTGGGACCCAGTGACTCACTTCATTTCCATGACCAAGTAGCCCAAATTTGTAAGTACCATCACCCCATGTGTATAGATCTCCCGATAGTGTTACAGCACAAGTATGATATTCCCCACATGCTACAAGTTCAATATTAGTATTTCCAAGAGAATCAATTAACTTTGGGTGTGACACATCAGAATCTACACCATGCCCAAGCCTCCCTCTTGATTCCTCCCCCCAAGAGAAAATCTCTCCTTGCTTGGTTACTAGAGCAGCATGCCTTCCACCACAAGCTATGTTCTGGACATCAAGTACTACAGCAGATTCCAAGGCTTTAGGCACAAAAGAGTCCATCTTAACACTGGATGAGCTTCCTACCCTATGCATGCCCCCACCCAAAACCCCATCACCTGTGCCTTCACCCCAAATGAAAACATCCCCTAAAGCATCACCATCATCATGACCAGAACCTTGACTTGATGAGCTAACAGCACTTGATAGACTCACCCGAAAAGCATCCATTGCCATGCCCTTCATGTGCCCATTTAGGCCATCTGAGCCACCTGAAGATAAAGAGTGGATTGACCCACTGGCAGAATCCGAGGGGAAAAAACCCTTCGGAGGAACAGCATATAATATGACATCAGAAAATGTCTTGTCCATACCATTCTTAGGGGGGCTTCCATATGGGCTGTGGAGACGAAGAGGATCTATTCCATCCTGGATCAACACAAGGAAATAATTCTCATACTTGAGATGCTTAGTGAAAAAGGTTCAGGAATATGGAAAAGCACAATGAGCATTGCACACCTTTTGCATACTATCACCGCTACCAAATGGAGAACTCAAAGGAGAACTTCTTCGGGTATATGTTCTAGGACTATTTGCTCCAGATGAAACTCCATCACTTCGTGACTCTGTTCTCCATTTTCGATGATGACTACGTGAAATTAATGCTTTTAGACCAATAAACCAGACTTCAGCTTCATCTTTATCCTTGCAGATCTGTTACAGAAAAAACCCAAAACAGTTCTCAAAAAATACAGAAAGAGAAAGTGCAACAGCAGAAACAACTCCAGCAATCAATTGAAATAGAAATTAATTAAGAACATGGAGGACCTATGATCACATTAAGAAAGTACTTACCAAATCAAGTGACCTGTCATTGTAAATAAGAGAAAATGACTGGTATTCCTTCTCAGGCCGAGGATATCTTTGAAATATTGCCTGCATATATATAAAAAGAGAGAAAAAACTGCAAATGATCAGTAAATAAGTCATAACTGAGAACTTAGATAGAGAAAAAAAAAGTGAAAATGTCAGTGAGATGCCGACACAGAAATCTGTCAACAGCAGATCTGTTTCTGGAGAATGTAAAAAGAAAAGGTGCATTCAGAAGAATAATTAGGATGATTGTAGTGGAGATCTAAAGTAAGTTTATGGAAAGAAGTTAACACATTAAATCCATGGTTTTAAACTTCCTAGGGAACTGAATTAATTCCACCAAAAACTTCCATTTCCATGGCAATAGAAGTGAAAGTTTCCCGGTTGAAGTTTAGGTCAAACTTCAATAACATTTGATCAAAATTTTAACATCAACAGATTTTGACGGTCCATCATCATTTAAGCCTTGATAGCAACTATATGGGATCCACTGCATGAATCCTGTTGTTCCATTTTGTTTTGTTTAATTCCATATCATTTTTTTATCAATAACTTGAAGATTTCATTAGATTACACAAGAAATAGAAGGAATAATACATAGAAGTACAGAACAAAGACTGAGAAATAAAACCTCTTATCTCTCCCCATCCACCCCAAATCCCTTACATCTGTGCCCAGAACAGAGAACTCTCCTCACCCCCTGTTTAGCTAGAGTATCAGCTACAGAATTAGCATCTCTCTTAACCCATCCAATTCTTAGTTCCATATCTTTGGTTAGCCACTTGATTCTTTTCTTTTTGTTGTTGAAGAACCACATTTTCAACTCCTCTTCTTGTAACCAATTGATTACCAGCTTTCTGTCTCCATCAACAAATAATTTAGTAATGCCCATCATCCTAGACTTTTGATATGCCTTCTACCACAGCGATTACCTCTGCTCTCAAAAATCACCTTAGTCCACAACTTACTATATTGGGGCAATCTCCAAAGCCACCTTCCTAACAATGCTATGTTCCTTCTTTGTAAATTCCCTAACCCCAATCCCCCTGTTTTTTTATCTCTACGCACTACCTCCCAACTTATCCTATGATCTCTCTTTTCCTCTCTTCGTTCCCACAAAAATCCCTCATCATCTTCTCTATCTTCTTCTAAACACTTGATGAAATCTTGAAAACTGGCAGGTAGTTAACAGGTAAGTTAGCCGATGTTGATCTGATCAAAGTGATTCTACCACCTACAGACAAATACCCTTTCTTCCAGCTAGCCATCTTCCTAGAGAATCATTTTTTATTGGATTCCAAAAACTTGCATCCCTTGGGTTTGCTCGCAATGGTAAACCAAGATATGTCAATGGTCAAGACACAACATTACAACCCAAGATATCTGCACACTCTGCCATCTCCTCTTGCTCCATATTGATCCCAACTAAGCAGTTTTTTTCAAAATTGACATTCTTATAAAAAGCTGCATCGTAAGCTTTAAATTCTTAAACCAATTCAAATCATCCCCCTCACAGAATAGGATCGTATCGTCTACAAACTGCAAATGTGTAATAGGAACTCCTCTCCCTACTCTCAACCCTCATACTAACCGTCTCGAATCTATCCTCAACACAATTCTGTTCAATGCATCTGCTTGAGTAATTCCACATCTGACTATCTACTATTGTATCATTAACTAGTATTGAATAATGACAAGTGTTTAGACACCCCAAAATCCAAGTGCACCATCTTTCCCCAAACCCAGAATATCGCAAGACCTCAATTAGAAAAGTCCAATAAACCAAATAATAGCTTTTTCCAAGTCCAGTCTGCAGATTATACCCTTCTTTCTAGATCTCCTGAAGTCCTCGACACACTGATTAGCAATCAAGATCTGATGTGTGAAAGACCTGGTGGATGTCAGGCCTAAGCCTTGAAACTCACAATTTTGACTTTTTTTGATAAATGAATGATAATTTTACTAATAATAAGAAACAAAGTGTACATTCACCCTAAGAGGAGGCACGAGGTGTTACCTCCCCTTAGAGGTGAAAGCATAATCAAACTCTTAACAAAATACAATCATAGGGTAGCACAAAATAATTCAACCCTTGAGACCCCTTGTTTGGCCAAAGAATCAGCCATGGCGTTTGCTGATCTACTAACCCACTGAAAGCTAACTGACATATTCCTTTTGAGCCAATTAACTTTCTTAAGAAGATCCCTGTAGCCCTAGAAAACTGTTTCTGGACTCAACAACCAACTCACTACCACCTTAGAATCTCCCTCAACTATCAGATTTTCCACTCCTAACTGGTTGACAACCTGTATTCCTTGTACCGCAGCCAGTATCTCAGCACTTGTAGCATTACCAACTCCTAATGGTCCTGAAAATAGGGATAGAAAGTTGCTATCCTTATTTGTTATGACCCCTCCTATACCCGAAGGCTCTGGATTACCTTGATTGCTACCATCAAAGTTCAGCTTTACCACACCCTCTGTATGACGACTTGACTCTACCTATAGTTTATTCTTTTGGGGGGCTGTTGAGGCCACATCTGCCCAACTTTTTCAGAGATCATCAAAGGAGTAACCTCTAAACAGATCTGAAGTTTTCAGCCAATGAATTGTTCTTGTCAAAATACACTTCTTTATTTCATCAATGCTTCTTTCCTTTTCTTGGAATATTGTAACATTCCTCTCCTCTCAAATAGTCCACAAAATGGCTGCTCTGATGCACTTCCACATTAGTTTCCCTTTCTTAGTTGGCTGCCCAAAAGTAGACGGGTCAAAAAAGTAAGTTTACTTTAGAGGGCAAAATCCACCTGCACCCAAAAAACATAAAGACCCAATTCCAAATATTACCAGCAAAAGCACAAGATAACAGCAAGTGGCGGCAGTCATCATTATGCACTTTACACAAAAATACACCAGTTTGGGGATAAACAAAGAAAAGGTCTCTCCTTTTGCAGGTTGTTAGTGTTGGTCGAATAAGGGTAGATTAGTCTTTTCTTCATGTTTAAGTTATATGCTAATGTGGCAGTCCTAATATTACTTCTGTAGTCATCTTGTCCCATACTTAAGTGGGGGCAGTTTAGTCTTTGTACACTAATTAGAGCAAAATTCATACTTATGGTCGACTAGTAGGGTTTAAGCCTGCTACGTTCAATTGTTTCTTCTTCTTCTTCTTCTTCTTCTCTCTCTCCTTCATTCTCTACTGGTTCGAATTGCTGACACCACTACTGTCACATGGTATCAGAGCCATTTTGACCAAGTGGTCTAGTAATCACACTTCAAACCCAATGGGCTTTCGTGTAAAGGGCGCGTTAGACAATATCAACCTATTCAAGGACCTCACTAAAAGCTTAAGCTTTTAGGTTGAATGGTTCTTTGTGATGGTATCAGAGCACCAAACGAAGGAGAACAAGGCTGCGACTTCAAGTTTCCTATCCTGCGACCTCCCCTTCTCTTTTCTTCTTCTCTGGGCTGCGAAATCTAAGGTACATAATCTGGTAACTGCAGCACTTTTTTATTTTTTTTAGGACTGCCACAATCCCTATTACAAGTATAAGGAAGGTGCGGCAGCCCTAGGATATCAGTCTAATACTGCTGTCACCATGTGTGACAGCCCTAGTCGGGTGGTGGTGTTTGTGATGTTCACCCTCTATTGAGCAGTTTCAAGAGGGTTTGTGTGTGGTTGTTTGAGGTGTTGAGTTGCTGTCATGGTGATTAATATTTCTGAGTTGTCAGTAGTGGTGTGAAAAGAATAAAAAATAAAAAATTCTGCTGGAAGGAGTGGCTGAATATTTCTGACTGGTAGTTTACATCAATGTTTTAATCTGAATGGTAGCCGAATCTGTCTGAAACATCAAGTTCTTGACCTGAATGTTAGTTTACATCAAGTTTGTTGATTGTGACTAGTTGTGAGACTGTTATCAGTGTTTCGGAAACTGCTGTAATGTTGCCTTGACAGCAGTATTCATTTGGTGACTGAGGATTCAGCATTAGAAGTAGCACTGGGGGACACAAGGGCAGCAATTGGAGATGGTGGTACTGATCAGAAATCTGGTGTGATGATTCCCTCAGACTATCTAGGTGTGCAGATGACTTCAATTAAACTTAATGGTGAGAATTATGTGACATGGGCCAAGTCGGTGGAAGTTTTTCTTAAGGCAACGAGGAAAGTGAAACATGTGAAGGAAGATAAACCATCCGCTGAATCTCCAGGGTTTGATGACTAGGAACAAGAAGATGCCCAAATCATGACATGGTTGTTGAATAGTATGGAACCCAAAATAAGTGTCAACTTTATGTTCTTAGATACAGTTAAGGACATATTGGAACATGCCAAGAAGCTTTATTCTAAACAGGACAATACTACGAGGGTATATCAACTCTATCAAGAGTAGTTCAATCTGAATCAAGGGAATCAAACCCTAGAAGAGTACTATGCTAGTATGAGAAACCTTAGAAATGAACTCAATGTCTATCATCCCCTAACACCAGATGTTAAGGTTCAGCAACAACAGAGGGAACAACTGGATGTCACTAAGTTCTTAGTGGGGTTGAAATCAGAGTATGAACCAATTAGAGCACAAATATTGGGAGGTTTTGCTCTTCCTACACTTGAGTAAGTATTTGCACGGCTCCGCAGGATTTCTTTGGGATCCACAAATAGTACCACACCATCTGACAGATCAATATTTGTGGTAGCCAGAGGAGGTGGACGTGGTAATAAAGAGGGAAGACATGCATCTCGAGGGGGTCGTGGTGGTTCCATGTTTGGTCGTGGTGGTGGTCGTGGCTCAGGGGGAGGTCATGGTAAAGGAAGAGGCAACTCTACTACAAAGTGCACACACTATGGCAGGGAAGGACATTCAGTGAATTTCTGTTATGATCTCCATGGCCCACTTCTACATGGGCTAATCATGCAATGGCTAGTGGGGTTGATGTACATCTACATCCATGGCCCACCAACAGACATATCAAACATCTTCCACATCTACATCTGCTTCCAGGAAGGAGATGAGTATGAGAGGTTCCTTCAGGCTACTTCACAGCATACTACAGCCACCCTTGCACACTCAGGTATAGCTTGTTTAGCACCCAAACCCTCTCCCTAGATTATTGACTCCGAAGCCTCTGATCACATGACCAGGACTCTAGGTGTGTTTTCTTCTCTCTCTGAAACTTCCACATCTCAAACTCTTACCCTGGCCAATGGTTCTTATTCTCCCTTCTGTGGTGTTGATAATGTTGACACGGCATCTCTTTCTTTATCATTTGTTCTATATGTACCTAAATTTCCATTCAATCTTATATCAGTTAGTAAATTAACTAAGATCCTTAATTGCTCTATTACATTTTCCCCTTCCTCTTGTGTTTTTCAATATCTCAAGACGGGGAAGAAGATTGGAGGGCATGAGGCTGGTGGATTGTATTATCTTGACGGTTGTGGATCGCCAGTTGCACTGGGCCTAATCTTAGTTTGTATATTTATCTTTGTTGGGTCTTAAGCCATTAGTTACTGGGCCTAATCTTACTTAGTGTTTATTTCGACTAGGTGTCCCATCACTAATCAGGGGCAGTCTTGTCCATTTATGTAACATTATGTAATGTCTTTATATATAATAGATTAGGGCTGGCCGAAGAGATTATCGCCGCCCATTTCATTTTTGTTCTTCTTCTTCTTCCTCTTCTTCTCTCATTCGACAGCCCTATTTCAGCAAACATGGTATCAGAGCACTGATCTTTCGACTGGTTATAGCAGCCGCATCTTCTTCTACTCGCAGGTAACTCTCCCATCTTTTTTGTTGGTAGCTGCAAAGAAACCCTAGGGTTGGCCGTAGAACACAGCTAGACCTACATCTAGGGTTTCCCTTGGTTGTAGGGCCCAAGGGGAGTTAGACCCAGAGGTTGATGCCCTAATAGACATAGTACAATAGACTGTAGCCATTCGACTAAGATAGATCTGTGTATAACAGATCTAGGCGGAAGGATTGATCTCAGTAGTCCTAGAACTGTTTGTGGGTGAGGTTATAACTTGCGATAGCAGTGCTTAGCACACAGTAGAAGCCAACACAGCAAGTTGCAGTGTAATACTCGGTGACAGCAGTAATTTGGGCACAGTGTGCAGTGTTTCAGCTCTGTGTCTGGTTCTCAGGACTGAGTTTACAGTGCAGCAAGTTCCGTAAGTGTGAAACAGTTCTCTTTACATTGCAGTTACAGACTTGACACTTACAAGTAAGTGAAGATGTCTTCGATATCCGGGGAAGTGTCTTCTAGAGATGTTAGGGCTTATGGGAGGTCTCCTAATCTGGAGAATCCAAATCTGCACAGCCTACAGATCACAAGCGTGTTGTTGGATGAGTACAACTTCAGGGAATGGTCTGTCTCAGCCATGCTTTTCATCACATCTCGTGAACTCACTGGTTACTTAGACGGGCAGAAGAAGGAACCAGAAGTGGGAAGTGCTGAATATGGAACTTGGCACAAAGAGAATGCTACAGTTATGTCCTGGCTACTTGTGACTCCAAGAGTAGCCAGGACTGTTCAACATTTTTCCACGGCTGCCAAGATATGGGAAAAGGTTTCTAAAACCTATGGGCAGAAAAAGAATAATGACAGAGTTTACAGATTGAATCAAGATATTGCTGCCTTGAGGCAAGGAGATATGAGTGTTGCAACATATTTTTCTACACTAGAAGGACTATGGGAAGAGTTAGATCACCACCTTATCATTGATTGGGAGAGTGTCGGAGACAAAGAAAAGCATGACAAACAAATTGAAGAGGGTAGAGCATTTAAGTTTCTGGCTGGCCTAGATCCTATATATGAGAGCATAAGACCCCAAATTCTGGGAATGGATGAAATGCCAGACTTACATCATGTCTACTACCTTGTGAGGAATGAAGAAGTGAGAAGAAAAGAGATGCAGGTTGATACTCAAACAAAACTAGCTGAACAGCCTGTGGAGCATTCGGCCCTAACCTCTACAAATCAAAGGGGAAACAGGTACTCTGACAAGAGACATCTGAAGTGCACCCACTGTGGAGGGGAAAGGCATGTGAAAGAGACCTGTTGGGTTCTCCATCCGCATCTGAAGCCAGCTGCATTAAGGAAAGATAAGAAGCACCAGAATGGTCAATCTGCAAGTGTGAATTTGGCTATGGGTCAAAGTGATGATGGTTCAAAACACACATCTACAGTTACTTCCTCTTCCATGGGACAGACTTCTAATTCCCCTCGAACCGAGCCCTTGGGTTTTACTGCCGATGAGGTAGAGGTACTTAGCCGGGCCCTAGCCCGTCTAAGGACCAATTCTCTTCCGTCCTCCTCCCTTGCCAGATCAGGTATTGTCTCTGCCTTTAGTGCAACTAGTTCTATTGATCCTGCCTCTTGGATTATTGATTCTGGTGCAACTGACCACATGACACACATGTCTTCTCTATTTTCTTCCTATCATTTAATGTCTGGCCAAGATAAAATGAGGGTTGCTGATGGTTCTCTTTCTACCATCTTTGGGAAGGGAGTGGTTGACCTAAGCAATGACCTCTCACTAAAATTTGTCTTGCATGTTCCCAATCTTTCTTCAAATCTCTTATCTGTTTCAAAGCTTACCAAATATTTGAATTGTAGCATAACCTTTTTTCCTACTCACTGTGTCTTTCAAGACAGATTGACGAAGAGAACGATTGGGAGCGGTCGTGAGTGTGGAGGTCTCTACTACCTTAATGCAGACATCAGTTCGGCCTTGCAAACATCTGCTACTTGTAATCAGTCCAATTTGGAGTCAATAGCTAGGTTACATCTATGGCATGCTAGGCTAGGTCATTTACCTTTTTCATCATTGGAAGTGTTGTTTCCAGAACTATTCAAAGGTGTTTCACGTCAAGAGTTAGTTTGTGAAGTCTATCAACTATCAAAGCAATGTAGAGCTGTTTATTCAACTTCAAGTAATGAAATTCGAGCTTCTTTTGACTTAGTCCACTCTGATGTTTGGGGTCCTTCTCCCATTACTCTGTTGATGGCTTTCGATACTTTATCAGTTTTATTGATCACTATTCTCGATGCACATGGATCTACTTATTAAAAGCACGAGAAGAAGTGTCGCGGGTAACCATGACATTTTGCAAAATGATTGAAATACAATTTGGTACGAAGGTCAAACAATTCAGGTCAGACAATGCTGTAGAATACTTTGAAAAGTCCTTGAATCTGTTTATGGAGGATGTTGGAATGATTCATCAGTCATCTTGTGCTAGTACCCCCCAACAGAATCGGGTTGCTGAGCGCAAGAATAGGCACCTATTGGAGACTGCTCGAGCCTTACTATTTCAGCACAAAGTTCTTAAAAGTTATTGGTCTCAAGCAATCCTTACTGCATCATATCTGATAAGTCGAATGCCATCCAAGGTATTGGGGATGAAAACTCCTTTCTTTGTTCTTTGCCCCCATCTTCCTGACTTTTCTCTTCCACCGAGAGTCTTTGGTTATGTATGCTTTATAAATGTCAAGGATCCGAAGAAGACCAAATTGGATCCTAGGGCTACTAAGGGAATCTTTTTGGGGTACTCCCCTACTCAGAAGGGATACAAGTGTTATGATCCAGTCACCAAGAAAAAATGTCACAAAGGATGTGGTATTCTTTGAGTCTCAATCCTATTTTCACTCTTCCCAGAATCCTCTTCAGGGGGAGACTAGTGGGATGGAAGAGGATTCTTCTGTTTCCCCATTCTTTGTACCTCTCTCGACCTCAGGTCTTCCATCTTCTCCTCCTGATCCACCTAGTTGTGGAATCCCGGGTGAATCTAGTGAGGCTCCCATTCTACCAGCTACTACTAGTGATGTTGCAAATATTACTGAAGACTCCAGCAAGCTGCAAAGAGATATCAGAATCACCTACAACAGAAGGAAGAAGGGTCCTCTAACTCATGACAGCGACCAGTTGGACTCGGATCAACCTGTCTCAGAAACTCAAGGCAATCCTATCAGTTCCTCTGACTTAGATCTTCCTGTTGCCCTTTGTAAGTCTACTCGTTCTTGTACTATCAAATACCCCATTACTGATTTTCTGTCTTACTCACAATTGTCTCCTCGTTATTGTTCTTTTGTGTCAGATCTATCTTCTGTGCATGTTCCTACCAGGTATACTGAGGCAGTATCTGACCCAAAATGGAAAGAGGCTATGGATGAAGAAATGAAAGCCTTAATGAAAACAAGGACTTGGGAATTAGTAGATCTACCAGAAGGGAAAGGCACTGTTGGATGCAAGTGGGTGTTCACTGTGAAGCACAGGGAGGATGGGTCCATTGAGAGGTACAAGGCTAGACTGGTAGCAAAAGGGTTTACTCAAAAAGAAGGGATTGACTACAAAGAAACTTTTGCTCCGGTGGCAAAACTCAACACAATCCGAGTTCTATTATCTTTAGCTGCAAATTTCTCATGGGAGCTACATCAGTTGGACGTGAAGAATGCTTTCTTGAATGGCGACCTGCATGAAGAGGTGTTCATGGATCCTCCACCAGGTTATGTCTTTGGCAAGAAGGTATGTAGACTGAGAAAGGCCCTTTACCGCCTTAAGCAGTCCCCTCGAGCTTGGTTTGAGAAGCTATGTGGAGTCATGAAGAAAGGGTGTTACACTCAAAGTGGAGCAGATTATACCCTATTCATAAGGAAGAGAAATGGCAAACTTACGGCACTTATTGTCTATGTGGATGATATGGTAATTACAGGGGATGATCAGGAAGAGATTAAAAGACTTAAGGAGTTTTTGGTTGCTGAAATTGAGATCAAAGATCTGGACCAACTAAGATACTTTCTTGGGATTGAAGTTGCAAGATCCAAAGAGGGCATCTATATATGTCAACGGAAATACATCCTTGATCTTCTTCAAGAGGCAGGCATGATGGGGTGTAGGCTAGCCGATACTCCAGTAGAACAGAATCATGGTCTATAGGTGTCAGTAGGAGAAGACTACCCTGATAAGGAAAGATACCAAAAGCTGGTGGGGAAGTTGATTTACCTGTCCCTTACTCGCCCTGACATTGCTTATGTTGTACATGTTGTCAGTCAGTTCATGCACACTCCTAAGATCCCTCACATGAAAGCTGTGGAAAGGATCCTCAGATATTTGAAGTCTTTCCCGGGGAAAGGGATTCTGTTCAGGAAAAACAGTAAAATTGAAATTGAAGGATATACTGATGCAGATTGGGCTGGCTCTGTTGGGGACAAGAAGTCTACTTCTGGGTACTGTACCTTTGTTGGAGGAAATTTAGTTACATGGAGGAGTAAAAAACAGAATGTGGTTGCAAGATCTAGTGCAGAGGCTGAGTACCGAACTATGGCTCATGGTGTTGTTGAACTCTTATGGCTGAAGATCCTGCTTGGTGAACTTGGAATAAAGATTGAGTGCCCTCTCAGGTTGTACTGTGACAACAAGGCAGCCATCAACATTGCAAATAACCCAGTGCAACATGATAGAATTGAGAAAGAATTGTCTCAAGAGAACTCTACATTCCTTATACTCCCTCCAAGATGCAGATTGTAGATGTTCTGACTAAAGGGCTAGTTACAGTGAAATTTGTGGACTTACTTGGCAAGCTAAACATGATTGACATCCATGCTTAGCTTGAGGGGGAGTTTTGGTTCGGCTGTCTTAGTTTGTATGTTTATCTTTGTTGGGTCTTAAGTCATTAGTTATTGGGCCTTAGTTACTGGGCCTAATCTTACTTAGTGTTTATTTCGACTAGGTGTCCCATCACTAATCAGGGGCAGTCTTGTCCATTTATGTAACATTATGTAATGTCTTTATATATAATAAATTAGGGCTGGCCGAAGAGATTATCGCCGCCCATTTCATTTCTGTTCTTCTTTTTCCTCTTCTTCTCTCATTCGACAGCCCTATTTCAGCAAACACCTAACTCCTCTACAATGGCATTGTCGACTGGGACATTCATCTCTCAAGGCACTCAAGCTACTGGTTCCGTCTTTGAGTCATTTGTCTTTTTATAGTGTGAGTCATGTCAGTATGGGAAACATCAACGGGCTTCCTTCAGTCCTAG
The DNA here is from genome assembly GCF_056320005.1 of Nelumbo lutea. NCBI lineage: Eukaryota > Viridiplantae > Streptophyta > Magnoliopsida > Proteales > Nelumbonaceae > Nelumbo > Nelumbo lutea. Next base: position 90,747,857 of record NC_142685.1, on the reverse strand, counting down.
AGTTGATAGTCGTATGTTGAGTCCTTTTGCTTTAGTCTTATAATGGTTACAAGTATTTTGTCATTTTTATTGATGATTGTTCACGAATGACATGGATTTATTTAATGAAAGAAATGAGTGAATTGTTTTCCATTTTTCAAAAATTCAATGCTGAAATACGTACACAATTTGGTGTTTCAATAAAAGTTCTTCGTTCAGATAATGGTCATGAATACTTTCCTACTTCCTTTCAACAATATTTGGAACAACATGGCATCATTCATCAAACTTCATGTGCATCTACCCCTCAACAAAATGGGGTGGCTGAACAAAAGAACCGTCATCTCCTTGAAATTGCTTGGTCTATTCTTCATCATATGAATGTTCCTAAACGATTTTGGAGTGACGTTGTGCCTACTGCTTGTTTTCTTATTAATCGAATGCCCACCTTTGTCCTTCACAGCCGGTCTCCCTTTTCTATTTTGTTCCCCACCTTGTCTCCCTTTCCATTAACACCTCGGGTCTTTGGTTGTGTGTGCTTTGTTTGCAATTTGAGTCCTAATTTAGATAAACTGGATGCACGCTCTATTAAGTGTATCTTTCTTGGCTACTCTCGGACCCATAAAGGGTACAAGTGTTACAATCCCATCACTCGGAAGTCCTATGTTTGTCCTAATGTCACCTTTTTTGAGTTTGTACCGTTCTTCTCGGGACCTGAAGTACTGTCATGTCCACCATTACTTCCTCTTCCTCTTCCAATTAGTGGTCCCATTCCGGTTGTTCCCGTTGGGGCTGAACCTTCACCTCCTCCGGTGCAGATTCTTACTAAACGACCACTGATCCAACACATGTATACTCATCGACAGACACCGGCACCTCCTCCAACTTCTACCTCGTCTGCGGATCCTATTGTTGCCCCTGTCCCAGAACCTTCAGAGCTTGATCTTCCCATTGCTTTATGGAAAGGTAAACGTAGTTGTACCCTACATCCCATTTCCAATTTTGTTACGGTCTCTTACCTTTCCGCTTCACATCACTAGTTTGTCTCTTTGTTGTCCTCTATATCTATACCCAAGAATATCTAAGAGGCCCTTACTTCACTCGGGTGGCATCAAGCAATGGAGAAGGAACTCTCTGCTCTTCAGCATACTCACACGTGGGAGCTCACTACTCTTCCTCTAGATAAGCATGTTGTGGGTTGTGAATGGGTGTATATTATTAAATACTTGCTAGATGGCAGTGTGGAGCGTTTGAAGGCCCGACTTGTTGCTAAAGGTTATTCTCAGTTGTATGGGGTGGACTATATGGAGACCTTCTCTCCTGTAGCAAAGATTGGTTCAGTCCATGTCTTAATTTCCTTGGCAATTATGCATGATTGGCCCCTATTTCAACTTGACATTAAAAATGCCTTCCTCCATGGTGACCTTATGAAGGAGGTATATATGGAGCAACCACCTGGGTTTATTGCTCAGGGGAGGATGGTAAGGTGTATAGACTGAAAAAGGCAATTTATGGGTTGAAACAATCTCCTCATGTTTTGTTTGGGAAGTTTAGTGAAGTGGTGAAAAATTTTGGAATGAAACAATGTCGGTTTGACCACTCAATGTTCAGCCATGATTCTGAAGCCGGGAAGATTTTATTATTAGTCTATGTCGATGATATTGTCATAACTGGCAATGACAGATTGGGGATTGACAAACTAAAGGCCTTTCTGCAAGACCATTTTCAAACAAAAGACCTTCGGAAGTTGAAGTATTTCTTGGGTATAGAAGTTGCCAGGTCAAAACAAGGTGTAAACCTGTGCCAAAGAAAGTATGTCCTTGATCTGCCAGATGAAACGAGGCTATTAGGTGTGAAATCGACTGAAACTCCCATGGAACCAAATGCTAAGTTGAGCAGTGATACAGGTGAAATATTTGATGATCCTGGATGATATAAACAGTTAGTAGGGAAGCTAAACTATCTAACCATCACAAGACTAGGCATCTCCTTTGTTGTTAGTGTGGTGAGCCAATTTATGCAGAACCCCCGGATACCTCACTGGGATGCAATTCTTAGAATTATAAGGTACCTGAAGGGAGCTCCAGGTCGTGGGTTGTTATACAAACCAGGAGGAAGACTTGAGGTAGTTGGTATATAGATGCAGATTGGGCAGGCTCAGTGTCAGATAGAAGATCTACCATAGGTTACTATACATTTCTTGGAGGAAATCTAGTGACATGGAAGAGTAACAAGCAAATCGTTGTGGCAAGGAGTAGTGTTGAAGCCACATACAGAGCCATGGCACACACTACATGTGAATTAATATGGCTGAAAAATCTCCTACAAGAGATTGGATTCTCAATGGACAGACCTATGAGATTGTACTGTGATAATCAAGTTGCAATTCACATCTCATCTAATCCTGTTTTTCATGAGAGAACAAAGCACATAGAGATTAAGTGCCATTTTGTGAGGGAGAAAGTCCTTACTGGAGAGATAAGCACAGAACATGTGGGCTCAAGTGATCAGTGGGCAGATTTGTTTACAAAAGGTTTGAGCTCAGGGAGAGTGAACTATACATGTAACAAGTTGGGATTATATGACACATTCTCCAGCTTAAGGGAGAGTGTTAGTGTTGGTCGAATAAGGGTAGATTAGTCTTTTCTTCATGTTTAAGTTATATGCTGATGTGGCAATCCTAATATTACTTTTGTAGTCATCTTGTCCCATACTTAAGTGGGGGCAATTTAGTCTTTGTACACTAATTAGAACATAATTCATACATATGGTCGACTAGTAAGGTTTAAGCCTGCTATGTTCGGCTGTTTCAAACTGCTGAAACAACAACTGGTTCGAACTGCTGAAACACTAATTAGAACATAATTCATACTTAAGTGGGGGCAGTTTAATCTTCTTCTTCCTCTCTCTCCTTCATTCTCTACTGGTTCGAACTGCTGAAACATACTGTCACACAAGTTATTCATAGTATTGGTCTTACCATAAAAGGCTTCCCAGCAGAAAACAACTACTTTAGGGGGAATGGGCCTTAACCAGATTTCTTTGATAGGGAATCCCAAAGAAAGAGGAGCAGCACAGAGGGACTTGAAATGAGAAGCACATGTAAAGGAGACATTAGGAGTTAGAGTCCAAAATCTTCTATCATGTTTAGAGAGGTCCAAACAAACAGAGTCCAAAAGAAGCAAGAGCTCAAAGACACAAGCAAATTAACCATCCCTTAAACCTCTATGAAACCCAAAATTCCAATTTAGAGTTAAGGCGAGAACTGGGGGAGAAAGAAATCTTGAAACGGGCTCCTTTTTAAAGAGGGAGATAGAGTAAAAGAAGGGGAAGCAATCTTTTAGAGGTTGCAAACCCACCCAAATATCTTCCCAAAAAAGAATAGAATTACCAGAGCAAACGCCATACCTTATATACCTGAGGAATTTAGGGAGGCCAGAAATAGCCTTCCAAGGTGTTGTGAGCAAAGCCCATCAAGATACCCCTACATCCCAACCATTTATGAATTCTAGCCACCACCTCATGCCATAATCTCTCTCTCTTTCTAGTGGCCACCTCCAAAGCCACTTACCTAGAAGAGCTTCGTTCTTCTTAGCTATTTGTCCTAGCCCTAGCCCCCCTTCTTTTTTAATACAGCTCACTACTTCCTAGCTAATCAAATGATCCTTTTTTATTTCCCCTGGCTCCCATAGGAAGTCCCTCATCAATTTTTCAATCCTCTTAGCTTCCCTGTTAGATGTCCTAAAGACCAACAGAAAGTAGATTGGCAAATTGGAAAGTGTAGCTTTGATTAAAGCTACTCTTCCCCCCAATGAAATGTAGTTACTCCTTCGAGCAAACCGGGCCACCAATCTTTTTTCAAACTTTTCCACCACTAGGTTCCAAAACTGACTTTCCTTTGGGCTAGCACCTAGGGGAAGTCCTAAATAGGTCAAAGGCCACTCGGAATAGGTGCAATCTAAGTAGGCAACAATAGTCTCCAATACCCCCTCATCCAAGTTTATTTCAACCACACACATCTTCTTAAAATTGATTTTCAAATTAGAGGCTCCCTTCAAATTTCTCACTTTCACTAGGTCACAATCCTCACAAAAGATGATAATGTCGTCTGCAAACTAAAGGTGGGTAACCAAAACTCTATTTCTACCATTTCTCCAACCTCATATTAACCCAACCCTATCTGCTTCTAATAAAAGTCTACTAAAAGCATCAGCAACCAGAGTGAATAAGAATGGGGATAGTGGATCACCTTGTCTTAGACCCCTACAAGTTGGGAAGAAGTCATTGACTAACCCCATTGACTAGAATAGAATAATGACAAGAAGCAAGGCATCCCTTAATCCATTTACACCATCTGCCCCCAAAGCCACACTTCCTGAGCACCCCTAACAAGAAACTCCAGTCCACTAGATCATAAGCCACTTAGAGATCCAACTTACAAACGAAGCCTTGATTACCCGATCTTCTCATCTCCTTCACACATTCATTTGCTATTAAAATTTTATCAATTATTTGTCTCCCCTGAACAAAAGCACATTGGGCTTATTAATGGGAGCACCTTTTTGATCCTCAATGACAAGACCTTAGCTAGAATTTTGTAAATGCTAGTCACCAAATCGATAGGTCTAAAGTCTTTTGGATGATTAGCCTATTTCTTCTTTGGAACCAGGGCTAGAAAAGTAAAATTAACTCCTCAACTTATTACAAAACTTTAAACTCTCTAAAGACCTCAAGCAAGTCTTCTTTAATTATATTCCAACAATCTCGAAAGAAAACCATAATGAAACCATCCGGCCCTGGTGCTTTAGATCTATCCATAAAGAAGACGACATGTCTAATTTCATCCACCTCAAAGTGCCTTTCCAACCATTCTTTATTTTCTTCAAAAAGTTTTGGCCAAATAACACCTTCCAACTCAACCCTATTACCTAGAGGCCTCCTTAGAATAGATTTGAAGTGGGCAACAAAACAATTGGCTATCTCCTCTTGAGACTCATATGTCACTCCATCCACTTTAAGTTTAGTCACCAAATTTTTCCTCCTCTTCCCATTGGCCATCTCATGGAAGAATCTAGTATATCCATCACCTTCTTTAATCCATTTGCATCTAGATTTTGCCTCCAAGAGATTTCTTCCCACAATAGTACCTCTTCTAAATCCCTCTTCAACCTCCATCTCAATTTTCGCTCTTGCATATTCACAGTTCTTTGGGACTCCTTCACATCCTAACTCCTCTATCTAGGTTAGTAGAGTTGATTTCGATTCTTCTAGTAGTCTCCCAAATTGGTCTTTATTCCAATCCTTCAATTTTGATCTCAAGCTTCCCAACTTTTTGTGGAGTCTCACCCCTTTCTACCTCACCCCACTTATATCTTCTCTCCACCATTCCTCAATCTTCTTCACAAAGTCAGGGTGCGTCAACCACATGTTTTCAAATCCGAAGGGTCGAGGACCAAGCCTAAAAGGTTCTTATCCTAACTCAATGGGGACAATGATCAAAAGTATCTCTACGTAGAGCTCTAGCTACCAAATCCCTCCAATGACTTTCCCAACTTTCATTAAAAAGAAATCTGTCTAGCTTTGAGAAGGTTGGGGTTTCCCGGAAATTGGACCAAGCAAAGGAAGTTCCTTTAACTCACAACAGTTAATGAACTCATTGAACTTCCTTATGATAGTTGTTATGGTCTGATGGAGATTTTTTTATTCATTAGTAAAGCGGATTATGTTAAAATCCCCCCCCCCAAAAAAAAACACCAAGGACCATCCCACAAGACTTGGATCTCAGATAATTCTTCCCAGAATTCATTCCTCTCTCTATAGTTACTTGGTCCATACACATTGGTCAGTACCTAGCTGAAGCCATCCTCCACACCTCTAAACTTAAGGGATAATGAGAAATTTCCTAATAATTCCTCCACTACCTCCACAATATCCACGCTCCAAAAAGTGACAATACCCCCTAAGGCCCCCCAAGAAGGTGCAAAAACCCAATTCATTCCTCTAGATTTCCAAACACTTCTAGCCCATCTTCTGTCAAGTTCAGCTAACTTGGTCTCCTTTAACATTACAATATCCGGCCTTTCCCTTCTAAGGATATCCATTATTACTCATCTCTCCTTGCACTACATAAGCCCCTCATATTCCAATTAATGATTTTCATGGGAGATTTCCAAACTCACAATTTTGACTTTCTAAGCTGCCCAAATCTTTTGGAAAGCCTAAAGTCTGCCTGTCTATTTTTGTGAAAGTGTTAACTTTCTCCAAGTTCTCCAACACCAAGCTGCCACGTAACACCAAAACTTCCATCCTCATCTCCAATCTGTTGAGCCTCCTCCACAGAGCAGCTTCAATGGAGGAAGCCAATCATTCCAGAGAAAAACCCCATCAACGTTAATAGTTACCTTTTTCAAGTATCTCCTCAAGTTTAACTCCACTCAATAATAGAGCTCCAAAACGAAGTTCTCCCAAAAACTTTCCATCAAGACAGGCACCACATAACACTAAAATGGAGGCTGCTACCTCATGGTTCCAAAGGTGGAAAGGCAGCCCAATCACCTGGACCACCATACCATCTTTGCTTGAAAAAGACTGACTTTGAAGGAGACCATGTAAACAATGTAAAGGTCCCCAAGATATCTTGAATACTCAAAGCTTCAACTCCAACTATATTTTCAAGAGGATCGAGAATAGCCTTATAACTATCAAAGGGGGTTAGAACATAGTTTTCGAGACGCCAAGGAGAGGCTAGGCAGCTGGGGGACGCCTAGTCACCTAGGCGGGCGCCTAGGCGATGGATTTTTTATGTTAGAAACGTAGATCCTAGGGTAGTTCCCTAGGTACCATAACCATATTTCTTTAATAATTACTCATGATTTTCATAAGAAAAGTATAAATTTCATATTAAAGTATAGAAAATCAACATATTCATGGGAAGAAAAGGAAGAAGGAAAATAGAATTAAAAATATATAGGGGCTGAACCCTTATTTTTGTTATAGGAAAAGAAGAAAATAAAAAGTATTGGTAGTAGTAGTAGTAGTAGAAGAAGAAGAATATATGGAAGAGTATTGTGAGGGTTCAATACAGCATTTAGCAATGTTTGTGTTGATTAAACCCTAATAAATAAGAAAATATTAAAAAGAAATTAGTATATAAACACACAAAATGATTATTTTAGTTTAAGAATGTCTATTTTATAATTATAATCTCAAAAAAGAATGAATAAAAATGAGGTCTCAATAGAGAATGTTGCTTCAACTAACTAAGAACTGAGTTAGGGCTCTGAAAATTCAGTAAAATTGGGGTTTCCAAGTTAAACTAAGAAACTGACAGAACTTTGCAAGGAAAGAAAGATCTTTCATTGCTTCAAATTCAAGTTTCCGGATTCCTGAATTCTCTTTGAGCATTCATCTGCAATTTTCTCCTCTAAGGTTTTCTTTCCAATTCACTTCTTTTCCGAAAAGAGTGTGTTTACCGAACTCGGAACTGATGGGCTTATATCAAATCTACAATTTGAGGGGTGTTTGCTTCTTGATTTTTGCCTCCAATATTTCCTCTTTGAGTAAGATATCCCTCAGCTGCTTCCTCAACACCCATCTCTTACTCCTATCGTTCTCCGCAAATAAGCCCAAAGCTTCTTTAAGATCCAATACCTCAATTTTCTTTTTTATGTGCTGCTTTTGCTCTTCTAATCTTCCAAACTGTTGAATATTCCATTCTTTGTTTTGCCTTTAAGATCCTTCAACTTCCAATGAACTTCATTCCTCCCCCTTTCACCCTTGGATTACTTTCCTCCAACGAAACCTCAACCCTCTCAGTAAAACCATTAGAGCAAAGCCACATATTTTCAAACCTAAAAGGAGCTGGGCCTCTACCCCCTACATCCTTCTCAGATATGGAAATTGGCCAATCATCTGAGGTCACTCTTGGCAAGGCTCTAGAAACTAGACTGCTCCAATGATTGGTTCTATGAGGTTCTGAAGTGGAGCACTCAAATTTCAACACACTGATAAATATGTACGTGAATTGCACATGGCAATTTCAGATGGTGAAGATGATGACAATTTTAGTGCTTTCATCAAAACCCGTCTAACAACAAGTAATTGAAGAATGGTGTACTAGTGGATTTGTTGCCTATCAACCCAAAGCCCTAGCTTCAAATCTTCTTGTTTGCAGTTTATATCAATGTTTTCAACTTGCGGTTGAACCAGATAGTTGAATTGATTGATCTGTCACCTGAACAAACTTATGATTATGTTTCAATACAAATCATTGCAAAAAACAAGATTCAAAGTATCAATACACCCCGATACGGTGGAAGCAGTGTATTGATACTTTGGACCTTCCACCTTTATATTTTTTTTTAGTTTTTTTTCAAAATCTTATAAAACTAAAATATTCTATATACTTTATTTATTTAAAAAAGCATTTCTCAAAACTCCCTTTATATAGGCATATCAAGAGTCAAAAGATACGATATTATACACCCAATATCATATTGATACTTTGAACCTTGGCAAAAACCATAAACTTGGTTAACATCTAGATTTTTTTTTTTTGGTTAAAATAGATTTGGTTAACAGCTAGACTTTTTTTTGGTTAACAACTAGATGACCTTACTATTTTTTATAGCAGCCAGATGAACCATTGACCTATTTGACCTGCTCAAACATAATTCCCTTCCTTTTCATTTTGTATGTATAATTATGTTAACAGGTGTATTATATGTACTGTACGACGGGTGTATTATATGTACTGTACGCAGGTTTAGTGCCCGCGGGGGTATTTTTGTAATTTTGTAGTCCTTTTGTGTTGTACGGCCAGTACAGTATAAACACAAATGCTTCACTCGCATGACGCAGTTCTTTTGAGGCCTTAAGTTTGCAACCTCTTCTTTCTTCTTCTTCTTCTTCTTCTTCTTCTTCTTCTTTTCTACTCAACATGGTATCAGAGCAAGACCGACTAGACCTGGAAAACAACCAGCTGAGGTCTCTCTTCACTGCTGCATAGAAGCTATGGTCCTGATGCTCAAAGACAAGGAAGAGGAAGCATTCTCTAATGTTGCGATTAGTCTCCATTGCCGAGTATGGTTCTGCTACAAGAAAGCTGACTGTTCAACTTCCTAGCGCGGAAAAGAGTTCTACTACATGTTTTCTAGGGTTGCTCGGCTAAGAAGACTATGGAAAGACATCCTAGATGTACAAAGAAGGGTTCTCACCTGTAGAGAAAGATTGGGTCCATGAGTGTACTGCCTATTCACAGTTCGGGTGATTTGGGTACTGAACTGAAGTTTCTCTATTTATGGTTCTCTTCTTGCCCTCTTTCGATGGACTGTTAATGTCCTAAAATCTGAGTAGGGACTGTTCGGTTTTTTTTCTTTTTCTCCCTCCTTCGACTGTGTGCTGCTCTATTCAGCTCTCTAAGGGACTGTTGTTGAACCCTAAACCCTAAGTGACTGTTCGGTGCCCTGGAAAGTGGATATCAACCGATTAGGTGTGGTGAACCACCACTTGTATTGCTGTATTGTTGTTCCTACTGAGAAGCTGCATGAAAGTTGTAAAATGGTAGGTCATTTAGACCTGGTTACACTACAAGTGCAGTGTTCGTATGTTGTTCTGTGGACTCCTACAAAGGGTAGGTCATACAAACTAGTACTGCAGCTGCAGTGTTTGTGTTTGGTTCTCTGTGAAACCGAAAATCATCAAGTGCCTAGTTGTGGACTGTAACAGCTCTATAAGGCAGTGTGCCTTCGTTTTGAGTACTTCTAAACCTAGAATCATGAATAAGGAAAGATTGTGGTGCACTAATTGTCAGAAGCCCTGGCACACCAAAGATACCTGTTGGGATCTCCATGGGAAACCAGTTTTGAGTACTTCTAAACCTAGAATCATGAATAAGGAAAGATTGTGGTGCACTAATTGTCAGAAGCCCTGGCACACCAAAGATACCTGTTGGGATCTCCATGGGAAACCAAAGTGGGCTTAGGATTTACCTAAGAAGCAAGGCTCAGATGTAATTAGAAGACTCGGGCAACAAAGTATCAAGAAACACCACATGGCCAATATGGTTACTCGGGAGAATCAGTCCTCCACTTCTACTGTGACTCAAACACCACATAGCCAACATGAGCATTTGGGGCTTTATGGTAGAGCAATTCGCCAGATGGATGCTCCTCCCACCACCTCTTTTGCATCCATATCAGGTAATCCTACCACAACTTTCCATGCCTCTTAACACAACCTTGACTCTCCATGGATCATCGATTCTGGAACGTCAAAACACATGACTGGTATGTCCTCTTACTTTCAAACTTATCACCCTCTTTTCGGAAGAGATAAAGTGAGACTAGCTGATGGATCATACACTTCCATAGCTGGTCAAGGAACTCTCTCTCTTCCCCTCGGCCTTACTCTTTCTGATGTTCTTCATGTTCCAAAACTCCCTACGAATTTGTTCTCAGTCAGTAGTGTTACAAATTCCTTAAATTGTTCTGTGACTTTTTTCCCTACCCATTGTGCGATTCAGGATCTGACCTCGGGGAGGACGATTGGTAGGGGACGTATGGTTGATGGACTCTACATGCTGGAGAATGCGGCTGGCCTTATGTTACAGAGTCTATGAGTCAGTTCAAAAAGAGTAAAATGTACTTGTGGCACTGTCATCTGGGCCATTTGTCTTTTGAGACCTTGAAATTGGTTTTCCCAGAACTATGTAAGTCAATGTCCGTTTCTAATTTTTCTTGTCAAACGTGTCAGTTAAGCAAGCATTGTAGAACTCAATTTCCTCAAAGAAATAGTAAATCTGAGTTTCCTTTTCACATTGTGCATTCTGATGTGTGGGGTCCTGTTACTTTACTTTCTAAGAGTGGCTACAAGTACTCCATTACCTTCATTGACGATTATTCCAGATATACTTGGGTATATCCAATGCGAACCCGTGAGGAAGTACCAAAAATTATCCAAGATTTTCAGCGAATGGTCTTCACCCAATTTCAGACCGAGATTCAAATATTTCGGTCAGACAATGCAAAAGAGTTTTTTCATAGTGACCTCACGGAGTTCTTTGCTTCACATGGCTCTCTTCATCGGAGCTCTTGTGCTCGTACGCCACAACAAAATGGTGTGGCTGAACGGAAGAACCGACACCTCCTTGAAGTGGCACGGGGTTTACTAATCCACATGAATGTTCCCAAACGTTTTTGGCTTGAGGCTGTCCTTTGTTCTACATACCTCATTAACCGAATGCCCTCTCGTTGGTTAGAGTACAAAGCCCCACGTCATCTTCTCTTTCCTAAGGCCCCTCTTCTTTCTATCCCTCCCCGTGTTTTTGGTTGTCGGTGCTTTGTCCAAAACCTTTCTCCCACCCGGGGGAAATTGGACTCCCGTGCTATCCCGTGCATATTTCTTGGCTACTCATTCTCTCAGAAAGGGTATCGTTGCTTTGATCCTGTTTCTTGGAGATTCTATGTCTCCATGGATGTTACCTTCTTTGAAGATGAGCCCTTCTTTCTTGTTTCTCCTCAGGGAGAGTGTAGGCATGAGGAGAAACCGGTTCAGCTTCCTCCTCTTCCTAATCCTTCTCCTTCCCCCCCTTCTCTTCCTCCTCTTCCTAATCCTTCTTCTTCTCCACCTTCTCTTCCTGATCCTCCACCTTTCCGTGTCTTTTCTCGTCGTTATAAAGGCCAACCAAGTTCAAGAGTTGTGGAGAATTCAGAAGCTATACCTCAAGTGTCATCAATCTCCTCGAGGGAAGATCATACTCTCTCAGGTAACTTGACTCCCCATGATAGTCCTGACCTCCCTGTTTCTATTGATCTTGACCTTCCTATTGCTCATAGGATACGTGTTAGATTGTGCACTACTAAACACCCCATTTCCAACTTTGTCTCCTATGAGAACATCTCACCGTCATTTCGTGCCTTCCTTACCTCCATTGACAGTATCCCTATTCCTGAGAATGTGGCAGAAGCTCTCTCAATACCAGAATGGACAAATGCCATGAAGGAAGAAATCAATGCTCTTCATAAGAATGGCACGTGGGAACTTGTTGATCTCCCTAAGGGTAAGGTTCCAATTGGATGCAAATGGGTGTTCACTGTAAAGCATGGGGCTGATGGAACTGTGCAGAAGTATAAAGCTCGTTTGGTGGCAAAGCGTTTTACTCAAGTATATGGAGTTGATTATGCAGAAACCTTTGCCCCTATTGCCAAAATGAACTCTATTAGATTACTTTTCTCTCTTGCTGCAAATCTGAACTGGGATCTACATCAGCTTGACATCAAGAATGCCTTCTTGAATGGTGACCTTGAAGAGGAAGTTTATATGGTTCAACCCCCCGGTTTTTTGGCTCAAGGAAGTGAACAGAAAGTGTGCAAGTTAAAGAAGTCTTTATATGGGTTGAAGCAATCACCAAGAGCTTGGTTTAGCAGATTTCATACTGCGGTTCAGCAGAGGGGATACAAGCAATGTCAGTCAGATCACACACTGTTTGTAAAAAGGGTAGAAGGTAAAATGGCTGCCCTAATAGTATATGTGGATGACATAATTGTTACTAGTGACTGGGAGGATGAAATTCAAAGTTTGAAGGGCTTCCTTGCCACTCAGTTCGAAGTGAAAGATCTAGGACCCGCCAAATACTTCCTTGGAATTGAGGTTGCCCAATCAAAAAATGGTATTTTCATCTCCCAAAGGAAATATGTCATAGACTTGCTTAAGGACACTGGAAAGATTGGGGTTAAACCAGCTGACTCTCCCATTGACCCCAACCATAAGTTAAGTGACAGCCAAAGTGAACCTCTTAAGGATGTGAAGAAATTTCAGAGGCTTGTAGGAAGATTGTTGTACCTTTCTATGACTCGTCCAGACATAACATATGTTGTTGGTATCCTCAGCCAGTTCATGCATGCACCTAGGTCCACTCATCTTAAAGCAGCGGAGAGAATACTACAGTATTTTAAGAAGTTCCCAGGTGTTGGCTTACTATTCCAGAAACATGGACATTTAAGAGTTGAAATTTACACAAATGCGGATTGGGCTGGATCTCAAAGTGACAGAAGGTCTACTAGTGGTTACTGCACCTTTGTTGGAGGGAACCTTGTTACTTGGAGGAGTAAGAAGCAAACCGTAGTAGCTAGATCTAGTGCTGAAGCTGAGTACCGTGCAATTGCACACGGAGTAGCCGAAGGTATGTGGGTAAAGAATCTATTGGGAGAGTTGGGTTTTCCAGTTGACAAACCCATGACTCTTCTCTGTGACAAGAAGGCAGCTATAAGTATCGTTGCCAACCCGATATTACATGATAGAACAAAGCACATTGAAGTTGACAAGCACCTTATCAGAGAGAAAATCATCACAAGCGAAGTATGCACTCCATACATCAGCTCTGAAGACCAACTAGCAGACATCTTTACAAAGGGGCTAAATCATTCCAGACACCAAGGTCTTTGTGACAAGTTGGGCATGATTGATATCTATGCTCCAACTTGAGGGGGAGTGTTGACAGGTGCATTATATGTATTGTATGACAGGTGTATTATATGTACTGTACGCAGGTTTAGTGCCCGCAGGGGTATCTTTGTAATTTTGTAGTCCTTTTGTGTTGTACGACCAGTATAGTATAAATACAAATGCTTCACTCGCATTAAGCAGTTCTTTTGAGGCCTTAAGTCTGCACCCTCTTCTTCTTCTTCTTCTTCTTCTTCTTCTTCTTCTTCTTCTTCTTCTTTTTTCTGCTCAACAAATTATTACAAAAAAATTTGTATGTATAATCACTTCCATTACTAATAACAATAAATTTCATTTTTCAGACAGTTTTTAATATGATGAATACATAATATTAAGTACAGGCTCAAATTTTCTATAAACTTTATAAAATTTTCTACATCTTTATCAGTATTTCATTTTATCAGTCATTTCTACATTGGTTTTTATCAGTATTATTTTACCTAGTGGTAAATCAACTAATTGAACTAGTCAAACCATAATTTGACCAACACTCTAGGCCCATCACCAAACTGCTTGCTTGCAAAAGAACCAGCATCCCGACCACTATGTTGTTGACCTAGTTAATTGAACCAATGAATTGTTTAACCCAATCAATGGAGTCGTAGGTCATACTATAATTCTCTTTTCTCCTATTTTTTGTTCCATTTCCATCACTAGTAAAAAAATAATTATTATTTATCACACTTATTTTTTAATATGATATGATGGATACATAAAACTAGAGATGTAATTAAAATTTTCTACAAGTTTTTTTATATTTTTATTTCTACCTATTTTTTAAATTTTTATTAGTATTTGTAAAGAAGATGGGCCGAATGGCCCATAGGCTATTACTTTATATTATCTTTATGTTCTCTATAATGGGCCTTATTCTGGGCCCATACTCTTCTATATTCTTTTTTTGTAATTTCTTGTCCAACTAGGGACCTCTCTTGTAATTGCTCAAAGATTAACTTAATAAAAGAGTATTAGAGTGTTAGAGGGAGGATTAGTTCGAACTCTTCATCCTCTCTCTCTCTCTCTCTCTCTCTCTCCTTCTCTAATCTTCACTTGTTAGTTTTTCTAGTTTTCTTGCACAGTCCCATACTTCTAGGACTATGTTTCAACTTGGTATCAGAGCGGGACTGAGCCTGGCGTGGCTCTCATGTGGTTGTAGTCCAGCCGACTGCATGAGGGTGTTTTAGGGCTGGAAGTTTAGACTCACTTGCCTGACGCTTGGAGGTCATTGAAGGGTGCCCAAGACTCTATTCGCTTGGAGATTAGTTTGGTGACTAGGAAGAATCAGAGAGATAGATTGTTCGGCCTGATTTGAAGCTCAAATCAGAGATTCATACAATTGTAAGTTGCTTCAGTTATTGCTGAGTTGTTGCTGGGTTATTTTTCTGATTTGGGGAGCTATTAAAGTACTTGAAACTCATCTATATCTGCTCTACTGTTCGGCTGTTGCTAGACTGTTTTTACTCAGAGAGTTCTGGGTTATTTTCTTATCTTATTGGACTGCCAAGTGGCCGAAACTTGTTTGGGCTCAATGGTACGAGTCTCTACTTTAGTTCAGCTACTTCTTGGACCTATACGGAGTGTTCTTGAAGTGATTCCTGCTAGTTAACAGTGAAGTGTTGACTGCTGCATACGTAGTGTTTGTAAAAAGGCCTCTTAAGTACTGTGAATTATATTTTTTGCTCTCTTTGGGAAAATATCGTTGGGAACCAAGAATACATAGTGTTTGGAGGTCGGCTGATTGTTCCTTGAAGGCTAAATCAGGCCTTCTTCTTCTTGAAAGTGCTGCCACCGAACTTGGTTCTCACGGCTGTCAGGCCTGAACTGAGTTTGTGAGTTGGTGTTTGTTGTTGATTCAACTCAATCTGAGTTCTTTAAAATCAGTATACTATTGGTGGCTTGCCGAAACCCTAATTGAAGTTGTTACATAATGGACTTCTCAGAAATTGAGAACAAGAGTACTGTTGAATATGAACATACTTCGGGAACTACAACTGATTCCTTGTTGGTTGTAACTACAGTTAAACTGGATGGAACCAATTATTTGGCTTGGTCGCAATCCGTAAAAATTCATATTTGCAGTAGAGGAAAGTGGGGGTTTATCTCTAGGAGCAAGAAAGCTCCCCCAGTGGATGATCCCTCTTATGAGAAATGGGTGCAAGAGAATTACAGAGTGATTGGGTGGCTTGTGAATTCAATGTAGCCATAGATTAGTCAGCATTATCTCTGGATGAATTCAGCTAAGGAAATCTGGGATAGTGTTGCAGAAACGTACTCCCAAAAACTGAATGTAGCCAGAGCCTATAAACTAAGGAGTGATGTGAAGAATCTGAGGCAGGGGGAGAAATCCCTTGCAGCATATTTCTCTACCTTGGAATCTTTGTGGCAAGAAATTGATCTAATAGAGGCAGTGACATGGGATACTCCCAATGATGCAGAGACCTACCGGAAATTAGCTAAAAGGAACAGGGTTTTTGAGTTCCTAACTGGGCTAAACCCTGAATATGACATCACAAAACAAAATATTATGTCCAAGGAAAGTGTCTCACTATCACAAGCATATGCTTTAGTCAGTAGTGAAGAAAGCAGAAGACAGGTACAGGTACAGGTACAAGGAGTTGGCACTAATGCATTTGCAAATATGGGGGTTAAACCCAAAGGAGTTATAGGGGCTCCCAGTGGCACTGGAAAGAAAAAGGTTGTCTGTGAATATTGCAAGAAGCCAAAGCACACCAAGGACAAGTGCTAGAAATTACATCCGGGACTTGTTCATGCTCGATTTCAGAAGAAAAATGATGGTAGGAAGACAGGGAGTGCAAATGCAGCCACGGGTACAGATGCTAAAATTGAGTATGAAAAGTTTGGAAAGATGATCAACCATCTTGAAGGAGTGACCTCTTCATCTAACCCTTCAGAAAATTCAGGCACCACTGCATTTGCTCACTCAGGTATAAGGGCTTTTGCTAACCATGCAACCACCTCAGGTAATCATAAGATTCCTTGGATCATAGACTCAGGTGCTTCTGATCACATGACCAATCTTTCCACTTTGTTTGTTTCATATGATTTGCTTCCTGGTCGTGACAAAATCACCTTAGCTGATGGCTCACTTGCCTCTATTTCTGGCAAGGGAACTATCAAGGCTACAAACTCCTTACTCCTATCCTCCACCCTTCATGTACCTAGATTGAATACTAATTTGTTATCTGTAAGTAGCTTAACCAAATCATTGAATTGTTGTGTAATCTTTTTTCCTTCTCATTGTGTTTTTCAGGACCTGGAGTCTCGGAAGTGATTGGGAGTGGCCATGAAGCGAATGGAACATACCTGCTTGACACTCCTGGACAATGAATTGATCATTCTAAGAATGCTGCTTTTGGATCTACCTTGTCAGAGTCTATCAGTCGAATCATGTTGAGTCATTGTTGTTTGGGTCATTTGTCTTTTTATGCTTTAAGTCATCTATTTCCTGAACTGTTTAAGGAAGTCAGTGTGTCCAGTCTTAATTGTGAGTCTTGTCAGTTATCAAAGCATTGTAGAAACAGTTACCCTTTGGGCAATAAAAGATCCTCTTCTCTTTTTAATATTGTGCACTCTGATGTGTGGGGGCCTTACCAATTATCTTCTATGGGGGGGCTACAGATATTTCATCATGTTTATTGATGACTTTTCTAGATTCACTTGAATATACCTAATGAAATCTCGTGAAGAAGTTCCAAGACTTGTGAGGCAATTTCATGAATTTGTTTTAACTCAGTTTGATACCAGAATCAAGATTTTCAAATCTGACAATGCTAAAGAGTATTTTGAGAAGAGTTTATCCTTGTATCTCTCTGACATGGGAGTTGTTCATCAAAGTTCCTGTGTTAGAACCCCTGAACAGAATGGAATTGCTGAAACAAAAAATAGGCATGTTGTTGAAGTTGCAAGGAGCCTTTTGTTTGCCTCACATGTTCCCACAAGATTTTGGGGTGATGTTGTTCTCACTGCTACCTATCTCATAAACCGAATGCCATCCAGGGTTCTAGGGTTTAAATCCCCCTTCAATCTTCTTCATCCAGACAAGGATCTCTTCTCGATTCCTCTCTGTGTGTTTGGCTACACCTGTTATGTTCACATTCCAAGTGTCCAGAGACATAAGTTTGAACCAAAAGCCCACAAATGCATCTTCCTTGGTTATTCCCCCACACAAAAGGGTTACTGTTGTTTTGATCCCAAGACCGGCACTCGATATGTCTCCATGGATGTTACCTTTGATGAACTTTCTCCTTTTTATGGGTCCTCTCAGGAGGGACATTGTCAACAGGGGGAGAGTTTGTCACAAGTGTTTGCTCTTCCTCTCCCTATCCCAGTTGAGTCTCTTGATAGGCCTGTGTCCTCACAAAATGAATCAAGGGAGGACCAGTCTCTTCATCCTTCTTGTTCTAGTACTCCTATCTCTTTACCTCCTCGTCCTACCCACAATCCCAAGGTGTATCAAAGGCAAAGGTCCAGGAATGATCAGGTTGTTTCTCTTACAGCAGATGAGCCTCATACACTTCCAATCGCAAATGAGACAACAGGTGATGCTTTAACCTCTTTGGAACCATCTTTCCCGGATCTTGATGTTCCTATTGCTGTCATGAAAGGAAAACGGAAGTGCACTGCACACTACATTTCCAAACACCTTTCTTATGACCTACTTTCTCCTTCATGCTTTGCCTATCTTTCTTCAGTTGCTTCTAACCCTATTCCTATATCTGTGTCAGAAGCTCTTGAGATTCCAAAGTGGAAAGATGCCATGCAATTTGAGATGGATGCCCTACGCAAAAATGATACTTGGGAAGTGGTGGATTTGCCTGAAGGGAAGGGATCCGGTTGGTTGCAAGTGGGTCTTTATCATTAAATATTGGGCTAATGGGACTATTGAGAGGTATAAGGCCACACTGGTTGCCAAAGGGTACACACAGACGTATGGGATTGATTACTTGGAGACCTTTGCTCCTGTTGCAAAGATGACATCTATAAGAGTTCTCTTATCTCTGGCAACTCACTTTGATTGGCCCCTTTATCATTGGATGTAAAGAATGCATTTCTGAATGGTGACTTACATGAGGAAGTCTATATGTCTCTCCCTCCATGAATGTATGGAAATGAGATGCAAGGAAATGTATGCAAATTGAATAAATCTCTTTATGGCCTCAAACAGTCTCCCGGAGCATGGTTTGAGAAATTTAGAACAACACTTGTTACATTTGGCTACACTCAGACACAGTCAGATCATACTCTTTTTGTGAAGAGAAGTGAATCCCTGGCAGTCTATCTCATTGTATATGTTGATGACATTGTTGTGACTGGTAATGATGCCTCAGGAATTCGTGCTCTTAAGTCTTTCCTTCGTACAGAATTTGATATTAAGAATCTGGGGGAATTGAGATACTTCCTTGGCATAGAAGTTGCTAGATCCAAGAATGGGATTCTTATCTCCCAAAGCAAGTATGTCCTTGACTTGCTCTGAAACTGTGAAGATGGGTGCTAGACCAGTTGCAACTCCTATTGATATGAGTCACAAACTGTCTGCTTCAGATGGGACATTGTTGGAAGACAAAAGGGTTTTTCAGAGACTTCTTGGGAAGCTTATGTACCTGTGCATGACACAACTAGATATTGCATATGTTGTTAGCTGTATTAGCCAGTACATGCATGCACCTAGAGATACTCATATGGCAGCTGCAGAACGAGTTCGGTGTTATTTGAAAGGCTCTCCGAGAAAAGGGATTCTGTTTACCAAGCAAGGACATCTGAAACTCGAAGCCTATACTGATGCTGACTGGGCTGGAAATATTAATGACAGAAGATCTACTTCAGGGTATTGCAGTCTGGTAGCTGGTAATGTTGTCTCTTGGAGGAGCAAGAAACAATTAGTTGTGGCCCGATCCTCAGCAGAAGCAGAATACAGGGCCATGGCGCATGGAGTCTCTGAACTGTTGTGGTTAAGGTCATTGATGGAAGAACTCGGGATTGATTATGACAAGCCAATGATGTTGTACTGTGATAATCAGGCTTCCATCAACATTGCCCACAACCCCGTACAACATGATAGAACTAAACATATTGAGGTTGATAGACACTTTATTCGAGAAAGAGTCTCTTCAAGTGAAGTGTGTCTTTCATTCATTACCTCTGAAGGACAATTGGCAGATTTCCTCACCAAAGGTCTTCCCAAGGCAAGGCTCCAGCATGACACTGGCAAGCTGGGCATGATTAACATCTATGCTCAGCTTGAGGGGGAGTGTAGAGAAGATGGGCCGAATGGCCCATAGGCTGTTACTTTATATTATTTTTATGTTCTTCTCTGTAATGGGCCTTATTCTGGGCCCATACTCTTCTATGTTACTTTTTTGTAATTTCTTGTCCTACTAAGGACCTCTCTTCTAATTACTCAAAGATTAACTTAATAAAAGAATATTAATGTTAGAGGGAGGATTAGTTCGAACTCCTCATCCTCTAACTCTCCTTGCTGCAGCTCTCTCTCTCTCTCTCCTTCTCTAATCTTCTCTAATCTTCTCTTGTTAGTTTTTCTGGTTTTCTTACACAATCCCATACTTCTAGGACTGTTTTTCAATTGTATCACATCATAGGTTGACACATTTGACTTGGACAATTCAATTGTTGATTCACCACATGGATGGAAAAAATCATTTTTTATTTTATTTTGGGTCAATTTTATATTTTGTATTCAATTTCCATCATTACTAAAAAAAATTCTTATTTTTCACATTTTTTATTTAATATGATGAATTTATAATATTAGACATGTGTCCAAATGTTTTCTACGAAATTCTGTACGTTTTAATTTTTTGTGTTCCATCTTTTTTAAATATATTATATATTTAATTATGACATCATTAATTGAATCATTTGAGTGAAAAGGTTGGACCATTGACCCACCACCTATATAAGAAAATGGTTTCATTTTCAGAACAGTTTTACATTTTATATTTTATTTACATCATTAATAAAACTAATTCTTGTTTATCACACTCATTTTCTATAATTCTTTTATTTTTGTGATTCTTTTTATTTTTCCATTTTAAATTTATAATTTAATTATGAAATCATGGGTTGATCCATTTTAACCCAAATTATAACCCACTACCCAAATAGCAAAATGATTTCATTTCCAAATTAGTTTTAAATTGTATATTCCATTTCCATTATTAATAAAAATACTTATTACTTGTCAAATGTAATCATCACCACCGTCATTCATACATTATTTTCATTTAATATGACATATATAATATTATAGATGTGCCAAAAATTTTTTACAAATTTTACTTGTTTTCTGTAATTTTATTGTATTTTGTCTATTTTTAAATATGTATTATTTAATTATGGCCTCAGTGATTAACCCATTTGACCCAAATGGTTGAACTACCTACCTCCACTTGGATAGAAAAAAAAAAAACAAGTTTGGTTTCAGGTTAATTTTAAGGAAAATAAAAACAAAAACTTTTTATACCATTCAAATTATTGTGTGTGGATTTAATTTGAGAAATTCAATGATGAGAAACAAAAATACCTCATATAGAGCAATTAATGAGAGAATTGAAGTTGATACCTTAAAATATGGGACTTAATGAGAGGGATGGAGTGAACTAAAAAGAAGTATTTCAAATTACCTTTTTTTCCCTCGCAATAGAGAGGAATGAAATTCAGAAAGAGATTTTAGTTAGGAAGTACAGAAACCTTGTGAGTTATGTCCACTTTTTATTTTAGCATAGATTATTATAATGGTGGATGATAGTGTTAATAATATAAATAAGAAAGATATGTAGCTTGAAGAAATTTAAGAAATAAGTTTATTCCACACAATCAATTTTGTCAATGCAAAAGAAGACAACAAATTCTGAGATCTTACAGAAATTGCTGTTTATTTGCTGCAAAATCACCAACACTACAGGCATATCCTACCATTCTTCTCAAATAATTATAGCTGTCACAAGATAACTATGGAATAGACATAGGAGATGACATGGAGAAACTTACAGTGCGCTGACCAGGTATAATTCTGGATACATGACTTAGTTTAAGGTGTTTCTCCTCTTTCCCTGAGAACCATATTAAAACTGATTCATCCTGAAAACAGTGGTTATTTTAGAGCCCCACTCAACAGATAAAACTAAGGGGGTGTTCAACAACATGATTAGTTTTGTTTCTGAAAACAAAAACAATTGCCACATCAGCAAAATTGTATTGCTTTTGTTGATGCGGCAGTGGCAGTTGTTTTGTTTTCAAAAACAAAACCAACCATGTTGCCAAACAACCCCCAAATTAGCATAGAATCACTTCCATAATCAAACAATGACTATTCTGTTGAAGCAAACTAATAATAACAATTAATAACTAGCACATGAAAATTTGTGGGAAGAAATATAACGTTGTCATTTTAAAAGTACTGGAAAGACTGAGGTATTCATTGGTAAATGTCCTTTTCTTATTTATGTATGGAATTTCCATTCATTATTAATAAAAAACTATTGCTTATCAAAAAATAACAACTAGCACATGAAAACTCTAATGGTAAATGCTAATATTAAATATATCATAATACATACAATTATGAATTTTGTTTTGACATGATTTATCTCTAGTTCCATTTACAGGCAAGACACCTGCAGTAGCTCTCCATTTTAGAACTAAGGCACTGAAAATTCAGAAAAAACAAAAACAAACAACAGTTCTATATACTCAAAGGATCAAAGGATCAGATTTTGGGAGGATATTTAGGTGGGTGACAAACCTATTTCAGATTTTGCCTTTCTCAGGACTTTGGTTTTACAAGAGGTTTTGGGTACCATGAAAGCAGGGACACCATTGTCCACTTGGATTGCCTCAAACCCAAATGGTTTGGGATTAAAGATATTGGTATCTTAATTCTTTGGGGTCTTTGTCATGCTCTACTTTCTATAAAGCCTATGCTCCCTCTTCCCCTAATTCTTATCTTACTAAAGCTCTTTGAGTTGACCCAATTCCTCCTAAAACCAAAGCACTCTACTGGGAAGCCTCCTTGAAAATAATTAACACCAGTCACATGCTCCAACCTAGAAGAACACTTTTGAGAGAAACAGAAGGGAAGAACACAATAAAAGGAAACTTACTGGGGAGGGGTGATATGTGGGACGAAGGAGAAGGGGAGGAAGAAGGAATAGTGGACAAAGAGTAAAAGGTGGAGATTTTTAGAGTGTGGAGAAGGGGTTTTGGGAAGGTTGGGTTCCAAACATGAAGTTGGTGTCTTGGAATGTCGGGTCTGAGAGAAGATAAAAGGAGGTCAATAGTAAGGAATGCTCTGAGAAAGCACAATCTAGACAATTTGTTGTTGCAAAAGACGAAGTTGGAGACATTTGATTGGAGATTAAAAAATGAAATTTGGCGGTCTAACAGTGAGAATGGGTGGAGGTGAATGCTATGGGTCTTTCAGGGGGGCTTAGTGGTCATTTGGGATCCAAAGGTTATTAGGAAAATTGGAGAAAGGAAGGGGGTGTTTTCAACTTCGATTTGCTTTCAGATGGTGGAAGGGGAGTGAAAGTAGGGGCTTACAAATGTGTATGGTCCAAATGAAGAAGAGGAAATGGCGGAATTCTAAGAGGAAGTGGAGGGGGTAAGGCAGGGGGGTCCTTGGTGTTTGGGGGTGACTTCAACTTGGTAAGAAGATTGGGGAGATGAAGGGGGGAAGGGAGGGGAGAGAAAATTTGGGGATGAGAAGGTTAGGCGAGGTCATAAGGAGGAATGGTCTAATTGGTCCTCCTTAAGTGATTGTAGATTTACCTGGACAAATGAGCTATGCCAAGCTATCCTAAGAAAGTTGGATAGGTTTCTTTATTCAGGTGACTGGGAAGAGCATGTTGGAGGTATGGTGCAAGTAACTTTGTCATTCTTTACGTCCAACCATAAGCCAATTGTGCTTAGCCAATTTTTTATCATTGTTGGCCCAAAACCTTTTAAGTTTGAAAACATGTGGCTTGATCATCCAAATTTTCGAGAGCGGTGGAAGATAAGTGGGGGGGGGGGGGGGGGAGGGTGCAAGTAGAAGGATCTGCAGGATTCAGGGTGGTCAGGAAGTTGCAACAGTTGAAGGAGGAGATCAAGGGTTGGAGAAGAAAATGTTTTTAGGGATGTCGGGAACAGGAAGAAGGAGGTTCTAGAAAAGATGGCTCTTCTGGACAAATTGAAGGAAGAAGGAACAATTACTGAGGAAAAGATGGAAAGAGAAGGTCTAGAATCTAAATTAAAGAGGCTAATTCTTAGAGAAGAGGAAAGTTGGAAGAAAAGGTTAAGAGTGTCATGGATGAAAGCAGGTTTACAAAAGCACAACCTTTTTTCAGGCCTATGCAAATGCTAGGAGGAACCTGACTTCAAAATTCACATGGATGAGGAAATGGTGGAGACATGGAATGAAATTCAGAAGAGGGTGGTAAGATACTACAAGAATTTGTATACCTTGAGATTATGAAGTTGATGTTCCTTGGGGAGCTGGTCCCTAAGAAGCTAAGCGAATTTTCAGGAAATTGGATTGAATAGAAGCTTGAGATGCAGGGAAACTAAGGAGGCATTAAAGCATATAAATGGGAATAAGGCCCCAGGACCAGATGGCTTTATCTTTTCTTTTATTAAGGCTTTCTGGGATGAGTTGGAAGGAGAGTTTGACCTGATGTTTAAGGAGTTCTATCATAGTTTTTAAGGCACCAAGCGAGGCTAGGCAACAGGGGGGCGCCTTGTCGCCCAGGCGATCGATTTTTTTTAAGTAAAACCATATATCCTAGTGTAGTTCCCTAGGTTCCATAACCATCTTTACTTAATAATTATCCATAATTTTCATAAGAGAAGTATAAATTTCATGTTTTAAGTTTAGAAAATCAACATTTTATGAGAAGAAAAGGAACAAAGGAAAGAAAATTCAAAAAATATAGGGGCTGAACCCCTACTTTTGTTATAGGAAAAGAAGAAAAGAAAAGGTGGAAGAAGAAGAAGATCTGTAAGAAGAAAATGTGTTGGTTAGACAAAATTTTAAGTTCTTCCCTTGCTTATTGGTTCAGGTTCTGAAATCTTTGAGGATTCAATCAATGATCAAAACTTCGATACGATACGCCCTGTATCGGGTGTATTGTATTGTATCTTTGGCACCCCAACACGCATGTTTACAGGTGTTTTCGGGAACCCATTTTTAAAATAATACATATGTGTGTATGTATTTAAAAATGAAATTGAAAACCAAAGAAATAAAAAAATAGGGGGAGTATCGTTATAAGTACTGATACACCTCTGTCAATACACAGAGGTGTATCGATACTTTGAACCATGGGTTCGATACAGTAGTTAGCAAAGTTTGTGTTGATTAAACCCTAACAAATAAAAAAATAATAAAAAGAAATTAGTACATACACATAAAATGAGTATTCTAGTTTAATAATGCCTATTTTATAATTATAATGTCAAAAAATTAAAAATATAAAAGTATTTAGTGCACAAAACTACTTGGCGACTGGGCAAGGCGAGCCTCCAAGGGCACCTTGTCACCTAGGTGTCGCCTTGACAACTATGAGTTCTATAGGGAGAGAAAGTTTGAGAAAATGGCTAATGTCATGTTTATATCTCTCATTCCAATGAAGGATTTCAGACCAATAAGCTTAATCAGTAGTCCTTACAAATTATTAGCCAAGATATTATAAAATAGGCTCAGAAAAGCGTTGCATGAGGTAGTGGGAGAAACCTAGATGGCTTTTGTGGAAGGTAGACAGATTTTGGATGAAGTTCTAGTGGCAAGTGAATGTATTGATTCTAGGCTGAGGAGTGGAAGAGTAGGTTTGGTTTGTAAGTTAGACATTGAGAAAGCCTATGACCATGTAGAATGGGGAGTTTTAGAAGAAATTCAAAAGGTTAATGGGATTTGGAGAGAAGTGGAGAGGCTGGAAGTTTGCTTGTGTATCTTTTTTTTTTTTTTTTGAAGAATAAGATAAAATTCATTAAAAAGGGAAAAAGAATACAAAAGGAAGGTGATAAGACATCACCCGAAGAAGAAAAAAACCCAAGAGCCCAACAAAGATCTCAAAGATCCCATACTAAGACCCCTAAAACCAAATGGCAAAAATTTACAACTTTTCTCAAAGCAATCTCGAGGACAAGCCAATAACATAAACCAAGAGATCCCCAATGGAATAAAAGCATCCAGACCCACCCCTAAGCAGAAAACTTAAACCCTCCTTGCTTCACGACCCAAGCCTCAATCTTCTACCACAAATACATCCTCCCGGCCTGAAACATCCTCGTCCCAGCACTTGCCACCATCCGGATTAGGTTTTATGTTCATCTTCTCTTCCCTTTTCCTTCTTTCAAACTCCTCACCACCCCAGAAAAATAAACCCAGGCTCTTACCAACTGTGACCTTTCTACTCACCAGGTTCTGAAGAGTCCTGTTCCTTGTCTTATTGTCAACGCCACCGTTGTTTTGCCTTGTTGCACTCTTACCGGCAGCAGAGTCATCAGCACACACTTTATCCTCCTGTTGCTCCTTTACTAACTAAGAGGACACAATTGTACATCTTCAGTTTCCTTCTCAATACTTTTAAATGGGATATGTATTGACTTTTTCCAAGCTTCAAGGGGGTTGAGACAGGGGGACCAAATTTCTCCTATGCTTTTTGTATTGATTATAGAGATATTAAATATGTTATTGGAGAAAAATGGTCAGTTGGGTCTGATAAAAGGTTTCAAGGTATGTAGAGATGGTCTATCTCTCATCTGCAGTGTGCAGATGATACTTTGATTTTCCCGGATGCTTCGGTTGAGTAGGTTTTAAATCTGAGAGCAATTTTAGCCAACTTTGAACTGCTTTTTTTATTTAATAATTGAAAATTGATTTCATTAATCAAGAAGAATAGAGCTTTACAAGAATCCCTTGGAGAGGCACAAGATGCAGCCTCCCCTAAACATTACAGGTGGTCAGAAATAAAGATTACAAGGCTGCCCAAAATAACTGATTCCTAGCAGACCCCTGTTTAGCAAGATAATCAGCCAAAGCATTTGCCTCCCAACCCACCCACTGGTATCTACACGTTATGTGTCTTGTTGAACATTTAACCCTTTTTTATGTGATCCCTATAACTCCAATCAACTGAGTCTGGATTTGACATCCAGCCCAAAATCACCTTAGAATCCCCTTCAATTAATAAGTTCTCCACTCCTAGTTGATTGGCAATCTGAATTCCTTGCATTGCAGCCAACAACTCAGCTCTTGTAGAATCCCTTATCCCCACCAGCCTGAGAACAATGATATGATGTTGCCATTCTCATTCCTCAGGACTCCTCTTATGCCAGAAGGTCCTGGGTTACCTAGACTACTTCCGCGAAAATTCAGTTTAATAACACCTTCCGGAGGAGTTTCCAAACTGTTGCAGCTCTGGTTTTCCTAACCGAAGTGTGTAACTATAGTTCATTCCTCCAAATGTCATCAAATGAGAACGAGTTGAAAGAAGCCAAAGATTTCAGCCAGCGAATAGCCCTAGTTAAAATGCATTCCTTCACTTCTGTAAAGGATCCCTCCTTATCTTAGAAAATTCTAGCACTTCTTTCTTCCCAAATTGTCCATAGGATGGCTGCTCTGAAACGTCTCCACATACTGTTGTTCCCTCCTTTTGTTGGGCAAGCAGCCGAAACACCTTCAAATAATTTTAAAGTTTTCACCAATGGATCACTCTAATAGTGATAGATTCAATATGGCTTCCTTACTTCTCTTTTTTCCTGCAAATGTTCTCTAATTCCTCTCCTTCCAAATTGTCTAACAAACTGCAGCTTTCATACATCTCCATAAGATTTTTTCCCGCTCTTCTTCTACCAACAAAAGTAGGGCCAAATAGGCTTTTGTACACTTGGTGGGGGGTTCCACCTACACCCAAGCAAGGAAAGAAACCATTCCCAAATTGAAAATGCAAAGGGACAGGAAATTAATAAGTGATAGGAAGACTCACCATTGGCCTTGTAAAGAATACACCAGTGAGAAGATAAGCACCAATTAGGTCTTTGTTCTTTGGAGCATGTTACAAGTGTTCTGTCCAGAAACCTTCCCAGCAGAATCCTCCAATCCTAGGTGGAATTGGCTTACTCCAGACCTCTTTTACCGGAAAAGGTTGGCCCAAGCTATCCCTCGATTAAATTAAGGACAAAAAGGAGGCACAAGTGAAGGAACCCAAAGGAGAGAGAGAAAGAGTCTAAATATGGCAGTCACTTTAGGATGGGTCCAAAAAGACCCCCTCAAGACCTTGGAACAATGACAAAGCACTATCTAATTCATAATCACGAAGGCCTCTTCTAAGCCCCAAATCCCAACAAACCCTGAGGTAAAGCTAGCTGAACTCAAGAGGGGATTTCACTCCAGTGCAATTGGCTAATGCCGAGTGCCTCCCACAGGAGTTAACTCCTATGTTTAAGGAGACACAGGACAAGATCATCACACTCAAGATCACAATTTGGAACTATGGAAAGATTTTTTTCCGTAGAAAGACGATGAAGATTACAGTTCACGATTGAAGTGAAGAAGCTGATACTTGAAGAAGGAAGAAGTTGAAATCTTTCAGTTTTGAAACTAAGAGAAGAAGGAAGAGCAACTATTTTCTTAACAGAAGAAGCTACTCAGTGGCTGAAAAGGTTCATCGATGGAGCATTATTTTCAGTGAAGAAAATTGGTTGGATGAGTTCGTTGGAACTTCAAGGGAGAAAATATCAGGTGTTTTAAAATCTAATCAGAAGGGCTGGTTTGTGGCTGTGACTGAGTTCGATGGCAACAATCGAAAATATTTGGTCTGTCTTCCAGAAGGAAAACAGGAATCGGGTTGGAGGTTGTTTTCTCAGAAACTTCAAGATTTTTTATCAATGAAATCTGATAAATTGATCAAGGGAGAAGACTCTAAGAACAATCAGGAAGAAAGGATAGAAAACGAAGTGGTTATTGAAAGCGTCAAAAAGGTTCAAGAGATTAATTTGACAACAAAATCAGATCTTGAAGAGTTAATCTCAGATATCTCCTTTCTATGTAATCTCTGGGCAGCTAATTAAGAGATGTTCCATGGACTCTCTTTCAATGATCTCAACAGAAATATCCAAACAAATATGTTCCTTCCAATCTACCCTCAACCAATCCAAAGACAGCCTGTACCACTTAACTGAAGGAATGAGAGATCCATCATATGGATGGCCGAACCCTGCAAGTAGGTTGGGCGAAATTTCAAAAATTTCACTCTCCCATCTGGGAATTACATTCCCTGTTTTAGAAAATCTGCATTTTCAAGGATCAATCTTGAACCAAGAACCAAACCAGATATGAAACAAAACAGTAGGAGAGGGAGATACCTGATACGAAGAAATAATATCTTCCAATGGAGGTGTTCACGCCCAAAGAAGGATCCAAAGACTGCTCCACTGAAGATGACACAGTGCAGGATGGAGCAGAATCAGCAATGTTCTTCCAAAGAACCAAATTCTTCACCAAAAATTCGCTGGAGGGTAGGTGAGCACGACTCCCAATCAATTTTTCTCCAAAAAATGATATCAAGAATGCTTCTTGATTGCTCCTACAACAATGGAGATCGAACTGGCTATGGCGGCAATTGGAGGAGAACGCAGGGAGGAGATGGCGCAGTCACACTGTTGCTGTCTTCTCTCTGCGTGATCTGAGATCTAATATCTCTGGTGGAGTTCGATGTAGAATGGTCCGCCCCCTCCTCATTTTATAGCCTTAAATAGCTCCTAATCCCATTAAGAGTTTTCTGACTCAAATCCTTATTTGAATCTGGACTCTCTTTAATAGATAAGGATAGACCCTTATCTTATCTACAAATTAGACCAGCCCTCCTAATCTTGTTAGGAGTTTCCAGATCCAAATCTATATTTGGATCTGGACTCTCTTTAAATAATTTAATTATACCAGTTCGAATTGGGCTTTAGGCCCATAAAGTCTATGTGCCCACTAACCTTCCAAATTGTTGCCCAGTTGGGCTTCCTTGTATGGCGTGGAACCCAAACATTGATCTACACATCAGCCACATGGGTTCAGCCTAGCCTTTGTTACAAGGCCTGGCCGAATTCACTGAAAAGGCAGTGAACCCCCTGAAGCCCATCACATGGGTTCCTAATGAGCCCAACACTTACACTAAGTAGTCCTTGGGCCAAACCACCTTATAAAAGCCTAGGAATTGTGGGCAGATGCAAGATTAGCCCATCAGGTATTACCCTCAATGGTCTTACACTTAACCTCTCAACCCATAATGATCAAACACTGCCCGACAAAAGAGGACCTCTCCCTCTGCCGCAAGGAACAGTGTTGCACTCTCTACTCACATGGATCCCGGGAATTAAAACCTTTTGCAAACATTTTGAAACCGTAATATATACGTATATCCGTATATAAATATATTTTGCAAAACAAATTTCAACGATTGAAATCGGTTGCCAGCAGTCTTGGTTTCCATCAGAGAGAGTGCATCCCTGATCATTACCTTTGTCCGACAAAGGGGTTGATTCTGTCACTATGATCACCTACTCAAATGAATTCTCGGACTGTCCCAACATACCCAAGTTTTGATCCCCTCTAAGGATCAGTTTTGCCCAATAATCACCAAGGTCCAGGGCAATACTGGAATTCTGGTCTGGTTCAGGGTTTCAAGTAAACCTACACTGCATGTACCTTGGGTCTCACCCTAGCAGCTGAAACAGGCTACCCCAACACTTGGCGGAACATTAGTGTCAGCCTTAGCAGGATAAATCTCCCCAAACTTATCCAACGGCTGTGAACATTCTAAACTAACATGAGTCTCGTAAGTGTCCAGTTTAAAGGTATCACACAGAAACACACCATAATAACATGAATCAAATATGTACTTTATTCATTTACAATAAATGTCATAATGTACATCAATCTTATTGGAGCTAAGGGCATACACTGTCTAACATTAATGAATGAGGGATGACTTTAAACTTCAATGGAAGTGTTACAAGCAATCTTGGATCCTGGTATAGCTAGAATTGGGGGCATTTTGAGGGACAAACAGGGTAATATTTGTTGGGTCTTTAGTGGCCCAATTGGCTATGCTGACTCAAATAAAAGTTTGGGCATTCAAAATTTATCTATCATAGGAGATTCAGCTAACACCATTAAGTGGCTGAAGGGCAAGGAGGGGGGTCCTTGGAGGTTGAATCATTATCTGGTAGACGCAAGAGATTCCTTGGAAGACCTAAATGCAAACTTGCGATGGATCCCAAGGGATCTGAATCACATTGCAGATGGATTAGCTAAATTTGGAGCAAGATTAGAAAATTTGTATAGCAAGAGGCTTCCCCCTTGTAATCTTTTTGTTTGTTGTTTGGGTTTTTTCCCTTTGTAGTACATTTGCTCATGTACTCGTTACTTCTTTTAATGAAATTTGGTTAACCTTTTCTCAAAAAAAAAAAAAGTTCAAAAGATGGTCCTAGATGAAAACAGAGAAGGATGGGAGAGGAGACTGGTGTTGGAAGCAGGTAGAGATGTTACGGAGTGGGGGATCATTTTGAAGGTTCTGGAAAAGAAACTTCAAGTGGTTACAGGAGTGACGATCCTCCCTTTTCATAAAAGAAAAACATTACTGGTCGTTGAAGAAAGAACAGTTGAGTTCGACAGCTTCGAATCTAAGTTGGGTGTGATTTTGGTGAAGAACTGGACAAAATCCTGGAATAGCAAGGAACTTCACAACGGAGCCTTTGTCATTAGGTTATTCAGACTTCCTTTCAACCTTTGGAAAAAGACAGTTCTGGAAAAAATAGCGGCGGCAATAGGAGTCGTCTTCATTTCTTGCAACATGATGAATCTCAGTTGTGCGATGGTGGAAATCATCATTGTGAAGCCGAAAGAGGTCCTTCGATCCGTTGAGGTTTTCTCGAAGGGTGTGTGATGTGTCATGTGCGAACGAGGGTCTGGATCACAATGGAACATGAAGCGTCGTTGTTGGAGGAAGGTCGAGAGGTTGAAGATGATGCTGATGTGGCAGGGTGGAGGGGACGTGGCAGCAAGTGCTTGAACAGGATTTTGTCAACAGAAGTTCTAGAGCTAAAAGAACAAAAGGGGGAAAGAGAAATAAGTCTCATTCCTCGAAAAGGATGGAAACATTAAATTATTTTGAAAAAGGGAAAATGAATTTCAAGAAATGGAAAAGTGTTGTCTCTTCAACTTTGGGTACCCTGTTTGAACCTATTATAATTTGGCCTGCCTTTGAGTTCTGTTAATCTGATAACAGCCAAGAAGAAAGAAGAAAGAAAGAGAGAGAGAGAGAAAGGAGGAGAAAAAGAGAGAAGAAAAGTCTGGTTCGAATTAGGGAAAAATTACTTCTCCCATTCGGCCAAACATGTTTTATATTACTAATATAATGGAAAAGACACATGTGCCCTTACTTAAGTGAGGGACACTAATTCTAATATAATATTACAGATCAGCAACCTCAACATAAGTATAAAGATAGAAATACCCCTACACTAACAGAACCGAATACTAATAGGTCTTGTGAAGAGTACAAATGCACATATGTACATCGTAAATACTGTAGAGAAGATGGGCCGAATGGCCCATAGGCTATTTATCCTTTTTTATCTTTTATGTTCTTTGTTGTAATGGGCCTTAATCTGGGCTTTATTCTTTCTTATGTTATGTCTTTTTAATTTTCTGCCCAACTAGGGGCTTCTCTATAAATTACTAAAGTTTAACTTAATGAAATAGAATTAAGGGTGTAAGAGAAGAGATTATGTTTGAAAATCTCTCTTTGAACCCAAGTTGTCGCCACCTTCTTCTTCTTTTCTCCTCTTGAACTCTAATTTCTGCTACTTCCTTTTGATTTTTGCAACTTTCTAAACAATCCTTTCTTCTCAAAAGGTTGTTTTTCTTCTTCGTATCAGAGCAGGCTCGTTTTTTCCTTTTTTTCACTCTTTTTCCCATACACAGTGTGTATGGAGAACTGAATCATATGAATAGTTAAAAAAACCTATTTCAGCCCAATTGTTAATGGTTTCTGGAGAGAAGGGGACTGGTTTTGTTGTCCTCTTGACAGATTCTAGTGTGTTGCCCAAAACCCTAATTTTTTTGAGAAATCTGATTGCAGGCCCCACTAGTTTTGTGAAGTCTACAAGGAGCAACTGAGTTTTCTCTATTTCTCCCAGCTTCCGGGTGTGACACAGGTTAATGGTACGGCTGCATAGAGGTTGACTCACAATACAGTTTTTGTTTTGTCTTCATTTGTTGTTATTCGAAGTTGTTTAAAGTCATTTTTGAAGTATTTAAGAAGATAAACTCCTCACTTAGAAAATAAGCATGTTGCTGAATCCGGACAAGTTCCAGGAGCCTCTGTTGACTCTCTACTGGCTATGACCACAGTCAAACTAGATGGAACAAATTATCTGGCTTGGTTACAATCAATAAAAATTCATATTTGTAGAAGAGGCAAATGGGGTTTTATCTCTGGGAGCAAAAAGGCTCCTCCAGAAGATGATCCATCATATGAAAAGTAGATGCAAGAAAATTATACTGTTATTGGATGGTTTGTGAACTTAATGCAACCACAGATTAGTCAGCACTATTTGTGGATGAATTCAGCAAAGGAAATTTGGGATAGTGTTGCTGAAACATATTCCCAAAAATTAAATGTGGCCAAGGTTTTACAAGTTGAGAAGTGATGTGAAGAATTTGAGATAGGGGGAGAAACCATTAGTTGTATACTTCTCAACACTGAAGCCTTTATGGCAAGAAATAGATTTGATAGAAGCAGTAGCCTAGGACACCACTAAGAATGTTGAGACCTACAAAAAACTGGTTGAGAGAAACAGAGTGTTTGAGTTCTTGACAGGGCTAAACCCAGAGTACAACATTACAAAGCAAAATATTTTATCCAAGGATAGTGTCTCACTGTCTCAAGCATATGCCTTGGTAAGTAGTGAAGAAAGCAGAAAACTTGTCCAGGTTCAAGAGGCTGGTCTAAATGATCACTTTGCTAATATGGGAATAAAACCCAAGGGGGTTGCAGGGACTCCAAGTAGCTCAGGGAAGAAAGAGATTATCTATGAGTACTATAAAAGGCCAAAACACACTAAAGTGCTGGAAATTGCATCCTGAGCTCCTACCACTTTGGTTTCAGAAGAAGTTTGATAATATAAAGGCAAGGAGTGCCAATGTAGTTGCTAGTCCAGATAATGACAGATACCAAACTGAAGAGATGACGGCTAGTGAACAGTTAGCAGCTATGAAGGCAGAATATGAGAAGTTTGGGAGGATGATCAGTCACCTAGAGGGTGTGACCTTTTCTTCCAACCCTCCAGGAAATTCAACCTCTTCTGCATTTTCTCATTCAAGTATACAGGCTTCTGCCAATCATACAACTATTTCAGGTAACCGTAGGATCCCTTGGATTAGTGATTCTGGTGCTTCTGATCATATGACCAGCATTTCTACTTTGTTTGTTTCATATGATTTACTTCCTAGATGTGACAAAATCACCATAGTCGATGGCTCTCTTGCCCCTATCACTGGCAAATAAACCATCAAGGCTACAGACTGCTTGGTTCTTCCTTCTGCTCTTCATGTACCCGGACTAAATACAAACTTGTTATCTATAGGTAACCTAACTAAGTCATTAAATTGTTGTGTAACATTCTTCCCTTCCTATTGTGTTTTTCAGGATCTGGAGTCTCAGAAGGTGATTGGGAGTGACCGTGAGGCAAATGGAATATATCTGCTAGATACTCCTGGACAGTGCCATGAACAACCTGGAAAAGCTACTTTTGGGTCTACATCTACAGAGTCCATCAGTCGAGTCATGTTATGTCATTTTCGTTTGGGTCATCTTTCTTTTTCTGCATCAAGTCATTTATTCCTAGAACTGTTTAAGGGAATTAATATGTCTAGTCTTCATTGTGAATCTTGTGAATTGTCAAAACATTGTAGAAACAGTTATCGTCTGAGTAATAAAAGATCTCCTTTTAATATCGTGCACTCTAATATGTGGGGGCCTTACCACTTACCTTCTATGGGTGGCTACAAATATTTTATCTTGTTCATTGATGACTTTTCTCGATTCACTTGGATATTTTTTATGAAGTCCCGTGATGAAGTTCCCAAACTTGTGAGGCAATTCCATTAATTTGTCCTAACCCAGTTTGATACCAGAATTAAAACTTTCATATCCGACAATGCAAAAGAATATTGAGAAAAAACCGACTTGCTATCTCACTGATTTAGGGGTTATTCATCAAAGCTCCTGTGTTAGGACCCCAAAACAGAATGGAGTTGCTGAAAGAAAAAATAGACATATTGTTGAAGTTGAAAGAAGTATTCTATTTGCCTCACATGTCCCTACAAAATTTTGGGGTGATGTTGTTCTCACTGCTACTTACCTTATAAAATGTATGCCATCCAGGGTTTTAGAGTTTAAGTCTCCCTTCAGTCTTCTTCATCCGAACAATGATCTTTTTTCTATTCCTCTTTGTGTCTTTGGCTGCATTTGTTATGTACATATCCCAAGTCTCTAGAGAAATAAATTTGAACCAAAAGCCCACAAGTGTATCTTCCTTGGTTATTCCCCCACACAAAAGGGTTACTATTGTTTTGATCCAAAGACTGGCACTCGATATGTCTCAATGGATGTCACATTTGATGAGCTTTCTTCCTTTTATGGTTCTTCTCTGATGTCACATTTGATGAGCTTTCTTCCTTTTATGGTTCTTCTCTGGAGAGACATTGTCCAAAGGGGGAGGATTTGTCACAGGTGTTTGCTCTTCCTCTTCCTGTCCCAGTTGAGTCTTTTGCCAAGTCTCTTCCTCCTTCAAATGAGTCAAGGGAGGATTAGTCACTTCACTCTCATTCCAATGTTCCTATTCCTCCTCCTTTACCTCCTCACCCTCTTTTTAATCCCAGGTTGTACCAACGGTAGAGAACCAAAAATGAGCATATTGTTTCCCCTCCAACACAAAAGCCTCATGCACTTCCAGTTACAAATGAGAGAACATGTACTATTACAGCCCCTTTGGAGCCATCCTTTCTAGACCTTGATATCCCCATTGCTATTAGGAAAGAAAAAATGAAGTGTACTACACATTGCATTTCCAAACACCTTTCTTATAGTTTACTCTCTCCTTCATATTTTGCATACCTTTCTTCTGTTGCTTCTAACCCAATTCCCAGGTCTGTGTTAGAAGCTCTTACTATTCCAGAATGGAGGGATGCTATGAGAACAGAAATTGATGCCTTGCACAAGAATGACACTTGGGAAGTGGTTGATTTGCCTCAAGGGAATGATCCAATAAGCTGTAAGTGGATTTTTACTATCAAATATCATGTTGATGGCACCACTGAAAGGTACAAGGCTAGGCTGGTTGCAAAAGGCTGTACACAGACATATGGGATTGATTATCTGGAGACCTTTGCCCCTGTTGCCAAGATGACTTCTGTGAGAGTTCTACTATCTTTGGTTGCACACTCAGACTATCCACTTTATCAATTGGATGTAAATAATGCATTTCTGAATGGAGAGTTACATGAGGAGGTCTATATGTCTCTTCCTCTAGGGATGTATGAAACAGATATGAAAGGAAAGGTCTGCAGGCTGAAATATCTCTTTATGGATTCAAACAGTCACCTAGAGCATGGTTTGAAAGGTTTAGGGCTGCTCTTGTTAACTTTGGCTATGTACAGACACAGTCTGATAATACCCTCTTTGTGAAGAGGAGAGGATCCTTGGTCGTTTACCTGATTGTGTATGTTGATGATATTGTTGTGACTAGTAATGATGTCACGGGGATTAATGATCTCAAATCTTTCCTTCATATAGAGTTTAAGATCAAAGATCTGGGGGAATTGAGATGCTTTCTTGATGTAGAAGTTGCTAGATCCAAGGATGGGATCCTTATCTCTCAGAGAAAGTATGTTTTTGATTTGCTATCTGAAACAGGGAAGATGGGTGCTAGACCAGTTGCTACTCCTATCGATATGAGCCATAAACTCTCTGCTTCAGATGGAATATTGTTAGAAAATAAGGGAGTCTTCCAGAGACTACTTGGAAAACTTCTTTATCTATGCATGACTCGGCTAGACATTACATATGCTGTCAGTTGCATCAGCCAATTTATGCATGCTCCCGGGGATACTCACATGGCAGCAGCAGAGCGGTTTCTGTGTTATTTGAAGGGCTCCCCTGGAAAGGGAATTCTATTTGCTAAGCATGGCCATATGAAACTTAAAGCCTACACAGATGCTAACTGGGCCGGAAACATTGATGACAGAAGATCTACCTCTGGGTACTGTAGCTTGGTGGAAGGTAATATTGTCTCTTGGAGAAGCAAGAAACAATCAGTTGTTGCTTGATCTTCAGCCGAAGCAGAATATAGAGCCATGGCTCATGGAGTTTCTAAACTATTATGGCTTAGATCCTTGATGGAGGAACTGGGTATTGAGCATGATAAGCCAATGATGTTATACTGTAATAATCAGGCCACCATCAACATTGCTCACAACCCAATGCAACATGACAGAACTAAGCATATTGAAGTTGAAAGACACTTCATTTGAGAAAGAGTGGCTTCTGGAGAAGTGTGTCTACCTTTCATCACCTCTGAAGGACAATTAGCTGATTTCCTCACCAAGGGCATTCCCAAGGCTAAACTTCAGCATGATATCGGCAAGCTTGGAATGATTGACATCTATGCTCAACTTGAAGAGGAGTGTAGAAAAGATGGGCCGAATGGCCCATAGGCTGTTTATCCTTTTTTATCTTTTATGTTCTTTGCTGTAATGGGCCTTAATCTGGGCTTTATTCTTTCTTATGTTATGTCTTTTTAATTTTCTGCCCAACTAGGGGCTTCTCTATAAGAGAAGAGATTATGTTCGAAAATCTCTCTCTGAACCCAAGCTACCGCCACCATCTTCTTCTTCTTCTCTCCTCTTGAACTCTGATTTCCGCTACTTCCTTTTGAGTTTTGCAACTTTCTAAATAGTCCTTTCTTCTCAAAAGGCTGTTTTTCTTCTAGGTCTTGTGATATTATAGATAAAGAGAGCGAGTCGGTTTCAAGGAGGAGCACCCTGAACTAGGCGGAATTGTGAGGTCCTTTAGGCTCAGTTTGGAAAGAGTACAAATGCAAATATGTACAGCATAAATACGTACAAAATATAAGGTTTTACACTCTACATATTTGCATTTGTACTCCTTCCAAACTCAGCCTTAGCACATGCCATATGATCCCGGCGAGCCTTCGATTAAAACTACTAGTTACAAAGATATTAGCTCTGGTTCTCCGAGTTTAACGCAAGGGACAACAAGAGGCACTGAAGGATTAAGTGATCGAGCAAGAAAAGTAATAAATGAAGAGCAATCAATAGAGAAGGAGATCATAGAAGAGGAAATCAACGATGCCAAAGGATTCGTTTAGAGAAAAGTAAAGTTCTTCCCTAAAAAGAAGACTTTGTTGATTACAAAGAAATTCAACAAGAAAAGAGATGCAAAGAAGAGAAGGAAGAAGTCCAAGAGGATTCTAAAGGTTTTTTTTTATAAATGATAGCATTTTATCAATAAAGAGGGATTACATCAAGATTTAGAAGACAAACTATCCCAATAGGGACGCGAGGTGCGACTCTATTCTACAATGACCCAAATTACAATTGAGCCAAGAACAGTTCAAACTTAAACACCCCCATCTTTGCAAAATAATCAGCCATTCCATTTGTAGACCGCCTTTCCCATTTCACAAGAACTGTCATGTCTCTAACTAGCCATTTGAACTTTTTCATAGATTCGTTGTACTTCCAACTCACTGTTTTTGGTTCCTTTAGCCACCCTATTATCAATTTAGAGTCACCTTCAATGAGCAGTCTATCAAAATTTAGTTGTCTCGCAATCTGTACTCCTTGCAAGACTGCTTGTGTTGGGAATCAAGGCCCAGACCCAACCCAGAGGACCAGGCCTCCAGTCACTCACATTTACCTGAGGAAGAACCCAGGCAAACCGTATCAACACCTAACCGCAACAGGCAACACAGCAACTGGTCCCTCTGAATGAGTTCATTAGAGCTGACAAAGTTTGTTAGGATATTTTGTAGCCCAAAAAACCATTATAAATATGGGTTGGCACATACTTCTCTCTCTCTCTTCTCTTCATTTCTTGGCAGGAGGAAGGGTCTCCCTCGAAGAGACTCCTGAGGTGAGCAGCATCTCATCAATTGGTATCAGCACCAGGTTGGCCAACCTAAACGATCAAAGATGACCAACACACGATCAGTGACTCTGGACGAGAGGGTGGACAAGATCAAAATCGATCTCCACCAGGTGGTCATGAGGCTTAAGGATATCAAAGAAGCCATGTCGATGATTGCATCTCAGAAAGAGAAAGCTATCCCAGCCACAGGCCGAGATAGTGACAATGAAGAATCTAGCTGGGGCAACAGCCAGAGGGGAAACTATGTCCCTGGAAGAATCACCAAACTAGACTTTCCAACGTTCTACAAAGGAGACCTGATTCCTTGGATCTTCAAGGCCGAGAAGTACTTCGAATATCATGACGTACAGGGACTCCAGCATGTAACCATCGCTTCTTTCCATCTAGAAAGGGAGGCGATTCTGTAGTTCCAGTGGTTCAGGCGCTCCCGTCCCTAAATTTCATGGCAATAGTTCACAGAGGCGTTGTACATACGATTTGGTCCTACTGGTACGACGACTACAACAAGATACTTTCCAGGGTAAAACAGACGAGAACAGTACGGAATTACCAAGTTGAGTTTGAACAGCTAGCCACCAGAGTATATGGGTGGCCGGAGAAGGTGCTGGTCGATTGGTTTGTCGGAGGAATGAGAGACAACATCAAGGTAGAGGTGAAGGCCCTTCATCCCACTTCTCTGTCCGCGACTGCAGGTCTAGCATGGTTGCAGGAGGAGCAGCTCGACCGACTAAGGAAGGTGACAACCCGCCCGTCTGGGCCCCTGTTAAAAACTCCATCACATCAAGATGGGCTTCTTCCTAGGCCCATGGCAGAACCCTTTCGACCTGTTGGGGAAACCACTCGACCCACCCAAGGACCAACACCGCCAACTAAGAGCTCAATCCCCTTCAAACACCTCTCTTGGGCTGAAATGCAGGCCCAACGTGAGAAGGGCCCATACTACAACTGTGATGAAAAATTTGAGCATGGTCACCAATGCAAAACCTAGAGGATGTTCTTGCTGCAATGGGAGGAGACTGGAGGGGAAGATGATGAGGAACTAGCTGAGGAGGAAAGGGAGTCGGATAGTACCCAATACGACAACCTCGAGATCTCTCTGCAAGCTTTGACAGGGCTGGCATCCCCCAAATCTATGAGGGTTGAAGGGAAGCTCAGAGGCCGCCAAGTATCTGTTCTCATAGACAACGGGAGCACACTGAATTTTGTCACACAAGTATTGGCTCGCCAACTAGGTATGACAATTCTCTACACCTCTCCATTTGTTGTTAGTGGCAGATGGTAACCATATTGAATGTGAAAGTATTTGTAAAAACGAAAAGCTGGTCATCCAAGACCACACTTTCATCGTGGACCTACATCCATTGGATTTCAGTGGGGTAGATGTAGTGTTGGGTGTACAATGGCTGAGCCAACTGAGCCCAGTCCTTTGTGATTGAGGACATATGACCATGGACTTCTATTGCGATGGGCTCTGTTGCCATCTGCAAGGTCAGGAAATACCCGGCCCACTAGTGGAAGGTATACAATCCATGATTAAGGGGGGGTTTGGGAAGGAACACTTGTTGCTGATGCAGATGGGCCCAGTGCCTATTAGGCCTTTACTAAGGCTAGATAATGAGGTCCAATCATCTGAGAAGGACCAAGAAGATATACAAAGGGTGATAGGCCAATTCCCAAAAGTCTTTAGAGACCCAAACCAGCTTCCTCCAACTCGGTTCCAGGACCACCGCATACCCCTAACTCCAGGGGCAGCCCCTACCAACGTGCGGCCCTACAGATACCCGCACTTCCAAAAGACTGAGATTGAGAGGCTCGTGAAGGAGCTCCTGCACAAGGGATGGATACAGCCTAGTACAAGCCTATTCTCATCCCCAGTACTCCTTGTTAAAAAGAAAGACGGGTCCTAGCGTTTTTGTGTAGATTATCGAGCACTAAACCATATCACAGTCAAGGATAAGTTCCCAATCCCGGTTGTAGATGAGCTGGGGCAAGCCAAGTATTTCTCCAAAATGGACCTCCGATCCGGCTATCACCAAGTCCAGGTCCACCCTGAAGATATATACAAAACGACCTTTAGAATCCATGATGGACACTATGAGTTCCTAGTTATGCCGTTTGGGCTGTTCAACGCCCCTTCTACCTTCCAGGCCATCATGAATGATGTCTTCAGGCCATATCTCCGACATTTTATTTTGGTATTCTTTGATGACATTCTGGTATACAGCAAGGATTGGGATTCACACCTCCACTGAAGTCCATTATTTGGGCCATGTGGTTGCATCTGGACAGGTCATGGCTGACCCAGAGAAAATAATTTGTATAAAGGACTGGGCGACGCCCAGGACAGTCAAAGCCTTGCGCGGGTTTTTGGACCTTATTGGCTACTATCGAAGGTTCATATGCAATTATGGGTCACTAGCAGCCCCACTAACTGGGCTTCTCAAAAAAGACTGCTTTGTTTGGATGGAGCAGGCCTAGCAAGCTTTTGATTAGCAGGCCATGACCAGCCCACCAGTCCTAACCTTACCGAATTTCGAGGAGACCTTCGTGGTTGAATGTGATCTGGTATAGGGGTTGGAGCGGTGCTCATGCAAAACAGAAGGCCCATATCTTACTTCAACAAGGCCCTCTTCACTAGAGCCCAGAACCAATCAACATATACAAAGGAGCTTATGGCAATAGTGCTGGCAGTCCATAAATGGCGACCATACTTGTTGGGTCAAAGGTTCATAATCCGAACTGATCAGAGAAGCTTGAAGTTTATACTGGACCAAAAAGTCCTCACCCCAGATCAGCAAAAGTGGGTAATGAAGTTAATGGGCTTTGATTTTTTGATCGAATACAAACCTGGAGCCACCAACCAAGCTGCAGATGCATTGTCATGGAAGGCTGAGTTGTCGCTATTAGTAAACTCTCAGCCCCATTACCCCCTATTTGAAACTTTACGAGAGGCCAGAAGTGACTCCAGCCTTGAAAAGGTGTGGCAAAGCTATTTGCAACTTGCAAGACCCCACCTCTACACCGGGGTACACCACGAAGGGACCAAACTTGTTTTTTAATGGGAGATTGTTCTCTCTCCTACTTCTGTGCATCAGAAGACCTTGCTAGAGCGCTATCATGATTCGGTGTTGGGAGGGCATTCAGGTATTTTTCGAACTTATAAGAGGCTCTCATCACATTTTTATTGGCCCAACATGAAAAAGGCAGTGGAGCAGCATGTAGCACAGTGTACAGTATGCCAGCAACAAAAGTACTCAGCCCAATCCCCTCCTGGGCTCCTGCAACCCCTCCCAATCCCATCGCAGATATAGGAAGATATATCCCTAGACTTCATCACTAGCCTTCCACCCTCTGGGGGCAAGACGGTGATTATGGTGGTGGTCGGCAGGCTCTCCAAGTATGGGCAATTCATCGCCCTATCACATCCCTACACCGCTGCTTCAGTAGCTGAAACTTTCATCAAAGAAGTGGCAAGACTCCATGGTACCCCCAAATCGATCATTTCAGATCGGGATCCGGCCTTCCTCAGTCAGTTCTGGAAGGAATATTTCCGTTTACAGGGGGCAGTGCTTCATCGATCTACTAGCCATCACCCTCAGTCTGACGGACAAACTGAAGTGCTGAATAGATGCCTGGAAACTTACCTACGTTGTTTCGTAGGTTCCAGGCCCAAACATTGGATGAAGTGGCTCCCATGGGCCGAGTACTGATACAACACTCAGGCGGCAGCAGGTATGACACCATTCAAAGCAGTATATGGAAGGGAACCACCACCTATCCTTCTGTATGAACTGGGTTCAACCGCAGTAGCAAAAGTCGAGGCCCAGTTGTTGGCATGAGACAAGGTTCTCAGCCTCCTGAAGGAGAACTTACATAAGGCCCAACAACTCATGAAGAAGCAGTATGACAAAAAACATAGGGCCGTCGACTTTCAGGTTGGGGACTATGTCTACCTGAAGCTGCAACCCTATCGACAGCCCTCAGTAGCAAAAAGGAAATGGCATAAGCTCTCTCCTCGCTACTTTGGGCCATTCAAGATAATTGAAAAGATGGGCAATGTTGCCTACCGCCTGGACCTACCCAAGACAGCTCGTCTCCACCCAGTTTTTCACATTTCATTGCTTAAGAAGCCCGTGGGAGATCCAACCAAAGTTAGCAGCAACCTCCCAACATTTACTGAAGATGAAGCATTACCCTCAAACCTGCCAAGATATTGGATTACTGTTGGGTCCATCAAGGGAAGAACATAGTGCAAGA
Organism: Nelumbo lutea; assembly: GCF_056320005.1. NCBI lineage: Eukaryota > Viridiplantae > Streptophyta > Magnoliopsida > Proteales > Nelumbonaceae > Nelumbo > Nelumbo lutea. Next base: position 90,704,877 of record NC_142685.1, on the reverse strand, counting down.
AGCCTTAGTAACCTGGACAGGGCTTCCCCACCATGACTCCACATGGGAACCATATTGGCAGCTGAAAAATCAATTTCCAGACTTGGACCTTGAGGACAAGGCCCATCTTGAGGGCGGGGGAACTGTTGGGAATCAAGGCCCAGACCCAACCTAGAGGCCCAGGCCTCCAGTCACTTGCACTTACCTGAGGAAGTACCCAGGCAAACCGTATCAGCACCTAATCACAACAGGCAACACATCAGCTGGTCCCTCTGCATGAGTTCGTTAGAGCTGACAGACTTACAGAGTTTGTTAGGATATTTTGTAACCCAAAAAACCATTATAAATATGGGTTGGCCGAATGAATGCATAGGCAATTGAATCCATACCTCTCTCTCTCTCTCTCTCTCTCTCTCTCTCTCTCTTTTCTCTCATTTCTGCGCAGAGGAAGGGTCTCCCACAAAGAGACTCCTGAGGTGAGCAGCATCTCATCAGCTTGGAACTCTGCAAAAACTGAGTCCCTTATTCCAACTGGGCCTGAGAATACAGCAACAATGAGTCCTTCATTATTCCCAAAGACCCCTCCTACACCAGCTGGACCTGGGTTCCCTAGGCTGCTGCCATCAAAGTTCAACTTAATGAAGCCTTCATCAGGAGATTCCCAAGCTACCACTGGTCTGTTCCTTGCGGTAGAACTTCTAGCTACAGCTCCCCAGTTTCTCCACAAGTCATCAACAGAGAAATCTGAGAACAAGTTTGAGGCTTTAACCCAATGTATAGCTCTATTAAAAATACACTCCCAAACTGCCTCCATACTCCTTTCTGTGTCACTGAAGACTACTATTTCTCTCCTCCCACACCGTCCATATCACAGCAGCCCTAAGCCATCTCCACATGACTTTACCTCTCTTCTTTGGCTAACTGAAGGTCGTGGAGTCAAAGAGATTTCCAATCTGCAGAGGCACAATCCACCTATGACCAAAAAGATCAAAAACCTTTTCCCAGAGGCCTACAACGAAAGGGCAAGAAATTAGGAGGTAGTAACAGCTTTCACCACAAGCTTTGCAAAGGATACACCAGTTTGGGGAAAGGCACAAGGTAGGTCTTCTTTTTGCAAGGTGTCGAACGTGTTTATTTTTCCAAGAAAGACTTCCCAACAGAAAGCCCCAAACTTGGGAGGGAGAGGTTTGGACCAGAACCCTTTAAACGGACAAGGGGAGTGAATCGGGGCTGAACACAAGCAAGAGAAGAAAGAAGAACAGGAAAACAAACCCCTAGGGTGTGGAGTCCAAATACAACCATCAGGTTTAGAAAGATCCAAAAAAACAGAATCAAGAACTTGAAAGACCGATGTTACCAGTTCAAGCTCACTGTCTCAAGTTTCTTCTTAGTCCTAGGTCCCAACTTACCCCGGACAACTGAGAATAAGACACAAAATAATGTACAGGTTCATTTTTAAGCAATGAAAAGGAATAAAGAGAAGGAGAGGACGATGAAATTTTACAAGAAGGCTCTGGTGGTAAGGAAGATGTCACGGAAGAATTGAAAAGTAGAGATATAGAAGAGCAAAGAATGCCAACGGAAGAAGAAAAAAGGTGAAGAGGTGATAAGGGATGTGAGGGAAGGAAATGGAGGCACAATTGGGGAAGAGGGGGAGAGTAATCAAGAAGTTGAGTCTAATGGGGTCGTAGGGGCAAAGGAAATAAAAGAAGAGGAAGAGATGAGAAGGGACAGAGGGAGGAAAGAGGATAATGGTTTAGTGGAGAAGAAGGAAGGGGGAGAGAAGAGAATGAGGGAGGGGGTAGGAAACAAGAGTGGAGATGGAGTAAGAACGTATAAAAGAAAAAGATACAGAACTTTTCCCTTAGAAGAAAACAGAGAGAGGGGATTGAAATTGGACTCAGGGGAGGAAAGTGAGGATGATCCGTTGATAGATGAGACACATAAGGTGGAGATTACTTGTGACATTGAAAAAGTTGTGAATAAGGAAGTGGAAGTTAGTAAAATTCTAGGTCTATTTTTCCTAAAGGGGAGTTTGTGAATGAAGCTTTCAGGTCTGTGGATGAAAGGAATGGGGAGAATGAAAATAAAATTGATACAGTGATTGATGGCAATTCAAGTAACTTATCAAATCAAGGGTTGGAAAAGTTAGACGGAAGTGGTGAGAATAACAAGGAAGAGGTTTTGGAGGGGGAGTTTGTTCCAGGTAGGGGTTAGAATTCTGAGGGGAAGATGGAAGAAGTCACTGGAACATTAAATACAGTGAGAAGATTCAAAACTCGGAAGATCAAGAGAAGCCAACAGCAGGTACCAGTTTCAAAGGTTTTTGCAAGAATAAAAGGAGGTTTTTTTGGCCATGGACCTAACAAGAAAGTAAGGAAACACAAAAGCACAGCCAGAAGACAACATGAAGACCAATGAGAAGATTCAAAACTCAGAAGATCAAGAGAAGCCAATAGCAGGTACCAGTTCCAAAGGTTTTCGCAAGAATAAAAGGAGGTTTTTTTGGCCTTGGACCTAACAAGAAATTAAGGAAACACAAAAGCGCAGACAGAAGACAACATGAAGATTGTAGTCAAAAAATTAACAACTAGTTCAGAATACATTGGGGTCTGGTTTTTCACTATGGGTTTCGGGTGGGAGTTCTGTTTGATTTGGGTTTTGTATGGGTTTTTCTTTGTGGCATGTTTTGCTGTCTACATGTCGATTCTTTTTGCTTGCTTTGGGGCTTGGTTTTTGAGGTTTTGGATTTGTTTGGAGGGTTTGGCTTACAAGGCCTTAGATGTGTTCTTTTCATTCAGGTGATTGCTTATCACCTTTCCTTGTAGCTTGTTTTTTCTTGTTTTAATAATTTTTTATTTATCTTCAAAAAAAAAAAAGCTAGAAGGGATCATAAAGGAAGCAATAGGCTCCTCCCTCCAACTAGAGATTGCTAAGATGGAAGGGAATTGCTCATTAAGGGTTGAGTTACCCATCCACACATTATCCCAAATTTTAACAAGATCACCAAAGCAAGGGTTATACGTGATATGTGGCAAAAATGATGGATGGATATCATGGATGGATTGCCAAGGAGAGGCTCTTGTAGCTCTAGCCAGCACTGCACTCTAGCATCTCAGCCATCAGCTGCAAGACCATGAATATTGATAATATTTGCCCACAATTTGTCCCTATCATTTGGCAACCTCCAAAGCCATTTAGCAAGTAAAACACCACATTCCTTTCCTAAATATTCTCCAATCCTAATCCACCAACCTTCTTGCTTCTACTGGCTACTTCCCAATTAAACTCTATAGTCCTTTTTCTCTTCTCCTGGCTCCCACCAAAAAACAAAAAATCCCTCATCAACTTTTCAAGCCTTTTGCTAACCCCTCCCAAAATCCTAAAGACCGACAAAAAACAAACCAACAAATTAGCTTGAGTGGATCTAATTAACATCATCATCCCCCCACCCCCCACCCCCACCCAAAAGACAAAATAACTTTTCTTCCAAAAAGCCAATCTTTTAGTAGGGTCAGATTGTAGCTCTATTTTCTGGTCCTATAGGGTGGGGAGACTCTGTAAATGCAGAACTCCAAGCTGTGTTACAAGGAGCAGAATATGCAAGAGAGTTGGCAGTGGAGCATTTAATGATTGAAGGTGATTCCAAATTGGTTATTGGATGGCTAAAAGAACCAAAGATGGCAGCCTGGCCGTACAGGGGGGCTTTGAGAAGATTTAAGTGGCTGACTTCAAAGATTTCAGTCACAGTTCAATGGGAAAGAAGATCGGCAAATGGGCTGGCAGACCTTCTAGCTAAACAAGGAGTACATAGGAATCAGCCCTTTTGGGCTCAATTGTAAACTTTATGATGTAGTTTGGAGGCTGCACCTCGCGCCTCTTTGTGGGGAATTGTATGATGAATACTTAGTTCTTTATTTAATAAAGTTTTCATTATCATTATCTATCAAAAAAAAAGAAGCCAATCTTTTGGTAAATCTTTCTCCAAAAATTACTATGCCTTATCCCCTAGAGGTAGACCCAAATAGTTCATAGGCCAATGATCAACCTTGCACTCCAAGATTTCTGCCCCTTCTATAATTTGTCTATCCTCCAAGTTCAGGCCCACAATACAACTTTTATCCCAATCGACTTTGGACATTTTTTCAAAGATGACAACTAACATCTTCAAGTTCCTTGCCCATCTAAGACCACCCCCATCACATAAATAAGATTGTATCATCAACAAATTGTAGATGGGTGATAGGAGTCTCATCTCTACCTATCCGACCCCTCACCAAATTCCTAGCATCAGTCCTAGAAATCAATCTCCCAAGAACATCTGTTGTCAAGATAAATAGGAACAAGGATAGGGGTCGCCTTTCTTTATCCCCCTAAGAATTGGAAAATGATCCACCACAGTTCCATTCACCAAAATTGAGTAGTGAGTAGTGACACGTTCTGATACATTCATAAATCCATTCACACCATCTATCACTGAAACCAAAGTTTTTCATTACCCCCAACAGAAAATCCCAATCAACCAAATCATATGCCTTTGCCAAGTCCAATTTACACTCCAAACTCTTCCTCCCAAATCTCTTTAAATCTTTAACACAATCGTTGGCAATTAATATTTGATCAATAATTTGCCTATCTTTCACAAAAGCCCCTTGGGCAGGAGAGATAATGGAGGGAAGCACAACCATGATTCTCCGAGATAGCACCTTAGAAATGATTTTATACAAGCTGTTAATCAAGCTAACCGGTCTAAAGTCTTTTGGATGCATAGCTTCTACTTTCTTTAGGATTAAAGCAATAAAAGTTGAATTAAGCCTGGATTGATTACACCTCTCCCAAATTTATTAAAAACTTGTTGTAAATCATCTTTTAACACATCCCAACAATCTTGATAAAATGCCATCATGAAACCATCAGGACCAGGTGCTTTGGATATATCCATTGAGAACACTGCCTCTTTGATTTCCTCCAACTCAAAGCTTCTCTCCAACTAGGCCATAGACTCTTCAGTTAATTTAAACCAGTCCATGCCCTCAAGCCACATTCTTCTAGCCACCGGCCTCCTAGTGGTTGATTTAAAGTGATCCACAAAAGCCTGGGCAATCTCATTTTGACAAGTCAAGGCAACTCCATCCACCTCCAATCCAGAAACAAATTTTTTCTTCCTCCTCCCACTTACCAAAGCATGAAAAAATTTAGTATTTCCATCCCCCCTTCCTAAGCAAATTATTTCTTAATTTCTGTCTCCAACTAATCTCTTCTTTCAACAACAAATTTTCCAATTGCCTCCTTAAAGTCCATCCTTCTTACTTATCCCTTTCTTCAAAGATGATCTAAAAACATTTTTTATCAATAGCAAAGAAGAATTCATTCAATAAATATAAAGTACAACAAGAGGTTATGAATTACATTCAGAAATTTAACATGAGTATTTTCTAGTGGAAGCACGGAACTTTTCATGATTTTTCAGCACATCATCAAAGATCCTCCTATTACACCCCTTCCTCCCCAAACCACAACAAAAAGAATGCAACTTTATTAGATTTTATCATTCTCACTTCCATGAATTCTAGACCATAATGCAAAAATCTCTTCAGGATTATTTACATGCCAACCCATTCTTCTGAACAATTGGAAGAAATAGCCCCAAATGAATTTGGAAGAATCACATGACACAAATAGATGAAATGCAGTTTCTTTGCTGCCGAAACACATAAAACCTGCTAAGGAAATGGAAACCTCTTCTCTACATATTGAGGGAGCTTAGTAGCTTATTAAGGGAAATGATCATCAATGTATTGTGGGTGTCAAGAGTAGCCCATGGCATAGCAGATGCTCTAGCTAAAACTGGGGTCAACAAGACTGAAATATTCTGGGGCATTTGTAAAAATGGCATTTTAACTATCTGGTTCAGGTAGCTAGGCTGATCTGAAAGTTGGGCCACTTGGCAGTTTGTAAATATAATTATTCAATAAATTTTTCAGTTATCCATAAAAAATAAAAAAAAACCTCCATGTCAGACACATTGCCCAAGTAATATCCATGTAACATAGCATAAAAGTCGTATGACGTATTATGACTATCAAAATATTAGTAATGAAACCAATTTAATGATTGGGGAAAAGGAATACCAAAATAAAGTACTTTATCTTGAAAATTTTATTCAGACTTACATTTGCCAGCCTGAAAGGACAAAACTTGGGTTTCCCCCTACGTCCATACTTGAGTAAATATGCTCCTTTCTTAAGAGCAGTTATGGCCTGCTATAACAATAAGTATAGGGTTTAAATTAAAGCAAGTTCAGCAGATACTCTGGAAAAAAACATAAAGAAAGACACCGGAAGCAATATTACATGAGGCTTAAAACAGATGACCAGACATAGAGATTACAGATGATAGAACACAGAACAAAGAGTTTAAAATCAACAGCAACCATGTAGGACTGCATAGATGTTATATATAAATATGTGTGTATGCATGTCATGTGTGAGTATGTCTGTGAGTGTATCTAACTGTGTAACTTAAGTACTATACTCCACTACTCCAAATCCTGAAGCACAAACTCACAAGGATGATTTTAGACAATAGGCAGAACTCAAAAGTTATTGCTTTATATTTATTAGATATTTAAAATTCTAATTAGTTTGAAATGTATCAAGAATAATAGATGTTACCAGTATTTTTTGATCAACAACACAGAATTAAATTACCAGTATTTTAAAGATGCCTCAATTACACCTAGGCACATTTTAAGGCATGTACCTCACTTAAACTGAGGCAAAACTCCTTCCAAAAGGAAAATACATATTTTACATATTGAACGAACCTCTGGTTCAGGTTGATCCCTAGATCTGCCAACTTACTAGCAAACCGTGCTGCACAGGCAGGGTGAGGGAATTAAATTGTAGTGGAGATCATTGTCATTGTAGTAGTCTGTCTTTGTATTGGAGGATTCCAGCAGCATATTTCATTCTGAAGTTGATATGGGTAGCCTCACTGAGGTTTGGAGCCAACCTCTTGGCTAAATGAGAACATCTGACTCTTTTCTCGTGTTCAATGAATCCTTTCAGTTGTCAAGCAGAAATTGAAAAGCATAAATAAAGGACAGTCAACTGAAACAGATTTTCATATGAAAAGATGAACAATGTGTAATGTGTTTTATGAGTGACAAGGAACGGCTTGGTTGATCCCTAGATCAGCCAACTTACTAGCAAATTGTGTTGCATGAGCAGGGTCAGGGAGCTAAATTCCAATGGGGATCATTGTCATTGGTGTAGTCTCTCAGCAGCATTTTTTGTTCTGCAGTTGATGTCGATAACCTCATTGAGGGCTTGGAGCCAACCTCTCAACTAAATGAAGACAGTTGACTCTTTTCTCTTGTTCAATGAGTCCTTGATTATTAAACAGAAATAAAGAAAAGAAAAGAAAAAAAAAAAAAAAACATAAACAAAGGACAGTCAACTGAGACAAATTGCCATATGAAAAGAAAAAAAAAAGCATAAACAAAGGACAGTTTACTGAGACAAATTGCCTATGAAAAGATGCATGAGTGACAAGAAATGGCTTGGTACAAGCTGAAAATCCTAGTAGGACAATAGGAAACCTAAAGAGAGCATTAGTTGAACTAGTGACAGAGTATTTGGCAATTCATTCTTCAATAAAAGCCAAATTCCTGGATGAAGTAGACAAAAAAATGAGATTCATATAACAAGGGGCAAGGTAAATGGAGGAAAGTTGGTGTAAATGATAATTTATGTACTTCTAAACCTTTTACAATCATCTGTCCTATCCTTAAACCTTAATTGCGAAGCATCACCATAGCATCCTAACAAGCTAATATTGATTGGTTCAGTACCTTGTATATGATAAAACTTGAAGTCATTTCGCGTAGACAGTTAAAACCGTTAACTGGAGGTAGTGTTAACAGCAGTCAGACCAACCAAAGCTATTCTTATCTTACCTAATCCTACAAGACTGAAAGCGGTTCCAGATCCTTATTCTATACATATGATTTTAACCCATATCCCTTTAATCAACAAACTTATTATTGCATGCTTCTACTATTAACCATCACATTGACAAATCAAGAGCGGCAACAGGAATTCAATGTTGCATATAACAGCCAAAATCTGCAAGTCTTTCAGTATATCATACAACAAAACTATTCCAGTTCAAGCTTTTGAATCAGTTCAGACTTGATTCTAAATAACCAAAAACAACAAAAGCAAAATTCAAGTCCACAAAACCTCTAAACTTGAATACCTGCTCAATGTCCCTTTCCACAGGACCAGTCCTATTAAGATCCGTTGTCATCCTCTCAGTCCGCGACATCAACAAAGGACTTTATCGAACAAATTCAGATTCTCCATAGGAATCAATGCCTCACCCATTCTCAAAGCAAAATCCTGTCATTCACCGGTTCATCCAATAACTCCAAAATCCCATCCAAATTCGCAAACACACCAAAACTTCCAAAGCGAACACCGAAATTATCGCTGAAAACCGAAACAACCATCATTAATCAACCCAATTTCCACTCCATCAATCTTCTCTCAACTGCTTCGACACTAGAAATGCTGCTTAAAATCCCCAAATCCTTGATCCATGTTTCATGCACTTCATTCAATGTTGCACAGAAGAACCCCCCGAATCTTCCGGCTTTCAGTAAACAAACGAAGAATACTAGGCAACAACAACAGAAACTGTACTTTTAGGTTTTCGAAGTAAATCACTCCAAAGTACGCCGAAACTCCACTATTTCCGATTATTTTCGACTTGTTGAGCTCGAGATTCTTCTTCGCACAAAAATTGAGTCCAAAAGACAGAAAAAAAAAAGGGGGAGGAAATCAAGGAAAAGCTGATCAGAATATCAGCTGCAGGGCTCCAACCAAGAGAGAGAGAGAGAGAGAGAGAGCAGTGATCGATCTCTGAGGAAAAATATATAAAAACGAAAACGAAAACCAGTCGAAATAGTAAGGAGTGTATAAACATTAAAACCCAGAACCCCAAAAAAAACGGAAAATAATAGAGAAAAATGAAAAAAAAAAAAAGTTGAAGTAAAATATAAAAAAACACATAAACTTGCTGATAATTGCGAAAATGCCACCATCAAAGCATTAGTTCACGTTTCAAAGTCTCGAAGAATTTTCTAATCCATTTTTTTAATAACGGATTTTTGTTTGATACTGTTCCAAGTTTTTTTTACGAAAATACCCTTGAAAAGATCTTTTTCTCTTTCCAACCCCTAGAGATAGCGACCAATGGAGGCACACTTTCTCAAAAGTGGGGTGATCCAAGTCAAAATAGTCTCCCTTTTTAATCACTCAAAGGCCCTACTTGAAACACCCCAAGTGGGATGATTTGTTTATCAATATTTTGAGCATGAACCAAACAACCACCACCATTCTAGGGGTTGTACACGTGGTATGTTAATCACTTTTCCGTGTGTTTGATGATGACTGGCCATTCCCTGCAATCCCACTTTGTGCATTTGCCATGTTTGTTCATGGTTTTATGCCCATGTATCAACTTCAATGTGTTTGGTACTTTCAATAAAATTATAATGGATTTTTTTTTGTTACTTAACATGAGCATTTATGCCAAAAGCTTGAATACAAAAAAATGACTTACAAAATTTTTTTGTGCTACTTGCAAATTGTCCATTTCTAAGTTTTGGACCAGCATATCAAAAACGAACATGTCAGTTAATTGCCACCAATTGTTCCTACATGAACATAGCAATGTGGAAAAATAGGAAAAAAAAAAGTTTCTTTTTACTTTTTATTATCTTAGTTTTCTTAACTAACAAGTGATAAACATAGCAATGTGGTTATGAATGTTAATAAGAATGTGCTCATTAAATCATCATCCTTTTCATAATGTTGAAAAAACTATATTTTTCATGGAAAAATCCATTATGCTATATGATACCATAAAGGCTTTGATCAACCAATCTCCCTTTGAATTTTGATGAAAACCCACCTAATTGGTTATCACTTTTTACAAGGCATGTTTGATTTGTTATAACTCCTTTTTGATACCATGTAATTTTAGCATCATAACCAAACCCTACTTTTATATAACTGAAATGCATTGAGGTGGTTTTTCTTCTTTTTCTTCTTGTCATTATTATTATAAAGGTCTATTTGATTCACAGTCAGAATTGAAATTGAAATCAAAATCCATCAAAATCAAAATAGTTTATTCCCATTAAAATCGGAATGGGAATTAGAATTATTTAGAATGGGATTTCAATCCCAAGGGAGGGGGATGGAATGGCCTTTCCCTCAAATGGGGGAATGCCATTCCACCAAGGATGGGAACAAGATTTCAATTCCACCCAACTAAATAGTTGAAATCAGAATAGACCATTCCGATTCCAAGCCCTATTCCATGACCCAAACCGACTATAAGTTATATTTATCATAGAAATAGAAATATATCTGATCCCATCCCTCACATAAACTATGTAGGCAACTTGGGCAGTGATGCTTAGTTCGATAAAAATAATCATAGAATCACAATTTCTACTACTAATAAGAGTGAATATATTCTTATCGGATCATGGTTATAGAATTTTTCAATCCAAATCAACTGAATGGTAAATTAGTAATTTAATGCAAATACAAGCCCTTTAAGTAAATGAAGCATTGCATACCGGAGTAATGCACGAAACACTAGCATAACCAAAACCAACGAATGAAAAAGTAGACCCCTCTCTCCTTGATCCAACTTTTTGGAGGTGTGGGCTGGGGAGCCCAGAGCCTTCAAGCTTCAGCCTGGCGGGACGACTGCACAGTCTGCACGCAAACGACACGTGCTTTAGTGGTCCACTCGCACGTGCACCCGCGTCGCGATCCATGCAACTTGTTGCAAAGGCCTGCAGCACAGCACAGCACAGCATCGATCGTAAGCGTTCACGGTTGACACAAGTCGCAAACCGTTAGATTTAACGGTGGCATGACGTGACGTTTTTCTGACGCCGTCGTTCTCAAACGAGAACGGAGAACCTACATACGTAATCCAGTCGAGCTTCTGCTACGTGTAGTTCCCTGAAGTTTGTTCCTTAGTGGGCCCTACTGGGCCGCACGCGTCGTGGGCTCGTAGGCTGGGTGGGTACCCTATTCTGTCGTGGACCTTGGATTCTTGAAGGACGTTGAAAAACATGAACCAGCCATTTTGGCTTGTAACCTTGGTAATGATATATTGTAGCTTCGTACACCAAATTTTCTGTAGAGATCATTCATGCAAACCATCTGACGTGACGAGAAGTGGGCCCACCTGAAATCATGTTCATCCACTGATTAGAATTTAGATGCCCAAAAGTAACCATCTAATATGCTTGTTTTTGTAGGGCCCACCCAGTGATGGATCTCCACCAAGACGGATATTTTCTCATTGGGCCCACCAAGACTTTGATCAGATTCTAAATAGTCAATGTCGGTTGGACAGCTCCGACCAACAATCTTTTGGCTTTAACCAAACCGCATGCACGTGGTGACGTGGGGTCGGTGATGGCGACACGATGGACGACCTTGTGTCTACGCCGTCGGATCTACAGTCCTTATAGTACTGCTGGTTCATGGAACATTTGGTGTGGACCCACTCTCTAATTTGGTGTTGGGTCTACGTTGTCATGGATCTTTCCAACACCCCATGTCGTCAAGATGTGAGGAGGGAGATGCTTACGTGGCATTTTTTTTATCACTTTTTACATATTTTAATAGTTTAAATTTAATAATATTTAATGCACACGTGAGGTTAGACATATATAGTACATTATCTTTTTTTTATTTATCCTTATTTTTCTTTTACTAAGTAAACCGACCATCATACATCATACATCATAGTAAATCTAATATCCAAAAAATAATAATAAAAAATACATTCATAATACATCATCTCTATTCTAACTCGCTTCTAATTCAGCTACTCAGTCTCCCACTTTGGGATGTAAGTAGATCGAGTTAGAGTAAGTGGTTTTATCCACCTTAATCAGTATCCAGGTCGGATTGGGCTAAGCCAATCCTATACCAACTCAGCATCCATTGATATAATATTTAGGGATGACAATTTTTACCCTAATGGGTATTTTTTCGGATGGGGATAGGTTTTTTTTGATTGATGGATTTTGGGGTTTTCTAATCCATATGTAAGGGTGTCAATGGACCGGTTTTAGATTGGATCCCGTCCAATCCAAAATCAATTTGGATAGATTGGATGGGCCAACAAGACATTGGATTGGACCAATTCGGTCCAAAATACTTATTAGATTGGATTGGACTTGGTCCGTCTATAACAAATTTATATTGGATTGGGTTTGATTAAGGCAATATCTGTTCCATTGATATAAGATAAGAATATATGTATCAATGGACCGGATTTAGGTTGAAACGAATCTAAATCAAAATGAATTTGAAGAGACATTGAATTGGACCAGTCCAAATTGGTCCAAAACATTCATTGGATTGGATTGGACCTGGTCCATTTTATAATGAACTCACATTGGACTAGATCAGATTGGACCAAATCCAGTCCAACTGACACCCCTATCCATACGGTTACAAGTAGGGTATGGTGTCCAACCCTCCCCAACTTATATATTGTTTCCAATTTATATATTGTTTGAAAGCATATAAACTTTATTTAGATACTCAATTTAGTAATAATTTAAATTTTATGTGAAATATAATTGATACTTTATAAGTTTTTTAATGTCTTAATTAAATAATTAGAAATTTTATTGTTTGTTTATATTATTTTACTTGTGTTTATTTATATATAACAAGAAATAATAGAAAATTAGATCATTAGATGCCAATTCTAAACCCAATCCACCCTACCTTAATGTGGGAGGATAAAATCAGGAAAAAATTTACATGTGAAAGAAGGATTTGGATTCTCAAAATACAACCTACTACAAATGGTTTTGAGATAAATACGAATTGAAAGGTTTACGGACGCTGATAAGATCTAGATTTTACAAATGCCATCCCTAATAATAGAAATGAAACATTTGTAAAGAAAACTTAATTTGGCCTGAGTATAGCATTACTATATATTGGATGGACATGAGTATGGTTTGGTGCCTTGTTTCATTTGGTCAGTTCAGGTTGATCAAAGCCCATAACAATCTGACCTGTCACTACATCCCTGATCTCAAAACCTTCTCAGTCCTTCCGTGAAGGCTTCAATATGGACAAAAAAATCAAGCTATTAACTTGCTGAGAGGACTCTTTTGTCTTTCATGGAAGAGGAAAAAAATAGCAAGTTCTCCAAAATTCTTTTTTTTTTTTGGATGATTACAACCATTAAATATAAATCACAACCAAGCCAAATACTTTATATGATTTAGGGGCATTCTGTAGTATAGATGATAAGTTGGGTGGTTGCAATGTGCCATTCAGTTGGTTGGTAAGGTCTCCTATTGGTCGTAGTAGAGACTTGGGACCAAATCTCACATGCACCTGGGTTGGGGGATGGACTATCCTTGTTGTGTAGCCCTTCAAAAGAATAAAAAAAAATTGAGTGGTGTGTTCTCATCCACACCATACAACACCCAACACTGTAATTGTTCTATAGACAAAAATGTGTAAACTGAACTACACCACACTCCGATAGGCATTCTACAAAGTATGATGCATTTTAATCTACACCCTATGTTTTGATTCTCTTCATCTCACCTACAACATTTAAGATGATCTATATCATTAATCGGGAAAAAACAATATTTTATTTTTTAGTAATATACATAATAGAAAAAATATTAGTAAATTGCTAAGAATATTAATAATCAATAAAAATAATTATTAGTAATTAATAAAATAATATTTAAAACTTAATAATTAATAATTAATATTAACAATGATTAATAATATTAATAAAAATCATATTAATAACTTAATAATGAATAAAAGTAATATTACTAATATTATTTTATGTAAAATAATAAATAATAGATATTTCTTACTAAGGGATAGCCCAAGTTTTCCATATTGGATTTTAATATCATAAGAGATTAAATCCAATGGGTTTGATTGGTCAATTACATGAGAAATTGCACCTGTACACTTGTTTGAAAAAATCAGTTTTTCTCTTACAAAAGCCTAGTTTTGAACTTATCCCACATTGAAAAATTATAAGTTTTGTTTTCAATATTTCAATAGAAGCTGATTTACACTCCTTAGAATTAGTAGAGGAGAGTATGTGGATTTGATACCACGCAATGCGCGTGTGTGGTGCAATGAGGCGTTTTAGAGGCACACTTTGCTCGCATTTCGCGCGCACCCGCGTGGCTTGCGATGGGCAGCTTTGGTTTTGGTATGTTGATGACCGTTGATCACCATTGATGAGATCAACGGTCACGATTCGATCGGGTGTAATCAAAAGGCACAATTCAAAGTTAACAGTCACCAATTGTTCAAGGTGCCTTCTCTAAACCAGCACCTACCTTTTCCTCATACCTCTTCACAAGTTATTTAAGGAGCATGAATCAGACTCCAAAAAATACAATTTCGAAATTCACTATTTCTCTTTCTCTCAGTCCGGTCTGCTACAGTCTCACAGAAGGTTTCTTTGGAGACTCTTCAACTTTGCTGGTTGTAGATTCTCACCCAAAGCTATGTTGTATCCTGTGAACGAATTTACCTATAACCCAACAGCAAACTCAATAAAACTGAATGGGGGCAAATAATGCTCTAAAAATAGTGTTTTCAGACGCGCTTCAGAGCTTCTCCTCCTAAGTTACAGTGACCCCATATTCCCCAATATTCCATAATTGAATAGTTTTCACAATACCTAAACATGTAGATTGGTTAACAAATGTAGATCTAACCTCACGTGGCAAAAGAAGTAAGCGGTTGTAACCTCTAAAACGAATATGAAACATAGGATTCGCCTGTTCTAATAACATTAAAATGAAATATAAAAAATAATAAAATAGCAACAAATGTAGAAATCCTTACTCGGAGTCGGTGATGATGGTTGCAGCAATGGCAGTCAGACATGAGCTTCCCATCAAAGGCGGAGTAACAGCTGCAAGTCTTGAAATAGATATATGCATGGTATCAAAAGACAATACGATAAATAAGAGTAAACGGAGGGGGAATACTTGTCACCAATGGTCCCATGTAGCTGTGGTTGGAGGAGCACTAGAGAGTGGTGCAAGATCAATAATAGCGGTGAGAGAGGAAGAGTTAGCAGTGGTGAGCCAAGGGCAAAGAATAAGTGGGATATATTTCAGGGTAAAACATTCCATGCGAAATATGGAATCATTCTTGAAAGGATACAATGGGGTAGCATAGTTTAATCCACAAGATAGTGTAGATTGATCCACACTACAGGCCAATTGAATGTCCTATATGTGTTCTGAAATGCAATATATTATGGTCAATCCATGATACAAATTACAGAACACTGTGCCCCACAATGATGCATCCCATAATGTCCTACAGCACATTCTTGCCATGTATTAGGAATATCTTCAGATGATAATATCAGAAATGCTGAGAGATGTTCTCAATGCACGGTAGGAATGTATTGTAGGATCTTATGGGTGCAGATCTAAACTCATAAAACACCACCTTAAATTGAAAAATAAAAAAAACAATTTCTAAAATCAGAAACAAGTTATCATCTTAGGAAGTATTTACGAATGCGAATGATTTTGCTTTTCAAAAAAAAAAAAAAAGCAAACAAACAACAAAGTAGAATATGTTTCTACGTATTGTTTCAAGATTCTTAAATAAATGAAAACCCATTAATTGATAAGGCTCCCAAAGAAACAACCACCTTGCATCAAACATGAGATAAAGACCCTCAAGTAGCATTAAAAATGCGAATGGCCCCATGAAATGGAGTCCTACAACTGAAGTATTAATTTCAAAGCCAACGATGTATTGAATTTATATTGAACTGCCTTCCTTAGTTGCTACGTGTCTAATTTTAACGCACAAAGATTTGGACTCACATTTATCTTGAACGGGATCCATTGAATCATTTCTATATCGGATATGGATATGTTACCAACAAGACACCCAATACTCTCCCGAGAATCCATTACAATCATACATTGCAAATACTTGGTCATTCATGAAAAGATGTTCCGAATGTGTGGTTGTAGTAGATGGTTGGAACGTGTCGAGAGATGTAAATATTATATTTGGGCTTAGATATGTTACCCACACCTCTACTCACGAGTAATTACGGTTGCTGATGTAGGGGTCTGGCTGACGTGTAACCCTTGACATGTGGCATTGGTTGGATACATCCCAGCCATCCCGTAGACCCTAACATGTAGCATCGGCCAAGTGCATCCTAACCACCCATCCCACCCATCACCAACCACGGCCACCTGCCCAACTACTACTCCTCTCAGGCAACTTCAATAATAAAAAGAGGCTCCTACATTAAGGTAAACACACACTAGAACTTAAGCTCTAAACCTCCTCTCTTGTTTGGTCTAACTCCTCAGAGCCCTTTGCTAACTTGATCGTCAGGGCTTCATCCCTACGATAACTCCCGGGGCCTCTGACATCTTCTTTTTCTCAACAGGTTAGACACGTCAACCTCAAATGCTAGAAATTATGTTATTGCCCTCGACACCATATCTAGCGGCAACAATTGGTGCCATTTATGGGAACGTCTTAAAACTTTCCCTTTAAGAAAAAACAAACATAATTTAATCAACTAGTGTCCTTGAAATGGCTGACAAGCAAGACCCCGGCTTGACATTCGGAACTTAGTCTCGATTGACCGGTTTGAGTTGGTCCTAAACAGACTAGACAACCTAGCCGAGCGATTAGACAACATAGGGCGTCTGGAAAGAAGCCAACCATAGGGTGGTCACCCCGTCGGAAGCCATGGACAACACAGTGGGCAATCCGCCTATACCCCGCTAAGCCAATGCTTAGGTGGCCCAGAGAGAGTCGATCCCTCGGAGTCAGACAACAGTAGTTGATGAGCTGGCAAACCTTGTTCCAATCGGCCGTCAACACCATCGCATGAGCACAAGAACCTCGGCCGTCAACACCATTGTGCGGTGACCAATTAGGACGACAACGGGCGCTCGGACCACTATAGTCCCCCTCCAAGGGCGGGAGGCTGGCACCATGCCTCTCCCACTAGTTTTTTACCTTCATGACCTCCTTCATGATAACGGCGCCCGCAAGGCTCAGAACGTGCCAACGCCCGAGCACTCCGGGAATGGGGCCGACCCATCTCGCATGAAGTGACAATTCCACCAGTTGCCCAACCTCATCCAGCTGAGTGTAGGCGCGTAGATTTCATCCTCTCCAAGCCCCTCCCACAAAATTTCAAGGCCTTGGTGTTGGAGACCTACAATGGGAATACAGACCTCGAGGACCATTTAGAAAGCTTCTGGTGCATCATGCTCCTACACGGATACTCCAGTGCCCTCATGTGCTAGGCCTTCCAAGCCACATTCAAGGGAGCAATGCATCGATGGTTCTCCACACTGCCTCCACACTCCATCGCCTCATGGGAACAATTCACAAACCTCTTCCTAGGTCACTGTATGAGTAGCTAACGGTGTTAGAAAACCATCATCTCCCTGATATCTGTCAAGTAGAAGCATGGGGAGAGCCTTCAAGCATATATGAAGAGGTTCAACTAGGAAGAACTCAAAGTCAAGGACCTCAACCCCTCGGTCTCCATACATGTAGCCATCAGTGGCCTTTCGCCTGGACCCCTTAGTTGGCCAATTTCCAAGACTTCACCCAAGACTAAAGTCGAGTTCTTGAAGAATGTCCAGAAGTAAAGGAAGGACAGGGATGGCCATGGCAACGGTCCCACCAACAAAGGAGAGAAGCCACTGACCCCTTCTTTCAATAAATATATGCTGCTAAACTCCTCCCGAATACATATACTGATGCAAGTAGGGAAGGAGTAATATATGAAGTGGTCAGCTAAGTTGAAGAGGAACTCGAAAAAGGGAAACCCCAAGAAGTACTACAAATACCACCACGACACTGCCCATGACACCGAGGACTACTACAAGCTCAAGAATGAGATCGAGTCCCTCATCCACCATGGGCACTTAAAGGATTTTGTCGAGACAATGCCCTGATGTAATCATCGCAGCAGCCTTAAATCGAGCCCCACAATCATCACCCCTTAGCCGAAGTCATTGAAGTCATAGTCGGAAGCTCAGCCTCGAGAGGAGCATCCACCTCGTTTGGGAAACAATGTCTAGTAGTACAACATCGAGAGCCAAGCACCAAAGAGGCTGAGGTCAAAAGACCTCATTTCCTTCTCAAACGACAACCTACGAGGTGCCCCACAATGACACTTTGGTGGTGTCAATGACCATCACCAACTACATGGTGATATTAAAAAATCCGATTTCGAATTCGAGATTCAACATAATCGAATCAAATTTGGATATTCGAATATGTAACCGATCGAATTCAGATATGACTTGATTCGATTTGATAAATATCTGAATTCAATCGATTATTTAATTCTTATATAAATATATAGAAATTTTAAATGTTTTATATAATTTATATACTATATAAATAAAAATTTATTTTATGTATTTATTAATTAACTAAAATAATTAATTAGTCAAATTTGAAGCGAATCGAATATTCGAATATTTGATCGGATTCGAATTCGAACATTAATTTTCAATATCCGTCAAATATCAAAATTTTTAATCAGATTCAAATTCAGATATTGCCTTATCCAATTTGAATTCAACCTGTTTATACCCTTAATCCTCATAGACAATAGCTCTTTAACCAACACCTTGTTCTATGAGATGTTTGAAAAAATGTAGCTGACACCAAACTGATTACAGCCCATTGGCGTGCCACTTGTCAGCTTCTCCAGGGCAGTTGTCATACCTGAAGGAAAAATAACCTTATCGGTCACTATAGGTATTGAACCTCAACACGTTACTTGAAAGATTAAGTTCTTGGTCATGAAGATGGGTTCACCTTACAATGCTATCATAGGAAGGTTGACCCTTCACACACTCAAATCGATCGTCTCGTCTTACCACCTCAGAGCATGGCATAGGGGAGGTTAGATGAAACTAGCAAGCTTTCAAATAGTGCTACATTGCAGTGCTAAAAGGCAAAAAACAAGGAAGCCCTATCATTGGAGGGGCTCAACCTCAGGGATGAACCATCAAGTTGAGGCCAACCGATCGAAGACTTCATCTTGGTCCCCCTAGAAGAGGATGGGCCTAGGAAAACAATACGAGTTGGGTCTTGCCTCCCTTAGGACACACTTTTTGAACTAGTAAACTTCCTCAAAGCCAATACCGATGTGTTTGCTTGGTCCGCCGCTGATATGACAAGAATTGACCCCTTGGTCATTACTCACAAGCTGAGCGTGAACTCAACCTGTAGGTTGGTTTGGCAAAAGAAATGGAACTTTGCATCAGAGTGCTAGAAAGCCATTGCAGAGGAGCTGGACAAGCTGCTTGACGTCGGCTTCATACGAGAGATCTCAACAAGGCTTGCCCAAAGATAACTTTCCTTTGCCGAGGATTAATCACCTCGTCAATGCCACCACAAGGTATAAGCTACTATGCTTCATGGACACTTTTTTTGCTACAACCAGATAAAGATGCATCTGGCCAACGAGAAAAATCCTCATTCATCATTGAGCATGGCGCTTAGTACTACAAGGTGATGTCTTTTGGATTGATGAACATTGGGGCCAGTTACCAAAGACTGGTGAACAAGATCTTCAAAGAGCAAATGGGGAGAAATGTTGAAGCCTATGTTGAAGGCATGGTTGTAAAGGCTCTTAGGAATAGCTAGCACACCTCAGACCTCGATGGAACATTTGGGGTAGTGATAAAATACAACATGAAGTTGAACCCCACTAAATGCGCCTTTGGAGTCATCTCAAGAAAATTCTTGAGTTTTGTAGTCACCCAACAAGGCATACAGGCCAACCCAAGATACAAGCCATATTGGACATGGAGCCCCCACAGTCAATCAAAGAAACCAAAAGGCTCACTGGTCGAGTTGCGGCTCTCAACCGATTCATGTCCAAGTCGGTTGTCCAGTGCATACTTTCTTCCAAGCCATCAAGAAGTTGAAGCATTTCCAATGGACAGAAGATTGCAAGAAAGCCTTCAAGGAGTTAAAGTCCTACCTCACATCCCCACCATTGCTCACAAGGCCCCCATCAAGAGAAACTTTATTCTTGTACCTCTCAGCTAGGGACAAGGTTGTCAGCTCAGTGTTGGTTCGGGAAGACAAGGGAGTTTAGAGGCTAATATATTATATTAGCAAGGTGCTCCATGAGGTCGCGACCATATACCCAGAAGTAGAGTAAGTCTCCTTTGTGCTAGTGATCTCAGCTAGGAAGCTGAGGCCTTACTTTCAAGCCCACAGTATCTCAGTGTTAACTAACCAGCCCCTCAAGTTGGTGATCTCGAAGCCAGAGACCTTGGGTTGGCTAACCAAATGGACTATCGAGCTGTCGGAGTTCAACTTACACTATTAGTCTAGACCTACAATAAAGGTACAAACATTGGTAGACTTTTTGGTTGAATGCACCTTCAGCCACGAACGCAACCAAGCCCTCGAGAATGAGGAAGAATAGTTGTCGACCTGGACCTTGTTTGTAAATGGATCCCTAATGCCAAGTTAAGAGAAGCCAACAACATACTTCTCACCCTAGATAATAATGAGCTAGAATATGCATTGTAGTTTGGTTTCCCTACTTCCAACAATGAAGTTGAGTATGAGGCCCTACTAGCCGGCCTCCAGCTTGTAGAAGACCTCGAAGGCAAGTGCATTGAGGTCTTCAGTGACTCACAATTAGTTGTGAACTAGGTGGTTGGATAGTATGAGGCTAGAGAGCCAAATATGACCATATACTTGAACAAAGTCTAAGAGCTAATTGGCCACTTCCGACACTTCGCTTTGTATTAGGTCGTACGGGTTGAGAACATACGAGCCGATGTCCTATCAAAACTTGCAAGCTATTTAGGGTCGGCCCTTGGCTGTACTATAAACATTGAGAGCTTGACACATCCCATCATTGAAGAGAGGTAAGTGTGCCCCGTCCAAGCTGAGCCTAACTTGAGTAAATGCCAACACCACTAGCCATTCGACAAGAATGAGGCAAGGAGAGTCCAATGACAATCAGCACGGTACACCATACTCAAGGGTTATACGCCCAAGCTCAGCTGACCGATCATAGCATACAACCTTTCTTAGGGTTATACGCCCAAACCAGATGGCGGCCCCCCTCGGCTAGCCAACTGTGCCATACGACCTTCTTTAAGGTTATATGCTCAAACCAGACGTCATCCCCAAGGCATACGATACTTTGCGAGTCATACACCTAGCTTCCTTTTGACCTTCTATGACTAAGGCAAGAATTTCTAGGACCTTGACAACTATTGATAAGTTAGGCTACGACATTGGCCTCAGCCTCAAAGATCCTTAAAGAAGCGAGTCTTTGGAGGCCAAAGAGCCGACGTCGATCAATTACTTAATAAAAACACAATGAATGACACACTAAGTAAACGACACTTCCCCACTAAGGCAACCACTTGTGACCTCAGCCGCAAAGCCCCTACACAATGACACATTGAGCATGATGTCGGCCTCGGACACAATCTACTTCCTTCTTTTTTGCTAAGGCAAAGAGTTTAAAGACTTCAATAGCTGCTATTGAACAGCTCGTGGTGTTGGCATCGACCTAAAGGACTCTAATAAGAAACATCCTCACAAAAGACTGAGTAAATAACACTTTCAAAATAAAAATTACTTTATTAATGAATAGCAAGTATCTTTACAAAGACACCTCTTCGGGGGAGGCACTGGCCCCTTACACAAAACAAAGAAGAAGAGGAAGAGAAAGAAGAAAGGGAGAACATCTATTAGAAAGAAACTTAAGTTTCATTTACTCAAGTGTCTTTACAAAAAAAAAGCCTCTTATAGGGGAAGTGTCGGCCTCTTACAAAAAAGAAGAAAAAATGTACAAGTTTTAGGGGCACACAGGCCCAAACAAAAGAAAACAAAAAATAGTTTATTGGCCCCCTCTAGTTTGAGCGGTGGCCTGAGTAGTGACATTGGCAGTTAGGTTCTCGTCCGTCCCCAGTATATCTACTATCTGTTGAGCTCTTGTGGCAAATGGATCCAGTTAGCTGATGTTGAAACTCAGATAAAATTTCGCCACTTAGGTCTTGTAGTCATTCAAGCCCTCTAAGTAAGCCTGGGAGGGAAAGGTGGTCGGATTTGTCTCGTGCTCCTTCGAGGTCTTATATTTTTCAACCACTTTTGTGATCCACTCCTCCAATTGTTGTTCCATTGACGCCAAGGTGGACTTTAGCTCCTTCACAAGCTCTTAGTTATTTGCCACCTCAGCCTCGACTTTCTTATGACACTCGTGCTTGTCGTGTGCCTGACTCTCGGTTGCCTCCCAATCGGATTGCGCCTCGGCTGCTTGCTGCTTTAGACGCTCAATCTTCTCTTGCACCCGCTGAAGCTACTGTATCAGCACCTCAACCTTATCACAAAGGCCGACCAAGCAAGATACTATTTGCACATGAAAAAAGAAAATTGTCAATCACATACCGTCAAGAAGTCCTTGGCAACACAATGGACTCAAAGAAGTGTATGCATACCTCAACAACCTTGTCTAAAAGTGCATCCCAAACCGAATCCATCGAATATTGTGTCCAGGACTAGCATTACCATGCCGACCGCTAGCTGTCGACTATCGCTAGGAATTGACAAGGAGTCCCCCTCTCAGACACTCCACATTGGTCGGAAGGTCCAACAAGTGGTGAGCGGCTCGTTCTCTCAGGGGTCAAACGGTCAAGGCTATGCTTGATGTGACTCGCCCGAGGTCCCCTCAGGCCAGCATTGCTCGTGCAGCTGAAGTCTCTTGGCCTAAGGGTCTCGGGCCATTTTTGTAGGGTGCTTTTGCACCTGTGTTTTCTTATGGGCCGCCTAGGCCTTGATCCTTTGTCTTGCAACCCCTCCTCCAACAGATGTCGAGTAGGGGTGTCAATGGATTGAATTCGAATAGGATCAAGCAATATTTGAATTCAAATCTGATTAAAAAATTCGATATCTGACGAGTATTGAAAATTAATATTCGAATTCGAATTCGATTAAATATTCAAATATTTGATTCGATTCGAATTCGACTAATTAATTATTTTAGGTAATTAATAAATATATAAAATAAATATTTTATTCATATAAAGTATATGTAATTTAATTATTATATATAAATTATATCAAACATTTAAAAAAATTATATATTATATATAATAATTAAATATTTGGTCGAATTTGGATATTTATTAAAGCGAATGAGGTCATATTCGAATTCGAATCCGATTAGCCATTCGGTATGAAGAGGATATCCGAATTTGACCAATTAGATATTTGAATTATTCGAATTCAATTCAATTATGTCGAATATCGAATTCGAAATTGGATTTTCAAATACCGTTGACACCCCAAACACTGGGGCGTGCTCCTAATAGATTCCTTCTCGACGACTCTCTTCGACATTGCCTCCAACAACTACGCCTTCCTATTGCCCTCTATTTTTGTGAAGAAAAGAAGCAAATGGGTCAGAAGAACACCAACAAAACTCAAGCAAGGGGGGCAGGAATAAGGCTGACCATCACTAAGGTCTCCTCCTTAACCAAGGGTCCGACGTGAATCATCTCGCCCAACCAAAGTCGATTCATCACGGCCTTCTCCTCATCATTGCTACGTGGCTTAATCCTCTTAGTCAACATACCTGGGTTCCCCCAACCGCACCAAAAGGACCAGCCTTGGGAGCAACTATCAAAGAAGAATTTTTTCTTGAAGTTGTGAACAAACGATGGGTTGTACACCACCCTTCCCTGTCAGCCTTGGAAGTAAAGCAATCCTTCCTCGTCTGAGTACTTCCTCAGTGCGAATAGACACTGAAGTATGTTTAGTGTCATTGACAGCTCTCGGAGATGGGCCATCACCAATAAGGCCACTATTGTCCTAACGGCATTGGGAGCGAGCTGGCTAAAGGTGAGGTTATAATGGTTTAGGATCTCGGGAATGAGGAGGTGCAAGGGAAACCATAACCCTAAGTGTAGGTAATGCTCGTGTACTCGCAAGATACGGCCTATCACCCACGCAGGGTACTCTAACCCTATAGTCCCCTGGAATGTAGTACCTCTTGGCCAATGCACTAACTTGCCCCTTGCCAATGTCTAAGTCAGAGTGAGGATAATGCCCCAGCATCATGCCTTGGCGCTTAGCCTCAACCTGCTCCTCGACGTTGGGTTCCTTGGCCTCTTCTACATCCATCACATCAAGATGCCCGAGACCATTCTCTGGGGCGTCGGCCCTCGACCGCGTGGAACCAGTACTCTTATTGGTAGAGCCCAGACTCTACTAATCATGCATGGCCCAACGAGACACGATCCTCTCCCTCAACACTTGGACGCTAGACGCTCGAGAGGAGCTCACAAAATCATTATTCTCACTCCCATCATTACTAGGAGGGAGCACTGCTTGGAGCACTCTAGTCAAGAAGGTTATAAGCCTCACAACTAAAATCCAAGGCCAACATGTCAAGGACAAAAATTATTTACCTAGAGATGCTTGTTAAAGAAGGCTTAAGGGATTGGTTTTTGACAACCGATGTGTCCTTAGTAGCTCCCAGGTAGAAGGTTTTGGGAAAATGGTGGAGGGTTGCTAAACCATCCTTCCTATTTAAAGAAAAATGTATGGATCAGATCCAATTGATCCAATGGCCATGGACCTGCCGACCTGACAGCTCGAACTGATAGGCTCCACATGGCACTAACCTCGGGAGATGAAATGACGCCAAGAGACACGGTCGTGTTCGCCCATTGACTCTGGCTCAAGGATATACCGAGCTGGACCCCTCCTACCATCTCATGCACGGCTTCATTCAGTCGACCCCAACACCTGTCCTACGCACAAACATACAATGCCCATCCTGCATACAAAAATATGGCATGTGACATCAATGCCCGTGTGAGGCACAAACAACAAATGCGGATAGCCTACGTCTACACAAGCCACGGTCACGTCCCCTCGGCTTGAGATGGTCCTTTACTAACGCAAAGGGTGAACGGAGGAGCAATTTCCGCATAGCTACTGAGAAGTTCTTCATAGTCGAGGCCGATGCCTCCAAGCAAATGTACTATACTCTCTTCAGCCGAAGCCGAGGCTCAACGCAACTCGCCAACTAACCTCAATCACTACGGCCTTGAGAGTGGGGGCAAGTGATGTAGGAGGTCTGGCTAACATGCAGATCTTGACCCGTGGTGTCGACCGGATGCATCTCGACCATCCCGTGAACCCTGACACATGGCATCAATTGGACGCATCCTAACTACCCATCACCAATCACTGCCAACCATCGCCACCTGCTCCCAGCTACTACTCCTCTCGGACAACTCCCACTATAAAAGGGGCTCCCACATTAAGGTAAACACACACTGGAACTTAAGCTCTAAGTCTCCTCTCTTGTTTGGTCCGACCTGTTAGAGCCCTTTGCTAAGTTGATCATTAGATCTTTCCCCCTAGGATAACTCTCAGGGCCTCAGACATCTTCTTTTACTCAGCAGGTTAGACCCGCCAGTCTTGGACACTAAAAATTATATTATTTCCCTCAGCTCCATATCTGGCGGCAACACTAGCATATTGAAAATGTTTCCTTATTATTCATAGGAGATGTTCCCAATACACGGCCGTTTTTGTCGGTAAAGATGTGAAAATAATTTGTGGATAGGAGATCCGGGGTACTTACGTTGAGAGGGTATCCTCAGTACAAAATATACCCTTCAAATTAATTAATTGAAAAGGATACCAAGGCCCAAGTTACCAACTACCAAGTACTAATGGTAAATGCTCCTTAGGCCCACACGCTTGGCCCATGGTGGGGATTAGGCCTTAGAGAGCTTGAAGTTTAAACCGCAGAAATCAGAATCGTGAAAACTAGTCAGAGACGTGGGCCCCTAAAAAGAATTCATGGTTACATGAGCCCAAGAGGTCTCCATCCCTTAGATGGGGAACCCCAGCATTCGATACCTAATTCGTTGGGTTTCAAAAGTAATATTATTTTATTAGGTTTTATTTCGTATCATTTAAGGGGCTCCTCACGTGGGGGGTATATTTGGGTTGACAGCAAATGAGGTTCAAGCCAACCACTCATGTAAGAGGCTCCTCATATGCCAGAAAAATGCTTAGTTGGTCTCAGCAGCATTGTAAGACTTGGAACGGACCCGCTGGTTGAACCGGCAATTAAGTGACCCATTGACCTTTCTGTGTCCCTGTGAAATGATGGTTTGAATGGGCTAATCGCTCCGTTATTTGTTAAAACTGTGGTTCAATGAGCATTTCGGTTTAGTAGGTTTGTTCTTTGGGTATCTCAATTCTCAATATTTTTCTTTAAGTGGGTGAGATGGTTATTAGTAGGTTGGTTAATGGTTAGGCAGCGTTTGGTAATATATGGTGTTAATAAAAGGAGATTTTTTTTCTGCATCATAGAAACAAGTTAGTGATTTGTAGGTTGGTTAGGCAGTGTTTGGTAATTTCTGGTGTTAGTGGAGCAAAAGGAAAAAAAAAAAAAACTATTTTCTGTACCTTAGAAACACGTTAGTGATTAGTAGGTTGGTTACGCAGCATTTGATAATTTCTAGTGTAATGGGAATAAAAAAAGGGAGAGAAAAGCTATTTTGTGCACCCTAAAATAACGTAAGTAGGTTTTGAAATTTGAACTCAAAAGCAAGTTGGCATTATTGAATAACAATGGGAATTGGAATTGGAATTAGAATCAAAATCCTTCAGAATCAGAACCGGAATGGCCTATTCCTCTTGCTTTTTGGATTCAGACGGGTTTGGAATTGGAATTGGCTGGAATGGATTTTCATCCCAAAGAAAGGGGGAGGGAATGTTCAATTCAAACCTCTAATCCCGAAAACCAAACAGACCCTAAGGAAACAATTAAATCTACTTAGATCAGTTGGTTCTTTGTTTCAGACATGGGCTTGTCCCATTTCAATATTGGGCCTTTGAGCTCTATACCATTCAAGATTTCACAAATACCAGTTATGGGCTCAGTCCACTCCCCAATTTCTTCTTGCTTCATTTTTGGCGCCCTAGTGCTGATTGCTGAGATCTATTGATTGGGACTGGTTAGGACACTTGATGGTCTAGAGCTAACATGCTACAAATCTTCTCTACTATATCCTGCAACAGCCTTCGGTTTTGAGTTGTATTAAAAGCTGACGAAACTGCTTTTCCTCCGGGTTTTAGGACAATAGTTCAACCATCCGGTTTGAATGTGTCGACAGTGACATCATAACAATATAACAAAATATGTATAAGGGTTCGGCTATGATATGAAAAAGTTATGATGTCCAAAAAAATAATTGACCAATAAACTGGAATCATAAGCGTGGTAGTGAATAAAGTGTTATTTATGAAAATTCATGGGTGGGTTTTGACTGATTTACATGATTCAATGGTTAGACCGTCCAGGTCAGCAGTTCACTGATCAATCCAACCTTTTTCTTAACAGCAGGCCAGGTGGTAAATGGGACTCGAAAGGTGGCCAGTTTCTGGGTCGAACAGTTTGATTGGCCGAGTTAACGAGGTTTTGAAAACACATGTTTGTTCTACTTAGTATCAGTTTGGGTGAGCAAGCTACTATGGGCCCTGCACCCCCGGCTCAATAAACACTTTGGCGAGTTTGGTCACAAAAACCTAGTTCTGGAACAACCCTTTTTGCAGCCCAATGTAGCCCATTAATCCTTCATTTGGATAGTGCGGACTTAGAAGAACAGAATTGCTTATTGGGTTGTCTTTTAATGGATTAAAGGAGTTAAATGCTGAAACATTTAGTGTTGAAGTAGTCACCCCAACGGGGCATTCAGCATTTAAAGATCTGACACACTGAATTTAAGCAATTCAGTTCAGCCAATTCAGCCATTATCAGAACAACCATTATCTTAGGGTGTATGAGAAAGACCAAAGCAAATGCCCAGAGTGATGAACGTGTCAATCATTCATTGCAGGGAAAATTCCAGACAAGATAAAAGCTTATAAACTTTTCTCTCAATTTCCTCTTTTCAGAACCCATGACTGGGAGACACAGTAGAGATAACACATGAATGAAAGCAGTCTCATCTGATCACACCACTCATTCACCCAAGTGGGTCTTCTGTGGCCTTCACATAGATGGAGAATTTGGGCTTGCTTTTCTATCAGGACCACCTTCCTTTTAAGTGTCAATTATTGAACATGCTGCGCTGTTGCCACTAGGGAGCCTTGGTGGCCCAGTACTTTTCATAAAGGTGAAAGGAAGGCTCATCACGGACTGTGTAATGCATGCTTGCATGGGCTGAGCATTTGAACAGATAGAGTCTGTCATGGCTTACTTGAGCCCCATATTAATTTGTGAGCCCAATCTTCAAGTGAAAGCTTCAAGGAAAGAAAGGAGGCCCATCACATCAAGCCCATAATGTCATTACAAGCTTGCTTGCAAGTTGCAACATAATTGGGCCTAAGTTTGACATTCAGACATGTACGAGTCATGGGCTATTTAGTCTGCCGCGGGGAGGAGTTTTTGTGTGTTTGATAAGTACTTCCCTAATAAGCACTGGTTAGAGAATTACTTTTTGTGTGTTTGATAAGGAATTTATTCAACTATCGTTTTTATTTCTGCTATTCAGTAAGTTATTTATCTAGATAAATGCAATTAAGGGTGTCAATGGACCAATTTTGGGTTGGACCCTATCCAGTCCAAAATCAATTTAGATGGATTAGATGGCCCAACAAGACATATTGGACTGCACCAATTAATCCAGTCGGAAATATTTATTAGATTGGATTGGACCTGATCCATTCGTAATAAATTTATATTGGATTAAGCTAATATCTGGTTCATTGATATAAGACGAGAATATGTGTGTCAATGGTCCGGGTTTCAATTGAAACCAATCTAAATCAAAATGAATTTGAACAGGTTGGACGGTCTAGGCATTAATTGGACCAGCCCAAAATGATCTAAAATATTCCTTAGATTGGATTGGACCTGATCCATTTATAACGGACTCATATTAGATTTACTTGGGTAAGTGAATTTACACATATTTTTTTATTTTCCATGGCAACAATCATTTTAGCCATAAAAATCTATTATTAAAAGGGGGATTTTTATTGTTTCAAGTGACACCTGCGAAAAAAACATGAGATTCTTGGTAAATGGAAACCAAAATTCTATTGACCAACTGCCCCCTCTTAAAATCCAAAAAACAATGCCCTCGGATTAAATAAAACCTGATTCTGAAAACGACAGAAATATAAAAGCTATAAGATTATTGCTTATAAAAAAAGGCTTCTACTGCCTTTTTGGACACAATAAGCTCGTTTGTTTACCAAATGCAATTTTTTGGCGCTTTTAGCTTCTTGGATGAAATTAAGCTGCACAAGTGATTTTTAGAAGCCCCCCAAACGCAGCCATATTTTCACCTAATGAGTAATGAAATGGAGGAATATGCAGATCTTGTTAGTGTTGAAGGCAAGATTCATAGAGGCCGGTAGAAACGTATCAGCCTGTATCGTGGCTCGCATTTAATTTTTTAGTTTTTTTTCTGCAATTGGTGCAAAGGTGTCAGTTTAAGGCCCTTCTACCCTTGAACTAGCTCAGTCTCCAAAACACCCTGAATGTATCGGGAAGCCTCTGATATGTTGTATATGGATTGATACAGCTCAATATGTGTCAAAATTTTAAACCTTGGTTTAAGATAAAAGTGTAATCATATAACAAAAACAAAACGAGCATTTTTTTATAGGCCCAGTATCTTGGCCCAATTGATTAGTAAGTTAAGGCAGAGCTTACCCTCAATATTTAATTAATTAATTAATTAATACAACAAGGTTATGAATAAGATCTTAAGCCTGGTTTGTTTCCAGTACAATTTTATATGCACCGGTGCAAAAGTATAAGAGACTGATGAATTCTAATTTACTTTTGTATCATTTTTTTGCCTTATTTTGTTTGTTTACATGGTAGTGAAGCTTGAAGCAAAATAAAGTTAAACTAAGTCAAAACTGAATCACAAAATTGCATTATTTTCATTTGCACTCTCATGCATTTGTATTAGTGCAACTGAAATTGTAGCGTAAACAAATAGTGCTGGGGTGTTCATCATATGGCCCAAGACTGCAAAACCGTACCAGACCAACTAATAGCATCCCTTCAATCAAAATAGAGGAAGGTTTTCTACTAATAGCAGCTGGGTAAACAACGACTTCAGATTAGGGGGAGCCCCTTGTGCCAATGGGACCACCTTAAGACCAGACCGTGCCACATTCTTTGCTAGTTAATGAAAGAAAATAAGAGAAATATGAACGATTCTTAAGACTGCGTTCAGAAATGATGTAAATAATTGTGAATGCAAATATTTAGTGTAAAATGGTTCATATAAATTATAAAGTTGAGTTAATTTTGTGCTGACAAATTTATCTTCTTATTAGACAATTTTTTTAGCTGTAATGGATGTAAGTACAAATTCCAATAAAGCATATATGGATGTAAATACAAATTCCAATAAAGCATATATATATATATATATATGTATTTTTTAATCAAAAGCTCACTTGAATGCAAATTTACATCTTTTTATCAATGCAAATATACATTGGTTTGTTATTTGTCAATGCATAAATGTAATATTGCCAAATACAAGAAAAAGTGAACCAGATTACAAATTTACCCTGAACTAGGATTTATACTCCATTTGCATTGTTTCCAAACGCAGTATGAGGAAATTTTTACATCAATTTTATCAATATTGTATTTACATCAAATTTCGATGTAAAACTACACTCTATCCGAATACTGACAAATACAAAAATAAGCTTTTAATTACACCAATCCGTATTTACACTCCAAACAAACTCAGTCTATAGTTTTTTTTTTTTTTATTAATTGAATCAATAAAATTGTACAAAAGGTTCAACTCAATCAGGAATGACAATCCATCGAAAGACACTGCACCTACTTCTGAGCTATGGCATGAGCTGCCCTAGTAGAAGAATGAGTCTATACACAAACTGTAAAAAATTAAAAGAAAAAGAATTCTTAACGCCATTAACCATGTCAACCCATTTACTCAAGACCTAAGGAATCGACTCCTGTCTCTCGTCTAAAGCCTTCAAGACAAAAAGAGCATCAGACGTTTTCAATAGCTAACATAAGAGTCCTCCAAATAGATTGAAATTCTGCATCCATGGAGCATGAAACTTGACCCAAGTACCCAACTCTCCGCTTGCAGTAAACAAGAAACTTATATTCAGAATCAATACAACATAAACCATAAGTGTCTCCACCTTTCTCACTAATTCCCCATCGCAGAAAATCATATAAATTGAGTTGTTATATTTATGTAAAGCAATTCTACATCATGGGACACTTATCATTACAAAATTTATGTAATAGGTTTTCTTCCTACATCAATCCTAATCCACTTAGTTGTTGAACTTCCAACCCTAACTTTCAAAGAATCATTCAACCTAAAAGCTTAAACTGTTAGGTGAGGTCTTTGAATAGGTTGATATTCTCTAACATGCTCCTTCAAACAAAAGTCCACTGGGCTTGAAGCATGAACAAGCACATGTCCACCAATACCTTATACTGAAACTTATTTAATCATAATGGGGGCAACGAGCATTGAACACTAGACCACTTGGTCAAAATGGCTCTGATACCATCTCAAAGAACCATTCAACACCTAAAAACTTAAACTGTTAGGTGATGTACTTGAATAAATTGATATTCTCTAACACTAACCCTAGTCCAACATGATGATTTTGGGTTGGATTGGGAGGAGGAGGGCTCAGTGGCTTCTAGCTTTCTACGGTGAATTCCACATGAACAGCCTATAAGTTATGTTTGAAAAAAAAAAAAAAAAAGGGGAGCCTAAGTTGACTGTTAATCAGTTATTTGAAGGGCTGTCCGCTTTAGCCTCTTCAAATAACTTTTTGAAAGCACTTCAAAGCAGCTGAACCAACTTAGTTGAACCTCAGCTGGCTCAGTCCTCCCAAACAGGCCTAAAGAGTTTCCAGCTTATAGTACAAAAAGCTATTAGCAACATTCACACGACAGCCTTGGTACAATAGAATAGGTAAAAAAGGGGAGGGAATGACAATAACATCTATGTTGCAAGCATTTATTAGAAGGAAAGAGATTGTAATTGATGAAACTGGTAAATCAGATATACTTGACAGTCACAAGTCACAAGTCACAACCAATAAAGAATCGTTACTCGGTAGAATGGTAAAATCTCAGACTGAGAGAGTCAACTTCCTGCACATCTCCTACATACACCCAATACACCATAAACATGCTCCTAGTCTAAGAGCTCTTTCAGTCTTAAAACATTCCTTTGTTGTTAATTCGCTTGTACTCCTCTTCACCAGTGCTGCACCTAACATTGACTCGCATCTTCAAGCATTCATTCTGCATTATATAGAAGTCCCAGTCTCTCCATTGAGTAGCCAACCTCCAGAGGAGAAAAATAGTGTACAAGAGAGCAAGCAAACAGGGTAGCATGAAGAGATCCATATTAAGAGAGAGAGATGATGCTATAGTTGTATATTATTGAACTGATCGAGTTCAATTTATACAATTGAATGAATTCTACATGTCAAAAAGCCAAGGGTTGGTTATATGGCTATCTGTCAACTCCCACCAATTTCATCATTATTCAAGTCTTATCCCAACTAGCTCTATGGGTTGGCTACTTGCATGAATCCTGTTTCACCATTATGGTCTATTTTAATTCCCAACAACTTGTATGACTTAAATTAGACAATTATTAATTACTTCACTAAGGTCCACGAGAAGGGGTTCGACTTCTGACAAAGTTGATCTTGTGTGGCTTAGAGCGATTAATTTTCAATTCTAAATTAGATTATTTAGTTAAGTTAGAGATATAGAAAGCAAGGTTGTGTCCGTTTTTTTTTTTTGTTGATATTTGGTGATACGCACCACACTAATTACTCCCCTCTCCAAAGTTGGTGATTGTGAGAATGGAATCCACATCAATACTGAAATGAACGAGCTAACTTACCAACTCAGCCATCACTCGGGCTGTGTCTGATTGGGGGACCTGGGCATGCTTGATCATTGTTTTCCAAAAATTGTTATATTTGAATCATACTTGACATTTGAATTCATTGTGGAGAACCTGACGACACTTGATGGTCAGACTGATCGACCTAGCCGGGCATCCATTAATCAATTTAAGCTTAGTTTGGAAGATGTACAAATGCAAATATGTAGTGTAGAATATTATATTTTATATTATTTTTGTATGCATTTGCATGTACATATTTGCATTACAATTGCCACATCAACAAAATCATATTATTATTGTTAATGTAGTAGTTGCTTTTATTTTGAAAATCAAAATCATTCATATTGACTAACACCCACCTTACTATATAAAACCATGGTTGAAAGTATCAATACTAAAAACATCATCAGCACTTTAAAGTTTAAACCATAAAAGCACCCGTCAAATTGACCTCATCAGTTGATGTCCATTTGGCTACCATTATTACTTATCTATAATTACTATTTAAAATGTGTTTGACTATGATACGGAAAAGATATGATATCAGAAAAACAACTGACCAATAAATTGGAATTATAAATGTGGTAATGAATCAGGTGCCATTTATGAAAATTCATGGGTGGGCTTTGATTGGTCAAAACTCTTTCCATATCATATCCCTAAATCCTTATGTTAAGTGTATTAATAACCTAAAAAACCAATAGGTATCTTATGATATGTTACAATATGTATTGATACTTTAAACCTTGAATAAAACTGTGGTGATTAGGCATCATTAGAGGTGTAAATGGATCAGATTTGAATTGGGTCAGGCAATACCCGAATTCGAATCTGATGGATATTGAAAATTAATATTCAAATTCGAATCTGATTAAATATTCGAATATTCGATTTTAATTTGATAAATTAATTATTTTAGATAATTAATAAATATATGAAATTAATATTTTATTGACATAAAGTATATAAATATTAAATTATTTATATAACTTAATTATTATATATAAGAATTAAATAATCGGTCGAATTCAAATATTTATCGAATCAAATAAGGTCATATATCTGAATTCGAATCCAATTAACTATTCTGTATGAATAGGATATCCAAATTCGACCTATTAAATATTCAAATTATCCGAA
Organism: Nelumbo lutea; assembly: GCF_056320005.1. Classification (NCBI taxonomy): domain Eukaryota; kingdom Viridiplantae; phylum Streptophyta; class Magnoliopsida; order Proteales; family Nelumbonaceae; genus Nelumbo; species Nelumbo lutea. The sequence goes on along the minus strand of NC_142685.1, from coordinate 90,670,643 downwards.
TTTGATTCAATTATGTCGAATATCGAATTCAAAATAGAATTTTCAAATACCGTTTACACCCCATGCATCATCATGGGAACTTCATAATGGCATGGGCCGGCGCCTTAATTGTGTTGATTACCTTTCCTCTATTGAAGCTGAAGTCAGAGCAATCAATTCTCACCAAGTCCATGGATATGTCCTATATTTACATTGAAAGTGATGCTAAGATGGTTATTGAAGGTTTCACTACCTCTTATATAGAGCCACCTTACAGGATTCACTATGGTTTTGAAAACCATGCCAGACGGCCCAGACTGATTGACTTAGGAACAAGTCACGCAACCAGTTCCATTTCACCCTAATACTACCTTAGGTTAAAAACCGTTGATTTAGTCAGTGACTTGCTGATCCAAACAGTCGAATTGTCGACCCATCAACCTAGACAATAGTTTTTGGTCATTATTTTTGATTTTTGATTTTTTTTTAAATCAAAATAGACTGTGCATTCGAACCTAATGATCGGACTGTTCAACTTGAAAACTGATCCCAAAACAGTTCCGTATCCAATCCAATTTTTAAAACCTTGGGTTTCACAATATTATACACGACTGCAAGAAGCTCCTTTGTGGTTTCAGTTCCTCTCGGTCTCGCTATACATCTCGATCCTGTAACAGCATAGCCCATGGCCGGACTAACTCATTATGCTCTAACACATAAAATGTCCATGATCTGGTCTATATATAGCTCCTCATTTTGTAAGGTCTATATATGCTACATGATGAAATGTAATTATCCTTTGTTGATGAATGGAATATCTTTGCCTTTTGGCTTAATAAAATCAGTTAAGCTCGTAGATCTGAATTATTTCCAATTGAGTCATATAATGTCAAGGCTTAGTTTGAAAAGAGTGGAAAATACACATATGTATAGTATAAATACATACAAAATACAAAATTTATACTCTACAAATTTTTATTTGCACTCATTCCAAACTGAGCCTAAAAAATATCTGTTAAGCTTATATTGAAGGCCCATTCAAAATTTAACAAGTGTTCAACCCAACCTGACCCAAAGTGCAGTCCAAGCAAAAATGTTAAATTAAGGTATATTATTAGACTTGGTTGAGAGGAGTGCAAACACAAGGTTTAAAAATATCGTATAGAAGGTTTTGCACTGAATATATTTCTAATGAGACCTCCCTAAAACAATAAAACATGTTCAGAAAAATAAAATAAACATTTTTACCTATTAGTATAAGAAAAGTCCATGATGTTCAAAAACATAATACTGGAAAGGCTTTAATCAATCAAAACCCCATGAATTTTGATGAAAACTTAACCTATTGGTTATCGTCTTTATGATGTTGGTTGATTGGTTATAAGTTTTTTCTGCTATCATATCTTTTCGGTATCATAGAGGTTTGATGAATGCAGTTGTTGGACCAATCACCTGCCTATTGTCCCTTTATGGCATAATTGATGAATGGATTACATCACATGGAATGATCAATTCTTCAAAGATGTCTACAGAAAGGGAACTTTCGCTGTCAAATGCATTGGAGAAGTTGAATTGGGTTAGTCAGAGAAGAAGGGTGCAACCTAACAAAGAGTTATTAATGGAAGTAATTTCCTTGTCTGCTCCTCAACTCTCTGGTCCCCACTAGTACAATGAGAGGTTGGATTCTAACAGTAAAGGAGGCAGTTTAATCGAGTTCACATCTCCTCTCCACAAGGGGTTGCCCCACAACGTCCCACAGTATATTCCCACTGTGTATTGAGAATATCTTCCGATGATGATATCATCAGTTCTGATACTATCATTGGAAGATGTTCCCAATACATGACGGGGATGCATTGTAGGACATTATGGGGCGGCCCCTTGTGGGGAGGAGATGTGATCTCAATTTACTCGGTCAGGTGGAGGAAGTGAGCAGGTGGTTTTCTCTTTGACTTGACTCTTGAGCACCAGGACATGGACAAGCATGGAGATTGGATGGGCTCTCCACAAAGCGCACTCCACAGGTGCCCCACAGCCCATCCCCCTTATAAATTGGAAACATTTTCCCTGTTTATGATGGGGAAATTTTCTAATTCACGGGAGGGATGGGCTGTGGGGCGAGCTCAGTGGGGTGCCCATTCCGTCTCCAAAGTATGAACCCATTATTTTTGGCCAATCAAAGGAGATGGAGGAAGGTGATTTCATAATTGCACCATCCTTTAATTTGTCCTAGGGCTGTAAAAGATATTCGATTGTCTGAATTCAGAGTTTGAATCTGATCTGTTTATAATTGGATCAAATATGGATCCACCCATGTCTGATATGATAGAATGAGATTCAACTCGATTTAATTTAAATATCTGTGCTCCTTATATTTAAAAAAGTTGCATTGTTTCCATTAATAAAGAGTGATAAAGATATAAGTAAACATTGGATTATTAAAATTAACTTTTATGAACTGCATCGTCTGAGACAATTATCCACTTTATATATGATAAATATGTAATATTTTGATAATTTTAATTTAATTTCTTTACGCTGTTCAATATCCCACTGCAACTTGAATATGATTCAAATCCGGTCTGATGGAAAAGATCTGTTTTAGATTTGAATATAAATGAATCAAATTTGCATTTATTTGTATCTGATGTGATGAACAGGACTACAATAGTGTTTGGTTACAAGAGAGACATGGAACATGGGCATGAAGCAAAATGGTTAGGGGCCAAACCTCAGGTGATGACTGAAGAGATGAAGATTACAAATAAGGTGATGTTTACTTGGAGGAGAAATTTATAAGATGAACTTCAGGAAACTAGGGTATGATCATATGGCATGGATAAAACTATCCTGCTCTCTTCATTTAAGAGTACAATTTGCCAATTGCCTAGTAGCTTGGATGATCGCTGAGTGTTTCGAGGCGTGAAATCAAACCCGCATAATTGTAGGCTCTCTGTGCTAAGGTCAATGGACATCATGTAAACCCTGCTCTGTCATCATCCCCTTAATGGTCCATGTAATGTATAAAATGCAATACCAAAAGGAGAGAAAGTTAAAAATAGCTCAAGTGGCCTCAGGTTGGGAATTTATTAAAATTTCAATGGGTCTGGCCGGAACGCCCGAACTCAGTGTAGTGTAAAATTCTTCAAATCGGGTCCCCAATTTGCATCCCTACCTTCATTTCAACATTAAAGGGGTGAAACTGTCGAAGGATCAACTCTGAAACATTTCAGCTACATCTCACTTTTGCCCCTTTTAAAATGAAATCAAGGTTCTATTTGGAAGGAGTATAAATACAAATATGTACACTATAAATACATACAAAATACATAGTTTTGTACTCTACATATTTATATTTGTACTCCTTCTAAACTGAGCCCAAAGGATCTTGGAGCACTTAAAAAAACAGTATATTTATTTATTTTCAAAACCTTTTGATGATGCGTTACCTAGTCACTCCTAGCTGGAAGGGGGTTCGCTCCTAGCTGGTGATGGACGAGATACCTGAGGAGGAGAAGACGGTGAAGGATCCCGGGGGGACTTGCCCAGCGGGAACACTTTGATGCTTATGTTAGTAACAGGGAGGGAGTTGTAGAGAAAGAAATGAGAGAGCTAGAGTGCTGATCACGCAAGTTACCATCCCTCTGCTCCTTGGGGGTCGGAGCTCTTATATAGCGGTGTCCAGTCAAATCAGGCATAACTGCCTCTAATTCTCTGCCCCAGCCGTTGCTTGCCAGGGCTGCGCAGGTAATTGTTGCAAAGTACGGCCTTGCTAGGCGGGGGACACCTCTCAAGGTTGGCAGGCACGACGCCGCTTGGCGAGAGACGTGGATGCAGTCTCTAGATTTGGAAGGTACGATTGTCAGATAGGAGATCTTCTTGTGATACGTTGAGCTATACCGAGCTACCTTGTGCCGAGCTGCATGTGCCGTATCGAGGTGCTTCTTCCCGAGATGGCTTGCTTAGGTTTGGGCGGAGTAAATTTATTCTAACTTAGGTGGCTCCCGAGCTCAACCCGAAGTGCCTTGAGATTGGGAGATTCTTATCTTGGGAGAATCTTAGCTCAGGGCGCTTCCTTGGAAGAATCTTAGCTCAGGGCAACCGGAGTGTCATCTGGTGCCTAGCTGCTATGCTGAATCTTGGCGGACTGGTCACATTGAGTTGTCACTTATGCTGAGTCACGTCCACATGTCCTCTTAGGGTGAGGTTGGGCCAGATCACCCTCCATCAATTGCCCCCCACTCCTCGAGCCAGAAGTCCTGACCTGGTGTGGGGAGTTCACGACATAACGGGTGGATCTGGCCCGAAGTCTAGGCCGCCTCGTCAGAGTTTTTCGGTTAGACCAGTTCATTGCCCAGTTCAATCAAGGATAATCTGGGTCGCGTACAGTTCACGCGCGGACGTCACGCGATCTATAAACTCCGTGGACGCCAAAAAATGCGCTAAACTAATTTCACCTCGGGGGTCATGCAACCATTTTTCTTGAGAGCCATTGGATTGTCTTGATCTCGACCATTGATTCTCGGACATAGCAGCTATAAATAGGGGGACTTGAGACATTTTTTCTCGCCACAAGTTCACTAGCCTTCGCTCAGAGGTCGCGTTTAGGCTCCTGTGTTCGGGTTTCCCAATTCGCCATTTTCTCAGTTCGATCATTTTTCTGGGTGAGTCCCCTAGCTTTTCTTTTTTGTTTTAGTTCAGTTCGTAGCTATGTCTCAACTTAGTTTTGATAGTCTTTTGGATGAGCCTGAGGAGGGTACCTCGGCTCAGGTCGGTCCTCCTGAGGTGGAGTCATCCGGGGAGGTGTGAGAGGTCGCGAATAATCAGGCTTCTACTTCTCACTGAGGTCAGGTGCCAGATAGGTTCGGTCCCTCGACGCTGACCATAGATAGACTTAGGGCTTTGATAGGTCACTACCACCTCCTGGATGAGTACACCAATAGCCTTCCTGTGAGTAACTTTCCCTGGGAACACGCTCATAATGAGATCGTAATCTTCAAAGAGCAGCTCGTGGCTGGTCTTCGATTGCCCTTGCACCCTTTGATTATAGAGGTCCTGAAGTTCTTCAACATAACTATAGACCAATTACACCTGAACTCAATTCAGAATGTAGTAGGGACGATCTCCCTTTTTTATGAGTATTATTATTGTCAGCCCCTCGACCTCAAAATTTTCTCTTCTATCTTGTCCATCAAGAAAAACTCTTCTTTTGTCCTTTTCGAGCATAGGTGAACTTATTACTTGTCTCCTCGCCTGGGTTATAAGCTTTTACACGAGCTACTCAATAAGATTCTGGCTTGGAAGCAGAGTTATTTCGTAGTTCATAACCCCGTAGGGTGGCCTTTTCCTACCCATTGGAGGGCTGCCATTCAGGACTCCGGTGTTAGGCTAGACCTGAAGACAAGGAAGACACTCCATTCATGGGTGGAGCTCGGCTTCCATTATAAGGACTACCTTACCGAAGATAAGCTCGTGCAAGCCGGCTTGAGTCCTGGTAGGTCGTCTATGGCTTAGTCATTCTGGTAGTTGGTATATTATTTTGTTGATGTTGCTAACACCAAATTTGGTTGCAGCCCCCATGCATCTCAGCGCGGACAAGCTTCTAGGGCGGATGAAGGGAAAGAAGAAGAAGCAAGCTACTAAAAGAGCTCATACTGAGTCTCTAGAGCCCGTCATCCTTGAGCCCGAGCAGCCTACTAGTGCACCTCCGATGATCAATTTGGAGATCGAGAAGGAGACTGAGAAGGTCCCACCTTGTGTACCTGAGACATCTTTGGGACCTGCCCCTTCAGCAACTGTTGCTTCTTCGGGGAGCGGGGAGACAGCTCAGAGTATCCTATCTTCGCAATGCAACCTCCAAAAGAGCAAAGGGGCTGTGTACTCTGAGGAAGTCATGAGCTGGGGTGAGCTGATGCCTGCTCAACTCGGAGCTCGGGCAGCTACCCACTGCATGGTGGTAAGTCTTGTTCTGCTTTGATTTCTATATTTGTGATTTTTGCTGGTGCTAATTTATGCTCTTGGCAGGTGAACTCCGCCGTGCATGCCCTGACTTATCAGTCCGAGCAGCACCTAAAGGGAGCTCTAGCTGCTGAGAATTCATCTCGCAAGGCTCATGTCGAGCTAGATTTAGCTCGCAAAAAGATTAGCCAACTGGAGAACCGCGCGTGAGCTCAGGAAGAACTTATAGCGTTGCTGACATCGGAGAAGGCGGGTCTAATGCGTCAGGTGGAGAACCTCGAGGCCGATGTTAAGGAGAGAACTGGAATTCTTCTTAAGGCCATGGAGGAAGCTAAGGTTAAGGCCATTGCGGATTACAAGAGCTTGCAGGAGTTTGAGGGGAAGCTAATCGAGGCTGGATCAGAGGGCTACCATAAAGGCTTCAAGCTTAGTAGGTGGCTAACTAAGCGTGAGTTCCCGCAGCTCGATACGAGTGCCATCACTACCTCGCAGATCACCAAAGAGATGGCTCTTGAAGCCGCTAGAGAGCCAAACTCTGAAGTGGAGAGCGATGATGAGACACTTGATAACGAAGAGGCCGATGTCGACAACAAAGCTGGTGCTGATGACAAGGTTGGTTCCTCCATTTGTGGCTTCGAGCAAGGATGATGAGCATCCCGAATAGTTTTTGTACTCCAAGCCTGTGAGCTCAGCTTCCTTTTCTTCTCTCCCCTTTTTGTAATGAAATACATCTTTGTAATGAAAAGATACTTTTTGCTAAGTGCTGTGCAATTATCCTTTTTAATCGAAATCTTGGGTTTCCCTGAATTGTCAAGCTACCGAGCTAGATAACAAGTAAGGGTAACCGAGGTGGATATTTTTAGGTCATCGTCACCCCGAACTGCCAACCAATACTTAGTAGGGGCAACTCATGATGTGCGCCGTTGTGAACAACATTGTAGGGTATATACCCAACCTGTCTGCACATGGGCCACTTAGATAAATGTCGGTCGTCCTTAACGGGCTCAACCCGTTGTACGCCAGGGTGGGCTATGCATCATAGGGTTCACACCCGAGCTAACCCGCTGGTGCCGAGGTCTTTTGTTAGCTCGGCGCTTTAGCCCTTAGGCTGGGGGAGCGACTTATAGTCCACTCCTCTAGAGTTTGCCCATGCCGAAGAGGCGACTAGGCGCTGAGGTCCTTAGCTCAGCATTTTGGCCCTTAGGCTGGGGGAGTGACTTATAGTCCACTCCTTTGGAGTTCGGTAATTACATGTAATATTGCCTTAAGTTGACAATATTCCATGCCCGAGGTATCTGCTTCCCTCCTAGGGTTTCGAGCTCATACATTCCTTCCCCGAGCACTCTTTTTACTTGGTAGGGACCTTTCCAATTTGCCCCGAGCTTATCAACACTGGGCTCAGGTACCATGACTTTACGAAGAACCATGTCTCCGACGGAGAGGTTCCACTTCTTGACCTTGGCGTTATAGTACCAAGCTACTCTCTACTAGTAGGCCGCGGTCCTAATGTATGCGAGGTCCCGTACCTCGCCAAGGAGGTCGAGGTTGGTCCGTAGCTCATCCCCATTTGCTTCATCATCGTACACTTCCAGACGTAGCATAGGAACCTCGATTTCGGCTGGGATGACTGCCTCAGTGCCGTAAGTGAGGTTGAAGGGGGTCTTGCCTGTTATAGTCTTCACCGTGGTTCGATAAGCCCATAGTACACTAGGTAGCTTGTCTACCCATAATCCCTTAGCTCGGTCTAGGCCTAACTTCAGTCCACGGAGAATGGCTCTGTTGGTGACCTCTGCTTGATCATTTACTTGAGGGTGCGCCACCAAAGTAAAATTTTGTTGTATTCCCATATCTTTACACTAGTTCTGAAATTTAATGTCCTCGAACTGCTTACTGTTGTCGGAGATGAGTACTTGGGGTAGTCCGAAATGACAAACTATATTCTTCTAGAAAAAGTTCTGCACATTCTGTGCTGTGATCGTTGTAAGAGGTTCAACCTCCACCCACTTAGTGAAATAATCAACTGCTACCACTAAGAACCTCCTCTGTCCTGTTGTTGGTGGAAATGGTCCAAGTATATCAATCCCCCATTATGCAAAGGGCCATGGGCTGGTGAGGTATTTTAGGTCAGCAGTGGGCTAGTGGTGGATGTTGGCGTGCTTCTGACGTTTGTCACACTTTCTGACGAACTCAATCACATATGCTTTCAATATTGGCCAATAGTATCCCTGTCGTAGTGCTTTCTGGACGAGGGCCCTGCCCCCCAAGTGTCCACCGCACAGGACCTCATGAGTGTCGCGGAGCACGAGCTCGGCCTCGGAAGGTCGCAAGCAACATAGATAGGGGAGCGTGTAAGATCTTCAGTACAACCGTTTGTCTATCATGACGTATTTGGCTGCCTGATGCTCTACCCTTCTGGCAACATTACGATCTGTAGGGAGGGTCCCGTGTAGCAGGAAGCTTGCGACCAGATCGATCCAGCTCGGCTCTGCTTGTTTGACAGGACTGACCTCCTTTGTCCCCCCTGAGAATGCTAGGCTGAGGCAAGTTCTCTATGTACACGGTTCTCATGGTATTATCACTTGTGTTGGCAAACTGGGATAGGGCGTCGGCCTCAGTGTTCTCAGATCTTGGGATTTGCTTGATGAAGTGGGACTAGAAGTTGAGCAAAGCCTCTCTTATTTTGGCTAAGTAGGTGACCATGGTTGGCTTGCGAGCTTCATATTCACTTGTGACTTGATTGACCATGAGCTGGGAGTCACTGCAGATGACGATGTGCTTGGCTTTCACTTCATTTGCTAGAGTCAACCCGACTATTAATGCCTCGTACTCTGCTTCATTGTTGGACGCAGTGAACTCAAAGCGTAGCGCATACTCCAATTTCACACCGCTTGGCCCATACAGAATGATTCTAGCCCCGCTGCCTTGTTGATTCGACAAGTTGCCCACGTGAAGGATCCAGGGCTCCTCATCCCAATTCGGGTTTAATCTAACTAGGAGAGAAGCCGCACTGGTTGTTTCCTCGTGGTGCTCGGGCTCGACCATCCTGGGGACTTTGGTGCTAAAAGTACATTCTGAGACAAAGTCGGCCTAGGCTTGGGCCTTGATGGCAATTCGCGGCTTGTACTAGATGTTGTACTCGCTGAGCTCGATGGCCCACTTCATCAACCTACTAGAGACCTCGGGCTTGAGCAAGACTTGCCTCAAAGGTTTATTGGTAAGAACAACGATAGTATGAGCTTGGAAGTACGGACGAAGCTTTCAAGCTGCAACAACTAGAGCATACGCCAACTTTTCAATCTCTGGATACCTCATCTCTGCCCCATACAACACTTTGCTAACATAGTTGATAGGCCATTGGACCCAATCTACTTCTTTTATTAGTACTGAGCTAACTACCTCGTTACTCGCGGAGAGGTATAGCTCCAAAGTATCTCCCACCTCGGGTTGGGTCAAGGTTGGGATGCGGGTGAGGTACTTTTTGAGCTCGTCAAAAGTGAGCTGACAGTCTTCGGTCCATTCGAAGCCTTTGCTTTTAGTTACCTTGAAGAAAGGCAGGCAACGATCTGCCGATCTGGACATGAAGTGGCTCAGGGCGGCTATGCAGCCATTCAACCTCTGAACCTCCTTCAATTTCTGGGGTGGTCTCATATCTAAGATTGCCTTAATTTTTTTAGGGTTAGCCTCAATGCCACGTTGGTTGACGATGTAACCTAGGAATTTACCCGAGGTGACACCGAAAATGCACTTGTTCAGGTTTAATTTCATGTTAAATTTACGCAAGATTTTAAAGACAGAATGTAAGTCTTTTATTAAATCACTTGAAAACTGAGTTTTGACAACCATGTCGTCTACATAGCATTCTACTTTCTTTCCGATCAATGGCTCATACAATTTGTTTACAAGTGTTTGCAATGTAGCCCCAACATTTTTCAGCCCAATGGGCATGACCTTATAGCAGTACAGGCCTATATCGGTAATGAAGGCTATTTTTTCTTAATCAGTAGGGTCCATTTTGTGTTAGACAATTTTGTATGCCCTTAGATCAAGATGATGTACTTTATGAGTTTATTGTAAATGAATAAAAGTGCATATTTGATTCATATTCCCCTGGTATGTTTTTGTGTAATACCCTTAAACTGGACACTTAATGAGACTCGTGTTAGTTTAGAATGTTCACAGCCAGTGGGTCGGTGTAGGGAGACCTATCTTGACAAGGCTGACACTGTGGTGTCACCAAGCTGATTGGGGTGGCCTGTCTCAGCTGCCAGGGTGAGACCCTAGGCACATACAGTGTAGGATTAATTGAATCTTTGAACTGGACCAGATTTCCAGTATTGCCTTGGACCTTGATGGGCAAAACTGGAAAGTTACACCCAACTCCTAGACTCGATTATGATATTGCACTAGGTGTCGGATTGGGTTGTCTTTGATATACCAATCAGTGAGATCCTTAGCGGGGGTCAAAATCTAGGTATGTTGGGACTGTTTGAGAATTCATCTGAGTGGATGATCATAGTGACAAGATCAGCCCCTTTATCGGACAAAGGTAATGATCGGGGACGCACTCTCACTGATGGAAACCGAGACTGCCGGCAACCGATTTCAATCGTTGAGATTTGTTTTTCAAAATATATTTTATATGAGATATAAAAGTGTATATATTATGGTTTCCAAAAGGTTTGCAAAAGGTTTTAATTCCCGGGATCCATATAAGCAGAGAGTGCAACACTGTTCCTTGTAGCCGAGGGAGAGGTCCTCTCTTGTCGGGCAGTGTATGATCATTATGGGCTGAGAGGTTAAATGTAAGACTATTGAGGATAATACATGATGGGCTAATCTTGCATATGCCCACAGTCCCTGGGTGTTACAAGGTGGCTTGGCCCAGGGACCACTTAGGGTAAGTGTTGGGCCCATAAAGACCATGAGATAGTTTTCAGGGGGTGCACTGTCCATAACAGTGTATTCAGCCAGACCTTGTAATAAAGGCTGGGCTGAACCCATGTGGCTGATGTGTAGATCGATGTTTGGGTCCCACGCCATACAAGGAAGCCCAACTGGGCAGCAGTTTGGAAGGCTAAGTGAATACATGACCTTAAATGGGCCTTAAGCCCATTCGAACTGGGCTAATTTGATTGGTTACTTAAAGGGGCAAATTCTGAGATGGATCAGCTGATAGGATTGGGCCGAGACCCTATCCACTTAGAGAGTCCAAGATCTAAATAAGATTTAGATCTGGAAGCCTTCTAATTAGATTAGGAGATGGCTGATCTGATCTGTAGATAAGATAAGGGTTATCTCTTATCAATTAAAGGAAATTCTAATCCAAATATGATTTGGATCTCCAACTCCTAATGGGATTAGGAGCTGATCCCTTTGAGATTATAAAAGGAGGAGGGGGTGGCAGCCTTTAGACATGCAACCGACACACTCTTGTCTTCAGAGCTGAAATCACAAGAAGAGGGAATTCTGCACCCTACGAATACTCTCTTGCCGCCTCCTTCCTATAGCCGCTGCCTCTAGCAATTCGATCTCCAGTTCTTGGGAGAAATCAAGATTCGATCTTGATACCAATCTTTTGGAGTTGTATTCACAAGCCATCCAGTTGATTTTTGCAAAGGGTCAAGTTCTTTTGGAAGAACACTGCGGATTCTGCTCCACCCTGCACTGCGCCATCTTTAGTGGGAGCAGATTTTGGATCATTCCTTGGGCGTGAATACCTCCATTGGGAGATATTGCTTCTCCGTATTAGGTATAATCCCTCCCTACTCCTTTTGGTTCAGATTTGGTTCAGTTTATGGTTCAAGAATGATCATTGAAAATATGATTTTCTAAATAGGGAATTTGATTCCCAGTTGAAGGGAGAGAAAAATTTTTGAAATTCGCCCCCTTATTCCGCAATCTTTGGGCGTCCATGTGATGGATAACCTATCCCTTCATTCTGATATGGTTGTAGCTCGAATAGGCATCCAAGAAGCTCAACATCCATGTGATCGATGCTATTCTCAACTCTCTGCCTCCATCCTTTAATCCATTCATCATGAACTACAACATGAACAAGCTGAATGTCAGCTTACAGGAACTCAACAATATGTTGCAGAGGGCCGAAGAATTGGTTAAAAAGAATGAGCCCATTGCCATGCTTGTTGAAACTAGCAAGTCGGGCAAGAAAAGGAAGGCAAAGGGAAAGCCCCAGAAGAAGGATGCCAAACCCAAGAAGCAGAAGAAAGACAAAGCATCGGATGCTTGTCACTTCTGCAAGAAGACCGGCCACTGGAAAAGGAACTGTCCTGCCTACCTGGAATCCAAGAAAGGTAATTTTGAAAGACGGTCCTTTTGATTTTCTAACTGTAGAAGATCTTCCCACCTGTGAGCCTTGCCTACAAGGCAAGATGACGAAGTGACCATTTAACGGTAAGTCTAAAAGATGTACAGGCACATTTGACCTAATACATACTGATGTATGTGGTCCCCTGAGTGTTAGGACATGAAATCAACACGTGTATTTCATTACCTTCACAAATGATTTTTACGATATGGTTACGTGTACCTAATGAGACACAAGTCTGAATCCTTTGAAAAGTTCACAGAGTTTAGACAAGAGGTCGAGAAACAGTTAGGGAGAGAAATTAAGGCCCTTCGATCAGATCGAGGTGGCGAGTATCTCTCTGACGAATTCAGGGACTACTTAAAGGACAATGGGATAGTATCACAATTCGCTCCTCCTGCTACACCACAACTTAATGGTGTTTTAGAGAGGAGGAATAGAACCTTATTGGATATGGTTCGGTCGTTTCTCATACACTTAGAGTTACCTACATCCTTTGGGGTTACGCATTAGAGACTGCAATTTACGTGTTGAATCAAGTTTCAACCAAATCGGTTCCGAACACTCTATATGAACTTTGGACCGGAAAGAAACCAAATGTCAGCCACTTGAAGATTTGGGGTAGTCCAACACACATTAAAAGAACAAATGCGAACAAGATGGAATCCAAGACCAGCCGCTGCCTATTTGTAGGTTACCTATTCTATGACCCAAGTGAGCAAAAAGTGTTTTGTAGTCGAAATGCACAATTTTTGGAAATCGATTACATCCTGGACACCCATCGTCAGGAAGTTGTTCTTGATGATGAGTGCTCAGGAGCAGTGGGAGATGTCCCACAAGTTCCAGGTAGTGACCAACTAGAAGATCCACTAGGACATCCAGGCCACCAGTCCATTTTGGTTATGACCAGGATAGTTACCTGGTGGAAACCTTGAATAGTGAGGAGGATCCCGTGATTTACGCGGAAGCTATGTTGGACATAGTGTCCCAGAAGTGGGTAGAGGCCATGAGAGTAGAGATGAACTCAATGGAGACCAATGGAGTCTGGACTCTAGTAGATCCACCCTCCGGGGTAAAATCAATTGGTTGCAAATGGATTTACAAGAGGAAGAAGGGCCCCAATGGTAGGGTTGAGACCTTCAAAGCTCATCTGGTGGCGAAAGGGTACACTCAAAAAGGGGGCATCGATTATGAGGAAACCTTTTCGCCTGTGGCCATGCTTAAGTCCATTAGGATCCTACTAGCTGTAGCAGCATACCATGATTATGAGATTTGGCAGATGGATGTCAAATCTGCATTCCTGAATGGAGATCTTACTGAAGATATCTATATGCAGCAACCGTAAGGCTTCATTTCTATAGGTCAAGAAAAAATGGTATGTAAACTTAATAGATCCATTTATTGACTTAAGCAAGCTTCTAGAAGTTGGAACATCCGTTTTGACTCTGCTGTCAAATCGTTTGACTTCGAGTAGAATCCGGATGAACCCTGTGTCTACAGGAAATTCAGTGGAGATAAGGTTACATTCTTGGTTCTGTATGTAGATGATATTCTACTCATTGGGAATGATGTAGGAATGTTGACTACGATGAAAGTATGGGTTTCACAACAATTCTTCATGAAAGATCTTGGAGAAGCCTCCTATGTACTAGGTCTTTGACTCTATAGAGATAGATCGAAGTGGATAATAGGATTATCCCAATCTGCCTACATTGACAAAATAGTCAAAAGATATAGTATGGAAAACTCCAAGAAAGGAAATGTTCCTTTCAGGCACGGAGTCACTCTCTCCAAGATGTCTCCCAAGACTTTTGAGGAGATTGATGGCATGAAAGACGTTCCCTCTGCCTTTGCCGCAGGGAGCATCTTGTATGCCATGCTGTGCACTCGTCCTGACATTGCTCAGGCAGTGAGTGTAGTAAGCAGATTTCAGGCCAACCCAGGGCAGGAGCACTGGATTGCTGTGAAAAACATACTTAAGTACCTTCGAAGGACAAAAGAGTTTTGTCTACTATTCGATGGTAGCTCACTACAGATCCAAGGGTATACAGATGCCGATTTCCAGTCAGATCCTGATATTAGAAAGTCTACATCTGGATATATTTTCACGATAGGATCGTGTGCTGTTTGCTGGAAAAGCAGCAAATAGGGGTCCATTGTAGACTACATGACCAAGGCCGAGTACATTGTCGCAAGTGAGGCTGCCAAAGAAGCTCTGTGGATGAAGAAGTTCGTTCACAAGTTGGGAGTAGTTCCATCCAGCCCATCACCCATCCCATTGTTGTGTGGCAACAATGGAGCTATTGCTCAAGGTAAGGAGCCACGAGCCCACTCGAAGTCGAAGCACATCGAGAGGAAGTACCACGTACTTCGGAAGATTGTTGGTAGAGGGGACGTCCTGATTTAGAAGGTAGCATCAGCGAAAAATGTAACAGACCCATTGACAAAGCCACAATCACAGAAAGTGTTTGAGAAACACGTGGAAAGCATGGGACTCCGGCTAGTACCTGATTGGACCTAAGTGCAAGTGGGAGCTGTTAGACAGTTTTGTATGCCCTTAGCTTCAATCAAGATGATGTATTTTATGAGTTTATTGTAAATGAATAAAAGTGCATATTTGATTCATGTTCCTTTGGTATGTTTCTGTGTAATACCCTTAAACTGGACATTTAATGAGACTCGTGTTAGTTTAGAATTTTCACAGCCAGTGGGTTGGTCTGGGGAGACCTATCCTGACAAGGCTGACATTGTGGTGCCACCAAGTCGGTTGGGGTGGCTTGTCTCAGCTGCCAGGGTGAGACCCTAGGCACATACAGTGTAGGATTAATTGAATCTTTGAACTGGACCAGATTTCCAGTATTGCCTTGGACCTTGATGGGCAAAACTGGAAAGTTACACCCAACTCCTAGACTCGATTATGATACTGCACTAGGTGTCAGATTGGGTTGTCTTTGATATACCAATCACATGCAGGAATCGCTTGCCCTTGCCAAGTGCATCAGGACTGAAAGGCATCCATGTGATCATTCGGGTCAAACTATCCGTCATACTTGTCTAGGGGAGGTATTTTGAAGTCCTTGCACGTTGGGATGGCCAAGAGTTTAGGAGACAGAGATGATGGTACAGAGAGGAACGTAGTGGTTTTCACTTTGCCCGAGCTTACCTCTTATTTTCCTTTGAATTCGAGCAGGTGGTGTGATGAACACACAAGTTACCTATAATTTATGAGGTATTTGCATGGAATTTTATGCCGGTTTAATTAAATTTTGCCCTATTTTAGGATGATTGTAAGAAAGATTTTAGGGGCAACCAACTCAAGGAAAAGAAGCCAAAATTTTATCCAATTCAGCCCAGCCTAGCCATGGGAGAAAGGGAGCATCATTCGGCCCTAGTAGTGCAGGCTATTTCTTTGGGAAAACCCAAGGAAAGAAGCCTAGCAAGAAGGAAATTTTGGCCCAGCAAAGGGGAGTCCCATTTTCAGCCCAAAGAACAACCTAGAATGCAGCCAACATGTGCTCAAAAGCAAGCTAAGTTGCAGCCCAAATAACAGCCCAAAGGGAGCTAGGGGTGGCAACTCCTAGAAGTTTCTTGAAGAGAAGGAGGGAGCACTCTAGAAGGTTCAAGAGGGGTGTAATACACCCAATTCTAGAGGCTTCAAAAAGAGGCAAGAGCTTCCTTGAAAGCCTATATAAGGATGCCTCTAGAAGGGGTAGAGTGTTCATTTTCCCAACTTCAAGGCTCTCCATTCCTTTGGGGTTCGAATTCCTTGAAGAGAAGAAGTGAGAAGAAGGAGCTAGGCGCAAGGAAGAAGGAGAAGGGCTGAAGAGATTCAAGCAAGGAAGAAGAGAAGAAGGTGTGTTTGAATTAGGTGAAAATTTGATTGAGAGATCCTTTGTTCTATTTTTACTTAGTCTTTATTTTCTTGAGCTTGAATTCAACTTCTATCTATGTAATTTTTTCCCCTCTTTCATTCTTTCTTGTTGTAATCAATGCTGTAAAATTTTAGATTGAGTAATCAAATTTCCTTATCATTCGAGTAGACCAATTCTCTTCTTGTTGTTTCTTGAATAGAGTGTGAATTCTAGATCAGATTGGCTGATTTTATCTCTCACAAACTCAGATTTGAAATCTCAGATCTGAGATATGTAAGATCTGAATTGTTTGAAAAAGAATTCAGATCTTCAATTTTTAGGTTGGCCGATTTGATCTAATGCTTGGAATTTGTAGAGTGCTTGAGAGAGACCCTAGGAATTCTGATCTATTATTCAAGAACTGAATTGCATGCAAGATTAGAGATAATTTGCACAATTTAGTTGGTGATCAATTCAGATTTGAATTGATGCCTTTGATGTGTTTGAATTAATGCATGCATGAATGGTTAGATCCTTGATAGAGATATAAGGATCATCATTCATGCCTATGATGAACATGCTCTTGAAAAAGGCTGTTCATGACCTTGGGGTTTCATCAAACCAAGGCTAAATCATGACCTATTCGAATGAGTTAATTAGTTTGGTTGCTGAATCATGAAATTGGTTTTTTTTTTTTGCTTACTCTTTTAACTTGAATAGAAGGTAATTCAGCCAATGCTTTTTAGTTAGATTTTAGCTTAGGATTTTAATTTTTTAATGGTGTTTTATTAATCAGATAAGAATTGGCCAATTTAGTATCAGTAGTTGTTTCCTAAATCCTCGTGGGAATGATACTCTATTCACCTCTTTACTACTTGAACGGCTAGTGCACTTGATAGTGTCACTATTAGCTACATCAAGTTTTTGAACTATAAAGGTCAAAGCAATAAAGAGGCCAATATTCACAAAAGAATATAAATATCTAATCCTATTACAACTGAAAATGTACAGTGGAATAAAAACCTACATCCTAACATAAATAAATGAAGCTGACTATACTGAAAGCAGATCTGAACCACATCTTATTCAAGGTTCCAATATGCACATCTTATCTACAGCATCCGAATTCAGATTCAATTCAACTGAGTTCAAACCTGCAACTTTTTTTTTTTGATTTGGTGTGAGTGCATTTTATGCTCCATCTCACACTGGTCATAGGCTTGAGGCAGATAGAAAGACTCATGTTCTAAGCTACTAGTTTACATTAGAATAGCGGAGTCAATTTGTGCTTTGTCTATTTTGCATTTGTTGAATCTCATGCATCAACAATTCAGATGTGACCTAGCTCGACTGATCATTAATGATGCAACCAAGAGCTTTCATACACATGGAGGTAGTTAGGGCTAGTCATGCTGAAACACATACCAAAAAAATTGCAGCTAACAATACCAAAATTGCCGCTTTCATACCCATTAATGATGTGACCTTGCTCGACTGACCCTTAATGATTGCGGCTGCTAACAATACCAAAAAGATTGTAGACTTGATTTTTGGTCTCTGCAATTATTTGATATATACGAGCCATACAAGTTTGAACTTCAATTACAGAGCTTAATGCTCTTGAACCAAGCCTAATTCAGATCTGATTTTTTTTCCTAGCTCAAATGCAATTCAGGTCTGATCCTAGCCCTAATTGATGTATATGTCAGTATATTTCAGATCCCAATGGATGTGTATTTGTATACAAAAATAGCTCAGATCTGATTGTTATCTTATTTGTGGACTATCAGTACTAAAAGGTTACAGACTTGAATTCATCCAAATCAGATCTGAGTTCGGATGCTAACAAAAATTGCAGACCTGATTTCAGGTCTCTGCAATTTATGGTTGTAGATAAGATGTGCAATTTTGAACTTTGAATAAGCTCTTGATTCCAGTCTTTTCTCGGATGTGATTGCAGTAGATTTCAGATCTACTTATTAATGTTAGGATTGGAATTTTGTATTCTAAATTCCTTGTACATTTTAGTAGCCATTGCTCTCAGCTTTGAAATCACGATTCCTCATCATCTGTATTTCATTTCAATCACCTTGCATTTCTTTTCAGATCTGATCTGTAATTCATTTCAGTTAGTCTGAGGCTAGGGTATGGAACCAATGCTATTGCTCTAATAAACAGAACTGAATACTACTCATCTCTTTGCTCCTCAACCAGCTTTGAATTCAGATTGGTACAATGAGAAAGAGTTTGTAAAATTGTAGTAACTTTCAGGTCTGATCTTAGATCTATGTAAAACTGATCTGAATTACAGATTTCAGATCTGAGTTGAAATGATCTCAGACCTATATACTGATGATGTGGCTACTGGGATTTCAGATCTGTGAATTGCAGTAGCTAACTGATTTCAGATCTAATACTGAGAGAGAAATTGTAAATTTCTATCCTACTCTCAGTAGTTACTGAATTTAGATCTGTACATCGATATCTAATAGGCTTTCATTAATTTAGATCTGTATACATTGGCTTATGCTTTTCTAACTTCAGGCCTGAGTTGATAGATTGCTAATTTACTTTGACTTTCATTAGCTCAGATCTTTATACATTGGTTAAATTGTATTCTTAGTTGCCTTGTATATTCCAGTTAGAGTAGGATCATTGATTGGTTAAATTATTCATATTCTTTTGTGGATACTAGTCTTTTTATTGCTTTGACTTTTACAGTTTATGACAAGAAGATCTGAATTGGAGGAAATTCTTTACGATCCAAAGATTGAAAGGACTCTCCGTATCCATTTAGGAGCTGCTCGACAAGTCAGACCGGAAATAGAAGAGATAGCTGAACCTAGAACCATGATGGATTATGCAAAGCCCACCCTAACTGGAGCTGCTTCGAGCATTGTAAGGCTGGCCATTGCTGCCAACAACTTTGAAATCAAGCTGGCCATAATTCAAATGATTCAAAACATGGTTCAATTCTGTGATATGGCTCACGTAGACCCAAATTCCCATATAGCCAATTTCTTGGAAATTTGCGACACTTTCAAACATAATGGGGTAAGTGACGATGCTATAAGGTTGAGGTTATTCCCATTTTCTTTGAAAGATAAGGCCAAGGCTTGGCTGAACTCATTACCAGCTGGGTCTATTGCCACTTGGGAAGACATGGCTAGCCGTTTTCTTTCTAAATATTTCCCTCCCTCGAAAACTGCAAAAATGAGGAATGATATTATCACTTTCTTCCAACAAGAGGGAGAATCTCTCTATGAGTCATGGGAACGATATAAGGAGCTGCTGAGGAAGGTTCCTCATCATGGCCTTCCGATATGGCTACAAGTACAGACCTTTTACTGTGGTCTAACTAATTCAAATAAGATCATCCTAGATGCAACATCCGGGGGCTCCATCAATAACAAGACCCTTGAAGTAGCCCATGCACTCATAGAAGAAATGGCAGCAAATAATTACCATTGGCATTTAGAAAGAACACAAGCAAGAAAGTTGCATGGCATTCATAATGTTGATTCATACACGGCTTTATCTGCTCAATTTGGTGCCCTTAGTAAGAAATTAGATGAGATGCAGATGGCTGCCATGCATGTGTAGCCCGTGACATGTGATTTGTGTGGGGGAGGCCACATCAGTTCTGAATGCCAAGTTGGCAATCAATTTAGGCAGTCTATTGAACATGTTGACTTTGTCGAAAACCCTCCAAGGCAGCAAAGATTCCAGTACCCTCATGCCTTTCAATCGGGATGGAAAGGACACCTGAACCAATCATGGCAGAATCAACATTCACCAAAGCCTTTCCATCAAAATTTTCATCAGCCTTAACAAAAATCTAACTTAGAGGAGCTGATGACAAAATTCATAGCCAGTGCTGAAACCAGGTTTCAAAACCAAGAGGCTTCAATAAAGAACTTAGAAAATCAGGTTGGGCAGTTGGTGCAATTGATCTCAACAAGGATACCTAGCACATTACCAAGCAATATAGAGGTAAATCCACGAGAACAAGTGCAAGCTATTACTTTAAGAAGTGGTAAAGAGCTTCCAGAAGTAGAGAAGAAAGCAAGGGCTGAACCCAAGGCAGATGCAACCCTTGAAACCAGGAACTAGAAAGAGCAATCTGAATCGCAACAAGAATTGCACCAACAACCACAAGTTCCCTTTCCTAATCGGCTGAAGCAACACAACCTTGAAAAGGAATTTAGTAAGTTCCTTGAGATATTTAAAGGTTTACATATTAATATTCCTTTTGCTGACGCTTTAGCCCAGATGCCCCACTATGCAAAATTTTTGAAGGAACTATTGGCTAAAAGAAGGAAATTGGGAGATGTGGCTATGGTTGCTCTAAATGAAGAATGCTCGGCAATCCTTCTTAACAAGCTGCCTCAAAAGCTTAAAGATCCAAGTAGTTTCACTACCCCTTGCACTATAGGCAGTTTAAAAATTGAAAAAACTTTATGTGATTTGGGAGCTAGCATAAATTTAATGCCATACTCGGTTTTCAAAAAATTGGGATTGGGTGAGCCCCAACCCACTAGAGTTGCATTGCAATTGGTAGATAGGCCCATAAAGCATCTTAGGGGGATCATTGAGGATGTGCTGGTTAAAGTAGACAAATTTATTTTTCTTGTTGATTTCATTGTATTGGACATGCAAGAATATGTGGATGTCCCTCTCATCCTAGGGAAACCTTTCATGGCTACCGGGAAGGCAATGATTAATGTCCAACAAGGACAACTCAGCCTTGGGATACAAGATGAGGAGATTATTTTTAAAATGTCTGATGCCATGAAACATTCACCCTCTAGTGATGACTCTTATTACATGATTTAATATCATTGATGTTGCAATTAATGAATGCTTCCAGTTGAGTAGAATAACTGATCCTCTTGAACTCTGCCTCCAATAGGGACAACTTGAAAAGGGCGAAAATGAAGAAATAAACCTCATGATAGCATATCTGAATGATAAGCCTCAATTCAAGGGGAAGGGATTTATCAAATTAGAAAACTTAGGCAAAATGCCTGGACCATCTGGTAAGCCATCATCTCAAGAACCCCCCACCCTTGAATTGAAGCAAATAGCTCCCCATTTGGAGTATGCTTTCCTTGAGGAACCATCAGCTCTCCCTGTAATAATTTCTGCATCCTTGAACCCATTACAAAAAGAAAAATTGTTAAGAGTGCTGCGGGAACACAAAAATGCTATAGCTTGGAAGGTAGAGGACATCAAAGGCATTAACCCATCAATCTGTACTCACAGAATTTTGATGGAAGAAGACAACAAACCTTCTGTTCAGCCCCAAAGACACCTAAACCCAAATATGAAAGAGGTGGTGAAGGCTGAAGTCATTAAGCTCTTAGATGCCGGGATCATTTATCCTATCTCTGACAGTTCTTGGGTGAGTCCCGTACAAGTCGTGCCCAAGAAAGGGGGTATGACCGTTGTCCCAAATGAAAAAATGAACTCATCCTAACTAGAACTATCACTGGGTGGTGAGTATGCATTGACTATAGGAAATTAAATGAAGCACCCGTAAAGACCACTTTCCTCTCCCATTCATGGACCAAATGTTAGAGAGGCTAGCTGAGCATGAGTATTATTGTTTCTTGGATGGATATTCAGGGTACAATCAGATCCCAATTGCACCGGAGGACCAAGAAATGACCACCTTCACTTGCCCTTATGGTACTTTTGCATACCGAAGGATGCCATTCGGATTGTGCAATGCCCCAACAATCTTTCAGCGGTGTATAATGTCCATATTTTCTGATATGGTTGAAAAATTTATTGAGGTTTTTATGGTTGATTTTCAGTTTTTGGCTCTTTATTTGATGCATGCTTGAATAAATTAGAATAGGTGCTTAGGAGATGTGAAGAGACACATCTAATGCTAAACTGGGAAAAGTGTCATTTTATGTTGCAAGAAGGCATAGTGCTTGGACATAAGATTTCACAGAAAGGTATAGAAGTTGACAAAACTAAGGTGGAGGCAATTGAGAAGTTGCCACCCCCATCATCTATTCGTTCTGTAAGAAGATTCTTGGGGCATGTTGGATTCTATAGAAGATTTATTCAGGACTTTTCAAAGATAGCCAAGACATTTTCTACTTTGCTTCAAAAAGAAGTGGCTTTTGAATTTTCAGCTGAATGCCTACAGGCATTCAACACTTTGAAAGACAAGTTGATCAATGCACCCATCCTGATAGCGCTAGATTGGACTCTTCCATTTGAACTGATGTGTGATGCAAGTGACTCAACCGTAGGAGTTGTTTTAGAACAAAGAGTGAACAAACATTTTCAGCCGATTTACTATGCTAGCAGAACCTTGAATGATGCACAGTTAAATTACACCACAACAGAAAAGGAGATACTAGCAGTAATCTTGCACTTGATAAATTTCGTTCATATGTAATTTTGTCCAAAGTTATTGTATACACAGACCACTCAGCATTGAGGCACTTGCTTACCAAGAAAAATTCAAAACCGAGACTGACCAGGTGGATCTTACTATTGCAAGAATGACATTGAAATACAAGACATGAAGGGTACTGCAAACCTGGCTGCTGATCATCTCTCCCAGTTAGACAAGGTAAGTTTAAAAGAGGAGAAAATCAGCAACATTCAAGAAGAATTTCTGGATGAATAGCTGTACTCCATTCAAGAATATTCATCTCCTTGGTATGCTGATTTTGCAAATTATCTTGCTGCACAAGTCATCCCTCCTAACCTTTCATATCAACAAAAGAAGAAATTATTTTTTGAGGTAAAATAGTATTTGTGGGAGGGACCCTTTTTGTACAAATTATGTGCAGATCAAATCATAAGGAGATGTGTTCCCGAGAAGGAGATGGAATCGGTACTCAAATTTTCCATGATAGAGAAGCAAGAGGACATTTTGGAGCTAGCTGCGCCGCAGCAAAGGTCTTGCAATCATGTTTTTATTGGCCAACATTATTCAAAGATGCCCATAGGTATGTGTCAACATGTGACAAATGTCAAAGATCGGGAAGCGTTTCCCGATGGAATGAATTGCCCCTTTCCAATATATTGATCTGTGAAATCTTTGATGTTTGGGGTATAGATTTCATGAGACCCTTCCCCAATTCTTTTGGGAATAAGTACATCATTGTTGCTGTTGATTATGTATCTAAATGGGTGGAAGCCATGGCTTTACCTACAAATGACTCTAGGAGGGTAGTACAATTCCTAAAAAAGCTTTTCACCCGATTTGGCACTTCGCGAGATATAATTAGTGATAGGGGAACTCATTTCTACAACACCCTCTTTGAACGGTTAATGCAGAAATATGGAATTAAACATAAATTGGCTACCCCCTATCACCCTCAAACTAGTGGTCAAGTGGAGTTGGCTAATAGGGAACTCAAAAGAATTCTCAAAAAGACCGTAACATCTGCCAGGAAAGATTGGGCCATCAAATTGGATGATGCATTATGGGCATATAGAACTGCATATAAGACACCCATTGGCATGTCCCCATACAGATTGGTCTTTGGTAAAGCATGTCATTTACCAGTCGAATTAGAGCATAAGGCCTATTGGGCTCTTAAAAACTTAAATTTTGACCCAGGCCACCTGGGCTAAAAGGCGGTTGCAATTGAATGAGATGGATGAATTTAGACTTGTCACCTATGAAAATGCCAAGGTTTATAAAAATAGAATTAAAAGGTGGTTTGGACCCTTTACCATGTTTTATGGGTGGCACTATTCCCTCTCCATCCACTCTTTATCTCGACAACCAGCAAGTATTGTTATATAATTCTCGTCTCCTCTTATTCACAGGCAAGCTGAGATTCAGGTGGTTTGGACCCTTTACCATTACACAGGTTTTCCCCCATGGGGCCATAGAAATCATTCACTCGGTTCAAGGCACATTTAAAGTAAATGGTCAGCGCCTAAAACCATATTTTATGGGTGGCACTATTCCCTCTCCATCCACTCTTTATCTCGACAACCAGTGATCCTCTATACTATAGTGATCCTCTATACTAATAGTGCTTGTTCTTGACCAGGTTAAAGCACTTTTTCTTGGTGATTATTTTAGGAGGTTAGTTAGAAAAAAAAAATAAAAATCTCTCTCTCAAGTTTTGAATTCATTTTCTAGCAGAAGAGGCTTCCCACCAAAATATCTATTTTAATGTCCAAGGGAGTCCTCTATACACCATTCTCTTTCCTTGGTTTTACTCTTGTTGGTTTTATTGTGGTTCCCTAACACTAGGAACATTGAGGTCAATGTTCATCTTAAGTGTAGGGGAGTGAGCCTGAGGCTAGGGTGTGGGGGCTGGAACCATGCACCCCATTCACCCCAACACACACATATGAAGGCAATGACATAACCAAGTAGATTGGAACCCCCAAGTTCATTGCTATATATTAGGTGATTTTTAAGAAAGGAATATAATGAGTTGAGGGAGACCAATGTATTTGTTAAGTTTTTTTTTCTTGTAAATGACCCAACTTAGTACTTGCATGAGGAAAAGGGGAACTGAATATGTCTTTCAGCATGACTAGCCTTAACTACCTTTATGTATGAAAGCACTTGATTTCATTATTAATGGTCAATAGAGCTAGTTCACATTTGAATTGCTGATACATGAGATTTAACAAATACAAAAAGGACAGAGCCCAAATTGACTCCGCTATTCTGAGCTGAATAGTAAAACTAGTAGCTCAAAACATGAGTCTTGTTATCTGCCTCAAGCATGTTACTAGTGTGAGATGGAGCATAAAATGCACTCACACAAAAAAAAAAAAAATGAAAGCGGAGTTTGAGATGGAGCATAAAATGCACTCACACCAAAAGAGGAAGAAAAGGGTGAGGTTGAGCATAAAATGCACTCACCCCTAGAAATAAGTAATTAAGGTGACAACTGAGGTTCAAAGGGGCATAATGAAGTTGAATTCTCAATGAGATGTAGTTATAGATATGAAACCCAGTTCAAAGTGATTATAAATTTTGACAATCAAGGAGCTGATCTATATATCGAATGGGAGTGAAAGCTGGAACTTGAGGAAACTCATATTCTCCTTTCCTTAGCTCTTATGCATGTGTTAATTGATAGTTTATAAGAATAGGAGCTGAACACTTACAAAAATTTCCTGACCACTCAATGCATTTCCCTCTTAAAAATTCACCTGATAAATGGTGAGACTAAAAGGGGGGGAATGTTCAGTTTATGGGCTGATGTCTTTGCTTGAGGACAAGCAAAAGCTTAAGTGTGGGGGTATTTGATGAACACACAATTTACCTATAATTTATGAGGTCTTTGCATGGAGTTTTATGCTGATTTAATTAAATTTTGCCTTAGGTTGCAACTTAGCTTGCTTTTGAGCACATGTTGGTTGCATTTTAGGTTGTTCTTTGGGCTGAAAATGGGCCTCCCCTTTGCTGGGCCGAAATTTCCTTCTTGCAAGGCTTCTTTCCTTGGGTTTTTCCAAAGAGTTAGTTTGCACTACTTAGGCTGAATGATACTCCCTTTCTCTTATGGCTGGGCTGGGCTGAATTTGGTAAAATTTTGGCTTTTTTTTTTCTCTTGCTTTTTGCCTTCTTTTCCTCGAGTTGGTTGCCCCTGAAATTTTTCTTGCAATCAACTTAAAATAGGGAAAAATTTAATTAAACCAGCATAAAACTCCCTGCAAAGACCTCATAAATTATAGGTAAATAGCGTGCTCATCAAATACCCCCACACTTAAGCTTTTGCTTGTCCTCAAGCAAAGACATCAGCGATAAACTAAACATTCCCCCCCTTTTATTCTCACCATTTACCGGGTGAATTTTTAGGAGGGAATTGCCTTGAGTGGTTAGAAAACTTTTGTAAGTGTTCATCTCCTATTCTTGTAAACTTACCATTTAACACATTTATAAGAGCTAAGGAAGGAGGATATGAGTTTCTTCAAGTTCCAACTTTCACTCCCATTCGATATATAGATAAGCTCCTTGATTGTCAAAATTTATAATCACTTTGAACTGGGTTTCATATCTATAATTACATCTCATTGAGAATTCAACTTCATTATGCCGCTTTGAACCTCAGCTGTCACCTTAATTACTTATTTCTAGGGGTGAGTGCATTTTATGCTCCATCTCACCTTTTTCTTCCTCTTTTGGTGTGAGTGCATTTCATGCTCCATCTCACACTTTTCTCTTATCTCTCTCTTTTTTTTTGAATTTGGTGTGAGTGCATTTTATGCTCCATCTCACACTGGTCACAGGCTTGAAATAGATGGCAAGACTCATGTTCTAAGTTGCTAGTTTAGCTTAGAATAGCGGAGTCAATTTGGCTTTGTCCCTTTTGCATTTGTTGAATCTCATGTATCAACAATTCAGATGTGACCTAGCTTGATTGACCATTAATGATGCAACCAAGAGCTTTCATACACTTGGCGGTAGTTAGGGGTAGTCATGCTGAAAGACATATTTTCAGCTCCCCTTTTCCTCATGCATGTACTAAGTTGGATCAGTCACAAGAATAAAAACTTGGTACATACATTGGTCTCACTCAACTCTTTGTATTCCTTCGTAAAACTCACCTAATAAATAACAATGACTTGGGGTGGTTCCAGTCTACTTGGTCATGTCTTTGCCTGTATATGTGTGTTGGGGTGAATGAGGTGCATATCTTAGCCTCAGGCTAACTCCCCCACACTTAAGATGAATATTGTCCTCAATGTTCCTAGTGTTAGGGAATAAAAGAAAGTCCAATAAGATCAATAACAAGTAAAGAGAAGGGTGTATAGAGGACTCCCTAGATATTAAATTGTGTAATGGTTCTTTTGGTGGGAGGTCTCTTCTGCTAGAAATCACTTCAAACTAGGAGGAGAGATCAAAAGCTTTATTCTAACTAATAATAATCTAAGCCAAGCAATAAAAAGACTAATATATATAATTCAAAATAATGTACATAATTTAACCAATCTATAATCCTAATCTAGCAGCAATTTACAAGGTAAAGACTGATATGCAACAAAAATTTACAAGGCCAAGAAGTCTGAAGTTTATCTAACAATAAAAATTTCAAGAAGAAGATCCAAAGCCAAATATAAATATCTCTTGGGATCTGATATGCAAGTGATATACAAGTGATTTACAAGATTAAAACTAGCGTAGCAGTCTAAGAGTTCTAATGTATACAGATATGTATAGAACTGAAATCAACACCTTACCAAAGTTATTTGATTTTATTTTATTTATAAAATATGCAAGAATGCAACAACCCACTGAAATTAGAATAACAAACTAAATATATATATATATATATATATATATATATATATATATATATATATTCTTGTGTGCTCATATCTGCATTGGGATATGTGTGCACATGTATATATAGATATGTGTGCTCATATCTACTGGGCCGAAATTTCCTTCTTGCTAGACTTCTTTCCTTGGGTTTTCCCAAAGAGTTAGCTTGCACTACTTGGTTTGAATGATACTCCCTTTCTCTTATGTCTGGGTTGGGCTGAATTTGATAAAATTTTGGCTTTATTTTCTTGCTTTTTGCCTTCTTTCCCTCGAGTTGGTTGCCCCTGAAATCTTTCTTGCAATCAAGATAAAATAAGGTGAACTTTAATTAAACCGGCATAAAACTCCATGCAAAGACCTCATAAATTATAGGTAAATTGCGTGTTCATCATGGTGTGTCACAGTTCGGTGTTCTTGGCGACGTCTCTGCTGCTTCTTTGCGGGCTCTTCATTGGTGCTGCTCGCTTCTGTGTTGTCAAGAACGGGTCTTGCAGGGAGTGGCTCGGACTGCTGATGATGACTGTGGATCGCTCCTTGTCTAGAGTCCGCGGCCAGGACCTCAAATCGGTTCTCAATGAGTGGGGTCACAAAGTCAAAAATCTAAGGTGACGCAGGTCTAGGAGGCTGAGAGTCCCCCAACCTGACCATGCGCAGAGAGATGGGTGTGACTGGATTCTCCCTCCTGTCGTGGGATGAGATCTGGCTCCTGGGAGGATTCTGGGCCTGGGAGGTCTCTCCCCAGCAAGAGGGGTGTTCATTCCGGCGGCGAGGCTTAGTCTGCTACGAGGCCAGATGCCGTGGTGGAATCGATGGCTAGTTCAGAGGCAATAGGGGGAACTGCTGCTGGTAGACATGGTGTAGAGCTTGTTGCTGGTACAGCTAAAGCTGTTGGGCTTGCTGCACTTGAGCTTGTATGGCTCGCATGCAATGCATCAGATCTTCAAGCTGGTTTGGTCCAGCTACTGGGGGAAGAGAGGGCTCAGTGAAAGTGGTGCCTACCGCATAGGGGAGTGGAGTGCTCATCGGTGCCATGATTTGAGAAACGTTCAGCGTCAGGACCCCATCCATAGAGAGAGGAAGGGTGAACTGTCCGACGCACACTGTAGGGAGCTAAGGTTCGGGGCAAGTGTTCGCCCCTGAGTTGTGCCCGACATTGCTATAGGATGCCATGGATACTGAAGTTGCAAAGTTTGGTGGAAGAAGGCTTTTCAAAGTGGTTCCCACAGACGACACCAATTGATGATGCGTGACCTAGTCACTCCTAGCTGGAAGGAGCTGCACTCCTAACTGGCAATGGACGAGATACCTGAGGAGGAGAAGACGATGAAGGATCCTGGGGGGACTTGCCCGACAGGAACATTCAGGTGCTTAAGTTAGTAACAGGGAGGGAGTTGTAGAGCAAGAAAAGAGAGAGCTAGAGTGCTGATCACGCAAGTTACCAGCCCTCTTCTCCTTGGGGGTTGGAGATCTAATATAGCGGTGTCCTGTCAAATCATGTATAACTGCCTCTGATTCTCTACCGCATCTATTTCTTGCCAGGGCTGCGCATGTAACTGTTGTAGAGTACGGCCCTGCCAGGCGGGGGACACCTCACAAGGTTGGCAGGCACGACGCCGCCTGGTGAGAGACGTGGGTGCAGTCTCCAGATTTGGAAGCTACGGTTGTCAGACAGGAGATATTCCTGTGATACGTTGAGCTGTTCTTCTGTGAGCTACCTTGTACTGAGCTGCCTTGTGCCGAGCTACCCTGTGCCGAGCTGCAGGTGCCATATTGAGGTGCTTCTATTCGAGATGGCCTACTTAGGTTTGGGCAGAGTAAATTTATTCTAACTTAGGTGGCTCTCGAGCCCAAACCGAAGTGCCTTGAGCTCGGGAGATTCCTATCTTGGTAGAATCTTAGCTTGAGGCGCTTCCTTGGAAGAATCTTAGCTCGGGGCGATCAGAGTGTCATCTGGTGCCGAGCTGCTACGCTGAATCTTGGCGGACTGGTCACGTTGAGTCACGTCCACGTGTCCTCTTAGGGTGAGGTCGGGTCAGATCACCCTCCATCACCTTTCAACAAATCTATTTGGACATTGAATTTGTGATCTCACTCTTTGATATACATATTATTTAGTGCTTCTATTCGTTTACAATGGCTAACATTTGTATATTGTAGTATATTCCACTCATGTATGCAATACAATTTTTGGAATAAGATTTAAGATAGAAATTTTCTTAATTTTTAGCAATTTATAGATCTCCTATTGAAGTTAATCATATAAACTTAATAATTTAATGCTTGGTATGTTAATTGTTATGTATTAGATTATAACTTTGCATAAACTATCAAAATATTTTTCTTATTATTTGATAGTATTTATATGGATTTGAGCCTCAAAATTAGTGTTATTCATGCGCTTTTGACATGAATTTCTTTGATATATCCATGTGTACCTTAATTTTTTCCACCAGACTCATGCATTTCCAAAATGTCATACTATGTCTCTTAGGGGGCGTTCTTTTTTTTGGATTTTGAGAGGGGGGAAGTTGGTCAATGGGATTTTGATTCCCATTGACCATGAAACCCATGTTCATTTTTCAGATTTATGTGGGGATTAGTGAAAGTTTATTTTCTTGGGTATCACTTACCCAGGTAAACGATACCCATATCCTAGGTGGGTAAATTAACTTTTCTATCTACGGGAAAGTTGCCAATACTTGGATGGGACAAAAATGCCCCTTTTAATAATGGAATTTTTGTGTAAGATTGTCATTGCCTTATTTACATGGGAAATAAAAGAACATGGGTAAATGCACTTACCCGGGCAAGTGACTTACTGAAAAGCGTACGGGGCATTAGACTCCATTTGGGAAGAGTATAAATAAGATATGCACAGTCCAGACACGTAGCTTCCATTTGTATTTGCACTAAACATATATATTTGTATTTGCATTCTTTCCACATGGAACCTTAGGCTCTGTTTGTTTGCAGTACAAATCTGAACCCGATACAAGTTTTGCACCTGGTTCAGTTTTAAATAATTTTGTTTGCAACTATGACTTGCACTCCTATTTGATACAAAATTTTTGTTTCTTGTTTCATTTACACTCACTGGTGGTGCAAAATTTGCATTCCAAAACTGATACAAAATTTGCACCAATTTTCTTGTAACACATTTCTCTTTCATATAAAGTTGGGTTCACATAATCTTGTTCTCTACCACACTCCAAAACCAATAACCCTCCTATCTTCATCCTCTTTCATATAAAATAGGGACCACTTCATTTTACTTCCTATTTTGCTTCACAAACAGATAGGACAAAATCAAATATGAAGCAAAAGTAAATCAAGATTTTTACACTCAATTTAAGGCTCAGTTTGTTTGCTTAGGAGGAATTGAACCTCTTAGTGGCAGTTTAAATCTTGGTTCTTCTTAAAAATAAACAAACTGTTAGGTAGAAGAAAGGAATTGAACCTCAACATTGATATGATATTGGATGAAAGGGAAGGGGGATAACTCAGTGTTGTTGATATAGATAAATTTCATTTTAGTTGGTCCTTGGAAGATTGATGAACTTTTTCTTTGTTATTGGCATACCATGAAAGTTCCTAGTAATGGTTTAGTTGTAGCTGCTATAGGTTAAAATGACACCAATGAAATGAAGAAAATAGGAGTGAATAAAGTGGGTAATGTTTGCCATTTGAAAGTAGTAACTTAATGGAAAAGAGCCATTATAGCATTTTGCCATTGTTAGAAAGGTTAAAAGGAGAAAACAAGACAACGTGAAAAGGACTTTTTATGACCTATAGATGGACTTATGGATCAGCAAATAGTTTATCAAACTGTAAAATATGATAAAAATTAATGCAGTATATCTCAAAAAATCTTATTCTACATGTTGTTCATCCGAACTATTACCATCTGTGATTGAAATTAGTCTTTATGCCATCACCATCCTCTTCTAAGCCTTATCCCAACTATGTGAAGTCAACAACATGAATTGTGTAAATCAAAATTG
Organism: Nelumbo lutea; assembly: GCF_056320005.1. NCBI lineage: Eukaryota > Viridiplantae > Streptophyta > Magnoliopsida > Proteales > Nelumbonaceae > Nelumbo > Nelumbo lutea. Next base: position 90,639,257 of record NC_142685.1, on the reverse strand, counting down.
TATGCATTAGCAAGGATGCAAAAATCTTAATCCTTTTGGATATTAGGTCAAAGGAAGAGTGAATTACCATTACAGAGTTGATTATCAGAGTATATATATATATATATATATATATATATATATATATATATATATATATATAGTATCATTATCAGAGTATATATATATGCAAAAATCTGCCATTCTTACTACAACTTAATGGACTAAAGTATATATAGTATCGTTATCTAAGTTGATTTGAGAAGTAAGAATCTTTTTCTCAAGAACCTTCCACTCCATATTTCTCCATCACACCTATATCACTTTTATACAGTAGTTGAAATGGTTAGGCACCATTTGAAAACGATGCAAATGGAGTGTAAATCCCGGTTGAGGGTAAATATGTATTCTGGTTCAGTTTTGCAAGAATGCAATTATGCATTGACAAATGACAGAAAATACATTTTCCAATGCATGCTTACATCTAAAACAAGATGTAAATATACATCGATAAAAATGAATTAAATTTGTATTCAATGTGGGCTTTTGTTAAAAAAGGCATATATTTTATTGGCATTCATGTTTACATCCATTACATCTAAAAGTTTGTTTGATAAGAAGATAAATTTGTCAATGCAAAACCAACCCAACTTTGCATTTATATGAACAACTTTACACTCTGCATATTCGCATTCACACTTTATTTGCATCGTTCCTAGACGGAACCTTAGTGTTACTCCAAAAGAGTGAGACATGGGATCAATCCTGCAGAACTACAGGTTATCTGCAGCATAGGTAATGGACCTCGTAGGTATCTTGCTCCCCCACTCATGAGTTCCTACTAACTTGTACTGACCTTACTATTGAAAGATCAAAAGGAAGAGTACCTCTTGCATAGTCGGTTGCAGTTACAAATGATCTTGGTTGCTATTTCTAAAATAATGTAGAGTAACCTCTCTAATCTCATCGGTTAACATCACAGACATGAACATTTTGGACCTGTAATTTTCTCTCTATCCTACAATTAACATAACGAAGTGTCTCCTTGCTATGTGATCATGCATGTTGGAGTCATGCTTGCAATCGGTCTTGTTTACCTCTTAATGACTCCAACGACAATGCTTTTTATAGGAATTGATTCATTTTTAAATAATTCTTAAATTACACAGCTCTAAGTCTCTAACCACCTCCAAAGATATGTATAATAGTATTTAGGGTTTGACAATGTGAAAAGATAAATGGAAGATAAAAATTGCAAATCACTTAAAGCTTTTCTTGGTTTAAAAAATTTAACTAGATGTGCATTAACGTTTATAACCATAATTTTGATGAGACAAGGAAAACTACTCTCTCCCCCAAAACAGATGTGTTTTCTTTGAAAATTTCTCTTACTAGGTCCTTTAGGCTGCATTTGGTTGCAATGCCAATGCAAATATGTACACTACATACTTACCCATTTTTCGGTTCATGAATGCAAATACCACTACAAGAAAATCGAACTTTAGCAACAGTCACAACTTTGTTGTTAAATGCTCTAAAACTGTTCTTAAAGGTTTTAATTACAACCAATTCGGCTGTTGCTGATAGTGTTGTGGTTAAAAGTTTTTAATTACAATCAATTGTTGCTAATGGTGTTATATAACAACAGTCAATATACATTATTTGAAACAATTACTATTGATTGTAGCTAAAAAGTAATTTTTGCAACAATTTACTAACTGTAGTCATATATGTCAATAGAAACAAGCACATTAATTGTTGCTAAAGCATAGGCAACAATTGATCAATTATTGTTTACAACTATCTTTTATAACACTTCTCATTGAAATAAAGACAATCATATCATTGTTATGAATTGTTCACAAAACAATTCTATTTAATTGTTGCGAATATAATTAGCAACAATTCTGCAATTATTGCCTATAATAATTTTAGCAACAAGTGAATAATTGTTACCGATTTCACTAATTACTCTTCATTGTATTTAGTTACAATTAAAAATGGTTGGAAATATTCATTTAGTTAGTGTTATTAATATCTTTAATTGTTATAAATAATTTGCAAATTGTGGTTAGTAGAAAATTTGCATGTATTTAAAAGTAATACGATTGTTGCCAATGATCACATAATTGGAACTATTATCAATATTAATTTCATTATGTTACATCCATATAACATATTTTACATATAAATTATTATGGCCATTCATTTGTTCATTAAATTCAATCAATCTTAAATCCATTAAATCTATCTATCACATAAATATATATTCATTGGTTTCTAAAAGATAACATATTCAAATCATCAAAGATTAAAATTCAAAAAATTTATATACAAAAAAAGTAACACTTAAATAAAAAATGCTAGTCTCAAAGGAAATTTCTCCTCACCAAATTTGTTCTCCTAGTGTTTGATTTTCAGAAGCACTAGCTGTTATGGTCCCGCGCGTAGGATCTCATCACGGGTCGGTCCACGGGGAGAAAACCCTGTTTTCCCTTGCGCCCTCCCTTGTGTGCAGACCCTATTGCGAAAACTGAATGGGTGATTTGTCCAAGAGACCACCCGAACTCTCCGAATGGGTTATTTGTCCAAGAGACCACCCGAACTCTCCTTACTCTTTTCTTGACTGGAAAACTGAGTACTTTTATTTCCAAATCACAACTCCTTAAATAGGAGATTACAAGAGGAGACTCCTTATTCCATTCGACTAAGCTAGGACAATCCAACTTTAAATCAAACTCCTACTTCTAACAGACTTCTAACAGAACTCAATTCTTATCTCTAATAGATAAGAACAGAACTAGATAAGTAAGAACAGAACTCCTACTTCTAACAGACTTCTAACAGAACTCAGTTCCTATCTCTAATAGATAAGTAAGAACAGAATTGGAATAAGTAAACTATTGGTGAGCTGGCAAGAAGAGTTGACGTGGCAAGATAAGCTGCTATGTGGGCCCCCTCACTGCTGCTGCCGGCAGTGGTAATTCTTCCCACAAATGCATCCACAACATTACTCCCCTCTTGGACTACGAGCTTGTCCTCAAGCTCGAATTTAGGATGGGTGTCGGGAAACATCGTCAAAGGAATCCCAGATAGGTGGAATGACTTTGCTCTCCTGGATTGGGTTCCAATGAAGGGGGTTCATCTTCATCTTCCTCTTGTTTCACCAGGAGGCAGAAAAGTCTCTTGCACTTGTGCCTTGTTGAGTAGAGTTCATCACAATTAAAACATTGCCCCCTCGCCCTGCGTTCTGCCATCTCAGCCCTGGACAAGTGCTAAATAGGGGGTGTACCGACGCTACTCCCCACACTGGATGATGATCTGGAATTGGTGCTCGTTTGTGGCTTCCGTTCTTGGCTGGATGCTAGATATGGAGCCATTTCGAGTGGTTCCGGGGATGCTCATGCTGATGAAGGCCGCCCCATACTGAAGGTTCCATGGCTGAGTTATACTTTGCATTCAAAGGTGCGTGCTTGGTTCATGGATGTGACCAGGTTGGGAGGGTGTTGCATCTCCACGTCCACTCTTAGGGGTTCTGCTAGCCCCGTGGTGAACATATCGACTTGCTGATCTGTGCGAACCGAGGTTGCCCTGGCGAGAAGGGTTTGTAACTGGCATTGGTATTCTGCCATGGTTCCAGTTTGCTTGAGGTTGATTAACTCGCCCAACGGGTTGCTTGTCAGCGGTGGTCCGAACCTAAGGAGACAATATGATTTAAACTGCCCCCAACTGAGCCCGGGTTCTTGCTCCAGTCGGTAGAACCAGAGCTGCGCCTTTTCTGATAGGTGGAAGGCAGCCAGACTGACCTTATCTTTGTCATCAGTGCGCTGATTACGGAAGAACTGTTTGCAGCGATACAGCCATCCTAACGGGTCTCTGGTTCCATTGTAAGATGGGAATTCCAGTCGGCTATACTTGGTAATAACTGCAGCTATCGGAGCAGCGATTTGCTGTTCGCTGGACGTCTCTGCCCAGTCCAGATGGTGACTATTTGTGGTGGCGGTTCCCTCAAAACTTCTGTCCTTGTTGGAGAGGAATGCTTCCAGCAGGCGTCGCAACTTCCGGACATCATTCTTGACTTCACGAACCTCCATGCTGGTTTCTGCGAGCCTATGTTCCAGTTTGTGGACCCTGGAAGACAGTGGCTTCTGTTCCCCCATGACGGTAGGCTCTAATACCAAGTTGTTATGGTCCCGCGCGTAGGATCTCGTCACGGGTCGGTCCACGGGGAGAAAGCCCTGCTTTCCCTTGTGCCCTCCCTTGCATGTAGACCCTATTGCGAAAACTGAATGGGTGATTTGTCCAAGAGACCACCTGAACTTTCCAAATGGGTGATTTGCCCAAGAAACCACCCGAACTCTCCTTACTCTTTTCTTGACTGGAAAACTGAATACTTTATTCCCAAATCACAGCTCCTTAAATAGGAGATTACAAGAGGAGACTCCTTACTTCATTCGACTAGGCTAGGACAATCCAACTTTAAATCAAACTCCTACTTCTAACAGAACTCAGTTCTTATCTCTAATAGAAAAGAACAGAACTAGATAAGTAAGAACAGAACTCCTATTTCTAACAAACTTCTAACAGAACTCAGTTCCTATCTCTAATAGATAAGTAAGAATAGAACTAGATAAATAAAAACAGAACTAGAATAAGTAAACTATTGTCGAGCTGGCAAGAAGAGCTGACATGGCAAGATAAGCTGCTGTGTGGGCCCCCCTCACTGCTGCTGCCGGCGGCAGTAATTCTTCCCATGAATGCATCCACAACACTAGCACCTTCATTATTATATTCCTGCAAAAAATAATGTATAAATAATTTTATCAATCACAGTTTAAAAAAATAATTAATTTAAACTTTAAATAAATCTATTCAGAAAAAATTACCTGTGATGCTGAAGTTGATCCACGTAAGATATTTGACAAGTTGATGGTTCCATTTTGAGCAAGATCAGCCAATAATGAAGTCATGATCAACTGCATTTGGTCTTGTTGTGTCTTCAATTGTTCTCTTTTTGCTCTTTCCTCCTCTAATTGCTTGTGTAACTTTTCATTCTCTATTTTCAATATAGCATTTTCTCCTTTTTTGCCCCAAACTTTTGATAGAGTTGGTCTAAATCCAAACAATCAAACATACCCATTATACTCTAGGCCAAGTTTCATTTTTTATTAAGATATCATCTATAATGTTCCATCAATGTTTTGAGCCAACGAGTTATCATTGTCCCTCAAAATTCCATGACTTTTTAAGTATTACTAACATATCATAGGCTTTCTCTATAATAGAATCCTAAAATCACAAGAGGATTAAATGTAAACATGGTTTGTTTGCAAAACAAGGTATTATGGATACCAATCTAGTGATGCTAGCATTTGGTTTTCTTGAATGGATTTTTTTTTTATTATTATTGAAATGATATGTGACTGAAAGTGGCATTTCCCTTAGTTGGTATCTATGCCCACTCCATCAATATTGTTAAGTACCTTTGATTTCTTAAACTTATGTTTTTTTTTTTGGTTGGTGAAACTTGTGTATTTGTAGGTGATTTGAAATTTGTAGCTGAAGTGAAGATTACAGGACCTATTGGGATGGAAACACTTGCCAAAAGATCCTAATGCTACAATCATAATGATACTCTTCACTGCATAATGCCCAATTTTATTTTATATTGTGTGCTATAAAATTTTAATTGTCATTAAAATCTTTGTTCTTTTTATGTATTGTTTTTCAGTTCAGTGGTTTCATCAATAACAATTGTTTTGCCTCTATTATTGCTGCTCGCACAATTGGAAGAGGAATTGCTCCTTTTCATTGTCCAAATCTACACATGTTTATGGGAACAATTATTTAAATGATTTTCTTAGACAGAATAGTTTTCTTCAATATGAAATGTAAATACATTGGATATTCATGTTACCTAAATTATATGGATAAAATGTTTATTCTTTTTCTTTTTTACTTTGTTTGATTCTATAAGAAATTTGAAAGAGAGGAGGAAAATAGATAATCTAATGTGCAAAGAAAGGTTTTATAAACGGATTATTTCAAAGTTCTGAAATCTGAAAGTCAAATCTAGCTCTCTGTTTTGTTAAGTTTTCTCAATCGTCAGTCTTACTCAATCTGAAACTCCAGCCAAATAAAAGGCATTGCATAGGAGGATTGAAAAGAAACAAAGTTGAATATCCTTCCTAAACAGTAAAGGTGATTAAAAAAGTAATCTGTCCCAGCCATGGGACAAGTAGTCTAACTTACAACCAGTAAAGCCTACAATTAAAATATCAAAAACAAAAGAAAAAGGCAAAGGCGTAAAGACCCAATGCCCAAATTTTGAAGGTAGACTCAATTTTCCTATTAATGGATTTTAACCAAGTAGATCTCCTATTCTTCTTTTCCTTCTCCGATTTAATGTTAATATATGAATTCATTGGCACTGATGGAGGGTGATTTGGCCCGACCTCATAATAAGGGGGACACGTGGACGTGACTCGACATAAATGACAACTCAGCATAACAAGCTCACCACAACTCAACGCAATGAGCTTGCTATAATCCAGCCTGACAGCTCGCCGCAAATGGCAACTCGCTACAAGATAACACTCCGTTGCCCCGAGCTAAGACTCTCCCAAGTAAAGAGCACCCCGAGCTAAGATTCTGCCAAGTAGGGAGCACCCCGAACTGAAGACACTTCAGGTTAAGCTCGTCAGCTCCCTAACTAGAATAAGCTCGCTCCTGTCCAAACCTAAGTGGGCTACCTCGGAGACCTGCCTCGGGTAGAAGCACCTCGGTGCATCACCAACAGCTCGGTGTAAGGTATCTCACTGCAGAGCAGTTCGGTGTATCGCATGGGGTTTTTTGCCTGACAACAGTACCTGCCAAACCTAGAGACTGCACCCACGTCTCTCACCTAGCAGCATCGTGCCTGCCATCCCTGGAGGTTGTTTCTTGTCTAGCAGGACCGTACTCTGCAGTGATCACCTTTGCCTGCCAGCTCAGCTCTGACAAATAACGGCCAACCACTCCAAGCCGTTATTTGACAGCAGATCGCCGCTGCAAAGATTCGGAGGCGGTTACACCTGACATGTCAGGATACAAGTATATAAGGACCCTGACCCCCAGGGGCGAAGGTATGGCTTGATCATCACCCTAGCTCTTTAATTTCTCTGCAACTCTCTCTCTCTCTCTCTCTCTCTCTCTCTCTCTCTCTTTCTCTCCCAACTTTCAATCTGATTACTAACTTAACCGTCAGAGTGTTCCCGCCGGGTGAGCCCCCCAGGTTCCTTCATCTTCTTCCTCACAGGTGTCTCTCGTCCATCGCCAGTTAGGAGTGCAGCCACGTCCAGCTAGGAGTGACTAGATCGTGCACCATCAATTAGCGCCGTCTGTGGGAACCACTTTGAAAAGCCTCTTTCTGCCAAGCACTTTCAGTCAAGTTTTCATGGCTTCCTCCAGCAACGCTGGACATAGAGTGGATGTGGATACTTCCGGGGAACAAACTCAGATCCCAATGGTGTGCGTTGGTCAGTTCACCCCACCACTCTCTATGGATGGGGTCCCAACTCTGAACGTGCCTCAGATCATGGCTCCCGTGAGTGCTCCACTCCCCTCCACGGTAGGTATAACCTTCACTGAACCGTTTGTTCCCCCGGAAGCCGGACAGAACCAACTCAAAGACCTGATGCACTGCATGCGAGCTATATAAGCTCAAATGCAGCAAGTCCAACAACTCCAACTGTATCAGCAACAAGCACTACACCATGTTTATCATCAACAGTTCCCACTACTACCTCAGAACTAGTAGCCCATTCCACCTTGGCATTCGGCTGCATAGCATGCTAAGCTTTGCCGTCAGAGCGAACATCCCTCTCGCCAGGGAGAGACCTCCCAAACCCAAAAAACACCTAGGAGCCAAGTCTTGTCCCATGGCAGGAGAGAGAAACTAGTTACTCCCACCTCGTCGATCATGGTCAGGTCGGGAGATTCTTAGCCTAACAGACCCGAATCACCTCAGCTTTCAGAGTTTGAGATCTCGCTCGTAGAAAACTGGTTCGAGGTGGCCACAGACTCTAGACAAGGTCCCTCAATCCATAGCCATTGCCAGCAGTCTGGGCCACTCCCCGTGAGAATTGTGCCTGACAACACAGATGCCAGCAACACCAATGCAGAGCTGACAAAGAAGCAACAGAGACACTGCAAAGCTCGCCGAGCTACAGCCTGGAACTCCTCAAAGGAAAGGAAAAAGTGAGCTCGGGAGTAGTGAATGCCACTCCGCTCCTCTCTGTGCCATCTCCCCTGTCTCCCAAACTCCTGGCCGTCCCAATGCCAAAAGATTTCAAGGTACCTCCCTTGGACAAGTATGATGGATCATTCGATCCGAATGATCATGTAGATTCTTTTCAGTCACAGATGCACTTAGCTGGGACTGGTGAGTCTTGCATGTGTATAGCTTTCTCTACTATGTTTAAGGAGGTAGCTCACACATGGTATAGAAACCTCACGCCCGGGACAATCAAGATTTGGGCGCAGTTCATGCAGATCTTCACCTCACACTTTATCACCAGCAAGAGGTGTCTGAGGTCCCAAGAAAGCCTTCTCGGTATAGTTCAGAGGGAGGGGGAATCTATCCACAGTTACATCAAGAGATTCAATGATGCATGTATGCAGATACCTGATCTAGACCCCGCAGTGAGGCTCACAACAGGCAAAAGAGACATAATGCACAGAGAGTTCAAGTGGCACGTGGTTGCCAACAAGCCTAAGGACATAACCGAATTCCTCAAGCTCGCGGACCAGTTCATCGGAACAGAGGAGGAGATGAACCAAAAAAACGAGAACCCATCTGAGAAGAGGAAAAGGGAAGGTGATCCCTTAACTAACGGGGACAATAAGAGGAAGAAAGAACCAGCTCGGGGAGGAAAGCCAGGCCAGTCTTTTCAAGCTTCTCCAGCTGAAAGGACGAACTACATGCCCTTGAACACGAAGCGGGCAAAAATCCTCATGGAGATCAAGGATGCATCTTATGTGAAGTGGCCAACTCGGATGAGAGGAGACCCAAATACTAGAAATAAAAATCTGTATTGCCATTTTCATAGATACCACAGTCATAGCACTGAAAATTGTAAAAACCTCCGCAATGAGATAGAAGAACTCATCCGTCGTGGGTATTTGAGAAATTTTGTACGAAGTGATAATAAAACAGGACGGTAGGGGGAGCAAGGTAGAGACGCTCCCGAGTCCAGCAACAGGCTAAATGACAACCATAGAGGTAGCCACTCGAAGAGAGGCCAGTTCGGGGAACAATCCAAATGATCACTATCGGATCAATCATCGCGGGCTTTACCTCAGCCGCAGCAAGGACCTTGGCTCGCGAGATCGAAAGAGAAGAGCGGAGTCCCCTAAAGTGGCCAAGGATAGAGGAACTAATTTTCTTCACCGAAGATGACGTGCGCGGAGTCTAGTACCCCCATGATGATGCGCTCGTTGTAAAGATGAGAATCAATGATATCGAGGTAAGGTGCGTCCTTGTCGACTCTGACAGTTCGGTGGATATACTCTTCAAGGCCGCGTTTGACAAACTTCAGCTTCGAGAAAGTGATCTCAAGTCCGCGAAAACTCCCTTGGTGGGCTTCAGTGGAGAGGAAGCCAGGCCCCTGGGGAGAGTTATAGTACTTATGGAGGTCGACGCGTGGTCCAGTATTGTGAGATTCAACCACACTTTTCTAGTGGTCGTGACTCCCTCCCCATACAATGCCGTAATAGGTCAGCCGATCACCCACGCTTTACGTGCAGTGGTGTCCACCTATTACTTGGCTATGAAGTTCCTAACGAACTTTGGAGTAGGGGTAGCGCGGGGTGACCAGCTCGAGTCTCGTAAATGTGACGTCACCACCCTGAAAGGGAAAGCCAAGGTGGCCAACGACCTCGAGTTGGACTGACCTACGGAGTAGCATGAAGAGCGAGCTACGCCCATAGACGAGATGGTCACTGTACCTACTTTGACAGAAGATCCAACTTGGACTATCCAGATCGATGCTTCAATCGAGGAGCCTCTACGATCTCTGATGAGAGTAGAATTTATCATATGTTTATCCCCAATTATTATGTCTTTTATACCAAATTTGCATCTAATTGGACTCAGGAGCAAAGAAAGAAGGCATCAGGAGCAAAGAAAGATAAATCGGATGATTTTTCATAGTTTTGATATCATTCAGTAATCTGGGCCTAACTCGCGTATCCAAATTCCAAATTGGCTGATTCAAGACCCACTAAAAAGATAAGAGAAAAATACAGAACTTTCATGTTTTGGGCTTTCAAAGATTTGGTCTGCATCGAAGCCAAATCCAGGTCTGAAGTCATGGAAAATTCATAGATAGGTCCAATCCGCAGCTGAAGCCTAACTTGCAGAAAAGCCTGGCTGAAGCTCAATTCGCAGAGGAGGTCTAATACGAATCCAAGAACAAGAAACTGAGAAGAGTCCTTCCAGATCTAAATTTTTGATGTAATCTTAGAGAGATAAGAGGATTGAGTTCATTAGATAAAAATTCTTGAAAATTCTTGATCTAAATTCTTGTAAAGATCAACTTCAAGAGGAAGTAGGAAGCCACCCCCTCCCCTTTAAGCTATATAAAGGAGGGGGTGGACCAGCTTTAGGCAACACACAATCACTGATTCTTGGGGATTGAATCAAGAAGAAATGAGCAATTAATCAAGAAAGGAGCAAGAATTCAAGAAGAAGGTGGCGGCAAGAGGAGGAGATCTCAGCATCATGGGCGATTCTAAGAGTTCTTTCTTTCCCTTTGTTTGCTTTAATTCTTATATCATGAACTGATTTGTTTTTTGCTAGGGCTGAGGAAAGCCTAATTTTGTTAATGAATATATTTTTATCTATATGATTTATCCGAGATTGTGATTCTCATATAGTCTATGAATTATTGTGCTTAATGCAATTAAGAGCTTGGCCACCTCTTAATTGATTTGAGTTATGTGAATGAATCGAGAGAGGAATTCACATAATCGACTGAATAATTCATAGTGTGAATTGAATGGTATATAGAGATATATATACATGATTCATCTGAATTTCATGGTCTTCTTGGACTTAATGCACTCCCATCTTGAGAGTTATACTCGAGAGATTGCAAGGCTACCTGATGGGCGTAGGTTTAGTATATCTCGAGAGAGAATTTTAAATAAAATTGGAAAGACCTCAGCTTATGGGAATGACAAATAATCTTGGTTAATCGAACCCATAAATATTCATTGCATTGATTAGGTGGACCAAAAGCCCTAGTGATTCCATCATTTGCAGATTCGATTAGTGATCACCTTCACTTTTATTTTCTTATGCTAATTTTTTTTTTCAATAGTTCTTGCTCAATTCTGAATTTCGGTTGTCCAGATAATTAGGGAAGGCTGTGGTTCTAATACTTATTTTGTTAAATCCCCGTAGGAACGATATTTTATACTACTTGATAACTAGTGCACTTGCTAGGGTTATATATTTATAGCTATCAAGTTTTTGGCACCATTGCCTGGGATTTAATCATAAAATAATATTAGAATTTGTCAACCTTGATTAATTTGGACCTTTTATTTCTGTTTTTATTTTCTTTCTATTTCTGTTATTATTTTTATTTTTGTTTATTTGTTCGAATTCTTGCTGGTTCAGATTTACTTGTGCATGACACACACTGGATAGGAAGGATTAGCAGAATTCAATCCTGAGATTGAGAGGACCCTTCGCTTGTTGCAAAGGGCCAACAAAGGAAAAGCAAGAGAGAAGGTTGTTATTTGCAAACCAGCCATAGAGATTGAAGGAGAGATGGCAAAAGGAAATCGCACCCTCTTGGACTATGCTTGTCCAAACATTGATGGGGCGACATCCAGCATTTGCAAGCCCACCATTCATGCCAATAATTTTGAAATCAAGCCTGCAATAATTCAAATGATCCAGACAAGCATTCAATTTAGTGGGTTACCAAGTGATGACCCTAATGCACACATTGTTAACTTCCTTGAAATATGTGATACATTTAAACACAACGGAGTTAGTGATGATGCAATTAGGCTTAGATTATTTCCTTTTTCATTGCATGATAGAGCTAAAGATTGGCTTAATTCACTCCCTGCAGGAAGTATCACCACTTGGAATGATTTAACCCATAAATTTTTGGCTAAATATTTCCCACCCTCCAAAACAGCAAAGTTAATTAATGTTATTACTACTTTTGCTCAATTTGAGAGGGAATTCTTGTATGAACCATGGGAACGATTCAAGGAGATGCTTAGGAAGTGTCCTCACCATGGGATACCAACTTGGTGACAGATTCTGACTTTTTACAATGGTATTAACCCCTCTAATCGATCCACTATTGATGCAGCCGTAGGTGGTACGATCATGAGGAAAACACCGGAGGAAGCCTATGACCTAATAGAGGAGGTGGTGTCAAATAGCTACCAGTGGAGCAATGACCGAACCAATCAGAGGGGAGTGCACCATATCGATTCCCTTGTAGCCATATCTGCGCAACTTGCTAGTCTGAATAAGAAGTTTGATGTTTTTAACATTGCAGCCATTAATACACCATCTAGCATCTCATGCGATTTATGTGGTCAAATAGGACATACTAGTTCTGATTGTCAATTAAATAGTCTTTTTATTTCCCATGAGAATGCTAGTTTTATCTCTCATGCTGGCAGGTCAAACTTCAACCCATACTCCAATACTTACAACCCAGGGTGGAGGAATCACCTGAACTTCTCATGGAGTAACAATCAGCAAAAGGCACCCATGGGTTTCCAACCATAGCCGCCCCCACAAGAAAAAAAGAACAATCTGGAGGAAATGATCTCTACATTCATTAATGCCATTGAAGCAAAGTTCCAAAGTCAAGAAACATTGATTAAAAACTTAGAGGTTCAAGTGGGGCAGATTGTAAGCATGTTGTCAAAAAGGAAAAAGTGAAGGCTACCCAGCAACACAGAAAAGAATCCCAGAGAGCATGTTAACACCATAGCCTTAAGAAGCGGGAAGACAATCGGCGAAGCTCAAGAAGACGACAAGGAAGCTGAATCGGCCGATCTGCAAAAGGAGAATAAGGGAAGCACCCCTGAACTGAATTTACATGAAATTAAGCTCCCTATTTCCTACCCAAGAAGAGTTTTGAAGGCTAAATTAGATAAGCAATTTGAAAAATTTTTAGAAGTTTTCAAAAAGATTCATATTAACCTTCCTCTTCTTGATGTTTTGTCACAGATGCCGAAGTATGCCAAATTCCTAAAAAAGGTAATGTCCAACAAAAGAAAGTGGGAGGATGGTGAGATGGTAAAACTAAATGAAGAATGCTCAGCCATTCTTCAAAAGAAATTGCCCCCAAAGCTTAAGGATCCAGGGAGTTTTTCTATACCTTGCACCATAGGGAATACTGAATTTGAAAAAGCTTTATGTGATTTAGGTGCTAGTATAAATTTAATGCCTTATTCTATTTTTGAAAAACTTGGATTGCATGAAATAACATCTACAACTATTATCCTGCAATTAGTTGATCGAAGCATTAAATATCCCAGGGGAATAGTAGAAGATGTTTTAGTCAAAGTATAAAATTTCATCATTCCTGTTGATTTCATTGTGTTGGATATGGAGGAAGATAAGACAATGTCGTTGATTCTAGGGAGACCTTTTCTTGCTACTGGTGATGCTTTAATTGATGTGAGAAAAGGTCTACTTACCCTTAGAATCAATGGTGAAGAAGTGATGTTCAATGTATTTAAAACCATGAAACATCCCTACACAATTGAACATGAAATTTATGCAATCGATAGCATTGATGTTGGTGCAGCCGAAGTAGACACATCTAAATCAGAAGACATGCTGAAAGTTGCACTTAACAATAGTCCTAATCAATTGCAACAAGCAGAGCAGAAGTTTGTACTGAAATCAGAATTGTGAAATTTGACTTCTGAGCCAAATTCTTTTGAAATTACAATTCATAATGCATATTTACCTCCATCTCACAGAAAACCCCTCTCATCTATTGTGCAGGTCCCTATTCCAGGTTTAAACCCACCTATGAAGGATGAAAGGGGGAAACATGGAAGTTAAAAACCAAGTGGAGTGGACCCTTTGTAGTGGCTAAGGTATTCCCGTATGGAGCAATTGAACTGCATAATGATGATGGGAGTACATTCAAGGTAAATGGACAATGGTTGAAGCATTACATTGAGGGAGAACATCCCATCCACCATGGGTCCATTCTCTCTTTGAAACCGCCACAAGAGAAAGGTGAAAGTCAAGCTCATGACTTAAAATGAGCACTTGTGGGAGGCAACCCATTTAGTTTAGTTGTTTGTTTTGTTCAGTTTTTTTTTTTTTATCTCTTATGAGTATTTTTTTTTTCTCGTATCTCACATCTGCAGGATCTTAACAAGGCATTCAGGGAAGTCCCCTTAAATCTCTCTCTCCTTGTTCTTGTTATGCATATTCCATACATTGAGGACAATATATATCTTAAGTGTGGGGGAGGATTAAGGGGTTGAAAAAATTTTTCAGACTCTAGCATGCTTCAATCATAACTTTTTAACCTTTCATTTCGTAATTTCTTCTCCATAGAGACTTGCTTTTGAATGATTAAAAACCATCCTGAATCATGTGCTTAGGTGGGATAGACAAGAAAGGATGCAAAAAAATCTAGCTGAAAATTTTGGTTATAGAAGGTATCTTAGTAGTTTGAATGATCAACGGGCATGATGCAAATACAAATTTGACCCTTGTGAGCATTTGGTTTCTAACGGACAAATATGGTTTGATTATTGCAGAACTTGTTTTGGTAGGCATGTTGAGACCACGATAATGAGTTCATGTATTGGAACATGTTATCCAAAAAAAAAAAACTCATGTGAGATGGAGTATAAAATGCACTCACACCGAGAGAAAAAAAGAGCTAGGGTGAGATGAAGCATAAGCACTCATCCTTAGATCCCAAACCCTAATTCACCTTTTGATGCAGTGGACTCATGATAAGTGGTGGAGATGCGACACATAAGCAAGCTTATGGTAGTAACATTCCTTGTTTTGTTTTGAAAAATCGTGAGAGGGTATTTTTGAATCTTGCTGCATGTGATTATGAAAACAAAGAGGGCTTACTCTAGTACTAAATTATTCATGCGAAGAGATGCCTTCCCTTGATTGTTGATTTCACTTAGGGACATGAGGATTGTCGATTTAAGATTATTCTTTACCAAATTAAAGAGGAAAAGAAGTGAACAAAGGGAAGGATCATGAATACTGATCAAGGCATGCGGGAGAACAAATACCCTGTTGAGAAAAATCCAAAACAATCTTTTAGTTAGTTTGTTATTGTTTTGATTTTGTTTTGAGTTTTGTCTTGCCCGAGGATGGGCAAGAGTTTAAGTGTGGGGAATTTGATGAGAGTAAAATTTATCATATTTTTATCCCCAATTATTATGTCTTTTATACCAAATTAGCATTTAATTGGACTCATATTTCTGTTCAGGGCATGAAAGAAGGCATCAGGAGCAAAGAAAGACAAATCGGATGATTTTTCACAGTTTCAACATTGTTTAGTAATCTGGGCCTAACTCGCGTATCCGAATTCCGAATGGGCTGATTCAAGATCTACTGGAAAGATAAGAGAAAAATCCACAACTTTCCTGTTTTGGGTTTTCACAGTTTCGACATGAATCGAAGTCAAATCTGGGCCCGAATTCGTAGAAAATTCATAGGAAGGCCCAATCCGTAGCTGAAGCCCAACTTGCAGAAAAGCCTGGCTGAAGCCCAATTCGCAGAGGAGGTCTAATATGAATCCAAGAACAAGAAACTAAGAAGAGTCCTTCCAGATCTAAATTCTTGATGTAATCTTAGAGGGATAAGAGGATTGAGTTCATCAGATAAAAAGATAAGATTAGAATTAGGATAGGACTTTCTATTCTTGTAAAGATCAACTTCAAGAGGAAGTAGGAGACCACCCCCTCCCCTTTAAGCTATTTAAAGGAGGGGGCAGACCAGCTTTAGGTAACACACAATCACTGAATCTTGGGGATTGATTCAAGAAGAAAGGAGCAATCAGTCAAGAAAAGAGCAAGAATTCAAGAAGAAGGTGGCGGCAAGAGGAGGAGATCTCAACTTCATGGGCGATTCTAAGAGTTCTTTCTTTCCCTTTGTTTGTTTTAATTCTTCTATCATGAACTGATTTGTTTCTTGCTAGGGCTGAGGAAAGCCTAATTATGTTAATGAATATATTTTTATCTTTATGATTTATCCAAGATTGTGATTCTCATATAGTCTATGAATTATTGTGCTTAATGCAATTAAGAGCTTGTCCACCTCTTAATTGATTTGAGTTATGTGAATGAATTAAGAGAGAAATTCACATAATCAACTCAATAATTCATAGTGTGAATTAAATGGTATATAGATATATATATATATATATATATATATATATATATATATATATATATATATATATATATATATATACATGATTCATCTGAATTTCATGGTCTTCTTGGACTTAATGCACTCCCATCTTGAGAGTTCTACTCGAGAGATCGAAGGGCTACCTGATGGGAATAGGTTTAGTATTTCTCGAGAGAGAATATTAAATAAAATTGGAAAGACCTCAGCTTATGGGAATGCCAAATAATCTTGGTTAATGGAACCCATAAATATTCATTGCATTGATTAGGTGGACCAAAAGCCCTAGCGATTCCATCATTTGCAGATTCGATTAGTGATCACCTTCGCTTTTATTTTCTTATGCTAATTTTTATTTTCAATAGTTCTTGCTCAATTCTGAATTTCGGTTGTCCAGATAATTAGGGAAGACTGTGGTTTTAATACTTATTTTGTTAAATCCCCATGGAAACAATATTTTATACTACTTGACAACTAGTGCACTTGCTAGGGTTATATATTTATAGCTATCAATCTCAGCTGGTAAGTTTTCTACTTAAAAATTTAGATGTTTTTGCATGGTCAGTGGTAGAGATGCCCGACATAGATCCCAGAGTCATTACTCACAAACTGAACACTGATCCTGTAGTTAGTCCCGCTAGACAGAAGAAACACAACCTAGTCCTAGAGCGTTGAAGAGCAGTCGATGAGGAGGTTGGGAAGCTCATCGCAACCGATTTCAATAGGGAGGTCCATTACCCGAGCTGGGTAACCAACCCCGTTCTGGTAAAAAAAGCCAACGGTAAATGGCACATGTGCGTTGATTATACCGACCTGAATCGAGCTTGCTCGAATGACTGTTTCCCACTTTCCAAGATAGACCATTTGGTGGACGCGACCTTAGGGCATGAGTTCCTAAGCTTCTTGGATGCTTACTCGGGCTACAATTAGATTAGAATGGACCCTGCTGATGAGGAGAAAATGGCCTTCATAACCGAACTAGGCATGTACTGCTACATGGTCATGCCCTTTAGGCTGAAAAACATCGGGGCTACTTTTGAAAGACTTGTAAACCGATTGTTCAAGCCATTAATTGGAAAAAAAGTAGAGTGCTATGTAGATGACATGGTCATCAAAACCCAGTTTTTGAATGATTTAATTAAAGATCTGCGTTCTATTTTTGAAATTTTGCGCAAGTTTGACATGAAATTAAACCCAAACAAGCCCGTTTTCGGTGTCACCTCGGGTAAATTCTTAGCTTACATCGTCAACCAATGTGGCATTGAGGCCAATCCTGATAAAATTAAGGCCATCTTAGATATGAGACCACCCCGGAAATTGAAGGAGGTTCAGAGGTTGAACGGCGGCATAGCCGCTTCATGTCTAAATCGGTAGATCGCTGCATACCTTTCATCGAGGCAATTAAAAGATGCAAGGGCTCTGAATGGACCGAAGAGTGCCAGTTCGCTTTTGACGAGCTCAAAAGGTACCTCGCTAGTAT
Organism: Nelumbo lutea; assembly: GCF_056320005.1. Taxonomy (NCBI): domain Eukaryota; kingdom Viridiplantae; phylum Streptophyta; class Magnoliopsida; order Proteales; family Nelumbonaceae; genus Nelumbo; species Nelumbo lutea. The sequence goes on along the minus strand of NC_142685.1, from coordinate 90,621,366 downwards.
CCCGGTGTTAACTCGACCCAAGGAGGGAGATATCTTGGAGCTGTACCTCTCTGCGTGTGACGAGGTAGTAAGCTCGGTACTGATAAAAGAAGTAGATCGGGTCTAACGACCCATCTATTATGTTAGCAAAGTATTGCAGGAAGCGGAGACGAGGTATCCAGAGATCCAAAAGTTGGCGTACGTGCTAGTTTTTGCAGCTCAGAGACTTCATCCATACTTCCAGGCTCATACGATCATCGTCCTCACCAATAAGCCTTTAAGGCAAGTCTTTCTCAAGTCCGAGGTCTCCGGTAGGTTGACAAAGTGGGCCATCAAACTCAACGAGTACGACATCCAATACAAGCCGCAAACTGCTATCAAGGCCCAAGTCTTAGCTAACTTTGTTGCAGAATGCACTTTCAGCACCGAAGTCCCCAGGTCGGACAAGCCCTAGCACAGCAAGGAAGCTTCGACCAGCAGAGCCTCTCTCCTGGTTAGACCAAACCCGACTTGGTATGAGGAGCCCTGGATCCTCCATGTGGATGGCTCATCAAATTAGCAAGGTAGCAGGGCTGGAATCGTTCTATACGGGCCAAGCAGTGTGAAATTGGAGTATGCACTACGCTTCGAGTTTGCTGCGTCCAACAATGAAGCAAAGTATGAGGCGTTGAAAGTTGGGCTGGCCCTAGCGAGTGAAGTAAAAGCTAAGCACATTGTTATCTGCAATGACTCCCAGCTCATGGTCAACCAGGTCACCGACGAATACGAAGCTCGCGAGCCCACCATGGTCACCTACTTAGACAAAGTCAGAGAGGCTCTGCTCAACTTCCAGTCCTAATTCATCAAGCAGATCTCGAGATCCGAGAACGTTGAGGTCGATGCCCTATCCCAATTAGACAGCACAAGCGATAACACCATGAGAACCTACCTCGACCTAGCATTCTCGGGGGGGGGGGGGCAGAGGAGGTCGCTCCTTTCGTACAAGCAGAGCTGAGCTGGGTTGATCCACTCATGAGTTACCTGCAACACGGGACCCTCCCTGCAGATCGTAATGCTGCCAGAAGGGTAGAGCATTAGGTAGCCAAATACATCATGATAGATGGACGGCTATACCGAAGATCCTACTCGCTCCCTTACCTATGCTGCTTACAACCTTCTGAAGCTGAGCTTGTGCTCCGCAACACTCATGAAGGTTTGTGTGGCGGACACACTGGGGGTAGGGATCTTGCCCAAAGGCGCTACGACAGAGATATTATTGGCCAACAATGAATGCAGATGCGATTGAGTTCGTGAGAAGGTGTGACAAGTGTCAGAAGCATGCCAACATCCACCACCAGCCCGCTGTCGACCTAAAGTACCTTACCAGCCCATGGCCCTTTGCACAATGGGGGATCGATATACTCGGATCGTTTCCACCATGCATAGGACATAGGAGGTTCTTAGTGGTAGCAGTCGATTATTTCACTAAGTGGGTGGAGGTTGAACCTCTTGCAACTATCACAATGCGAAGTGTGTAGAATTTCTTCTTGAAGAATATAGTTTGTCATTTCGGACTACCCCGAGTGCTCATCTCTGATAACGACAGACAATTCGAGGACATTAAGTTCCAAAACTGGTGCAAAGACATGGGAATACAACAAAATTTCACCTCGGTGGGGCACCCTCAAGTGAACGGTCAAGTGGAGGTCACAAACAGAGCCATCCTTCGTGGACTGAAAGCACACCTAGACAGAGCTAAAGAACTATGGGTAGACAAGCTGCCTAGTGTAATATGGGCTTATCGAACCACGGTGAAGACTGCAACAGGCAAGACCCCTTTCAACCTCACTTACGGCACGGAGGCAGGTACCAACCTCGACCTATTTGATGAGGTATGGTACCTCGCATACATTAGGATTGTGGCCTACCAGCAGAGAGTTGCTCGGTATTATAACGCCAGGGTCAAGAAGTGGAACCTCCGCGTCAAAGAACTGGTTCTTCGTAAAGTCATGGTACCTGAGCCTGGTGTTGGTAAGCTCAGGCCAAATTGGGAAGGACCCTACCGAGTAAAGAGGATACTCGGGGAAGGAATGTATGACCTTGAAACTCTAGAAGGGAAACAGATACCTTAGGCATGGAATATTGTCAACCTAAGGCAATGTTACCTGTAATTACCGAGATGAGTGAACCACAAGTCACTCCTCGAGCCTAAGGGCCAAGGTGCCGAGTTAAACCTCGACACTATAAGACCCAGTTGCCTCTTTGGCATGGGCGAATTCCAAAAGAGTGTGGACCACAAGTCGCTCATCGAGCCTAAGGGCCAAAGCGCCGAGCTAATGAAAGAATCTCGGCACCATATAAGACCCAATCGCTTCTTTGGCATGGGCGAGCTCTAGAGGAGAGTGGACTATAAGTCACTCCCTCAACCTAAGGGCTAAAATACCGAGCTGACATAGGACCTCGACACCATCAAAGACCTAGTCGTCTTTTTGGCATGGGTGAAGTGCTAAGGCACACCCAGCTCGGGTATGAATACCTGTAATGGTTGTTACGACATGCAGCCTGTGTGTAGACAGGTCAGGCATATACCCTACAATGTCGCTTACTTCGGAAAATTACTCCTAAGTATGGGGTGGCAGTTCAAGTAATAGCTAAGAAACCCCCACCCCAGTCACCTAGCTCAATGACTCAACAGATCTAGGAAAATTACATAATTACGATAAAAAGGAGGTAATTGCTCAACACTTTGCAAAAATGAGTATTTCATTAATACTGCAAAAGTTCGTTACAAGGGTAGAAAGGAAACAAAAGATACTGAGCTCGCGGGTTCAAAATACAAATGACCACTTGGACTACTTAGGGGACTCGTCACTCTTGCCCGATGCCTCCACAGAAGTACCAGTCTAATTGGTGGCATTGCCCTCTCTAGTGTCATCATCGCCCTCCTCCTCAGAGTCCGGGTCATCAGCAGCTAGAAGGGCTACCTCCTCACTGATTTGCGAAGTGGTGATGGTGCTTACATCGAGCTGCGGGAACTCGCGCTTGATCAACCACCTACTAAGCTTGAAGCCTTTGCGGTAGGCCTCCACCAGTGCCCCATCGAACTCTTCCGAGCTCTTGTAGTCTTCAATGACTTTCACATTGGCCTCGTCCATACCCTTAAGGAGGATCTCAATCCACTCCTTGACATCAGCCTCGAGACTCTCCACCCGGCACAACAAATCTTCCTTCTCCGACATCAACAACTTGATATACTCTTTCTGAGCTATCGCATCGCTCTCTAGCCGGTGGATATGACCGCGAGCTAACTTCAATTCGGTGTGAGCCTTGTGGGATGAGCTCTCGGTAGCTTGGGCCCGCTTCAAGCGCATCTCGGACTGGCGGGTCAGGGCTGCATGGCGGAGTTCACCTGCCAAGAGAATACTAGTTAGTACCGGCAAGGATACAAAACCATAAATCAAGACAGAATAAAACTTACCACCATGCAATGAGTAGTAGTTCGAGCTCCGAGCTGCGCGATCGGTAGCTCAGACCAGCTCGTAACTTCATCGGCGTACATTGCCCCCTTGCTTTTATGGAGGCTGTATTCCAGAGTCAAAATACTCCGAACTGCCCCTTTGCTGCATGAAGAAACTGCAGCTGTAGAAGGAGTGGGCTCCGAGGGCACCTTGGGTGCATGAGGGCTCCTCCCTGCCTTCTTGACTAGGTCGATCACTTGAGGAGCGCTTAGAGGTTGTTCGGGCTCGGGAGTAGGGGGCCGCGGAGATTCGACGCAAGCTCTTTTTGCAGCCCACTTCTTCCTTCCCTTCATCTTTCCAAAGAGCCTGTCCACGGTGAGCTGTTGCATGGGGCTTGCAATAAAGCTTGACTTTAGTGATACTACCAAGAAGAAATACCAGCTATTGAGGTAAAATACCAACTCTAAACCAAGGCGACCTACTTGGAGTGTCTCCCTTGTTTTCAGGTCCAACCTAATGCTAGAGTCCTGAACGGCCGCCCTGCAATGAGTTGGGAAGGGTCACCCCGCGGGATTGCGGACTACAAAATAATCCCGCTTCCAGGCTGGGATTTTATTAGGGAGGCCGTGTAACAGTTTATAGCTCGGGCAAAGGGACAGGTAATAGGTCTGCCTATGCTCGGGAAGGACACAAGAAGCACTCTTCTTTATTGACAAAATAGATGAGAAAGTGTCGAGGTCGAGGAGCAGGGCGTAGTCAAAGTAAAGGGAAATTGTCCCGACCACATTCCGAATGGAATTCGGGTGAAATTGGTCTATGGTGACACCGAAGTGCTTCAAGACTTTTATGATTAGGGGGTGTAGAGGAAGATGGAGTCCAGCCGCGAGTTGTTCTTCGAAGATCACGATCTCATCATGATCACGTTCCCGAGGGAAGTTGCCCGCGGGAAGGTTATAGGTGTACTCCCTCGGGAGGTTGTACTTATGTATCAGGGACTTAAGTCTATCTACGGTCATGGTTGAGAGATCGAACTTGTCTGACACCCGATCTCCAGAAAAGGTAGATGTCGGGTTATCTGAGGCCTCCCGCGCCTCAAAAGAGGACTGCACCTTGGAAAGGCCCACTTGAGCCGAGGTACCCACCTCGAGTTCATCTAGAAGGCTATCGAAACTATGGTCAGACGTAACTATTGAACTGAAATGAACTAAAAAGTGAAGCTAGGGAGACTCACCAAGAAAAGAGACCGAACTGAAAGACTGACAAACTAGAAAACCCGAGTTGAGGACTTTAACTGCGACCTCAAGGCGAATGCTAGTGAACTTATGGTGGAGAAAATGATTTGGGTCCCCTCTATTTATAGCCGCAAGGTCAGGGGATCAATGGTTGAGATCAAGGAGATTTGACGGTTCCTGAGAAAACCGGTTGCATGACCCTCGAGGTCAAAATCAGTTTAGCGTGTTTTTTAGCGTCCGCAGAGTCTATAGACTGCATGACGTCCATGCGTAAACCGCACGCGACCTGGGTTATACTTGGTTGAGCCGAGCAGCCAAACTGGTCCGACCAACGAACTGTCTGACTGGACGGCCTGAACCTCGAGCCAAATCCACCCATCACACCGTGAACTCCCCGCACTAGGTCAGGACCCCTGGCCCGGGGAGGGGGGGCAATTGATGAAGGGTGATTTGGCCCGACCTCATAATAAGGGGACACATGGACGTGACTCGAAATAAATGACAACTCAGCATAACAAGCTCGCCACAACTCAGTGCAACGAGCTTGCTATAACCCAACCTGACAGCTCGCTACAAGATAACACTCCGTTGCCCCGAGCTAAGACTCTCCCAAGTAGAGAGCACCCGAGCTAAGATTCTCCCAAGTAGGGAGCACCCCGAACTGAAGACACTTCGGGTTAAGCTCGTCAGCTCCCTAACTAGAATAAGCTTGCTCCTGTCTAAACCTAAGTAGGCTACCTCGGAGACCTGCCTCGGGTAGAAGCACCTTGGCGCATCACCAATAGCTCGGTGTAAGGTAGCTCGATACAAAGCAGCTCGGTGTATCGCAACTGGCAGCATCGTGCCTGCCAACCCTGGATGTTGTTTCTTGTCTGACAGGACCATACTCTGCAGCGATCACCTTTGTCTGCCAACTCAGCTTTGACAAATAACGGCCAGCCACTCCAATCCGTTATTTGACAGCAGATTGCCACAGCAGATGTTCGGAGGCGGTTACACCTGACATGTCAGGATACTAGTATATAAGGACCTCGACTCCCAAGGGCGAAGGTATGGCGTGATCATCACCCTAGCTCTTTAATTTCTCTGCAACTCTCTCTTTTTCTCCTAGTTTTCAATCTGATTACTAACTTAACCGTTGAAGTGTTCCCGCCGAGTGTGCCCCCCGGGTTCCTTCATCTTCTTCCTCACAAGTGTCTCTCGTCCATCGCCAGTTAAAAGCGCAGCCACGTCTAGCTAGGAGTGACCAGATCGCGCACCATCAGGCACTATGAATATGCAATGATATGGTAATCAAAATATTCATTACTAGTTGTTTGTTCAAATATTTTGCAAAATCAAATTTGTTGCAGCTCAACACTTAACGATGAGAACTTTCCAGCACATTAAATAAATAAACAAATGCGTATAAATTTTGAATATAGAAATCGAAATCTCACCTCAAGTCATCACTGCGGCGAACCTCATGTTCTGAGAGTGAAGGTTTATCTTTAAATCACTGTATTATCTTACAGCCCCTTGTCTAGTTTGATCGGTAATAAAAAAAAATCACAAAACCTAACGTTAAAATGTTAAAAAAAGAGAAAACCTAGAGAAATTAATGAGAAAATCAGAAAATCTATAACAACTAACCAACGAATAGAGAGAAAAAGAGAGAGACTAACCTCTATAACTCCAATCGTAGTGAATAAAGTGAACGAAAGAAATGGAATAGCAGGCTAGTGATAATAAATGAAGAAAATGCTTTCTGATCATCTTTCGGATTCAAGTCACACTCAAAGCGGATGAGGCGGAGTGGAAGTTGAAATCGTGAGTTGTTCACGTTCCACTCGAGGCTGAATGGTAATGGAGGGAAAATTTTGGGATGCAATGGAGGGAATAGAAAAAACGTGGTAAATGGGGAATGGTTATTTTTCCCATAAAAATTAGAAATAATTATTTGAAACAAATTGTTTAAATTTAAAATTGTGAATGATTATTTGCATGTAAGCGTTGGCTCTAGTAATTACTGGGTTTGGGTCGGGTTAGGTCGGAATCAAAACCGAATTAGACTAGTTTATAACTATCATGATTTTTGAACCATCGTTGATCTGAACGGTCAGACCATTCAGCCCATGAACCGTCTAGGCAACCGGTTCTATTTTACTTCAAACCCAGTCCCGGGCCAAAAACAGTTGAACTGGTCAACAACTCGTTGACCCGGGTGGTCAAACCGTCAACCCATTTAACGGTTTTTAGCTATTATTTTATTTTATTTTTAATTTTTTGTCAAAATTGGCCATCCGTTCGAATCGAATGGTCGAATGGTCGACCCGGAAACCAGTGGCCAAAACAAATCCGTTTCTGAGCCATTTTTTAAAACCATGGTTTAAAATTGTGAATGATTATTTGCATGTAAGTGTAGGGCTCTAGTAAATAGGTTTGGGTTGTGTTTGGTCAGGTCCGGTCTGAACCAAAACTGAACTAGACCCACTTATAACTACCATGGTTTTTGAACCATTGTTGACCCAGATGATCGGACCATTCGGCCTGGGAACCATCCTGGTAACCAGTTCCATTTTACCTCAAACCAGGTCCTTAGCCAAAAATCGTTGAATCGATCAACGACCCATTGAAGATGAATGCTACTAGATGAGGATGAAAAGGTTTGAAGATTGGCTTGAAATAATTATTTCACTACTGGTTGTGATTAAGGTTCTAAATATCAATATAGGCCAATATGTTAGTACATTTTTTTAAGTTTTATTTTTTTTTCGAAACTGATTCAGAGGGGTTGGTTTAAAGCCTGACTACCTTCTGAACCAATGGCTGACCCGATACAACCATTGGAGGGGCATATTGATAAATCATCGGCATGATACATATCGGTTGATACATATTGATACTTTGAACCTTGATTGTGATTAAAATTCCAATCAATAAGATAAATATTAGTATTGGTTTAGGATATGTACATCATATAAAAAGAACATCAAGATCCTACAAAAGGACACTTTTCAAAAGCATAAAAATTGTTTATATCAAATGCTTGCAAATTTTGTAGATATTTATATCAAATGCATTTTGTAGGATCATCATCTTTGTCAATAGAAAATTTGTAGATAGACTCAAAGCTTCATGGAACCTCATTATTTCTCTTGATTTTTGGAGTTAATATCAGTTGCTGGTTAAAATTCTGTTGATTTTGGGAGTTTCATACTCCGCCATGCTTTTTAAAATTACATGAATGGATATTTCTATAACAACCCAAAGACTAAACCTCAACTTGATCAATTTCAAACCATGTTTCAATATAGCAGTGGAGATAAATACACAAGCAAAACTTATTACAAGGATTCATTGTGAGGGAAACTGATGAAGGACGATTTGGCCCGATCCAGTAAAAAGGGAACACGTGGACACGACCTGACTAAGATGATAACTCAGCCTGGCATGCCTAGTTCTCAACAGGTCGAGCTCGGATATTCAACCACCTCGAAACAAGGTCACCTCGGGACAAGGCCACCTCGGGACGAGATCACCTTGGTACGAGATCGCAACAGGATCACCTTGACCCCAAGGCACTTTGGTATTCAATCCAGTTCGGAACTAAAAAGCATCAGTTCGGGGAGACGACTCAGACCACTATGTGATGATCCCGGAAAACCCTCCAACGGATTCCGAACCTCATGGGATCACACTACGTAACGGCAAGCTGTATCTCCTCTTCACCTGGTTCGGGAGGAATGGATAAGCCTTATCAGTTGGTAACATTATCCTCCAATTAAAGCGGAAACGGATCCCATCATGATGAAGATCTCGGAACCGATCCGCAAAACCTGCAAGGACTCAACTATATAAAGGCTCCAACCTCGAGGGCACAAGGTACGCGTGATTTCTCTGCTCTCTAGCTCTCTACATTCTCAAAGCTATTTTGGCTTGCAAACAACTTACTAACTTAAGCATCCGAGTGAAATCACCGAGCTAGCCACCCCGGGTTCTCATCTCATTTTGCCGATTTACCTAGCTCGTCGTCCGATTGGAAGCCAGATCATTCTCCAGCAGGGAGTAGTCAGATCGCGCAACATCAATTGGCGTTGTCTAAGGGAACCGCTACAAAAAGCCTTCTCCACACTCAACAGTTCATCTGAAATCAATGGCATCCTCCAGTCATGCCGGATAAAGCACTGAAATGAACATCTCTGGGGGGCAACCTCAACTTCCATCAGTTTGCATTGGTCAGTTCACCATACCACTCACTGTGGCTGGGGTTCCAATACTGACCATGCCACAAGCTTCTATGCAGGTAAATGCACCACTCCCTCTTGTAGTTGGCGCAACCTTCACTGAACCATCTGTGGTTCCCCCCAGAGTCGGGTAATCCCAGTTCGATGACCTGGTACACTGCTGCGAGCCATTCAGGTCCAAATGCAATGGGTCCAACAATTCCAACAACAAGTATTCTACCAGTTCTACCAGCAGCAGTTCCCTCCACTGCCACAAAGCCAGCAGCCGGCTCCACCCCGGCACCCAACAATTCAATAGAATTGACCTCGTGTGCAGAACACTTGACCTCCCCACTGAGGCGAAGAGACTTCCCAAGTCCCACTTCCTCTTGGGAGCCAAGACTCACCTCGCGGTAGGAGAGATGGACAGATCACTCTGCCTGCTTCACAGGGCAATATCAGAAATAGGTCTGGAGACACTCAGCCCGCCAGGGCCATTCTTCCTCGGTGATCGCATCAAGAAGGTTCGCTCGCAGGTAACCGGTTCGGGGTTCTGGCCGCGAACTCAAGGCAAGGCCCTTCCATCCATGGCAGCCAGCCTCAACATCCAGGGAACCAAGAGCTACCTCATGGCAGAACAATACTAGACCACACAGAGGTCAGCAACACCAATGTGGAGCCGACAAAGAAACAACAACGAAGGCGTCGCAAAGCATGCCGAACCTCAGCTTAGAACAGCTAGCTCACAAGGCCCAAATAGTAGGAACAAGTAAAAGGTAAAGAGGAGGCAAACTCAACAGGCACAAAGACCGCTCCTCTCCTCTCTAGGTCATCCCCTCTATCCTCCGAGCTGTTGGTGACCCCAATGCCCAAGGACTTCAAAATGTCTCCCCTCGACAAGTATGACAGATCTTTTGATCCTAACGACCATGTAGACTCCTTTCAGTCCCAGATGCATCTAGCTGGGGCTGATGAGTCCTGCATGTGCGTGGCTTTCTCCACCACATTTAAATGAGTAGCTTACACATGGTACCAGAACCTCGCACTATGAACAATCAAGAGTTGGGCATAGTTCGTGGAGTTGTTCACCTCGCACTTCATCACTAGCAAGAAGTGCCTGAGGTCCCAAGAAAGACTCCTCAATGTAGTTCAAAGGGAAGGGGAGCCCATCAAAAGCTATATCAAGCGCTTCAATGACACCTGCTTGTAGATCCCCGATCTAGATCCAGCGGTGAGGCTCACGACAGCGAAGAAGGGTATAACTCACAGGGAGTTCAAGTGGCATGCGGTGGCCAACAAGCCAAAAGACAACAGAGAATTTCTCAAGCTTGCTAATCAGTTTATCGAGACTGAGGAAGAGATGAATCAGAGGACTGATAATCCAACAGAATAGAGAAAAAGAGAAGGTGACAACACAGGAAACGATGGGAACAAGAGAAGAAAGAGTAAGTCCCCGACCAGGGGAGGAAACAAGTCCAGGAGCCGATCTCCTTCGTGATTTCGCAAGTTAGGTCAGCGTTCTAGAACTCTGCCCATTGAAAGGATGAGCTATACACCCCTCAACGCGACGCGAGGAGAAATCTTGATGGAAATCAAAGACTCCTCCTATGTGAAGTGGCCACCTTGGTTGAGGGTAGATTCCGTCACCAGAAACAAGAATGTTTACTATCACTTCCACAAAGACCACGGACATAGTGTAGAGAATTGTAGGAACCACCGTGACGAGATCGAAGAGCTCATCTATCGCGAATATCTAAAATATTTCATACAAAGAGAAGACAGAAACCAAGCATATCGACAAACAGACCGGCAGGGGTAACAAAGTATAAATGCTTTCGAGTCCAGTAGTAGACAAAGTGAGCAGCCGCCACGGTAGTTGCCCAAAGAAAGGTCGATCCGCGGAGTAATCGACATGATTACTGGTGGGTCCATCATCGCGGGCTGCACTTTCGCAACAGGTCGACCTTCAATTCACGAATTAGAAAATGAGAAGCAAAACCCACCAAAGTGACCCAGACTTGAAGACCCCATCTACTTCATGGAAGATGATGTGCGCGGGATCCAATATCCTTACGATGACGCCCTAGTGATAAAGTTGAGGATAAATGATTTTGAAGTCAAGCGCGCCCTTGTGGATTTGGGTAGCTCGGCTAACATTCTGTTCAAAGACGCCTTCGACAAGCTATAGCTATAGACAAGCGATCTAAAGCTGACATATACTCCCCTGGTAGGCTTCAGCGGTGAGGAGGTCAGACCTTTAGGATGAGTCTCAGTACCCATAGAGGTCGATACGTGGCCAAATATTGTAAGGTTTGAGCACACATTCTTAGTGGTCGCAACTCACTCCCCGTACAATGCTAGTAGGTCTGCCCATTATGCACGCACTATGTGCGGTAGTATCCACTTACTACTTGACAATGAAGTTCCCTACGAACTATGGAGTAGGAGTGGTGCGAGGTGACCAGCTTGAATCTCGCAAATGCTACGTCGCTGCCTTTAAGGGGAAAGCCAAGCTAGCGGTTGACAGCCCATTACGCACACACTATGTGCGGTAGTATCCATCTACTACTTGGCAATGAAGTTCCCTACGAACTATGAAGTAGGGGTGGTGCGAGGTGACCAGCTCGAATCTCGCAAATGCTACGTCGCTGCCCTCAAGGAGAAAGCCAAGCTAGCGGCTGACGTCGAGCTCAAGCAACCTACGGAGTATGCCGAGGAGCGAACTACATCGATAGAGAAGAGGGTTCACATCCTGGTCTCAACAGATGATCCAGTTAAGACCCTCTAGATCGATTCTTTGATCGAGGAACCACTTCGCTCTCAGCTAGTAAGTTTTTTACTTGAAAATTTAGATGTATTTGCTTGGTCCGCGGTAGAAATGCCCATAATAGATTCTAAAGTATTAACTCACAAATTAAATACTAATCCCTTAGTCAGGCCCGTTAGACAGAAACAACACAACCTCGCCCCAGAGCGCTGGAGGATAGTCGACGAAGAGGTTGGGAAGCCCTTAGCAGCAGACTTCATCGGGAAGGTCCATTACCCGAGTTGGGTAGCTAACCTAGTTCTGGTAAAAAAAGCCAACGGTAAATGGCGCATGTGATCAATTATACGGACCTGAATAGAGCCTGTCCAAAGGACTGCTTCCCGTTGCCCAAGAATGACCGCCTAGTGGATGCGACCTCAGGGCATGAGTTGCTGAGCTTTCTGGATGCATACTCGAGTTACAACCAGATCAGGATGGACCCTACCGATGAGGAAAAAATGGCCTTCATAACCGAGCTCGGATTGTACTACTATAAGGTCATGCCCTCCGGACTAAAAAATGTCAGGGCAACCTTTCAAAGACTTGTAAATAGGATTTTTGAGTTGTTAATCAGCAATACAGTTGAATGCTATGTAGATGATATGGTTGTTAAGACCCAATTTTCAAAATTTTTATTAAATGATTTGCAAAATGTTTTTAAAATTTTACAAAAATACAACATGAAGTTAAATCCCAACAAATGTGTCTTCGGCGTCACCTCGGGTAAATTATTGGGCTACATAGTCAGCCGACAGGTAATCGAAGCCAACCCAGAAAAAATAAAAGCCATCTTAGATATGAGACCACCTCGCAAAATAAAAGAGGTTCAGAGGCTGAATTGCAGGATAGCCGCTCTGAGCCATTTTATGTCTAAGACGGCAAATCGCTGCCTGCCTTTCTTTAAGGCTATAAAGAAAAGTAAAGACTTTGAGTGGATTGTGGAGTGTTAGCTCACTTTCGATGAACTGAAAAGATACCTAGCTAGTATCCTAGTTTTGACCCGACCTGAGGAAGGGGATATTTTAAAGATGTACCTCTCTATGAATGACGAGGTGGTAAACTCGATACTGATAAAAGAAGTAGATCAACCCAATGACCCATCTACTATGTTAGCAATGTTTTGTAGGATGCTAAAACAAGGTATCCGGAGATCGAGAACCTGGCGTATGCGCTAGTCATAGCAGCTCAGAAGATTCGTCCATACTTCCAAGCCCACACCGTTGTCATCCTCACCAACAAGCCTCTGAGGCAGATCCTGCTCAAGCCCGAAGTGTTCGGTAGATTGACGAAATGGGCTATCGAACTCAGTGAGTACGACATCCAATACGAGCTCTTTTGGAAGCTCTCTTCTTCTTTCCCTTCTTCATGCTTTCGAAGAGTTCGGCCACAAGGATATTCATGGTTGTTGCAACAAAAGCAAACTATCAGAAACAACACCGAAATGAAACAAAGGCAACACAACAAGTAACAACCTACTAGGACTCAGTCCGGCCTGCACGAGCTTGTCTTCGGTCACGTAGTCCACGAAGTTGAGACCGAGCTTCCCTTGTCTTCAGGTCCAGCCTTGACACCGAGATCCTGATAGGGTGCCCTCCAGTGGGTCGGGAAAGGGTACCCCTCAATGTTACGGACCACAAAGTAGCCCATTTTCTAGGCCGGGACCTTGTTTGGGAGCTCATGTAAAAGTTTATTGCCCGGACATAGGGTTTGCCCTTCTCCTCTATTTATATCCTTACAAAGAGGTTCTCATAATCCCATTAGGAGTTTCCTAATCCAAATCTTGTATTTGGATCTGGACTCTCTTTAAGAGATAAGGATAATCCCTTATCTTATCTGCAGATAAAGATCAGCCTTCCTAATCCAATTAGGAGTTTCCTGATCCAAATCTTTATTTGGATTAGGACTCTCTGAGCGGATAGGGATAATCCCTTATCCTATCTACTGATCTAAATCCTAGAACCGCCCCTCTTTATTTAATCTAATTAAGCCAGTTCGAATTGGGCTTTAGGCCCATTAAGTCCATGTGCTCACTTATCCTCCAAACCACTGCCCAGTTGGATATCCTTGTATGGCGCGGGACCAAAACATTGATTTATACATCAGCCACATGGGTTCAGCCCAACCTCTGTTAGAAGGCCTAGCCAAATTCACTGTAGGAGACATTGAACCCCTGAGTCCATCACCATGGGCTATTAATGGGCCCAACATTTACACTAAATGGTCATTGGGTCAAGCCACCTTATAAAAACCCAAGGACTGTGGGCAGCCCATCAGGTATTACCCTCAATGGTCTTACACTTAACCTCTCAGTCCATAATGATCAAACGCTGCCCGACAAAAGAGGACCTCTCCCTTTACTGCAAGGTACAGTACTGCACTCTCAACTCACATGGATTCCGGGAATTAAAACCTTTTGCAAACATTTTGAAACCATATTATATATATATATATATATATATATATATATATATATATATATATATATATATATATATTCTATATTAATATATTTTGCAAAACAAATTTCAACGATTGAAATTGGCTACCGGTAGCTTTGGTTTCCATCAAAGAGAGTGCATCCCTGATCATTCACTTTGTCCAACAAAGGGGCTGATTCTGTCAGTATGATCACCCACTCAGATGAATTCTCTTACACATAGTGCAGTATCGTAATCGAGTGTAGGGGTCAGGTGTAACATTCTAGTTTTGCCCATCTATCTCCAAGGTCTAGGGCAATATTGGAATTCTGGTCCAGTTCAGGGTTTCAAGAAAATCCACACTGCATGTACCTCAGGTCTCACGTTGGCAATTGGGACAAGCCACCCCATCCAACTTGGCAGCACATCAGTGTCAGCCTTGGCAAGATAAATCTCCCCAGATCTATCCAACGTCTATGAATATTCTAAACTTACATGAGTCTCATATGTGTTCAGTTTAAGGGTATTACACAGAAACACACCATAATAACATGAATCAAATATGTACTTTATTTATTTACATTAAACGTCATAATGTGCATCATTCTGATTGGAGCTAAGGGCATACACTATCTAACAGCTCCCACTTGCACTTAGGTCCAATCTGGTACAAGTCGGAGTCCCAGACTTTTCACGTGTTTCTCAAACACTTTCTGTGTTAGTGGCTTAGTCAATGGGTCTGCCACATTCTCCGCTGATGCTACCTTTTAACATCAATCTCCTATAGATCCAGTGTTGTCGCACAATAGTGGAATGGGTGATGTGCTGAATTCCAAATTCTAGAATGAACACCTTCATTCATTAGGCAGCCTCACTTACATAATGTGTTCGGCTTAGGTTGTGGACTATTATTCATACTACTTAGGACCCCCGTTTGCTTCTCTTCCAGCTAACAGCACACGATCCTATCTTATAGATATAACCAGATGTAGAATTTCTATCATCTGGATCTGACTGGAAATCGACATCAGTATACCCCTAGATTGGTAGTGAACTACCATTGAATACCATACAAAACTCTTTTGTCCTTTGGAAGTATTTTAATACATTTTCTATAGCAGTCCAATGCTCCTGCCCTAGGTTTGACTAGAATCTGCTTACCACACTCACTGCCTGAGAGATGTTAGGATGAGTGCACAACATGGCGTACATGATGCTCCCTATGGCTGAGGTATAGGGAACGTCCTTCATGCCCTCAATCTCCTCGGGAGTCTTGGGAGACGTACCCTTGGAGAGAGTGACTCCATGCCTGAAAGGATCATTTCCTTTCTTGAAGTTCTCCATGTTGTATCTCTTGACTATCTTGTCAATGTAAGCAGATTGAGATAATCCTATTATCCTCTTTGATCTATCTCTTGACTATCTTGACTACCCCTGAGCTCTCATCATCAAGAACAACTTCTTGATGATGATTGTTCAGGATGTAATCATCCTCCAAGAAATGGGCATTTCGGCTACAAAGCACCTTCTGTTGTCTTGGGTCATAGAATAGGTAACCCACAGAGCCTTTGGAATAGCCTACGAATAGGCAATGGCTGGTCTTGAATTCCAATTTGTCAACACTTGTTCTTTTAACATGCGTCGAACAACCCCAAATCTTCAAGTCTCTCACACTTGGTTTCTTACTGGTCTAAAGCTCATAGGGAGTCTTCAGAATTGATTTGGTTGGAACCCGATTCAGCACATATACCGCAGTCTCTAATGCGTAACCCCAAAAGGATGTGGGTAATTCTGAGTGTACGAGAAGTGATCGGACCATATCCAATAAAGTCTGGTTCCTCCTCTCTGACACAGTTTAATTGTGGTGTAGCAAGAGGAGCTAACTGTGATAATATCCCATTGACCTTCAAGTAGTCCCTAAATTCATCAGAGAGATACTCGCCACCTCGATCCAATCGAAGGGTCTTAATTTCTCTCCCTAACTGTTTCTCGACCTCTTGTCTGGACTCTTTGAACTTTTCAAAAGATTTAGATTTGTGTCTCATTTGGTACACGTAACCATACCGTGAGTAATCATCGGTAAACGTTATAAAATAAACATGTTGGTTACGTGTCCTAATACTCATGGGACCACATACATCAGTATGTATAAGGTCAAGCGTGCCTGTACATCTTTTAGGCTTACCGTTAAATGGCCATTTCGTCATCTTACCCTGAAGGCAAGGTTTATAGGTTGGAAGATCTTCTACTATTAGAAAGTCTGAAGGACCATCCTTTACCAACCTTGTGATATGATCTAGGTTAATATGGCCAAGTCAGTAATGCCATAGACACGTGGGATTAACTGTACCTCGGGTTCTTTTCTTGGGGATACCATGCGACATAGTTTCGGTTATTTAGTTTCCAGAGAAGGTTGGAGAACATAGATATCATTCTCAATTTCTCCGTACGCAAGAAATTTGTTATTTCTTTTGATAGTAATCGTATTACTAAAGAGAACAGAATATCCATCCGCGCACAGTTTTGAAACAGAAAAAAGATTTCTTCTCAAATTCTGTACATAAAGACAATCTTTCAGTACAATAATTCCTTCTCTAAAAATTAACTTTGCAGTTCCTATAACTATAGCTGCAACACATGCAGAAGTCCCCAAGTAAAGAGTCATGTCTCCGTCACTCAATCTTTTGGTTATCCTGAACCCCTACAGTGAGTTACACGCATGAGTTGAAGCCCTAGAGTCAATACACCAAGAAGTAGAAGTTACCAACAAATTGGTTTCTATGACAAAGGATTCGAAGTTACCTTGTTTCTTGCATTCAAGGTACTGAGGACAATTCCTCTTCTAGTGGTCGGTCTGTTTGCAGAAGTTACCAACAGTTGCTCTTAGCATCTTTCTTCTGAGGCTTTCTCTTTGCCTTCCTCTTCTTCTTGCCCGATTTGCCGGGTTCAACAAGCATGGCAATGAGCTCATCCTTATTGATCACTTCCTCGGCCCTTTGAAACATATTGCTAAGTTCCTGGATGCTAACATTTAGCTTGTTCATGTTATAGTTCATGATGAATTGATTGAAGGAAGGAGGCAAAGAATTTAGGATCGCATCCACCTTAGTGACATGGTCAAGCCCAGATCCAAGAGCCTCAAATTCATTGATATATCCCATCATCTTAAGACAATGGTCATGAACCAGCTGGTTCTTGGACATCTGCGCGGTCATGAACTGTTTCAAGACCTTTTGTTGAGTAGAACAAATCTGCTCCTCATACATCGTCCTCAGACTATCCCGGATATCCTTGGACAGTTCGATTTGATCGAATTGTCGCTGTATCAGATTGTCTAAGGATGCTATGATGTAGGAGCGGGCAAGGGGATTTCTCTTCCCATTCTTGGTAGTCCCTCTTATGGGCCTCAGAAGCCCTATCTCTCGGACGTTCTGGAGTAGGGTTTTTAGCTACTTTGTCCAATTTTTTGGATGTCAGGACCAGCATAAGGTTTCAATACCAGTCAGTGTTGTTTGAGCCCTTAAGTTTGTTGTCATCCAACAATTTTGCGAATCATTCATTTGCCATTTATGATAAAAACCAAATATTAGTCCAGAACCTTATTTGATTCATGTTATCTACATTGGTATGGCTTTTAATCTATGTTCCATTTCCATTTATTCATCCCTGAGATTTCCTCCTATCTCAATGACGGAGACTGCGAATTATGTCTCTAGAAATGTGGGAAATCACATAGGATGCATGGAGCCAACTATTTCAACTGCATAACCTCACCACCTTTTTGCGAATGATCATATCCACTCATCTTATGAGCTTTTCCTTTGGCCCCTGTCAAACAATGTTTATTGCCATTTTAGGTTAAACCTTTCTATCCAGTGAGTGCTTACCCATCATATTCGTGAACGCCAAGGTACCATGAGAGAGTATTTCCATTTTAGGATAGACCCCTCCCACATCGGTCTATGACACCCTTATTATCTTATGAAACATTTCAACAGATCTAGTAGCAAATGGATAGCCCAATTTTATGGTGCATTTCCTCATTACTGAAGGACCCATCTTCATGCTAATGGTGGGGCCTTTAGAGAGTTCATCATATGAATCTCTCTATCACATGCACTCATATTCCAATAAAGGGAACGGAATATTATGCCCTAGTTTAATTTAGGTCAAACCAAAGTGGCTCCCATTGACTTTCATAAAGCCAGATTTAGGTGGGCCCTAAACGGATAGGGATCTGCACGGTTCCTCTTGGGGAGGTGTGGGGCCCACCACGAAGGAAGATCATCCAATGATCTTAAGGACACCATGGCAATGATGTGCATTTAGCCATGGTGTGCACAAGAGCCACTACCATATCAGCACGGGCCAAGTACTTATGGCCCATGAACGTTGCACATCACACATCCATACATCACATGCAAGAAAAATAGAATTGATTCAATCAATTAATATCTGTAAAACCCATAATTAAAGCCCATAATTATCCATATTACTATTGATTAATATTATCTAGGTATATGGGCTGAATTGCAAAGAGCAGTTTGGTCCATACAACTTTTATGCAGTTAATGGGCTAAAGCAGTTTTAACACACTAAAACTAGGTTTTACAGGTGATGTGTGGCTCATTGTGACACTAGCAAGTGCACTAGCCGTTCAAGTAATAAAGTAGTGAGTGAAGTATCGTTCCCACGAGGATTTAGGAAACAATTACCAATACTAAATTGAACATTTCTTATCTGATCAACAAATAAATCAAAACTCTAATGAAAGCTAAGAAATCCTAAATTAAAATCTATCTAAATCATTGGTCCAATTGCCTTCAATTCAGGTTAGAAGAGTAAGCAGTAAATGTCAATCTCAGAATTCAGCAATCTATCAATTTGGATCATTCGAATGAATCATGATTGAGCCTTGGTTTGATGAAACCCCAAGGTCATGAACAGCCTCTCTCAAGCGCATGTTCATCCTATGCATGAGTGACGGTTCTTCTATCTCTAGCAAGAATCTAATCCCCATGCATGCATTTCTTCAAACACTTCTAAGGCATCAATTCAAATCTGAATTGATCACCAACTGAATTGTGCAAGTTATCTCTAACCTTGCACTCAATTCAGTTCTTGAATAGTAGATCTGAATTCCTAGAGTCTCTCTCAAGCACTCTAGGAATTCCAAGCTGTAGATTAATTCGCCCAATCTGAAATTTGCAGATCTGAATTCTCTTTCAAGCAATTCAGATCTTGCAATCTCAGATCTGAGAATTCAGATCTGAGTTTTGAAGGTTAGTTGGCCGAATTGATCTGCAATCACACCCTTATTCAAGAAACTTCAAGTACAATGCATGATCATTTGAATGAAAAAAGAATTAGATTGCTGAACTGAAATTTTACAAGCTGAAATACATCAAGGAAGAATGGAAACAAGGAGAAAGAAGAAAGAACATATAACTAAGAAACTGAATTCAAATCAAAAGAGAATGAAACTACAAATGATTTATTACAAAAAATCTTTGAATCACAATCCCTCAATTCGAACTCACCTTCTTCTTCTAGCTTGCTTGTCTTGAACTTCCTTCAGCCCTTCTTCTTCTTCTTCCTTGCGCCTAGCCTTCTTCTCTTCTCTTCTCTCAAGGTGGCTGAACCTCTAAGAGTGGGAGAGCCTTTCTCTCAAGCAATTGAACAACTTTCTCCCCTCCTAGAGGCCTCCTTATATAGTTTTTCAAGGGGGCTCTTGCCCCTTCTTGAAGCCTCTAGAATGGGGTGTATTACACCCCTCATGAACCTTCTAGAGTGCTCCCTCCTTCTCTTCAAGAAACTCCTAGAAGTTGCCGCCCCTAGCTCCCTTTGGGCTGCTATTTGGGCTACAACTTAGCTTGCTTTTGAGCTCATGTGGGCTACACTCTAGGCTGTTATTTGGGCTAAAAATGGGCCTTCCTTGCTGGGCCGAATTCTCCTCATAGCTAGGCTTCTTCCCTTGGATTTTCCAAAGAGTTTCACTTGCTCTTCTTGGGCCGAATGAAATTCTCTTGCTCTCATGGCTGGGCCGGGCTGAACTTGATAAATTTTTGGGTTTTCTTTTCTTGCTTTTGCCTTCTTTTTGTTGATTTGGCTCCCCCTGAAATCTTTCTTGCAATCAAGCTAAAATACGGCAAAAATTTAATTAAACCATTATAAAATTTCATGCAAAAACCTCATAAAATATAGATAAATTGTAAGTTCATCAAATACCCCCACACTTAAGCTTTTGCTTGTCCTCAAGCAAAGACATCAGCCATAAACTTAACATTCCCCCCTTCTGTTCTCACCATTTACCTGGTGAACTTTTTAAGATAGAAATGCATTGAGTAGTCGGGGAACTTTTGTAAGTGCTTAACTCTTATTCTTGTAAATTACCATTTAAGATATGTATCAGATCCGAGGAAAGGAGAATATGAATTTCATCATAGTCTAGCCTTCACTCCTAACTCATATATAAATCAGCTCTTTAATTGTCAAGGTTAATAATCAAATTTCACTGAGTTTCACATCTGTAACTAAATCTCAATGGGAGTTCAACTTTAGAGTGCCCCTTTGAACCTCGATTGTCACCACAATTACTTATTTCTAAGGGTGAGTGCATTTTATGCTCCATCTCACCTTTTTTTTTTTTCTTTTTTTTTTCTTTTCGGTGTGAGTGCATTTTATGCTCCATCTCACACTTTTCTCTCTTTTTTTTTTTTTTTTTTTTTTTTTTTTTTTTACTTTTTTTTTTTTTGGTGTGAGTGCATCTTATGCTCCATCTCACACTGGTCACTTGTTTGAGGTAGGTAAATAGGACTCATGTTCTAAGCTGCTAGTTTTACTATTCAGCTCAGAATAGCGGAGTCAATTTGGGCTTTTGTCCTTCTTTGCAATTATTGAACCTCAAGAATTAGCACTTCAGATGTGCACTAGCTCTCTTGACCATTAACAATGAAATCAAGGGCTTCCATACACATGAAGGAAGTTAGGGCTAGTCATGCTGAAAGGCATATTCAGCTCCCCTTTTCTCCTGCATAAATCAAATTGGGTCATTTACAAGAATAAAAACTTAACAAGTACATCAGTCTCCCTCAACTCATTGAATTCCTTCTTAAAAAAATCATCAAATAAATAGTAATGAACTTGAGGGGTTCCAGTCTTTTTTTTTTTTTTTTTTGTGATGTCATTGCTTGCATATGTGTGTTGGGGTGCATGAGGTGCATGGTTTCAACCCCCATACCCTAGCCTCGGGCTCACTCCCCCACACTTGAGATGAACATTGTCCTCAATGTTCGTAGTGTTAGGGAGTCACACTTGCTAGAGCAAACTGAAGAAAAGAAAATGATGAACTGAGTCCTTAAAGAATTGGAATTTTGAGAAAAAGATCTTTATTTTACTAACTAATATTCTAAAAAGATAAATGACAAAAAGATTCCTTAACTTGTTCATGAGCAAGCATAAGAGATTATTGGTTATCTAGATAAACAGTGGATGGAGGGGGTACAGTACTGCCCATTAAATATGGTTTCAGGCGCTGACCATTTACTTTAAACGTGCCCTGAACTGGGTGGGTGAGTTCTATAGCCCCATGGGGAAAAACCTGTGAAATGGTAAAGGGTCCAGACCACCTGGATCTCAGCTTACCTGGAAACAAGCGGAGACGGGAATTATATAACAATACCTGTTGGCCCACATAAAAGTCCCGTCTCAGCAAGTTCTTATCATGCCAGTTTTTTATTCTTTCTTTATAAACTTTGGCATTCTCATAGGTGGTAAGTCTGAATTCATCCAATTCATTCAATTGCAACCGCCTTTTAGCCCCTGTGGCCTGAATGTCAAAATTTAAGAATTTAAGAGCCCAATAGGCCTTGTGTTCCAATTCAACTGGTAAATGGCATGCTTTACCAAAGACCAATCTGTAGGGGGACATGCCAATAGGTGTCTTAAATGCAGTTCTGTATGCCCATAATGCATCATCTAATTTGATGGACCAATCTTTTCTGGTGGATGCTACAGTCTTTTCCAGAATTCTTTTGAGTTCCCTGTTAGCCAACTCCACTTGGCCACTGGTTTGAGGGTGATAAGGGGTAGCTAATTTATGTGTAATTCCATATTTCTGCATTAACCTCTCAAATTGGCTATTGCAGAAGTGAGTTCCCCTATCACTAATTATAGCTCGCGGAGTGCCAAATCGGGAGAATAGCTTCTTTAGGAAGTGTACTACCCTTCTTGAGTCATTTGTGGGTAAAGCCATGGCTTCTACCCATTTGGATACATAGTCAACTGCAACGAGGATGTACTTATTCCCAAAAGAATTCGGGAAAGGTCCCATGAAATCTATACCCCAAACATCAAAAATTTCACAGATTAAAATATTGGAAAGGGGCATTTCATTCCGTCGGGAAATGTTTCCCGATCTTTGGCATTTGTCACATGTGGACACATACCGATGGGCATCTTTGAAGAGTGTGGGCCAATAAAAACCTGATTGCAAAACCTTGGCTGCCGTGCGACTAGCTCCAAAATGACCTCCTGCTTCTTTATCATGGCAAAATTGGAGTACCGACTCCATCTCCTCCTCGGGGACACATCTCCTTATGATCTGATCTGCACACAATTTATACAAAAAGGGTTCCTCCCACAGATAGTATTTTACATCAGAAAAGAATTTCTTTTTCTGTTGATATGAAAGGTTAGGAGGAAGGACTTGTGCAGCTAGATAATTAGCAAAATCAGCATACCAAGGATATGAGTATTTCTGTATTGAGTACAACTGCTCATCCGGAAATTCTTCTCGAATGTTGCTGGTTATCTCCTCTTTTGAGCTTACCGTGTCCAACCGGGAGAGATGGTCAGCAGCCAGGTTTGCAGCACCCTTCAGGTCTCTAATCTCAATGTCAAACTCTTGCAATAAAAGGATCCACCTGATCAGTCTTGGTTTTGAGTTTTGCTTGGTAAGCAAGTGCCTTAATGCCGAGTGATCTGTGTGGACAACAACCTTGGATAATATCAGATATGAACGAAACTTATCAAGTGCAAATATTACTGCTAACAGCTCCTTTTCTGTGGTGGTGTAATTGAGTTGGGGTCCAGTCAAGGTTCTGCTAGCATAGTAAATTGGCTGAAAATGTTTGTTCATTCTTTGTCCTAAAACAGCTCCTATAGCAAAATCACTCGCATCACACATCAATTCAAATGGGAGGGTCCAATCTGGTGCTATCATGATAGGTGCATGGATCAATTTGTCTTTCAAGATGTTGAAAGCATGAAGACATTCAGTTGAAAATTCAAAAGGCACTTCTTTCTGAAGCAAGGTAGATAATGGCTTGGAAATTTTTGAGAAATCTTTAATAAACCTTCTATAGAATCCGACATGTCCTAAGAAACTTCTCAAAGAACGAATAGATGTTGGGGTTGGTAATTTTTCAATTGCCTCCACCTTGGCCTTGTCGACTTCTATACCTCTTTGAGAGATCTTGTGTCCAAGCACTATGCCTTCTTGCACCATAAAATGACATTTCTCCCAATTCAACACAAGATGTGTTTCTTTACATCTAGTAAGCACCTGTTCCAGATTATTCAAACATGCATCAAATGAAGAGCCAAAAACTGAAAAATCATCCATGAAGATCTCAATAAATTTTTCAACCATATCAGAAAATATAGACATCATACATCGCTGA
This sequence comes from Nelumbo lutea, assembly GCF_056320005.1. Lineage (NCBI taxonomy): Eukaryota > Viridiplantae > Streptophyta > Magnoliopsida > Proteales > Nelumbonaceae > Nelumbo > Nelumbo lutea. The sequence continues at coordinate 90,597,607 of NC_142685.1, read as the reverse complement.
AAGGTTGCTGGGGCATTGCATAACCCAAAGGGCATCCTTCGGTATGCAAAGGTTCCATATGGGCAAGTAAAAGTGGTCTTTTCTTGATCTTCTGGTGCAATTGGTATCTGGTTATACCCTGAATATCCATCCAAGAAACAATAATACTCATGCCCGGCTAGCCTCTCCAACATTTGATCCATAAATGGGAGAGGGAAATGGTCCTTCCGGGTGGCTTCATTTAATTTTCTATAGTCAATACACACACGCCATCCGGTAATGGTTCTAGTAGGGATGAGTTCATTTTTCTCATTTGGAACAACAGTCGTACCCCCTTTTTTGGGCACAACTTGCACAGGGCTTACCCAAGAACTATCAGAAATAGGATAAATGATCCCAGCATCTAACAACTTAATTATTTCAGCCTTTACCACTTCTTTCATGTTGGGATTCAGGCGCCTTTGGGGCTGAACGGAAGGCTTGCTGTCCTCTTCCATCAAAATTCTGTGAGTGCAGATTGATGGATTAATGCCTTTGATATCTTCTACCTTCCAAGCTATAGCATTTTTGTGTTCCCGCAGCACTCTTAATAATTTTTCTCTTTGTAAGGGATTCAGTGCTGCGGAAATTATCACGGGGAGATCTGATGGTTCCTCAAGGAAAGCATACTCTAAATGGGATGGTAATTGCTTCAGTTCAAGGGTGGGGGGTTCTTGGGGTGATGGCTTACCTGATGGTCCGGGCAATTTGCCTAAGTTCTCTAATTTAAGAAACCCCTTTCCCTTGAATTGAGGCTTATCATTCAGGTATGCTATCATGAGGTTTATTTTTTTATTTTCTGTTTCTTCAAGTTCTCCCTGCTGGAGGCAGAGTTCAAGAGGATCAGTTATTCTACTTACCTGGAAGCATTCATCAATTGTCAATTCAATGGCATCAATCATAAAACAAGAATCATCACTAGAGGGTGCATGTTTCATAGCATCAGACATTTTAAAAATTATCTCCTCATCTTGTATCCTAAGGCTGAGTTGTCCTTGTTGGACATCAATCATTGCTTTCCCGGTAGCCAGGAAAGGTCTCCCTAGGATAAGCGGGACCTCCACATCTTCTTGCATGTCTAACACAATGAAATCAACTGGAAAAATGAATTTGTCAACTTTAACTAACACATCTTCTATGATCCCCCTAGGATGTCTAATGGATCTATCAGCCAATTGTAATGCCACTCTAGTGGGTTGGGGTTCATTCAACCCCAATTTCTTGAAGATAGAATATGGCATTAAATTGATGCTAGCTCCCAGGTCACATAAAGCTTTTTCAATTTTTAAACCGCCAATGGTACAAGGAATAGTGAAACTCCCTGGATCTTTGAGTTTCTGAGGCAGCTTGTTCAGAAGGATAGCAGAACATTCCTCATTTAATGCAACTGTAGCCACATCTCCCAGTTTCCTTTTGTTTGCCAATAATTCCTTCAAAAACCTTGCATAGTGTGGCATCTGGGCTAAAGCATCAGCAAAAGGAATATTAATATGTAAACTTTTAAATATTTCAAGAAACTTACCAAATTCCTTCTCCAATTTTTGTTGCTTCAGCCTGTTAGGGAATGGAACTTGTGGTTGTTGGTGCATCCCTTGTTGTGCTTCTGGTTGTTCCGTCTTCTGTTGTCTGGTTCCAAGGCTTGTTTCTGCCTTGGGTTCAGCCCAATTCTTCTTTTCTACCTCAGGCAACTCTTTTCCACTTCTTAAGGTAATAGCTTGCACCTGCTCTCGTGGATTCACTTCAGTGTTGCTTGGAAGAGTTCCCGGCAGTCTGGAAGAGATTAATTGTGCCAATTGCCCCACTTGGTTTTCCAGGTTTTTGATTGAGGCTTCCTGGTTCTGGAACCTAGTTTCTGCACCTGCTATAAATTTTGTCATCAGTTCCTCCAAATTGGATTTCGGTTCAGGCTGATGATAAGTCTGGTGGAACGGCTTAGAAATATGCTGATTTGGCCAGGACTGGTTTGAATGTCCCCTCCATCCTGGATGAAAAGTATGGTGACTCTGGTAACCCTGCTGTCTTGACGAATTGCTGACATAGTCAACTTGTTCAGTAGATGGTCTGAACTGATTGCCAACTTGGCAGTCTGTACTGATGTGGCCTCCCCCACACAATTCACAATTAAGAGGCTGCACATGCATGGCAGTTATCTGCATTTCATCTATTTTTTTACTGAGTGCTCCTATTTGTGCAGCTAGTGCTGTATAAGTGTCAACATTATGCAAGCCTTGCTGCTTCCTAGTTTGAGTCCTTTCCGAATGCCATTGATAATTGTTGGCTGCCATTTCCTCAATAAGTGCATGGGCAACCTCAGGAGTTTTATTATTTATGGATCCTCCGGCTGCAGCATCTAATATGGTCTTATTTGAGTCAGTAAGACCATTATAGAAAGTCTGCACTTGCAGCCAAATGGGGAGGCCATGGTGAGGAACTCTCCTTAACAGCTCCTTGTATCGTTCCCATGACTCATATAAAGATTCCCCCTCTTGCTGGAAAAAAGTAGTGATGTCATTCCTCATTTTAGCAGTTTTAGAAGGGGGAAAATATTTAGAGAGAAAACGGCTGGCCATTTCGTCCCATGTGGCTATAGATCCTGCCGGTAATGAGTTCAACCAAGCTTTGGCTTTATCCTTCAAAGAAAATGGGAATAACCTCAGCCGGATGGCATCATCACTTACCCCATTGTGTTTGAAGGTGTCACAGATTTCCAAGAAGTTAGCAATATGGGCATTCGGATCCTCATGGGCCATACCACAAAACTGAACCGTATTTTGTATCATTTGGATTATGGCCGGTTTAATTTCGAAGTTATTGGCAGCAATAGTTGGCCTGATAATGCTGGAGACAGTCCCGGTGAGGGTAGGCTTGGCATAATCCATCATAGTTCTTTGTTCAGCCATTTCTTGTGCTTCTTGTCTGACTTGCTTAGCAACTCTCAAACGGACACGGAGAGTCCGTTCAATCTCTGGGTCGTAAAGGATCTCTTCCAGTTCAGGTCTGCTTGTCATAAACTGTTAAAGTCAAAGCAATAAAAATGCCAATATTCACAAAAGAAAATAAATAACTAATCCTATCACACTGAAAATGTAAAGTGAAGTATTGGAATACAAAACCTACATCCTATCATGAATAAATGAAGCCGATTATACTAAAAGCAGATTTAAACCAATCATCTTATTCAAGGTTCCTTTATCTACATCCATCGATTGCAACATCTGAATTCAGACCCAATTTAGATCTGAGTTCAGATCTACAAGTCTTTGGTATTGTTAGTCTAGAGAAATTAATAAATAATAATTCAGATCTGAGCTGGATATCTCATACACACTCATTGGTATACACTACAATATACATCCATTAAGGTTGGAATCAATTCTGTGATGCTTTAGGGCTGAAATCAGATCTGATCTAAAAAAAAAAAAAATTTAAAAGGATCTGAAATAAACTAAAACCAGTCCTGAGTTAGGCTTGGGTTAAAAACTCTACAATTGAAGCTCAAACCTGTATAGCTGATGCATATCAAACACTTGCTAAGACCTGAAAATTGGGTCTGCAATGTTTGGTATTGCAAGCTATTCGGCCCATACAACTTTTGTAGAAATCTGAAATCAGGTCTGCTAACTGTTGCACTATAGCAGCCCTGCTACAGATCTGAATGCTAAAAGAAATACTTGGAAAGTGCTAATTTTTCTTAAATATCTGAGGCATAACAATTATTCAATCCAAACATACACCTCCTTAGCTAATGTAGCTCGGTTACAAGTGGGTAAAGCCAAGAATTCAGTCCACCCAGAATTCATAGTATGCTCTGTATCAATTCAGTCCTCACATCATATCAACTGAATTTCAAATTTGAATTTCTCTCATTCCTTGCTATCCATTCACCCTTGAGGCAGGTTGGATGTATCTTAGGGTGGATTGGGGTAGTGATGGCACCCAATTCACCTCAAACTTGCATCGGTTCAGATCTGAGTTCAGAGGAATTCAGATCTGAACTGAGCAGATCTGTAACAGCAGAATTCAGATCTGAACTCAAGTCTGAGTTTGGATCTGAATTCTCAATTGCCTTACCTTCAGTTATTGCTACCAAATTGTTTTTGGGGAATAGCAGAAGTGCCCTAGGGTGAATTGGGGTGGTGATGACACCCAATTCCCCTCAAAATTTCATCAGTTCAGGTCTGAGTTCAGAGGAACTCAGATCTGAACTGTTGCAGATCTGCAATAGCAGAATTCAGATCTGAACTCAGATCTGAGTTCTGACCCGAATTCTCAATTGCTCATCTGGTTGTTCAAAATATCTCCCCCTTTTTTTTTCATTTGTTTTTTTTTTTTCTTTTTGTAATGAAAGAAAAGAATAATAAAATCTGAAACACAAGCAACTCTTTTCGGTTGAGTGCTGCAGATCTGAAATCTGCTGATCTGAGTGCCGAATGCAACTCAGATCTGCAACACTCATGTTTATGTAAAATTTTTTTTTTTTCTTTTTGAAGGGAACAACATCAAGATTGAATAGAAATCAAATATGCCTTTATTAAAATGAAACTGAAACCAAAAAAAAGAAAGTAATCTACTTAAGAAAGAAGAAACATAACTACAGTAGTACAGCAGTTGCAGTCCAAGCTGAAATGAAAAAGTTAGCAAATTAACCCAACTATGAATGCAATGCTGAATGAGATCAGATTAAGAATGCTCAATGTTTCCTAATATTGTTTCTCTAAGTCCCCGGCAACGGCGCCAAAAACTTGATGTGTGGCTCATTGTGACACTAGCAAGTGCACTAGCCGTTCAAGTAATAAAGTAGTGAGTGAAGTATCGTTCCCACGAGGATTTAGGAAACAATTACCAATACTAAATTGAACATTTCTTATCTGATCAACAAATAAATCAAAACTCTAATGAAAGCTAAGAAATCCTAAATTAAAATCTATCTAAATCATTGGTCCAATTGCCTTCAATTCAGGTTAGAAGAGTAAGCAGTAAATGTCAATCTCAGAATTCAGCAATCTATCAATTTGGATCATTCGAATGAATCATGATTGAGCCTTGGTTTGATGAAACCCCAAGGTCATGAACAGCCTCTCTCAAGCGCATGTTCATCCTATGCATGAGTGACGGTTCTTCTATCTCTAGCAAGAATCTAATCCCCATGCATGCATTTCTTCAAACACTTCTAAGGCATCAATTCAAATCTGAATTGATCACCAACTGAATTGTGCAAGTTATCTCTAACCTTGCACTCAATTCAGTTCTTGAATAGTAGATCTGAATTCCTAGAGTCTCTCTCAAGCACTCTAGGAATTCCAAGCTGTAGATTAATTCGCCCAATCTGAAATTTGCAGATCTGAATTCTCTTTCAAGCAATTCAGATCTTGCAATCTCAGATCTGAGAATTCAGATCTGAGTTTTGAAGGTTAGTTGGCCGAATTGATCTGCAATCACACCCTTATTCAAGAAACTTCAAGTACAATGCATGATCATTTGAATGAAAAAAGAATTAGATTGCTGAACTGAAATTTTACAAGCTGAAATACATCAAGGAAGAATGGAAACAAGGAGAAAGAAGAAAGAACATATAACTAAGAAACTGAATTCAAATCAAAAGAGAATGAAACTACAAATGATTTATTACAAAAAATCTTTGAATCACAATCCCTCAATTCGAACTCACCTTCTTCTTCTAGCTTGCTTGTCTTGAACTTCCTTCAGCCCTTCTTCTTCTTCTTCCTTGCGCCTAGCCTTCTTCTCTTCTCTTCTCTCAAGGTGGCTGAACCTCTAAGAGTGGGAGAGCCTTTCTCTCAAGCAATTGAACAACTTTCTCCCCTCCTAGAGGCCTCCTTATATAGTTTTTCAAGGGGGCTCTTGCCCCTTCTTGAAGCCTCTAGAATGGGGTGTATTACACCCCTCATGAACCTTCTAGAGTGCTCCCTCCTTCTCTTCAAGAAACTCCTAGAAGTTGCTGCCCCTAGCTCCCTTTGGGCTGCTATTTGGGCTACAACTTAGCTTGCTTTTGAGCTCATGTGGGCTACACTCTAGGCTGTTATTTGGGCTAAAAATGGGCCTTCCTTGCTGGGCCGAATTCTCCTCATAGCTAGGCTTCTTCCCTTGGATTTTCCAAAGAGTTTCACTTGCTCTTCTTGGGCCGAATGAAATTCTCTTGCTCTCATGGCTGGGCCGGGCTGAACTTGATAAATTTTTGGGTTTTCTTTTCTTGCTTTTGCCTTCTTTTTGTTGATTTGGCTCCCCCTGAAATCTTTCTTGCAATCAAGCTAAAATACGGCAAAAATTTAATTAAACCATTATAAAATTTCATGCAAAAACCTCATAAAATATAGATAAATTGTAAGTTCATCAACAGGTGTGGGCCGGATTACATCTTGAAATTAACCATCAACTCCTGGACCCAAGAATGAAAAATAGGGCTGAGAATAGCCCCCATCGAACCACATATTCGGTTCAACCAGTTTAGTCCAATCTGGTTCAAATGGGTTTAGGGTTTGATTTTTAATTCAAGATTTTGATTTGAAATTAAATTACTGATAAAAGACACTCAAGAATCAGAAGAAGGGCTGTTCGTAGATCTGCTACCCTGCAAAACAGATGTTAGTTTGTAGTTTACAGTTTCTCAAACTGCAAATTGCAGATACTCGATCCCTAATCTACGAAACTCCTTCCTTCTGCACGATCTGCTTTGAATATGAATGAAATAAAATAGAAAACCCTAATTTTCTATTAATATCACATAAAAAGGAATTCCTATACATTCTGTCTAAAAAAAATGTTAATTACAGACAAGAATGAATAGAACAGCATGTGCGCAATTTTCTTGCGCCAATCATGACTTCAATCTCCACCGTATGAACAACCTATAAATCAAGATAAATATAAACAACAATTCTAAATATAAATCAGATTTAAAAGATTTAATTTCAGATCAATCGCCCTTAATCTGGGAACCAATTTCCCAAAAAATCAATAATCTGCGCAAATCGGGTAGAATGCCTTATGCCTATTTGCGTAGTTTCAGATTTGGCCAATTTCGGTTCAAGATTTGAACCTGGCTCTGATACCACTGAAGGGATGAGAGATCCATCATATGGATGGACAAACCCTGTAGGTTGGTTGGGCAAAATTTCAAAAAATTTCTCTCTCTCATGTGGGAATCACATTCCCTATTTTAGAGAACTGCATTTTTAAGGATCAATCTTGAATTCAAACCGAACCAGATCTGAAACCAAAAGGTAGGAGAGGGATATACCTGATACGGAGTAGTAGTAACCCCCAACGAAGGTGTTCACACCCAAGGAGATTACCAAAGACTACTCCCACTAAAGATGACACAGCGTAGGGTGGAGCAGAATCAGTAGGATGGCTCTTCAGCAAAGACCTGATTCTTCACCAAGAATCTGACTGAGGGCGAGTGAGCACGACTTCATATCACCTTTTCTGCCAAAAGGTGATATCAAGAACCCTTTCTTGATCGCTCCTACAGGTAGAGATCGAACTAGTAATGGCGGCAATAGCAAGAGAAGGCAAGAGTAGAAGATGGCATCAGTCCAACTATATGCAATCTTCTCTCTTGTATCAGAAAATCTGAAGGATGAATTGGGGTTCGCCCTTCTCCCCTATTTATATCCTTAAAGAGAGGTTCTCATAATCCCATCAGGAGTTTTCTAATCCAAATCTTGTATTTGGATCTTGACTCTCTTTAAGAGATAAGGATAATCCCTTATCTTATTTGCAAATAAAGATCAATCCTCTTAATCCAATTAGAAGTTTCCTTATCCAAATCTTTATTTGGATATGGACTCTCTAAGTGGATAGGGACAATCCCTTATCCTATCTGCTCATCTAAATCCCAGAACTGCCTCTCTTTAATTAATCTAATTTAGCCAGCTTGTATTGGGCTTTAGGCCCATTAAGTCCATGTGCTCACTTATCCTCCAAACTACTACCCATTTGGATATCCTTGTATGGCATGGGACCCAAACATTGATCTACATCTCAGCCACATGGGTTTTTTCCCAGCCTCTGTTACAAGGCCTAGCCGAATTCACTGTATGAGACAGTGAACCCCTGAGTCCATCATCATGGGCTCTTAATGGGCCCAACATTTACACTAAATGGTCGTTGGGTCAAGCCACCTTATAAAAACCCAAGGACTGCGGGCAGATGCGAGATTAGCCCATCAGGTATTACCCTCAATGGTCTTACACTTAACCTCTCAGCCCATAATGATCAAACATTGCCTGACAAGAGAGGACCTCTCCTCGACTGCAAGGTACAGTGCTGCACTCTCTACTCTCCGCAGTTCGGCTCACTACGGCCAAGCGCGGCATCACCCATGAGGAATTCAAGTGGCATGTGGTCGTTAATCAGCCCAAGACTGTGACCGAGTTCCTCAAGCTCGTGGATCAGTTTATAGGGATGAAGGAGGAGATCAACCAGAAAGGTGAACATGCCCTTGAGAAAAGAAAGAGGGAGATAGAGCCCCCAACCTAGGGCGATAGCAAGAAGAAGAATGACCAAGCTCAGGGGGCAAGCCAGGATGGCCTTTCCGAGCTTCGGCAACAGAAAGGGCAGACTACATGCCCTTGAATGCGAAGCGGGCCGAGATCCTTATGGCCATCAAGGATGTCCCGTATGTGAAATGGCCACCTCGGTTGAAGGCATACCCTAATGCAACGAATAAAAATTTGTATTGTAATTTCCATAAAGACCACAGTCATAGTACTGAAAACTGTAAAAACCTTCGCGACGAGATAGAGGAGCTCATCCGTCTCAGATACTTGAGAAACTTTGTACAGAATAATAATAATAAAGTAGGTCGGTAGGGGGAGTAGAGTAGAGATGTTCCCGAATCCAGCAGGCAGGCAGAGCAACTGCAGAGGCAGCCCTTGGAAGAGAGACCAGTTCGGGGGACTATCCATGTGATCGTTGGAGGTTCAATTATCGCGGGCTGCACTTAGGCAGCAGCTTAGGCATCAGCTCACGAGGCCGCTAGGGATGACGCGCACGGAGTCCACTACCCCCATGATGACGTGCTCGTCATAGAGGTAAAGATTAACGACTTTGAAGTTAGGTGTGTCCTCGTCGACTCAGGCAGCTCGGCGGATATCCTTTTCAAGGTAGCATTCGACTAGCTCCAGCTCCAAGAAAGTGACCTGAAGCCTGCAAACACTCCCCTGGTAGGATTCAATGGAGAGGAAGTCAGGCCCCTGGGAAGGATTATAGTACCTGTGGAAGTTGGCAGTTGGCCTAGCATAGTGAGGCTCAACCACGATTTCTTAGTGGTTGCAACCCCCTCCCCGTACAATGCCATAGTAGGTTGGTCGATCACCCATGCCCTACGTGCTGTGGTCTCTACTTACTATTTGGCAATGAAGTTCCCCACAGACTTTGGAATCGGGATAGTGTGGGGTGACCAGCTTGAGTCACGCAAGTGCTACGTGGCCACCCTCAAAGGGAAAGCTAAGGTGGCCGATGACCTCGAGCTGGAACGACCTACAGAGCAATGCGAGGAATGAGCTGCATCCACAAAAGAGACTGTCTTGCAAGGTCCACGGCAGAGATGCCCGACATAGACCCTAACATTATGACTCGCAAGCTAAATACTGATCATGTAGTTAGGCTTGTTAGACAGAAGAAACGCAACTTAGCCCCTGAGCGATGGAGGGTAGTCGACGAGGAGGTCGGGAAGCTTCTCGTAGTCGACTTTATTAAGGAAGTCCATTACCTGAGCTGGGTGGCCAACCCTGTTCTGGTAAAAAAGGCTAACAGTAAATGGCGCATGTGCGTTGACTACACCGACTTAAACTGAGCTTGCCCAAAGGACTGCTTCTCGCTCCCCAGGATCAACCATTTGGTGGACGCGACCTCAGGGTATGAGTTGTAGATCTTCTTAGATGCCTATTTGGGATACAACCAGATCAGGATGGATCTAGCTGACGAAGAAAAGACTGCCTTCATAACCGAGCTTAGCCTGTACTGCTACAAGGTCACGCCCTTTGGGTTAAAAAATGCTAAGGCAACCTTTCAGAGACTTGTAAATAAATTATTTGAGCCATTAATTGGCAGGAAGATAAAATGTTATGTAGACGACATGGTCGTCAATACATAAATTTCACATGATTTAATACAAGATTTGCATTCGGTTTTTGAAGTTCTACGTAAGTTTAACATGAAGTTGAACCCAAATCAGTGTGTCTTCAATGTCACCTCGGGCAAATTCCTAGGGTACATCGTTAACCGGCGTGGCATTGAGGCTAACCCGGACAAAATTAAGGCTATCCTAGAAATGAGACCGCCCTGGAAATTTAAAGAGGTTCAGAAGTTGTACGGCCATTTAGCTGCTCTAAGTCGTTTCATGTCCAAGTCGGCAGACCATTGCCTACCTTTCTTTAAGGCAATAAAAAGCAAAGGCTTCGAATGGACTAAAGAATGTCAGCTCGCATTCAACGAGCGCAAAAAGTACCTTGCCACTGTTCTTGTCTTAACCCGACCCGAAGATGGTGATGTTTTAGAGTTGTACCTCTCAGCAAGTGACGAGGTGGTCAGCTCGGTACTAATAAGGGAAGTAGATCGGGTCCAATGGCCCGTCTACTATGTTAGTAAAGTGTTGCAGGGAGTACCCAGAGATAGAAAAGCTAGCCTATGCAAGAGTCATTGCAGCTTGGAAGCTTCGTCCATACTTCCAAGCTCACACCATCGTCGTCCTTACCAACAAACCTCTAAGGCATGTCTTGCTCAAGCCCGAAGTCTCCGGAAGGTTAACGAAGTGGGCCATTGAGCTCAGTGAGTACGAGCTCTAGTACAGACCGCGAACTGCTATCAAGGCCCAAGCCTTGGCAGATTTTATTGTAGAATGCACCTTCAGCTTCGAAGTCCCCAGGTCGGTCGAATACGAGGCCCCCAGCTCAGGCGAGCCCAAGGTTTTCGGGCCAGTTGAGCTCGAGTACCCTGAAGTAGCAACCAGCACGACATCTCTCCTAGTCAGACCAAGCTCAAACTGGGATAAGGAGCCCTAGATCCTTCACGTAGATGAATCGTCAAACCAGTAGGGCAGCGGAGCTGGGATCATCCTATACAGGCCGAGTGGTGTGAAACTGGAGTATGCGCTACGCTTCAAGTTCACGACATCCAACAATGAAGCAGAGTACGAGGCATTACTAGCCGAGCTGAATCTAGCAAACGAGGTGAAAGCCAAGCACATTGTCGTCTACAGTGATTCTCAGCTCGTGGTCAACCAAGTTATGGGTGAGTACGAAGCTCGTGAGCCAACCATGATAGCTTACTTAGCCAAAGTAAGAGGGGTTCTACTCAACTTCCAGTCACACTTCATCCAGTAGATCAGAGAATGCTGAGGCCGATGCCCTATCCCAGTTAACCAGCACTAGCGATAACACCATGAGAACCGTGTATATAGAGAACTTACCTCGGCTTAGCATTCTCGGGGGGCAGAGCAAGTCACTCCCGTCGTTCAAGCAGAGTTGAGCTGGATCGAACCACTCGTGAGCTTCCTGCTACATGAAACCCTCCCTGCAAATTTTAATGCCTCCAGAAGGGTAGAGCGTCAGGCAACCAAATATGTCATGATAGACGAGCGGTTGTACCGAAGATCCTATATGCTCCTCTATCTACGCTGCTTGTGACCCTCTGAGGCCGAGCTAGTCCTCCGCGATACTCATGAGGGCCTGCGTGGTGGACACTTGGGGGGCGGGGATCTCTCCCAGAAAGCACTACGACAGGGGTACTACTGGCCAACGATGAAGACGAACACAACCGAGCTCGTCAAAAGATGCGACAAGTGTCAGAAGCACGCCAACATCCACCATCAGCCTTCCGCCGACCTAAAGTACCTTACTAGTTCATGGCCATTCACACAGTGGGGGATCGACATACTCAGGCCATTACCACCAGCAATTGGGCAAAGAAGATTCCTAGGTGGGTTGAGGCTGAACCCCTCACAACAATCACAGTTCGGAATATGCAAAACTTCTTTTGGAAGAGCATAGTGTGCCATTTCGGACTACCTCGGGTACTGATCTCTGACAATGGTAAGCAGTTCAAGGACATCTAGTGCCAAGACATGGGAATTGAACAGAACTTCACCTCGGTAGCACACCCCCAAGCAAACGGTCAAGCGGAAGTCACGAACAGAGCTATCCTCCGCGGGCTAAAGGCACGCCTAGACCGAACTAAAGGACTATGGACAGACGAGCTGCCCAGTGTATTATGGGCTTATTGGACCACAGTAAAGACCGAAACAGGTGAGACTCCCTTCAACCTCACTTACGGCACTAAAGCAGTCATCCCAACCGAGATCGAGGTCCCCATGCTACGATTGGAAGCATATGATGACAAGGAAAATGAAGACGAGCTATGCACCAACCTCGACCTACTTGATGAGGTAAGGGACCTCGCGTATATCGGGACTGCAGCTTACCAGCAGAGAGTAGCTCGGTACTATAACGCCAAGGTCAAAAAGTGAAACTTCCGCGTTGGAAACCTGGTTCTTCGTAGAGCTATGGTGCCTGAGCTCGGCGTTGGTAAGCTCGGGACTAATTGGGAAGGACTCTACTGAGTAAAGTGGGTGCTCGGGGATGGTACATACGAACTCGAAACCCTAGAAGGGAAACAAGTACCTCGGGCATGGAACATTGTCAACTTAAGGCGATATTACCCTTGATCATCGAGCTGAGTAAACTACAAGTCGCTCTCTGAGCCTAAGGGCCAAAATGTCGAGCTAACAAAAAGACCTTGCCACTATAAAACCCAATCACCTCTTCGGCATGGGCAAACTCCTGGAGGGGGTGGACTGTAGTCGCTCCCAGAGCCTAAGGGCCAAAACACCGAGCTAACGACGACCTCGACACTATAAGACCCAGTCGCCTCTTCGGTATTGGTAGACTCTAGGAGGGGTGTGACTAAGTCACTCCCCCAGCCAAAGGGCTAAAACGCCCAGCTAACTAAGGGCTTCGGGTGTGGTCCCTATGGTACATAGCCCACCTTGGCATACAACAGGTTGGACCCACTAGGGACAACCATCAATTCAAGTAACCTAGGAGTAGACAGGTCAAACATATGCCTTACTATGCCGCTCACCTTGGTGTACGTTATAAAAACCACCCCTACAAAGTACTGGAAGACAGTTCGGGGAGGCGACAGACGAAAAATCCTACTTTGGACACTTAACAGTTCGGATAAAGTAGTCACTCTGGCAAAAGTATAAAGTGCACAGTACTTAGCAAAAAAGCGAAATTCATTGATTGAGAGTTTCGTACAACGAGCTCAGTAAAAGAAAAAAAAAGAAGAAAGGAAACTAAAACTGAGCTCACAGGCTCAAGATACAAGGACTACACTATTTGGGGGACTCATCTTTACTCGGGACCTCCTTAGGAGCTTCTGCCAGGTTGGTGGCATCAGCCTCTTTGTCGTCGCTCTCCTCTTCAAAATCCGGGTCCTCTATGCCCTGGCGGGCTTTCTTGTCCATGATCCGCGAAGTGGTGATGGCACTCGTATCGAGCTCAGGGTATGTGTGCCTTATCAACCACCTACTAAATTTGAAGCCCTTACGATAGGCCTCCGTTAGCATGGCATCAAACTTGTCCGATCTGACATAGTCTAGAACGGCCTTAACCTTGGTCTCCTCTATGGCCTGGTTAAAGATCTCGGTTTTCTCCTCAATATCGGCCTTGAGGAACTCCACCTCGTGCTTTAGGTGAAAGAATGGTAGGATCCATCTAATGGATGCCATGAAGGGTGCGGAATGGGTGGGTGAATTTCAAAAAAATTTCCTACCTTCTTCCAACTGGGAATCATATTCCCCAAATTTAGAATACATTATTCAAGGATTCTACTTGAACCATAATCAAACCAGATCTGAACAAAAAAGAAGCAGGAAAGATTATACCTGATCCAGAGAAATAATATCTCCCAAAGTTGGTGTTCACGCCCAAAGAGGAAACCAAGATCCGCTCATACTGAAGATGACACAGCTGTGGATGGAACGGAACCAGCAGGGTGCATCCTACACACTGAATTCTTCACAAGAATCCTCTGGAAACCTTGAACACCGAATCTTTTTGTCTTTCTTGCAAGATTGTTGTCAAGAACTAATTTCTTGACTTCCTATTGCTGCAAAGATCCAATCTTCCAACAGGGAGTGGCAGTGGCTGGAGGAGGAGAAATCTAGGGGCGAAGAGGGCAGAACTGTCTCTTCTCTCTGGAGTCTGTGAGAAAGCTAATCTCAATTTGCAGGATGTGTTTCTTGCTGACTCAAACCCCTAGTTCGAAATCTGATATTTCTGCTAGGGTTTTCTCCTCTTTCTTCTTGATTAAGAAACCTCCCAATATTTTTGGGAGTTATCTAATCCAAATTAGTATTTGGATAGGGGTTAATCTTAATCCTATCTGTAGATTAAGTTAGTTAACTTCTGATCTTATCAGTAGGTTACCAGATTCAAATCTAATTTGAATTTGGTCTCTTAGAGTGGATAAGGTTAAAGACCCAATCCTTTTACTAACATTAATCTCAGATTCACCCCATGAACAAGTGATCATATCAGCCCAGTTCGAAATGGGTTTTTGGCCCATTAAGTGTTCAGTGTTTAACTAGTTTCCAATCTGCTGCCCAGTTGGGCTTCTTTGTATGGCGTGGGACCCAAGCATTGATCTACACACCAGCCACATGGGTTCGGCCCAGCATTTATTACAAGGCCCAGCCGAATTCACTAAAAGACTCAGTGACCCCATTGAGCCCATCACATGGACCCTATGGGCCCAACACTTACATTAAGTGGTCCCTGGTTCAAGCCATCTTATAAAAACCCAGGGACTGTGGGCAGGTGCAAGATTAGCCCATCAAGTATTATTCTAAATGGTCTTACACTTAACCTCTCAGCCCTTAATGATCAAGCACTGCCCGACAAGAGAAGACCTCTCCCTCGGCTGCAAGGAACAGTGCCGCACTCTCTACTCACATGGATCCCGGGAATTAAAACCTTTTGCAAATCTTTTGAAACCGTACATATACATATATATATATTGCAAAACAAAATTCCAACGATTGAAATCAACTGCCGACAGTTTGGTTTCCATAAGAGAGAGTGCATTCCTGATCATTACCATTGTCCGACAAAGGGGCTGATCCTATCACTATGACCACTCACTCAGATGAATTCTCAGACTGCCCCAACATGTCCAGGTTTTGACCCCCACTAAGGATCTCACTGATTGACACATCAAAGACAACCCGATCCGACACCTAGTGATGTGTCATAATCGAGTATAGGGGTCAGGTGTAACTTTCTAGTTTTGCCCATCTATCTCCAAGGTCTAGGGCAATACTAGAAATCTGGTCCGGTTCAAGGGTTCAAGCAATCCCATACTACATGTGCCTTGGGTCTTACCCTGATGGCCGAAACAAGCCATCCCAATACTTGGTGGCACATCAGTATCAGCCTTGGCAGGATAAATCTCCCCAGACTTATCCAATGGCTGTGAACATTTAAAACTAACACAAGTTTCTATAAGTGTCCAGTTTTAGGGTCTTACACAGAATTATACCAAACAACATGAATCAAACATGCACTTTAATTTATTTCCACTAAATAACAAAAGTACATCAAATCCAATTGAAGCTAAGGGCATACAAGACTGTCTAACATTAGGACTCCTTTATCCTCCTCAAGGCCTTTCACCTCGAGCTCTAAAGCTCCCTTGCCTGCTTGGAGGGCGCTCACCTCGCTCTTCAGCTCATCCCTCTCGCGTGCTAGCTCCTCCTTCTCTTCCATCAGCACCTCGATGACATTCATCCGAGCTGAAGCTTCACTCTCCAGCCGATAGATTTGGTCGCGAGCTGCCCTCAGATCGGCATGGGTGCACAAGCCGAGTCCTCTGCAGCTAGAGCCCACTTCAGATACCTCTCGTACTGAAGAGTCAAGGCGTGCACGACGGAGTTCACTTGACCAGAGATGATTGGTTAGCACTGAAGAGATGTACAAAAAAAGGAGGATAAAAGAGGAGAGAAAAGGGTCTTTATAACTTACCACCATTGTGTGGGTGGCAGCCCGGGCTCCGAGCTGAGCAGGAGTGAGGTCGGCCCAAAGGGAGATCTCTTCGGTGTAGACAACCCCCTTGCTCTTTCGAAGGCTGCACTGAGGAATCAGGTTGCTCTGGTCCCTTTCCTGACTCCCCGAGCTGGAAATGGCTGTCTCGGTTGTGTGGATGGGCTCAACAGAAGCTTCACCCTCTACATCAGCGGCCTCGGTGGCGACCTCAGGCTCTACAGCTTCCTGTGGGGCAGGCTCTGCTGATGTCTCGGGCTCCCGAGGTGGTAGGATCTCCTCCAAGTCGATGATTGGGGGTACGTCAGGGAGCTCAGGCTCAGAGGTAGGAGCCTGCGGAAGCTCGGGTTCAGAAGTGGGGGCCTATGGAGGCTCGACGCGAGCTCTCGCTTCTTTTTCCCTTTCATCTGGTGGAAAAAGCCTCTCCCTTTTAAGCTTCTCTTCTTCCATGGGCCTTGCAACATAGCTCGGCATTAGTAAACTCGAAAGTACCAACTATTTAAGCAAGATACTAAGTAAGACAACCTACCCGGGCTCAAGCCGGCCTGTATGAGCTTTCTCTCAGTGATATAATCCTTGTAATTAATCCCCAGGTCAGCCCATGATTGGAGCATCTCCCTTGTCTTCTTGTCCAGGATAACGCTAGGGTCTTGAATAGCTGCCCTCCAATGAGTGGGGAAAGGCCACCCCACGGTGTTTCGGACTACAAAGTAGTCCTGCTTCCAGGTTGGGACTTTGCTAGGAAGCTTCTGCAACAACTTAAAACCTAGGCGACGGGATAGGTAGTAGGCCCACCTGTGCTCGGGGAGAACGCTTGGAGCGCTCTTCTTTATTGAGAGGATTGAGCAGAAAATATCAAGCTTCAAAGGAAGAGGACATACTCGAAGCATAGGGATATGGTCCCGACCACGTTACGAATGGAGTTCGGGTGAAGTTGGTCTCCATAAGCTGCTTGACCAGGAGGCCAGAGCTCTGAGCCAAATCCACCCGACACACCACGGACTCCCCGCATTGGGTCATAACCCCCTACACAGGGAGTGGGGGGCAATTGATGGAGGGTGATTTGGCCTGACCTCGTTGCGTGCGGACACGTGGGTACAACTTGGCATAAGTGACAGGTCAGCGTGGCAGCCTGGCCATAACTCAGCATACTGAACTCGCCAGAGCCTAGCAATGCAACTCGACGGGCATAGCAGCTCGCCGAGAAGAAACATCTAGCATACTCTGAATTCTTCCTAAGGGAGGAGGACTTCCGAGCACCTTCCGAGACTCGAGCTCCTCCCCGGTCTACGGGAAGTATCGGGATAGTCCCATTAACACTCTTGCCCATATTTGCCTAAGGCTCGACTTGAGCACTCGCACCTCGGCTACCCCGGCACCCCGGTGTAGGGTAGCTTGGACCAAGGCAGCTCGGTGCAAAGTAGCTTGACAACCTACATAAAAGATCTGCCCGACAATAGTACTTGCCGAATCCGGAGGCTACGTCCATGTCTCTTGTCAGGCGGCATCATGCCTGCCACTTCTGCCAGATGTGGCACGCTTGACAGGTCTGTACCCTGCAACGACTGCACACATCTTCCACCTCGGCTCTGGCAATAACGGCTGTGGCAGAGTCGGTTACACCTGATTTTAGAAATTTTCAATATAAAAAGACCTTGGCCCTGGAAGAGAAAGGTATTGAACTTGCGCCATCTGCACTCTTAGTTCTTTATTTGCATTCTTCAGCTTTCTCAGAGTTCTAACTTAAGCATTGAAGTGTTCTTGCTGGGCGAGCTCCCTGGGAATTCCTCACCTTTTTCATTGTCTCAGGTACTATCCATCACCAGCTAGGAGCCAGGTTTCTGCCAGCTAAGAGTGCCCGGATCGCGCAACATCAATAATAATTAGTTGTTATTATATATAAAAATAAAATATTATAGATAAAATTTTTATTATATATGTATGTATGTGCGTATGTATATGTAGCTATTCGAGTTGGCTCATGAGCCTCATGAGCCAAGCTTTATTAGGCTTGAACTTGGTTTGATTAATTAACGAGCCTATATAATTGGTCTTGCACTCAGTTCGAAGCTCGATTGAAACCAAGCCGAGCTTAGCTCGAATAACTCATAAAGAGATCGACTCATGGCCCCCCTACATGCAACCAATATTCAACACTCTCCATATTGCATGCATATTTTAAAGTAGTTTTTATATCCATATTTGATTATGCAAGTTTTAGTGTAAAAGAGAAAATGGATTACAACCACATTTGACAATCTGAGGTTAGTGAAAAAAAAAGTCTAAATTCTAATTCCATTAGGCCCAAAAAGCCTGGCCTAGGCTGAGGCCTATAACATTGATGCTAAACCCGGCCCGGGACATGTTCAAGCCTATTTTAAATACATGGATGCGAAATAAATCCGAATCTGGCATATGAAGTTCGGATCGGGTTCAGATATAAAGGTTTTGATAATTGGATCAAATGCGGATGTAATTGGATCCAATCCGATTCGATTACCATTTGCATCCGTAAAAGTAATTTTATTTATGATAGACAATTATTTCAAGTTAATTTTGTTAGAATGTATGATCTTCTGTCTTCTGATAATTTTTTAGTTTATTTTATTGATGGTATTTTTTAGGCGAAATTATCTTAATGTCATGCAAGACCCGAATCTGATCTAAATCCGATGGATAAAGATTGAGCCTTGTCCCTTGGGCTTTTACATCTCGTCGTTTAGTAAATATAAGGGCTCCGTGTCCGCCACTTCCGTAAAGCTAGCATCGACCATCTTTGAAACCAGGGTTTTATTAGAGGATAAAAAGCGGCGAAGGAGAGAGTGCAGAGATCTCCCCAAGACTCCAACAGAAGCGGCGTTCCCGGCGACGGTTCCCGGTGAGGCTTCCATTCTTTCCAGTTGAAATAATCTGTTAGCTCATATCTCATTCGTTGGCTTAAGCTGCGATTGTTAGGGCTTTTCCTTGTTTTCTCTTCTTTTTCAGATGGATCTTGGTCGTATAGACTTGTTGCATTTCTGAACTGATATATTAAACCTTGAGAAGCGCTACTTGATTTTTCTTTGGTGATTTTGTTTCCTTCTTAAGTGATGTGTAGGTCATCAAGTTCCTAAATGAACTTTGATGTTGCCTTCTGATTGATAGGGGTGGTTAGAGGATTGTGAGATCCGAAAAATGGTTGGTTCCATTAACTGTGATGCATTTTTTGTTGGATTCGTTAGTAACTTCTGTTTTCTACTTGTTAGTTTGTGCTGAATCTTTGGACTGATAGGTGCATTACTTCCTGGTAGACAGATTAATATTTTGATTTCAAATTGATTATAATGCGAAGCAGAGCATCGGATTTCTTGTATTGCGAAAATAACTTGAAGAAATTGTTTAATAACTTGCAGACTAATCTAGTTTAGATAAAGAAAACGAGTTTCCAATTCGAGAAAACGCTAATAAACACAATTGTTGGATTTTCCCGGTGGGCATTCCTAGAAGAAGGTCCATGACCACCACGGCAGCAATGTCTCTCAAATTCTTGGGACGTATAGAGAATTAGAAATGGGAGGCCTCTTCTTGAATATAATCAATTGGCATGGGAAAATTGGAGGGTCCTTGTGTGCTTGCCACCAGTGTTAATGGACCTTAATTTGATTTCAAATTGGCTTTAATGCGATACATAGCATCAGATTTCTTGCACTGCGAAAACAACTTCAAGAAATTGCTTAGAACTTGCAGGGACTTGTCTAGTTTAGATAAATAAAACGAGGTTCCAGTTTGAGAAAACACTAATAAGAACCAACATTATTCTCAAAAATAAGAACCAATACTGGATTTTCCCTTCGGGCATTCCTACAAGAAGGTCCATCACAGCAGCAATTTCTCTCAAATTCTTGGGACCTATGGAGATTAGAAGCCACTTATTGAGCGTAATCAGTTTGGCATGGGAAAACTGGTGGATCCTCGGGAACTTGCTACCAATGTTCATGGACCTTATACGAAGGCAGCATATCTACATGATATTTGGCTTTATTGGCTCCACTTGTCTTCCCCTAGATAAGTATCTTCAGTGAATTATTTTTGGATAAATCATTATCATCATCCAAGCCATATCCCAACTATATATGGGGTTGGCAACATGAATTCTGTTAATGGATCTTGATTTTGGATAAATATTGAGGCCATTTGTTACTGGAATAAAATTGTTGCACTCTTACTCTTACTGTCATTGTTCAGGTAAGTCATGGTTAAGCATAACAATGTTGTGCCCAATGGACATTTCAAAAAGCATTGGCAGAACTATGTCAAGACATGGTTCAACCAACCGGCTCGCAAGACTAGAAGACGCATTGGTAAGAAACTTTGTTCAATCAATTTGTTTCTATTTCCTGTTTTGGGCTTTTTGTGATCATGAATTCATGGCGCCAAGTTATGGTTGGTTGTTGATGTGGATTTTCCATGACAAACTTTTTCAGCTAGGCAGAAGAAGGCTGTGAAGATATTCCCTCGGCCTACAGCTGGACCACTTCGTCCCGTTGTTCATGGACAAACCCTCAAGTATAACATGAAAGTTAGAGCAGGAAGGGGATTTTCTCTTGAAGAGCTGAAAGTAAGATGGTGATATTTTATCTTAATTGCATGTGTACTTTTTTGGTTCTATATTTAATTTTTTCAGTCATCAGGAACAGTTGCCCAGAAAATGATGGGTGACCAATGGTAATATTTGAAGTAATTAAAACCCATATATTGCTGTTTTCAACCCTCTGATTTGGAATATCATATCTCTTAGATATTTGGAGTAATTAATACCACTGGGAGGAGATGTTATTATCCTTAAATATTGGGAGGAGATATTATTATCCTTAAATATACATTACAATCCTGCAGTATCTCAAGTAATAGATAATGTCTCAAATGCTAGATTTTGGTATATAATGATTAGTTGGCTCTTTATAATCTTGCAATTCTTCCTGGATTTTGTTTTTCTGCTTCCTGAAACTTGTTATCCTTTGTGCTTTTCAGGCAGCAGGTATTCCAAAGAAGCTTGCCCCTACCATTGGCATTGCAGTTGATCACCGCCGCAAGAACCGATCTCTGGAGGGTCTTCAAGCTAATGTTCAGAGGCTGAAGACTTACAAGGCTAAATTGGTTGTCTTCCCAAGACGTGCCTGCAAATTTAAGGTAAACACAAATTTAGAACCTTTTATTCAAGAAACCCTGTTTAGGCATTTCGATCCTTGCTTCCATGAACCATTTATTTCTAACACTGCTCTTGTCGCAGGCTGGTGATTCTAGTGCAGAGGAACTGGCAACAGCCACTCAGGTCCAAGGTCCGTACATGCCCATTGAGCGTGAGAAGCCATCTGTTGAGCTGGTGAAGGTTACAGATGACATGAAATCATTTAAAGCTTATGCAAAACTGCGTGTTGAACGGATGAACCAGTGTCAAGTTGGTGCAAGGATGAAGAAGGCTGCAGAGGCCGAGAAGGAAGACAAGAAGTAGTGAGTTGCGACTAGTTAGCCTTTGCAACTGTTGGCATGGACCTTCCAAATTTGAGTTCATTCTTATAGGTAGTCTTTCTAATTTACCATATCAAACCTCTTGAAATCATTCGGGATGTATATCTACTATATTTACATCTATCTGGTTAAAATTCATTTTTGGGGGATTGTCTGTGTTCTAAGGAGTTGTTTTTCATAGGTGGGGGGGGGGGTGGTCCTGTGGTATGTAGGTTTGGATGAAGATTTAATTTTCTTTGGCATGCAAGTTTTGTTCAAATGCTTTTCTTTCATGCCATAAAATTCTGCAATGGGCAGGGGAGTGCACCTGGTTTGCGCTTGAGGAACTGGTTTATTTGCCAGGGGTCGTCTATGAAAGTTTCAAAACCAAGATTTTGTCCATGTTTTTGTCATAAGTTTTGACAATTAGGGATGAAATCCACTCTGGGTCTAGTGCGCTTTGACTAGAGGGGATTTTCCCTTCAACTTCAAGTCCACTTTGCCATCAATGCCTTTTCTTTGAAAAATGGTGCCATGTCACCACCACTTCTAAAATTCGTTTTTTGGAAAATGCTTGATGTTTGGTTAATGATTATTTTTTCAGATCATGCCTTGTGCCTTGGAAATTTTGGAAAGTGTGGTAAAAAATGCCCTTTTTATTTAGTGTTTTTTCAATTTTTTTACTGTTGTTAGCAACAGTATGCTGACATGGCATTTAAAAATGCTTATCGGGCAGCAACAGTAAGTCAGCAATGGTACCAAATAGAAAACCCAGAAAAAATGTTTTTGGAGAAAACGTGCTTTATGAAGAAATGCCTCTCAGAAAACGGCATTGGTTCCAACTTCCAAACACTGCGTTAATTTGTGACACTCCAAACGAAAAGGGCAATCGATTGATGCGATAAACCCTCTTTTTTCTTAAATTGTTTTATTATTAAATTACATAAAATAAAATAAATAAAATCATGGAAATCGATAAACCCTTGTTCATTGACTCGGCGACCTTTCTCTTATCTGGCAAGCTCTGATTTGTAGCAAGATAACCATTTGTTGAATGCTGATAATGGTGTTTTAGCAAGTTCTGCTCAATTCTTTTCAACATCTGATGATGGTGTTTTCCGTTGACAATCCTTGATAACGACCTTAGGATATACTATTCTTGTCGACGGACAATCTGTTTGATAACTTGCAAACACGACTTCTCTCCTCCAGGAGCTTCGTTAGGCAAACATTTCAAGTTTAACCATCTGGCTTTTTCTATGAAGTAAAAGAGAGATAAGCTGTCTGCCATTAGTGATGAATTCTTCGATTTCTACAATGATTCAGTACCTTCAACTTTGTAATGAGAGATGAAGCAGTATACATTTTGAAGCTCTAAGAAAAGGCTTTGATGCTTGATGACAAAACCGCCTCAGTCGTTCATGCTTGATGTTTGGTTAGCCATTTAATATTCATCCAAACTTATTTTACATAATCTATTGTTAGATCAATGAGATTAATGTATCATTTAATCCATCTAGAGCTTTTTTTTTTTTTTTTTTACAATTTTTGGATTTTTCTATTTTTTGGGAAAATCCATAGATTTAAGAAGCTTGAACCATTATGGTAATTTGATTTACATAAGATGGGTCTATCATGATTTTCTTGTTACGGAAGAACTATAAGATGGATTTATCAATGATCTATCAAATTCATTCATCTCACAAGTCACAACAATTTAATGTTTCTTGAAATGAATCTTTATTAGATTGGAACCTCAAACATTGTTTGATGTATATTTTCTCCAAAAAAAAAATTACTTGATGTATTATTAGTAAAATTATTGTATGATATCTACATCTTCTATACTCCCCATGTTATTGATTATAGTATGCTATTATAGTTTGCATTTCTTATTATCATAGTTATTTCAACCTTAGATTTAGTGGTTACTGATGTATTTGGGAGATTTGTAAGAGTTCTCTCAATGTATCAATGTATATCATATCTTTTCACCATATCCATTCGTATTCAAACTGTATCTTGGCATGGATTTGTATCTAAGCTTACCAATATGACACGTTATATTAATATTTTGAACCTTAACTCTTTCTCATATAAGGTAGGGACCATATCATCTTTGATGGGACTCTTTCATCCTCTCGGGTTGGGGCTGGTCCAGTAGTGAGAGACTATAATAATGGGTCATTGATAGTCACCTGTTTTATGGTTTTTGAAGTGTTTCCCTGTGGAAAATGAAGCTTTAGCATTAAAATAAATTTTGAAGCAAGCTCTAGAGTTTGAATTTCACTTACTGTGATTCAGTCATTGGTGGAGACTTTTAACGTATTCATTGGCATATTCTTAACTACATTGTGGATTGCATGCTGTTAGTGAATCAAATCCCCCATTGCTTAGTTCAATTTATCAAAAAAAACCAGGCGAACAAGTGGCCCATGTTTTGGCTAAGCAAGTTCTTCAAATAAGCTCTACTTTGGTCTGTGGTACCTTTGATATCTTCTTTTTAGAAAGGCTGTACTCTGAGTAGTTTAATTGAATAAATTGCCACAAACTGAGGGGGACTTTGGAGTTATTAGTGGTGCCTATCACCAAATACAAAAAAAAAAAAAAAAAAAAAACTCTAAACTATTGATCCTATCAATACCCTAGGACCATTCTATTAGATAGTTTTGTATGCCCTTAGCTTCAATCAAGATGATGTACTTTATGAGTTTATTGTAAATGAATAAAATTGCATATTTGATTCATTTTCCCTTGGTATGTTTCTGTGAAATACCCTTAAACTGAACACTTAATGAGATTTGTGTTAGTTTAGAATGTTCACAGCCAGTGGGTCGGTCTGGGGAGACCTATCCTGACAAGGCTGACATTGTGGTGTCACCAAATCGGTTGGGGTGGCCTGTCTCAGCTATCGGGGTGAGACCTTAGGCACATACAATGTAGGATTAATTGAATTTATGAACTGGACCAGATTTCCAGTATTGCCCTGGACCTTGGAGATTGATGGGCAAAATTGGAAAGTTACACTTGATTCCTAGACTCGATTATGATACTGCACTAGGTGTCGGATTGGGTTGTCTTTGATATACCAATCAGTGAGATCCTTAGCGGGGATCAAAACCTGGGTATGTTGGGACAGTCTGAGAATTCTTTTGAGTGGGTGATCATAGTGACAGTATTAGCCCCTTTGTCAGACAAAGGTAATGATCGGAGATGCACTCTCACTGATGGAAACCTAGACTGCAGGCAGCCGATTTCAATCGTTGAGATTTGTTTTGCAAAATATATTTTATATGAGATATAAAAGTATATATATTATGGTTTCGAAATGATATGCAAAAGGTTTTAATTCCCAGGATCCATATAAGTAGAGAGTGCAACACTGTTCCTTGTAGTCGAGGGAGAGGTCCTCTCTTGTCGGGTAGTGTATGATCATTATGGGCTGAGAGGTTAAGTGCAAGACCATTGAGGATAATACCTGATGGGCTAATCTTGCATCTGCCCACAGTCCCTGGGTGTTACAAGGTGGCTTGGCCCAAGGACCACTTAAGGTAAGTGTTGGGCCCATAGAGCCCATGAGATGGGTTTCAGGGGGTGCACTGTCCATAACAGTGTATTCGGCCAGGCCTCGTAACAAAGGCTGGGCCGAACCCATGTGGCTGATGTGTAGATCAATGTTTGGGTCCCATGCCATACAAGGAAGCCCAACTGGGCAGCAGTTTGGAAGGCTAAGTGAATATATAACCTTAAATGGGCCTTAAGCCCATTTCGAACTAGGTTGGTTTGACCAGTCAATTAAAAATGGGCGAATTATGAGATGGATCAACTGATAGGATTGGGCCCATACCTTATCCACTTAGAGAGTCCAAGATCTA
The DNA here is from genome assembly GCF_056320005.1 of Nelumbo lutea. Taxonomy (NCBI): domain Eukaryota; kingdom Viridiplantae; phylum Streptophyta; class Magnoliopsida; order Proteales; family Nelumbonaceae; genus Nelumbo; species Nelumbo lutea. The sequence continues at coordinate 90,572,163 of NC_142685.1, read as the reverse complement.
AATAAGATTTAGATATGGAAGCCTCCTAATTAGATTAGGAGATGGCTGATCTGATCTGCAGATAAGATAAGGGTTATCCCTTATCACTTAAAGGGACTTTTAATCCAAATATGATTTGGATCAGTAACTCCTAATGGGATTAAGAGCTGATCCCTTTAAGTCTATAAAAGGAGGAGGGGGCGACAGCCTTTTGACATGCAACCAACACATTCTTGTCTTCAGAGCTGAAATCACAAGAAGAGAGAATTCTGCACCCTGCGAATACTCTCTTGCCGCCTTCTTTCTGTAGCCACCGCCTCCAACAGTTCGATCTCCTACTCTCTATAGGAGTAATCAAAATTTGATCTTGATACCAATCTTTTGGGGAAAAGATTGATTGGAGCCATATTCACAAGCCTTCCTGTTTATTCTTGCGAAGGGACAAGTTCTTTTGGAAGAACACTGTTGATTCTGCTCCATCCTACACTGCGCCATCTTCAGTGGGAGCAGATTTTGGATCCTTCCTTGGACGTGAACACCTCAATTGGGAGATACTGTTTCTCTGTATCAGGTACATCCTCCCTCTTACTCCTTTTGATTCAGATCTAGTTTGGTTAATGGTTCAAGATTGATCCTTGAAAAATGTGTTTTTCTAAAATAGGGAATTCGATTCCCTACAAAGATGGGAGAAATTTTTGAAATTCACCCCCTTATTCTGCATTCTTTGGTGTCCATGTGATGGATATCCTATCCCTTCAGTGGTATCAGAGCCATGATTCAAATCTTGAACCAATTTGTTTCAGATCTTAACTTGCGCAAATGGGCAGAAGGCGTTCTACCCGATTTGCGTAAATATGGGTTTTGGAAAATTTGTTCCCAAAATTGATGGGCAAATAATCTAAAATTAATTTTATATAAATCTAATTATTGTTTAGAATAGTTTTTTATGATTTTCTTGATTTATGGGCTGTTTATACAAGAGGAGATCGTTTTCTTGGTTTGAGTAGGGAACTTGCAAGATTTGCAGTTTCTTGATTTATTTATTACTTTTAGTCTGTAAATATTTTTTTTAGACTGAATGTATAGGTATTCGATATGATGTAATCATTAATAGAGTTAGGATTTCTATTTATTTTATTTTTGGATCAAGGATGGCAGCGCAGAAAGAGAGATTTCGCAGAGAAGAAGATTTCGCAGATGGGAGAAATACAATTTGTGATTTGCAGTTTATGAAACTGCAAACTGTGATCTAACCTCTATTTTGCAGGATGGATTGTGCGAACAACCCTATTTGACTGATTCTTGTTTTTGCTTTATCAGTTCTTTAATTTCAGATTATTTTCTTGAATTAAAAATTTAATTAAAGATCAAACCCTAGACCCATTCGAACCAAGAATTGGTTCAAACTGTTTGGACCAAATATAGGGTTTAATCAAGACTGAAAGTCTGCCCTAATTTTCCCACTAATGGGCATGAGGATTGATATTTAATTAAATGGTTAGTTTGACCCAACATGTAAAGGCCTAGTTTTAAATAGTTAAAACTGCCAAAAGCCCACTTCAAAGGTTAAAGCTATATGAGCCGAACTGGGTAACCTTAATTCAGCCCATATATCTAGATAATATTAATGGTTAATATTATGGATTTAAAACGGGCTTCCAATGGGCCTTATAGATGATTAATTGATTGGATCAATTTATCCCTGCATGAGATGTATGGATGTGTGATGTGCTGCATACATGGGCCATAAGTGCTTGGCCCATGCTCAATCGGCAGTGGCTCTTGCGCACACCATGGCTAAATGCACATCATTGCCATGGTGTCTCTTTTGGTCATTGGACCATCAGTGGTGGGCCCCACACCTCATCAAGAGGTTACGTGCGGAATCGTAGCCGATTAAGGCCAACTGAAATCTGACTTTATGAAAGTCAGTGGGAGCCACTTTGGTTTGACCTAAATCAAACTAGGGTGTAATAACTGTTCCCTCCAGCTAATATGAGTGCATGTGATAGGGAGATTCATATGATAAACTCTTTAAAGGCCTTCCGTCATTAGCATGAGGATGGGTCCTTCAGTAATGAGGAAACGCACCAGAAAATGGGCTATCCATTTGCTGTTGGGCTTGTCTGAGTGTTTCATAAGATGGTAGGGGCGTCAAAGACTGATGTGGGAGGGGCTTCACCAGAAAATGGGAACTCTCTCACGGTACCTTGGTAGGGTTGAGACCTTCAAAGCTCGTCTAGTGACGAAAGGGTACACTCAGAAAGAGGTCATCGATTATGAGGAAACCTTTTCACCTGTGGCCATGCTTAAATCCATTAGGATCCTGCTAGCTGTAGCAGCATACCATGATTATGAGATTTGGCAGATGGATGTCAAAACTGCATTCCTGAATGGAGATCTTACTGAAGATATCTATATGCAACAACCGCAAGGCTTCATTGCTGCAGGTCAGGAAAACATGGTATGTAAACTTAATAGATCCATTTATGGACTTAAGCAAGCTTCTAGAAGTTGGAACATCCGTTTTGATTCTGCCATCAAATCGTTTGACTTCAAGCAGAATCTGGATGAATCTTGTGTCTATAGGAAGTACAGTGGAGATAAAGTTACCTTCTTGGTTCTATATGTAGATGACATTCTACTCATTGGGAATGATGTAGGAATGTTAACTACGGTGAAAGTATGGCTTTCATAGCAATTCTCCATGAAAGATCTTGGAGAAGCCTCTTATATACTGGGTCTTCGACTCTATAGAGATAGATCGAAGCGGATAATAGGATTATCCCAATCTTCTTACATTGACAAAATAGTCAAAAGATACAGCATGGAGAACTCCAAGAAAGGAAATGTTCCTTTTAGGCACAGAGTCACTCTCTCCAAGAAGATGTATCCCAAGACTTCTGAGGAGATTGATGGCATGAAAGATGTTCCCTATGCCTCTGCCGTAGGAAGCATCATGTATGCCATGCTGTGCACTCGTCCTGACATTGCTCAGGCAGTGAGTGTAGTAAGTAGATTTCAGGCCAACCCAGGGCAGGAGCACTGGACTGCTGTGAAAAACATATTTAAGTACCTCCGAAGGACAAAAGAGTTTTGTCTAGTATTGATGGTAGTTTACTACAGATCCAAGGGTATACAGATGCCGATTTCTAGTCGAATCCATATGATAAAAAGTCTACATTTGGATATGTTTTCACAATAGGATTGTGTGCTGTTTGCTGGAAAAGCAGCAAACAGGGGTCCACTACAGACTCCGCGACCGAGGCTGAATACATTGCCGCAAGTGAGGCTGCCAAAGAAGCTGTGTGGATGTAGAAGTTCGTTTACGAGTTGGGAGTAGTTCCGTCCAGCACATCACCCATCCCATTGTTGTGCAACAACAATGGAGCCATTGCTCAGGCTAAGGAGCCACGAGCCCACTCGAAGTCGAAGCACATCGAGAGGAAGTACCACGTACTGCGAAAGATTGTTGCTAGAGGGGACGTCCTGATTTAGAAAGTAGCGTCAGCGAAAAATGTAGCAGACCCATTGACAAAGCCACTATCACAAAAAGTGTTTGAGAAACACGTGGAAAGCATGGGACTCCTGCTAGTACCTGATTGGACCTAAGTGCAAGTGGGAGCTGTTAGACAGTTTTGTATGCCCTTAGCTTCAATCAAGATGATGTACTTTATGAGTTTATTGTACATGAATAAAAGTTTATATTTGATTCATGTTCCCTTGGTATGTTTCTGTGTAATACCCTTAAACTGAACACTTAATGAGGTTCATGTTAGTTTAGAATGTTCACAGCTAGTGGGTCGGTCTGGGAGACCTATCCTGACAAGGCTGACACTGTGGTGCCACCAAGTCGGTTGGGGTGGCCTGTCTCAGCTGCCAGGGTGAGACCCTAGGCACATACAATGTAGGATTAATTGAATCTATGAACTGGACCAGATTTCCAGTATTGCCCTAGACCTTGGAGATTGATGGGCAAAACTAGGTGTCGGATTGGGCTGTCTTTGATATACCAATCAGTGAGATCCTTAGCGGGGGTTAAAACCTAGGTATGTTGGGACAATTTGAGAATTTATTTGAGTGGGTGATCATAGTGACAGGATCAGCCCCTTTGTTGGATAAAGGTAATGATCGGGGATGCACTTTCACTGATGGAAACCTAGACTGCCGGAAACCGATTTCAATCGTTGAGATTTATTGTGCAAAATATATTTTATATGAGATATAAAAGTATATATATTATGGTTTCGAAATGATTTGCAAAAGGTTTTAACTCCCGGGATCCATATAAGTAGAGAGTGCAACACTGTTCCTTGCAGCCTAGGGAGAGGTTCTATCTTGTCGGGCAGTGTATGATCATTATGGGTTGAGAGGTTAAGTGTAAGATCATTGAGGATAATACCTGATGGGCTAATCTTGCATCTGCCCATAGTCCCTGGGTGTTACAAGGTGGCTTGGCCCAGGGACCACTTAGGGTAAGTGTTGGGCCCATAGAGCTCATGAGATGGTTTTCAGGGGGTGCACTGTCCATAACAGTGTATTCGGCCAGACCTTGTAACAAAGGATGGGCCGAACCTATGTGGCTGATGTGTAGATCAATGTTTGGGTCCCACACCATACAAGGAAGCCCAATTGGGCAGCAGTTTGGAAGGCTAAGTGAATACATAACCTTAAATGGGCCTTAAGCCCATTTCGAACTGGGCCGGTTTGACCAGTCAATTAAAAAGGGGCGAATTCTGAGATGGATCAGCTGTTAGGATTGAGCCCAGACCTTATCCACTTAGAGAGTCCAAGATCTAAATAAGATTTAGATCTGGAAGCCTCCTAATTAGATTAGGAGATGGCTGATATGATCTGCAGATAAGATAAGGGTTATCCCTTATCACTTAAAGGGACTTTTAATCCAAATATGATTTGGATCAATAACTCCTAATGGGATTAAGAGCTGATCTCTTTAAATCTATAAAAGGAGGAGGGGGCGGCAGCCTTTTGACATGCAACCAACACATTCTTGTCTTCAGAGCTGAAATCACAAGAAGAGAGAATTCTGCACCCTGCGAATACTCTCTTGTCGCCTTCTTCCTATAGCCGCTGCCTCCAGCAGTTCGATCTCCTACTCTCTACAGGAGTAATCAAGATTTGATCTTGATACCAATCTTTTGGGGAAAAGATTGATTGGAGCTATATTCACAAGCCTTCCTGTTGATTCTTGCGAAGGTTCAAGTTCTTTTGGAAGAACACTGCTGATTCTGCTCCATCCTGCACTACGCCATTTTCAGTGGGAGCAGATTTTGGATCATTCTTTTGACGTGAACACCTCTATCGGGAGATACTGTTTCTCTGTATCAGGTACATCCTCCCTCTTACTCCTTTTGGTTCAAATCTGGTTTGATTAATGGTTCAAGATTGATCATTGAAAAATGTGTTTTTCTAAAATAGGGAATTCGATTCCCTACATAGATGGGAGAAATTTTTGAAATTTGCCCCCTTATTCTACATTCTTTGGGCGTCCATATGATGGATATCCTATCCCTTCACATTCATCTCTTGGTTATGAGTCTTACGCCCTCCTATAATCTCTAAAGGTTGAGTAGGCTAGTGGGACCATTAGTAGTTGTGAGCCACATGCATGTAAACTTAGTTTTCTTAGGGAGGCTCCAAAACCAAGGCCTGCTTTTTTTTTTTTTTTTTTGTCTTCCTGGTCTAAATCAGCCAAACATAATAGCATTCCACAAAACCAGGTTAGGGGATAAAATTCAGTTTAAGACATGAATTGAGCTACCTAAAGAACCAAAATCTGTGGGCGTTAGATGAGTAAACTTTCGATAAGGGTACTACCAGATGCAGAAAATCCAAAATTTTAGGGCATGCAACTACTTTCATAAATTCAAACATTCTTCTTCTTCTTTGGTAAAATAGACATTTCATTAAAGAGATACAACCATACAAGAAAGAAAACTAATGAGTGATAACAAACCTACAACCACACTATACTAACCTACAAAGTATAGCAACAAACACAACCAATTCTTTGGTAAGATGTAACATACCTAAGCAATTCATCTAAAACCAAGCAGGAATGAGACCAAATGTTTCATAATGGGAGAAGGAGCAACCCCACTGTGCTACTATGTGGGATAGAACTCCTCAAAACAAAGGTGAAAGAAATCGAAACACCATGAGTTGAAGCAACTTTAGCGCATGCTAAATACAAGAAAAGATTTCTATGGGCAATTAAAACCTACATTCTTATCATGAATGAAATTGATATTCAGTGTTTAGAAAAATGGATTAGACCAACCGGTTGGACCGATTGAATCATGATCAGGCCCTTGGCTGGTTTGGTCGTGACCCCCAAAGCTGCATTGGGCAAAAATAGGCCAAAAATGTTGACCCATATGGTTGAATCAGAAAATTGATGACATACTGACATGGTCTCAGTTTTGGAAAATTGTTCATTTTTTTTTTTTTTAAATTTAGCACATAAATGCAAACTTCTAAAAGCCATAACTTTGGGCTTGAATGTCCAATTGGTGTGATTTTTATTATTATGGGTAGTTTTTTGAGATCTACATGTTTTCACTTTGCCCCACTGTTTTTGCTAAAACACCTTTCTTTTGCGTCAAATAAGAAATTTTTAATATAAAAAATTAAAACAAATAAAGAAATATATGTAATAGAAGAATATAATTATATATTTTGAATATATACATATAATTAATTATTATTATTATTATGCATATAATTGTATATCATATAATTGTGCATATTATATAATATATAATATTTATTATATAAATTATATTACAATATATTATATATATATTCGACTGATAGTATGCTTTTTACAATATAGGCATGTATTATTTTCCTCCAGAAAAAAAAAAAAAATCCGTGGCACAAGCATTTAAAACAGAAATTGGTGAAAACTAATTAGGAACCAAACTCTCAATCAAGATCAAGCGGTAACCTATAGCAGCTATCTTCAGTCAAAGATTTCACATGCAATCTCAACCGAACCCAATTCACAAAACAAGGGAACCAAATAAGTATAAACATTTGTGTCCAATATCAAACTCTATAGCTTCATAAATAAAACATGCGTTTTCAATGCAAGTGTAGTCAAGATGTTGAGATGGAGTAATGGTGAGCACTCGATACAACAACCGTTCCATGAGCTTGATACAAGGTTTTTAATTTGGAGTAAAATGAAACAAGGATATTCATCTTGGTAATTATCAATTTCAGTGATTGTTGGGAGTTTAATATCCTTTGGGAAATAATAGAAAAAGAAGAAAAAGTGGTTGTTAAGAGTATCCATAAGAGGAGTCCAGATTTCCTACTCGCGACACTCTACCCACACCTACCCACATAATATCGCAGTCACACATGGGGGACATCTCTTACATGTCATTACGCATGGAGGTACTGTTTGTGGGCAGGCCTAGGTAGAGTTCTCGTGGGTAGGAGATTTGGAGTCCCATAAAGGATGATTTGATGAGAAACTAAAAGTTTTCTAAAAAGTTTGGACCATTTCTCAATTTGTGCATTTCATCATTGGGCTGGGGCCATTTTAATTTTCTCTGTATCATTCCAAATTTATTAGATGTATTCGAAGAGACAACATACAACCGATCAACTCACTTGTGTGTAATCGTTGCCCAGGGGCCATGTTATTCTTTTCTGTATCGTTCCAATTTTATTGATGTCTCCAAAGAGACATGCTATGGTTGTTTTGCTCAATTTATTAAATAGAGCTATATGACTAATTTATCGACATGGGACTTGTCTTCTAGGTTCCATGGGCTCATATTGAAAGAATAAAGATACAAAAACATATGATGGTTTAAAATATTATTAAAATAGCATGCAAAACATGGGAATAAAATAGACAAAATAGCTTAACAAGTTAGAAATGAAGGGTTTGAGGTTCAAATAGGGGTGGAAGTTGGGTTCCAAGTTGTAGAATTTACACTTTTTTGGGCCTGGGCTTTCAAGTCAATCCTTAAAATTGCATCTCAACATGGAACTTGAGGATTCTGCATGAATTGACTTACTATACTAATTGCAAAAGATATATATGGCCAAGTAATGGTTAGATAATTCAACTTTCCTACCAATCTCTAATACCTTTTTGGGTCATCAAACTCCTTACTTACATCATTACTTTGACTGGACATTTAGTTCCATGGGTATTTCAACTGGTTTGGCTCCCAACAAACCCGTATCATCCAATAAATTAAGAACATAATTTCGTTGCACAGATTAATACCGTGCTTAGACCTTGCTACCTTTATCCCCATGAAGTATTTTAACTTCCCTAGGTCTTTTGTTTGGAAGTGATCATACAAGATTGTCTTCAACTTGTCAATTCCCAACCTGTCACTACCTGTAATGACAATGCCATCTACATATACCACCAATAAAATCTTCTCAACAAGGAATAATAGTTGAATACTAAATGATTAACTTGACACTGTCTCATGCCAAACTCTTTCACCACTTCACCGAATCTACTAAACCATGCATGTGGAGTCTATTTAAGTCTATAAATAGCCTTCTTAAGTCTGTACACCTTACCATTCTCCCTCTGAGCAATAAATCCTAGTGGTTTCTCCATGTGAATCTCCTTAAGAAGGTAACTATGTGAAAAAGCATTCTTGATGTCAAGTTGAAATAGAGGACAATCATACATAGTAGCTAATGAAATCAAAACACGAATTTAATTGATCTTAGCCACAAGAGAGGTCTCTGTATAGTCCATGGCTCCATGTCATATAGCTATGAATACCCTTTTACCACCAACCGAATCTTCAACTACTTAACACTACCATATGGGAAATACTTGACAATGTACACCCATTTACAACCCACAACATGTTTTCCAAGAGGAAGAGTGGCGAAATCTCATGTATGATTATGATCTGAAGTACAAAGTTCTTCCATTGCTTGGAGCCACCCTAAGGAGGTAAGGGCTTCTTGGACATTCTTAGGAATAGAAAAAGAAGATAACAAATAAACAAACTACTGATGGGAGGTAGAAAGGTGAGATACCAAAACATAATTGGAAATGGGATGACGAGTGCAATTATGCTTACCTTTCCGCAAAGCAATGGGAAAGTCAACGTCGGAGAGAGGGGTAAAGTTAATGTTGAAACAACTGCCTGATTTGTTGACAATGAAGAGATTGGAGGAGGAGCTAATGCCTGTTAATGCGTATACACTTGTTTGATAGATGATCAAGAATTGGGATTATAACATTTATACCCCTTCTAGTTCTAGAATAGTAAAGAAAAACATACTTAGTGGATTGTGCATCTAGCTTGTCCATTCTGGGCCCACAAATATGAGCAAAGCACACATGCCCAACAATCCTAGGAGTGAGAGGGAAAGGAGACAAAGAGGGAAACAAGACAGAGAAGGGAGAATTACCTTCAAGAATAGACATGTGCATTTGATTAATCAGAAAGCAAGATGAAAGTAAAACATTACTCAAAAAATGTTTGGGGACATTCATACGGTGTAAAGGGGATCAAGTAGTTTCCAAGAGGTGGCGATTCTTTCTTTTAAAAACCCCATTTTTCTGAGGGGTGTAAGTGCATGAGGTTTGATGAATAATACCATATTGTTCCAAATATTGTTAAAAAGGTGTATAAAAATATTCTCAGCCATAATTAGAATGAGGGATTTTAATATGCACATCAAATTGAGTATGAATTTCATCATGTAACTTTTGGAAAATAGAAAACACTTTACTCCATTATCTCATAAGATAAAGCCATGTCATCATTGAATAATCATTAACAAAAATTTAAAAATATTTATAACCATTGTATGACACTATTTTATTTGAATCCCAAATATTTGAATGGATCAAAGAAAAAGGACTCAACAAACAAATATCACTTATAGACCTAAAGGGAACACGATGGTGTTTTCCATATTGACACAAATCACATTCCAAAGTAGAAAGAATACCCAGAGATGGAACAAGTAGCTTGAGAGCTTTAAAAAAAAGATGACCAAGCTGACCTTGTCACTAAAGAGGAGAAAGAGATGACTGAAGAGTTGTCGAAGAACCACCACCATCAAGGTAATACAACCCACCAAATTCTTGCCTTTCACCGGTCTTCATTCCCATCTTAAGATCCTAAAAAACATAAGGGTAAAAAGTGATGGAGCAATTAAGAGACTTGGTCTGATAGACATAAGGTTAAAAGGAAATTTGGGAACATATAAAACTAAGGACAAGGGTAGATTAACATTACCAACACCATAAATAGAAGATGTGGATCCATTAGCAAGGGTATCTGCATTTGAGATAGGGACTAAGAAAGAGAAGAAAACACACCTAGAGTCCCAACCATGTAATTGAAAGCTATAAAAGCGATAATCCAATGGGATGAGGGTTTGGATGCCAAACAAGTCATACTTGAGTGGGCAAGGGTATTTGTATTTTGTTATGATGTAGCATGAAGAAACCACTAATAGTCATCATGTAGAACACTCATCTTCTCTATACCAAAGACATCTGTAGGTGAAGGTGTAATATCACTTTGTTGAATTTCATTTCTCGTACCACCACCACTAACTACAACATAATTGGCCCAGGTAGAGGGTGACCCATGTAAGTCGTAACAAAAATTGATAGTATGCCCCTCCATACCACAGTTTGTACACCTCACACCATTGCCACATCCTCTTTCACGTGCTCTCCTTGAATCCCAACCTCCAAAACATCCACCACCACGATTGACCATAGGCCCATTACTACCATCACAAGTTGGCTGATTTCCTCGAGCTCCTCCTCTACCACCACGACCTCCACATGTAGTTGTTGCAAAGGTAGACCTATCAATCGTAGTAGGATGCTCTGGAGATCTAATAGAAATCCTCTGGAGATGAGAAAACACTTCCTCTATAGAGGGAAGAGTAGATCCACCTAGTATCTGTGCTCTTACTAGTTCATATTTATCCTTCAACCTTACTAGAAATCTAGTTACATCAAGCTATTTTCTTTGTTATTGCTGAACTTTGACATTGGATATAAGGGGATGATAAACATTCAATTTATTTTGAAGATTCCTCATACTAGCATAATACTCCTTAAGACTTTGGTTGTCTTGTTACAGATTAAAATACTCCTAGTAAAGCTGATATACTTTGCTAGTGTTGTTTTGTCCAGAGTAAAACTTTTTTGTGTGATCCTAAATCTCCTTGGCTATATCTAATAACATGAAATTCACACTAATCTTTGGTTCCATACTGTTCAACAACATAGTGTCTTTTTTTGTTCTCACTCATTGTAATCTTGAGAATCAACTAAGGGTTTTTCCTCTTTCACATACTTCACCATTTTCACTTCCATAGATTTAACCCAAGGTACATACTTCTCACCATTACACTTAATAGTAATCATCTACACACTAACACAATAAGGGGAAATCATAACACTAGATTTATGCTCACTATTGTCTCCCATTTCCGCCATAAAAAAAAATTCCACTCATTAGTACTTTACACCGCTATTACTTGTTAACCACCACACTACACATGTTTTTTTTCTTAACCCTAATTGCATCCCTGTTGTTTTAGCACCATAGAAGATAACCGAATGCACCAAAATAAATCAGTCTTGCACTGATTTGATCATCACACCACCTGAATGAGCCCTATTGGACCCATCGATTAGAGGGTTTCTACAAACCATATGAAGCGAGCACCACACAACCAACTAGAGGCATGAAGGTCTCCAAAAGGGAAAAACAAAAACTCCTTTTCAGCCTTTTTGTGAAACTCCAAGGGATCGATGATATCTTTGTAGAGATCTAGAGAAGAGGAATAACTAGGAAATCTGTCTTGGTTTTAATCCTAGATTAGTAGAGAATAAAGATAGAAGAAAGAGAGAAAAGAGAGAAAGAAGAGAAGAAGAAGGAGAAAACCAGTTCGATCTAGAGAAGTTTTCTCTTGGCTAGATTGTATTTATATGTTTTTGATTAAGTACATTAAGACTCTTATGCCTCTAATTAAGTATGGGGCATATAACTTAAACTTGAACATAATAGACATTATATCACAGTAATAATATATACTAAAAAGAAAAAACTACCCCTATATAGTCGACTCTAACAGAAACTGTTATATAGGATTTTAAAAATTTGACTCTTCATTACTGAATTAAAAAACTTTTCACCGATAACCAACAACATAACAACAACCAGCTTTCCTTGTGTTCTTACTCTTAAAATCAAATAGGCTTGCTTAATTTGTTCGCAACAACAGAGAAAATGAGGTTGTTTATCATCTTCGCCATTTGTTTCCTTGCATTGCTTATGGTGTCGACATCATTTTCAGAGGGTTCACTATTGCCACTGCTAGATCGTCTAGGAAGTCTCTTGTTAGACTTCTAGGTAGATGGTTTCTTGAATCCATTCAGAGTATTGGAACATATTCCCTTGAAATCGACAGGGACGGATTAGCCATTTCTCCTGATAAGGTTGACTGGAAAGAGACACTCAACACTCACTTTATCATGCTCGATGTTCCTAGTTTGAAGAAGAAAGAACTGAAGTAGAGGTGAAAGAGAACAGGGTTTTGAGGGTGAGTGGAGAGAGAAAGAAGGAAGAGGAGAAGAAAGGAGACCTATGGCACCAAGTGGAATGATGTCATGGAAGGTTTTGAAGGTAGTTCTGACTACAGGAGAACGTGGACTTGGAGTTGGTAAAGGCCAAGCTAGAGGATGGAGTCCTTATAATCACCTTAGCCAAGCTATCCCTAAACCAGATCAAGGGCCCTAGAGTGGTCGGAACTGAAGGTGGTGAAGAGAAGCAAGGTATGTTGAGTGAAGATTGTTAGACAATGTATGCTCTTAGCTCTAATTAGATTGATGTACATAAATATTTAGATGTAAATAAGTAAAGTACATTACTGTTTCATGTTAATGATGGCATGTTTTATGTGCATTACGCCTTAAATTATACCCTTATGAGACTTGGGTTAGTTTAAAATGTTCTTAGCCATTGGATAGACTTGAGGAGTTTATCCTAATAAGGTTAATACTGTTGTGCTGCCAAATAGTTGGGGTAGCTTGTCTTATCTACTAAGGTTAGACCCCAAGCACAGACAGTGGGTGTTTGGAAGAAACACTGAACCCGAACCAATTTCCAATTATGCCTTGGACCTTGGAGATAGATGGGGAAAATTGAAAAGTTACACATAACCCAAACTTGATTATGATACTGTGCTAAGTAGTGGACTGGGCTGCCTTTGATGTGCCAACCAATGAGATCCATCATGGGTCAAAATATTTGGGCATTCTGGGGCAATTTGGGAAATTACTTGAGTGGGTGATCATGATGATAGGATCAACCCCTTTGTGAAATAAAGTAAATATCAGGGTTGATACTCCAATGGAAACCTAAACTATCGGTAGTGGGTTTTATTTGTGTTTGAAATCTAGTTTTACAAAATATATTTATACATTATATTAATATTTTATGAAAACAGCTTTGCAAAAGGTTTTAATATTTGGATCCAACCAATCAAAAAGTGTGACACTACACCTTGCAAATAGGGGAGAGGTCCTTTCCTATCAAGCAGTGTTCTGATGATTATGGACTAAAAGGTTAAGTGTAAGAGACCATTACAGGGCTGGTTATTAGATGGGCTTTATCTCACATAAGTCCATTATCCTTGGGCCTTCATAAGGTGACTGAATCCAATGATCATCTAGGTGTAAATGTTGGGCCCAGACTAAGCCCAATCTAATTAGCTCAGGGGTTCACTACCCTAAGCAGCGAATTCGGCCTAACCTCTTTTAGAGGTGGGGCTAAACCCTCATGGACTTTTGTGAGACCTTTGTGGGCTCCCATGCCATACAAAATCAGGCCCAAAGTATCCATACAACACTTAGGGATGTGAGATTTTGAAGAAAATGGGCCAAACGCCCATTGCTAATGAGATTAGTTAAATTGTCACATGACAACTTTATTTGGGTTGAATCTGGGCATGGTTTTGGGTATGAAGCACCTATCCTTTTAAGAGAATAATGCTTATCTCTTAAAAGAGTCCAGATCTAAATCATATTTGGATAATCTCCTAATTAGATTAAGAGAGTGCTCCATAAAAAGGGTATTAAGAGGAAGAGGAAGAACAAAAATGTAAAACAAAAATGACTTTTAGAAAGTGACTAAAAATGTAAAACAAAAAATGGATTAAGTGAAATAACTTAAATAATTTAATTAACATTAAAATATTTTTTAAATCAATAAAAATTAATAAAAACAATAAATCTGACAAACCTTATTTTACTAAGGTTTATAAGTAAAAAAATTATTTGATAATTTCAGTTTTTTATGTATTTGTACTTGTCATTAGAGAACCAGTAATTTTACAAACAACAATGAACTTATAAATAAGCTAAAAATGTAATGAAAGTTGTATGAACAATGATAAAACCAAAGTAGTTAAGAAAGAAAAGAAAAATTGTCATACAAAGTGAAATAAAATAAGCAAATTTTATTAGCTCCTCTTCTCACCACTAGATATTGTTAGGTTCTCACCAACTTGTCCTCTTTCAAGCGTTGGAAGAATGCTAGTGATCTACTCTTCCTATACTTTTTCATCACTATCCTATGTTGAAAACTCTTGTATCTTCTTGCCCTTTCATTGGATAACATATGCATATCAAACAAATAAATACAAGTTAATTATTAAATAAATACACACCCATTGAAATGTTCAGAACAAATTTTTGCCCATTCTCCTTTTGGACAATTGTCTTTAGTCCATGTCAGTTAAATATTATAAATTAAATTGTAATAAGATATATATATATATATATATATATATATATATATATATATATATATATATATATATATATATACCTCATATTAAGCCATTGATAACTTTAGCGTAATGTTCAAACATCTAGATTTTCCAAATTTTGGTTGTGTCCATTATCCTAATAATAATTGATGTAAATTATGTATATTAATAATTTATTTAAAAAACTGTAATTAATATCAATAGCATCTAACATCTTACCTCAAAATCTAATCCTCAACAATTTTCTTTTATTGAAGGACTTCCATTTGTATTTATTGATCCAGTAACTGAAGATTCTTTACTTGCACTATACTTGATATCAATTGGGAAAACTTTGGACATTGTGAGATCTGAATATTGACATTGCATATCATATGGAGAAACTTTGATTTAAAATACAACTGTTAATCTGATCACTACATCAATAATTTCACCCAATAATTCATCCCCATTCTCTTGTAATCATATGAAAATTTAATAAATTTCTTATGATGCGATAACATTGATAACAACATAAACAAAAACTACTACTTTAAGTGAAACATCTATAAAATGTGCTACTGGATATTTGATTAAAAATTCTGCTTATTTATAAAAAGCATAGAGGTAGCAAAACTTCTATGATTTTTTGCCTCTAATTTGATCCTAAATCTATAAAAATAAAATAAATGATTAGAAATTATAAATTATGTAATTAAAGTTACTAAAAAAATAATTACCATGCTTCAAGATAAGGATCATCAATATTACACTTGTTGCAATGTGATATTGAATCATATAATTTTTTTGCACATTTAGTACATGCAATATAATACCATCCACAATCATGTATTACCTTGCTTATGTAATTTGCAAGTATAACTAATGCACTATGCCAGTAATTAAATTATATTAAAAAACAAATACACCTTATTATTTTTTAGCTCAAACAATTATGAAATTCTCTTATTATTTTTTAAAATTCTCTCCTCCAACATTAAAGTATAATTTTTAGGTGATGATGGAGAATTTGGCCCTCTAGTGATAACATGCCACGTGACACTTTTGAGCCATATTGGGCACACGTCAAATACACCTTAGAGGAGACTCTCACACTTCGGACAACCCAGAGCTGTGTTGAAAGTCGAACCCAACGACCTAATCAGAATCGAACTATAGACATCGGCATTAAGGGAAACTTGATCACAATCGAGCTTGGGATCTTGGCGTCAAGGGTGACCTTCATCCGAGACCCGACCGACCTGACTAGGGCTAGTGGCTGACCTGCTTGACATGGCGACCGATCTCCTTCATGAGCGAGTTATTGTCCTTGACTTCTTTGGAATCATGATGCTCAACCATTAAACCTGTCTCTCCACATCGTCCACTTTGGAGTTGATCGGACAAACCTTATCCCTCTACGTGGATCATGTTTTACAGTTGAGAAATCACCTCCGAATATGGTGGACATGGCTTCCCAGAGATCTTGGACACATTACACAAAGCTCTTGGCACAATTTAGCATTCACAACTCTCTTAAACTCTTTGCTGACTTAAGCATCGGAGTGCTCGCATTGGGAGAGCATCTTGAACACTCTGATCTCTTTCTTTGCATCTCAACTAGCTGAGCTACTTATCTCGCCACCCGAGCTGTCATCCAACAAGGAGCGACCAGATTGAGCATCATCAATTGGCGTTGTTTGTGAGAACTTGCTACAAATGATTAACTTGACTGTGAGGTTGCCCCTGTAGGTTGAGCCCTGCATGCTTCCTATGAGAGTTGACAGCTAACAAACTATGAAACTGCCCTCGTAGGTCGAGCCCTCCTTGGTTCCCATGGGAGTTGATGGCCAACAAATTGTGGATCCATTCCCGTAGGTCGAGGCCTCCATGGATTCCATGGGAGATAATGGCTAGTAGTTCTCAGAGTTGGCACAATAAATCGGCGGCATCGACCTACAACCAATAGTTCACGAAATGATCAACATGATCATCAATAAATCCAAAGAAGTGGGTTGCAATACTTTGACCGAACCCCAGTCTGTGAGTTGAATCATGAGGAGAACCTATCGAAGCGACAAAGAGTGGAAGAGGTGGTCTACTTCACCAAAGATGACACACGCGGTCCATTACCCCTATGATGTTGCCCTCATATTTAAGAACATCATCCATGATTACAAGGTGAGAAGGGTCCTCGTCAACTCCAGTAGCTCAGTAGATATCTTGTCCATAGAGCCTTCGAGCAAATGAGACTGTAGAATAAAAACATCATCTGAGCCCCTGAACCAAGACCTCGGCCAACCACGCTCTGCACTGACAACCACTCACTTTTGTGAACTAGTCTACTTGATCTGCAATACCCACACCTTGGCTAAAAATCCATGAATGACCACCCGCTTTGGTGAGCTGGACAAGCTGTCTCGTGATATATGCACTGGTGAAAATCTACAAATGGAAAGCTAGACCGCTTTTATCTATATTGCTCCCTCAAGCCAACCTATTCGAAACATGTTGGCAATAGATAACCTACCCACGCTTAGCACACCTCGACTTGCTTAAACATGTACCATCGTCCTTGTCCTCATTAACAACACCCTCATTGTCATCATTCTTGTCACCCTCTCCACTATCCTCCACTTTGGTTTTGGGCTCCACATCGACCTCATCAGCCACCTTGTTGATGACCGACTTGAGGGACACTTCATAGAAGTCTATGAGTGGAGCGACTTAAGGAAGAATGGCACATTTTGAAGCCCTTCTTGAGGGTAGGAACGGTGAACTTTTCTCTTGAGGTACTTAGGCAAATGACAAAACTCCTCGATGGCTATATCCCTAGCTTGGAGAATGTCCTTAGTGTACCCTTTGCACTGCTCTTCGTGTTGACAAGTTCATTCCCACACTTGGTGGTCAAGATGGCAGTGTTCTACCTAGTTCTGCATTCAGCCCTTAGACTCTTTTAGCTCAGGTGAGCAAATCGGGCCGACGCCAAAACACCAACTGAACAAAGTCACTTTGAGCTAGAGACGTGTAGCGAACTACTCCCTTCACCGAGCTGACCTCAACTTGGGCAGACTAGGATAACTCACTTTCCGACAAACTTGAAGACATAACTTGTCAAAAAGGAAGAGACTCACTGACATGATTTTAAAAATGACTAGGTCACCTAACCAAATAACCTATGCCGAATTGCCTACACCGAGCTAAAAGTGACCACGTAGTGAACTATGCCTCCAACCTCTCATTACAAAGAAGCTTAAAAACAGTATAAATGGGACCTTGGGAGGACCCCCTATTTATAGTCAAAAGGGGCGCACAATTGACGGATGAGATGTGTTTGACGATCACCAACGACAACCTGCTTTAATTTCTAAGGGAAAATTCATGTTTTTGAATTTATGCACTCCATTTGAAATTCCAATCTATCGCATATGCCAAAAGATCAAAATCAACCAAACCAGTCACTTCAGGCCAAAAGATCTTCAGAGAACTACTCTCTTTGCTGAACCGACCTCGACTTGGGAGTAGGGGAATTGATGAAGGAGAATATGACCCTCTAGTAATAACATGCCATGTGGCACTTCCAAGCCACATTGGGCGCACCTCGGGTACACCACAGAGGAGACTCTAACACCACCTCAGACGACCTAGAGCTGCATTGGAAGTCAAACCCAATGACCTGATCAGGACTGAACTAAGGACCTCAACATTAAGGGCGACCTAACCACAACCGAGTTTGGGACCTCGGCATCAAGGGCGACTTCCCCCTCAAGAGCTAGTTGACCTGATTAGGACTAGTGGCTGATCTATTGGACGTGGCAATGGGTCTCCTTCATGAGTGAGTTATTGTCCCTGACTTTTCCAGGATCATGATGCTTGACCATTAGATCCATCTCTCCGCATCGTCCACTTTGGAGTTGATCAGATGAACCTTATCCCTCTATGTGGATCACATTTTTTTAGTTAAGAAATCACCTCTGAATATGGAAGACATGGCTTCCTAGAGATCTTGGACATGTTACACAAAGCTCCTGGTGTCCCCTCTCTCATAGAAGTGGACGTGATTTAGCATTCATAGCTCTCTTGCTTTCTTGATTTTTAGCTCTCTTAAACTCTTTGTTGACTTAGGCATCAGATTAATTGCACTGGGAGAGCATCCCGGACACTCTAATCTCTTTTGCAGCTTGGCTAGCTGACCTACTCAGCTTGCCATCCGAGCTGTCATCCAACAATGCGCAACTAGATCGTGCATATACAATTGTTGTCAATGCAATTGATCCAATACTATAAAATTGTTTAGAAAATTGCAATAATAAATTAGATATTTGAATAATAACAATAATAGAAATAATTTACAACATATACAATTCATACATTTCTAAGAAATTATTAACACATTCATGTTTCAATTTAAGTATAACTTTGTTGCACTTGTTGAGAAGAGATATGTAACACCTACATGCATATTTAAAATTAAACATTATAATATGATATAATATAACCAAGGTTTAAAGTATCGGAAATGCAATGTCTATTGGAGAGATAATTTTAAGAGACGTATCGAGATACACTTAAAATATGCATGGATACACTAAGAAACTCATATAAATCCTAAAAACATATGTTAATTACAATAAATATGAATTTTATATCACTATGAATAAGCTATTTAAACATAAAAATCCATATTTTAGTGATTTATGAAAAGTGTGAAATATTGAGACATAAATGGAAACTATTGAAAATGATGAAAGAATTAAAATGTTTGTGTATGCATACATACCATAGTATTTAAAGAATCAATATAATTTGTATTAATCTTTACCACTTTTAGAAAATAGGACCGATTGGCTTATTGGACTGGTTGGACCATGACTAGATTGGGTTGAAAATTTGCCTAAATTGCTAATCCGACTAGTCAAACTCAAAAACTAGTGAATCAATCCTGGTTTTAAAAAAACAACTTATTTTTAAATTGTTTTAGCACATTAGTGCAAACTTCTAAAGGCCATAACTTTTTTGCTCAGATGTCCTATTGCAGTGACCTTTGTTTTTATTTTGAGTAACTTTTCAATATAGGTGCCTTATAAAAAGTTGAAATCAAAATAAAAAAATATATGCTATAAAAGAATACAATTATATAATTTGAATATATTAGGAACTAATATATAATTTACAATATAATATATATAATATTACATCATCACAATTTGACCTTGGTTGAACCTCTAACCTATGAACCTCTCCCTTTTCTAGGGTTGCTTTGTGGTAGACAATGTTTTATGTATAACCTTATAGTTCATTGTCATTTTTTTCAATCAAAATCTTTAAACTATCTTTTGAAATTACAGGGTAAATTGCTACATATAACTGTGCATGGGTAAAAATAGGTTGTAATAAGTAAATCCCACCATAATTTAAATTTTGCCATCGACTTTTATTTATTGCTATTACAAAGCAAACCTTCATAGGAAATTGCCTTTGTCTAAGAACAAATGGCTAATTTGATTTAGCTGGAGTCATCACTATCATTGGGATGAAAACCTTCTTACCTACACTACTTCCTGTTATTATCTTTGTTTCTATCACTCTTCTTGATAGTTGAGTAATAATTAACCTTGTTCCATTGCACAACCTGACATTTTGATTTAAATTTGGAAGGAGAGTGATTGGAAGTCCAATTTTTAACTTAAGTTCATGATTTGGAATTCCACAAAAATTGAATGTAAATTAAGAACTTCGTTGGGAATAAATTCTCATAGTTCTCAATCAATTAAAAAATATGACTTGTTGTGTCAGCACTTAAATGGTAGGATGTAAGAATTCACTTCACACACCTTTTTATTGGTAGATACTAAAATGACCCTTTCTATCAAATAATTATGGTTTATGATGAGGGGAAATTTGGTCATCCAATTATGGCTTGCCACATGGCAGGCATGACTATTTCATGACACCTCAGCATCAGATGCGGTGGGACCTCACATGAACATATCGACTTATTCCATCGTGGATAACTCTGACCTTTCTTAACAATAGCTCAGAAAATTAGCATGCGTAATCTCCTATGTAGTCTACAATATCTTTGACCTACCTTTATGACCTGAGCAATCAATGACCTGAGGGGTCATACGACCTTGGGAGCTTTGACCTATGCAACACATCTTTCCTTATCCTTTCACATTACTCAGTGCCTCCAAAACACATAGTGAAACATCACCCACCTGGCATCGATAAGTTTGGTTCTTTCTGCTAGACAATTATGCCCTTATCTCCAATTAGATTGATGTATCTTTTGACATTTATTGTAAATGAATAAAGTACATAACTGATTCAAGTCATTGTGGTGCGTTTCTATGTGATACCCTTAAACTGGACACTAATGAGACTCGTATTAGTTTACAATCTTCACAGCCATTGGAAAGATCTGAGGAGATTTGTCATGCTAAGGATGACACTGATGTACCGCCAAGTTGGTTGGGGCGGTTTGTCTCAGCTACCAGGGTGAGACCTGAGGTACATGCAGTGTGGGTTTTCTTGAAACCCTGAACTGGACCAAAATTCTAGTATTGCCTTGGACCTTGGAGATAGATGGGCAAAATTGGAATGCTACACCTGATCCCTAGACATGATTATGGTACTGCACTAGGTGTCGGATCGGGATGTCTTTGATATTCCAATCAGTGAGATCCTTAGAGGGGGGTCAAAACCTGGGTATGTTGGGACAGTCCAAGAATTCATCAGTGTTAGTGATCATACTGACATGATCATCCCCTTTGTTGGACAAAGTGAATGATCGGGGATGCACTCTCTCTGATGGAAACCTAAACTGCCGGTAATTGATTTCAACTGTTGAAATTTGTTTTTGCAAAATATATTTATATAGAGATATACATACATATATATATATATATATATATATATATATATATATATATATATATATATTATGGTTTCAAAATGTTTTGCAAAAGGTTTTAATTCCCAGGATCCATGTGAGTAGAGAGTGAAACACCATTCCTTGCAGCCGAGGGAGAGGTCATCTCTTATCGAGTAGTGTTTGATCATTATGGGCTGAGAGGTTAAGTGTAAGACCATTGAGGGTAATACCTGATGGGCTAATCTTGCATCTGCCCACAGTCCTTGGGTTTTCATAAGGTGGTTGGACCCAATGACAATTTAGTGTAAATGTTGGGCCTATTAAAAGTCCATAGTGATGAACTCAGGGGTTCACTGTCTCCTACAGTGAATTCGGCTAGGCCTTGTAACAAAGGCTGGGTTGAACCCATGTGGCTGATATGTAGATCAATGTTTAAGTCCCATGCCATACAAGGAGAACCAACTGAGCAATAGGTTAAGAGATTAAGTGAGCACATAAACTTAATGGGCCTAAAGCCCAATTTCGAATTGGGTTAATTAGATTAATTAATAAGATGATACATCTTATCCACTTAAAGAGTCTAGATCTAAATAAAGATTTGGATTAGAAAACACCAAATTTTATTAGGATTAAGCTGATTTTAAACTACAGATAAGATAAGGGGTTATCCTTATCACTTAAAGAGTCCATATCTAAATAAAGATTTGGATTAAGGAACTCCTAATCAGATTAGGAGGTTGTCTCTTTAAAGCTATAAATAAGAAAGCAGGGCATGCATGCAAAATACACCAGATAAGACACAGAAAAGTGCAAAGTTCTTCCTTGTTCTTGCCGCCTCTACCCAGTTCGATCTCCACTTGTGGGAGTGATAAAGAATTGTTCTTGACATTGCTTTTTGGTAGAAGAAGCAATCTGAAGTCATGCTCACAAACCCTCTACTCCATTCTTGTTGAAGAATTCAAATCTTGCTTAAGTGTCATCTTGCTGATCCTACTTTACCTTACCCTATGTCATTTTCAGTGGAAGCAGGGTTTTGGTTTTCTCCTTGGGCATGAACACCTTCATTGTGAGTTACTGCTACTTCGTATCAGGTATATCCCTCTCATCCCTTTTTGTTTCAGATCTAGTCCGGTTTGGTTCAAGATTGATCCTTGAAGATGCAGTTTTCTAAAATTGGGAATGCGATTTCTAGATGGGAGAGAGAAATTTTTTAAAATTTCACCCAACTGATGTGTGCGCATGCTATACATTATTTTTATTGTTTTATGCATTGTTTTGATGATGAATCTTAATGGTTTTTACCCTAATTGAGCAAGATTTCAGGAAACTAAGAGTTTGGGGCAGTTTAGGGCGAAGAGAGCATGAAGACATGTTGATATGGCGAAAAGGGAAGCACTTCGGACCACCAAGGAGAGAAGCCCAACTACAGTCCAACTGAAACCCTATGGGAGGTTTCAAAAGGTGGTTGACTTTAGTAGAATTGAAAGGGTAGGACTCTCAAAAATCAAAGAGGAGAAGAGCTAGAGAAGGAACTCAAGGCTGCTGAATGCGAATTGAAGAGGAGATCGAAGATTGATGCAGAAATCCTAAGTTGTCTTCTTCTTTGATTCTGTGAATTTGGTAACCTAGATTCAATTAGGGTTTAATGGTTTTTCCTTGTTGAATCTCTCTTTCATTCTATTATGCAAACCATGATGGATGTTAACTCAGATATATAATTAATCTTTTAAGCTGTTCGATTGATTGTGATTCATTCTTGGGATTTCTTGATTAGGGTTTTTGATTATAAGAGTAATCTTGGCCGAATTATTCTTGTTTCTTGGATTACTTGAATTGCTTGAGAAAGGGTT
Organism: Nelumbo lutea; assembly: GCF_056320005.1. NCBI lineage: Eukaryota > Viridiplantae > Streptophyta > Magnoliopsida > Proteales > Nelumbonaceae > Nelumbo > Nelumbo lutea. The sequence goes on along the minus strand of NC_142685.1, from coordinate 90,548,649 downwards.
TAGGTAATCAGATCAACTGATCAAGAAAATGGATTGAATGCATCTTAGAAATAATATGCACGATTCGTTTGGCATTCATTCAACAAGAATTGATTTCCTTCGAATTATTTGTTCTTAATGCATCTATGGCGATTAAATTCTTGATAGAAATATAGGAGTTGTTGCACATAGATAGAGTGGGCTATGCTTGAAAGAGGCTGCTCGTATAAATAGAAATTAGCCAACCCATGACTGAATTCAACTTCAGTTGGATAGCTTAATGGTGTAACTATTGAACCGGTATTTTCGTGAAGCACTTATTCTCATTGCTTAAGGTGGTTCGATCTGAGAATACTTAGGATAATTAGCTAATTAGGAGCTGAAATTTTCTTTGTTAAACCTTTCGGATTGTCAGATAACAAAAGGATGATTAAGTAGTAGTAGTTGTTTGATTAATCCTTGTGGGAATGATACTCTACTCATCAGTATATTACTTGATCGGCTAGTGCACTTGCTAGTGTCTTCTAAATGCATCAAGGTTTTGGGACCGTTGCCGGGGATTATCACAACAATATTAGGAACCATCTACTGTTGTTAATCTGATTTTGTACAATATGTTCATGATATGTGTGTATTAGTATCTTTATGATTGTGATTTGTTCAGTTTATGACACACAAAAGTGAAAAGGTGAGCATCATCTATGATCCAAAGATTGAATGAAAGCAAAGGACTATGATGGACTATGCCAAGCCAACCCTCACTGGGCGGCCTCGAGCATTGTGAGACCAGCAATAGCTGCTAACAACTTTGAGATCAAACCAACAATTATTCAGATGATCTAGAACACAGTTCAGATGATGCTGTGAGGCTCAGATTACTTCCATTCTCATTGAAGGACAAGGCTAAGACTTGGCTGAACTCTCTACCAGCTGGATCGATCTTAACTTGGGATGAAATGGCCAACCGCTTCCTATCCAAGTATTTGCCTCCATCCAAGACTACAAAGATGCAGAATGATATCACCACCATCTCTCAATAGGACGACGAATCATTGTATGAGTCATGGGAGTGTTACAAGGAATTACTAAGGAAGGTCCCTCATCATGGACTTCCCGTATGGCTCCAAGTTCAGTCATTTTACAATGGGTTGACCGAAGAAAATAAGACTATTATGGATGTTGCAGCTAGAGGATCCATTAACAACAAGACCCCTAAAGTTGCCCATGCACTCATTGAGGAGATGGTTGCAAACAATTATCAATGGCATTCCGAGAGAGCCCAAGTTAGGAGACACCTATACAACACTATCTGCACAAATTGATGCCCTCAGCAAGAAGATAGATGAAATGTAGTTGGCAGCCATGCATGTTCAAACCGTAGCCTGTGAATGGTGTGGGGGAGGTCATATCAGCACCAAAAGCCAAGTTGGAAATCAGTTCATGCAGTCCCTTGAGCAAGTAGATTTTGTAGGGAATCTTCAAAGGCAGCAAGGTAATCATTACCCTTGTACATTTAACCCCAGATGGAGGAATCACCCCAATCTGTCTTGGTCAAATCAAAATGCGGTGAAGCCCCTCCCTCAAAACTTCGCTTAGCTAGAAAAGAAATCTTATCTAGAGGAGCTGATGACCAAGTTCATATCAAGTGTGGAAATGAGATTTTAGAACCAAGAGGCATCGATCAAGAACTTAGAGACTCAAGTGGGGCAGTTGGCACAGATGATATCCTCTAGAGTCCAAGGCACCTTACCCAACAATACCGAAGCAAATCCAAGAGAACAGGTGCAAGCCATTACCTTGAGGAGTGGTAAGGAGCTGAAAGAGGTGGAGAAGAAAGCAAAGGAAGAAGGTAAGATGGGTGCAACCCTAGAAACCAAAAAGAAGGAGGCAGAACAGTCTGATTCAAAGAAAGAGACAAGTCAACAACCGTAAGTACCATTTTCTAATAGGCTTAAGCGACACAAAATGAAAAAGGAATTCGGTAAGTTTTTTGAAAATTTCAAGAGTTTACATATTAACATTCCTTTTGCAGGTGCCTTAGCCTAGATGCCACATTATGCAAAGTTCCTTAAGGAAATATTGGTGAACAAAAGGAAATTGTGAGACGTGGTTACAGTTGCACTGAATGAAGAATGCTTAGCAATCCTCCTCAACAAGTTGCCTCAGAAATTGAAAGATCCAGGGAGTTTAACTATTCCTTGCATTATAGGTAGTTTAAAGAATAATAAGGCATTGTGTGATTTAGGAGGTAGTATAAATCTGATGACCTATTCAGTTTTTAAGAAATTAGGGTTGGGTGAACTCCAAGCTACTAGAGTTGCATTGCAATTAGCTAATAGGTCCATCAGGCATCCTAGGGAAATCATAGAAGATGTGCTTGTTAAGGTTGACAAATCCATTTTTCCCATGAATTTTATAGTGTTAGACATGCAAGAGGAAGTTGATGTCCCACTTATCCTAGCGTGACCCTTTCTAGCTACAGGAAAGGCAATGATTGATGAGGAAGTAATTTTTAAAATGTTTGATGCTATGAAACATGCACCTTCTAATGATGATTCGGGTTATATGATAGATGTCATTGATTATGCGGTTGGTGAGTGTTTTTAGGTTAACAGGTCAGCTGATCCCCTTGAGCTAGCATACAAGAAGGAGAAGTCATAATGGGAGAAAATGAAGAAATTCAAAGTATATGCCAATCCGTAGTTTCAAGGGAAGGGGTTCATCAAGTTGGAGAGCTTGAACAGACCCTCGATGCCAGAAGGTAAGACTTCAATTGAAGAGCCGCCCACCCTTGAGCTGAAACAACTCCCACCACATCTAGAGTATGCTTTCTTAGAAGCACCTTCAGCCCTACCAGTGATCATATCAGCAGCCTTGACCCCTTTGCAGAAGGAAAAACTATTACAGGTGCTACGGGAACACAAGACAACTCTGGCTTGGAAGATAGAGGATATCAAGGGTATTACTCCATCGATATGCACTCATAAAATTCTGATGGAAGATGGAAGCAAGCCCATGGTTCAGCCCCAAAGACGCTTGAACCCAAACATTAAGGATGTGGTGAAGGCAAAAGTCATCAAGCTGTTAGACGCAGGTATTATCTATTTGATCTTTAACAGCTCATGGGTGAGCCCCATTCAAGTAGTGCCGAAGAAAGGTGGCATGACTGTAGTACCGAATGCGAAGAATGAACTCATACTGACTAGGACGGTTACCGGGTGGTGAGTGTGCATTGATTACAGAAGACTAAATGAAGCCACAAGCAAGGATTATTTCCCTCTACCCTTCATCGATCAAATGCTAGAGAGGCTAGCTGGGTACGAGTTCTATTGTTTCTTAAATGGGTACTCGAGCTATAATCAGATTCTGATTTCACTGGAAGATCAAGAGAAGACCACTTTCACATGTCCCTATGGTACCTTTGCTTACAGGAGGATGCCATTTAATTTATGCAATGCTCCAGCAACATTCCAGAGGTGCATGATGGCTATATTTTTTGATATGGTTGAGAAGTATATGGAGATTTTCATGGATGACTTTTTAGTCTTTGGCTCTTCCTTCAATGCATGTCTACATAACTTGGAAAAGGTACTCAAGCATTGCAATGAAACCCATCTAGTGCTAAACTGGAAGAAATATCACTTTATGGTGCAAGAAGGCATTGTGCTTGGACATAAGGTTTCATAGAGAAGGATTGAGGTTGATAGAGCCAAGGTGGAGACGATTGAGAAGCTGCCACCACCAACATCCATCCAGTCCGTGAAAAGGTTCTTGGGACATGCAGGATTCTACAGAAGGTTCATCAAGGATTTCTCCAAGATAGCTAAGCCGTTGTCCAATTTGCTACAAAAGGATGTGCCCTTCGATTTCACAAATGAATGCTTAGAAGCATTCAACATCTTGAAGGACAAGCTGATTAATGCCCCGAACATAATAACACCGGATTGGACACTCCCTTTTGAGTTGATGTGCACTGCGAGTGATTCATCAGTTGGAGTTGTTCTAGGACAAAGAGTGAACAAACATTTTTAGCCAATTTACTATGCTAGTAGGACCTTGAATGGAGCTCTATAGAATTACACCATGACAGAAAAGGAACTACTAGCGGTAATTATTTCTTTCGATAAATTTCGTTCATGTCTAATTTTGTCCAAGGTTGTTGTGTATATAGATCACTCGACACTCAGACATCTACTTGCAAAGAAGGATGCAAAGCCAAGGCTGATCAGGTGGATCCTATTGTTGCAAGAGTTTGATGTTGAAATCTGTGACAAAAAGGGTACTGAGAACCTAGCTACAAACTAACTTTCCTGGTTAGAGAATTCAGATTTGGAAGGGAAGATAACCAGCAACCTTCTCGATGAGTTTCTAGACGAGCAACTCTATTCCATTCAGGTAGATACATCTCCTTGGTATGTTGATTTTGCCAACTATCTTGCTGGAAACGTCCTCCTTCCTAATCTTTCAAATCAGTAGAGGAAGAAATTATTCTCTGATGTGAAATACTATTTGTGGGAGGACCCCTTTCTGTATAAGCTTTGTGCATATCAGATCATTCGGAGGTGTGCCCCTGACGAGGAGATAGAGTCGGTACTCCGATATTGCCATGATAGGGAAGCAGGAGGCCATTTTGGAGCCAACCGCACTGTAGCCAAAGTGTTGCAATCAGGTTTCTATTGGCCCACCTTGTTCAAGGATGCTCAAAGGTATGGGTCCGCATGTGACCAATGCCAAAGGACAGGTAACATCTCTTGACAGAATGAAATGCTTCTCACTAATATATTAATCTATGAAGTCTTTGATGTATGGGGTATTGACTTCATGGGACCCTTCCCAAATTCTTTTGGAAATAAATACATCATAGTTGTTGCTAACTATGTGTCCAAATGGGTGGAAGCTATGGCTTTGCCCACAAATGACTCTAGGAGAGTAGTTCACTTCCTCAAAAGGCTATTCACTCGATTCGGCACACCTCGCGCCATAATTAGTGATTGGGGAACTCATTTTTGCAACACCCAATTTGAGAAGCTAATGTGAAAATATGGTGTCACACATAAATTAACAACCCCATATCACCCTCAAACTAGTGGCCAAGTCAAATTAGCTAATAGGGAACTAAAAAGAGTTTTGGAGAAGACGGTAAACTCTTCTAGAAAGGACTGGTCAGTCAAGCTAGATATAGGACTTCATACAAAACACCCATCAACATGTCCCCATATAGGTTAGTCTTTGGAAAACCATGTCATTTACCTATTGAACTTGAGCATAAGGCATATTGGGCCCTGAAACTATTAAATTTTGATTTGTAGGCCACAGGTGAACAAAGATGAATGCAGCTAAATGAGATGGATGAATTCAGACTTGCAACCTATGAGAATGCCAAGATCTACAAGGAAAGAACCAAATGATGGCATGCCAAGAATTTATTGAGGTGTGACTTTCGGGTGGGACAACAAGTATTATTGTATAATTCACAATTCCGGTTGTTCCCAAGCAAGTTGAAATCGAGGAGGTCTGAGCCTTTCACCATATCACAAGTTTTCCCTTATGAAGCTATAGAGGTCACTGACCCAACACAAGGCACATTTAAGGTCAATGGTTAGCATCTCAAACCATATATAGTGGATGGAACGTTGCCTGCCCTATCCACTGTATACCTAGATGATTTATTGGGAGGTAACCCAATGTTGATAAGTAGCTTCTTTACTATTTATTTGTTTTTCTGCTTTTCTTTTTCTGTATCATTCGAGTTTTTTTTTTCTAGGGTCTTAATTTCTTAGATTGCTGATCACCCCTAGTGTTTCTTATTCTCTCCTCCTGTTTCTTTTGATCCTTAGCAGTTAGAGGGTCCAAACAAAGGAGCCATTCCAAATTTCAGAATGCTCTTCAGGGAAGTTCTCTAAATCCCTTCAAATGCTTGAAGTCCCACTGCCCACATTGCTGAATTCATCTTCACACTATCTATATGAACATTGAGGGCAATGTTCATGATAAGTGTGGCGGAGGCTATAACTATGCACCCCAATACATAAATGCATTGATAGGCTGCATAAACTGGAAATCCACTCAAAATTATTGTTGCTTATAAGGTGAATTCCAAGAGGGAATACGATGAAGTTGAAGGAAATCACTTGTAAGTGCTAGAATTTGTTTTTGTGATTTATCCAATTTTATCACAATATGTGAGGTTAAGGAAGTCGAATAAGACTTTCATCATGACCAGCACTAACTCTATCCATGTGTATAGTGTACTTGATTGAAGTTCGAATGAAACTAGAGCAATTAGTGCACATCATGAACTGCTAATGCATGAACTCCAACATGTTATTCAAAGAAAAAAAAAAGAGAGAAGAAGAGAAAGGGTCAATGTCCGAATTATTCCGCTGTCATGAATTGAATAGCAAGATAGCAGTTTATGATATGAGTTCAGTCCCAACTCCACTATCTCAAGTTGAATAGTAAAACTAGCAATTTGGAATATGAGTATTGTCATCTACCTCTAGCCTGTGACCCGTGTGAGATGAAACACAAAATGCACTCACACCAAAAAAAAAAAAAGAAAGAAAAGAATTCGGTGAAGGCTGAGGTTCAAGGGGACAAAAAAATATGGTTGGACATTTAATTTAGTGCATTGATAGGATTTGAGACCAAGCTCGAGGTGATGGTTAGTTATGGCAATCAAGAAGCTGCTATATATATGGAACGGAATTGAGTGCTGGAGCTTGAAGAATCTCATGTTCTCCCCTTCCTTTACTCTTATGTATGTGGTAAGAGTGGCCAATCATGGGGATGAATCAGAGTGCTTATATGGGATTTCTGATCACTTAACACATTCTCATCATAAAATTCATTCCATAGATGGAGATAATATGGAGAATGATCAGTTTATGGGTAATATCTTTGCTGGAGGACAAGCAAAAGCTTAAGTGTGGGGGTGTTTGATGTGTGTGCATGGTACAGATTATTTTTATTGCTTTATGCATGGTTTTGATGATGATTCTTAATGGTTTTTACCCTAATTGAGCAAGATTTCAGGAAACTAAGAATTTGTGATAGTCTAGGGTGAAGAGAGCGTGAAGACATGTTGATATGGCGAAAAGGGAAGTACTTCGGCCCACCAAGGAGAGAAACCCAACTGTAGCCCAACTGAAACCCTATGGGAGGCTCCAAAATGTGGTTGACTTTAGTAGAATTGAAAGGGGAGGACTCAAAACTAAAGGCTGAAAAGAATAGTATAAAAGAAAATGAAAAAAAAGGAAATTAGGGTTCGGACCCCTGAAGACAAAAATCAAAGAGGAGAAGAGCTAGAGAAGGAACTCAAGGCTATTGAATGCAAATTGAAGAGGAGATTGAAGATTAATGCAGAAATCCTAAGTTGTCTTCTTCTTTGATTCTGTGAATTCGGTAACCTAGATTCAATTAGGGTTTAATGGTTTTTCCTTGTTGAATCTTTCTTTCTTTCTATTATGTGAACCATTATGGATGTTAACTCATATATGTAATTAATCTTTTAAGTTGTTTGATTGATTGTGGTTCATTCTTGGGATTTCTTGATTAGGGTTTTCGATTATAAGAGTAATCTTGGCTGAATTATTCTTTTTTCTTGGATTACTTGAATTGCTTGAGAAAGGGTTTAGGTAATCAGATCAACTGATCAAGAAAACAGATTGAATGCATCTTAGAGAAAATATGCATGATTTGTTTGACATTCATTCAGCAAGACTTGATTTCCTTCGGATTCTTTGTTCTTAATGCATCTATGGTGATTAAATTTTTGATAGAAATATAGGAGTTGTTGCACATAGATAGAGTGGGTTGTGCTCAAAAGAGGCTGCTCATACAACTAGGAATTAGTCAACCCATGACTGAATTCAACTTTGGTTGGATAGCTTAATGGTGTAACTGCTGAACCGGTTCTGTTAGTATTTTTGTGAAGCACTTCTTCTCATTGCTTAAGGCAGTTCAATCCGACAATACTTAGGATAATTAGCTAATTAGGAGCTGAATTTTTCTTTGTTAAACCTTTCAGATTGTCAAATAACAAAAGGATGATTCAGTACTAGTAGCTGTTGGATTAATCCTTGTGGAAACGATACTCTACTCATCAGTATATTACTTGATCGGCCAGTGCACTTGCTAGTGTCTTCTAAACGCATCACCAACCTTCTTGTAGGATTTGACCATTCATATGATGGATTTCTCATCCCTTTAGTGGTATCAGAGCCAAGTTAAATCTTAAACCGAATTAAACCAGATCTAAATCAGTGTAAATGGGCAGATGGCATCTACCCGATTTGCGTAGTTAGCATTTTTCTTGGAAATCGGTTTCCAGTTTTTGGGCGAATGATATGAAATTAAATCTTTATTAACCTGATTTATATTTAGAATTGTTCTATATATTTTTCTTAGATCTTGGGTTGTTCGTATGGTGGAGATCAAATTCTTTTATTGGTGTAAGAAATCTGCGCACCTACTGATTTATTCTATTTATTCTTAGTCTGTAATTAATTTTATTTTCAAATTTTAGACAAAATGTATAAGAATTCGAATCTGATGTAATATTAATAGAAAATTAGGTTTTCTATTTTATTTCATTCAAAAATGAAGCAAAAAGCACAAAGGAAAGAATTTTGCAGATTCGGGTTCAACGATCTACGATTTGTAGTTTAGAAACTACATACTGCGAACTGATCTTTGTTTTGCAGGGTAGCAATCTTACGATTAGCCCTCTTACTGATTTTTGATTGTCATCTATCAGTTGTTTAATTTTAGATCTTCTTGAATTGAATCTTGAATTAAACATCAAACCCTAGACCAATTTGAACCAGATTGGACCAAATCTATGGTTCGATAAAGGCTGTTCTCATCTCTAAAATTTCCCATATGGGCCGAGGGATTGATGGTTAATTGTAAGATGCAATTCGGCCTACATCTGTAACCTAGTTTTAATATGTTAAAATTGCTTTAGCCCAATTCAGCATAAATGCTATATGGGCCGAATTGCTCTTTGCAGTTCAGCCCATATACCTAGATAATATTATGGAATTAAATGGATTTTATTTATGGGTTTTACTATTATTTAATTGATTGGATCAATTATGGATTTCATGCATGTGATGTATGGATGTGTGATGTGCTACGTTCATAGGCCATAAGCACTTGGCCCATGCTAATTCAATAGTGGCTCTTTCGGACACCATGGCTAAATGCACATCATTGCCATGTTGTCCTTAAGATCATTGAATGATCTCCCTGCATGGTGGGCCCCACACCAACTTTCTTCCCAAGAGGAACCATGCGAAACCCTAGCCATTTAGGGCCCATCTAAATCTGGCTTTATGAAAGCCAGTGGGAGCCACTTTGGTTTGACATAAATCAGATCTAGGGAGTTTTCGATCCCTCCATTAAATATAAGTGCATGTGATAGGGAATTTCATATAATGAATTCTCTAAAGGCCTTTCATCATTAGTATGAAGGTTGACTGTATTGGTGGGTGGAGATGCACCATAAAATTGGACTATCCATCTGCTAATGTAGTTGGTTGGATTGTTTCATGAGATGATAGGGGCATCATAGACCGATGTGGGAGGGTCCTATCCTAAAATGGAAGACTCTCTCATGGTACCTTGGCATTCAAGAACATGATGGGTGAGCACTTACTAGATAGAAAGGTTTAACCTAAAATGGCTACAAACCTTGTCTGATAGAGGCAAAAGGGAAATCTCATAAGGTGAGTGGATGGGATCCTTCACAGAAGGTGGTGAGGTTTTATAGCTGAAATAGTTGGCTCCATGGACCCCATGTGGTTTCCCACATTTCTAGAGATACAACTGTCTCCGTTACTGAGATTGGAGGGAATCTCAGAGATGCCCAAAATGGAAATGGAACATAGATTAAAAGCCATATCTATGTGATGACATGAATTAATTAGGCTGTGGACTTACAAATCTGCCTTGCCTTTACCAGAAATTGGACTTCACCAAATTGTTGGATGATAACAAACTCAAGGGCCCTAATTATGCTGATTGGTTTTGAAACCTTATGCTGGTTCTGACGTCCGAGAAATCGAACAAAATTTCTAAGAACCCTGCTCTGGATCGTTTGGGTGATAGGGCTTTTAAGGCCCGTAGAAGAGAGTATCAAGAATGAGAAGAAAAAAGCTCTCCTGCCCGATGTTATATTATAGCCTCTTTGGACAATCCAATACATTGACAATTCAATAAGATCGAAGTGTCCAAGGATATATTGGATAGTCTGAAAAGGTCTTAAAATTGTTTATGACCTCATAGATGACCAAGAACCAATAGGTTCCTGACCATTGTTTAATGATGATGGGTTATATCAATGAATTGGAGGCTCTCGGGTCAGGGCTAGATCATAACGCCAAAATTGATGCTGTCCTCAATTCCTTGCTTCCATCCTTCAATCAGTTTATCATGAATTACAACATGGATAAGCTAAGTGTTAGCCTTCAGGAACTCAACAATATGTTGCAAAGGGCTAAAGAATTGATTAAGAAGGATAAGCCGGTAGCCTTTCTTGTTGAAGGTGGCAAATCAGGCAAGAAAAAGCAGAAGGCTAAAAGGAAGGCTCAAAAGAAGGTAGCAAAACTAAAAAGCAGAAGAAAGATAAGGCATCGGATGCCTGTCACTTCTGCAAACAGACCGACCACTGGAAGAGGAATTGTCCTTAATATCTGGAGACTAAGAAGCAAGGCAATTTTAAATATTTTATCATAAAGACCAATTTGTTGATGTATTGACTCTGGGGCATCAGATGCCTGTCACTTTTGCTTCTTGATGTATTGACTCTGGGGCTTCAACTCATGCGTGTAACTTACTGTAGGAGTTCAAAATAAGCAGAAGACTGAGTGACGGAGAAGTGACACTATACTTGGGGACTTCTACAACAGTTGCAGCTACAACCATAGGAACTGTAAAACTAGTTTTCAGAGAAGGAACAATTGTACTTAAAGATTGTCTTTTTATACATAATTTAAGAAGAAATTTAATTTCTGTCTCAAAATTGTGCATGGATGGTTATTCTATCTTAATTAATAATGTGATTATTATTAAATGGAATAACAAATTCCTCGCGTACGGAGAACATGAGAATGGTCTCTATGTTCTCCATCTTTCTTTGGAAACAAACATTACTGAAATGATGTCGAAAATAATCCTCAAGAAGAAGACTCGTGATACAATTAATCCCATGTGCATGTGGCATTACCGACTTGGACACATCAACATAGATCGTATCACAAGGTTGGTAAAGGATGGTCCTTCGGATTTTCTAACTATAGAAGATCTTCCAACCTGTGAACATTGCCTTCAGGGTATGATGATGGAGCGACCATTTATGAGAAATCCTGAAAGATCTACAGGCACACTTGACCTGATACATACTGATGTAAATGGTCCCCTGAATATTAGGACACGTAACCAACACATTTATTTCATATCCTTTACTGATGACTATTCTTGGTATGGTTACGTGTACTTAATGAGACATAAGTTTGAATTGTTTGAAAAGTTCAAAGAGTTCAAACAAGAAGTCGAGAAACAGTTAGGGAGAGAAATTAAGACCCTTGAATCAGATCGAGGCGGTGAGTATTTCTCTAACGAATTCAGGGACTACTTAAAGGAAAATGGGATTGTATTACAACTAGCTCCTCTTGCTACACCACAATTAAATGGTGTGTCAGAAAGGAAAAATCAGACTCTATTAAATATGGTCCAATCACTTCTCTTCCACTTAGAGTTACCTACATCCTTTTGGGGTTTCGCATTAGAGACTGCGATTTAATTGCTGAACCGGGTTCCAACCAAATCATTTCCAAAAACTCCATATGAGTTATGGACCGGTAAGAAACCAAGTGCGAGACACTTGAAAATTTGGGGTTGTCCAACACATGTTAAAAGAACTAGTACTGACAAATTGGAATCCAAGACCAGTCGTTGCCTATTTGTAGGTTACCCCAAAGGCTCTATAGGTTATTTATTTTATGATCCAAAAGAGAAAAAGGTGTTTTGTAGTCAAAATGTCCACTTCCTAGAAGAAGATTACATCCTGGATAATCATCATTAGAAAGTTGTTCTTGATGAGGAGAGTCCAGCAGTAGTGGAAGATGTCCCACCAGCTCTAGAAAATAACCAACCTAGAAGATCTACTCGGGTTTCTAGGCCTCCAGTTTGTTACGGCTATGACCAAGAAAGTTACTTGGTGGAAGCCACGACCAGTGAAGAGGATCCTGTCACTTATTCGGAAGCTATGTTGGACATAGATTCTTTGAAGTAGGTAGATGCCATGAGAGCTGAGATGGACTCAATGGAGACCAATGGAGTCTGGACTCTATTAGATCCACCCCTTGGGGTAAAGGAAATTGGTTGTAAATGGATCTATAAGAGGAAAAAGGGCCTCGATGATAAAGTTGAGACCTACAAGGCTCGTACTGTGGCGAAAGGGTACACTCAGAAAGAGGGAATCGATTGTGAGGAAACCTTTTCGCCTGTGGCCATGCTTAAATCCATTAGGATCATGCTATCTGTAGCAGCGTACCATGACTACGAGATTTGGCAAATAAATGTCAAAATTGCGTTCTTGAATGGAGATCATACTGAAAATATCTATATGCAACAACTACAAGATTTCATAGCTGCAGGTCAGGAACACATGGTATGTAAACTCAATCGATCCATATATGGACTTAAGCAAGGTTCTAGGAGTTGGAACATCTTGTTTGACTCTACCGTTAAACAGTTTGACTTTGAGCAAAATCCGGATGAGCCCTGTGTTTACAGGAAGACTAGTGGGGATAAGGTTACATTCTTGGTTCTGTATGTAGATGACATTCTACTCATTGGGAATGATGTAGAAATGTTAAGTACGGTGAAAATGTGACTTTCATAGCAATTTTCCATGAAAGATATTGGAGAATCCTCCTACATATTGGGTCTTCGACTCTATAGAGATAGATCAAAGAGGGTAATAGGACTATCCCAGTCTGCTTACATTGACAAGATAATCAAGAGATACAGTATGGAGAACTCCAAGAAAGAAAATGTTCCTTTCAGACATGGAGTCACTCTCTCCAAGGGTATGTCTACCAAGACTCCTAGAGAGATTGAGGGCATGAAAGAGATTCCCTATGCCTTAGCAGTAGGGAGCATCATGTATGCCATGTTGTGCACTCGTCCCAACATTTGTCAGCCAGTGAGTGTGGTAAGCAGATACCAATCTAACCCAAGGCAAGAGCGTTGAACTATTGTGAAAAACATACTAAAATACCTTCAAAGGACAAAAGAGTTTTGTTTGGTATTCCATGGTAGTTCACTACAAATCCGGGGGTGTACTGATGCCAATTTCCACTCAGATCTAAATGATAGAAAGTCTACATCTGGTTATATCTTCATGATAGGATTGTGTGTTGTTAGTTGGAAAAGCAACAAATAGGGGTCTACCATAGATTCCACAATCGAGGCCGAATATATTGTCGCAAGTGAAGTTGCTAAGGAAGCCGTTTGGATGAAGAAGTTCATTTAGAAATTAGGAATAGTTCCATCTAGCACATTACCCATTCCATTGTTGTGTGACAACACTGGATCCATTGCTCAGGCTAAGGAGCCACAAGCCCACTCGAAGTCGAATCACATTGAGAGGAAGTACCATATCTTGCGGGAGATAGATGGAAAAGGGGACGTCCTGATTCAGAAGGTAGCATCAGTAGAAAATGTAACAGACCCATTAAGTCACGAGCCCACTTAAAGTCGAAGCACATCGAGAGAAAGTACCATGTACTGCGGGAGATAGTTGGAAGAGGGGACGCCCTGATTCAGAAGGTAGCATCAGTGGAAAATGTAGCAGACCCATTAACTAAGACACTAATACAAAAAGTGTTTAAGAAAAATGTGGAAAGTATGTGACTCCGTCTTGTATCCGATGGGACCTAAGTGCAAGTGGGAGCTGTTAGACAGTTATGCCCTTAGCTCAAATTAGATTGATGTATCTTTTGACATTTATTGTAAGTGAATAAAGTACATAATTGATTCAGGTCATTGTGGTGTGTTTTTGTGTAATACCCTTAAACTGGACACTTATGAGACTCATGTTAGTTTAGAATCTTCACAGCCGTTGGATAGATCTTGGGAGATTTATCCTGCCAAGGCTGACATTGATGTATCACCAAGTTGGTTGGGGTGGCTTGTCTCAACTGCCAGGGTGAGACCTAAGGTACATGTAGTGTGGGTTTTCTTGAAACCCTAAAACCGGACCAAAATTCCAGTATTGCCTTGGACCTTGGAGATAGATGGGCAAAATTGGAATGTTGCACCTGGCCCCTAGACTCGATTATAGTATTGCACTAGGTGTTAGGTCGGGCTATCTTTGATATGCCAATTAGTGAGATCCTTAGAGGGGGTCAAAACCTGGGCATGTTGGAACAGTCCGAGAATTCATCTGAGTGAGTGATCATAGTGATATGATCAACCCCTTTTTGGACGAAGTGAATGATTGGGTCAACTGTCAGTAGTTGATTTCAACTGTTGAAATTTGTTTTTGCAAAATATATTTATATAGAGATATACATATATATATATATATATTATGGTTTCAAAATGTTTTGCAAAAAGTTTTAATTCCCAAGATTCATGTGAGTAGAGAGTGCAGCATTGTTCCTTACAACCGAGGGAGATGTCCTCTCTTGTCGGGTAGTGTTCGATCATTATGGGCTGAGATGTTAAATGTAAGACCATTGAGGGTAATACCTGATGGGTTAATCTTGCATCTACCCACAGTCCTTGGGTTTTTATAAGGTGGTTGAACCTAAGGACAATTTAGTGTAAATGTTGGGCCCATTAAGAGTCCATAGTGATGGACTCAAGGGTTCACTGTCTCTTATAGTGAATTCAGCTAGCCTTGTAACAAAGGCTATGCTGAACCCATGTGGTTGATGTGTAAATCAATGTTTGGGTCCCACACCATACAAGGAGAGCCAAATGGACTGTAGGTTAAGAGGTTAGTGAGCACATAAACTTAATGGCCCTAAATCCCAATTTTGAACTGGGTTAATTAGAATTAAATAGGGGTGGATCCGGGTTTGGATCAACAGATAAGGATAAGAGGATAAGTCTTATCCACTTAAAGGGTCAAGATCCAAATAAAGATTTGGATAAGAAAACTCCAAATTTTATTAGAATTAAGTTGATCTTAAACTACAAATAAGATAAGGGATTATCCTTATCTCTTAAAAAATCCAGATCCAAATAAAGATTTGGATTAAAAAACCCCTAATCAGATTAGGAGGTAGTTTCTTTAAAGCTATAAATAAGAGAGCAGGGCCTACATGCAAAATACACCATACAAGACATAGAAAAGTGCAGAGTTCTTCCCTGTTCTTGTCGCCCCTACAATGTTCGATCACCACTTGTGGGAGTGATCAAGAATTGTTCTTGATATTGCTTCTTGGTAGAAGAAGCAATCTAAAGTCATGCTCACCAGCCCTCTACTCCATTCTTGTTGAAGAATTGGTTTTCTCCTTAGGTGTGAACATCTTCTTTGGGAGTTACTACTACTCTGTATTAGGTATATCCCTCTCCTCCCTTTTGGTTTCAGATTTGGTCTTGTTTGGTTCAACATTGATCATTGAAAATGCAATTTTCTAAAATAGGAAATGCGATTCCTAGATGGAAGAAAAATTTTTTTTGAAATTTTGCCTAACCTTCTTGTAGGGTTTGGCTATCCATATGATGGATATCTCATCCCTTAACTTTCTACTTCACGAGGAATCAAATAAGGGTTAACATGACCTAGTGCGGGTGTACTCTATAAGCAATGGACGAATGAAGCCTATCACCTCAGAACGTGTCAAATACACTTTGAGCGAGCTTCATAATCTAAAGGGTGACCCCTCACCCTTCAACGGTACGTTTACACTATTGCTCACTAGCTCTCTTCTCTGATTTCCTCCCTACTAGTTCTCATTCTCTTCAGCAGTACAATACTAACTTAACTGCCCTAGTCCCCTCGCATTGGTCATTCTCTCAAGCTCTACGACATGTTCTCTTGTAGAACTGGCCTATTGAGCTCGCCAGCTTTTGTTTGAGTTATCATAGCTAGCGGGGACTCAATGTAGTTTGAGCATTATCAATTGGCATCGTCTATGCGAATGATAGAAAAGCCATTCCTGAACTTTCTCTTTCTCATTTTCATTCTCTCCATGCCATCACGAACATACTTGGTCATGCTAGTGTCATGCCAACATACCCTGACAACCAGCCTTCGACCTGTAGTACTTTGTTAGCCCGTCACCATTTTCTTAGTGTGGAATTAACATCCTTGGACATTTTCCACCAATCAGCGAATAGTACAAATTCATGGTTGTCACCATAGACTATTTCACCAAGTGGGTAGAAGTTGAGCCGCTGGTGACCATCACAGCTCGAAATGTTCAAAATTTCTTCAAGAAGAACATCATCTACCGATTTGGACTCCCTCACGTGTTGATCTCGGACAACGACAAGTAGTTTGAAGACATTAGATTTCAAGGCTAGTGTATCAAGCTAAGCATCAAACAAATCCCCAAACTAATGGGTAAGCCAAGGTGACAAACAAAACCATCTTACATAGCCTAAAATCTCGGCTTGCCTGAGCCAAGGGATAGTGGGTCAATGAACTCCCTAGTGTGCTTTGGACATACTGAACTATAAGCAGAATGGTCACTTGAGTGACTTCCTTCAATCTTACATTTAGCATTATAGGAGTCATCCCTATAGAGATCAAGGTACTGACCTTGCGGTCTGAGACTTATGACAAAGTTGTGAATGATGGTGAGTTACGAACTAACCTGGACTTGATGGAGGAAGTATGGGATTAAGTGCAAATTCAAACTACCGCCTCCCCGTAGAGGGTAGCTTTCTACCACAATGATAGAGTGTAAAGGCAATGGTTCTGAGTTGGTGACCTCGTACAACGAAAAATCATGGTACTTGAACCAGGCTCTGGAAAGCTTGGTCTGAAATGGGAGACACTCTACAAAGTAACTATGGCATTGGGACCCATCACTTACGAGATCGAAACTCTCGAGGGTAGGTCGGTCCCCAATTTTGTTCAATAGATCGGCAATAGGTGCCCGAGCTCTGTTTATGTGACCTCTGCTCACGCGACCTTGGTCCAACCAACTCGCTTTTGGCACCTTTGCCCGTCGTTGTCGTCGTCCTCCTCATCCACCCTCTTCCTGACATACTCAATGATGGAGGACAACTTCAGTTGCTTCAAGTCACACTTCGGGAAGACTGAGGCAATGGGTTGACGCCACATTTCGAAGGCCTTGATCAAGGTGTCCGAGGCAAACTCGTTCCTATCAACATGGAACTTAGGCAAAGTGATGTACTTCTCCACAGCCTTCTCCTTGCCATTCTTGATGTCCTCAAACTTGGACCTCCTCTCGGTGACATCAGCCTCCTTTTGATCGAGGTTGTTGCATAGCACGGTGGTTTTCTTCTCCAGCTTAGCCACATGCCCTTCCGATGCCTCCTTTTCCTTCTGTAGTGCAGCATGGCTCAACTCGGCTACAGCCTGAATGCTAGCTAACTGAGACTACAACGTACTGATCTCCCTTGGCATCCTCCACCTCGGTAGTGCTTTAGTCAGCCTTGGTTATCAGCTCATGGGTGAGGGAGTTGGCTTGTCAGAAAAAAGATTTATCATTTATGCGATCAGTTCGGATAATTAAGTTGGGCTACAAAAAAGATAATAAAAAAAGGGCATACACCTACCATCATGAGGTTCCGAACAAGCCGAACCCCAAGCATCAGGGAAGGTTGGCTCCGGGCTCCTCATCTCCCTAAGGTCGTCAGGTAGCAATACTCCCTTACTTTGCTCGAGGGCAATCTTGGGGTTCTAGGATGACCTTCCGTACTGAGCTCCCTGACCTGAGCCATGATCTGATTGCTCTCCTGATCCTCGATGTTGGAGGGGCTCACCTTAGTCGTCCACAATAGGAACCATTGAGCTGGTATCCTCGGTATGCGCTCACTTGGCCGGCTCTTCTGACTGTTGGTCCTCAGTTTCCATGAGGTCTATGTGCACCACCCCCTAAGCGGCCCTCTCTATCGACCTGGCTCCTTGCTGGTTGCCTTCATCTTCTTGTGAAGAGCAACACCGAGGACCCCGGCGATGTCAACATTTGACATTTCTCCTGCACAAAAGGGAATATACGTTAGACATTAAACCGAAGAGAAAAGTAGGTGAAGTAATGCCAAAATGTGGTGCAACAACCTACTCGTAGGACTCAGACAAGTTTGGGATAGTGCCTCTTCAGCCAATAATTTCCGGTCCACCAGTTCGTTTATCTGAGCTTCTAGCCGTTCGTCCAAGGGCTCATCACCAAAGTCATTGATGGTCGTGCTCCACTCCATGGTAAAGGGCCACCTCCTTTAGCCGAGAGTTGGAACCTTTTCTTTCTTTTTTTTTTTTTTTTCATTTTGGCACTTTATTTGGGAAGCTGCCTGGTAGCTTGTGCCCAGAAATAGTAAGATAAATAGTAAAATCCCTTATAACTGGTCAGGTTATTTATCTGAAAAAGGTCGGTTAAGGTTTGAAGGTTAAGAAGGAGGTTGAAGTGGTGGCATGTGGTGGCATGCCGAGATGGTAACTACTGAGAATCTAATAGAGTTTGGGTGGAGCTGGTCTAAGGTTACGCCATACTACTCATGGACCTCGGGGACAAAAGGATTCAATGGGAACCTGAGCCTGGCCACAAAGCCCTGCTCGAAGACACAGACTTCCTTCTTGTTGTGGTTCCAAGAAATCTGGTTGGAGCCAAGAAGGATGACTACAAACTCCTTGGGTGTCCGATACCAACGCATTATGCATCGTAAGACAGCTTCAGTCAAACAAATGTGTCTGAACTCAGACTTCCTCCTAGAGCTGGAGGCTCATTTATAAGAACCTTGGCGCTCTTGAGTCGGGGACCCTTCCCTGACTTGGGTGTCACCTTGCTCCTCACTCCTTGACACAAACATAATGGAAAAGGGAAAATGAAATGGTCAAGGCAAAGACAAGGACTCACCCAACCTCACCGGACTCATTAATCTCGCCAAAGACAAGTGAAAATGGACCCCTAGGATCTATTATATATAGGTAGAAGAAGACCCATCAACGGTCATGATTGGTTTGATCTGGCGGCTATAAGTGGCATGACAGTTCATCTCTTAAGGCCTGAAATTGATCAGTTTAGTGCATTTTTTTTTTTTTTTGCGAACGGGATAGGTAAGTTTCATGTCAGATTTGTACATACCCGCCACACAATCTGTCAAACGATTTCAATATGGCAAATTGAACCAGCTTGGATCTGTGACCAGACAAGATTTTGACATCGGAGCATTAGGCTAAAATTGTCCTTATCCGAGCTACTCCCTTCCCCCGATTACGGCTCACCATGTGGCAGATAGGACCATTTCATGAGACCTCGGCATCACATGTGGTGAAACCTCACCCGAATAGACCTCGGCATCACACTAATTTCAAGTAGAATCTTAAATTTTGAATGAATAGTTCTACACCTAGAAGTGGAAGTGTTGCAATTCCTGATAAAATACACACTAACACAATCTTTTGTTCAGATCTTAATTGTGTAATTATTGTTTTCTTAAGATAAGTTTTTCCTGTACCCTCATTTTCATGAACAAAAAATAAACCTTTAAAATTTGTATGGATTGCCTGTAAGACTGTTTCAAATAAACTTTTTCGCTCTATGTTCAATGAACTTATATGGGCTCATTGTAATACTCCATCATAATTCATTTTTCTTGAATTAGTCAATTTTCCACTCAAAATTTAAATGACATATTTGGAAATGTTATTGTGGGAAATTTTCTAGGAGAGTTATTATTGTTGTTTAAAATTTTCTCAGTAAATGCATATTTCTTCAATTGCTCATTCAATAACTCAATTGATCTATCTTATAGTATTCTCCAAATTTTATTTTTTTATTCCATACCCACTTTGTAGGGAAATTAGCATATGTTAATTCACTTGCATCATCATATATTTTATTTGCACATATCTACTGAGTAAACTTTGTTTGTTCCAAATCAGAATATTCTCTAGCAAGCTTCATTAGA
This sequence comes from Nelumbo lutea, assembly GCF_056320005.1. NCBI lineage: Eukaryota > Viridiplantae > Streptophyta > Magnoliopsida > Proteales > Nelumbonaceae > Nelumbo > Nelumbo lutea. Next base: position 90,528,549 of record NC_142685.1, on the reverse strand, counting down.
ATATTCTCCAGCAAGCTTCTGAAGCTAAAATATATTGGCAATTCAATTTAGTTTTGATTTCATCAACTCCTCTACCTCACGAATTTCACTTTGATCCCCTTGTACAACATTTTCCTCAATAACAACAATGGCCTTATCTTGTCTTTTATTATGGCACTTAAATAAGTACTTAATAGATCATGAATGATTAAATGATTCCACATTGATATGTGCTTGAAACTGATAAAGTAAATTAATATTGCATGGAATGATCCATCTATTATCCACTACATTATCATTCTTCATCGCAATTCATCCATTTTTTCTCCTCCTATATATAGGATAACCATTTCTATCAAATGTGGTCTAATTACAAAATTTCTTTAATATAATAATGCTTGAAGCATTTTTTAGTTAATCATGCATGGAGCATTTGGATTTGAAGCTCTGCTAAAATAATTCTATCAACTTCTATTGGTATTGAAGGTTTATCATCTAGATGCATGAATAACAAAATATACGGACGTAGGAACCCTTGTTTTTGAAATTCAATGGTATAAATTGTTGCAAAGAATTAGTTATATATTAAAATAACATCATTAATAATGACTCTTCCTAAATGGAAGGAATTCTTTTTCAAAATTTTCATGATTTGGTGTAGTTTAATCTTAAAGACGCGGGCAACAACATCTAGTCTATCTCCTTATTTCTAACCTGGGATTATCTCTATAAATTTCTTTATTTCATTTCATTTTGGGCATGTGAATGTAAGAAAGAGGTCAGTTAGTCTTGCCCATCTGCAAATTGCCATTGCATCTTGATAATTTTGTACCATATATCTTGGGACTCTAGTGAAAGTTGATGGTAATACTACATGACATCTTACATATGATGCATAAGTATCTCCTACGATAATTGCATCTCTTAGACCCTTATAAAGTTCAGCTCTGATGTTCAAATGGTTATTCGTGAAATAACTTGACATGTTCTCTTCTATGCATGTCTCTACATCAACAACAAATTGATTAAACAAATGCCAATCTCGAAATCAACTCTAAATCCAATTTCAGCTTTGATCTTTGTGCATTTCATTAAACACCCAATTTGAGGATTTGTTAACAATAAATCAACCCTTAATCCATCCTCTACATCTGGAAATAAGAGCGAGTACTACATAGCCAACAATAAAACTTGGATGCAACTCATTAATCCTCTTAATACCACTTGATCTTTCTTGAAAATGAGTGAGGTTAAAACACAAGGGATTCAATTCCCATGAGCTACCTCTTTTAAGGTGATTCCAACCTAAGTTGTTACTTAGATAAACATAACAAAGATTCAAGCATGCATACTATGTCCTAATCAAACAAAACTAATTTTGAAAACAGAGAAATTGAAAAGAATTCAGCATTCTAACATTGATATTCAACTAAGTATAACCACATTTCGCAAGAATCATGCACATAAATATTAAATCAAATAGAACAAAAGCTGAAAACTAAGAAGCAAAAATAAATACTAGCAAATACATAGTTTTTTACTCAAATTTGTAACTATCTAAGTATAACCACATTTCACAAGAATCATGCACATAAATATTAAATCAAATAGAACAAAAGCTGAAAACTAAGAAGCAAAAATAAATACTAGCAAATACATAGTTTTTTACTCAAATTTGTAACTATTCATACTAAAGTTTCCTACATCTAACTATAATGGAATCAATCTTCAAACAAAGTAGTACATCGTGGTAAAAACATTAATGTTAAGAAACAAAAACATTAATAAGTTTTAAGAAAAGATGAGAACAATATCAACAAAAATAAACAAGAACAAAATAACAATGCAAACAAAAAAAAAGACAAAACAAAATAAGGTATGTAGCTCATCTCCTTGTGGCCTTTAACCAAATATGGGTAATGGCGACAATCTTGATTGAGGAAAAAATGGTGCTGAAATTGTAACAGTACCTTCTAGAGTCATGTCTTGCTTGGATCGAATAGATGGGGGACTAGCTTGGGTTTCTTCTTTTCCTTTCTTCTTCTTTCCTCTCTCTCTCTCTCCCTCTTGACAGCATGACCAAAATTACATAGGTTTTTCTAGGTTTTCTTCTTGTTTTAGACTAGGTGAGATAAGTGAAGGAAGGAAAAGATTTGGTTCAGGTTTGTGTGAAATGAGGGAAAGAGAGGGAGAGATTAGAGTTCGGTTTAGATGTTAAAGGGAGAAAAGAAATATGAGATTTCATTGTCCAAGCTTTGTGTTAGAGAAGAGTGGAGGAAAGGGAGAGGATGGTGGTTCAACTACTCCTCACCTAGACGAAACGATGGAGGACGACTTCTCTTTGTTTTCTTCTTTCTTTTTCATCTTTCTCCTTCTGCTTGCTACTATTTCTTTTTAGGATTTTTTTTATTTGTTGAAAGGCTTATGAAGAGGAAGATGATGGAGGTTTGGGTTTGATCATGGTGTTTTAGTTAGGGAGAGGTGGGAGGAGGAAGAAGATGGTGGACTGGTTTGGGATTTTGGTGGTAGAGGAAAAAGGTGGATTGATTCGTGGGTTTTTTTTGGTGTTTCATGGAGGTGGGAGGAGTGGTTAGTGTGTTAAGGAAGGTGATGAGAGGACTCATGAAGGTGGATTTGTTAATGGAGGAAGAAGGTGGAAAGGAGAGAAGGAAGAAGATGGAGAGGTTAGGGTTCGGTGGTCTAAGGTTGGGGGTAGGGAGTGGAGAAATTGTGAGAAAGAGTTGTGTATGTGTGTGTGAGACAGAGAGAGAGATGTTTGGTTTGTTAATGAAGGTTTAGGGTAACAATAGAAAGGGGGGAGTTCAATAGTAAGCCATGGAGTTTAGAGAGGTTAGGGTTCAGTGATGTCTTGGAAGGAGATGAGAGAATGCTAAGATAGATATCTAAGGTTTTGAGAGTAGCGAGGAACGATAGTAGTCAACTTGGAATCTTTGTGTACAATGGGTAAAATGGAAATTTTTAGATCTGAAATTTGTTGGGTGTTCAATGAGGTGGTTGATAAAGCTTTGGTGACATTTGGGTGTCTTCGGAGAGGTGTTGTGATCGATATCTAAGATTTTGAGAGTAGTGGGTGATGGGAGTAGTCAATTTGGAATCTTTCTAAATAAGGGATCAAATGGATTTTTTTGGATCTAAAATTTATTGGGTTTCAATCAAGTGGTTAATGAAAGTTTTGGTGAGGTTTGGGTGTCTTGGAAGTGGTGTTATGGCTGAGATCTAAGATTTTGAAAGTGGTGGTTATGTAAGTGGTCGATTTGGAATCTTTCTTGATGAGGGGAAAAATAGGTATTTTTGGGTCTGAAATTCGACCATTGGTTGATCAGGAGGTTGATAAAGGTTTGGTAAGATATGGGTGCCTTGGGAAAGGTGTCATGATAGAGATATAAGATTTTGTGAGTAACGAGTAACGAGAATGATCGATTTTGAATCTTCTTGTATGAAGGGAAAAATGAATATTGGTCAATTAGGAATCTTTCTAAATAAGGAGCAAAATGGATACTTTTTGGGTCTAAAATTTGTTAGATGGTCAATCATGTGGTTGATGAAAGTTTTGGTGAGGTTTGGGTGTCTTGGGAGTGGTGTTGTGGTCGAGAGTTAAGATTATGAGAATAGTGGTAACATAAATGGTTGATTTGGAATCTTTCTAGATGAATGAAAAAATAAGTATTTTTGGGTCTAAAATTTGATGAGTGATTGATCAGGAGGTTGATGAAGATTTTAATAAGGTTTGGGTGCCTTAGGAGAGGTGTCGTGGTGGAGATTTAAGATTTTAGAGATGTGAGCAACAAAAATGATTGATTTAGAATCTTTTTGTACAAAGACATAATGAACATTTTTAATCTAAAATTTGTTGGGTTGTCAATCAAGTGGTTAATGAAAAGTTTTGGTGAAGTTTGGTTGTCTTGGGAGATGTGTTGTGTTTGAAATCTATGATTTTGACAGTAGTAGGTGGCAGTGGCAGGAATGATTGATATACCACTAATGTGAACAATTAAACAATATACGATTAATGTTATGATTAGAAACACAAAGTCTATGAATGAAAGTTTCTAAAGCATCTAACAATTTTCTTTTATTTCTTAAAAAACAAATCTTCTTAATTTTTTATCCTCCTTAGCCTGTTGTCCTAGATTAAAAACCATTGCAATTGTACATGAACATAACACATGAATATTATTTTAAATAAATGTTGTCTAAATAAGATAAGATAACTGAAATTTAGTAATTAGATTTAATAAATTAACAATCAATAAAAATAGAGGAATGTTATAACATAACTCTATTAGATAAAAAAGGTTGGCATACCTTAACTGAAATTTTGAACAAATTCACAATGATATATCAATGGAAATCTCTATAATAAAGTAAAGAAAAAATAGTTATAAAATTATATTTATATTATATTTTAATTTATAAATAATATGTTTTTTATTTTACTATTTTAATAACATGGAAATAGTTTGAATCAATAAGATAACTATTACATTTTTTAGTTTAATATTGATAATAATAATTGCCAATGGTATATCATTGGGCACTTTTTAAGGAAAAAGTTAAATGAAACATTAAATTATCTCTAATTATGATTATAAGTTTGATTACTTAGTTATTATGTATTTTGTTTGTATTATTATTGTAATAAAAATAAATATTGTTTTAATATTTCACATTAAAAATAATTTAATTAATTATTATTTTTATGTTTCAGTAGTAATTAATTTAATTATTTAATATTAAAAATTATTTATATTTTTATATTTAATTTTTTTGGTAAATCACTTAATAATATAATAAAAATTACTCGACATATACATGTTTAATAATAATAATAATAATAATAATAATAATAATAATAATAATATAATGTCTTATATATTATATTTCTAAATGATAATGATTTTTTATTTAATATTACAATCAATATCGATATTAATTATTGATTTATTTATTTAATCTTCATGATTTATTTTTATTATTAGTTTTATTATTAATTAAATAGTGATTATGTGATTATTTACTTATAATTTAATATTTATTTAATTTATAACTTATATATTACGTACTACTTGTTAATATTTTAAAAGTAATTAGTTATAGAGTATTCACGATGAAATTTTTATTTTAATAATTTGTTATATAATATTATATAATTTTTTTAAATTATTATTATAATTATTTGATATATTACTATATATATTAGCAAAATCAGCGTGAGCTAAATCAATACTAATATACTAATATTACTACTATTTCAGTGAGCTAACATTATTACTATACGAATATTGTCAAAGAGTAAACAACAAAACAAGCTTTTATTAAGTGAAATTAAGTGAGCTAAATCAATAAATTAACAATTAATAGAAGAAGAATAATGTTATAATGTAACTTTGTTAAGTAAATAATGTTAACATACCTCAATTGAAATTTCAAACAAATTCACAATGCTATATCAGTGGAAATCCCTGCAAGAAAATGAAGAAAAAATAGTTAGTTCATTAATTTATATCTAATATATTGTATTTTGAGATTATATTATATGTGAATATACAAATAATATGTTTTTATTTTACTATTTTAAATAACATGGAAATAATTTGAATCATTAATATAACTATTATAATTTTAGTTAAATATTGATAATAATAATTTCCATCGATATATGATCGAACATTGGAAAAAGTTAAATGAAACATCGATAATGATTTTTTTATTTAATATTACAATAAATAGTAATGTTAAATACTGATTTATTTTTTTGTAAGTTACTAATACTAAATATTGATTTGTTTAATTAATTTTAATTATTTACTTTTATTATTAGTTTTATTAATAATTAAATAGTGATTATTTAATTATTTACTTATAATTAAATATTTATTAATCAATTATTATTATTATTATTTTGATTAGAATATTATAATTATTGTTTTTCTATTAATATAATAGCCATTTAGGTTTAAATATATAGGTTATATATTATGAAATAATTGTCAATACTTTTTAATTAATTTGTTATTGATTATTCATAATGAAATTTCTATTTTAATAATTTATTTGATATTTGCAATAAATTATTCACATTATTGTTATACTTATTTGATATATTACTATTATATTTATAAAACATAGAAAATCTTAATGATGAGGGGTGATTTTGCCTGACCTAATAAGCAGCGGATGCATAGATTCAATCAGGTGACTGTACACATGACTTGGACGAGGTAAGCGGAATTCATCTTGACCCTACAAACCAAACTGAAGACATCTAAGTCTAAAGACAAGCCAAAGTCATGGAAGACCAAGATGGTTCCTATGATGGTCCGAATCAAGTTCGGGTGCAACTGATCTATAGTGACATTGAAATATTTAATGACCTCGACGAAGAAAGGATGAAGCAGGAGACGAAGCCTAACCACAAGCTACTCCTCAAAGATAGTGGTCGTGCTACCAAGGATGTTGCCCCGAGGGAATAGAGTAACCGAGGTTCTTGGGAATATTGTATTTGAGGACCAAGGCCAGAAGTCCTCCAAGAGATAGAGTTGAAGGGCCGAACTTGTCTAGACCCCAGGGTTTCTTGGCACTTTTCACTGGCTTAGACGATTTTTTGGGCAGCTTGGAAGAAGACGCCTTCCCGCTAGATGATTTGCATTCTCGGAGGGCCACCTCAGCCGAACTGGGATCAGTAGGATGCACTGAGGAAGTCACCTCAATGGGGCCAACCTCATGTCCCTAGGCCAAGGTGGTCACCTCGGCCGGACTGGACTTGTGCTCACTAGTTGAGGAAGAGCTAGCCGAGGAGGTTTCCTCGGTTTGAGTAGACTCACTATCACTAAGGGAAAAACTAAAACCATTCATGCTGAAAAAAAAGAGCAGACTGAAGCAAGGAAAACTTACCCCAAGGAGAAAGCGACCCAAAGAGAAAAGAAAGCGATTTTGGACACAAAGGCAACCACACCAAACTAGACACCAAGGCGCGAGTTCTAGACACGAAAACACCGAGTACAAGCGACAAAATGGGACCCCCAAGGCCCCTATTTATAACCGAAATAATCAATCTGGAACAATCCAGATCTAAAGCATCCAATGGTTCTCATTCAAAACTGATTGCGCACACCACGGGATAAAAGCAGATGAGCAAGTGTTTTGACATCCACGGAGTTTTGGAATCTGTGTGATGTCCGTTCGTTCCTGACACGCGATCTGGGCTTATGGTCAAACCAGGTGGGTCACTGACGATGGACCGCCATGCCGAGTGATGGCCTAGAAGAAGACAGCCAAACCGACCTAGCCTCGTCATGACCTCCCCGCACCAGGTCAGGACCCCTGGCATGGGGAGTGGGGGGCAACTGATGAGGGGTGATTTGGCCTAACCTAGTAAGCAGAGGACGCATGGATTCGATCAGGTGATTGAACACGTGACTCAGCATCCTCATCTATCTGGAAAACTAACTTCGTATACCTAATCACCACAACAAGTCGGGCCACACCCCAACCACCTTGGCAGGTTGCTTCACCTCGGGCATGTTGGCCACCTCGGTTAGTACCTAAACCTAGGTATCCTAGAAGATCGTGCTTATTAGGGTGATACGTGGCAAATGTCTAGGAGGCTAACGACTATATCTGAGCCTTTCAGGGACACATCGCATAACCGTAGGCATTAATTCTATCCTATCCGAATCAGAAGGTAGTAGTGACTCTCATCAGTTAGCGAAATCCCCACCTTCCAGGAACGGACCCCAATGGGTTAGAGCAAAGATTCTAGGGGTGTTTCACAAGAGTTATAGTCACCCACCTATATATGGGCCTCAACCACCCGAAATCAAGGTACACACATCTGAATACTAATTTAAGCATCGGAACGACCTCCTTGGGTTAGCCACCTCGGGTTCTCTAGTCCGTTTGTCTTGCAGGTTAATCATCCTACTAAGCAAGTGACGTCGACAGCACCCTCCAGCTAGGAGCATCCAGATCATGCACCATCACTTAGTTTAAAATTTTTAATTATATTAATATTAGTATTAATTATATATCCAAGTATTTATCTTTTCTCAAACATACTAATTATATTAATATAGTAATAATTAATTATATGAATTATATTTTAATAATTATTTTTATATAATTAATACTTGGATATATTACTATATATTATTATAATTATTCTTCTTACTTCAAAATTAATTGTAATTATTTTTCATTAGGTATTTATTGATTCAACATTATAATTAATAAATAAATTGTAATTATAATTTATTCAAAGATGATATAAAAAAATCAATAGCCAAAGAGTAATCAATAAGAAGAATATTTACAAAGTCATATATTTATTGAAATAAATATTTATGAACAATATTTACAATGTCTTTTATTGAGTAAGAAGAATATTTACAAATACTTTTATTCCCTTTGAATATTTTTACTTAGTCTCCTGGAGTAATCGTACATAAATTCATTAGCTAGTGCAATTGGCTCCTATTCATTAGGTAAAGAGTTTAAGAGTACTTTTGTTCTCCTTGAGAGGAAAGTATTATGTTCTTATAACTTAATTATCGACACATGTCACTAACAACTCCTATGTGTTACATCGTGTTGTGGTGTGGCTTCATCTTATAGTTTTCTACTTCATCAAGGGTGCACATGTTCATTATAAATATAATCATTAAGAAGAAATGAGTCAAAATCCTTTATTCTAACCGAAATTATAATTAATCCACCAAACTAGTGGCTAAAATGATATAAAAATTTATGAAAATTTAGCAAAACGACTATCCATGAAAATTAAGACAAACTACATAGCTCTAACCTGAACAAAGAATATTAATTGTCAATTTATTATTATTATTATTATTATTATTTTTTTTTTTTTTATTATTATCAAAATATTTTCCAACCTGCTTACATGAGTCTATGTAAGTATTTATCATTAGTTAGTGCAATAATTTATGAATTATTTATTACAGAAATAAATAACAATAATAACAAATCAATATATATTGAATTATTTTTTAAGGTATATAGTTTCAATTTTTATTAATAATTTTTAATTTTTTTTGAAGACAAAAATAGCTAACTTTTTATTATTTTAAATAAACTATATAAAGATTATAATTATTTTTATTTAGTGAGTTATTATTATTCTTATTAATAGTGATTATTATTGTATTATATTCTTATAAATGTTGTCATTGTATTTAATTGGTGATTAATTATTTACGTATTAATCAAAATGAAAATTTTATTTAATTATTTATTTAAAGAATATTATTATTCTTGTTAATAGTGATGATTATTGTATTCTAATCTTATTATTGTATTTAATTAATGATAATTGTAATTTAATACTATTTACATTTATTATAATAATAAAAATTCATTAATATAAAAATAATATACTATTCTTGTTAATGATATTATTGTATTCTAATTTTATTATCAATTATTGTAATAATAAAAATTGATTAATGTAAGAATAATATATTATTCTTATTATTGTTATAATATTGTATTTTAATTTAATTTTTAATGTTTATTACAAAGTATTTAATTACTAATTATTATTATAATTGTTATAATTATTAATATTTTTATAGTATTTGTTTAAATTTATTATTATTATTATTATTATATAAATTACTATTATTAGTATTATTATTATGCATATAATAATTGTTATTATTAATATTATTATAACCTAAACCAAATCAGTTTTCAATGCAAATGCACATGGACAAAAACATTATTTCAGCCTTATCTTTCAAATAGTTTCATAGCACTTCAATAAGGGCTTATGCGAGTTCACTTTGGATGTTAAGGGCTAACAGCCTATGCTGTTGAGAGCATTTTTAGGTTGGAAGTGTTCACTAATTCACGTTCATGTCTATGCTTATAATTAAAAAGAAATAAGGGGCAATTACTATTTTACCATTCCCAAAAATGTTCTCAACAGCAATAGGCTGTTGGCCCCCAATAGCCAAAGTTTTTCCGATTGTCCGTGACCAGGCGAAGTGAACACAGTAGAGGCTTGGGAGATACATCATGTGGCAATCTACATTTAAGTTAAGTATAATTATTTAATTAATTAAACTAAGTAGAATGATCGTACCTAGTATAGTCAAATAAACTAATTAGCTGGCTCCTACTTACTATAATTTTTCATTGTTCTCAAGCGATGGTTTGCATTAAATTGAAACATTTACTTCCTATAAACTAGGTGTGGATTCCAGCCAAATACTTGGCTGTTCGAGCTTGGCTCGCTAGAATTGTGTTAGGCTTAAGCTCGATTCGAGCTAGAGACTTTAGCTTGAGCTCGGCTCAGTTCAAAGTTCACAAGTTTGAGCTCAGCTCAACTCAAGCTCGACTGCTAACCAAGTTTTTTCTAAAAAATAAAAATTATACATATAATTTTGTTTTTATTTTACATACAAAAATTAAGAATTATAAAAATTATTTATTATTATACATATAAAAATAAAAAAAATGTTTTTATTTTACACAAAAAATAAGAATTATAAAAATTATTTACTATTATACATAAAAAAAAATATTATATATAAAAATATTATTATTTATATAATAAATTTTTTTTATTATATATAATTAAGTGTATATGTATATGTATATGTATATGTATGCATGCATGTATGTATGTATGTATGTATGTATGTATATAATAAAAAAATATTTATTTATTATATTAGGCTCGATTAGGCTCACGAGTCTCACGAGCCAAGTTTCACTGGACTTGAGCTCATTTCAATTAGCAAACGAGCCTATGTATCAGACTCGAGCCAAACTCAATTAGCTCGTGAGAAGCTTGGTTCGTGACAGCCCCTACTATAAACTGATCCTATGACCCTCCTGGCCATCGGCAGCCACCCATAAGTGATGGTCGATGGTTGGCGATCTTATATAAAATTAATAAATGGCTGGTGGCCATTGGTAGTGAATAAAAAACTTTTTGTTTTCTTCAAGCCGGTTTGCGCTGAATTTATATATACAATGCCCTCCTAGTCCTCCCTTATGACACTCCTGGCCACTAGCGGCCACATAGAAATGATTGTTGGTGGTCAGGGATCACAATATATCACTTCTATCTTTCTATGTATTCGACGATGCTAAAGCTAAAGTCGAATGGGCATTTCCACAGACTCTGTGTTGCGCTTATATAATTTTGCACAAGAGAGAAGGATTGTTTAAGAATTGTTGCGCTAATGCTTGTGTATGAAGTGGTGAACAATGTTTTTAAAGGAATTTGAAGCGAACTGATTGAGCTAGCTACAGAATTGTACCTGTGTATGTGAGATTTAACAGTTTTGGCAGAACTGTAACACACATTTAGTATAAGATAAGGTAAGATTAAATGTAAACCTAACCTAAATGAAGTGACTGAAGTTGCACTGGTTTAGCGAAATTGCAGACTATAGACGACAGAGGTTGTACAGAATCGGCACAGAGATTGTAGAAACTATAGAAAAATTTAAATATTTCGGATTAGAAGAAGAATGAACCGAGCTAGGGAGAATGCTAGGTTTAGTTGATACCTAAAAGATTGTTGCTTGAAAAATTGCAGTTTGAGGCAGTTTCACTGAGATTGATTGTGATTTAGATTCATTGAAATGAAAAATTGCAGTTTGATGCAGTTCAGAGGAAGAATGATACTTCTTAAGATGAAGAATGATAGACAGGGGAAGAATAATTGACTGAGATATGATGCCCTGTATTGAGGGCATTGCAATGATATTTTTAATCTTTCTTGGGAAGCTTTAGGAAATGGTGGAAGAATCAAGATATACTCAAGAAACCAATAGAAATATCATTTACACTTTCAGAAAATACTACTTTTAATGATCAATAATTTTTCTTCTTTATTTTCCTTTGTTTTTTGTTTTAATTTTTGACTGATACATAGAGTATCACTTAGGGGGCATTCTTTCTTTGGATTTAGAGAGGGGAGAAAGTTGGTCAATGGGATTCACACAATCCCATTGACCAAGAATCCCATGCGCATTTTTCATATTTATGTGTGGACTGAGGAAAATTTATTTTCTTGGGTATCACTTACACTAACCTAGTAAGTGATACCTAGGTAAGCATTTGCTAGGTCGGTAAATAACTTTCCCACCTGGGGGAAAATTGATAATACTTGGATAAGATAAAAATGCCCCCTTTAATTGTGGATTTTTGTGGCTAAAATGGTCATTGTCTTATTCACATGAGAAATGGAAGAACATGGGTATATGCACTTACCTAGGTAAACATTTCCTGGGTAAGTAACTTACCCAGGCAAGTGCATTTACCTGGGTAAATAACTTAAGGAAAAGAAAACGGGGCCTTAATACTTGGTGATATTATCGACCAATACAATACAATACCAATCACAAAAAATATAAAAAAATAAAAAAATAAAAATCCATTGCATGCCATGAGTGGAATTGCACAAATCCGAATGTTGTATGTATAGTAAATATCCATAGTTTCAAGCCTTGAAGTTAACTTTTAGGGCTGCGAATGGATTTGGACTGAATTGGATACAATGTAATAGTAGTGGGCATATGGGTAGGTTTTATCTGGAACCAAAAGGAACTGACCTCAAACTAGCCTTAAAACGATCCTGCCCAATTTATTACTGGGTAGGGTCTAGTTCCAAATTCTTAGAACTGAACTCCACTCAATTTGGTTCTACAGTCTAGGGGTTTACCCTATCTAAACTGACTTGGAGAATTAGCCTTGGTTGGCCTTTGATGAAAATGGCCTTGAAGCCAAACTTGCCTTAAAATAATTCTCATACCAAAAACCTAGAACCGGGTTCCAAGTTTTGGCATGGAACCAAATTGGCCTATGCTACAATGTAAATCCAAATTTGATTTTTTATATTCAGATTAAAATCAAATCTTATCCATTAAATTTATCTCAAATTTGGATTAATTAACATCTTAAAGGGTCATTTATTGAAACACCCCTATAGTTTAACAAGTTAACTAAAACTTATCTTATAATTTGCATTTTATTAAAATACCCCCTATAGTCTAGAGGGGGTGAGCATCGGTCGATTCAGTTTGGTTCCAAGGCAGAACTTGGAACCTACCCTATCAAGATCGAATTTAGGGTTTATCCATAGAACTTGTTCTTTCTTTATACCACCCTTCGACACCCCCCCCCTCCAAAAAAAATGGAACTTGTTCTTAATATTCAATAGTAATATAATAATAATAATAATAATAATAATAATAATAATAATAATAATAATAATAATAATATGTATAAAACTTATCATTATAATTTAAATCTTGTAAAAAAATTTGTACTACTAATTATTATACACAGATATTAAATTAAAGAACAATGATCAAATCACTTAGTGACCTCAATGGTCAAGTGTAGGGATGGCAACAAGGTGGGTTCAAGGATGGTTGGATTTTTAGAATTTAAACCCTCCCCAACACTATCCTCCTGCATTTGAGGATAAGGTGGGTCAGATTGGCGGGTTAGATCTAGAACCCACATCTAATTTTCTATTAATTTTGTTATATATAAGTAATAATTAAGCAAGCAAAATAGCATGCACAAACATCAAAATTTCCAATTATTTGATTAAACAAGTAAAAGAACTCATAAACTATCAATTATTCTTCACATAAATTTCAAAATATTATTACATTCAACAACTAGTACATAAATTCATATGCCTTCCAACGATATGCGGGTTGGAGAGGGTCAGGTTTAGCTTAATACTATTTTAAGGGAAAAGACCCTCCCCGTTGGAGGCAGGTACGTGTCAGGAGGTAAAAATCATCATCTCTAGTCAAGTGAGGCCATGCTCTTTGTAACCATGAGTCATTGGATTCAAATCATTGATTTTTTTCAAGGCAAGTTTGATTCCAATGCCGGGTCTGCCAAAGTCAACAAAGGCTAGTTCTACCAAGGCCAACTAAGGTTGATTCTCTATGTTGGTTTGGGTAGGGTAAACCCCTAGACCTTGGAACTAGCTTGGGTGAGAATTGGTTCCAACAAATTGGAACCATGCCCTACTTAGTAATAGATTAGGTAGGATTGATTCAAGGCTAATTTGAGGTTAGGATGGCAAATTTACCCACCTTGTTCTTTGGCAAGGGTGGGTTTTTTTACCACTAATTAGGTTCACGGTAGGGATTCAAGGAAACCTAAAACTTTGGTGATCGGGAGATAGATTTTCAAAAAAATGTTTGCAAGTAGGAATGATTGGAGCAGGGTAGGGCAAATTTGGGGATCCCTATTCCTCACATGACAAGGATGGGGTTGAAATTTCTGGCCCCACTAGGACATGGAGTGGGATATTTGAGTTTGGCGTTGGGGCTGAGGTATGCAAAACCCGGTCCTGCCTCACTTTATTGCAATTCCTAGTTCAAGGTTGGTTTCATTCAGTTCTGGGCATGCAACTGATTAACTTAATTGACTATACATTAGAAATTGTTTGTATTGCCATCTAGAAATGGTCTTGTGATCACCTAAATTGTGTTGAAAATGTTTAAAGGCATGGCCCAATGGTTTATTTATTCTAAAATAGCCCTAACACTTGAAATCAAGGTTTTAGAAAGAAACAATATTTGTTTCCAAATCTACTAAAAAATGTTTGGTTTCAAAAAAATGGAGTGGTTGTTTCGTTTTAATGGGTCAAGAATGATATTTCTATGGTCATAATTGTCCTTTTCCAATTCCATCTAATCTAATGAAAATTGGGTTAAGAAAATTTAATAAATGACCCTAAATTATATTGAGAATTGTTAAAAATGTTATATAATATTAATAAAATGAACTAAAACAATTAATTGATAATGTATATCATGAACAATATATGTTAAAAAATAGATTTTATGAAACTAAAACCATTGTCTCTTTATTAGAAAGACACCCCAATCCGATCAGATTTGGTTGGATCCATATTCTGTCCAATTATAAACTAATTGAATTGAATTTGTATATATTAATGAATTCCAAAAGTCTGATAAATCCGATATCGAATCTGGTTATGCTAGGTTTAGATGTTAGAATTTGCATTCAATTAATACTTGCATCGGTTGTCACTTCAACCCATCTGATTTGATTAAAATGATTAAAATTCAGAGTTTGATTAAAATTTATTATTTATATATGTAATATAATTATGCATTTATGAATATTATATATAATTATGTAATTTTCATTATCGATAGATTTAATTTTCATATTTATATACATTTATTATACATTTATAAATTAATTTTAACTTATTTTTAATTTTTTATCATTTTAAATACATGTGATGAGGGGTGATTTGGCCCTTCGCTGACCTGGTGACACGTGGTTTCCATCTTTGCCACTTGACACCTCAACACCACGTGCATAGATAGACATGTATCTTGTTGAGTGAAGGAGATGCAACCCGGAATTAGTCCAAGACACCTCATACACAGCTCGGGCACCTCGGCAGGGCGGCTATCAGTACCTCGTCCAGGGCCAACCTGTTGTACCTCGTCATTACTGGTCCAAGGGACCTCGACATGAGGAGACGTGAGGAGTGACCTCCACGAGGACTTGCCGACCTGCGGTCAAAGTGACCTCGGCATGGGGAGCAACCTCTGATGTAGCGCAATCCGATCACTCTTAGCTGGCACTGACGTAGCAACTGAAAGATACCTGAGAAGAAGAAGAATCCCGGGGGGGAGTTACCCGGCAGGAACACTCCGATGATTAAGTTAGTACTCAGTAGGAGAAGCAAGGAGAAGATGAAGGCTAAGAGTGCAGATAGCGCAAGTATTGAGGATGAAGATAATCAAGATCATACCTGTTCTCCTTGATACTAAACTCCTTATAGCAGAAATTGGTTGCCCTTGGCCCCTTGTGGGTATAACCACCACTGTCAACCTGCCGCAACCGTTACTAGCAGGGCTGAGGTGGCACGCGCGAGGCCGTCACCGCAGGGTACGTGCCTGTCAGGTGTAAGACACCCTCTAAAGGTGGCAGGCACGACGCTGCCTGATGGGGGACATGGCTGCTGTCACCAGATTTGTCGGGTATGGTGGTCGGGCAGGAGGTCTTCCTGCGATATGTCGGACTATCCTTTCGTGAGTTACCCTGTGCTAGGCTATCTTGTAAGCGGCAAGCTGCCTGTGGCAAGCTAAGCCGAGTTGTCTGTTTTGGGGTGTTTTCACCTCGAATGTTTATAGGCGGATCGGTGTGTTCCCGTCTGGGGGTGACCCGAGGTCCATTGGGAGGAACTTGGGTATTAGGAAAGGTCAGGAGACCCCAAGCTCGGAGGCAACTTGGGGTGCCTTAGCCCTGGGAAGGGGATGCTAACCAGGCGGCTCATTCGTGAGCTAAAGTTGCCTTGGGGTATTCCTTCAAAGGAGGCTCGGGGAACCCGGAGCTTGCGTCATGGCGAGCTTCTCCTGTTGTGGGCTACGATACAGCGAGCTGCCTTATGGGCCCAGCACTAGGCTATAATGCTGAGTTGTTGTTCATGCTGAGTCAATGTCAACGTGTCACTATTTCATAGGTTGGGTCAAACCGTCCTCCATCAATTGCCCCCCACTCCTTGTGCTGAGAGCATTGCCTTTGCGCAAGGAGTTCATGAAGCGTGATGGACTTATTTGACCGAAATTCAAACTTGATTGACAACTAGTGTTAAATGCGTCCGCGAGAATCAAGAATTTTTCTGACTTTTCTAACTTTTCGAATTCCCAAAATGTGTAGAAGTGACTTTCAATTTCCAGCATTGTGCAGCCGTCATTGCCTTAATCATTGAAGACGTGCCGCCAATCGCCTTTGGTTTTCAGAAAGCATGCGGTCAGTGCGCCCACGAGCTGCTGAATCTGCTCAAATCTGGGCCGTCGCTTCGGGGAACCACCAATCACCTTCAGTCTTCATAAGGCGTGCGGTCAGCACGCCTACAAGCCATTGGATCTGCTTAGATTTGGTCCATCGCTTCGGAGACACTGGGGCTATAAATAGGGGGCCCTCTAGACCTTGTTTTGCCCAACTCCAGCTTGCTGTCTTTGGATTCTGAGCTCACACACTTGTCAAGCCTACCCAAGTTCTTCAACTTATTTCATCTCGCCTCCTTTCGGTGGGTCTGGCTTATTGTCAGTCATGCTGGAATACTCGTACCATGTCCGTCACCACGGCGATGACCAAGATGATGATGCTCCCTCAAGCTTGGAGGGAGCTTGGGAGCAGGTTCCGGAGGCTAGGGAGTTCTCCGGAGAAGGAGCTTCCACCTCCCTAGGGACCTCCTCTATTGCCTTCCCACTCATAACTTTCCATGGGAGCATGGCCCCAATGACATAGTCATTTACCAGGAACAGCTCGAGGCTGGTCTGCGTCTCCCTCTACACCCTCTGATAGTGGAGGTGCTAAACCACTTCAATGTCACTATTGACCAATTTCATCCCAATGCCATTCGGAACATGGTTGGGACTATATCTTTGTGTCATGAGTACTGTCTTCCCTTGAACCTTGATATTTTTGCTTCTATTCTTTGTATAAAAAATGCCGCTCCCGGGGTTCCACCAGAGAGGCGCTTTTACTACCTCTCCCCTCGCTGCAGCTATAAGCTCTTGCATGGGCTACCAAATAAGATTCCCACCTGGAAGAGGGATTACTTTATGGTTCGCAACCCCGAGGGGTGGCCCTTCCCAACTTCTTGGAGGGGTGCCATCCAGGACCCCAGGGCCGAGCTGGACCCCAGAACTCGGAAAACGATGCTGTCCTGTGCATCGGTAGGCTTCTTCTGTTCGGACTACTTGGCCAAGGAGAAGCTCGTGTAGGCTGGCCTGAGCCCGGGTAGGTTGTCCTTTTAGGTCGCATGGTTTTTGTCACGACGTTTGTGTCTACTTGCATTTATAATTCATTTTTACCGAATTAACATTGGTTTCTTCTTGGCAGCCATCATGTCTGGTATCGACTCGTGTCGTCTTCTCTCAAGCAACCAAAGGCGCTAAGTGAAGAGATCGGGCCTTGACTGGACTCCTCCTTTGGGGGGCACTGAGTTCGGTTCCGCCGAGCCGGTTTTAACCTTCCCTCCGTTTGAGATCCCGGCCCCTCCGCCCGAGGGAACTAGTGGGGCTGGTGTCGGGGGGGACGAGCTCCCTCCATAGGGGGCAGCTCCCAATAACCCCCTCCAGCCACAACCTTACCCTCCGTTCCCGATTGGGAATTGGGAGGGGGTGAACGACTACCAAGTGGCCCACTAGAGGAGCCAGAAGGCGATCAACAATGACGAGGTCGCTCATTGGGGGAATATGGAGCCCGAGGACCTCGCCGTGTTTGCTTTCTCCCACTGCATGGTGGTAAGTGATTCTTGCCTTTCTTCCTTTCCCATTTTGCTTCCTTTTACTATTCTTTGAACTTCCTTTCTGTTGGTAGGTGAATACTGCCATCCATGCCATGGCTCTCCAAACGTGCGCCCACCGCGTCGACGCCCTCGACCAGCGGGCTACTAATAAGAAGCTTTAGGGCGAGCTCAACAGAATCTGGGGTGAGCTTCATCACACTCACAAGGGGAGTGGGTCTCAGGAGCTGCTCATCCGTTACCAGGAGGCTCAAATTGTCTGGCTCTCTGAAGAGAGCACGCGTTACCGGGAGGAGTCGTCGAGGGTGGCGGCGGAGAGGGAGCTTCTCTGGCAGTAGGTATGGGACTTGGAGCCCACTCTTCTAGATCAGACTCGAAACTTTGACTAGATGGTGGGGCTGAATGAGAGAAGGCAGTCTGGGACTTCAAAGACTCCTAAGAATACCACGACCTCCAAGTGGAATATGGCTTGAGTTCATACCACTCTGGGTTTAAGCTCTATTGGTGGTTGGTGCGGAAGAAGTTCTCTGGTTTCAACCTCGACGGCATCACTATGAAGGGCTTGTCTCCTGAGATGATGGAGCAAGTAGAGGAAGAGGAGCCTAACTCCCCGGAGGATGAGGATGAGGAGGCGGATCCCTGAGGCGGTGTTCTTCCTAGACTTCTGATGGCTTCCGGGTGCCATAAACGCGGTCTTTCAAAGGTCTTTTGTTGGGCAGTTGTGCCCTATGTTTGTCAAACTTTTCTGAGTTGTTTTAACTCAGTTTTTTTTTTTTTAAGTGGTAATGAAAGTTCTTCTTCTTCTCCTAAGTGTGGTGTGCACTCTTTATCTTTTCTAAGACGATCTCAACACCCGAGCTATTAGAGCTACATACCCGAAGTAGAACTTCTCAGTTGTCGCGGTCCCGTACTGCATTCCGATACTCAGTAGGGGTAGCCTTATGTACACCGAGGCGAGTGACATAGTAGGGCACATCCCCGACCTATCTGCACTTAGGTTAAATTGACATCAGTTGTCCTTAACAGGTTCAACTTGTTGCATGCCAGGGCGGGCTATTCGTTACAGGGTCCGCGCCTGAACCATCTGCACCTTGGGCGTCACAAGTACTTAGTTCATTCTGATGAGGCGACTAAGTCTTGTATGCTGCCGAGGTCCTGTCATTAGCTCGACGTTTTAGCCCTTAGGCTGGGGGAGTGGCTCATGGCCCACTGTCGAAGTCTGCCCATGCCATAGAGGCGATTGGGTCCTATTGTGCCGAGGTCATGTTAGCTCGGTATTCTGGCCATTAGGCTTTGGAAGTGGCTCGTGGCCTACTTAGTTCTTCTAGGTAGTATTGTCTTAAGTTGACAATATTCCATGCCTGAGGTACTTGTTTCCCTTTGAGGGTCTCGAGCTCATATGTTCCTTTCCCGAGCACTCGTTTCACTCGGTAAGGACCTTCCTAGTTGGACCCGAGCTTAGGTACCATAACTTTACGAAGGACCAGTTTGCCAATGCGAAGGTTCCGCTTCTTGATCCTGGAGTTCTAGTACTGAGCTACTCTCTGCCGGTAGGCTGCGGTCCAGATGTATGCGAGGTCCCTTGCTTCGTCGAGTAGATCGAGGTTGGTACATAACTCGTCTTCGTTTGTATGATCACTGTATGCTTCTAGTCGCAGCGTAGGTACCTCAACCTTCGTGGGAATCACTACTTCGGTGTCATAGGTGAGATTGAAGGGTGTTTCTCCCATGACGGTATTCTCCGTGGTCCAGTAGGCCCATAGAACATTGGGTAGTTCATCTGCCCACAATCCTTTAGCTCAGTCCAGTCGTGCCTTTAGTCCGCGGAGGATGGCTCTTTTTGTGATTTCTGCCTGACCGTTTGCTTGAGGGTATGCGACTAAAGTGAAATTCTGTCGGATTCCCATGTCTTGGCACCAGTCTTGGAATTTGATGTCCTCGAACTACTTACCATTGCCAGAAATCAATACCCAAGGTAATCTAGAGCGACACACGATGTTCTTCCAAAAGAAGTTTCGGACATTCCAGGTTGTGATCGTTACAAGGGGTTCAGCTTCCACCCACTTGGTGAAGTAGTCCACTGCTACTACTAAGAACTTCCTCCAGCCCATTGCTGGCGGTAATGGCCCAAGTAGATCGATGCCCCACTGTGCAAAGGGTCATGGGCTGGTGAGATACTTGAGGTCGGCAACGGGTTGGTGGTGAATATTGGCATGTCTCTAGCATTTGTCACACTTTCTAACAAGCTCAATAGCATATGCCTTCATTGTTGGCCAATAATACCCCTGTCGGAGTGCTTTCTGGGCGAGGGCCCTGCCCCCCAAGTGCCCGCTGCACAACCCCTCATGAGTGTCATGGAGTACGAGCTCGACTTCGGTAGGTTGCAAGCAACATAGGTAGGGGAGCATGTAGGATCTCTGGTACAACTATTCGTCTATCATGACGTATTTGGTTGCCTGGTGCTACACCCTTCTGGCTGCATTGCGATCTGCAGGGAGGGTCCCGTGTAGCAGAAAGCTCACGAATGGGTCAATCCAGCTCAACTCTGCTTGAACGACGGGAGCGACCTCCTCTGCCCCCCTCCCCCCCCGAGAATGCTAGGCCGAGGCAAGTCCTCTATGTACATGGTTCTCATGGTGAAGTCGCTGGCGCTGGCTAATCTGGACAGGGCGTCGGCCTCAGCGTTCTCTGACCTTGGGATTTGCCTGATAAAGTGTGACTGGAAGTTGAGCAGGGCCTCTCTGACTTTGGCTAAGTAGGCGATCATGGTTGGCTTGCGAGCTTCATACTCACTGATGACCTGGTGGACCACGAGCTTGGAGTTGTTGTAGATAACGATGTGTTTGGATTTTACTTCTCTGACTAGAGCTAGTCCAACTATCAATGCCTCGTACTCCACTTCATTGTTAGATGTCGCGAACTCGAAGCGTAGTGCGTACTCCAGTTTCGTGCCACTTAGGCCGTGCAGAACTATTCCGGCTCCGCTGTTGGTTTGAGGAGCCATCTACGTGAAGGATCCAGGGCTCCTCATCCCAGTTCACATTTGGCCGAACTAGGAGAGATGCCATGTTGGCTGCTACCTCACGGGGCTCGAACTCAACCGGCCAGGGAACTTCGGGCTCACCCGAGCTGGGAGCCTCGTGCTCAACCGGCCTGGGGACTTCGGGGTTGAATGTGCACTCGGCGATGAAATCTACTAAGGCTTGGGCCTTGATGGCAGTTCGCGGCTTGTACTGGAGGTCATACTCGCTGAGTTCAACGGCCCACTTCGTCAACCGGCCAGAGACCTCGGGCTTAAGTAAGACTTGCCTCAGAGGTTTGTTAGTGAGAATGATAACAGTGTGAGCCTGGAAGTACGGGTGGAGCTTCTGAGCTGCAATTACCAGTGCGTATGCTAGCTTTTCTATCTCTGGGTATCTTGTCTCTTCTCCCTACAATACTTTACTAACATAATAGATGAGTCATTGAACCCGATATTAGTACCGAACTAACCACTTCATCGCTTGCCGAGAGGTACAGTTCTAAAACATCGCCCTCCTCGGGCCAGGTTAAGATCGGCACACTAGCGAGGTATTTCTTGAGCTCATCAAATGCGAGCTGACAGTCTTGGGCCCATCTTGATTTGGTTATAGCTCAAATAGGCATCCAAGAAACTTAGAAACTCGTGCCCTGAGGTCGTGTCCACCAAGCAGTCAATTTTGGGGAGCGGAAAGCAGTCTTTTGGGCAAGCCCGATTTAGGTCAGTGTAATCGACGCACATGCGCCACTTGTCATTGGCCTTCTTTACCAAGACGGGGTTGGCTACCTTGCTAGGGTAGTGGACTTCTCTTATGAAGTCAGTTGCGAGGAGCTTCTCGACCTCCTCATCAACTGCTTTCCACCGCTCTAGGGCTAGTTTGCATTTCTTCTGTCTAACGGGCCTAATAGTTCGGATCGTAGAGGTTCCTAGATGGAAGCACCGATCTAAAGCGTCTAGGCTGGGTCTGCTACTAAGGTCGGGATTGTGACTATTTCTTCCATGGGCATGGCTCGTTCTTCACCTTGCTCCGTAGGCCACTCCAATTCGAGGTCATCGGGACTCGAGCCGGTCGTCCCGCGCTACCCCCACACTAAAGTCTGTTAGGAACTTCATAGCTAGAAGATAGGTGGAGGCCACCGCCCGCAGGACATGGGCGATCGGTCGACCTATTATGGCGTTGTATGGGGAGGGGGTCGTGACCACCAAGAAGTCGTGGCAGAGTCTAACTACGCAAGGCCATGTGCCGACTTCCACAGGTACTATTACTTTTTCAAGGGGCCGGACTTCTTCTCCATTGAAGCCCACCAAAGGAGTGTCCGCGGGTTTCAAGTCACTTCTTTGCAACTGAAGTTGATTGAATGGGGCTTTGAAGAGGATGTCGGTCGAGCTGCCCGAGTCAACAAGTATGCACCTGACCTCGTAGTCGTTGATTCTCAGCTTTATCACGAGTGTGTCATTGTGGGGGTAATGGACCCCTCGCGCATCATCTTCCATGAAGAAAATTGACTCTTCTGTCCTCGGTCGCTTCGGAGGATTCTGTTCTTCCCGGACGGCTTAACGAACTGATGTCCGAGCTGCTGCTAAAGTACAACCCATGACAATTGAACCTCCCACTATCATGTGGATGGTGCCCCGAACCAGCTTCTCTTCCGGAGGCTGCCTCTGCGACTGTTCAACCAGCTTGTTGCTGGACTCGGGAGCATCCTTATCGTGCTCCCCTTGCTGACCGGTTTTATTACTATTATTATTATTTTGTACAAGGTTCCATAGATATCCGCGATGGATGAGCTCTTCAATCTCGTCGCGGAGGTTTTTACAATTTTCAGTACTATGACCATGATCTCTGTGAAAACTGTAGTATAGATTCTTATTTCTCTCACTGGGATTTCCCCTCAAATGTGGTGATCACTTCACATACGGGGCGTCCTTGATCGCCATCAGGATTTCGGCCCGTTTTGCGTTCAGTGGGGTGTAATCAGTTCAGTCCACTACCGGAGCTCGGAACGACTGACCCGGCTTTTCCCCCCAAGCTGCATCCTTCTTATTTTGGCTATCCCCTTGACTGGAAGGATCTCCTTCCCTCTTCCTCTTTTCGGGCACACCCTCGCCCTTTTGGTTGATCTCCTCTTCGGTGGCTATGAACCTGTCCGCTAACTTAAGAAATTTGGTTATGGTCGCCGGTTGGTTGACGACCATGTGCCACTTGAACTCTTTATGCATCACGCCTTTCTTGGCCACTACAAGGTGCATGGCCGGGTCCAGGTGCGGTATCTACATGCAAGCATCATTGAACCGCATGATGTAGCTCCGGATGGACTTTTCCTCTCTCTGCACTATGTTGAGGAGGCTTTCTTTGGTCCGCGGACACCGCTTGCTGGTAACGAAGTGGGACGCGAAGGTTTGCACAAACTGCGCTCAACTTCTTTTTGATCCGGGTGCTAGGTTCCGGTACCATGTGCGGGTTGTTCCCCTGAAAGTGGTGGAGAAGTCACACACATGCACGACGCGTTGGCTCTCGCCAAGTACATCTGTGATTGGAAGACATCTACGTGATCATTTGGGTCGAACGACCCATCGTACTTGTCAAGAGGGGGGAGCTTGAAATCTTTAGGCATTGGGACTGCTAGAAGCTCGGGAGATAGGGGGTATTGAACTGAAAGGATGGGAGCCTTGACTTTGCCCGAGCTTACTTCTTCTATGCCTCCAAGCTCGGGCAGGTCATTGGTGGCAGACTGGTGAGCTCGGCGGCGGCGTCTCTGCTTCTTGGAGGGCTCGGCGTTTGTACTGCTCACCTTTGTGCTGTCCGGGATGGTGTGTGCAGGAAGTAGCTCGGGCCGCTGGTGGTGACTGTGGACAGAGGGATCCTGCTTAGAGACTATGGCCAGAATCTCGAACCGGTTCTCTAAGAATGGGGTATCGAGCTTGGAGGGTTGAGGCGATGTGGACCTAGCAAGCTGAGGTCCTCCCGACCTGACCGCCCGCAGTGAGACCGGAGCGGCCAGTCTTTCTTGTCCGCCACGGGAGGAGGCCTGGCTCCTAGGAGCGTTCTGGGGGGGCCTCTCCTGATGGCGAGGCCTAGCTCGCTGTGAGGCTGGGTGCCAAGGATGGAGCTACAATTGCTAAAGTTGAGGTTGAGGCAGCTAAGGAAATTGCTACTGATACTAGTACTGGGAGACCTGGTGTAGCACCTGTTGCTGATAGAGTTGGAACTGTTGAAACTGTTGCATTTTAGCATGCATGGACCACATGCACTACACTAAGTCCTCTAGTTGGTTCGGGTTGGCCACTAGAGGCACAACCGAGGGTTCAGTGAAGGTGGCTCTGACTATAGTAGGGAGTGGAGCGATGATGGGTGCCCCTATAAGAGGCACGTTCAAACTAGGGATCCCGTCCACTAAGAGGGGGACGGTGACCTGTCCGATGTAGACAGTAGGAAACTGGGGCTATTCCCTGGAGTTATCTATCTCCATGCTTCACCCGATGTTGCTTGAGGACATCATGAGTGTTGAGTTTTTGAAGGAGAAAGAGATGTGAAGGTTTAGAGAAAGGCTTTTCGAAGCGTTTCTCACAGACGGTGCCAAATGATGTAGCGCAATCCGGTCACTCCTAACTGGCACTCACGTGGCTCCTGAGAGATACCTGAGAAGAAGAAGAATCCCAGGGGGAGTTACCCAATGGGAACACTCCGATGATTAAGTTAGTACCTGAGAAGAAGAAGAAGAAGAATCCAAGGCTAAGAGTGCAGATAGCGCAAGTATTGAGGATGAAGATAATCAAGATCATACCTGTTCTCCTTGATACTAAACTCCTTATAGCATAAATCGATTGCCCTTGGCCCCTTGTTCTCTGACAGGGCAGGTATAACCGCCACTATCAACCTACCGCAACCGTTACTGGCAGGGATGAGGTGGCAGGCACGGGGCCGTCACCACAGGGTACGTTCCTATTAGGTGTAAGACACCCTCTAAAGGTGGCAGGCACGACGCTACCTGACGGAGGACATGGCTGTTGTCACCAGATTTGTCGAGTATGACGATCGGGCAGGAGGTCTTTCTGCGATATGTCAGACTATCCTTTCGCGAGTTACCCTGTGCTGGGCTATCTTGTAAGCAGCGAGCTACCTGTGGCAAGCTAAACCGAGCTATCTGGCCCGGGGTGTTTTCACCTCGGACGTTTATAGGCGGATCGGTGTGTTCCTGTCTGGGGGTGACCCGAGGTCCATTGGGGTGCCTTAGCCCTGGGAAGCGGATGCTGGCCAGGCAGCTCATTCACGAGCTAAAGTTGCCTCGAGGTATTCCTTCAAAGGGGGCTCGGGGAACCCAGAGTTTGCATCATGGCGAGCTTCTCCTGTTGTGGGCTACGAAATAGCGAGCTGCCTTATGGGCCCGGCACTAGGCTATAATGCTGAGCTGTTGCTCATGCTGAGTTAGCGTCCATGTGTCATTGTTTCATAGGTCGGGTCAAACCGTGAGCTGTTGCTCCTTCGGGAACTTGTTGACCTAATTGAGGTTCAAGTGGTGACCTGTGAGACGTACTTGCCAACCTCCTCTATCGGCATCCCGTCATTCCCAAGTCCTCCAAAAGTCAGATCCCATACCTAATGTTTTGGAGGAAGGCACAAAAGCCTAGTCTACATGCGAAACTACCTCCAAAGACTTTGGTTGTAGTGCATAGAGCTCATGCCAAATAATACCTATATAAAGGTCTCATTTCCAACTTCAAGAGGTATGCACAATTTAGCTCTCATAACTCTCTAGCTCTTTCTCTTTCTAGCTCTCAATACACTCATCGCTAACTTAAGCATCGGAGTGCTCACCCCAAGTAAAGCAGCCTGGGTACTCTAGTACTGTCTTTTTGTAGATCGACCCGATGAACTCACCAGCTCGGCATCCAAGCTGCTCTCTAGCAGGGAGCTTCTAGATCGTGCATCATCAACATGAATGCGAATCAAATCCAAATCTGGCATATTGAATTTCGGATTAGATTCAGATTCATAGGTCTTGAGAATCAGATTAAATGCGGATGCAATTGGATCCAATCTGATCCGATTACCATGTGCAGCCCTAAAAGTAATTTTGTTTATGATAGACAATTATTTCAAGTTAATTGTGTTAGCAATATATGATCTTCAACGATCAAATAGGGTGCAAATAATCACATCATAAATCATGACAAGTAAAATGAAGAAATAAGCACAAGTAAACCCTATGGTTGCATTTGGAAACGATGCAAAATGGAGTGTAAATCCCAGTTTAGTGTAAATTTGCACTCTAGTTCACTTTTGGCTGTGTTTGGCAACATTACATTTATGCATTAGCAAATGATAGAAAATACATTTTTCAATGCATACTTACATTGATAATAAGATGTAAAAGTACATCAATAAAAAAGAAGTAAATTTGCACTCAAGTGGGCTTTTGATAAAAAAAGCATATGCTTTATTAGAATTCATGTTTGCATCCATTACTGCTAAAAGTCTATTTGGTGAGAAGGTAAATTTGTCATTGCAAAACTAACCGAACTTTGCAATTTATATGGACCATTTTACACTCTACATATTTGCATTCACACTTATTTGCATCATTTCCAAATACAACCTATCAAATAGGTGATCGAAGGTGAACTACACCACCAAACACAAAATCACACTTAGTTGCTCATTGTAATGCCGCCAAGCTTCAATAGTTATCACTGCAAATGTAAAAAAAAAAAATAGTGGAATGGACAAGGAAGAGAAAGAAGAAAGATGGAAGCGGCAGACAAGGTTCAAAGTATTAGAAACGCCAAATGTATCGGAAAGACAATTTTAAAAGACATATTGAGATACACCTAAGATACACAGGCGTATCGAAGAAAAACTAAGATACACATAGATATGCTTGGAAACACTATAAATACTATAATAAATCATAAAAATACATCAACAACACTATATAAGAAATATATAGTTAGATAATCCTGCCAACCGGGCAGAACCAAGGTGGAAAGACGAAGCCACGCAGCAAGATCTGAAACCAAGAACAAAGTTACAGGCCCGAGGAGTTATTCCCCGGGTAGGTACTCCGACGATCAAGTTAGTAAAAAATGGTGGGTGGTCGGGCCGAACAGTTGAGAGAACAGTGCTGGTCCGAGCAAAGAAATAGTTATGGTTCTAGGAAGTCAAGAGTCCCTTACCTCAAGCGGAGAATACTATATATAGCCGAAGATCCGTGTCTGATTTGGATGAGGCTTCAGGGGTTGTCGGGATGAGGTTGTTCCGCCGAAGTCTTCGGGATAAGAACTAATCCCCAGCGGAGCTGTCCTCCTTATTCGTATGGTGCTCTCTTGTCTTGGTCATGCTTATCTAATGACGTGGTACCAACATGGCCAAAGTGATAAGGCATCCACAAAGGTGACATGTGGCACCTGGGGCCTACTCAACCATAACCCGAACACCACTCCCTCAGTTCCGAAGTTGAGGAGTGTGGTGCACAGCCGCGGTGTGGGGTGGAAGAGCTCTTCAGTTGAATTTGAAGTCCGATTAAGCACGCTATCTAGACTAATTGGCTTGGGGTACAACCGGTTGGCTTGAAGCTTGTGCCGTTTCCAAGACAATTCGGTAGAGGCATCATTTCATTTTTCAAGGCTACATGCGTGTGAAGGGCAGTGGCATCATTTCGTCTTCCTGAGCTGTCAGAGGGTGGCATTTGATCTATGTCATTGATCCGAATCGCTGCGAGCCCTATAAAAAGGGGGGTAGAGCATTCTTATTTTGTCATTTGTGAAGGGAGTGTGCTTAAGTTTCACAGGTTTTGATCTTCAACTTGGTGTTGCATCAATTCCGCAATCAAAAACTTTAGAGTTCGGTAAGATGTCTTACTCATCTTCTGACTCTTCCCATTCTTCTTCTTTCTCCGTTTCTTCCTCTGCTTCCTTTTCTACTCATAGTGACTTCGAGCCGGGGTCTCTTGCCGAGGCTACCGCGCTCAATACCCATGAGGCTAACGGTTATGGGGTCGAGGTCGTGGAGTTTGTGGGGTTTGATCATGAGTGGGTCATCGAGGCCAAGGAGGCTGAGGTGGGGCCGTTGACTAGGGAGGTCGACTGATAACCCTGCATTTTGATGCCTTAAGGGCATCAATTCAGGGTTATTTTTGGTCTTAAATTAGTCAAAGTGTACCATTTTCCCAATTAAAATCAATTATGTGACCTCTGAGGGTCTTTGTGTAAATTATGTAGAAAACTTCCCAGTTTTCTATGCTGAAGTGTAGTTTTTGGGAAGCTAGTGTGAAGTCCAGCTGAGAGAGGGGGTGCTTTTGTAAAGAACTAACAACAAGAGGGTGCCTCCTATCTGCTAAACCCAGTTGGCGCCTATCCGATTGTATTACCATGCTCCCCTCTCCTTAGCAAACCCTAGGGAGCCTTTTTAACCTAATCTTTTCACTCTTAGCAAATCCTAGCCGCCCCTAGGTGTTTAATTTCCACCTTCCACCTCTTTTAATCTCAACCACTCATTTTACGACTCTCCTTTATAGCTTTTAAACCCTAGGGCATCCCTAACTATGCTAAATCCCAACTGCCACCCCCCCATCTTTCTCCCTATTTCTAGTTGTGTCCACCATTCTCTATAAAAAGGGTTCCAGGGGCCCTGTAGAAGGGGTTGGTCAATTCACCCAATTACAATGCTAAGGTTTCTTGAGGAGTTCAAGGGTTGTAAAAGGGGAGGATGCCATGTTCTTGTTAGGAGGAGTTTCTACAAGCTGTTCAACCAATCTGCAACTACCGCCACTAGATTTGATCTACCAATCTTTTATTTTCTTCATTTTCTTTTCTGTTATTTTATTTCTGCATTCTATTAGATTTAATTCTTGTTCATTTCTCTATTTTGTTGATTTGATTTCATCTGGTTCAAGCAAAGGTGTCTCAAGGGGTTTGAGGGTTGTAGAAAGGAAGGACACTCGGTTCTTTTCAAGAGGGGTTCCTACAAGCTGTCCGGCCAATTTGCAGCTACCGCCACTAGATTCGAATTCTCGATCAACTTTGTTTATTTCTTTTATTTCTTTTGTTGATATCCACACTTTGTTAAATTCTAAATTTTAGTTATTGTTTTGTTTAATTCCAAATTATTTAATTTCAGCAATAATAGATTTTATTTTCTTATTTTCTGCAATTCTCGATTGTATTCTCTTATCTGGATCTAAGTACATATTAATTTTTACCTTGCTTCTCTGTGGATACGACCCGTTCTCATCCCTTTACCGCGTTAGTAGTTGTTTAAGAATCGGAAATATTTTATAAATGTTTAAACTGGTATTTTGGGGTGTTTAACAACGCGCTTCCAGACACACCAAGTTTTTGGCGCCGTTGTCGAGGAAGCAACAGAGAAAATTTTTTATTTGCATTATCCGGATTTGTTTCATTATTTTTTTTCGTTTTATTACTTGATCCATTATCTCATTTAAATTCTTACTTCTCTTTGATTTTGCAAGATGAAATAGCGAAAGGTGGGGTACCGGAGCATTGCGGGACTGCAGGAGAGAAGAGAAGAGAAGAGAAACTAGATTGTGTTTCTAGTGTAGTCGCCCCATTTTATTTTTTATTTTTTATTTTTTATTTTTGAAATCCTTTTTTTGGTAGAAAAATGATTTTTCAATTTTTTTATTAATTTTTTTTCTAGATCCATTTTTTTAGTATTATTTTGCTCCCACTTTATTTCTAGATCTATTCTTTCTTTATTTTAATTTCTTTTTCAATTTATTTTTGGTTTATTAGGTTTGTGTTTTTTCTCTTATTTCAAACTAAAAAAAAACAAATCATTCATTTTAATTTATTTTATTTTGGGTTTAAATTAAAGATTCATTTTTTTCTTTTATTTCAGATAAAAAAACAAAAAAAAAAAGAAAACAAATAATCATTTATTTTATTTATTTTTCAGGTATTATTCTTTCGTTAATTTTATTTTCATATTAATTTTTAGATCTGTGTTTTTCTTTTATTAAAAAAACCACAAAAATAATATATAAATAGAAAAATTAGCATATATTTTTCTTTTGTTTATTTTATTTTTGGTTTAATTTTTTTTTAGATTTGTATTTCTTCTTTTGTTTTATCCATTTCTTGTATAATTTTCTTTTTGATCATTTTATTTTCAGTTCAATTTTTAGATTAGCAATTAGTTTGTTAGAATTTATTTTTGGTAGTGTTAATTCTGTTTAGCACAATTAATTTGTTGTTTTATTTTTTGTTTGCAATTATTATTTGTTGCTTTATTTAATTTCTTCTCTTTTAGTTGTTTAGTTGAATAATTAATTATTAAATAGGAAATTGTTGAAATTTTTTAATTTGAGTTTAAATTTCAAATCTGACGTTTAATTTTAATTTAAATTTGAACCTGAATTTGAATTTGAATTTAAAATTTTGAAATTTAAAACTCAAATTTTTTTAAAAAAATTAAAATTCTAAAAATTCAAACTTAAATTTTAGGAATTTAATGTCAAAATCTGAATTTGAATTTAAACTTTCAAAAATTTTAATTTGAATAAAATATATATATATATATAAATCGAAAAAGAAATTGGTTAATATTTTTCGTGCATTTTCATTCCATTATTTAGGGTTTGATATTTTAGAGCATGCATCATATAGGTTTATTTAGTTGCTGAAATTATTATTGTTAGTTGTGAATGTGTTAGGTGCTCTTTTTATTATTTTAATTGTTCCTTTGGCTTAGTTGTTTGCTTTAATTTTCTTTTAGGTTTAATTGCTGAATTGCATCTTAGAAATAATTGTTCATGCGTTGTAGTTAGTTGCATTTTGTTGTGTTTATTTTGTCTTTCTGTTAATTCATTTAAGGACATCTAACCTAAATAAGATAAGGTGGGGATTTTATCACCCTTCCTTGGCCCAAAAATCACTACCCTTCATGTGCGGTTCACCCTAACCCTAATTTAAAATTTGGATAGAAAGATCCTTTAGGAAAACCTCGCATTTGATTCAAATGTGTGTTGAATTTTAGGGAAACTTGTGATTACGTTCCATAACTGGCGGTTGGTGTCTAAGGAAAGAGGTTAAACAGGTAAGCCTAAACGGTTTTTGTGGTTACTTAATTAGGTACTTGCGAGAGCAAGGGAAGCCTCCCACATCCCCACCTCTTACCTAGCTAACCGAAGGGAGTGGTGTAATTCCAAGTTAACCTAAAAGGATTCACATTGGTTGAACCACTAGTTTAGGAAACCCTAGGTTAGCCCCTAGGTCGTGTGGTTGATTTGTTTGCCTTTAAAGAGAAAAAAAGAAAAAAAATAAAAATTCAAATTTAAATTTTAGGACTTTAAATTTCAAAAATTTAAATAAAAAAATTAAAAAAATCAAATTTGAGTATAAATTTCAAAATTTAAATTTCAAGATCTAAGTTTGAAATTAAAATTCAAATTTTAAATTTAAAAAAAAGAAAAAGAAAAAGGGGGTTAAAATAAAATGAATTCAATGGCCGGAGTTTGTGGAATGAGAAACTACTTCCAACCTGAGCCACAAATTGACTGGAACCATGTGTCTCGACAACTGGACAAGATTAATGGTATGGCCCAAAGACTTAACAAAGTCCTTGCATGTTGTCAACAAAGTGGCCCATACCCAACCTTGTCATCCTATGCATCATGTTCCATCTATGCAAACCCGGCCCATCATGTCAACCACACACATGTGGCCCATAGATTTTTCCAACCCAATGCGAACCCATTCTCTAGTCCCTATAACCTTGGGTGGGAAAATCATCCCAACTTCAAGTATAGAGCCAGAAAGCCCATATTAACATCCCTCTCCTCAATGTGATCCAACATCTCCCGGCTTATGCCGAATTTTTGAAAGAGCTGTGTACTCAAATGGTGGAGCCATAATCGGCCCCACAAAAAATGATGCTCTCGGCAAATGTTATGAAGCTCTCCTAAATCAACTCCCCCAGAATGTAAAAGACCTTAGTGCTCCTCTCATAAGTTGTGGCATCATTGGAATCACCTTTGATCGGCCACCAGTGGATCTCTCCGCTTCCATTAATTTATGATAGGTTTAGGATTAGTAAGTTAAAATCAACCCTAATAATTCTACAGCTCATTGATCGGTTAGTCAACACTCCTCAAAATGTTATTAAGGTTAAGGTAGAGGATTGTTACTTCCCATTGGATTTTATCCTAGACATGACCCCAATCGAGGATCTAAACCATATCTCGATAATCTTAAGATGTTCGTTCCTAGCAACGACCATCAACTATAAATTGGGAGAAATGAACACTTCATTAAGGGAGCAGAAAGTCCGGTTAAACGTTTGTAGTGCCTCTAAGTATCCAAACCTAGGGGAAGATGAGTTCAAGGTAAGTATAGTGGATAACTTTTTAAATGACCTGTTTACCACTTGGTTAGCCTAGTTTGATATGCCAAAGACACTCACCTAACACTTAGTAACCGGGTCTCTTCACCTAAGGCAAGTGTCGAGATTCGCATCAAATGATGGAAGTTAGCAATAAAAAAAAGTGTGCAAATCAAGTTGAGGGGTAGAAATCCGTTGTTAGTAATAATAAGAAGAATACCTGTTTGATTTTAAAATCAATCTCATCTTATCAAGATAGTTTGCAAATTGAAGGGTAAATAAGATTTTTAAACCATATTTCAGTAATATTCAAAATAAGACAATTTTACCCCTAAAGCCCAATACCAATCTATACAGAGTTTGAGAATGCTAGAATTAGGATGCTTGATTAATTCTGTTAGGGATGACCTTGTAATGGGAAAGATCTATATACTTAGTGTAATTTTAAGGCTGCATTGCTAAGAGATTAGCAATGTCTAAGTTGGGGGTGTGATAACCTTGCATTTTGATGCCTTAAGGGCATCAATTCAGGGGTATTTTCATCCTTAGATTAGTCAAAGTGTACCATTTTCCCAATTAAAATCAATTATGTGGCCTCTGAGGGTTTCTATGCAATTAAGTAGAAAACTGAGAAGTTTTCTAGGCTGAAGTGCAATTTTTGTGAAACTAGTGTGAAGTCCAGCTGAGAGAGGGGGTGTTTTTGTAAAGAACTGAGAATAGGAGGGTGCCTCCTATCTGCTAAACCCAGTTGGCGCCTATCCTATTGTATTACCAGGCTCCTCTCTCCTTAGCAAACACTAGGGAGTCATTCTAACCTAATATTTTCACTCTTAGTAAACCCTAGCCGCTCCTAGGTGTTTAATCTCCACCCTCCACTTTTTTTAATCTCAATCACTCATTTTAAGGCTCTCCATTATAGCTTTTAAACCCTAGGGCGCCACCTATTATGTTAATCCTCACCATTTAGCTCCCTACCATAAAATCTCAGGAACTCCCTCCATTTTATATCCCAACCATTCAATTTAGGGCACCACCTATTGTTTTAATCATAATCCCTCAACCCTAGATGTTCTAATCTACACCCTCCATTTCTGGGTGCCCAAATCTTAGCCCTACATAATATTAGGCGCCCTCTCCTTTTATTTTCAGCCACAGGATCACCCCAAAACCATCTTAGCCATCCATTAGAAACCCTAGGGCATCCCTAACTTTGCTAAATCCCAGCTACCACCCCCCATCTTTCTCCTTATTTCCAATTGTGTCCACCCTTATCTATAAAAAGGGTCCCTGGGGCCCGGTAGAAGGGGTTGGTCAATTCACTCAGTTACAATGCTAAGGTTTCTTGAGGAGTTCAAGGGATGTAGAAGGGGAGGATGCCCTGTTCTTGTCAAGAGGGGTTCCTACTAAAGGGATGAGATATCCATCGTATGGACGCCTGAATCTTATGGAATAGAATGGGCGAATTTCAAAAATTTCTCTTCATCGTACTAGGAATCGTATACCCTATTTTAGAAGAATCATATTTTTCAAATATCAATCTTGAACCAAGAACCGAACCAGATCTAAACAAAAGCAGTAGGAGAGGGATATACCTGATATGGAGAAATAGTATCTCCAAGTGGAGGTGTTCACGCCCAAGGAAGGAACCAAAAACTGCTCCCACTAAATCAGCAGCATTCTTCAAAAGAACCAGATCCTTCACAAGAATCAGCTAGACGGCATGTGAGCACTACTTACAATCGACCCTTTCACAAAAGACTGATATCAAGATCCTATTTGGATCACTCCCACTGAGAATAGGAGATCGAACTGGCAGATATGGCGGCGGTAGGAAGGAGGCGGCAAGAAAGAATTTAGTGCAGTGATGCTGAATTCTCTCTTCTGCGATTTCAGCTCTGAAGAGGATATGAATATAAAATGTCTTCTTAAGGCTACCGCCCCCTCCTCCTTTTATAAACTTAAAAGGATCAGCCCCTAATCCCATTAGGAGTTGCTGATCCAAATCATATTTGGATCAAAATTCCCTTTTAACTGATAAGGGTAAACCCTTATCTTATCTGTAGATTAGATCAATCCAGATCTGAACTCTATGAGTGGATAGAGTTAAGACCCAATCCTATTGGCTAATCTAATCTTAGAATTCGCCCCTTATTTAACTGAACAAATAAGCCCAGTTTGAAATGGGCTTTAGGCCCAATAAGGTTATGTGCTCACTTAGCCTTCCAAATTGCTGCCCAGTTGGGCTTCCTTGTATGGCGTGGGACCCAAACATTGATCTACACATCAGCCACATGGGTTCAGCCCAGCCTTTGTTACAAGGCCTGGCCAATACACTATTATGGATAGTGCACCCCCTGAAACCCATCACATGGGCTCTATGGGCCCAACACTTACCCTAAGTGGTCCCGGGGCCAAGCCACCTTGTAACACCCAGGGACTGTGGGCAGATGCAAGATTAGACCATCACATATTGCCCTCAATGGCCTTACACTTAACCTCTCAGCCCATAATGATCAAACACTACCCGACAAGAGAGGACCTCTCCCTCGACTGCAAGGAATAGTGTTGCACTCTCTACTCACATGGATCCTGAGAATTAAAACATTTTGCAAATGTTTAGAAACCGTAATATATATACTTTTATATGTCATATAAAATATATTTTGCAAAACAAATCTCAACGATTGAAATCAGCTACCGGCATTCTTGGTTTCCATCAAAGAGAGTGCATCACCATTACCTTTGTCCGACAAAGGGGCTGATCTTGTCACTATGATCACCCACTCAAATGAATTCTCGGACTGTCCCAACATACCCAGGTTTTGACCCCCGCTAAGGATCTCACTGATTGGCAAATCAAAGACAGCCCAATCCGACACCTAGTGTAGTATCATAATCGAGTCTAGGGGTCAGGTGTAACTTTCCAGTTTTGCCCATCAATCTCCAAGGTCTAGGGCAATACTGAAAATCTGGTCTGGTTCAAAGATTCAATTAATCCTGCACTGCATGTACCTTCGGTCTCACCCTGGTGGCAGAGACAGCCACCCCAACTGACTTGGTGGCACATCAGTGTCAGCCTTATCAGGATAGGTCTCCCTAGACCGACCCACTGGCTGTGAACGTTCTAAACCAACACAAGTCTCATAAGTGTCCGGTTTTAAGGGTATTACACAGAAACACACCACATATCATGAATCAACTATGTACTTTATTCATTTACAATAAATTTCATAAGTACATCAAACCAATTGGAGCTAAGGGCATACAAAACTATCTAACAGCTCCCACTTACACTTAGGTCCAATCTAGAATAAGTCGGAGTCCCATACTTTCCACGTGTTTCTCTAACACTTTCTGCGTGAGTGGCTTACTCAATGGGTCTGCAACATTCTCCGTTGAAGCTACGTTCTGAATTAGGACGTCCCCTCTACCAACAACCTCCCGCAGTACGTGGTACTTCCTCTCGATGTGCTTGGACTTCGAGTGGGCTTGTGGCTCTTTAGCCTGAGCAATGGCCCCATTGTTGTTGCACAGCAACGGGATGAGTGATGTGCTGGATGGAACTACTCCCAACTCTTGGATGAACTTTTTAATCCAGACGGCTTCCTTGGCAGCCTCACTTGCGGCAATGTATTCGGCTTCGGTTGTGGAATCCGCCGTGGACCCCTGTTTGCTGATTTTCCAGCAAACAACACACGATCCTCGTGAATACGTAACCAGATGTAGAATTTCTATCATCAGGGTCTGACTGGAAGTCAGCATCAGTATACCCTTGGATCTGTAGTGATGCACCATTGGATACTAGACAAAACTCTTTTGTCCTTCGAAGGTACTTAAATATGCATTTCATAGCGGTCCAATGCTCTAGCCCTGGATTGGCTTGAAATCTACTTACTAAACTCACCGCATGAGCAATATTGGGGTGAGTGCACAGCATGGCATACATGATGCTCCCCACAGTAGAGGCATAGGGAGCATTCTTCATGTCCTCGATCTCCTCAGATGTCTTGGAAGACATCTTCTTGGAGAGAGCAACTCCGTGCCTGAAAGGAATGTTTCCCTTCTTAGAGTTTTCCATGTTGTACCTTTTGACGATTTTGTCAAAGTAAGTAGATTAGGATAATCCTATTATCAACTTCGATCTATCTCTATAGAGTCAAAGACCTAGTATATAAGACGCTTCTCCAAGATCTTTCATGGAGAATTGCTGTGAAAGCCATAATTTGGCCGAGGTCAACATTCCCACATCATTCCCAATGAGTAGGATATCATTCACATATAGAACCAAGAACGTAACCTTATCCCCATTGGTCTTCCTGTAAACACAGGGCTCATCTAGATTCTGCTCAAAGTCAAACATTTTGATAGTAGAGTCAAATCGGATGTTCCAACTCCTAGAAGCTTGCTTAAGTCCATATACGGATCTATTTAGTTTGCATACCGTGTGTTCCTAACCCTCAGCTTGCTGCATATAGATATCTTCACTAAGATCTCCATTCAGGAATGCAGTTTTGACATCCATTTGCCAAATCTCGTAGTCATGGTATGCTGCTACAACTAGCAGGATCCTAATGGATTTAAGCATGGCCATAGGTGAAAAGGTTTCCTCATAATCGATGCCCTCTTTCTGAGTGTAACCTTTTGCCACCTGACGAGATTAATAGGTCTCAACCCTGCCATCGGGGCCCTTCTTTCTCTTATAGATCCATTTGCAACCAATTGCTTTTACCCTGGGGGGCGAATCTACTAGAGTCCAGACTCCATTAGTCTCCATTGAGTCCATCTCAGCTCTCATGGCATCTACCCACTTAAGGGAGTCTATGTCCAACATCGCTTCCACATAAGTCACGGGATCCTCTTCACTAGTTAAGGCTTCTATCAGGTAACTATCTTGGTCATAACCAAAATGGACCGGTGCCTGGATACCCAGGTAGATGTTCCAGGTTGGTCACTACCTGGAACTTGTGGGACATCTCCCACTATTCTTGAGTTCTCCGCATCAAAAACAACTTCCTGACGATAATTGTTTAGGATGTAATCCTCCTCCAAGAAATGGGCATTCTGACTACGAAACACCTTTTGTTCTCTTGGGTCATAGAATAGATAGCCCATAGTGCTTTTGGGGTAGCCTACAAATAGGCAATGGCTGGTTCGGGATTCCAATTTGTCCGGGCTCGTTCTTTTAACGTGTGTCAGACAACCCCAAACCTTCAAGTGTCTGAAACTTGGTTTCTTTCCACTCTAAAGTTCATATGGAGTGCTCGGAACAGATTTGGTTGGAACCCTATTCAACGCATAAATTGTAGTCTCTAATGCGTATCCCCAAAAGGATGTGGGTAACTTCGAGTGTGCGGACCATATCAAGTAAGATCCTATTCCTCCTCTCTGAAACACCGTTAAGTTGTGGTGTAGCAGGAGGAGCTAACTGCGATACTATCCCGTTGACCTTCAAGTAGTCCCTGAATTCGTTAGAGAGGTACTCGCCACCTCGATCGGATCGAAGGGTCTTAATTTCTCTCCCCAACTGTTTCTCGACCTCTTGTCTAAACTCCTTGAACTTTTCAAATGATTCAGACTTGTGTCTCATTAGTATGCATAACCATATCATGAATAATCATCGACGAAGGTGATGAAGTATATGTGTTGGTTATGACTCCTAACATTCAGAGGCCCGCATACATCACTATGTATAAGGTCAAGCTGCCCGTACATCTTTCAGGCTTGCTGCCGAATGGCCGTTTTGTCATCTTACCACGAAGGCAAGGCTCACAGGTGGGAAGATCTTCTACAATTAAAAAATCTAAAGGACCATCATTTACCAACCTTGTGATTCGATCAATACCGATATGGCCAAGACGGTAATGCCACAGGCACGTAGGACTAACGGTATCATGAGTTCTCTTTGGAACGTCAACCAACGTAGTTTTGGCTATGTTGGATTCTAGAGAATGATGTAGAACATAGAGACCATTCTCTAGTTCCTCACATGCGATGAATTTGTTGTTTCTTTTAATAGTAATTATATTACTAAAGAAAACAGAATATCCATCAGCACACAATTTTGAGACAAAAATCAAATTTCTTCTTAAATTTTGTACATAAAGACAATCTTTAAGTACAAGTGATCATTCTCTAAAAAACAATTCTATGCTACCGATGGCCATAGCTGCAACGCTTGCAGAAGTTCCCAAGAAGAGTGTCACCTCTCCCTCCCTCAGTCTTCTGCTTATTCTGAAACCCTTCAATGTGTTACATGCATGAGTTGAAGCCCTGGAGTCAATACACCAGGAAGCAGAAGTAACCAACAAATTGGTATCTATGACACAGGATTCGGGATTACCTTTCTTGGATTCTAGGTAGGCAGGACAATTCCTTCTCCAGTGGCCAGTCTGGTGACAATGGTGACAGCCATCGGATGCCTTGTCCTTCTTCTGTCTCTTGGATTTGTTGCCCTTTTTCTGGGGCCTCTTCTTAGACCTTCTCTTCTTGCCACGCTTGCCTGCTTCCATAAGCATGGCGATGGTTCATCCTTACGAATTAGTTCCTCAGCTTGT
This sequence comes from Nelumbo lutea, assembly GCF_056320005.1. NCBI lineage: Eukaryota > Viridiplantae > Streptophyta > Magnoliopsida > Proteales > Nelumbonaceae > Nelumbo > Nelumbo lutea. Next base: position 90,489,334 of record NC_142685.1, on the reverse strand, counting down.
TGCAACATATTGTTGAGCTCTTGTAAGCTGAGTTCAGCTTATTCTTGTTATAATTCATGAACAGCTGATTATAGGACGAAGGTAAAGAATTTAGAATGGCGTCTACCTTGGTGACGTGGTCTAGCCCAGATCCCAGGGCTTCCAGCTCGTTTATGCATCCCATCATCTGAAGACAATGGTCATGCACTTGTTGTCCCTTGGTCATTTGAGTGGTCATAAACTGCTTCAAGACCTTCTACCAAGTAAAACGATTCTGCTCTTCATACATAGTTTCAAACTATCAATATGTCCTTGGCCAGTTCGATCTGATCAAACTGCCTTTGTATTGGATTGTCCAGAGAAGCTATGATATAGCATTGGGCCAGGGAGTTCTTTTCCTCCCACTCCAGGTAGTCCTTTCAGTGGGCCTCAGAAGCCCAATCACCTGGACGCTCCAGGGTGGGGTTTTTGGTAACTTTATCCAATTTTTCAGAAGTCAGTACCAACATGAGGTTACGGTACCAGTCAGTGTAATTAGGGCCCTTAAGTTTGTTGTCATCAAGAAGCTTGGCGAATTGTTTGTTAGCCATTTTCTGGTCAAACAACAAACATTAGTCCACAACTTAATTTGATTCAGATTCATTACATAGATGTGACTTTTAATCTATGTTCCATTCCCATTTGCTCATCTCTGAGATTTCCCTCCCATCTCAATGTTGGAGACAACGACTTGTCTCTGAAAATGTGGGAAAGCACATAGGGTGCATGGAGCCAACTGTTTCAGCTACAAAACCCCACCACTTTCTGTGAAGGATCATATCCACTCATCATATGAGTTTTCCCTTTGGCCTCTGTAAGACAAGGTCCAGAGCCATTTTCAGTTAAACCTTTATGTCTAGTGAGTGCTCATCCATCATCATATTCGTGAATGCCAAGCCCAACAGCAAATGGATAGCCCATTTTTTGGTGTGTTTCCTCATTACTGAAGGACCCACCCTCATGCTAATGATAGAAGGCCTTTAAAGAGTTCATCATATGAATCTCCTTATCACATGCACTCATATTTGCTGGAGGGAACAAAAAAATTATGCCCTAGTTTAATTTAGGTCAAACCACTAACTTTCATAAAGCCAGATTTTCGGTGGGCCCAAATTGGCTAGGGTTCTGCACGTTTCCTCTTAAGGAGGTGTAGGGCCCACCACTGAGGGAGGTCATCCAATGACCAGCAGGGACACCATGGCAATGATGTGCATTCAGCTATGGTGTGCACAAGAGCCACTATCGAATCAACATGGGCCAAGCACTTATGGCCCATGATCGTAACACATCAAACATCCATACATCACATGCAGGGAAGAATTGATCCAATCAATTAATAACTGTAAAGCCCATTTAAAGCCCATAAAATTAACCATTAATATTATCTAGGTATATGGGCCAAAATTAGGGTTGATCAATTTGGTCCATATAGCTTTATCTGCGAAGTGGGCTTTTTGTTGTTTTAACAATTTAAAACTAGGCCTTTATAGGTTGGGCCAAATTAAACATTCAATTAATTATCAATCCTTAGGCCCATTAGTGGAATAATTAGGGCTAACATTCAACCTTGATCGGACCCAAGATTTGGTCCAACCAGTTTGGACCAATCTGGTTCAAATGGGTCTAGGGTTTGATCTTTAATTAAAGATGTAATTTAAGAAATTAATCTAAAATTAAATACTGATAAAAGAAAATCAAGAATCAGTTAGATAGGGCTGTTCGCACAACCCATCCTACAAAATAGAGGTTAGATCACAGTTTGCAATTTCAGAAACTACAAATCGCAGATAGCAATTTTCCCATCTACGAAATCTCCTTCCTTGCGCCGCCATTTTCGATCCAAAATAAAAATAAATAGAAAACCTAATTTCTATTATATTTACATCAGATCGAATGCCTATATTCAGTCTAAAAAATAAAAAAAAAATTTATAGACCAAATGTAATAAAATAATCAAGAAAATGTAAAATCGCAGGTTCCTTGCACCAATAAAGATTTCAATCGACATGTGTACGAACAACCCATAAATCAAGAAAATTATAAAGAAAAATTCTAAATAATAATTAGATTTATAAAATTTAATTTCAGATTAATCACCCATCAACTGGGAACAAATTTTCCAAAAAAACCTTATATCTATGCAAATCAGGTAGAACACCTTCTACCCATTTGCGTAGGTTCAGATTTGATCCAATTCGGTTCAAGATTTGAAAACCTGGCTCTGATACCACTGAAGGGATGAGATATCCATTGTATGGACGCTCAAATCTTGCGGAATAGAATTGGCGAATTTCAAAAATTTCTCTCCATCCCACTAGGAATTGTATTCCCTATTTTAGAAAAATCATATTTTTCAATGATCAATCTTGAACCAAGAAACGAACCAGATATGAACAAAAGCAGTAGGAGAGGGATATACTTGATATGGAGAAATAGTATCTCCCAATGGAGGTGTTCACACCCAAAGAAGGAACCAAAAACTGCTCCCACTGAAGATGGCGCAGTGCAGGATGGAGCAAAATCAACAGTGTTCTTCAATAAACCAGATCCTTCGCAAGAATCTTCTTTTTCGAGCTTTTTGACTTGTACTGACCAATTGTTTGTCATGTACAGGTGCTCAAATGGCCAGCCGTAAGGAGGCCTCCCTCCATATGAGGGCCGCGGTAGATAGGGCGTGAGCTGGAAGGGCTCAGGGGGTTCAGCCCCGAAGTGAAGAGGCACAACCAAAGTCAGTGAAACACACTCCTCGGAAACATAAGAGGTCGAGGTGAGTCAATGAAGAGGTTGTGGTAGTTAACCTGGAGGAGTGTGCTCCGGCCATCCGCTCTCCCCCGCCCCCTCTGTGGGATAATGTACTAGAGGGTGGTGACCCCGCGGTCTACGTGTCACGATGAAGTGTTCATCCCAAGGACGGGCTAGGGATAGAGGGTGTGGTCGAGCAACTTCTTCATGGTTTGCTGATGCCAGCCATTAGACATGAACTCTCTGAGTCTTCAAGTAGTGTCCTGGAGAGCCCGATAATGTTTCAAGCCATGTAGGTAAGTCTTCTCGCTTGCTCTGGTTACTTTTGTTTTGGGCGGTCCTCTTGTTGTGTTGACACTTGGTTTTTTTTTTTTCTTTGGCAGAATGCTTGCTTGGAGATTGTCAGGATTGAGTGTCTTTGGACGGTGCGATGCCTCTATGAAACAAGGCATGCCAAGGTGGAAGGGTCGAGGGCTTAGTTGGCCAAGCTTGAGGTTGTGCGGGCTTGGTTGGCCGAGCTTGAGACCAAGAACACCCAATTAAAGAGCAGCATAGAGGAGAGGAGTGAGACCGTCGGCAAGCTGAAGGACCGCATTTCCACCCTCAAGGGGGTGCGGGAGGTGTTGAAGAAAGAGGCCAACGAGAGGGTAGCCCGGGCAGAGGAGGAGGCGATCTCTAGGTTCAAGGCCTCACAGGAGTAGCAACACAAGATGGATAACTTTGCCTCGTGCTCCTTGAATGAGGGATTCTACCTTTATCGAGACAAGGTTTTGCGTCGACTCCCCAACACTATCGAGGTCATGTAGGGCTTAGGCCCATATGATCCCGTTATGCCTCCCGAGGGTGACATTGCTGCTTCTGAAGTGCCTGAGGAGGTTGAGGAATGAGGTGTTCACCTGCCGCCACTACTGTTGACTTTATTCTATTCTTTTGGTGTTTGTTCCCCACTTTTTTGTTGTTGTTAATGTATAGGGCTCGGTGTGCCGAGCTTTCACACTTGTAATTATCTTTTGTCGTTAATGAAAGACAGATTTTGTTCCAAGTTGTGTGTCCCTGGCCGAGGTCTAGGGAAATTATCTTTAGTGGTTAATTATCTTTTTTTAGTCGAACTTAGTTGTAAGCCTCAGTCTTCTCCTGGCCAAGGTCTAGGGTAGCTGAGATCTTGAAGTCCTGGTCTCTAACTTTCACTGGTCGAGATGCTTCTGAGTTCTCATCATTTGGGGAAGCTCAGTTGGCATCTGGTCTTGAGGAGCCTTACGCTCTTATTGGGCTGGCCATTCCTTGACGAGCTTTGGTCTGACGGCCAGTCAACAAAGTGTGCGAAGTTTGATGGCTGCCCCCTAGCCTTAGGAGGCGGAGGTGTCCTTTCCGTTTTTGGCTTTGGCCATCATTGGCCGAGTCAATTGGCTGCCTTGATCGGCTATGCATTTCTGGATGCATCATGGGCTCTGGCCATTAGGGTTTGGCTGAGTCAGTGCATGGGTGCCTCGGCCGTTAGAGTTTAGCTAGGCGATGTATGTTGCACAGCATGTGCTATATTGTGCAGTGTGTTGTGCGGTGTGTGAACAGTGTGTGCCATGTAGGGTGTGTTGGACAACTGATTCTAGAAAATGTTGCTTTTATTGATGTCGATCATTGATAGTACATTCTTAGATTCCTTGGTACGGGCTTTCTGTCGAGGTATTCTAGTCTGTAGGTTCTGGGTCTAAGGACTTTGGTCACTTTGTATGGTCCTTCCCAATTCGGTCCGAGCTTTCTTCTCCTAGCACGTGTACTATGACCTTGTGAAGGAGGAGGTCGCCTATCTTGAACTCTCTTCTTTGGATTTTGGAGTCGTAGTACTTGGCCATTATGTGTTGTTGTGCAACCATCCTAAGGTATGCTCGGTCTCGTACTTCTTCCACCATGTCGAGCTCTGTGCAGAGGTCTTCGTTGTTTTGCTCTTCATCGTAGAACTTAGTCTGGATATTCAGCATGCCTACTACGAGGATCATGGCTTCGGCCCCGTATGCAAGGCTAAAGGGCATCTCTCTGGTGGTTGTCCACGGTGTGGTCTTGTATGCCTAGAGAATACTTGGCAACTCCTTGACCCACCTTCCCTTGGTCTAGTCAAGTCTAGTCATCAGGTCATGTAGTAAGGGTCAGTTAGTCACCTTAGTTTGCCCATTGCTCTAAGGTTGATGAATGGCCATGGTCTGGTGATCGATCTTCAGGTTGACGTAGAAAACTTTGAACTTACAATCTATGGACTATGCACCGTTGTCGGCAATGAGAACTCGAGGAATGCCAAACCAATAGACAATACCTTGCTAGAAGAAATTTTGGGCATTTTGTGTGATAATGTACGATAGGGCATCAACTTCTACCCACTTGGTGAAGTAGTCCACTACAACCAGGAGGAACTTCTTTTACTTGACCGAGGTGGGGAAGGGTTCGAGGATATCCATTCCTCACTGTGCGAAGGGCCACAGACTAGTGATCGCCTTTAGGGCGACTACTAGCTGGTGATGGAGATCGGAGTGCCTTTGGTAATGGTTGCACTTTCTAACGAGTTGGGTGGAATCTTGCTTCATGGTCAACTAGAAGTAACCTTGTCAGAGTGCCTTGTGAGCCAACGTTCGAGCACCGGGGTGATCTCCGCAGATACCTTCGTCTATCTCCTTGAGGACATAATCAGCCTTAGAGGGGGGAAACACCTTAGGGAGGGGAGAGTGTGACCGGTGGTAAAGCTATCTTTGTGAGGGAGTATCGGGCCGACCCGTGTGCAAGTCTTTTGGCTTTGGCTCGATCTCCTGGTAGTGTGCCATCCTAAAGGTACTGTATTATGGGGTCCATCCAGGATGGGCCATGCTGTATAGGGAGAATGAGAAAGGCCATTGGCGCGATGCTGGGTAGGGCCAATGTATCTATTCAGACCGTTGTGTCGAGGTTGGTCCATGACGAGCTAGCTAGCTTTGAGAGTGTGTCAACTCGTATGTTCTCAACTCGAGGGATCTGCTGAATGGTGAAGTGTTTGAGCCATTGAATGAGCTCCTGCACCCTTGGCAGGTAACTTGTCATGGTCGGGGTCCATGTCTCAAACTGGTCGTTGATCCAGTTGACTACTAGTTGAGAAACGTTGAAGGCCTCGACTTGCCAGGCACTGAGGTCTAGGGCAAGCCCAAGTCTTGCGATCAGAGCTTCATACTTAACTTCATTGTTAAAGGCCTTGAACTTGAACCTGAGGGCATGCTCAAGTACCGTGTTGTCCAGACCGGGAAGGATGAGCCCAGCCTTGCTACCTTTCTTGTTGGAAGAACCGTCATCATGGGAGAGTCCATATCTATAGTGTTGCAACTGGGTCCTATGTCGTGAAGGTGCATTTAGCGAGGAAGTCGGCTAAGGCTTAGGCATTGATGGCGGACCGAGGTGCATAGTCAATGTTGAACTTGCTTAGCTCCACACTCCACTTGACAAGGTGGCTTGATGCTTCTGACGTCTATAGAACTTGTTTAAGAGGTTGGTCAGTGAGCACTTCGACGTTGTGGGCTTGGAATTATGGCCTGAGCTTTTGTGCCGAGGTGATTAAGGCCAGGGCTACCTTTTCTAGATTTGAGTATCGGATTTTCGTGCCATTAAGGACCTTGCTGGTGTAGTAGATTGTCCTTTGTACCCAGTTTTCCTCCTTGACTAGTACTGAGCTGACCACCTCATCTCCAGGTAAGAGATAAAGCAATAACTCATCTCTAGGGCTCGGCTTTGTGTGGAGAGGTGGTGAACTTAGATACCTCTTTATCTCTTGGAAGGACCGTTCACATTCTTTGGTCCACTAGAAATCTTTCATCTTTTTTAGGTCCTTGAAGAAGGGCAAACATTGGTCCACAGACTTTGACATGAATCTGATGAGGGCAGCTACTTGTCTGGTGAGGCGTTACACTTCATTGTAGGTCTGGGGCGATTGCATGTCGAGGATGGCCTGGATCTTTTTCGGATTGGCTTCAATTCCTCTCTACATAACCTTGAACCCCAGGAATTTGCTAAAGCCAACCCCGAAAGCACACTTTGTAGGATTCAACTTCATTCTATACTTCCTGAGGGTTCCGAAGGCATACTTGAGGTCGGCTAGGTGGTGTTCGACCTTCTTGCTCTTTGCTAGCATATCGTCTACGTAGGCTTCTATGTTGTGGCCAAGCTAATCCTTAAATGCCTCGTTCATCAGTTCTCTAGTAGGTTGCATCGGCTTTCTTGAGCCGCAGTCGGTGATGAAGGCGGTCTTCTTCTAGTCGTCTGGATGCATTTGGATTTGGTTGTAACTTGAGAACGCATCCATGAAGCTCAAGAGTTCATGCCCTGCCATTGCGTCGACGAGTTGGTCGATCTTCGGCAAGGGGAAGCTATCTTTGGGATAGGCTTTGTTTAGGTCAATGAAGTCAATGCAGATCCTCCACTTACCATTAGCCATCTTCACCATCACCATGTTTGCCAGCCAATCCAGGTACTTTACATATTGGATAAAGCCAACGTCGAGCAGATTCTGGACCTCTTCGTTGATCACTTGCCACCATTCCACGATGAAGCTTCTCTTCTTCTGCCTGATGGGTTGGTAGCATGGATCGGTGTTCAAGCACTGGGTGATGACCTTGGGGTCGACCCCCGGCATGTCCATTGCCGACCAAGCAAACATGTCGGCATGGTCCTTCAGCAGTTGTATGAGATCTTCTCGAAGATGATCTTCCAAGAGGGATCCGACCTAGACCACCTTCTCAAGGTCTTCTTTGAAGAGCAGAACCTAGATGAATTCTTCGATGAGCTGGTTGCACTATGTCTTCAGCTCGTCTCGCAGGTTTATGCTCTCGGTGGTCAGCGTCTCTGTGGCTTGGTGCTTTCCTCAACAAGATGTTAGGTAATACTCTCTAGTCTCCACGTGCTACTGCCACTCCATATGGGGTCGGGAATTTCATCGTAAGGTGGAATGTGGAAGCCCGTAGAGCATTCAGGGTCGGCCGATTGAGGATGGCATTGTAGAACGAGAGGCACCGGACGATAATGAAGTTCACCATTGCCGTGGTTGTTATGTCACCATCTCCAATCAATAGGGGTAGTGTAATCTTCCCTTTAGGCATGAGGAACTCCTCGGAGAAACCCATCAGGGTAGTGTTCACTGGGGTGAGACGTTTTTTGCTGATGTTGAGCTGTTCAAAGGCTTCTTCGAAGAGGATGTCAGTCGAGCTACCCGTGTCTACCAAGATGTGCCAAACTTTGAAGTTTGTTATCTCAGCTGTGATCACCAGGGCGTCGTCATGTGGGGTCTAGACTACCCTAAGGTCATTATCGGTGATGGTGATTGGATCCTCTTGCCTTCTCTTTTGCTCCCTGTTGTCGATCTCAAGGAGTCACGCATACGCCTTGCAGCTTGAGCTGCTCTCCCCTCCATAGGCCATCCCTCTTGAGATCACGACAATGGCTCCGGTTGGTGGAGTTCGGCCTGGGGGTCTGGGGTGTGGTTCCTCCTTCGGTTTGTCCTCCTTAATGTCGATGAATCTACCGAGGTATCCATGCTTGGTCAGGTTCTCGAGGTGGTGCAACAGATTGTGGTAGTTGTTTGTCTCGTGGTCATGGTCCCAATGGAATTCACAATACTTGTCCATGTTCCTTTTGTTGTTCTGGGATTTCATCTTCTCCGGCCACTTGATGTAGTTGTGGTCATGGATCTGCATCAGAATCCAACCAAGAAGCGTTCAGTGGCGTGAAGTTTCTGAAAGTCAATGGTGGAGTCCTCGGTCTTTGGTCTGGTCGACGGTCCTATCTCTTGTTGTCTCAGTCCACCCTCTCAGTCTTACGTTCATTGGGGTCCCTTCTCTTTCTGTCGTGTTGTTCTTCCTCATCTCTCAACTGTGCTTATGCTTCTTCGGCATTGATGTACTTATGGGTAGGGTTGTTCACAAATAAATTCAAACCAGACAAACCGACCAACCCGGCCAAAACCCAACCTGATTTGGTTAATTTTTCTTCACAACTAGTCGGTTTTAGGTTGGAAAGATGGGTAAACTGATAATTCAATTCGGTTTTGGTTTTCATATATAATATATATATTATATATTGGTTTTAAATATATATATATATATATTCATTTTAAATATATATATTTTTGATATTTTCAATTTTAAATATATATCCAAAAAAATATATTCTGAAATATTAAATATAATATGTATATTTCCAAAATATATATATTTAAAACTGAAATATATATTTCAAAAATGTATATATTTAAACCAAAACTGACCTAAACCGACCAGGTCAGTTTTTCTTAATAGAGGGTCGATTTTGGTTTAATCTTTAGGTAACCCGAACAAGTCGGGTTAGTTGAAAAAGAAAAACTACTAAACCAACCCAACCTAACCCGTGAATAGCCCTACTTTTGGGCATTGGTCATTAGTGCAACCATAGCTTGGGGAGGGTTCTTCAAGATCGAGAAGTTGAATGGAGAGTGGCGTAGGCTGTGCATGATAGTTGTGACAGCCACCAACTGGTTCAGTGATCAGACTTGAAGGGCTTCGGAGTTGAATCTGGCCAGGTACTCTCTGAGGGACTCTCCTTTTCTCTGTTGTACTTGCATGAGGCTTGCCAAAATCTTCTAGTGTTTCTGGCTAGCTATTAACTACGCTAGGAATTGGCTCTCCAGTTGCTCCCAAGAGGAGATAGAGCGCGAGGGAATGGAGAAGTACCATGTCAGAGCAACTCCCTTGAGGGTCAGCATGAAATCTTTGCACATTAGGCCTTCAGACGAGTTGTGCAGCACCATCTAGGTCTTGAAGGCTTCAAGGTAGTTGCTGAGGTCTGTGGATCCATCATACCTTTCAAACTACGAAGCCCGCCATCCGGCTGGGGGGAGAGTTTGCCCATAATATCTTGGCTGAAGATTGGCTCTTTGGCAGGCTACTTGCTAGGTTCCGCAGGCCAAGCCATGGGAGGAGCCACGCTTCTCTCAGCCTAGCTATGCTCTAGCTCGGCCAGTTATTGTCCGAGTTCCTTGATTTCTGCATTCCTGTTGCCTAGTGTTGGATGCACGGTCCTTTCTTTCTTGGGTATTGTCGGGTGATCCTTGATTGAACTAGATTCGGCGATGGAGACAGGCGGATGTTGAGTTCTTTTGTCGAACCTTTCTTTCACCAGAATCTGGGCAGATCAGTGTGTTCGGTTGCAGTAATCACCTTCACGAGACTGGGCCAAGGAGACTGATCTTCTTGATGTTTGTTGTCTTTCTTGGTCAAACCATGCCTTCCCCTTGTCCGACTGGTGCTTTTTGGGGTCCTTAGGGCGAGGATCAACCACAATAAGCGTTGGGGCAGGAGGAGGGATGGCCTGAGGAGGTTGCACTGTAGAGCCCAACGTTTGCATCATCGTCAAGATCTAGTCGACCTTTTGTTGCAATGCCTGAAATTGGGTAGGGTCGACCGCAGCCTGTGGCTGGGGCTATTGTTGAGGCTCGCGTTGCGGATTACGGTGAGAGTGGGATCCCCGAGTGGGGCTATTGTTTCTTGAACTGAGGTTGTAGTCAGATAATCTTGCCAATCAGATGGAGCCGAGGTGGAAGGACAAAGCCAAGCAACAAGATCTGAAACCATGAACAAAGTCAGAGGCTCGAGGAGTTATTCCCTGGGTAGGTACTTTGACACTCAAGTTAGTCAAGAATGGTGGGTGGTTAGGCTGAACAATTGAGAGAACAATGTTGGTCCGAGCAGAGTAATAGTTCTGGTGCTAGGAAGTCAAAAGTCCCTTACTTCAAGCGGAGATTACCTACTTATAGCTGAAGATCCGTGCCCAATTCGGATGAGGTTTCCTGGGTTGTCAGGATGAGTTGTCCGCCGAGGTCTTCAGGATAAGACTTAACCCCTGGTGGAGCTGTCCTCCTTATTTGTACGATGCTCTCCTGTCTTGATTGCACTTATCTGATGACGTGGTACCGATGTGGCCAAAGTGATAAGGCAACCATGGAGGTGACACGTGGCATCTGGGGCCTACTTAACCATAACCCAAACAAGTCATATGCTTAACTATAATTTATAAATTATAATTTTTAAGTTTTAATGTTTTATGGAATGGAAAAAAACCCAACTCTTCTATCCGACCATAAAACATGCATTGGCACAACTTCTAAGTGAAAATATAATTAATAATTATTTATTATTTATTTTCAAAAATTATAAAAAATAAATAAACATTATTCAAAAATAGTTATTAAAGAAATTTCAATTTCTTTTTTTGATATGATAGATCATCTATAGAATTATAATATATTCAATCATTGTGATCAAATGATAAAATATAATTAATTATTTATTTATTTTTAATTCTAAAAATATAAAAATAATAATTATTAAAAAAGAAAATTCAATTAGTCTTTTGGATATGATAAATCATCCATAGAATTATAATATATTCAATTGTTATGATCAAATAATAAAATAAAATTAATTATTATTTATTTTTTAATTCTAAAAATATAAAAAATAAAAAAAAATAATAAAGAAGAAATTTCAATTGATCTATGGATATGATAGATAAATCCATAATTCCATAGATCTAAAATATATTTAGCCTTTATAGGTAGAGAAAGAAATTATATTTTCAATTTTTTTAATTTATATTTTCCCCAAATATCTTCATGAAATTTCCGTAAGTCTATTGATAACACAAAAAAAGTTGTGATTTTAAATGTAAGAAATATAGATCAACATAAACTTAAATATTCAAGAAAAAAAAGAAATCACAAGATATTATAAAAAATTGGAAAATTTACTTATTTTTTCCATATTTTTTCAAAATTTGAAAAATGTTCAAAAAAATTAATGATTAACACTTGTTTCTTGCAAATTTTTGCAAATCTAGCACTCTAAGAATAGGGTTTGGAGTTTTAGAGTCATTTGGAGGTGAAAGAAGCATTATTTTAGGGAAAAGAAGCTTGCTTTCCCCCCTTTTTTTTCAGTTTTTGGTCGTATATTTTTCATCGATATGCCCCGATACACCCTCGATACGGGTCCAGTACGCATGAAAAAATATGAGACGCCTAATTTTCATGCGAGTCTCATATCTGTTTTCCAAAGATACGATACAATACGCCCGATACAAGGTATATCGTATTGGAATTTTAAACCTTGATGGCAAAAGAAAAAAGAGAATGCAAGGGAGGAGGTGGAAGAGGAAGATGAGGAAGAAGAAAGAGGAGGCGAAGGAAGAAGGAAGAAGAGTATGATTGATGCATTTAGAGATAAAAGTTTGAATGAGCATTGTTCATTTGGATGGGCACGTGCATTTTGGCACAAGTATGAACCAGCTCAAATTGGACCAAAATGTGAGAAGCTCCATTTTTAGCTTTTTTAAATAAGACCTAAAATGAGCTTCTTGCATCTTTTTGGTTAGGGTTTTTTGGCATAAAGATCTTTCTCTAATTAAACCAAAAAAAGACATAAATATGGGCTTCTATAATTTCAAAAAGCCGATAGCCCAAACAAAAATACTTGCCAAACGAGGCCTTTATTAATGGTGTTTTTAAGGCCAAAATTATATTAATTTCAGGTAAATGTCAAGCAAGATCCAAATCCGATTTATTAATGATATTTTTAGTCTAAAATTATATTAATGTCAAGCAGGATCCGAATCCGATCTAAATCCGATGGATTGGGCCTTGGGCTTTTACATCTAGTCGTTTAGTGAATATAAGGGCTCCGTGGCCGCCACTTCCGTAGAGCTAGCATCGACCATCTTTGAAACCAGGGTTTTATTAGAGGATAAAAGCGGCGAAGGAGAGAGTGAAGAGATCTCTCCAAGACTCCAACAGAAACGGCGTCCCCGGCGACGGACGGTTCCCGGTGAGGCTTCCATTCTCTCCCGTTGAAATAATCTGTTAACTCATATCTCATTCTCTGGTTTAAGCTGCGATTGTTGGGGCTTTCTTTGTTTTCTCTTCCTTTTTAGTTGGATCTTGGTTGTATCAACTTGTTGCATTTCTAAACCGATATGTTAAATCTTGAGAAGCACTACTTGATTTTTCTTTGATGATTTTGTTTCCTTGTTAAGTGATGCGGAGGTGTCATCAAGTTCCTAAACGAACTTTTATGTTGCCTTCTTATTGATAGGGGTGGTTAGAGGATTGTGAGATCCGAAAAATGGTTGGTTTCATGAACTGTGATGCATTTCTGTTGAATTCATTACTAACTTCTGTTTATTACTTGTTAGTTTGTGCTGAATCTTTGGACTGATAAGTGCATTACTTCCTGGTAGACTGACTAAGAATTTGATTTCAAATTGATTATAATGCGAAACAGAGCATCAGACTTCTTGTATTGCGAAAACAACTCGAAGAAATTGTTTAGCAACTTGCAGACTAATCTAGTTTAGATAAAGAAAACGAGGTTCCAATTCGAGAAAACGCTAATAAACATCAACTGTTGTATTCATTATCAAAAAAAACATCAAGTGTTGTATTTTCCTGGTGGGCATTCCTAGAAGAAGGTCCATGACCACCACAGCAGCAATGTCTCTCAAATTCTTGGGACGTATAGAGAATTAGAAATGGGAGGCCTCTTGTTGAATATAATCAATTGGCATGGGAAAATTGGAGGGTCCTTGTGTGCTTGCCACCAGTGTTGATGGACCTTAATTTGATTTCAATTTGGCTTTAATGCGAAACATAGCATCAGATTTCTTGCACTGCGAAAATAACTTCAAGAAATTTCTTAGAACTTGCTGACTTATCTAATTTAGATAAATAAAACGAGGTTCCAGTTTGAGAAAACACTAATAAGAACCAATGTTGGATTTTCCCTGCTGGCATTCCTATTAAGAGGGTCCATCACCACCACAACAGCAATCTCTCTCAAAGTCTTGGGACGTATAGAGATAAGAGGCCACTTGTTAAATATAACCAGTTTGGCATGGGAATATTGGTGGGTCCTTCGGCACTTGCCAGTTGCCACCAATGTTAATGGACCTTATACGAAGTCAGCATATCTACATGATATTTGGCTTTATTGGCACAGCTTGTTTTCCTTTAGATAAGTATCTTCAATGAATTATTTTTGGATAAATCATCATTATCATCATCATCCAAGCCATATCCCAACTATATATGGGGTTGGCAACACGAAGTCTGTTAATGGATCTTGATTTTGGATAAATATTGCAGCCATTTGTTGCCGGAATACAAGTTTTATACTCTTACTCTTATTGTCATTGTTCAGGTAAGTCATGGTTAAGCATAACAATGTTGTGCCCAATGGGCATTTCAAAAAGCATTGGCAGAACTATGTCAAGACTTGGTTTAACCAACCGGCTCGCAAGACTAGAAGACGCATTGGTAAGAAATTTTGTTCAATCAATTTGTTTCTATTTCCTGTTTTGGGCTTTTTTTGTGATCATCAATTCATGACGCTAAGTTATGGTTGGTTGTTCATGTGGATTTTCCATGACAAACTTTTTCAGCTAGGCAGAAGAAGGCTGTAAAGATATTCCCTCGGCCTACAGCTGGACCTCTTCGCCCCATTGTTCATGGACAAACCCTCAAGTATAACATGAAAGTTAGAGCAGGAAGGGGATTTTCTCTTGAAGAGCTGAAAGTAAGATGGTGATATTTTATCATAATTTCATGTGCACTCTTTTGGTTCTACATATGAATTTTTCAGTCATCAGGAACAGTTCCCAGAAAATGATGGGTGAACAATTGTAATATTTGAAGTAATTAAAACCCGTATATTGCTATTTCCAACCCTCGGATTTGGAGGAGATATTATAATCATTAGATATTTGAAGTAATTAATGCCACTGGGAGGAGATATTATAATCCTTGAATATATTACAATCCTGCAATATCTCAAGGGATGGATAATGTCTCAAATGATAGATTTAGGTATATATTGTGTTCAGTTGGCTCTTTGTAATCTTGCAATTCTTCCTGGATTTTGTTTTTCTGCTTCCTGAACCTTGTTACCCTTTGTGCTTTCCAGGCAGCAGGCATTCCAAAGAAGCTTGCCCCTACCATTGGCATTGCAGTTGATCACTGCCGCAAGAACCGATCTCTGGAGGGTCTTCAAGCTAATGTTCTGAGGCTGAAGACTTACAAGGCTAAATTGGTTGTCTTCCCAAGACGTGCCCGCAAATTTAAGGTAAACACAAATTTTGAACCTTTTAGTCAAGAAACCCTGTAGTTTTTAATTTAAAGCATTGGATCCTTGCTTCTATGAACCATGTATTTCTACTAACACTACTCTTGTTCCAGGCTGGTGATTCTAGTGCAGAGGAACTGGCAACAGCCACTCAGGTCCAAGGTCCGTACATGTGCATTGAGCCTGAGAAGCCATCTATTGAGCTGGTGAAGGTTATAGATGACATGAAATCATTTAAAGCTTATGCAAAACTGCGTGTTGAACGGATGAACCAGCGACAAGTTGGTGCAAGGATGAAGAAGGCTGCAGAGGCCGAGAAAGAAGACAAGAAGTAGTAAGTTGTGACTAGTTAGACTTTGTAACTGTTGACATAGACCCTCCAAATTTGAGTTCATTTCTTATAGTTTTGTCCTCCTGATTTACCATATCAAACCTCTTTAAATCATTTTGGATGTATATCCACTATTTTTATATCTATTATTAGAGCACTCTGGTTAAAATCCTTTTTTGGGGGGATTGTGTTCCAAGGAGTAGATTTTCATGAAAGGAGGTCCTGTTGTTATGCAGGTTTGGATGGAAGATTTAATTTTCTTTGGCATGCAAGTTTTGTTCAAATGCTTTTTTTTCATGCCATTAAAATTCTGCAATGGGCAGGGAATGCACCTGCTTTGCGCTTGAGGAATTGATTTATTTGCCAGGGATCATCTATGAAGGTTTCAAAACCAATATCTTGTCCTTGTCTTTGTCATATGTTTTGACAATTACAGATGAAATCCACTCTGGATTTTCCCTTCAACTTTAGTCCACTTAATTTGTGACACCCCAAAAGAGGACGGTAACCAATTGGTAAGCCCTCTTGGGTTTCTAAGTTTTTATTAGGGTGAATCTTCTTTTGGTTTTCACCAAAAGGATAACTGGTCAAAACTTAAAAAGTTTGGCTGACGTCAAAATTTATTGACGTGTTGAATGGGTTTGAAGGGAGAAGTGCAAACGCACCGGATGAAATCGTTCCTGTGGTTAATATGAATTGGGCTTCTTAGATATTCCTTAAGGCTGTGTTTGGTTGGAATGCAAATAAATTTGCACTGATGCAAAATTATGGCAGTTCAAATGATTGGAGTGTAAGTTATGACCTATTTTTGTTTCAAAATTTATCTAATGTTGTTTGGTTGCAATTTAAGTAAGTAAATTAAGACATGAAACAGAATAAAATAAAGGGAAAATTTCCGATTAGTACCCTGTACTTTGGGCCTAGTGCCACTTGGGTCCCCAACAAGGTTCAAAATTTCGTCACGTATCGGTTGATACCGGCTGATATGTATCGTTTCAGCAAGTTTTCAGCACGGTACATGGTACCAAATTGAATGTGTCGTATCTATTCGTTGTATCGTTCCCGTATTGTTGAGTATTGGTGTGTTTTGACATTGTATCGATCGATACGACCGATATGCTATCGATACAGTAGCGTATCGATTGATACAATACGATTTTATTGTGGTGGAAATGCAAATAAAACTCCTTTCGAAAGAAGACTTCTAAACCCATTTTAAAAGCCCTTTTTCTTTTCCAAACCCTTCAAAAAGTTTTTTAACCTTTTTAAAGACTCTAATCTTGTAAAAATTTGCCAAAACATCTATAAATTTGTAATATTCAACAAGTTTTTCAAGGTTGTGAAAAAAAGGAGTGAAACTAAATATGTTTTTTCAAATTTCTTTTACATTTTTAGTCAATGTTAGAAAAGATAAGGGAAAAGAAAGTGGTTTGCCCCCTATCCCTTCAGTTGGGGGTTTCACCAACTAATTTTTAGAATAAAATATGCAAAATAATTATTTCATTTATTATGTCTATAAATCCATTCAATTTTTTGTTACATATTTACTTTTCTTAATTTTAATTTAACTTTTAGAATAAAACATGTAAAGTAATTATTTGAATACAAATAAATAATTATTTAGTTTTTAGAAAATTAGAATAAAACATGCAAAATAATTACTTGATCTATTATGTCCATAATTAGATAGTATGTTTATATTCCCAACTTCCCGTTTATTGATTATAATATGTTCTTTCGTAAAACCCACTAAAATGTGTTATTTTTATGCATAAATAACTCATTTATGTCTTATATTTAGTAATATTGTTGTTTATTTATGATTTATTAGAGTATTTATAGCATTTCCATGTGTTTCCATGCGTATCTTAATTTTTTGTCCGTATCCATACGTATTCAAGGCGTATCCTGATACATTTGTTAAATTTTCTTTTCCGATACGCATAGCGTTTTTGATACTTTGAACCTTGGTCCCCAAACTTTAAAACGTGATAATTCAATACTCAAACTTTCAAAATGTGACAATTCAATACTTACTGTGAACTAGCTTTTAACCAGCTATTAAGTGGCATTTGAAAATGATACAAATGTCCTTCAAGTGTTATTTAATTTTCTTTATCAACCATATAAATGTTGACAAACAAATAACAGTCCCAAATCTTTGCTTTTTCCATTCAAGAAAGTTGGAGTCACGTTTGAGTGGGCATTTCGGTGACTCCAACTTTCTTGAATAGAAGAGACAATGATTTGGGGCTGTTAATTTTTTGTCAATGTTTGGATGGTTGATAAAGAAAATTAGATGACACTTGAAGGGCACTTATGTCTTTTTCAAATGCCACTTAACAACTAATTAACAGCAGGTACTGGATTGTCGCGTTTTGAAAGTTTGAGTACTGAATTGTCACATTTTAAAGTTTGGGGACCAAAGTGACATTAAGCCCAAAGTACAGGGTATTAATTGGGAATTTCCCCTAAAATAAAATCCAAAACAAAATTAAATGACAATTTGCATTTTTTTATTTGCACTTCCATGCATTTGTACTAGTGTAAATAAAATTGCACTGCAATTACAACCTAAAGGATTGGTGTCCATTTGACCTTCAACAACTTTCTGCCTTGAAACTTCTCTTGCCGCATGGATGGCTGAGGATGTTTTGGTTTGGGGAATGAAGTGTCATTGTCTTTTCCTTTCGCCTGAGGGTGTCAATGGACTAGGAACCAATTTAAATTAAAACAAATTGAACAGATTGAAAGGTCCAAACATTGAATTGGATCGGTCCAAAATATTTATGGTTTGGATCAGACTTGGTGCATTTGTAATGGACTCACATTGGACTGGATCGAATTGGACTAAATCCAATCCCCATTTGACACCCCTACTTTTGCCAATGTTGGGAAAGAAAAAGAAATTTGAGGATGTTTTGGCTACCATAACTATGAAAAACTGCAACATGGAACCATTGGGTTATGTGAGGAGGGGTAATGAAGACATGGAAAAAGCTAATAGGTCCCTGGTGTAGATTGTTTTCCTGAGGCTGTGCTTGTTTGTAGGTGCAAAAATGAGCCGGATGCAAATTTTGCACTTGGTTCAGCTTTGCATTTGTTTGTTCGTACTATTATGAATTTCATTCTCATTTGATGCAAAATTTGTACTGTCTCATTTGTATTTATTGGTAGCACAAATTTTGCATCTATTTTGCACCACCTTCCTTATACCTCAATTCTCACAAAGGTTTAAACATTAACATGATACACCTAATACAGGGTGTATTGTATTGGCATTTGAAGGCATGATAGCGGTGGAATGGCACAAGGGTCATTTGAGTGTTTTAAGTCAACAAATTGCTATCTAATATTCATCCAAACTTTTTTACATAAACTATTGTTAAATCAATGGGTTCAATCCATCTTACAGTTTTTTTTTTTTTCTAGTGGAAATCATTTAAAATATGTATTTCTTTTACAATTTTTTTTTGGAAATTTCTAATTCTTTTGGAGAAAATCAATAGATGTAAGAAGTTTGAATCATTAGTCTGATTGGATATGCATAAGCAATCCAAATTATAAGATCGTTCTATCATTAACTTTCATGGAAAGGAAGAACTATAAGAATGCTTTCATCTCACAACAATTTAATGTGTCTTGTAATGAATTTTAGTAGATTGGAATCTCAAACATTGTTCGATGTATATCCCCCCACACAATAAATAAATAAATAAATAAAACACTAGGTTTAGTTTTACTGATGTATCTAGGAGATTTGTAAGAGTTGTGTCAAAGTATCAATGTGTATCATATCTTTTCACCATATCAGTGTATATTCAAAGTGTATCTTGGCATGGATTTGTATCTAAGCTTATCAATATGATATGTGATATTAATATTTTGAACCTTAATTCTTTTTCATATAAGGTGGGGACAATATCATCTTTGATAGCACTCTTTCATCTTCCTGTGATGGGGCTGGTTTGGTGGCGAGAGACCATAATGGTTCCTTCACAGTTGCCTGTTCTAAGGTTTTCGAAGTGTGTTCCCTTGTGGAAAATGAAGCTTTAGCATTAATATAATCTTTGGAGCAATCTCTAGAGTTTCAATTTCACCATGCCATTGTTGGGAGATGCACTTATTGTGATTCAATCCTTGGTGAGACCTATAAGGCTGTGTTTGGTTTTCTATTTTGGTTTGTGGTACCTTTGATGTGTTCTTTTCAAAAAGACTACTCTAGTACTCTGAGCAACTTAATTGAATGAATTGTCACCAACTAAGGGGTGGTTCAGTTGGTATGTTATCTGGTTTGTTCTAGTATAGGCATGAATTCGATTTCTGCAACCATCGACTTTGGGGGGGGGGGGGGGGGGGAGAGGGAGTTATTAGTGGTGCATATCACCAAATACCATAAAAAATGAATGATTTGCCTTTCTTGGGTGTAAAAAAATCCTACCTTGCCATTGAATATTGAAATTTCTCAAGTTCTAGGATCATTCTTTCTAAAATGATTGTTTTTTCAAAAGAAAAAAAAAAATCTTTCTAAAATTATCTATTTACCATTACAAGTAGAAGTGAAAATCCTAGCATTATAAAGGAAAATATCATGGTGCTCCACTTGATGTGAGCCGGCTTTGACCTAATAATTCCAAGGACATAGATGTAGATCTGGTTGAGTTGGTTGTAAGGCATCTCACATAGGTTTAAACTGTGGATAGGTTTCTATAGACATGCCTTAGGATCACTTAACCTCTTTTCTAATGTTTAGAGATTGCTCATGCATCCGTGCAAGTTTATAAAAATAACATGCATTGCAGCTCAGGAAAGACCGCCCAATTCTTGTCTACTATCCATTTTGTGGGGAGTTGATGCTATTTGATTTGACGTGATCTGAACATGCAATAGATAGTTCTACCAACTTGGATGAAGCCGAGGTGGTAAGATGGAGTTGTGTACTGAGTAGATCTATAAGCAAAGAGATGGTCAAAGGCATGAGGATGAGGTCCCCAGGGAAGGCACTCCAACACTCAAGACAGTAAGAGAGTGGTAAAGTCGGTTGGGCTGAGCTATTGAGGATGAGCTAGTCTGAGCCAAGGAGAAGGTATGAGAGCTAAGGGAACAAGAAAGTAAGAGAGGTAAAAGATGGTGAGCCTTAGGGGAGATGCCTTTAAATAGTCGTGTGCCTGTGTTGTATTTGGATACACTCCTTGTGGGGTTGTAGGGATGAGTCCACCTACCAAGGTCTTCGAAAGGTTTCACCTTCCTTGATGTGGGTGCCTATCCTTGGGAGCGTGCTTTGGAGTACATTTGGTGCTCGGTTAGACTTCATCCTTGCTTGGTGCTTCAAGTGTTACGTGCTCTTTCTACTTCAGTAATATGTCTTTCACCTTGTCATTTTCTTCATTTTCTTCAATTTCTAGTAGTTTCACCTCAAGGGGTGAGATTGAGCCAAAGCCTTAGCAAGAGGTCGCCAAGGTTAGGTCCCTTGAGACTAACGCCAATGTGGTCGAGGATAATGAGGAGTTAGGTTGCAAGGGCATAATCAAGGCCAAGGAGGTCGAAGTCGAGGGGACTACTAAGGTCGAAGTTGGGATTCCATTAGAGGATGAAGTGGAGTAGGGCATCCCTTTGAGGTTTGGGGAGTGCTTTGCCTCGGCCCCTTGTTGGCTATCAATCGAAGACATGATTCAAATCAAGGAGGCATATAGGTTGCAAGGGCATAATCAAGGCCAGGGAGGTCAAAGTCAAGGGGACTACTAAGGTTGAAGTTGGGATTCCATTAGAGGATGAAGTGGAGCAGGGCATCCCTTTGAGGTTTGGGGAGTGCTTTGCCTCGGCCCCTTGTTGGCTATCAATCGAAGACATGATTCAAATCAAGGAGGCATATAGCAAGCATCCAAGGATTGGTGAGAGGGTGACCTTGGTTCAGCCCAGTGAGATTTGCATGTATAAGCATAGCTTGATCGAGGGCTGAAGGTTTCCACTAGATCAAGGCATCAAGGCCATGTTGAGGTGGCATTGCATCTAACTCATCCAATTGATATTGAACTTCTCCAGGTACTTGGTCGGATTCCTTTGTTACTTTACTATTCATGACATTGATGGAACTTTGTCGATGTTTAAGTACTTTACCTAAAGAAGCATCACTAGGATATTGGCTCAGCCAAACGCCAAGGTGCTTGATGGAGCCCTTTCCTTGGTTAAGCACTAGAAGGAGGACAAAAGATAGGGCCCCAACCAAAGCCAAGCTGTCAAACAAGGAAGTGGTGGCCCTAATATGGATCATGAGGGTGCATGTCTAGTGCTGATTGTTTCTCTTTAACTAGGCGGCCCTGATATGGATCATGTGGCTTTGTGCTCAATATTTGACTTCTTGTCAAGTGCTGATTGTTTCTCTTTTATGTCGTGTAAATACATATATGGTTGTTAGTGATGAGGGAGGATAAGGCTTCCAAGATGTGGCCTAGAAGAATGTGATGGTTGCGACGATTGGTGCAAGTTCTCAATGATGCACTACGGAGGGTACTCCTCGGCATTCAAAGAGGCCAAGGACTTTAGAGAACAAGGTGATTGACATGAACTCCAAGGAGATGCCTTAAAACCGTGATCATCCACAGTCGAATCCTTGGGGGAGTCTTGAGGAGCACACCGCGATCGAAGGGAGAGAAGAGGCTAGCATCTACTTGCCAACCTAGAGTATCTGTCTTGGTAACACCTTGGCAACTGAGGGCAAGGATGAGCATCATGCCCGGGGCATTATTTTGCTTGAGATCCAGAGGGAGGCTAGTAGCTACATAGCGGGTTCTGGAGAGTTCAACCATGCACCAAACTATGGCCATGAGTATCTCTATTTCCTGTTTTGGGTTGGCATCTTACTTTCTACAAGTTGTATGCTCGGTCGTCTATCTAGTTGATCATATGCATGGTTTTTGTCGACGAGGTGAGAGAGGTCAAGAATGCACAATTGAAGGGGGAGCTCACCGAGGCAAAGAAGGCCATGAAGGACAAAGAGGATGACCTTTAGAAGCTGAGGAGTTATGTCCATGACCTGAAGGAGGCGGAGGGAGCAAAGAAGGCTATGGAGGAGGTTGAGGTGAAAGTGGCTTAGGCAAAGGAAGAGGCCGTTGATGAGTACAAGGCATCAGAGGCTTTCTAGATCGAGTTGGATGACTATGCAAATTGACTCCTAGTAGGGCAGCTTCGAGTGTTGCAAGAGGGTCATGTAGTTATTTCTAGAGATAGCCCTTGTGGTGGACAAGTTTGGCCCATTCAACCCCAATACTGAGGAGGGCCAAACATTTGAGGCCATTGTGCAGCCGGTTAACCAGAAGTGTGCTAAGAATCCCTATGTCTTGGAGTGAAGTTTGCTAAAGTCTCTCTTCTGTTTAGTTATGTTAGATTTTTGTATAGCTTGGGATGCTAAGCTTAAACATATGAAAATTTTTGAATCTATGAATGAAACTTTTCTATTCTTTAGTCTCCATCTTTTCTTTAGTGTAGATCCCTTGTATTTATCTACTTTCCTCGGCCACTGATTGAGGCTTGTCAGTCCAAGGATACCCTGGGTCTTCGGGCAACCAATGTCTTTGAACGGTTCACTTGAGCCATGCTTGTGGTTATGAAAGTTCCTTTAGCCAAAAACTTTGGCTGAAGCATCTTGTTCTGTTGAACCGCTTCTGGGTCATGTTGGCCAAGGTGCTTCCAAGCTCTTGTTGGTTTCCATGGGGAGCTTGGTGGCCCTTGGTCTCATGGAGCATGGAGCTCCTTGGTGGGTCGGTCGTGGTCATCAGCTAACTCAATTCCGATACCAAGCTAGGGAGGTGCTCGGATGTCTTTAGCCTATTGAGGCCATTGTTGACATCAAGAGTAGTTTTCGACTATTGTCCTCTAGCCATGGATGGCAAGGATGTCGTTCCCACTGTACCCAAACTAAGTCGAGTTAAATGTTGGGCCTCGATCGTTAATGCTTAGTCGGGTCTAGGTGAGTTGTGCCATGCGCATGTGTGTGAATGGTGCAAAGCATATGTCATTTGCCTTGTAAAAATGAGGAGGCTTCAATGCTTTAACTTTTGAAATTACAACAGACTCAACCGTCATTGCATAGGACAAAGTCCCCCGTCTTGAACTCTCTTCAATGGACCTTGACATCATAGCATTTCACCATCCTCTATTGGTGTGCTGCCATCCTGGTCTGTGCCTGGTCCTTGGATTCTCTTAGCAAGTCTAGCTTAACATGAGGTACTTGTTGGTGGTTTCTACATTTTAGAGCTCAGTTTGGAGTGTGGGGGATCCGATCTTTGTAGGGATCACTACCTCTACTCTAAACACTAGGCTAAATGGCGTCTCTCCAGTCGTCGTTCTCGATGTAATTCGATAGGTCTAGAGAATATTCAGTAGCTCTTCCACCCATCTACCTTTAGCATTGTCCAACCTTATCCTTAGTTCATGTAAGAGAGTGCGATTTGTGACTTTGGTGTACTGTGGTTGTAGTCTATCCTGAGCTTTGCATAATACTCCTCAAACTTATCTATGAACTGTGAGTTGTTGCCAGTGGTCAACACCCGTGGAATCCTGAAGTGGAAAATAACATTACTCAATACATAAGTTCAACACCTGTGGAATATTCAGTAGCTTTTTCACCCACCTGCCTTTAGCATTGTCCAACCTTGTCCTTAGACCATGCAACATAGTGTGATTTATGACTTTGGTGTACTACAACTGTAGTCTATCCCAAGCTTTGCACAATGCTCATTGAACTTATCTATGAACTGTGAGCCATTGCCAGTGATCAACACCCGTGGAATCCTAAAGTGGCAAATAGCATTCCTCCATAGGAAGCCTTGGGCATTTGGGTTGTAATGCATGCTAGGGATTGGGCTTCGGTCCATTTTGTAAAGTAGTCCACGACAAAAAGGAGAAATTTCTTCTATTTGGCTATGGTAGGGAAGGCATCGAGGATATCCATGCCCAACCGAGTAAAGGGCTATGGCTAGTGATTAGTGTTAGGGGACTGTTGGTTGAAGGAGCAAGTTGGAGTGTCTCTAATAGCAGCCATGATTCTACATGAGTTATGCTACATCCTACTTCATGGTTGGTCATACGTAACCTTGCTGAAGAGCCTTGTAGGCCAAGGTTCGGGAACTGGGATGGTCATCGTAGATACCTTTGTGTATGTCCATAATCCAGTAGGATGCATTTCAAGTACGACAACATGTGTGATTTGCAATAAAGCTACCTTCTGATTATGCAGTATCAAACTACCTTGTGTGAAAGTTTTCTGGCTTTGGGTTGGTCTTTTGACAAGGTGATTTCCTAGAGATATTAGAGAATGGAATCTATCAAAGATGGTTGCTACTACACCAGAAAGGTCTTCAAGGTTGATTCAGTAATACTTGAGTGAGCCAGGGTGTCTACTCGAATCATCCCTCCGAGGTTAGTCTGAGATGAGCTAGTGAGCTTGGATAAAGTGTTGGCTTAGAAGTTATTAGCCCTTGGTATCTGCCATATGGTGAAGTGCTCAAACTGGGCAATGAACTCTTGTACTTTCCTAAAATAACTGACCATGGTGGTCTTCCATGGTTCAAACTGGTTACTGATCTAGTGCACTACCAATTGTGAGTCGTTAAAGGCTCCAACCCGCTTCACTCCAACTTCTTGTGCAAGGTAGAGTCTAACTATGAGGGCTTCATATTCTTTTTTGTTGTTGGAAGCTTTGAAGTCAAATATGAGGGCATGCTCAAGAATGATGTCTGGTCCGATGAGTAAGGGACCGACACCGCTCCCTTATTGGTTTGATAATTTGTCAAGGTCCAGTGTCCACGCTAGGGGCTCTTCGACCAGATCGGGGACAAAGAAGGTGCACTTGGCTATTAAATTAGCTTAGGCTTGGGCTTTGATAGTGGATCAAGGAGCATAGTCGAGGTTGAACTCATTGAGTTGTATACTCTACCTTATTTGTTGTCTTAACATTTTTGGTTTTTACAATATTTGCTGAGGGGTTGATCTAAGATGACGCATGTGCTGTGTGCCTAGAAGTATGGTTGAAGCTTACGTGTTGAGGTTACAAGGTCTAGGGCAACATTCTCCAGGTTTGAGTATCTGGTCATCACATCCACAAGTACCTTGCTAGTGTAGTAGATCGGCCTCTAGATCCCATCTTCTTCCTTTATCAACACTGAGCTAACCACCTTGTTGCCAAAGGAGAGATAAAGCAAGAGCTGGACACTCGGGCTTAACTTCGTCAATAGGGGTTGCGAGATCAAGTACTATTTTAGCTGTTGAAAAGCCTACTTGCACTCTTTGGTCCATTGGAAATATTCCACTTGCTTTAGAGCCTTAAAGAATGGGAGGCAGCGGTCCATGGACTTTGACATGAATTTGCTAAGAACAACAACCCGTCCCATAAGGCGCTACACTTCTTTGTGTGTTCGTAGTGACTACAATTCTAGGATGGCCTAGATTTTCTTTGGGTTGGCCTCGACCCCTCTCTATGTCACCATGAACCCTAAAAATTTGCTCGAGCTGACTCCAAGGCACATTTGGTAGGGTTCTTCATGCTGTATTGTCTGATGATGCCAAAGACCTCATCAAGGTCAACCAGGTGCTACTCTAGTTTCTTGGTTTTCAATAGCATGTCGTCAATGTATACCTCCACATTGTGACTGAGCTAATCTCTAAACATGTTGTTCACTAGTCATTGGTAAGTTGTGTTGGCATTCTTCATTCTGAAGGGCATCATGGTGATGAAGATGGTCTTCTCCTGGTCACTAGGATGCATCTTGACCTGGTTATAGCCTAAGAAGGCATCCATGAAGTTGAAGAGCTCGTGCCCTATTGTTGTGTCAACGAGTTGATCTATCCTCAGAATATATCCTTCAAAAAGGCTCGGTTTAGGTTAGTGAGGTCAATGCCTATTCCACTTTCCATTGTCCCTTTTCACCATTACTACTTTTGTGAGCCAGTCTGGGTATGCCACCTCTCTAATAAAGCATGTGTCTAGGAGTTTCTTTACTTCTTCATTAATCACCTGCTACCATTCAGGGGTGAAGCTCCTCTTCTTCTGCTATATAGGTCGGTAGCAGAGGTTAGTGTTGGGCCAATGGACAATGTTGTCCTAGAGACCGTCCTCTAATAGAGAGCCAAAATGAATAGTTTTCTCCAACCCATCATCAAAGAGTGGTACTTGAGTCAAGCCCTCCATGGGGTGACCGTGCTGCATTTAGAGTTCATTCCAAAGGTCTAAGTTATTGATGGCAAGATCTTTTTGGGCAAGGGACTTTCCTTTGCAAACCCCCATGTAGCACTGTTTCGTAGTGTGCTAGTTTCCTTGGGCGACACTTGTGTCGTGCTCGATTGGGAACTTCATTTCCAATTGTTACATGGGTACTAAGGCACACAATGAGTTTAGCATTGGTTGGCCAAGGATGAGACATTATAGGGAGATTGGACCTTCGTGACTAGGAAGTCTACCATGATCATGCTCTTTTGTGGGCCGTTCACTGTGGTTAGTGGTAGGGCAATCTTCCCTTCTAGTATCAATAAGTCTCTAGAGAATCCTACTAGAGGAGTACTCATAGGGTGCAACCGTTCCTTCCTGATCTTCATCTTTTGGAAGGTTTCTTTAAAGATTATATTGGCCAAGTCCCCAGTGTCCACGAGTACCCGACACACTTTGAAATTGGTGATGTTGGCCGTTATCACCAAGCCATCGTCATGTGATGTTTGTACCACTTTGAGGTTGTCTTTAGTGAATGTAATGGGGGCACTAGTCTTGGCCATCTTCGAAGTTTGGTCCTCTACTTGGTTGAGTCATGCGTAGGCCTTCTAGGCCGAGGAACTCTCTTGTCCTGAAGGTACCTTGTCTAAAATAATGGCAATGACTCCGACATAGGGAGGGTCATAGTCATTAGGTGTGTGAATGTGGCTAGGGTTGTCTCTATGGCCTCCTCGTTGATTTTCCACGAACCCACTGAGGTACCCTCGTTAAACTAGGTCCTCAATGTGGTTTGTGGTCTCAACGGAGTTCATAGTATTTGTTCCAACTTCTCTTGTTACCTTGGGACTTCATCTTCTTCGGTCATCTGACAAAGTGGTGGTCATAGATCTTACATTAGTACCTTGGTCCGGGTAGTGTTCAGTAGGGTGAAATTTTGGAATGTCGGAGGAGAGGTCCTTGAGCTATGGTCTTTGTAGTGGTTTGATATCATCGCCTTTGTCCTTTTGTTTCTGATCGTGCTAACTCTCCTCTTCCTACCTATGCTGTGCTTGATCCTCCTCGGCATTGATGTGTTTCTATGCGTACAAGAAGCTGAATCTGAATGTTTGTAGATCATTCATTATGGTAGCCACGACAATGGACTAGTTTAGGTTCTAGACCTAAATAGACTCAACATTGAACCTCCCAAGTATTCACATAGGGATTCAACCACTTTTTTGTCGAATCTACATGAGATTGGCCAAGGCCTTACAATGTCGATGACTACTCGTGAACTATGCTAGAAATTTCTTCTCAAATTGGTCCCATCTCCCATGTAGCCATTGACCGCAGGGGGAGTGTGGCATACCACTACCGAGTCACACCCTAGAGAGTGGATGCGAAGGCCTTGCACATCAAGGCTTCAAAAGTGCCATGGATGAGCATGATGGCTTTGAACCCTTCTAGGTGATTAGAGAGGTCCGAGGTGCCATTGTACTTTTGTCCATGATCTCTTGTGTGAAGATTGGTTCCTTTGAGGGATGAGCTCCCATGGCAAGTAAACTTTGGTCAACATGGATCCACTCGAGCTTGTTCAGTTGCTCGTGCATATCTTGGTTCCAAGGCTTGCCTGCTTTGTTATCTTTGGTGGTGCATGTTGATCTCTAATGGAGCTGAACTCAGCATGGGAGATTTGTGGTTGCATCCAAGGCATTATTTGGTGGGAGCACGAACACTGGAATGATGGGACTGAGAGTGAGCGTTATGGGCTCAGATTCGAGCTTGGAAATCAGATTTCTGAAATGGTCGGGGTTGCTCACGTCAACCTTAGGCTTTAGAGGATCTACTTGGTGCCTTTTGGAGTCTTCAGCATGAGAATCGACTATAGTAGGCACCTGTGTGGCTGGTGGTAGTGCCATCGGGGAATGTCCTTTCTGCCCCAATGCTTCCATGATTACGATGAGGTAATTGAGATGGGGACTGAGCACTAGAGCAGTCAGAGGTATTTTTGGGATGTATGGTCGCTTTTAGTGCACGAGGAGTGAATAGACAAGAAACCGAAGGATTTTTGTGCCACACAAGGATGAGATCCCTAGGGAAAGCACTCCGACGCTCAAATTAGTAAGAGAGTAGTAAAGTCAGTCAGGCTGATCTGTTGAGGACGAGATGATCTGAGTCGAGGAGAAGGTATGAGAGTTTAGAGAGCAAAAGAGTGAGTGAGGTAAAATATGGCAAACCTTAGGGGAGATTCCTTTAAATAGCTACATGTCCATGTTGTATTTGGGCACATTCCTTATGGGGGTGTAGGGACGAGGCCGCCCACCAAGGTCTTCGGAAGGCTCTACCTTCCCCGGTGGGGGTGCTTATCCTTGGGAAGCGGTTCTCATCCTTATCTGTGAGAGATTCTGCTTCTCTCCGAGATCTCTGGCAATGTGATTATCCATGCTTCTCAGTAGGTGGTGCATTGACGTGGTTTGAGGACGTTGGCTACAGAGGTGCCCACATGGTAGCTTCAACTAGCTAGGTCATCGCCCGAACAAGAGTTAGGATCTTTTGGGTCTATCAAGGATAGAAAAGACGTTCAAGGATAGGCTATCCATCAGGGGCAGAGCGAAGAATTTATCTACCAGAGGCCAAAATTTAAACTAGATTGGAGAGAGAATAAAATGGATGGGTCGTTGGGGGGCTAACCATTGGGGTGGAGAGTGTAGGGAGTGGAAAAATATACATGGAAGAGTGTAGAAGTATACTGTATAAGTGGGGATTTCTCTGCCATAGGGCTATGGAGAGACTGTAGTTACAATAGCACACGAGGTCTCTTAACCTT
Source organism: Nelumbo lutea (assembly GCF_056320005.1). Classification (NCBI taxonomy): domain Eukaryota; kingdom Viridiplantae; phylum Streptophyta; class Magnoliopsida; order Proteales; family Nelumbonaceae; genus Nelumbo; species Nelumbo lutea. Next base: position 90,460,094 of record NC_142685.1, on the reverse strand, counting down.
ACCGTGGAGAGACTGTAGTTACATGAGATCAAGCCTGCGTATCCGTATTCCGAGGGAGGCCAAGTGACCATCTCAACCAGTGGGTCATATGGTGAGACATGTCTGAATACAGTTTTATATTAAACATTTAAAATTATATGTTGTTTTTTTAATTAATCCATTTTAAACAATAACATATGCATACAAATGTTTGGTTCACATCTGGTTTCTTGATTGCAATTTATTACTTCATAGAATCTGTTTGAAGTAGGTATTTCTTGTATTCATACCTAATTTATAGACAGGGTTTATAGTATCAATTGCATTGGTAAGAATATGAATGCTGAATCAAGGCCAATTTGCACTTTGGTCCAGTTTTGTGGGGATTCTGCACTTTGATAACATTTGGAGTCCAGCTCTGAATACACTGCATGCCCAACATCTCTACTAATCTTTGATTGGTCATACTAGTGTTACAAAGTTACCAATTAGGATAACAAGCTCATAATTTTATTATAATGAATTAGATTTACAGGGTGTTTGACAAGTCTTCCTGAAGGTAGAAGACGGAAAGCTAGAAAAACCCACTCTATAGATTTTTGTTTTTTTTGCTGCAAACTCTATAGAAAGTTCGCACAAGTCCAAAATGGCAGAAAATTGGGAACCTTCATACGAAGCTTTTGGTCTTTCCACGCCTCAAATATCCTTCTACTCCATTTTTGACAGTCTGGTAGATCGGACATTTATCAAATGGTCTTGATCTTTAAAGACCAGCTCCAAAGTAAAAAGCTCAAAAACATCTTATGGTCTGATAGGCTGTCAAAAGATCTACTTACAAAGACTTGTCAAACAGACCCTTAGACTTTGAATGACATATAGAGCTAGCGACACCATTACTCCATCGATCAACCCTTTTCATTTGGGTTATGTTTGGTTTGATGGAAAATGAGAGAGAAACAAAAGAAGGCTAGACTTTTCTTTTATAGCTCAACTTCCATCATATTTTATCTCCACCTCAAAGCAAACTTTTACCCCATGCCTTTGAGTAATGATAAGGTCCACCAACCTCTACATTTGATTCTTGAAAAATAAGTGAGAAAGGGAATCAAAGTTGTTGACACTCCCTCAGGCACTTTGTGATATGTGGATGTTGCATTTGCACACACACACACAGTGTTTAATACCATACAATAGAAAAAAAAAGGGAAAATGATTTTGAGCCCTCTCACAAAAATAAAACTCATTGATCTAAACACCAGTTATGCAAAACTCTCGATATATGATTCACATGCTCAAAACTTAGTCTTCTGTTTTTTGCTTGTAAATTATTATTTTTTTTTTTGTAAAATAGTTTGTAAATTAAAGGTGCACCCATCTAAAAAGAACATTTTTTTTTTAAAGAAAAGAGAGATGAATCAGACATCATAGCTCAAAGCATCTAATACATTTTGGCACTAATATATATTTACATGTTTTATATGCTAGATCAAGGGCAGTGGAGTTTAAATTTCTACGTGCATATTTGATAGATATTGTTCAAAATTAGGGATGTTTTTTTTTTTCAAAAAAAAGAGAGATGAATCAGATATCATAGCTCAAAGCATCTAATACATTTTGGCTGCCACCATTTGCCATCTACTAATATATATTTACATGTTTTATATGCTAGTTCAAGGGCAGTGGAGTTTAAATTTCTACGTGCATATTTGATAGATATTGTTCAAAATTAGGGATGTAATTGGGTTGGATTCAGATCGAGTTCATCAAAATCAGAATTCAATTTGATTAGTAAAAATGTGCATCAGGATCCAATCTAAAATCTGATTGGAATTCAAGACCTTGGATTCAAATTCAAATCCTAATGGATTTGGAACAGATCTGGATTTAATCCGACTCCACTTTATTCTTTTTTTTTTAAATGTTAAAAAATTTAAATACTTTTTGACTTTTATATAAAATAAATTAATGTAAATATAACATACTGAATTTATTATATATATATAAATTTCATATATAATATATAAAATATTTTATTTATAATTTCAAATATAATAATATAAATATATATAATTAATAAATATTATAATATAGGGGTTTTTATCGATCCCTCCATCGCAAAAATCAAAATTGCCATTAACCTTGTAAAAAAATTAAAACCCACGTCAGATCCAAATAAAGATTTGGATTAGGAAACTTCTAATTGGATTAAGAGAACTGCTCTTTAAGGTTTATAAATAGGAGAGGGTGAATTGCTCCAGATTACACACACTGCTCTCAATTCTCCCACTCTCCTTCTACTCTTGCCGCCATACATACCCAATTCGATTCTCCACTTCTTGGACTGATAGAGATCAGTTCTTATCTCTGATTTTGCAAGAAAATCATATCAGATTTTGTGCTTACCTCCCTTGCTTGATCCAAATTGTTCGATTGCAATTCTTGCTAAAGGACTGCATTGTTGAATGTACTTCATCTCAAGCTGCACCATCTTTAGTGGAAGCAGATTTTGGTACTCTCTTTGGGTGTGAACACCTACCTACTTTTGGAACTACACGTGTGGATTCCATATCAGGTATTCCTCTCCCTTTCTTTTGGTTTTAGATCTGGTCCAGTTTGGTGCAAGAACGACCATTGAAAAATGCAATTTTTCTAAAACTGAGAATATGATTCCTAGAAGGGAGGAAAGAAATTTTTGAAATTTTGCCCAACCATCCAGCATGGTTCAGCCATCCATATGATGGATCTCCCCTTCAGTGGTATCAGAGCCAAAGGTTTAATATTGAACTGAAATAAATCAGATCTGAAGCAAGACTCAAATTGGCAGAACCATTCTACCCGATTTGCATAGTTTGTAGTTTATTGAGAAATCGGTTCTCAGTTTTTGAGCGATTTGATCTAAAATTAATTTTATTTTATTCTGCAATAATTTTAGAAGTGTTCTATCATTATTTCTTGAAATTTGGGTTGTTTGTGTGATGGAGATCAAATTCTTTATTGACGCCAAGATTTGCGCACCCTACAATTTTATTTATTCAATTTTGGTCTATAAATAATTTTTTTAAACAAAATGTATTAGGATTTATTCTGATGTAACCAATAGAAAATTAGGGTTTTTTATTTTTTTACATTGGAAGACTTGTTGGAGCGCGTGGAGGAGAAGAATAGATTTTTGTAGAAAAATTCTGCAATCTACAATTAACAGTTTCTTGCAGGTTTGTAGTTTGTCCGGATTAGATTCAGACCATCACATTTGCAGCCCTAGATTATGTGATTTTGTTATGATTGATTGTCAATATTCAGCTGTTAATAATTTCAGATCAAAATCTTGCGAGTTGTAACATGTTTTGGACACCAAACCTTAGGCTGAATTGACCTATTTTGGTCGAAATTGGTCGGACCGAACCCATGGTTCAATAGGGTCTAATCTCAAACCCATGGGTCATGTTTTAGGTGACTCAAATTCGGTTATGGGCCAAGGGTTTGATAGCCCATCACATTATACAATTAGGCCCACTCTTGAAAAACCTAATTTTGCTAAGTTAAAGCAACATTAGCCCATTTTCAACATAATTGCTATATGGGCCAAACTACTTTTTTGCAGTTTAGACCATATTCCTAAATGATATTATTTGATAACCCATGGGCCTTAATGGGATGATTGTGAGTTAACTTAAATTAATTAAGATCTTTACAAGTTATTAATTGATTGGATCAATTTGTGGATGTTAATGTATGTGATGTGTTGAATGTGATTCGCACATGGGCTATAAGCACTTGGCCCATGTTTAATCGTATGTGTTTCTCTGCAAACATCATGGCTGAATGCACATCATTTCCATGATGCCCATCAGATCATTAGATGATCTCCCTTCTCAATGGGCCCCTTGATCAGTTCCTCCCCAAGATGAACCTATGGAACCCTAGCCCGTTTTAGGCCCATTTGAATATGACTTTATGAAAGTCAGTGGGAGCCACTCTGGTATTGCTTAAATTAGAACTAGGGACTAATTTTAATTTGTTCCCTCCCGTTAATATAAGTGCAAGTAATAAGGAATTCCATATGATGAATTCTCTAAAGGCCTTCCATCATTAGCATGAAAGTAGGTTGAATCAGCAATGAGGAGATGCACCATAAAAGGGTTATCCATTTTCTGGTCCAGTCAGTTGGATTGCTTCATAAGATGATAGGGGCATCATAGACCGATGTGGGAGAGGCCTATCCTAAAGTGGAAGAATCTTTCACAGTACCTTGGGGTCCACAATATGATGGATCAACGCTTACTAGACAAAAATATTTAACTTAAAATGGCAATGAATCTTGTTTGATAGAGGGTAAAGGGAAAGCTCATTGGATGAGTGGATATGATCCTTCATAGAAAGTGGTGGGATTTTGCAGCTGAAACAGTTGGCTCCATGCACCTATATGATTTTCCATATTTCTAGGGACATGCACTTTGTCTTCGTCACTAAAATAGGAGGGAAATCTCATAGATGAATAAATTGAGATGAAACATAGATAAAAGATATTTCTATGTAATTAACATGAATCAATTTTAGGTCATGGACTAATTAGTGTTGTCTCTTATTAGAAATGGAAAATGGACAATTCACTAAGTTGTTGGATGATAATAAGCTTAAGGGAATCAATTATGCTGACTGGTTTCATAACCTTAACCTGGTTCTGATGTCCGAGAAATTGGACAAAGTTGCTAAGAACCTAGTTCATAACCTTAACCTGGTTCTGAGGCTCACAGAAGAGAGTATCAGGAATAGGAGAAAAATTCTCTTGCTCGGTGTTACATCATAGCATCTTTAGATAATGCTATCCAGAGGTAATTTGATAAGATCGAAGTCTCTAGAGACATCCTGGATAGTCTAAAGACTATGTACGAGGAGCATAATCGTTCTACTCATCAAAAGGTCCTCAAATTGTTGATGACCACTCAGATGACCAAGAGCCAACAGGTCCATGACCACTGTTTAAAAACGATGGGTTAAATTAATGAACTAGATGCTCTTAGTTCTCAGCTAGATGAGGACACCAAAACTAATGCAATCTTAAACTCTTTACCTCTCTCCTTCAATCAGTTTGTAATGAAGTACAACATGAATAAGCTAAAAGTTATCCTTCAAGAACTCAGCAATATGTTGCAGAGGTCCAAAGAACTGATAAAGAAGGATAAGCCGATAGCCATTAGACTTATTCATGGGCCAGGTAGCCCGACGGGCCGGCTCGGCCTAGACGGGCTTGAGCAAGAATTTGAGCTCGCGGGCTTGACCTCCGGCCTAAAAGCTTGGCTCGAATTTTTTTCAGGCCGGGCTTGGGATTTATCAAAATAGCCCTGTCCGGCCTGACCTTTATGCAAGGTAACCCTAAATATCCTAATTCCTATCCCCTTTCTTCTCTTCTCACTCAGCCAAATCTCACTTCTCACTCACAGGCAAACACTCTCAGTTCTCACTTACCGAATCTCACTGGCGAACACCCTCAGAGGCGAGTCTAGCGAACACTCTCACCGGTGCCACCAATGAACTCCGGTGGTGAGTCCTCTCTCTCTCTCTCTCTCTCTCTCTCTCTCTCTCTCTCTCTCTCTCTCTTTTCATGGTTCATCTCCTCACTCATTCTTAGAATCTCAGCTCAATCTCATTTCTCAGACACCGGGAAACTCAGGCATTGGCGGCGAGTCCTTTCTCTCCCTCTCTTGTTAAGTTTGCCCTTTTGTTCTATTATGAAATTATTGTTTTCCCTGCTTTCTACTATTACGATTTACAAAATTATTCTAGGGATTTTTCTTCTAGTTTCCCCATTTGTTTATCCTATAAACAAGTCTAGATAACCCAAAATGTTGTATTTGGTAGTCGTTGTTTATCCTGTAAACATGTCATATGATCTCTCACTTTGTAGAAATTAATAAACCAGTTAACCCAATAGGATTAGAATCAAAAGGCAGATAAATGGGTGTAAGAAAGCTAAGATTGTGTGGTTCTGCATTTCTTATGTGGTTTGCAGACAAGGGAAGATCCAAGAAGGAACCTTGTCTCTCATTGGGAGAAGAATTTTGGATTGGGTTTGTTTCTTCTTGAATTTTCAGGGTTGTTAGTAGAGTTGTTTGGGGCTGCTTTTTGGTCATCTTTGGATTGAGAGGGGGGTAATGAATTGTATTTTTGTTGGTTTTTCTTTTGATAGGTGATTTGAACTCGTTAACAAAAAGCCATCTTTTTGTTAGGTCGGGCCTGGGCTTCGGGCTTTTTATGAGGATTGGGCTCGGGCCCAAGTTGTAGGCCCGTTGGTAGGGCCAAGCTCGGGCTCGGGCCTAAAAAAATCCTATTTATGTAGAGTAAAATCTCAGCCTGAGCTCAGCCAAGCCCAGCCCTTGAACAGGTCTAATAGGAACTGTAGATTTAGTTTTCATAGAAGAAATTATTAAACTTAAAGATTGTATTTATGTACCCACTTTGAGAATAAATTTGATTTCTGTTTCAAAATTATGCAAGTATGCAAGTATGGTTATACTATTAAACTGAATAACAAATTCCTTACACACGGAGAACTTGAGAATGGTGCCTATGTCCTCTATCCTTCTCTAGAAACAAACATAACCAAAACTACATTGGAAATTATCCCCAAGAAAAGATCACATGATACGATAAATACCACATGCTTGTGGCATTACCGACTTAGCCACATCAATATAGATGTATCACAAGGTTGGTAAATGATGGTCCTTTGGATTTTCTAACTGTAAAAGATCTTCCAACTTGTAAACATTACCTTCAGGGTATGATGACGAAATGGCCATTTGCGAGAAAGCCTGAAAGATCTATGGGCACACTTAACCTAATACATACTGATGTATGTGGTCCCATGAATGTTAGGAGATGTAACCGACACGTTTATCTTTTTAACTTTCACCGATGATTATTCTCGGTATGGTTATGTGAACATAATATAAGTCTGAATCCTTTGAAAAGTTTAAGGAGTTCAGACAAGAGGTCGAGAAACAGTTGGGGACACAAATCAAAGCTCTTCGATCAGATCAAGAAGGTGAATACCTCTCTGACGAATTCAGGGACTACTTAAAGGACAATGAGATCGTATCACAATTGTCTCCTGCTACACCACAATTAAATGGTGTGTTAGAGAGGAGAAATCGGACTCTAATAGATATGGTCCGTTCACTTCTCGTCCACTCAGAACTACCTATATCCTTTTGGGGATACACATTGCAGACTGCAATATACGTGCTGAACTGAGTTTAACCAAATCCGTTCCTAAGACTCTCTATGAGTTCTAGACCGGTGAAAAACCAAGTGTAAGACACTTGAAGATTTGGAGTTGTCCGACATATGTTAAAAGCCCAAGTGCTAACAAATTGGAATCCAAGATCAGTCATTGCCTATTTGTAGGCTATCCAAAAACTCTATAGGATACATATTCTATGACCTAAGAGAGCAAAAGGTGTTTTATAGTCGAGAAGCCTACTTCTTGGAAGAATATCACATCCTAAACAATCATCGTCAGGAAATTGTTCTTGATGAGGAAAGCTCGAGAGTAGTGGGAGATGTCCCACAGGTTCCAGATAACACCCAACATAAAAGATCTATGCGGGTTTCTAGGCCTCTAGTTCATTACGGCTATGATCAAGAAAGTTACTTGATGGAAGCCATGATTAGTGAGGAAGATCTCCTAACTTATATGGAAGCTATGTTGGACATAAATTCCTTGAAGTGGGTAGATGCCATGAGAGCCGAGATGGACTCAATGGAAACCAATGGAATCTGGACTCTCATAGTTCCACCCCCTAGGGTGAAAGCAATTGGCTGCAAATGGATTTACAAGAGGAAAAAGGGCCCCGATAGGAAGGTTGAGACCTATAAATCTCGTCTTGTAGCGAATGGGTACACTTAAAAAGAGGGAACTGATTATGAAGAAACCTTTTCGCTGGTTGCCATGCTTAAATCCTTACAGATCCTGCTAGTTGTAGCAGCACACTATGATTATGAGATTTGGCAAATAAATGTCAAAACTGCATTCCTAAATGGAGATCTTACTGAAGATATCTACATACAACAACCGCAAGGTTTTATTGTTGTGGGTCAAGAGCACATGGTGTGTAAGCTTAATCGATCCATATATGGACTTAAGTAAGCTTCAAGAAGTTGTAACATTCGATTTGACTCTACCATCAAACAATTTGACTTTGAGTAGAATCCAAAAGAGCCTTGTATTTATAGGAAAGCAGTGGGAGATAAGGTTATGTTCTTGGTTCTGTATGTACACAACATTCTGCTCATTGAGAATGATGTAGGAATGTTGACTATGGTAAAGGTATGACTTTCAAAGCAATTCTCCATGAAAGATCTTAGAAAAACTTCCTATATTGTGGGATTTTGACTCTAGAGATAAATAAAAAAGGATAATAGGATTATCCTAGTCTACTTACATTGACAAGATTGTCAAAAGATACAACATGGAGTGATGATAGTAGAATTTATCATATTTTTATCCCCAATTATTCTGTCTTTTATATTGAATTAGAACCTAATTGGACTCATATTTCTGTTCATGGCATGAAAGAAAGCATCAGGAGCAAAGAAAGACAAATCGGATGATTTTTCACAGTTTCAATACCGTTCAGTAATCTGGGCCTAACTCGCGTATCTAAATCCGATTGGGCCGATTCAAGACTCACTGGAAATATAAGAGAAAAAGCCACAACTTTTATGTTTTGGAATTTCATAGATTCGGCATGTATCGAAGCCAAATCTGAGCCCAAAGTCGCAAAAAATTCGTAGGAAGGCCCAATCCGCAGTTGAAGCCCAACTTGTAGAAAAGCCTAACAGTAGCCCAATTCGTAGAGGATGTCTAATACGAATCCAAGAACAAAAAACTGAGAAAAATCCTTCCAGATCTAAATTCTTGATGTAATCTTAGAAAGATAAAAGGATTGAGTTCATTAGATAAAGAGATAAGAGTAGAATTAGAATAGGACTTTCTATTCTTGTAAAATAAACTTCAAGAGGAAGTAGGAGACCACCCCCTCCCCTTAAGCTATATAAAGGAGGGGAAGGACCAGCTTTAGGCATCACTGAATCATTCAATTTCTGATTTGAATCAAGAAGCAAGGAGCAATCAGTCAAGAAAGGTTCAAGAAAGGTTCAAGAATTCAAGAAACTTCAAGAAGAAGGTGGAGGCAAGAAGAGGAGATCTCAGCACCATGGGCGAATTCAAGAGTTCGCTTTAATTCTTACATCATGAACTGATTTGTTTCTTGCTAGGGCTATGGAAAGCCTAACCATGCTAATGAATATATTTTTATCTTCTTGATTTATCTAAGATTGTGATTTCCATATAGTCTATGAATTATTGTGCTTATTGCAATTAAGAGCTTGGTCACCTCTTAATTGATTTGGGTTATGTGAATGAATTGAGAAAGGAATTCACATAATTGACAGAATAATTCATAGTGTGAATTGAATGGTATATAGAGATATATATACATGATTCATCTGAATTTAATGGTTTTCTTGGACTTAATGCACTTCCATCTTGAGAGCTTTACTCGAGAGATCGAAGGGTTACCTGATGGGCGTAGGTTTATTATATCTCGAGGGAGAATACTAAATAAATTTGGGAAAATCTCAGCTTATGGGAATGGCAATTAGTCTTGAATAATCAGACCCATCAATATTCATTACATTGGTTAGGTGGACCAAAAGTCCTAGCGATTTCACCATTTGCATATTCGATTAGTGATCACCATTGTTTTTATTTTCTTGTTCCAATTTTATTTTCAGTAGTTCTTGCTAAATCTTGATTTTTGATTGTCCAAATAATTAGGGAAAACTATGATTCTAATACTTATTTTGTTAAATCCCCATGGGAACGATATTATTATACTACTTGATAACTAGTGCACTTGCTAGGGTTATATATTTATAGTTATCAAGTTTTTGGCACCGTTGTCGGGGATTTAATCCTAAAATAATATTAGAATTTGTTAACCTTGATTAATTTGGACCTTTTATTTTTGTTTTTATTTTCTTTTTATTTTTGTTTATTTGTTCGAATTCTTGTTGATTCAGATGTATTAGTGCATGACACACACTAGAAGAGAATGACTAGCAAGATTTGATCCTGAAATAGAAAGAACCCTTCTTTATTTAAAGAGATGCTTAGGGAGTATCCTCACCATGGAATACCAGTTTGGTATCAAAATTAGACCTTTTATAATGGCATTACCCCCCTAATCAATCTATTATTGATGCAGCCGCAGGTGGCACTATCATGAGAAGAACACCAGAGGAAGCCTATGACCTAATAGAGGAGATGGTGTCAGACAGCTACCAGTGGAGCAATGATCGAACTAATCAGAGGGAAGTACACCACATTGATTCCTTTGCATCCCTATCTGCACAAATTGCCAACCTAAATAAGAGACTGGATAATTTTAGTATTGCAGCCATGAATACACCATCTAGCATCTCATGCGATTTATGTGGTCAAATAGGACATACTAATTCTGATTGTCAATTAAATAGTCCTTTTATTTCCCATGAGAATGCTAATCTTATCTCTCATGCTGGCAAGTCAAACTTCAACCCATACTCCAATACATACAACCCAGGGTGGAGGAATTACCCAAACTTTTCATGGATTAACAATCAACAAAAGGCACCCATGGGTTTCCAACCACAACCGCCCCCACAAGAAAAAAAGAACAATTTGGAGAAAATGATCTCTAAGTTCATTAATGCCACTAAAGCAAGGTTCCAAAGCCATGAAGCATCGATTAAGAACTTAGAAGTTCAAGTGGGGCAGATTGTGCATATGTTGTCAGAAAGAAAAGAGGAACGGCTGCCCAGCAATACGGAGAAGAATGCAAAAGAGCAAGTAAGTGTTGTAGCTTTAGGAAGCGGGAAGACAATTGGTGAGACCCAGAAGGATGATAAGGAAGCTGATGTGGCCGATCTGCAAAAGGAGATCATAGGGAGTACACCTAAACTGAGTTTAGATGCTATTAAACTTCCTTTCCCTTACTCTGAAAGAGTTTTGAAAGATAACTTGGATGAGGAAGTTAAGAAGGTTCTGAACTATTTGGAGCACAGTCAAGAAGGACAAGGTAATGCTCATTATATTATGTTGTTGATTTTAAATAAGAGACTGTTACTCTCTGTTTTGCAGGCCCATGTTCCATATTTAAACCCACCCATGATGGATGGAAGGGGAGCACACCAAAAGCTGAAACCACGAGACTTAGAGGATCTTATTCATGATAGGGAAGTTTGTTTTGTTTTTCTTTTACTTTTTTACATTTCTAGTTTAGTTTTGCTGCCCTTTCTTTACATTTAACCTCACATTGGGGACAATGTAAGTTTTAAGTGTGGAAGGGGATTTAGGATTTAGGATTTAGGTTAGAATTTTTTTGATTTAGGTCATTTTTTTTATGATTCATACAAAAAAAAAAATCAAAACCTCAACTCTTTTGAAATCAATTGAAACAATGTTCTAAGAAAACTTTTGTGAACCTAGTAATGAGGTACGCTCAAGGGGTACGTGACTTATCTAAAACCATTTCCAGTTAAGCTAGTCCTAAATTCAGGTTTAAATAAATGGGATAGTTGTTTTACCATTGCTACAATTGATAGGATGAAGCATAAAATGCACCTACCAACCAAGTAATTCAATGGTAGGATGGAGCATAAAATGCACCTACCAACCAAGCAATTCAATAGTAGGATGGAGTATAAAATGCACCTACTATCTAGAAAATTCAATAGTAGGACAGAGCATAAAATGCACCTACTGGCTGAGTGATACAAAAGTGAGACGGAGCATAAAATGCACTCACTCCAAAAAAAAAAAAAAAGAGAGGTTTTTCTTGATTTACTACCTGGTTTGCAGTAGCAAGAATTGGATTGGCTGATAGATGAGTTGAGTATAACTTGGTTGTGTTGATTTAACGGTTTGCAATAATTAACCTAGAATATTTGTAGAGAAAGAGGAAGGAAAGTTGAGATTAAAAATCGGTAGGAAAGTTAGTTTTTTCTTGCTTTATTTCTTGCTTGAGTTTTGTCTTGCCCGAGGACGGGCAAGAGTTTAAATGTGGGGGATTTGATGAGAGTAGAATTTATCATATTTTTATCCCCAATTATTCTATCTTTTATACTGAATTAGCACCTAATTTGACTCATATTTCTGTTCAAGGCATGAAAGAAAGCATCAGGAGCAAAGAAAGACAAATCGGATAATTTTTCACAATTTCGGCACTATTCAGTAATTTGGGCTTAACTTGCGTATCCGAACTCCGATTGGGCCGATTCAAGACTCACTAGAAAGATAAGAGAAAAAGCCACGACTTTTATGTTTTGGGCTTTCACAGATTTGGCATGCATCGAAGTCAAATCTGGGCCCAAAGTCGCAAAAAATTCGTAGGAAGGCCCAATTCGCAGCTGAAGCCCAACTTGTAGAAAAGCCTAGCAGTAGCCCAATTCGTAGAGGAGGTCTAATACGAATCCAAGAACAAAAAACTGAGAAGAGTCCTTCCAAATCTAAATTCTTGATGTAATCTTAGAAAGATAAAAGGATTGAGTTCATTAGATAAAGAGATAAGAGTAGAATTAGAATAAGACTTTCTATTCTTGTAAAATAAACTTCAAGAGGAAGTAAGAGACCACCCCCTCCCCTTAAGCTATATAAAGGAGGGGAAGGACCAGCTTTAGGCATCACTGAATCATTCAATTTCTGATTTGAATCAAGAAGCAAGGAGCAATCAGTCAAAAAAGGTTCAAGAAAGGTTCAAAAATTCAAGAAATTTCAAGAAGAAGGTGGCGGCAAGAAGAGGAGATCTCAGCACCATGGGCGAATTCAAGAGTTATTTCTTCCCCTTTGTTTGCTTTAATTCTTACATCATGAACTGATTTGTTTCTTGCTAGGGCTATGGAAAGTCTAACCATGCTAATGAATATATTTTTTATCTTCTTGATTTATCTAAGATTGTGATTTCCATATAGTCTATGAATTATTGTGCTTATTGCAATTAAGAGCTTGGTCACCTCTTAATTGATTTGGGTTATGTGAATGAATTGAGAAAGGAATTCACATAATTGACAAAATAATTCATAGTGTGAATTGAATGGTATATAGAGATATATATATATACATGATTCATCTGAATTTAATAGTTTTCTTGGACTTAATGCACTTCCATCTTGAGAGCTTTACTCGAGAGATCAAAGGGTTACCTGATGGGCGTAGGTTTAGTATATCTCGAGAGAGAATATTAAATAAATTTAAAAAAATCTCAGCTTATGGGAATGACAATTAGTCTTGAATAATCAGACCCATCAATATTCATTACATTGGTTAGGTGGACCAAAAGTCCTAGCGATTTCATCATTTGCATATTCAATTAGTGATCACCCTTGTTTTTATTTTCTTTGTTCCAATTTTATTTTCAGTAGTTCTTGCTAAATCCTGATTTTTTATTGTCCAAATAATTAGGGAAAACTATGATTCTAATACTTATTTTGTTAAATCCCCGTGGGAATGATATTATTATACTATTTGATAATTAATGCACTTGCTAGGGTTATATATTTATAGCTATCAAGAGAACTCCAAGAAGGGATTTATCCCTTTCAGGCACGGAGTCACTCTTTCCAAGGGTATGTCTCCCAAGATTCTTGAAGAGATTGGGGGCATGAAAGAAATTACCTATGCCTCAGCCATAGGAAGCATTATGTATGTCATGTTGTGCACTCAGCTAGACATAGCTCAAACCGTGAGTGTGGTAAGTAGATACCAATCAAGCCTAGGATCGGAGCACTGGACTGCTGTAAAGAACATACACAAATACCTTTGGAGGACAAAAGAGTTTTGTTTGGTATTCGATTGTAGTTTAATAAGATCCTAGGGTATATTGATGCTGACTTTCAATCAGACTTAGATGATAGAAAGTCTACATTTGGTTATATATTTATGATGGGGTCCTATGTAGTAAGAAAAATAGTCCACAACCTAGGCCATGCACATTGTCGTAAGTGAGGCTGCTTAATGAATGAAGTTGTTCATCCTAGAATTTGGAATCCTACCATATCACCCATTCCACTATTGTGTGACAACACTAGATCTGTGGGAGATTATTGGTAGAGAGGATTTCCACATTCAGAAGGTAGCATCAGCGAAAAATGTGGCAAACCCATTGACTAAGCCACTAACACAGAAAGTGTTTGAGAAACACATGGACAGTATGGGACTGAGGCTTGTACCAAATTGGACCTAAGTGCAAGTGGGAACTGTTAGACAGTGTATGCCCTTAGCTCCAATCAGATTGATGTACATATGCATTTATTGTAAATGAACAAACGTACACAATTGATTTATGTTATATTTGGTATGTTTCTATAAAATTACCCTTAAACTGCATACTTATTGCCAAACAAGTTGAGGTAGTTTGTCTTAGTTGCCAGGGTTAGACCCAAAGCACATGTAGTGTGTGTTTGTTTAAAACACTAAACCCGGATCATTTTTCAGTTATGCCTTGGACCTTGGAGATTGGTGGAAAAAATTGGAAAATTACACCTAACCCCTAAACTCGATTATGATACTGCACTGGGTGTCAGATTGGATTGCCTTTGATATGCCAATCAGTGAGATCCTTAGAGGGGGTCGAAACCTAGGTATGTTGGGGCAGTCTAAGAATTCACTCGAGTAGGTGATCATAGTGACAGGATCAACCCCTTTGTCGGACAAAGTGAATGATCAGGGATTGCACTCTCTCTGATGGAAACCAAAACTGTCAGTAATCGATTTCAAACTTGTTTGAGATTTGTTTTGCAAAATATATTTATATGAATATATATATATATATATATATATATATATATATATATATATATTATGTTTTAAGAAAAGCTTTACAAAAGATTTTAATTCCCGGGATCCATCCGAGTAGAGAGTACAACACTATACCTTGCAGCCGAGGGAGAAGTCATCTCTTGTCGGGCAATGTTTGACCATTAAGGGCTAAGAGGTTAAGTGTAAGACCATTTAGGGCTTTTATACCTGATGGGCTATATCTCACTTAAGTCCATTGTCTTTGGGCCTTCATGGGATGGTTGGACCCTAGGACCATTTAGTGTAAATGTTGGGCCCATTAAGAGCCCATAGTGATGGACTCTGGGGTTCACTATATCAGTAGTGAATTCGGCCATGCTTTGTCACAAAAGTTAAGATAAAACCATGTGGTTTTTGTGAAGTCAATGTTAGGGTATAAAGAAAGCCAAGTTAGCCAACAATTAATAAGAGACATAAGCCACATTCTTAATGGGCCTAAAGCCCAAAGGTTAATTGGATTAATCAAGGTGTCACATGATTGCTCTGTCATGTGACATGGACGAATTTGGGTATGGATATGGGTTTGGATCAATAGATAGGATAATAGAATAAGTCTCATCCACTTAAAGAGTCCAGATCCAAATAAATATTTGGATTAGGAAACTTCTAATTGGATTAGGTGAGTTGTTCTTTAAGGTTTATAAATAGGAGAGGGCGAATTGCTCCAGATTACACACACTGCTCTCAATTCTCCCTCTCTCCTTTTGTTCTTGCCGCCACACATACCCAATTCGATTCTCCACTTCTTGGATTGATAGAGATCAGTTCCTCTCTCTGATTTTGCAAGAAAATCATATCAGATTTCGTGCTCACCTCCTTGCTCGATCCAAGCTGTTGGATTGCAGTTCTTGCTAAAGGACTACATTGTTGAACCTGCTTCATCTCAAGCTATGCCATCTTCAATGGAAGTGGGTTTTGGTACCCTCTTTGGGCGTGAACACCTACTTTTGAAACTACACGTGTGGATTCTATATTAGGTATTTCTCTTCATTTTTTTTTGTTTCAGATCTGGTCCGGTTTGGTGCAAGAATGATCATTAAAAATGCAGTTTTTCTAAAACTAGGAATACGATTCCTGGAAGGAGGAAAGAAATTTTTGAAAATTTGCCTAACCATCTAGCATGGTTCAGCCATCCATATGATGGATTTCGCTTCCCTTCAATAGATTATCACTAATTCCTATTTATCCTCTCCCCCACTTTTACCTAAATTATCTCCTAAGTTATCTTTAATTCATATTTATCGTCTCCCCGACTTTTTTATCTCTATCTATTTAAAGAAAGTTTTGAATTAACAAATTCAATAATTATTTAAATATCATAATAAAATTATGTAATAACTTTAAAATATTTATTAAAAAGACAAAAAATTATAATTATAATAGAATTAATGATATTCATATTATTCATAATTTTATATTTTATAAAATTCATCACGCAATTATATACTAACAATATAAATTATAATTTTACTGATTATTCAATTTATTCAAATGATAAAAATTTAACATTAAAAAAGGAAATAGTATTTAAATATTTCACTAACTAAATGCCTTAAATGAAAAAAATACTAAAAATAGTTATATAATTATGTAACAAAATATTTAACATCATGTATTAACTTTAAAATAAATAAATTTCACGAAACAAAAAAAAATTAAACATTTTACATATTATTTCAAAATTTCAATAACTAAATATTTTAAATAACAAAATATATAACATAACTAAATTTTAAATAGTTAAAATAGATAAATTAGGTAAAAAATTTAAAAATTTTTAAAAATTTTTTGAAAGTATAAAAAGCATAATAATAGATCTCATAACATTCAAATATAATTTAATACTTTACAAAATTAATAACAAAATTCTGTAATAATAGTATAAATTATAATTTTATGGATTATTAAATTATATAAATAATTAATATTTTAAAATTTTAAATAATGATATAATTTAAATAACTAATTAATATTGTAAACTAATTTCACTTATATCAATTAATAATTCTAAAAAATAACTTTCAAAAAACTAATATTTATTAATAATAATTTTAAAATCTTAATATATATTTTTTATATATTTATATATTACTAAAATTAATTTTTATTGTATTTTTAGTAAGTATTTAATGTTTTTTGTGATAAATATATTTTCAATAATATATATAAAAATTTATTTTTGTTTTTTATTTAGCAGAAAATTTATTTTTTTTATTGTATTTTCGTTATAAATTTCCTTTTAGTAATTATGTATTTTTTTTATAATTTATCGATTAATATTTATTAGAGATTAAACTATTATTTGATATTACATTATTTATTGGCTAATTTAATATATTTTCATTATTTATTATAATGCTTTAATTATAATTATTATATTTTTATTAGTTATTTATTGTATTTCCATTATAAATTTATTTTCAATAATTATCGGAGATTAAACTATTGTTATTTATTAGAGATTAGACTATTAATTTAGCTGAAATTAGGAGTATTCATGGGTTGGTTCGATTCAGTTGCAAGTTGTTTCACAAACCAAATTGACATAGTCAAGTTGAGGAGTCGGTCACCCGAAACTGACTGACCAACTCGGGTTGTATCAGTTTGGCTTGATTTTCAGTTTGGTCGGTCAGTTAATTTAAAAAATTAAATTTAATTTAAAAATTATAGTGTCTTATCAAAAAAATAAATTTATGATATAAAATATTTTAGACTATGGAATATTGGAATTTTCTATTTTTCATGTATTAAAAAATATATTTAAAATATAACATATTAATATATATCTATGGTCAAGTTAGTTCAGTTCTATTGATTTACAATGGCCAAATTGAAACTGATCTAACATGGTCATGTTAGGAAATTGTTGAATCAAAAGTGATCGAAAAAAATTTGAAACTAATCCACTCGGGTCGAGTTAGGTTGTGCTGGTCGGTTTCATAGGTTTGATGAACAACCCTAACTGAAATTAATTATTGTTATTTTTGTATTGTAAAAATTTATTAAAAGTAGCATATAAAATATAAATAATTATTAATCATTTAAAAGTTAAAATATAAAACAATTGTATACCCTTATGTGTTTCTATTATTTAGCTATTAACAAAGCCCATTCATTGCATGGGTCCTGCTAGTATATATATATATATATGACAAAGCTATGGAGCTTTAGAAGTTGCTAATGCAAATACATACATACATATATAAATGGATAAAGATGCAAGTATACATGAAAAGATATAAATATGTTATAATATTTGTATAGACATGTTAAGTTGGAATATGCCAAGGCTTCGACTCTTAGTGAACTTGAAGTAAGTCAAGTTTAGATTTTTTTTCAAGCCTAATTCTAACTAGAATTTAAACCCAACCACCAACCCAATCCAAGCCATCTTTTGAGTTGGGTTGGAATGCTTCTAGATAGTTTGGTGTGAGGTTATTTGTTCAATGCCCTGAAATTTCAATTTAGGGCCTATTCGTTTTTTGGACTTTGAGAGGGGAGAAAGTTTGTCAATGGATTTTGGTTCCCACTGACCAAGATATTCATGTACTTTTTTCAGATGTATGTAGGGTCCACAGAAAATTTAATTTCTTTGGGTGCCACCTGTGTAAGTGTTACCCATCTCTCAAGTGGGTAAGTAACTTTCCCACACGGGGGGAAAGTTGCTAACATTTGGATGGCACACACTTTTCTCTTTTAATAATGGCTTTTTATGACTAAAATGGTCATCATATTATAATAAAAAAATATGGGTAAATGCACTTACCTGTGTAAATATCTCCGAGAAAACACTTATCTGGGTAATTACATTTACCTGGATAAATAACTTCCTAAAAAGCAAATAGGACCTTAGGCTTAGTTTGGAAGAAATATATACGGTACATACATATAAAATAATACAAAATACACGGATTTACACTAGGTATTTTTATTTGTACTCCATCCAAACTGAGCTTTAGTTGCAATGAAACTCATATTTATAACAATAGTTGATCTGAGTTCTTTGTGCTTGGATCCTTGCTTCTATTATTGTAAATATGAATCGCACCCAAATCTTCTCTTAACTCCCTATACCATGATAAAGGAGATCCTCACAGTAATTAAAACCCAAACTCTACATAATTAAATCAATAGATAAAATCAGGTACCAACTCTCTATGGGTGATTGATACAAGCAGTTTTTAAAAAAAGGAAGACTAAAATATGTTACTTAACCAAATCTCTCTTATAATGTAAACTATTGTTAATGTTCTCACCGGATTAGGAACATATGCATGCTGAAAATTGATCATCCACTTGTCTGAAGTTTACAAAATGAAACTTCTTCAACATTAAAGAAAGTTGTTTGGATAAATGCATATGCATTTGCAGTCCAACCCTTCACTTGGTGCAAATTAGTCAATGTTCATTAAAAACAATTCCTGGGAAGAATCTTTAACTAAGCAAGCAGATAAGCTAGATTTGCAGGTGGTTTATCACAGAGACAGACACATAAGATCACTTTATTCTCAATATGCTCTTGAGATAGAATGAATCTCATAAGAAGTGATTGGTTTCCACTTTTCACAGTTAAAGGTGAGTTTCTATTAAGAGTTTTCAATTTGCTCAAGCTAATCTCTATCTCATTGAAATAATTACTTCTTTATTGTAGTAAGTAGATAAGGATAATAAAACTATGACATCCGTCTACTTTTTCTTTGCTTTTGGATAAAAGCTTGTTGAGTTGGTAGGCAAGGATTCAAGCAGGACCACATAGTTTAAAGCTTTTATACTCAAAATTTGAGTTTGGATGTGAACTGTGAAGCCAAGTTTCAAAGCCAATGTTAACTACATTGCTTAGGTATAAAGTTTCTCTCACCATATCTAAACCATTATGACTTGGTTGGATCTCCTTTCATCACCATATCCTTCATCAATCAGCTCAACCAACCTTAACTATATCAATTAGGGTGTAACGAATACGAGAATTTCAACTACATCGGGTTGAGTTAGGATTCGTGCCTTCGGATCCATTCAAAATTTAAGAAATACCCAATCCAACCTGACCCAAGTTTTTTTAGGCCCCATTTGATTGGTAGAAATAGGGGTCTGGAATGGCAATCAGAATGGGCTATTCTGATTCTAATTATTTGAGCGGGTAAAATCGGAATCCCATTCCCATTCCTGCTACAATGACATTCTTCCATTTAAGGAAATGGCTATTCCCTACTTCTCCCTTGAGAATGAAATTCTATTCCTGTTAATTTTAATTTTTGTTTCCATTCCAGTATGAATCAAACAAATTATGGGAATCGATTCTGATTTGGATTTTGAAAGATTTGAATCTGATTCCGATTCCGATTTGTGTCCTATCACAAGGCTGGTCAGCCAATTAATGGACTCAAGGTTCAAAGTATCCAGAAGATATATTTGATAAAAATCGATTCTGATTTGGACTCAAGGCTGGTGTTTTCAAGAAGTCTTTTTTATTAAATAATATATTTATATATATATATATATATAATTAAAATTAAAATTGAAATTAAAAAAAAATAAAAAACACATTAAGGCTATGTTTGATTTGAAGTAAAAGGTAGGAAAAAGAAGAAAAATACAAGAAAACCTATATAAGATTTGTAAAGATTTCTCTATTTTTCTCTTCTCTGCATTTTCCTTCACACCAAACATAGCCAAGTATCGATACACCTTTACCGTATGATACTTTGAACCATCAGTCAGACGTTAATTAGGAATCGACACTTCGACAGGTAAGGCATGTAATTGAGCGGGTGAGTCCAAATTTGGCCCTGATGGGCCTGATCCACACCTGTATTTAGCGGAATTGTCTTCACAAAGATTAATATCTTAAAATATCAAAAAGAAGACCCAAATCCGACAAGAGGGATCTGATCAAAATCTGGACCATGTATATAGAGGGATCTGATCAAAATCTGGACCATGTATGGATCCCACTATATATGTGCATTATGCGCAAGTGGACCAGGTCTGGATCCACTCCTTGGGATCCAGCTAGCTTCTGAACCTTTTATCCCTATTTGGAAGTAGATCTAGATTTGACTGAATCCACTCTAGATTTACCTAGTTTCATCCTTGGGGACAAATTCCTGGTCAGGGATGCAAATGGGTACCGAATTACCTCGACACCTGACATACAAGGCCCCAATTAGTAGGTCTGGGTCCACAAATTTTTAAAATCGGGTTCAACTCGGTCCATAGTTTTAAGATCCGTTTGGAACCAGTTCCAACTCCTAACGCAGTCAGTGAATGCCCGGAAAAACATTATCTAAATCTTGAAATTTATAGGGATTACATTTTTTTTTTCTTTAGGCTGTGTTTGGTTGCAATGCAAATAAATTTGTACTGATGTAAAACTATGGCAATGCAAATGATTTGAGTGTAAATTCCGACTTACTTTTGTTTCACAATTTAGCTTATTTTGTTCGATTGCAATAAAAATAAAATAAATTAAGACATAAAAGAGAATAAATTAAAACCCAAAACAAAATTAAACGAGAATTTGTAGTTTTTTTATTAACACTCTTATGCATTTATACTAGTACAAATAAAATTACACTGCAACCAAACACAGTCTTAGGCTCAGTTTGGAAAGAACACAAATAATAATACAAAGTAAAAAGTTTTATACTCTGCATACCCAATTAGTTTATTGTTATTCAATAGAATTTTGCCAATTCCATATGCCCAATTAATCATTTTTGGTTTTGAATCTAGAACCACGGTTCAAAGCTTCATGTTGCACGATTCAGAGGGGCGAAATACTTAATTTAAAACTTTTTTTTTTTTTGAGAAAATCCATGACACTAGAAAGACATAATATCCGAAATGCTTTGACCAATCATAGTCCTCTGTGAATTTTGATGAAAATTCCTCTGATTAGTTACTACCTGTATGATCCAATGTTCAAAGTATCGATACGTATCGGCCCGTATCAGCCAATACATATCGTTCCTGGACCCCTTCGATACACCCCTAAAGTGGGTGTATCAAGGGTCTGACCGGTTCAGGGGGTAGAGGAATTCTAAACCGACCCCCCTAAACCAGTTTAAAAAAAAATAAAAAGAATTAAAAAAAAGGTATCAATTCGCCCAATACACTCCTACTGCGTATCAAACATATTCGATATTTTGAATCTTGATATGATCCCAATTGATTGATTGTAAATTTTTCGATATCATATCTTTCTGGCATCATAATCGAACCTAACCTTTTTATATGCATACCGTCTTTTTTTTTTGTGATTATTGATCACGTTTTGGGGAAACTCTAGGACTCCACCCCACCCCCATTAAGACTATAAATATGTATGTATGATATTATATTATATCGCATTATATAATATAATATATTATATATGAAAATAAACAAAAAATAGATTTAGGAATGATCGGGGTGGGGTGGGGCAAAATTGAGCTAGCCCCATCCGGGTATCGGGTAGGGTATTTAAGTTCCGGGTCAGAGATGGGGTATGCAAAACTCGGCCCCACCCCGGCTCAATATAACCTTGTATTGAACCACTTTTCTAAAACCCGGGCCACCCGACCTGGACAAAACCCAGAACCGATGCACATATTAGGGTCTACTCTGGATATACATTGATAGGTCATACTTATTAGTTGCTGCCTTGCTGGCTGGATCTTTCATTAGGTGGCAAAGGCTCAAGTGACCTGGTTTACGGTTTACCATCTTGACTGACTCGGTTTGTGAAGTTTTGGTCCAAACCCAATTTTGGTCATACATGAATTTTGTTCGACCAATTCCTACCCACTCAAAATCATGATCATCCAGTTAGATTCCTTGACCGGTTCTTTTGAAGCCATTAGACAGAAATCACAAGTCATGATGGAATTCCTCTTCAATTCTTTACCCTGATGTATATATTTTAAGCAAAACTGGTTCAGAATGAGGTCCAGTCTATTTTCAGCCAACCATTGCTGCCACCATAGGGTCAAAAGACTCAATACTAATTCTCCCAACTCCCAACTCCCCAGTTGCAGGTCACAAGTCTTCTCAGGTTAGTGGAGGAGACTCTCAATCAGTTTATCTCCATGAGAGATGTCTCTGCTTGCTGGTTCAACGATCATAGTTATTTGCATATAATAAACACAAGAACCAGAGAAATTGAGGCCTGTAAGAGATGTGGGATGAAGAATTGAAGGCAAAGTCATCTGATTCAAATTCTGCTCAGAAGTCAAAACCAGTGGAATAAACAGAAAAAACTGGGTTATTTAAAGGGGTCATTGAAGAGACCATTTTGATGAACTCTGAATTGAATCCAAGGCTCCAAGCTCTTCTGCAATTCGGCACATTAAACGCATTGATGATGGTTGCTGCTTCCTTTATTTATTTAAACAAAATTTGAATGGATACTGTTTCTAAAAACAATGTTTACAAGTGTTCCACAGTGATGATGGAACATCATCCCTCACCTCATCTCTCTCCCTCTCTCCGTCTCTTCTCTGAATCTATAAAAATTTTCCCACTGAGCCTGTGTTCTCCAACGTGAAGGGGAAAAGAAAGGAAAACAGAAAACAAAAGACGGGAAAAAAAAGTAGTGGAAAAATATTATTATTTGATCAGACCACTGCCAGACCACTGTATCTTGGCCTTGTCCTCTCAGGTGAAAGGCCTTCTTCAATGGATTTTCTCTTGTTGCTGGGTTGCTGTGGTTGTTGCAGTGGTTGCAATTGTTGCTGTTGTGGTAATTGTGGTGGTGGTGATAGTTGTTGTTGTTGTTGTTGTAGTTTTTGCTCCCTCAACTTCCCTTTCAATAAATGGGGTCGAAGTCTATTCACATCTGATAATTGCACTGGTTTCAGGAGGAATTCCTCTGCTCCTTCTTCCAAGCATCTGATACATCATATACCCAGAAAACAAATTAGGCTTTTCATCTCAAAATTCAATATTATCCTTTTCTTTTTCTAATCTTTATTTTCTTTTTTTGGAAGGGTGAGATGGGTTTAAATTTTGAATCAA
The DNA here is from genome assembly GCF_056320005.1 of Nelumbo lutea. Classification (NCBI taxonomy): domain Eukaryota; kingdom Viridiplantae; phylum Streptophyta; class Magnoliopsida; order Proteales; family Nelumbonaceae; genus Nelumbo; species Nelumbo lutea. The sequence continues at coordinate 90,436,222 of NC_142685.1, read as the reverse complement.
ATAAGGTGTTAAGAGGAAATATGGGTCTTTGTTTTTTACCTGTTAATCCTTGAAGGTACATTCTCAGAAGACATGATTACAACCGGTATGTCTTTCAGAGATGAAGATTCCTGTAGGTTTGCAGAAAAAAAAATCTTGTAAGTTTCTCTAAAAATAACCCTGAGGTGGAGATGAATCCCAATAAAAGAGAACCATAGGAACAAAGGAGAGAAAGACAAAGTATACCTTGATTTTTTTGAGCAAGTCATAGCCTGTCATTCCGGGCATACAGTAATCTGTAATTATAAGATTTACTTGCATTTCCTGTGAAAGCAAGAAACCAAGATCAACCAAAAGAAACCCAGAAAAGAAAACAGAAAGGTTTCCAGAAATTGAAGACGGGATCATTACATGATGGTTGGAAGGAACAGAAGGTGGGCTTGGGTTTGTTTGGTCATCCTCATGCAAACCCAGAAACTCCAGAGCTTTGCTTCCAGAATCCACTGCGGTAACTGCTACAAACAAGAACAGAAAAAAAAAACGCAGAAACAATAAGAATCAAAACCCAACAGATTCAAATCCAGAAAGAGCAGAATTGACACTAAATTGATCTTCTTTTCTTCTTTCTCTCAAAATCTTGAGTGGGGCGATGATCAACACACCTTGATAGGAAGAATTCTTGAGGAGCCTCTCAATCAACTTCCTGTCTATGAGGCTATCATCAACTGCCAAAACATGAAACTGGGCTTCTGCTGCCATACCCATTTCACTCCTTTTCAAGCTCACTGGGAAGAAGAACAGAATAGAAGAAAAAAGTGAAGCAACAAAGAGACTTTTATAGAACGGTTTTGCTGTGCCGTTGGAATGGTGATAGTGGTGGAGGTGGTGAAGGAATAAAAGAATTTGCAGGAGGGAAAAGAACAACCCAGTTGGGTTGAAATACTACCCACCAAAATCCCACAGCCTAGAAAGCAAGATCCGACCAGATTTCACACCGAATCTCCCGAATTTTCCAAATTGATTTTTGAATTAGATAACAAGCAATGGACCCTCCTTTCCATGTATTTTCCCGTTTTAAAAACAGAAAAAACAATAACAAATCCATGGGTCCTGCTGATTCTTCCGACTTTGTTAACAAACCCCCTTCTTCACATCCACAAGGTTTGTGAAGGTTCTGTTGGGGGTTTCCATTGCTAAAAAAAGAAAACAATTAAAAAATCGAAAATGTTTTGGACTGAAAGCAAAAGCTGGGGTGGGTCCCACCAAAATCCCCCCCATGAGATACTGTGACGTCACCCCTGCTCCTTTTCCTTGGTGAGAAATCATGTGCGTTTACCATATCTTGTGCAGGTGGGGTGGTGCAAAGAGGGGGCAATTTCATTTGATTCCCCCAAGATTTCCCTCCCATGGCCATTTAATGACATCAGTATTGTGCTATTGTAATGTACATGATGCATCTCTATTGTATTCATTCATACATATGCATATGTTTCCTCAAAACCCAAATCAAATCAAACCAAACCAAGCCAAACCAAACATCAAACCAAACCAAGCCAAACCAAACCAAATCACACCAAACACAACAAAACAACCACCCTCCCTATCTCTTCTCCATTTCTTCACTCATGAACACAATTTTGTCCCCCGCAACATTATTAATTTTAGATTCCCAAGTTATCCATGAGAGGAAGAGATATGAAAAATCTCTAGAATAAGGTTTAATGTATTCATACGATTTAAGGGTGCCAATGGACCGGTCTTGGGCTGGACCCCATCTCATCCAGTCTAAAATCAATTTGGACAGATTGGATGGATTAATAAGATACATTGAATTGGACCAATTCAGTCCAAAATATTTATAAGATAAGAATATAAGTGTCAATGGACCGGGTTTAGATTGAAACCAATCTAAATTAAAATGGATTTAAACCGATTGAATGATTGAGCATTAAATTAGACCAATCCAAAAATGGTCCAAAATATTCATTGGATTGGATTGGACCTGATCCACTCCATTAAGACTCTTCCTACAGCTAACCTGTTTCAATTCTTGAAACTTGAAAAATTATAATTATAGGATATCACCCCTTTGATTTGTGCCATCTCCCATCTTATGGTCACATGTAGAAGCTATCTTGTGCGAATTACATGATCAAATGGACTGCTTGGAATGTGAGCAAAATATGTGGTAGATTCAATTACATGGATTCCAAGCTAGAGCTTGACAGGGTCATTGGCATGGGTCGGCCTGATTTGGTTGGGTGGACATGGTAGACTTGGATATCAACCTGACTCTTTGAAGGCGACTGAAGTGAAGTGAGGTATGTTTTCCTCTTGGATTGTTAGACCTAAAAAAGAAAATTCAAAAAAAAAAAAAAGATGGATTAACTTTTTCGTTTATTTGGGCTGCACTAAGTGATAAAATTTTCCTGGTTTATTTATGCATACAAGTCATGGTAGTTGGTCAAAGATCTATCTCATTGTCATAACTTTTCTTCCAAGTGTATTCCGTTTGAAAGAAAAATCTTTGCCATCGTCGTTGTCCTCCTCATCATTCGCCTTATCCCAGTTATATGGGTCACTGCACAAATCTTGTTTCTCCATTTCACTCTATCTAGGGCCATATCTTTGACGAAGAAAAAAAGTGTTGAAAACTTTTTTTTGGCCCAAAAATGATACCTCTTTTAGCTAAAAAAAATCAAGCAATTAACTCATTCAATAATACTTTTCTAATTAATACTTTATTTCAGTTTTGTTTGTATGTTTTTTGTTTTTGATTGAACCATTTAGGACGTGTTTGGTTTGAAGGAAAAAGTAGGAAAACCTATACAAATATCTTTTTCCTTCAAACCAAACATAACCTTAACGATCCATTTATGGGTCAACCTGTTAAATTCATTGCTCCAGCTCCATTTATGGGGTCTTTGTGATTCAAAATATAATTTCGGATTTTGAAAATACAGTGATAGGCATAAAGAAGTCACACAGTGTCTCTAGAATGTAAATTCCAAGAGAATTCTCGTAGATTATTAATTAACCGTTGAATATGGTCATATGGGGAAAATGTATGATGCCGGAAAGACATCATACTGAAAATGCTTTGACCAATCCCAACCCTCAGTCACCTCTTCATGGGGAAATTAGGCAATGTTAATACATTATGTTATAGGAAAAATAATAATAAATAAAACAGAGGCATTGAAATTTGAAAATATAAAACATATTTTATGTTATGTTGTTGTTCTCTAAACACCCTAGAGTCTCTTAATTCAACTATCCTAGATTAGTGTATCAAAAGGTGCTTTTAATCTCAATTCTCAAGTGGATCCCCAAATGGACCAATTGCTCTTTTAACTCACCTTTTTATATTTAATATTTCTTAAATCCATCAGACTAGTTAAAATGATAAAATCTGGCCCAGAGATTGAACCGCTTTTTCCTCGGATGACTGGGTCGGTGGTTTAATTGTTTAAATCCATCTGAAAACATTAAACTACATACAACTCAACTAACCTATTAATGGAGTAAAACAATTAAGGTTTTTAAATCATTATTGACCCAGATGGTCGGACCACTTGACCGGGAAACCAGTTAGGATTTCAATCCATTTGATCAATGACCTATTGACCTGGGCAGTTGAACCATTAACCTGTTCCACCAAAACTACATTTTTAAGCCAAATGTTCGAATCAGATGGTTGAACCACCAACTTGAAAACCAACAACCAAAGTAATTCTGATTTTGATTTCGGGTTGGTTTTTAAAATATTAAAAAATGAAAACAACCCTATACCTTAAAAGAAATTTTTTCTTATTGTTTAGCTTTCATTTTTTGATAAAAATGCAGAAAATATTGAATTTAACAAGCCTTGTCATGTCAAGATATTAAAATCCCATCTAAAAGATTTTGATGATCTAACAAACTGATTGCTACTAACTAGTGAAATGGAAACTCTGTCCAGGGCTTTGAATGGGATGAGCAGAAAAACAGTATTGCAATTGAAATCTATTATTTTTTGTACTGTGCTTTCTAACAAAGATTCCCGACACACTTTACTTTATTGTACTACCGTGCCCACATTATCCGCATCGATGAGACTTGGGGAGCGGTAATTATTAGGTTTTATAATATGAGTGATTCCGTGATTCCTTGGTCCACCAAAAAAAGCTAGCCCCTGTTTTCAACTAAGCATGTGGCCAGGCCATGATTTAGACAATTAGACCTTCTAAGTTCCTCCAAACTTAAAATTAACTCCAAATCCACATGCATCAGTTTTTTTGCGGATGGCCCCACGAGAGTTTCTGCTGATTGAACGGTGAGGATCTTCTGGTCATCTTGGAAATCCATGAGATTGGTGTAGAACAACAGATCAACCCCTGATGATTCAAACCTTAAAAGTGATCCAGTACTTTAACAAGAAAATCATCTTAGATTTGGTAATCCCTTTCTATGATCTTTTTGATTGGAATCTGGGAAGCTGGGAACTCTTTAATTATAGGGTTGACCTATATTTTCTCAACTTAATCTTTTGATCAATTCCGTTCGTAGCCAATCGCTTTTGTGATGACAGGCCAAAAGAAGAAAAAGTCAAATTATCTAAAAGAAGAGTCTATAAATCAAATGGCTAAAAGGCTGAACAACAACCCAACCCTAATTGATTAAGGTTTAAGAGTGGTGGAGTCTAGGGTGGGGAGTGGGGACCGACCACTCGTACTCTACACGGTAGACAATTGCACAACGGATCGTTACTAGACCGCCCAGAAAGAGGGTCCACCCAAACCGGTCATCATCCATGGCGAATCGACCAATAATTTTTTTCTAGGTCGTTTACTAACAAAACCCCTCATAATTATTAACTGTTTTCTATTTCTCAATCAAGGGAATGGGAAAATTAACCCAAAAAAGTCATTTACTAAAATATCCTTATATTTCATATATTTGCCAAAACTATCCTTTAATTTGCATGTTTTAGTATACCTTCTCAAATTTACTTGGTGTTTATATGTAAGGGTGCAAATAAATCGGATTAGAATTCGAATTTGATTCGATTAGAGATGGATTTGGATATTCTAATAAATCGAATGGAGTTGGAAAAGTCAATCTATTAATTATGAAATATTATATAATATTATATATTATATGTGTATTCTATATATATTATATTATTTATATAATTATATATTATATGTTGCAATAGATTATTTATAATATATTATCAAGTTCTTTTATTACAATTCAAATCGAGTTGAATCCCATATAGCTTTTACTGAACCCAATTCGATCCCATTCATTTATCTAGGCATGGTTTTTTTCTTCTGTAAACTCCTCTAGTATGGCTCTAGCACTAGGGGTGGCCACGAGCTGAGTTTTTCATTGACTATTCGATATCGGCTTGTGAAAAATTCGGCTCAGCTTGGTTTCAACTGAGCTTCGAACCAAGCTCGAGCTCAATTTATAGGTTCATTTATTAATTGAGCCGAGTTCAAGCATAATAAAACTCAACTCATGAGACTTACAAGCCGAGGTTGAATAGCTACATATATATATATAATAATAATAATAATAATAATAATAATAATAATAATAATAGTAGTAGTAGTAGTAGTAGAAGTAATAGTAGTGGTAGTAAATTTATAGAAAATAATATATATATATATATATAATATTTTTATCTTTTTATATAATAATAACTAATTATTATAATTCTTAATTTTTTTTAAATATCAAATAAAAAATGTTTTTACATATAATTATTTTTCTTTTTATAAAACATTTTTCTCAATTCAAATTTGAGCGAAGCCGAACTTGAGCTTACAAGCTTTTGACTCGAGTTGAGTTCAAGCTCAAGGTTCTAACTCAAGCCTCGTACTGCCTTACCGAATCAAGTTCGAATAGCAAGCTATTCATCTCGACTAAGCTCGAATCCACCCCTATCTAGCACTAGTTGTAAAGGGTCCCTATTCTTTATCCCTATTACTTATTACCAATTTTCTATTTTGTCAAATCCATTAAACTTTTGAAGCGTGGACATTAAAAAATGGACCCATTACAACTGATGCTAGAGCCATGACTCTCGTTAATTAGGGGTATTTTGGAAAAAAAAAAACCCATGCCCAAATGAATATACAAATAGTTCCTTAAGAAAATGGTCGTAAAGTAGAAGGGTGTAGTAGTACACAAACTAAAGGGCAGGTCTTGGTCAATAAGCGATACTATAGGGTGTATATCAGTGAAGGATCCAAATAAAATGAAGGGAAAAATGAAACAATTTTGCATAGACCAAGGTCTACAATCAAGAGCGCGGAACGATCCCATAAGGCCATAAGTAAACCACCAAATTGGAATATTTTAGTTGTGGATGGATTAGGTTATCATGCAATCTAGAAGTCAAATTTAACTATTTTATCATTATTTAATTATTAATAATTTATTAGGATTTCATGCATGAGGCTTAAAACCCTTGTTCTAGAGGCAGGTTCCAATCTATCCTGTCTAATTGATGCATGAGGTTGAGAATTCAATTATCAAACATTGATTTCATACAAATTTGGTTGGTATGATTTGATCAATGAAGGATACTTCAATTGTCTTGGGCTTGAAATTTTGGTTTTTTCTTTGATGTGTACAATCTTAGCAATGGTTTTTCTACTCTTCTCTTATGTTGTTTTCAAACTTTTCCTTCAAATCAAACACAGCTTTAATGTATCGTGATGCGTAATTTTTATTTATTTATTGTTCATTGACGCATAATTCAAATTTTCTATGCATTTGTTATTATCGCTAAAACAAAAAAATATGTCAAGCAATGCTAGTAAACAATGAATTTGTGCATGGAGTCTTGGCCCCATAGAGATGGAATTAGCGAAATGCAATAACTATTCAACAGGCTGTATAATCAATAATAATGCCTCATGCTAGTCATAAAATACATGGGACACGACCATAATATTCAGCTAATCTGAATTACCGTAGATATGATGGGACCCATGAAAAGACACACTAGATATGTAGTATGTTTTTTCATGGGCCCTACAAAGAATTGCATGAATTTGTTGCTTAAGTTGTGTTTGGTTGCAATATAAATTTATTTGCACTAAGACAAATGGATGGGAGTACATGTAAAAGATGCAATTTCTTGTTTAATTTTATTTTGGGTTTTACTTTATTCTGTTTTTTCATCTTAATTTATTTCATTTATACTGCAATCAAACAAAATAAGCTAAAATTTGAAACAAAAATAGATCAAAATTTACCCATAGTTTTGCATCATTGCAAATTAACCAAACACAGCCTTATTGATATTTATCAACGTTTTAGCCAAGGCTGCATTGAATATTTTGTTTATCACTATTTCAAATTTATTTTCAGGTAAATGACTAGGAAAACAAAAGTTTTTAACGCCAAAGGTGTGAAAATATTGATCGTATAATTCAGTGTGAAAATTTCTCCCTAAAAATTGTGCTCTGAAAATTTTCAAACAAGGAATTTGAATTCCATTAAAGAACTTGTTTTATCTTTTATGTAAGCTGAATTAGTTTTACTGATAGGATCAAACGTGGTCCTTGGACCACAATTTTCCCTTTTCCTGGTTGTAATTCGTACAAAAATGATGCCACACAGAGCCTGTTTCGTTAAAGCTAATTAGCGTATCTGTTCATCACATGGCGTGTCATTTATAATTCCACACATAAATCACTGTTTAGGGTCCCCTTGGTTCACGAGGAACGTTTGGCTGACCCCTTCTTTTACGACAATTTGTTCCTGGTCCCCATCTCTCACTCTTCCAAAGAAACGAAATAAGGATTTGAATTAGATTTTGTCAAATTCAAGAGGCTGCTCTTTCCTGAACAAGATGGGATAGTTTGCTACTGTTAATGAAGAGATATGGGTCCGTTGGGACCCTTCAGTTTATGCAAGCTTGCCAAATTAATTCCAACTTGTCCAAAATCTAATCCATGTAATGATTCTAAGTATCCAAACAGTAGATTTCCTTGGAAACACTTCTACATAGTTTGAGACTTGGGATCATCACATTTTGGCTCCATCATGACAGCTTAGATTAATGAAGTAGCAGGCATTGACTTAGTGTGGATTTGATTCTCAAGTCTATGTATTACCGCGTCTTGACTTCAGATCTCTTGGGCTTTTATTCAAATGGTTGACGTATACTGCAGTGCATTCCTCAGGCTGTGTTTTATTTCATCAGAAGAGAAGAAAAAGGGGAAATCGTTGGAAAACCCTTAAGGCATTTTATGAAATTCCTTAAAAACTTTCCTACTAATTTCCATTTAACCAAACGATGCCTTAAATCACGATCTGAGGTAGTTTCTTTCCCTAAAGCCTCCCCATGTTTGAAAGAAAATAAGAGAGAAACATAAAGATGAGAGGGAATGTTTTTAAGCATTTTCACAAAATCTATCAGGCTGCATTTGTTTTTGGTGTAAATATGAATCGACGTAAAACTCTATCATCGGTTTGCATTTGCACACATTTATTTTTAATGTAAATATAGATCGGTGTAAAATTCCACACCCGGTCTGTATTTTCATGCGTTTGTTATCAATCGATGTAAACCTTCTCATTGGTTGAAATTTCCATCGATAATTGATTTATCACATTAAAAAAGCTCCAGTGGTTCATTTAAATTTTAAACTCATGAATTGAATTTTACATTAATGAAATTTCCACCAAAAACAAACGCAACCTTAAAAATTTTCCCTCACTTTCTGTTATTAATTTCACTCTTAAAAATTTTCCCTAACTCAGATCCAAGTAGAGAGGTAGGGAAGATGTTTTCTGATAGAGGCATCCATTGTTGGTGGTCAAATGTATAGTTAAACATGGTAACTGATTGGTAATTGTCTCACTAAGAAACATGGGTAGGTTAGCCTCTAGGAATGACAAAGCACACGTGACTTGGATTTTTTCAACACGTGACAAGTTATGGTGGCCTGGTATTTTTCGGCCAAGTGCCATGTGCCATTGTCGTGATCATTTATCAAATAATTCATGTAGGTCTTCATATTCTAAATTATCACTTAAATAAGGGTCCGTTTGGTTCACAGTTGAAATCGGAGTTGGAATTAAAATCTTTTGGAATCCAAATTAGAATGGTCCATTTCCATAATTTATTTGGTTCAAACAAGAATAGAAATGTGAATTGCAATAAGCAGAAATGAAATTTTATTCCCAGGAAAGAAGTAAGGAATGATCATTCCCTCAAATAGGAGAATGTCATTCCAGCAAAAATGAGAATAGAATTCTGATTCCGCTTAACCAAACAGTTGGAATTAGAATAATCCATTCTGATTTTGATTCCAGACCCCTATTCCCCCAAACCAAATGCCCCCTAATTGTTTTAATTCTAAATGTGAAGTTTTTAGTTGATGATCAACAAAGGCTACTTAATTACTATTTGTATAAATTCAACCCATTAGTTTCAAGATTACAACTTTATCAAGATTTCTCTCTTCTAGTGCTCTTGGGCTATGTACTTGTTCTTGGATCTGCTACCCACTAGAATACTACCCACACCTACATAAAAGACATTGCAGCCGCACATCTAGACCATCTCCTCATGAATGACAACATGCAAGGAGGGAAGATGTTCCCAATGAATGTAGGGTGTCAATTGGACTGGATTTGGTCCAATCAAATCCAGTCCAATGTGAGTCCATTATGGATCAGATCCACTCCAATCCTATTAATATTTTGAACCATTTTGGACCGGTCTAATTCAATGTCTTGATCGTTCAATCATTGAAAATTAATATTCTTTTTCTTTTTTCTCCCGGGGGGGTGGGGGGAGTGGTTACTTGACATCTCTAAGCTCATACCTTGATTCACTATCTTCTTAAGCCCCTAATTTGTAAAGCCTAGGAGTCTAGGAGTTTAGCTAGTCTGAAATTTTTTGTTTATTACATTATTTTATACATCAACTTATTTGATGGGATCTCTCTCATGGAGATCATGAACTTATTAATGCAAAAATATTGAAGATAAAACAGGATAAGAACACTAAATCCAACAAATCTAAATAGAAAGGATAGCATAAATTAAGTGATTGAAACAATTTAAAATGCCTAGTGGAATGGTGCAGCCATCACATTCCATTAGTTTTAAGCATTGGAAAGATAGAGTACAACCTCCACCAAAGATATCAGTTTTAAGAGATATACTTGTACTATGAAATCTTCCTATAATAATAAACAATTGAAATAAGAGTGTTAGTTTTTCCTTGGCCACCCAAAACTAGCATGTGCTTATCATGGTCAAATTATAGAACCAAAGCAGTGAATAAAATATGTGTACATGAATCCTAGTCCCCTTTTTCTTAACTTATTATTTAACCAAAAAGATATCTAAAGGAGCCCATTGTTTGGATTAGAGATCCTCCTCAAACATAGGGAAAAACAACCAACATTTTTTAATGATAGAGAAAAGATTGGGTGTTTAATATTCATATCAAAGCTTGAATCAAGTTCAGCTTGTCTGGTTATGGGTCAATCGGAACCATTGTATTCTATGGCTTAAACCTAGGGATGAAAATATTCTTCATTCCCGATCAGGACCCGACTTCCCTAACTCGATGGGGCAGGGATGGGGATAAGGATTGAGATCCCCAACTTGATGGGATTTATATATATATATTAAATGTTATTTATTTTAAATATATTATTATATTATTTATACTACATATATATCAAAATATATTTAAAATATTATTTATAATTTCTTTTAAATAATATTATCTGAAAATATTTCAGGGATTCGAGTCCCGACAGGGAACCCATTTCCATCGGGGATTAGGGATGGAGGACAAATTTTATCACCAGTGGAGACGAAGATGGGGTTAATTTCAGAATCGGGGTCAAGGACGGGAAATATGATCCCCACCCGGAACCTGCCCCATTACCATTCCTATCTAAACCTCCGAATGCTAGGATCGATACCAAAATGGGTGCAATATGACCCACCTATATGGTAACCCATAAATAACTTTCTGCATTAGACAACTTCTACCTACTTCTAGTTTACTATTCTCTACAGAAATTAAGTAAATAGACTATAAATCTTTTCCTACCAAATTGCAGTTATTGCACAGTTAATCAGGAGACCTCCTATCTTTCCTTTGGGAAAAGGATTCTTGGTCCTGCATTGAGAGATTTCAAATCTTGATTCTTGCCGGGTATTGTGGGTCATGGTTTGCTTTTCCCTAAAGAACATGGGAGACCTTGAAGAAGAACTTTTTAAGCTGTCTGTGTCTTGTACCAAAGAAGCTCATCATAGACACTAGGAAATGAATGACTTGTCTCTCCAACTGGTATTTGCTTGGACCCTACCCTATTCATCCACCATCCATCCCAATAACAATAATAGCGACCCTTCTGACCCAGTTTGTAAATTCGTTCATTGTATAATTTGATCAAACAGATGGCTTCTTGTGTGGATCAAACTGCCTGATCTCATCTTAGGAGCCATTCAGTTCAGCCGTTTGTCTAAAGGGGCAGATGGGCATCATCTATCATTGGGCCCACAATCTATCATCCTTATATGAATCTAGTAATCACTAAAGCAATTAATCAAGTAGTTCTATAGTCCCATCTGGGGCTCACAGCCTTCAAAAATTCTGTTGGGTTAGGGTTTCAGGTTGGTTGAGAACATTGTGACATCTCAGTTCATGTGCTTTAGGTATTCAATTTAATTTTGTTTTTATAAATCAATTCTTTATCATTATAATAATGGAGAAGAATAATGTCTTTCACTTAAATTTTAAATTAATTACTTCCACTTGTTTCTCTAGTATTCTTGGACTATGTGGGTTCCAAACTAATAAAACAATAGGATTTTGTCCAGTATATGACCTAGAAATCATGTGCTATGTCTCTATGATGCTTCTGGGAGACTGTGCGGGTCTCTATATCCTATCATGCTTCAAGGTCATTAACCTGGAATATTTCCTTTTTTTACTATATGTATATATACGGTTAGAGCAAGTAGACCCTTAGAGCTGTCTATTTTCCGCATACTACAACAACAGTCCCCCTTGTAGAGGATGGCATCTAGGGTTGACATTGGTTGACCTGACCCACCACCCACCCAGGTTTCTGAGTTCGGGTTGGCGGATCCAGTGCTGGGTCAAAACTTGGTTGGATTCAGGTTAGTTGTAATAGGTCCTAACTGATTCCACCCAAGTGGTTCAACCTGGTTCGGGTCCATGGAGATTTGAGTTGGACCTTCCCTAACCTACCCGGATATGATGCTAAACAAACCGACCCATAGTTTTAGTTGAAAACAAAATCTTACAGGGGACCTGGCATATAATAATGGGTGATGGAGCTTCAGCCCCTTTTACAATCCAATATGTGGTATCATGGTAAGAGTTTTAGTGGGACCGTCTTTACCACGTGGCAAAACAAAACCATATGTTTGTGAATTCACGGCCAGTACTTCAAGGGGTCCTGTCTGTGGACCATTCATTAGAACTGGCCACATTTTATTGTATGTAGCTGAAACAGAAGAGATTCCCTTTCCTTTAGATCAGAAGGAAGAAGTGAAGTGACCCATTTTGAAAACCACCTTCAAATCTACTAGTCAAGCCATTTTCTGTGTGCTACCCTTCGGATGAAAACCAAAACCACCCCGGTTCTTTACACAGGGACCTGATTAATCTGCCCAAACGGGGCTGTTAATGTACTGGATATTGATTCAATCTGACCCGTTCTAATATGGGCCCATCACGGATGAATCAGGTCTAATTCAAAAATGAATACTTTGGATCATTTTAGACTGTTACAATTAAATGTTTGGGTCTTCTAATCTGTTTAAATTAATTTTAATTTAGAATGGGTTCAACCCCAAACCTGATCCATTATATTCATTGGTTCAATACGCTTAATACATGAGATCAAGCTCAAACTGTTGTCAGTCCAGTTTAATCCGAGATCAAATCAGCCTCCCACAAGAGTGTCCCTCACAACGTCCCATAGTACATCTCTGTCATATATTGAGAACCCCGATGATACTAGAAATAATGATATCATCATCAAGAGATGTTTCCAATACATGGCAGAGATGTGTTGTGAGGGCTGATTTGAACTCGTTTAATCCAACCCAATTTGGATTTGGTCTGATTGTTTCCCGATCGATCAAAACCCAACCCCACTCCAATATTGGAGTGCCATTATGAGGATTCATCAACCTTTAGGGTTTTAAATAAATTGGATCAGATCCAATTCACCTATAAGAGACAAATTTGGATACCTCCATTAATCCTAATAAATCAGGTCAAATCGGAAAAATCATCCGTGTAGTTAAGGAATTGAATTAGAATATATATCTCGATTTAATTCGATCCAATCTGTTAGTTATGAAATTTTATATGTTATATATTATTCATATATGTATATATGTTCATATGTATATATATTATTTATATAATTATATATTATAATATATTACTGTAACAGCGAGTTTTTCTATTACAATCCAAATCAAATTGGATTCAAATCAGATATCTGATAAGATATGTGAATTCAAATTCAAATCATGATCCTAAAACTCCGACGGATTCTTATTGAATTTGGATAGATCAATTCTTTTATAGAATCCGATTGAATATACCTATTGCCGAATCCAATCCGATCCATTTGCAGCCTTATTAAAGATTGGTTGGATTTGAACTACTTTCCCCAATCTCCACCAAAAACAACAAAACCCAATTGACAAAAAAACAACCAAGAATTAGCTGGTAGCATTTCAGAATGTCTATCTACCTACCTCCAAAATTTGTAATAGGAGAAACATGTTCAATGAATTCATGGTCATTGGGCCTTCTGTCTCTCTCAGTTAATTATTAAGTGGGTAAACAAGCAGTGGATCTGAATAGGGTTTCAATACAAAACAATAAAAACTAGGGCCACGGATGATTCGATATTCCAACTGTTAATGGAGCTGACCTGTTAACTGTTTATCAATGGCGACAAGATCTTTCTATGTTGGTTTAAACTACACAACCCGGATAGTAGTGGCTTCATTAACGACGCTCTCCGACACAAAGGTCGACTTCTAGGTTTGGTTCCTGAAAGCTGACTTGATTATTATAGGAGGGGCAATGGGGCAAGGTGGAGTTGGATTCCCCACTCCATACCCGGTGGTGTTGAAAAACCTAGCCCCATCCTCAACCCCTATCCCCGAATTTGACCCGCCCCACACTGATGGAGATGGGATGCCCCCCCCCCCCACCCCCCCCACCCACAGAGTGTATCCTATAGGGAGATCAGCTTCGGTCAGTGTAATGTTCGTTCAAACAACTTTTATAGCTTTATATTGGGAATATCTCCATATTTATGTACTTTAATTCATGGAAAAATATTCCGAATGTAAAGTTGCAAGAGACTGTTCGAACGGTCTGTCATATTACAACATTTATATATAAAATATAAAATAACATATTATACACATTATCTATTGAGGCAAATTTAGGACTAGACTCAGGCCGGACTTGGGGGTGAGGTGCACAAATACCACCTTTTCTGGAGTTCAAATCAGCCCCCCACAACATCCACAGCACATCCTCAACATGTATTGGGAATATGTCTTGATGATGACATTATCATTTCTGATATTATCATTGGGAGATGTTCCCAATACACGACAATGATGTATGTAGAAGATTGTGGGGGCAATCTTGTGGGGGGCTGATTTGATCTCCCTTTTCTGTCCTTGGTTACCAGAGTTTTGGGTTTCTCTTAAACCCACCCCAAATTTGATCAATGATAAAAAACTGTCCGACCACGATGGTGCGGGTCAGTTTGCCATCTCTAATTATTAAATCCGATTGTCCAAGCTAAATCTATCACTGTCGAATCTGGATTAGGGTAGATCTGGTCCAAAAAATGAATAAATGTGCAAAGATAATCCCAAACCTATAGGGTCTTTTATAACAAACTCAAGACCTACTCGGTTATTAATTAGGACTATCAGGCTTGGCCTGATAAGATGATTATAAAAGATAGCTCCATTTTTAACATGTAACTTGACAATTGATGATGGGTAATTTGGCACGACCTAGTAAATAAAGGTCATGTGGACGCGATCTGCTTGTAGGATGACAACTCAGCAAGGGGAGCCTATTCAGTAGTATGCAGAGTTCAGACATTTGGGCCACCTCGGCGCCTAATCGAGTTTGGGGCCCAAGAACCAAAGTGATACGTAATCAACTCCAGTAGACTCCGTATATTATGGGATCATACTGCATAATGGCAAGCCTTATCTTCTTGTCGCCTGGATCGGGCGGTGACAATAAGGTTCATTGATTGATATGTTACTCATCGACTAAAGCGGAAATGTATCTCGTCCATTAGGCCGCAGATTTTGGGACTGTTTCGGGAAACCCGTGATATCTCAACTATATAAAGGCATCAATCCCTCCATGGTCTAGGTACGCGCGCGATCACTTGCATCCAAGCTCTCTAGCACTCAAATTCTAGCTCGCAACCACAACATAATACTGACTTAAGCATCGGAGTGACAGTGTACGATTTCAGCAAGTATACAAATCGTAGGCAAGTAATAGTGTGTGAATAGAGTGTCGATCCCACAGGGAAGGTGTTGTTAAGTACCAAATTTTAAGATTTCTCTATTATTTAGAAATTAGAAATTCAATTCTCAAGCCAAATTAAAGAAATGATAATGCAAGTAAATAGGTTTAACTCAGAATATTATAAAAAGCCTAGGATTCGGGTTTCATCAAATGATTACCTATGACATACTTATGTTTTCTTAGACTGGTTTATTGTTGTAGGAATTTATGATCAGATTCCCCCAAATTATATGAAGTTCTCTCTCAAGATACAACACATGTGTTTATGCTAACCGCGTGTCTACTCTCGTGATCACGGGCAATGAACACAAGCCCATTAAGATCAATGGAAATCAGTTTAACAATCACAAAAGAGTGTTCTTATCTCTAAGCAACACATACCCTAGGTCAATTATCTCAATGAACTAATATTATGCTTCCACTCTCACTACTTCAAACAATACCTTAATTTAAGTAATTAATGGCCAATTAATTACTAGCATTAAGCCCTAAGATAAAAGATAAATCCCAACAATCAACAACCCAATCAACAAAGTCTATCATAGGCAAATCAAAAGACTACATCCAAATCATAGTTCAAAAAATTTAGCTACTCATATTATTAATGAAAAGAATCATTCCAACGATAAAATTTAGATTAAACATAAGTGAAATTGAATAATAACAGAGAGTAAAGTTTGAAGAAAAAAACTCTTGAATATAAGTTGATTGAGGGGAACTCCTCGCCCTTGAATATTCAATTTTCCTCTTCGTCGCCTTTCTTCTCCTCCTGGGTTGTTGACTGCTTCCTTGGAGGCTGAAGCTCTCTTGGAGGATTTCTCCTTGCTCCCTTGATTGATTGATTGATTGATTGGTTGATGGTAGTACGCCCCCTTTATATAGCTTTAGGAGGAGGGGCTGTTTCCAACTTCTTTTTGGAGTTCTTTCTCAAAAGTAGAAAGTCCTAATTCCTAATGATTAGTTTAGATCTAATCCTATCATATCTCTCTTATCTAGTAATCTCAATCTCTTTTATCTTTCTAGAATTACATCAGAAAATTGGATCTAATAGGACCCTTTGCAGTTTCTTATTCTTGTATTCGTATTGGGCTTCCTTGACAAATTGGGTCGTTGCAAGGCTTCTCTGTGAATTGGGCTTCTGCACGAATTGGCTTCTGCTGTGAATTGGGCTTCTCTACGAATTTATTCAGACTTCGAGCCTGATTTTGACTTTGATGCATCCCGAATCTATCAAAACTAAAAACATAAAAGTTGTAGCGGTTTTCCTTATCTTTCCAATGCATTATGAATCATATCAATCGGAGTCCGGATGGGAGAGTAATGCCTAGATTACTACACGGTGCTGAAACTATAAAAAATTACCCGATTAGCCTTGTTTTTCTCCTGACGCCTTCTTTCATGCCCTGAATCAAAATACAAGCATAATGAGTCCAATTAAGTACTAATTAAGTATAAAAGACTGAATATTTAGGAATACAAATATCATAATTTTTATTCTTATCAAATCCCCCCACACTTAAACCTTGCCCGTCCTTGGGCAAGATAAAATTCAAGCAAAAATAAAACAAGAACAAACTAACTATCCTACCGATTTTTAAACTCAACTCTCCTTCATCTTTCTCCGCAAATATTCTAGGTTAACTATTGCAAACCGTTAAATTAACACAACCAAGTCATACATGACTCATTCATCAGTCAATCCAATTTTTGCTACTGCAAACCAGGTAGTAAATCAGGGAAAACTTTTATTTTATTTTCTCTTTTATTTTCTTTTATTTTTCTCTTTTTATCGGAAGTGAGTGCATTTTATGCTCCGTCTCACTTTTGGATCATTCAGCCAGTAGGTGCATTTTATACTCCATCCTATTGTTGAATTTGCTGGCTAGTAGATGCATTTTATGCTCCATCCTACTATTGAATTTGTTGGCTAGTAGGTGCATTTTATGCTCCATCCTATGAATTGTAACAATGGTAAAAAAACTACCCAATTTACTTAAACCTGAATTTAGGACTAGTTTAATTGGAAATGACTTTAGATAAGTCATGTACTCCTTGATCGTACCTCATTACTAGGTTCACAAGAATTTCCCTAGAACATTGCTTCAATTGATTTCAAAAGAGTAGGGGTTTTGATTTTTTTTTTTTTGAACTGAAATAAAATCCTATACTCTCCCCCCTCCCCACACTTAAAACTTACATTGTCCCCAATGTGAGGTTAAATGCAAAGAAAGGGCAGAAAAGCTGAACTAGAAATGTAAAACCAAAAAGAAAAAGGAAAAACAAACTTCCCTATTTTTAATAATCATGAATCAGATCCTCTAACTCTCGTGGTTACAGCTTTTGGTGTGCTCCTTTCATCCATCATGGGCAGGTTCAGATTTGGAATAGGGGCCTGCAAAACAGAGGGTAACAGTCTCTCATTAGAAATCGACAACATAACATAATGAGCATTACCTTGTCTTGGCTTTGAACCCTTCTTGACCGGCCTCCAAATAGTTCAAAACCTCTTAATTTATTCATCCTTACTCGTTGCATTATTGATTAAGCAAGCTTTCAGAGGGTCTTCAAAATGTTCTTTTTTCCAAACTCCTTGAACCAACTCCTCTATATCAACTCGGAAACAACTATCAGTAAGAGCAGTATATTTTCCTATTTTTGCAATGTCAAACTCTATCATGTCATTCCCTACCCTTAGAGTTAGCTTCCTTTGCTTTACATCTATAAGTTCTCCAGCTGTTGCCAAGAGTGGCATCACAAGAATAAATGGAATATCTACGTCCTCATCCATGTCAAGCACCACAAGAAAACAGACCCTCCTATGAAACAACTTTAGAGAAGTTCCTCCATGGTCCAGGTACGCGCATGATCACTTGCATCCAAGCTCTCTAGCACTCAAATTCTAGCTCGCAACCACAACATACTACTGACTTAAGCACCGCCACAACCTCCTCGGGTCATCCACCTCAGTCACTCTGATCGCTGTTTTGCAGTTTGCTCCAACTCATCACATTAGTACGTCTAGGCAACCCTCCAGCTAGGAGCTTCCAGATCGCACATCATCAATTGGCACTATCTATGGGAAACGATCGAAAGGTCATCCCAATTCTTTACAGTCTCAAACTCAGTCTCAACCTCAATGGCATCATCCAGCCACAACGGTAAGGGTAACGTGAACATCACTAGGGGCAAGAGCAACAGATAATCGCTCCCAAGGACCCTCGGTGACAATCGGCCAGTTCACCATACCTCTGATCGCATCTATGGTCCCATCATTGTCTGCACCCCACACTGCCCAACAGGTGAGTGTCTCGCTCCCCCATGTGAGTGCCACATTCTCGGAGCCTTCCATGATTCCCCTTGGGGTCGGGCACTCCCAGTTCAACAACAGATTCATCAGTTCCAACAGTATTATTTTTATCAACATTATCAGCAGTAGTTCCCATCACTGCAACCAAGCCATCCAACAGATAACCAACGCTAGTCTCCTCCCCGCTGGGAGAGAACTTCGCAAGTACCGGTCCTCCCTTCGGGATGAACCTCGCCCCAGGGTGTTGTAGGTGACCGATGTACTCCCCCTACTTCCCGAAGAGAAAGCTCAAGGAATAGGCCCGAACCCAGCCAGCCTGAGAGGCACAGCCAAAAGATTTCCCATGTGGAGCATTGACCCGAGGTCTGAGGTGCAGGCTCCAAGAGAGACCCCTCAGTTCCTTGCAGGATCCAGCATTGAACACACGACAAAGAGGAAGTGGCGAGAAGAATCTTTGAACCAGTTCACCCTACTATTCGAAGTAAGATCAAAGTGCCTAACAACATAGAGGCCAATAGTACGAATGTCGCTCCACCGAAAAAGCAGCAACGGCTACATTGTAAGACTCACCGTTCATCAGCAAGAAATGATCCCGCAGGAAAGCCCATTCATCCAGCATATCAAAGTTGGGAAAGAGAGGAAGTGAGCTCGGTGGCCATAGGAACAACTCTTTTGAGCTAGCCTTCTCCCCTGACACTCGAGCTCCTAGCGGCCCCAATGTCGAAAGATTTCAAGGTCCCATTGCTTGGCAAGTATGATGGGTCCTTTGATCCTAATGATCACGTGGACGCATTCCAATCCCAGATGCACCTTGTCGAGGCCGATGAGGCTTGTATGTGCATGACTTTCTCCACCACGTTCAAAGGAGTAGCTCGGACCTAATACAGAAACCTAGCACTGGGTTCCATCAAAAGTTGGGCATAGTTTGCAGATATGTTTACGGCCCACTTCATCACTAGTAAGAAGTGCTCGAAGTCACAGGAGAGCCTTCTAAACATGGTGTAGAGAGAGGGAGAGTCAATCTGCAATTATATCAAACGCTTCAATGAGACATGCCTGCAGATACCAGACCTTGTCTCAGCAGTACCTCTCACCGCAGCGCGCAAAGGCATCACCCATAAAGAATTTAAGTGGCACGTCGTAGCCAACAAACCAAAGAACATCACCGAGTTCCTCCAATTGGCAGATCAATTTATCAGCACTAAAGAGAAGATAAACCAGAAAACTGATAACTAGCCAGGAGAAAAAAGGAAGAGGGAGGAAGAGGGGACGAACAACAAGAAAAGAAAAAAAAAGTAAGTCCTCGAGCTCGAGGAGCAAATCCCCTCGCAAAGTTATAGGTCGAGTCAGTGTTCCAGGACCCCTCCAATGGAGAGGGCGAATTATACTCCCTTGAACGCGAAGCGAGGAGATATCTTAGCGGTAATAAAGGATTCCTCTATCGTCAGATGGCCACCCAAACTCCATGGATATCCAACGACCAGGAACCCAAACGTTTATTGTCACTTTCATCGGGACCATGGTCACAACATAGAAAACTATAGAAACCTCCGCGATGAAATTGAAGAGTTGATCTATCATGGGTACTTGAAAAATTACATTCTACATGAAGAAAAGGAACAGGGGAACCGACAGGGAAATCGAAAAAAAGATGCCCCAGAGAGCAGCAGACAAAACGAGCAGCTACCTCACCGGTTACCAGAAGAGAGATCAATCTGTGGGGTGATTAATATGATCACTAGGGCATCTATTGTAGCGGGGTGCACAATAGTGGCTGGGAGAACATCATTCTGAGAACTAAAGCATGAAGCAGAGAACCCACCCAAGCGACCTCAGATCGAAGAACCAATCTACTTTACCGAGGATGATGCCCGTAGAATCCAGTATCCTCATGATGACGCCTTGGTTGTGAAGATGGTCACCAATGACTTTGAAGTAAGGCGGATCTTGGTGGACTCAGGTAGTTCAACCGATATCCTCTTCAAAGAAACCTTTCACAAGTTGCAGTTACAACAGAGTGACCTAACGCCAGCAAATGCCCCACTAGTAGGGTTCAACAGAGAGAAAGTTAAGCCTATAGGTCATGTCATAGTACCAATGGAAGCGGGCACATGGCCAAATATTGTCCTGTTCGAGCACACATTCTTGGTGGTCACTACTCCATCCCCATACAACACAATCATAGGTCGTCCTATTATGTATGTTTTATGCACAGTAATGTCGACTTACTATTTTGCGATGAAGTTCCCAATGAATTGCGGAATGGAAGTAGTACGGGGTGACCAACTCGATTCTCGATGGTGTCATGTGGCTGCCC
This sequence comes from Nelumbo lutea, assembly GCF_056320005.1. Taxonomy (NCBI): domain Eukaryota; kingdom Viridiplantae; phylum Streptophyta; class Magnoliopsida; order Proteales; family Nelumbonaceae; genus Nelumbo; species Nelumbo lutea. Next base: position 90,415,015 of record NC_142685.1, on the reverse strand, counting down.
TCAAAGGAAAATCAAAGTTACTGGAGGACGTCGAACTAGAGCGACTGGTAGACAACAGCGAGGGGCAAGCTGTCCCAATGGAAGAGACAGTCCACATAGTGGTATCCAAGACCGTACTGACGAAGACTCTCTAGATCGGTGCACTCGTAAGCGTACCACTCCGAAATCAACTAGTAAGTTTTTTAGTCAACAATTTAGACATTTTCACCTGGTCCCTAATAGAAATGCCCGGAATTGACCCTTGTGTCATAACTCACAAATTAAATGTGGACGCTTTCACCTTGCCCTGGAATGGTGGAGGATAGTTGATGAGGAGGTTGGGAAGCTCCTTGCTACAGACTTCATCAGGGAGGTCCATAACCCAAGTTGGGTCACAAACCCAGTACTCGTGAAGAAAGCCAATGGCAAGTGGCGCATGTGCGTCGACTACACCGACCTGAATAGAGCCTGCCCAAAGGATTGCTTCCCCCTACCCAGAATTGACCACCTAGTATATGCAACCTCAGGGCACGAGTTGCTGAGTTTCATGGATGTCTACTCTAGCTATAATCAGATTAGCATAGACACGACTAACCAAGACAAAACTACTTTTGTAACCGAACTAGGGCTCTACTGCTATAAAGTTATGCCCTTTGGTTTGAAAAACGCTGGAGAAACCTTCCAGCGACTTGTAAACAAGATTTTTGAGCCTTTGATTGGCAATAAAATGGAGTGTTATGTTAACGACATGGTCGTGAAGACCCTGTTCTCTGAATCTTTAATTAATGATTTAGACATTGTTTTTCAAAATTTTCAAAAATATAATATGAATCTAAATCCAAATAAGTGTGTCTTCGGAGTCACTTTGGGAAAATTTTTAGGCTACAAAGTCAACCGATGTGGTATTGAAGCCAACTTAGAAAAAGTAAAGGCAATTGTAGATATGAGACCACCTCGAAAAATAAAAGAAGTCCAAAGGCTGATTGGCCGGGTAGCAGCCCTAAGCCATTTCATGTCTAAGTCGGTAGGTCAATGCCTCCCATTTTTTAAAGAAATTGAAAAGAATGAGACTTTCAAGTGGACTAAAGAATGCCAGCTTATGTTTGACGAGCTCAAAAGGTATCTAAGTACCGCCCCGGTTTTAACCCGACCTGAGGAAGGAGATGTTTTGAATTTATACTTCTTTGCGAGTGACGAGGTAGTCAGCTCGGTACTAATCAGGGAGGTAAACCAGGTTCAATGGCCCATATACTATGTAAGTAAGGTACCATAGGATGCAGAGACCAGATACCCCAACATCGAGAAGCTGGCATATGTGCTAGTGGTAGCAGCTCAAAAATTACGCCCATACTTCAACCCCATACCATCGTCGTCCTTACGGATAGATCTCTGAGGCACATCCTAGTTAAGCCTGAGGTATCTGGGAGGTTGATGAAGTGGTCCATAGAGCTTAGCGAGTACGACATCCGATTCGAGCCATGACCAGCGATCAAAGTCCAAATCTTAGGCGGACTACTTGGAAGAATGCACACTTAGTATCGACCTGGGATGAAGAGCCCTGGATCCTCCATGTTGATGGCTCGTCCAACCAATGAGGAAGCGGCGCAGGACTGATACTGTATGGCCTGAGCGAGGTGAAGCTGGAGTATGCCCTCCGGTTCAGATTCGAGGCATTGAACAACAAGGCAGAGTATGAGGCATTAATTTCCAGGCTCAACTTAGCAAAGGAAAATGGGAACAAAGCACCTCATCATCTGTGGTGACTCTCAACTAGTAGTTAACCAAGTCAATGGTGACTACGAAGCTCATGACTCGACTATGGCAGCCTACTTAACCAGAGTCAGAGAGATCTTACTGAGCTTTAGCTCTTGCTTCATCAGACAAATCCCGAGGTCCGAGAATGCCAAGGCCAACACTCTGTCACGACTAGCAAGCATGAGTAACAACACTATGTGGACTGTGTACATAGAGCACTTACCTCAACCCAGCATTCTTAGGGGGGTAGAAGAGGATGCTCTTGTGTTGCAAGCGAAACTGAGTTGGATTGACCCGCTCGTTGATTATCTGCTCCAAGGAACCCTACCTGTAGAACACAATGTAGCTCGTAGAGTAGAACGTCAATTAGCCAAGTACGTCCTCATAGACGGACGGCTATATAGGAGATCATTCACACTCCCCTACCTATGTTTCACGCGACTCACTGAAGTTGAGCTTGTACTTCGCGATATCCACGAAGGTCTATGCGGAGGATACCTAGGGGGTAGGGCCCTTGCCCAAAAAGCATTAAGGTAGGGCTACTATTGGCCCACAATGAAAGCATACGCACTCGAACATGCGATAGATGTTAGAGGCATGCTAACATCCTCCATCAACCTGCTACCGATTTGAAGTATCTTAGTAGCTTGTGGCCCTTCATGCAGTGGGGAATAGACATCCTCGGTCCATTTCTACCGGCAATCGGACAGAGGAAGTTCTTAGTCATAGAGGTAGACTACTTCACAAAGTGGGTAGAAGCCGAACCACTAGTAAACATTAAAACCCGAAACGTGCAAAATTTCTTTTGGAAAAACATTGTGTGCCATTTCGGACCCCCCAAAGTCTTGATTTTGAATAGCTGGAAGCAATTTGAAAATATTAAATTCTAGAACTGGTGTGCTGAGGTGGGGATTCAGTAGAACTTCACTTCAATAGCACATCCACAAGCCAATGGGCAGGCCGAAGTAACGAACACAACTATCCTCTACGGGTTAAAAGCTCATCTTGCATGAGATAAAGGGTTGTGGGCGGACGAGCTACCCAATGTTCTTTGGGCCTACCGGACTACCATCAAGATAACGATGGGTGAGACCCCTTTCAACCACATATGGTACAGAGGTGGTGATCTCGACAGAAATCAAAGTGTCCACATTGCGACTTGAGGCTTATGATGAAGAAGCAAATAATGACGAGCTCTGTATCAACCTGGACCTCGTAGAGGAGGTACGAGACCTAGCCTACATCCGGACTGCAACATACCAGCAAAAAGTGTCTCGATACTATAATGCCCAGGTCAAGAAGCGGTAGTTTCGTTTGGCGATCTAGTCCTACGGAAAGTTATGATACCTGAGCCCGGTGTGGGTAAGAAGGTACTACATATGAGCTGATACCTCAAGCATGGAACATCGACAACTTAAGAATGTACTACATATGAGCCCACAACTCCAAGTATAAATTACTCATGAGATCACTGAACTGGTCAAATAGACCACGAGCTAAAGAGAGGACTATGAGTCACTCCCAAAAGCCTAAGGGCTATGGTGCCGAGTTGATAATAGACCTCGACACGATAAAAGTCCTAATTGCCTCTTCGGCATAGGCAGCTTAAAACCTAGTCGCTTTGGCATGGGCATAGCAAAGTAACCCAAACACAAACAGGTCGAGTATGTACCCTACAGTATCTGTTGACCCTGTCATGCAATGACAATTAGATTATTTCTACTAGTGTTGAGCTTTGCAGCTCGGGAGTAATCTATACTTAGAAAAAATTTCACTCCTATTTGGTTTAGCTCGCCACTTCGGGAGTAATCTATACTTAGAAAAAAAATTTCACTTCTATTTGGTTTAGCTTGCTAGATCGGGAGTAATCTATACTTAGAAAAATTTGCACACAAAGATTGCAAAACACTTGTATTTCATTGATAAAGAACTTTGAGTACAAAAAAGAAAAATAAAAGAGAAAGATTACAATTGCCTAACAGAGCTTGGAGGCTTGGAACATCGAGCATTACAAAAGGGGGGGGGTCCAAGAAAAGAGGTGTCAGTCTTTTCGGGGCTCTTCATCCTTAACAGAGACTTCAGTAGGAGGGTCTGCCTCCATATGGTCATCGGTGGTTGGTGATATTTGATGTGGTGATGGCGCTGAGGTTGAGGTGGGAAAATTCACACCTGGTCAACCACCTACTGAGCTTTAACCCCTTGCGGTAGCCCGCTGTCACAACTTCAACCAACCTTTCCCGAAGCTCCACTGAAGACTTGTACTCTTCAACTGCCTTCAACTTAGCCTCCTCCATCGCCTGAAGTAGGATTTTGATCCGTTCCTTCACGTGGGCCTCGAGGTTCTCGATCTCCCTCTTTAATGCTGCTTCACACTCTTTGAGCTCCTTCTTCTCTGTCATTAGCAGAGTTAGCAACTCCTTTTTAGTTCGTATGTCATTCTTCAGTTGGTTGATTTCGCTGCAAGCTAAGTTAAGTTTAGTGTGGGCATTTCGGGAAGACTCCTCGACTTTGAAAGCCCGCTTTAGGTTCACATCGGCCTAGTAGGCCATGGCGTGGATAGAGGAATTTAGTGTGGCCGCTCGGGCCCCGAGTTGAGCAACTGGCAAGTCTGCCCAATGAGCGACCTTCTCAGTAAGCACTGCGTCCTTACTCTTAAGAAGGTTGAACTTCGGAGTCAAAATACTCTGGACTGGAGCATTGCTGCCTATAGAGGTGGTGGTTGTTGGAATAGGCTCCAAAGACGTAGTCTCCTTGGGTACACGGGGTGGGGTGGCCTTGACTGGGCCCTCCTTAACCAGATTGATTACAGGAGGCTACTCGGTGACAGGTGGGTGTTCGGGCTTAGCGACCTCAGTGGTGGTAGCTTCAGTCTTGATGCGAGCCTTCTTGGAGGCTCTCTTCTTCTTCTTTCCTTTTTTTATGCTCCCAAAGAGCTCATCGACGGGAATATCATCCACGACAACTGCGATAAGAAACGAGCTAAGTCAGATACAATACCGAAGTAAAACGAATGGAAAAAGTACATCAAGTAGCAACCTACCAGGAGGACTTAGGCCAGTTTGCACGAGTTTCTCATCGATCATGAAGTTTTCAAACTTTAGGCCAAGCTTCGCCCAAGATTGGACCTTCTCCCTTATCTTCAGGTTCAGTCTAACTCTGGGGTCACGGATGACTGCCCTCTAGTGAGTTGGAAAAGGCCACCCATCGGTGTTGCGGACCACGAAGTAGTGCCTCTTCTAGGCTGGGACCTTGTTAGGGAGCTCATGCAATAGTTTGTACCCAGGACGAGGAGACAAGTAGTAAGCTCACCTGTGCTCAGGCAGAACGCAGGACGAGTTCTTCTTAATGGAAAGGATCGAAGAGAAGATGTCGAGGTCAAGGGGATGGTTGTAATCATGGAAAAGAGAAATGGTCCCTATGATATTATGGATGGAGTTCGGGAGTAGTTGGTCTATGGTGATGTTAAAGAATTTAATGATTTCGATTATAAGAGGATGAAGTGGAAGACACAGACCAGCTACGAACTGCTCCTCGAAGACCATGATCTCATTGTGATCATGATCCCAAGGAAAGTTGCCTAAGGGGATGGTATACACAAAGTCGCTAGGGAGTTTATACCGAGCTACTAAGGCTAGGAGCCCGTCCGCCGTCATTGTCGATGGGCTGAAGTTGTCTAGCAGTTGACCTCAGTGTGAGGTTGAAGCTAACTTGCCAGAAGCTTCTCGCTCCTGCCGAGGTGAGTCTGTCTCGGGTGGACTGAGGCCCACATCCTATTCCAAAGTGACAAACTCGGAAGAATGAGTCTCCACGGTCTGAGCCGAGGTACCCACCTCGGCCCCAGCAGACTCGTTGCTACCGTCTAGAAGACTATCTAAGCTAAGGCTAGAAGACATATTAAAGGGAAGGACAACGAAATCAAAAAGAGTAGAGGAAGGTGGACTCATCAAAAGGAAGACCGAAGAAAGAGAGACAATCTCGGACCCAGGAATAGCTGACACCGAATTGGAATACTTGAGCGCGACCTCAAAAATTGTGAACTTAGGGATTTGTGACGAAGAAAATGGGCCATTTGACCCCTATTTATAACCAGTATATCCGGGAATTAACAGTCAAGATCAACATGATCCAATGACTCCTAGGAAAACCGGTTGCACGCCTCCCAAGGTTGAAATCGATTTAGTGCGTGTTTTGATGTCCGTGGAGTCTATAATCTGCTTGAAGTCCGCGTGTACCGAGTATGCGATTTGGGTCACTTCTTGGTTGAGTCGAACGGTTGAACAGGTCCGACCAATGACTCCCCCTCCACATCAACTAGACTTCATGCCAAGTCCACCTAAGCTTGTCATGAACTCCCGGCGCTGGGTTAGGACCCCTGCCACGAGGAATGGAGGGCAATTGCTGAGGGGTAATTTGGCATGACCTAGTAAATAAAAGTCACGTGGATGTGATTTTCCTGTAGGATGACAACTCAGCAAGGGGAGCCTAGTTAGTAGTATGTGGAGTTCGGACGTTTGGCCACCTCGACGCCTAATCGAGTTTGAAGCACAAGAGCTGAAGTGACACGTAATCAATTCTAGTAACTTTCCAGTAGACTCTTAATATTACGGGATCATAATGCATAACGACAAGCCTTATCTTCTCCCCGTCCAGATAGGGCGGCGACAATAAGGTTCATTGATTGATATGTTACTCCCCGACTAAAGTGAAAACTGATCTCGTCCATTTAGGCCACAGATTTTGGGACTGTTTTGGGAAACCCCCGCAATATCTCAACTATATAAAGGCATCAATCCCTCCATGGTCCGGGTATGCATGCGATCACTTGCATCCAAGCTCTCTAGCACTCAAATTCTAATTCACAACCACAACATAATACTGACTTACGCATCACTCGAATACATCCAAACAACCCTCCAGCTAAGAGCTTCTAGATCTCATATCATCAACAATATATCAGATTATGTGTTAATTTAACACATTTAAACATGATAATATTACAAATATACTATGGGATTCAAGTATTAAACTAGGGATTATATTGTAAATTTGTAACATACAATCAGTATGGGACAATCAAAACCGGTCCCAGCATTCCATTATAACGGGATATAGTATCATAAAATCGATCCAATTATATAATTCGTCGTCATCGTCATCATCATCATCTAAGTCCTATTCTAATGATATAAGATCACTACATGAATCCTATTTCTTCATTCTATTTTTAGTGTCATATTCATTGTTAAATCAATCTAACTACAATTAGGATACATAAGGCAGAACCCAATCCAGGGTCAGTTCAGTTTAATTCAGTCTGGTCTGTTCAACCCATCAGCAGTCCTAATCCAACTATAATTAGGATACATAAGGCAGAACCCAATCCTAGGCCCAGATCTAATCCAGTTACAGTTACTCGGGTGGTCTGGGTCAATCCAACAGATTCGACCTGACCCTGGCCCTATTACATCGGATCTGGGCGTTCTTGAGTTCTGATCAATAATAGGGATTGTTCTGGATTCGCATTTTGTGCTTCAATTGTAATAGAGCTGTGACTGGTTTTGCTTGTTCCAATCTAATTAAAATCTGAATTGAATCCAGTCCAGCTGATTCCGCTTCTGATTTTGATTTTTGTTTGAATCAAACAAATAAGAGGAATAAACCATTCTAATTTTGATTCAGATGGATTTTGATTTTGATTATGATTCTGTTTCCAACTGTCAACCAAACAGACCATTATATTTTCATACGACAAAAGTACCCCCGACATTTTTGTTTTATACTTTAATTTAAGTGCTAGAAAATTATCATCACACAAATAAGATGTCCAAGATTATCATTTTACAGAATGACAGAGAAGATACTTCGAGGAGACAGAGTAAGTGATTTTTAGAAAATGTTGTCACTGTTCTTTCTTGAAGCTTACTGATGACCAATCTGGACCAGACGTCTTGGTTAGGGATGGCAATTTTAAATTATTTATAATTTAATTTTTTTATTTATTTTTTAAAAAATATTATTATCTAAAAAAATTTCAGGGATTCAGGTCCCCATGGAGAATCCATCCACATTGGGGATTGGGGATGGAGGACAAATTTTATCCTCGGCGAGAATCAAAGACTGGGATGGGGATTAATTTCAGAATCGGAGGAGGGGGATATGATCCTCACCCCATTGCCATTCCTAGTCTTGGTTTTTTGGTGTCAGAAAGAGAACAGTTTGGAGGCTAATGGGCCAGAGGCTTGGGTCAAGTTGGTGTTTGTGTGAGTTTGCCCTTGCTAGTAGCCAATCTATGGGCTGTAGATGGGCCTAATAGACATGGTCCTACCTGAGGCCATTTGTATTTATAAAGCCAAACTTGACTGCCAGTTCATATTGGGTTTAACAAACACCTGTTTCTACCCTAACCTGGCCTAAGGTGTTAAGTGGAAAAGTGAGGGGGAGATAGAAAAATCAGGGGTGTTTCAAGAAATATAGAATTGATATTTTTGCTGAGATGTGTTTTTAGAGTTCACCTCGGCGTCTTTTGTCCACAGCGCATCCCAAATGTGTATCGAAAATATCTCTCAATGAAAAAATACAGGAGATATTTTCAATGCATGCTAAGATGTGCATGTGGGGCGCTGATGTGGTCTCGTGTTTTTAGGTAGGGTTAAGCACTTCGACTATAATGTAGAAAAGATATGATATGAGAAAAATGACTGACTAATAAACTGAAATCACAAACATAATAGCAAATAAGGTATTATTTATCGAAAATTCATGGGAGGGTTTTGATTGGTCAAAACTCATTCCATATCATATCTTTTTCTGCATCATAGATTTTCCCCTTTAGAGGTATAAACATCCTCTCAACCCAGAACGTTTCAATAACCTTGTCTGCAAATATTTTAAGCCCAAATTCCCATTGATACGCTAAATCAAATGATCCCCAAAATCTACAAATATGTCAAGCCCATATGTCCATTCATATGCTAAATCGATATAATGATCCCCAAAATCTGTTTGGTTTGAAAGTAAAGGTGAGGGAAGGAAGGGAAAGGCAGGGAACATCTTTTCTTTCAAACCAAAAACAGTCTAAATGAACCCTAGTCCAAATCTTGTTGGGCCAGGAGACAACACTAACTATCACCTGTCCTATCAAGTTCCTCCTTGCATATATCTTGGCCACATTCAATTAGTTGGAACTATACCTCTAAATCTAGAGTTTATTTATGATGAATTTATTAATATTGGTTGTACATTAAACCCATATATCAATCAATTATACTTTTCATTGATTCACATTTAACAAGCTATCTTTATCATCAGTTTCAACCAACTATTGTGCAACAAATGCATTATAGATTTTACCCTCCATCTATTTAGAATTTAAAACAGAAAATAATGATGATGTTAATATTTAGCTTGTGTATAATTATTTTGTTCTTTGAACAAACATTAGGGATAATTAGACCGTACCCCCCCCTCAGAAATCTGAATTTACAGCCACCTAATCTACTATTAGCCCCCTTTATAAACCACATCCTATCCATGAATTTGGCATCAATCCACGGCCAGGATTCAGTCCACCCCTAAAAATCTTAGCTCCACCCTAGGGGTGGACTGAAAGGTTAAAACCCCTAAACACTGTCATAACACAAGAGCTGCCACAAAATATTTATTTGCTCCAAAATGTTAAGAAATTTTGTTATTATATTTATTTACACCATACACATTTGCTTTGTACTCTTCCCATACTGAGCCTTGGATGAAGTTGAGATGTTAATCAATTTAAATACTATCATCATCTAAGCTTTATCCCAATTATATGGGATTAGTAACATGAATCCTGCATGCAATTTTGTTCTATTTAATAGGATTCTTTAAAAGGGCAGCCAGCCCAATGCAGCAGACTCCTGCCAAATACGATTCTGATTAAGGACAGATGCACGTGACCTTACCCCTGCACATAGAGAGAGTCTGTTTTCAAGATTTGAACCCTGATCAACCAGGTCGCAATGGAGCAACCCAACTGTTGCATCAAGGCCCACCCTGGTTTAACAGTATTCTTTGTGGATCCTATTTCATCTAAGGTTCAAAATATCGATAAATTTAATATGCCGGTAGAGGCGTATCGAACAATATTTTCAATTAATCCACATAAAAGACCAGTATTTTCAATCCATCATTGATTCGTTTGGCGCTGTTTGGATTGTTGAATATTTGATTAAATGTGGATTTTTAATTCAAATAAGTGGACTTAATTAATATGATAGTCTTTTTAAGTTAATATGGGCTTCCATGGGCCCAAGGCCCAAATCTACATAAATATGACCTATAGCCTAATAATCCAAATGTACCAAATCCAATTAGACCATGTTCTATTATAATTAGGTGGTCCCCAGTGGCAAGACTATTTATTCACACATAATGGAGCATGCTTGGGAATTTACCCTAACCCTACACTCCATTTACATGGGATTGATTAATAATGTGGGCTGAAGTGATAGCCTCAATCCTAGGTTATAAATAGCTTTGCATATGAAGAAAGAGGTTTTCTTTCCATGACCACATTTACAAAAGCTCTCACTCACTCACACTAATACTTGAAAATTGCAAGCAATCACAAACTCTTATAAGTTTCAACTTTACTTCAACATCAATAGAGAAGAATGAAGGAAATAAGCTTCTTAGTCCTCTATTTCGCATTCACATTTAAACTCTCCCAAGAAGATCAAGCTACTATAAAAAGGCCTTTCTTAGAAAAGCATTATTGTAATTGATCAAGCGCAAAGCTTAGAGTAAAGAAATCTACATCATTTTTTCTTTCAAAAAGCACTAAAGTCACAGAAGCTTACATCAACATTTTAACAAGTATGATAAAACACACCAATGACCCTCATCTTTACCGAATTCGACTGTTAATCAGAGGTTGCTTATGCCATCGATCAAGTAGAATCAAAAGAAAATTTAAATCCCTTATATTTTTCTTTATTACAAATTCCTAGTATAATTTTTCTCCATATTTTGTGTTAATTAAATGCACAAAATTTGCCATGTAATAATTTCACTTCGGATCATGTCCAAATCTACTCAAAACAAAAAACTGTTCCAACATATTCCAACATGATCTGTATACGTAGGGGATTCCTGTCTTGTGGTGATCTATGTAGACAAATCATATTGAAAGCTTGTTGGGATAGTTTTTGTTGCGAGTATATCTCAGCTCCTTGTGACCAACCTCTTTACTACCATATTACAAACAACAATTTACTTAGTCAACAACCCACTAACGTAGCCCAACCCTTATGCAAATTGGGGTTAATGGACCAGATTACCTACCCATGCCCAGCCCAACCCCCAACCTAGCTATAACCAAGCCTGGGTCCAAGAGTGGTTAGAAGGTCGAGATAATGACAAAGCTTGCTTGGCCAACTTATGAGCCACCCTATTGTATGCCCTATGCACAAAAGGCACTGAATAGTGTGAGAACTGAGATAACATATGTCTTTTTGCAATTAGCAAGAATAGTATTGATCCGCCGAGAAGGTCAAATAGGGGATGTTGGTTTCCGTTGGCATTTATTGAAAAAATGCCACTATATCAGTATTATATAGGTATTGGCATTTATTACAGATGAAGCAAAATAAAATAATTGTTTGGTTTCACCGTTTATCAAATAAATGATAAAAAACTGAAACATTTTGATTTTTGTGTGTATGAGTCATTTGGGGAAATGTCAAACTCCTGTTTTTCCTAACGTTCCTGTACTTCTTGAAACAAAATGCTGATGTGACACACTTTAATGAGTATTAATCTAAGATGAAGAGTAAAAAATGTTTAAAGTGAAGTTCAACCAAACAATAAAAACAGAAAATGTTTAAAGTGAAAAAGTACAAATAAATGCCCTATCCATAGACACCCACACAATCGAAAAACATACTTAGTCACCTCCAACAAAGAGTTTATAACAACCTTAACATCTCCCTCGAAATTCAACTTCGATCTCGAATTACCCTATGATCTCGAATTACCACACCTGCACCAGCATGAGTAAAAGACACAACTCCATTACCACCTTGCATCTTGCTTTCCATATAATTACAGTACAATGAGCAACCATCAAGATGGAATCTTTTGATAAGGAATTCCAATCTGAGTGAGTATGACTCTCAAGTTTAATGGAAAGCCAAACCAAATGTGCTGAACAATTGGGCATTGAAAAAGAAAGTGCAAAAGAGTTTCCTCGCCAAGATTGCAAATGCTATAGGTGCTATCAATCTGCACATGTTTTTTGACTAGCTATATCTACTTTGACTGTTACACAATTATTAATACACTTCCATAAAATTGCCTCCAACTATAATCTTCAAAAGCTACAGAGACTATAGAGGTTTGGGGATGGTCGGCTACAATCAATTTGCAAGCTGAAAGAGGTTGAGAACTTCCCATGAGGCATTAATGTCCAGATAATGAAACGGTTTGGGCCATGGTTAGCAACACACAACACTTATAGCAGTTTATTTATTTTCAATTTCTAAGGGTTTGTCATCAAAGTTATCTATTCAAATGAAGTTAATTCTCATAATAATGACCCATATAGCAGCAATGTGACCCAAATTAAGCTTATTAGAAAGATATGGCAATAACAAAATACTAAAGTTTTCTAAACTCATTAGCTTGTCTATACGTTTTGGATTTTACAATAATAAAGTAGAATGCGTATCAGAATTTAAGATGAATATTATTATTTAAATAATGATCATACTGTTTGAACTAATCTTTAAACATTAATTAATAAATCATTATAACTTTGTCATACTGCTGAAAGAAATGAAACAAAGATTAGCATAGGATCATCACATACAAGCTCAGTTCTGCTACTCATACAGACACTACCCACACATACCCACAAGACATTACAATCAATATATGAACATCTCCGCATGAATGACAGATGAGATGGTCCAGATGTGCAACTATAGTGTCTTGTGGGTAGCAGATCCACACTCATTCCAAGCTAGTTAGCTTCTTGTTAAAATCTCTATCTGATTCTAGCAGAGACCTAGGATTGATTTTCCTAATTGTGATGAGTTCCAAAAACCCCAAACCTATTTTTGAAAAGGCATGTACTCTCAAAACAGATATAGAAAACATACTTTTGGTGCTGTAATGTAATTTTTATTTTCAAAACTTAAACAAGAAATGCCTTCTCCAATTTATGGTTTCGAAAACATGTTTCCTTTGATAATTCGATATTCTAATGCTTGCCTTGATCAAGGTTTTAAAAACCAACATAGGAACATGACCATTTTGATGACTACGGTTTTTGGGTCATCGATTCGACCATCCAATTCGAACACATACACATGCACGCATACATACATACATACATACATACACACACAGATATATGTGTGTGTGTGTTATTCTTTTATGAGAAAAGATAGAGGTAGGTAGCAGTTGGTTGAGAAAACAAAAAAGAAAGGAAAGAAAAAAAGGAAAGGAAAAAAGTAAATAAAGAAATAAATGAAGGAAGAGGTGACGTTCACCAATGGTGATGACAGCAATGGCCAAGGTGGTGACAATGTATGTGTTTGGTTCCGTTTATGTTTATTGAATAAACGTTTCTACTTTATTTGCTGGTAAAATCGAGAAATGCAATAATTACAACCGTTTATAACAACTGGGCGCCACTAGGTGCCACTTCGGTGTAATAGTGAATAAACGCCTGGCCGTTTGTGGAAGCTTCAAAAAGTAACTTCTACCAACAGCTGGTATGCACGTAAACCAAAGTTCACTTTTTACATTTTAAATATATGCAGAAGAACAAGAGAGAAAATGCTGAGATGACGCTTATGTGGCACTATCAATAAATGTTTACTGAATAAACATAACCGTACCAAACATCACCAATGTTTCTCCCCAGCCGTTTCCGATTCTATCTTTCTCTGATTTGAGATCTAGCCTCTCTCTCTCTCTCTCTCTTTGATCTCGGTGATCTCAAAGCTGATATCTTGTCTCAATCCCTCTCCCATCTCTTGATCTCTTCTTTTTTCTATTAATAATTTTTCTTAAAAAAATTAAATACTTTTTTATTAAACTGCAAAGCGTTGCCTGAATTGAATAGTTTAGTAGTTCAACCATTCAGATCAGATCAGTGGTTGTCCAGCCAATTCAACGTTTTCTTCTTTCAAAAAGTTAAACATGACTCATCCAAAAGACCACCCCAATACTTTGCTCCATTTATCCTCCACTATCTCTCCGCTCTCCATCTAATTGCGGATTGGTATGATTAATAGAAGCTTTACCTAGAATTGGTAAAGGGTATATAGAACATATTTTTTTATTAATTTTTTGACTTGAGAAATAATTAGGATTTTCTTTCTGAATCAAACTTAAACATTTTACATTATTTTGAAAGAAAACACTTTTTTAATAATACGTTATTTTCATTTTTAATTGTATAAAGTTAAAGCTAATTAATTTCCTAAAGTAAAAAAATTCAAATACCGGGTTCATAAATAAAACATTGACTTCTACTACAACCCTAACACATGGCTTCTTGCATTATCAAATCTTCAGATTATGCACAAATCAAACAAGGATGGAACGACAACTGTGGGAACCAACAATGTATTATATCCTATAATTTGCAATCATACATTAATATATAAGGATTGGCTTACAACTTAATGGCTTAAATCTTTTAAATATTTGTGAGCTTTGGTTATAAATTGAGTTGCTCGAGAGTTTGTAGTTTCATTTGTATCATGTTATTTCGTTTTTTTTTTTTTTTTTTTGCATAATTCAGTGGTTCCTATTTTACATAAACCAAGTTTTTTTATTGGTTGTATGAATACATTGGTGATGTTTTACACTGAATCAGAAAATGACCGTTGTTTTTTTGAAAATAATGATGGGTGGAAGAGTATAAAGTTTTACATCAATAAAATCAATGTAGTTTTTACATCGATTATTGATGTAAAACTTTAGAGCTGATGAGGTTTTACCTCGATTATCGACGTAAAACTACATTCCATTCAAACACACAAAAGTACTCCATTCAAACACAAATAAAACTGAACGAGAGAATAGTTTTACGTTGATAATAATTACACCCTCTTTTCAAACGCATACAAAACCGAACCAATATAAAATTTACATCGGTTCTTGATTTACTTCGCATCCAAATTCAGCCTTAGTAAAAATGACATTACACATATAAATGGACCTTTTTTTAGCCTTCTTTTCTAAACAAGATACAACAACTGAACACCAATAAATATCTTGAGTCTAAAGATTCCTGTTTTTATTATGAATGAACTTCGTACCCATATATTCCAGATGGAGACTAGAAGTTGTAGGCTAGCTTGTGACTCACTACTTGGTCGAAAAACTTTGTCCATTTTCCTTGCCAACTTTACTTTCCCCACAGTTATAACGACAACCATGCCGCCTGGGCTTGTTTGGGTTATCTGGATCAGAATCACTGGACTCCATGAAAAGAGCCCTTAGGCACCTTCTTCTAACCACAGGCTGAGGAGCTGTGTTCAAATTGGCCTTGTCTTCCTCCAAAGGTGTTGCTCCTGTATTCAAGTTGATAGCATCCATTGCTTTCTGAGAGACAACTAAGTGAGCTCCTGGGCTCCTTTCACTGAAGCAACTGTCCAAAAGAAGTGAATTGTTGATGCTCTGTGTATTGCTGTTAATGAACATTGCAGGTGATCTGCCTTCTGTCTTTGAATCATCCAAATTGCTTGCTTCACTACTTCCCTCATCCTCGGTGGTTCCTTCCACTTGGTGGCCTTCCTGATTAAGCTTGTAGCTCCTGTGTATATGAATTGATTCTTCTCTTTTAGCTGACTCAGTACCTATGTGCATGGCTGCTCCTCTATTTTCACCAGCCAGGGTTATGACAGCCACTTTGTTCTCATCTATGGGCTCCTTGGGATTCCCCACTTCCAATCCCTTGATTTCTTTGTCCAAGGGGGGTTGTTGTTCATGGTGAGATACTGTAAAACTTGGGGGGAGTTGTTCTTTGCTCTCCCTTCCTTTGGAGCCTGTCACTGTTGTCTTCTTTCCATCCAGAAATATTTGCTTGTTAAGTTGCATGTGTTCTGTTTGAGATGCTATACCTGATTGCTCCTTCATCTTTGTCATTGATCCTGATGCCTTATTGCGACGAACTTCAGTGCTTGTGCGTTCTGCTGGTTCCTGATGACTAGTAGCCAAGCCTTTCAGCTTCTCTTGTTTCCTTGTCTCTGGTATTGGTTTATGCTTCTCTCCTTCCACCTTTTCTGATCTTGGAGCCTGAGTAAGTGTAGAAGTAACCATTGAAGACCCTGATTTTGGTTTAGGAGGGGTTTTTGCCTGAGAGGTCTGATATGGAGATGGAGATTGAGGTTGTGAAGGAAGGGATTGCCTTGTTGTAGATGGAGATGGGTTTTGTGAGGATGTTCTGGTCAATGATTTAGAGAGGGTGCGAGATGGTGATTGGGGCTGCGAGCCTATCCGTGGGCGGGTTGTGTAAGATGGTGATGGGGCCTTAGATGGAGGGGCTAAGTGAGATGGTGATGGGGATTGAGACTCAGACCTTGGTGGAGGCCTAGGGGTTGGCAATGGTGGCTGAACTGGAGGTTGGGGAGGAGCTGATGCTTTGTTTGCTGATGATAACCTGAAACGTAATTTCTTCCTGCTGGGCTGTTCTGCCATGTTTCGGTTGGATGATTCTGATGAACTGTGGTGATTAGTGGTCTGACAAAAATGGGATTTTAGTGTAGGCATATAGGCTTGGATCTGATACCTAAGATTTTTCTGGGGCTTGAGTTTGGCATCTTTCTGCTTTTCACCAAACCAATATTTGCATCTT
The DNA here is from genome assembly GCF_056320005.1 of Nelumbo lutea. Classification (NCBI taxonomy): domain Eukaryota; kingdom Viridiplantae; phylum Streptophyta; class Magnoliopsida; order Proteales; family Nelumbonaceae; genus Nelumbo; species Nelumbo lutea. The sequence goes on along the minus strand of NC_142685.1, from coordinate 90,398,430 downwards.
TTCATCAATAAGCTTGTTCTTCTCAGTTCCTTAGCATCCTGGTTTAGTATCTTCTTTAAATGATTCTTTATTGATTAATTTTCCTCTAAGGTTAGTAATCCTTTTTTGGGTAAAGAAGCAACCTTTTAGACATCTTACCTTTCTGACAAGAAGCCTAAAACCTTCTACCTTAAGCTTTGAATCCATCACACATTCACGCTAGTTGAAATAATCACTATAAACTTTTACAGGGATGATAAATTGCATTATGTATAGGCCTTATTGCATTACTTAGCTACCTGTGTTCTAACTTGTTGACAAGTTTGGGAATTGGGATGACTAATGAACGCACAAGAGTGTTTTAATTGCTTCCTTGGTGGGTGATCTTCTTTCCATCAGAACCGCTTGTTTAATATCCTAGTGACATTAATAAAGATTTTTTTCAGTCTCATTTTTGTACCCAATTAAGTATGCTTTATCTTTATAGAAAGCATCAAGGCCATGTTTGGGAGTGTTTAAGTTAAAAATAAGTGCTTAAAAACAAGTACTTATTAGAATAAGCACTTATTTGCATTTGGCATCCAACTTTTTCAAGTGCCTATTTTTTTTAAATAAACACTTATTTTATATTGGGTGTTTAGTAGTATTTTTCTCTAATAAGCACTTAAATAAGCATTTGTGACTATTTTGTCATTTCATTTTCTTTTAAATTTCCAAAATATACCCTTTGAAAGTATTTTTATAAAATTAATTTTATGAAAGCACTTTTAAGAAAATATCCTTACGAAAGCACTTTTAAAAATGTACTTTTATAAAGTGCTTTCACAAAAGTACTTTCACAAAAGTGCTTTTGTAAAAATACTTTCATAAAAGTGCTTTCATAAAAGTACTTTCTTAAAACTTCTTTATTAAAAGTACCTTCTTAAAAGTGCTTTTGTAAAAGTATTTTTGTAAAAGTTCTTTTATAAAAGTAATTTCATAAAACTACTTTTATAAAAATGCTTTTGTAGAAGTACTTTTATAAAAGTGCTTTTGTAGAAGTGCTTTTATAAAAAGTATTTTTATAAAATTCAACTAGGGATAATTTTATAAGTGGTATTTTAAAATTCAACTAGGGTTAATTTTGGAAGAAAAAGATTGAATAAGTGCTTCTCTTATAAGCACTTAAAAAAACTAGAAATTTGGGCTTAAAAAATAAGCACTTATTTTTAAAATAAGCAATTATTTTGGACTTATTTCCCAAATACCAATAAGTGTTTAATGGCCCAAATAAGCACTTATTTTGAACAAGCACTTATTTTTAAACACTCCCAAACATGGCCTAAGAAACATTAATTCAATCAAGAAAAAAGGATTGAAAAATCTAAAACACAATTTATGAAAGTGGTTGGTTCTATGTAAGCCCCAGGAGAACTATATGATGGAGGATTGATAGAAGAGAGAGAATGTATGGAAGATAAGAGCTAAAAATCTTGATGAGTAGGTTATGTATTGATGCAACAATTGTCCTATCTTCCATCTTGTGGCGCAAGGTCAGCAATTCATTTGATGACATGGTATAATGCAGCACCGACGAGATGGGACCATCTAGATGCAATCACTGACTCTCCAGTTTTGGTCCCCACCAAGTCCCTTAGGCTGTGTTTGGATGCAATTACAAATAAATTTGTACTGATGCAAAATTATGGCAATGCAAATGATTTGAGTGTAAATTCTGACCTGTTTTTGTTTTAAATTTGAGAATATTTTATTTGATTGCACTACAAATGAAGTAAATTAACACAGGAAACAGAATAAAGTAAAACACAAAACAAAATTAAATGAGAATTAGCATTTTTTCTTTGTACTTCCATGCATTCGTACTAGTGCAAATAAAATTGTACTTCAACAAAACGCAGCCTTAGGCTCAGTTTGCAGTTTGGAAAGAGTGTAAATACAAATATGTACAATGAAAATATATACAAAATATAAGGTTTTTCACTCTACATATTTGTATTTGTACTCCATCCAAACTGAGCCTTAGTTTGGCAAGAGTACAAATACAAATATGTACATGCTTTTGTATTTTGCACTGTATATATTTGTATTTGCACTCTTTTCAAACAGAGCCTGAGATTGTGTTTTGTTTCATAGAAAATAAGAGAGAAATAGAAAGTTAAGGGAAACTTTTGGGATCATTTACTGAAACACACCCTATAGCTTACAACCAATTTACTTAATTGACCTTCCACCAGATAGAAGTGGAAAAGGGTGGTTATGACCTTAACGTCCATTTGAACAATTTATTTTATACTTTTGATTATAGTGATGATAGCAATTTTTTATAATAATGTTTTCAATTTAGGCACGTCTCTAAAATGGTGGCAATTTTTAATAATACTGATGATGGTAAATAATATGTTTTCAATTTTTTTTTACAATTTATTTTATATTTATATGTACACAAAAATTATTCTTATTGTTCACATTTATTTCTGTTTAATATAATGAATATACCATATTAGAGATGTGCTTAAATGTTTTTTACAAAATTTTTGTGTTTTTTATATTTTGTGTGTTCTTATTTTTTAATTTTTATTATTTGACTTACAAAATTGAATTGTTGATTCACTACCAAATAGAAAAAAAAAATCTATTTTTGGTCAGTTTTAAATTTGTATTTTATTAATTTCCATTAAAAAAACAATTCTCTTTTTCACGCTTGTTTTTATTTAATATGGTTAACATAAAATATTAGAGATATGCCCAAATGTTGTCTACATAATTTATATTTTTTATTTTATTTTTTTAATTTTTATTATTTAATTCTGACATCATGGGTTGACATATTTTCTTGAAAGGTTGAATTATTGATCTACCACAAAACATGAAATAATTTCACTTTTCGATTAGTTTTGAATTTTTTGATTTCCAACATCAATAAAAACAATTCCTGTTTATCGTGTTTAATTTTAAATTTAATCTAGAATATTAGAGATTTGCTCAATTGTTTTCGAAGGATTTTCTTTATTTTTCATCTTTTTTGTATTTCTATCCTTTTTCTAAATTTTATTATTTACTTATGAGATCAATGGTTGACACATATATGACCCAAAAGTTGAATTGTTGAACTACCCCAAAAAAATAATTTCATTTTTGGGTTAGTTTTAAATTTTACATTTTATTTCCAACATCAATAAAAATAACTATTATTTTAAAAAGGCTTATATATATATATATATGCATATACATATAGATAACATTATTTTAAAAGGCTTAAACCTTGAGGCATGAGGCATACACCTTAAGGCGAGTCCCACAAATTTTGCCTCAAAGCTTAAGCCTCACAACTTTAATTTAAGGCTTAAGACTTTGTCAGAATGAGGTGTAAGCCTCAAGCCTCAAGGCACAAAGCGTAGCTTGAGGCGTAAAAAAGTGTAAGCCTCAAGTATGAATGATTATTTAGTGATTTAATGCACAAAATATGCATTTTTTATAAGTTAAACATATAGAAAAATTAAACAGTTCAATAATTATAAAACAAATAAAAAAGTAAAATGGGAAAAACCAGTGTGGCAAATCAACTAATGAGAGCAAATTTCAATTTTACACTGGACAAGAAAACCTCCCTTTGGTAGTCCAACCTGATAAATTACCACATGCAGAAAAGTCATTTATTGTCCCTAAATAAGTAGCATGAAGTTAAAAGTTCTGTTTAGTAGATGCATCCTCCTATAAGTCCTTGAGTTCAACGATAAGGACTTGTGAGTAAAACATCTATATCATTTTCAAGAGCATTTGAACCAAAAATAATCAATGACAAGGAATATAGGTTTGTTTCATACAAATTCATAGGGAAAATTATATGCAATCAAAACCACGAGCCATGTATTGTACATGACATTAAGTGTGTTGAACAGATAAATACCATGACTTACCAAACAAAGTCCAACATTTCAATATTCGGTACGAAGTTTGGTTACTTAGCATCAAAGTCCTCCTAGTAGGAAAGCCAGCAAGGTATCTCATAAAACCATCCTTGATTTTCATGCCAAGTCATAAGAGATGAAGTGTGATTTGACATGAAAAGACACTACAACTTTCATTTTAAAGGTAAATGGCAGAAGACCTTCACAAGAATCTTTCTCTTCTTTGTACCCAATGCCCCATTAGTATTGTTCTCATGGTTGTCATTGGTTTCCATCTTGAAGCACCACATACGGAACAAATCCCATTATTAGCATGTTCATTCCAAAACAGCACATAATCATTTGGATATGTGCATATCTTTTCCTACCTAAGTCCTAGGTTTTCCATGATCTTTTTAGTTTCATGGAATGAACTTGGTACTTGAGTACCATCTAGGAGCACCACTTTAAACAATCCATGCAACTCAATAAAAGAGTTGTTACTTAACCCAACAAACACTTCCTATGAAATAGCCTCATAATGAAGAAAAGTTTTAGAATCCTGTACACTCTAGTGTAAAAGGATAAACTTATATAATATTAAAGTATCACTATTGACTAGTGATAGTGACAAGACTAGGGGTTCGGTGGATATCTATCTAGTAGCACCTGCTAAAAAGGACCATGGACTCTCCCTACAGAAGCCTATCTTAGATGCTTGTGAGCTCCAGGAAGATCATGGCTGGCTCAAAGAGATGGAGTCGCCACCTATTTTTTAGAGGAAATGAACCTTCATTTTTAGATTTGTAAAACTCGATTTAAGTCTTTGATAGCGACTCCGTACTCCATGGAAAAGACACACAACCGAGAGATTTTGGGTCCCAAGGATTGGGAGGGAGAATGTATTATGCACCCCTCTCTCAAAGCTACTATAGTAGCCCAATACATGAGTTGTTCAGGCTCAATTTCTAGTGAAGCACGAATTAACATGATTGTTCAAAGCTCCTGAAACCTAGCGAAAATGTTCCCAACTTTGCCTAGAATTGATTTGAGGTGATGTTATCGGGTCTTAGGTATTGGTTTCCCTAAGACCCTTGCCTCTCTACCTCTTTCTCTCAATCTAAAGGAAGTTGGGAATGCAAGTTTTCCATGATTTTAGAATTTTAAGCAATCTGAAACTAAACTAAAAGTAGAGAGATGGTGGAATAAGAGGCTTACCTCTCGTGTACAACCTTGAAACAAACTTTCCTACAACAAAAATGACTTCAAATGAAACTTGAGCAAGGCATAGAGCTGGATTGAGCGTTTTTTGTGTTAATTTTGGAAAATAGGGGATGAGGCTTAGGCTTGGATTCAAGGATTTTGAGATTTTAAGTAGAATGGGTGTATCATAGAAGTTGGGAAACTGCCCCTCCTCAAGCTCGAGCCGGGCTTATAGAGGAAAAGGGAGGTAGATGGGTCTGAAACTCATCGAGCTACAGTGTGTAGGTGCATAGTGATCGCTCAGTCCCTCAGAGTGCAATAAACACTGGATTGATACCATACGAATGCTTGTAATCAACCTATAGCGCATCGCAAGTTTGTGATGAACTCATAGCGCATCGTAGATCTGCGATGAACCCACGGTTCACTATACACCCTCGATGAACTTATTCTTGGCACAAGCCTAAAGTAAACTCAGGTTGAACATGCGATAAGGCTCACACGCATCCGACCCCACGATAAACCCTCAATCGTAATAGGACCCCAGTTCGTTATGAACTGGGCCTGGATATTACCTATACGCGCAACTTTAAAGTGATGAACATGACAAGGGGCCACATGGGTCTAATAAGAAGTCGTTCACTAATTGGTGACATGGGTCTAATAAGAAGGCACAAAAGGTAGTAGCACATGTGGGTTATGAGGGTCTCCGAGTGAAAGGAAAGTCAATCTTGGGTAAGATTCCCATAGGGACACGTGGAGAAACCCCAACAATGCTCCTTAATGATTGATTGTGAATCTAATATTCTCCTTCCTAACAAAGAATAGACACTTTTGACTCCTTCCTTTCAGGATCTTGGGGTCATTCCCTATAAATAGGGAATCCCCCTCATTACGAGATTCATTCGACTCTTAGTTAACCCTATCATCAGATTCCCTACTCAACCGTCTCCCCACTCCCTTCACCTTGCCTCTTAGTTGGTTCCCTTCTCCCGGCTTTCCTCTGTCTTTCAAGGAGACCGCTCCCCTAGCCTGCCTACATCTTGCTTACATTAGAATCTCTGGTTTCATCCTTGATCGCGGAAGATTGTTGCTCGTAGGATCAACCTTACACCAATCGCCGAGAAGCATGATAATGCCCCAGAGGATGCTTACCCAGAAGAAGGAAACCAATATGAGACAGAGACTGCCAACCAAGCTGATATTGAAGTCCTCTAAAACAAGGTATATGAGTTCGAAGCCCGTTTTGAGGCTCAATTTGAGAAAATTGAGCATATGCAAGATGAAACAAAGACTTCCGTACAAATCCTTCTCCAATGGATGAGTCAAGCCAACCAATCCCCTTTCACTCCATACACCTCTCCAACTAGCAGCCCCGCCAGCCATTATGCCTCCAAACCAATCCTCGTTGCACCAGAATGACCCATCAAAGCTAATCCCGCACCCATGCAAACAGGGCAACATTCCACTAGCCAACCCAGAATTCCACATCAAATTGATCCAATGGTGGAGGCTCCACTCAGTCGGGATGAACTAAGGGAATATGTTTAAGGGTTGGTAGTGGAAAGCCGCAACCGAGCCCAAGACTCTTTCGTCCTACAAAAACCCTAATCTAACAGAATCCTATACAAGTCCTATCCCATTGGATACGCTCCTCCCTAGCAGTGGCCCCAATACAATGGATAGAGGGGAAGCTCGCAAGAGCACATCAGTAAGTTCGAAGATGCTCTAGGGTCTTTTGCCCTCGATGGTGTCTTGAAAGTTCACAAGTTCTCGAAGTCTTTAATGGGACCGGTGTATGCATGGTTCATCAACCTTACCGTTGGAAGCATAGACTCGTGGGCCGAACTGGCCAAAAGGTTTTTGTCCAAATGGTTCACTCTAGAGAGGAAACTGACATGGCCGACCTAAGAAACACGGAACAACATCTGGGAGAAGACCTCTTGACTTATGCCATGAGGTTTTAGATGTTGACCCACTTAGTTTTTGACGAACATGCCACGGAGAAAGGGTTTGTCGAATAATGTATCCAAGGAATGCAAGTTGCCAATAGAATAGGCATTGAGAACATTGAAGTGGAGACGTTTAGCCAACTGTGGTAGTATGTGGAGAGGACAATGTGCACAGTTAAAAGCACCACAACCCAGTTCGTATCGATACTGGGACTATTTGGAAGAAACGAGGCCTACGTAGTTGACTGTAGGCCCCATAACATCTCAGGGCCCAAGCTAGGGCCTTATTACCAAAACAACAAACAGAGCAGAAGGAACAATCTGCTAGTCCCTCCTCCTTTTCCCTACACTAAGGAGGAAGTTAATAATGAATAAGCTGGTTGAGGATAGAGTGATCAGCCTAGGAGTAGACCCAAAGAAAGACAGGCACAGGGGGTGGTGGTGCAATTACCACCAATCTCCGCACCATGACCTGATGGATTGCTTCTCGTTGAGGAAGCTCTGCAAGTCCCTCCTCCTTTTCCCTGCAATATGGAGGAAGTTATAATAACAATGAATAATCTAGTTGAGGAGAGAGTGATTAGCCTACTTCTGCCACTAGTAGGAGTAGACCTAGAGAAAGATAGGCACAGGGGGCAGTGGTGCAATTATGACCAATCTCCGCACCATAACCTGATGGATTGCTTCTCGTTGTGGAGGCTATTCACACAAAAAGTAAAACTAGACAAATTCATAAAACGGAACCCCATACAGGTGGAGACCGATCCTCTCCTAGCCCATGCCCAAGGAGGAAGCATCAATGTAGTAGGAGCACCGAGCTACTGTCAACTCGGTATTCTAATAGAAAAATTAGAGCAAAGCTTAGAGTTCCAACACTTCTTCAACAAGCAAGGGGCAATCATGTCAACAAGAAAGCTAGCCATCAGGGCCTTAGTGGAAGTGTTCAGGAGAACTTTGGAGCCTTGTCATCTTGGTCACACCAATGTAGAATTTACATCAGAGGACATGCTGGCCACAGGCCCCCACCACAATCGACCCTTATACATTACAACAAGAGTGGGGGGCTTCAAAATGAGGAGTTCTATGGTCGACCCCGGGAGTTCTATCAACCTGATCTCTATCCGTACACTAAAGTTAATGAATATACAACTAGAGACGATCAGAGGTCTGCCTATTGAGGTGACTGACTTTAAAGGGAACACGTCTCTAACGGAGGGCTCCATCAAGCTGCAAGTAGCGATCAGACCATTCTCTATCAAACAAGAGTTCCAGGTCATCTCAGGGAGGACCGCCTACCATATCCTCTTGGGGAGATCTTTGATACATAGCCTGGCCTTGGTCCCACCAATGTACCACCAGTGCATAAAAGCTAAGCATAAAGGACGTGTGATAAGGATCCCCACCACCAAGGTACCCTTCGATAGATTAGAGGCTCACCTATAGAACGCAATTTACCATACAGAACTGGCCGATGATGGAGAAATGAAGATAGCCAGAATAGAAGGGTTGTAGTTGTTAAACTTAACACGAGAAGAGCCTCCAATGACGACGGAAAAGAAGAAAAAAACTAGGTGTGTATGGATGACCGACGATGACGGAAGAAGCTACTACACCATCATCATGGATTACGAGGCAACAGGCCATCGACAACCAAAAGTGCTATTCTCAAGGTATGAGTTTCTGATAATTTTATATTATAACTTGCCTTACAATGTTTTGAGCATGATAAGTGTAATACCATCACAAGTCACATTTACTATCATTTCTAAGATATATGATATACATATACTTTTCTTTAGACATATACGTAAGAAAGACTATCATAACTATTATACTGAGCCATTCTTGCAAGAGGACATTGTTGTAGTCTCATGGCAGAAAGAAGTACTACAACCTGGAAAAGTATCGCAAACACTAGAGGTATGACAATGAACATACTATATTCGCAATTGATAATGAAACCAGAAAACACTAAGTATTACCCACAATAACAGGACCGAAGGAGAGGAACCCTAGAATATTGTGATGAAGTCCAAGCGCCTCCCAAATGCATGACCAATTCCATCGATACGGTAGAACCTTTGGAAGAGATCAACATGGTCGTGGAGGTAGAAGAGAAAAGGCCATTATACATATCGATGAAACTAAAGGAAGAAAATAGAGAAAAGTTGATCGCACTATTAAAAGAATTCCAAGATGTTTTCACTTGGTTGTACGACTGCTAGGGTTGGACTTAAAACTCGTTAGACACACCTTGTGTATGGACCCCAGGGTCAGACCCATAAAGCAACCCCAGAGAGTCTTTAAGCCTGAAGTGGCTCTAAAGATCAAAGAAGAAGTTACGGGGCTTCTAAAGGTAGGGTTCATCAAACCCATAGAGCACCCCTAATGGCTAGCAAATATAGTGCTAGTAAAGAAAAAGAACGGACAACCCGGGTTAGTAATTTGAAGTTTGATTACCTAGCCTTAGTGCACCTCCAAAAACTAATCCCTTCCCAACCTTATCACATGTGTTGTGTTGATTTTATAGATCTGAATAAAGCTTGCCCCAAGGATGAGTTCCCCTGCCATACAACCAAATCTTCCTGAACCCTAAAGATGCACCCCACATAACATTTAGGATGCCCATTGGGAATTTTTATTACAAGATGATGCCCTTTGGCCTGAAGAATGTCGAGGCCACATACTAGAGGGCGATGATGACGAGTGTCTTTCATGACATGATGCATAAGGAAATCAAGTGTTATGTAGACAACATAGTGGTTAAGGCAAAGAAGTAGGAGGATCATCCAGATGTATTATGAAAGGTGTTCAATCGGTGTAGAACTTTTAACCTAAGGCTCAACCCCCTAAAGTGTGCATTCGGAGTACAGTCTAGGAAGTTTCTGAGGTACAGAATGCACCAGACCAGGATCCACCAGACAAAAGTAAAGTAAAGGCAGTCCTAGATGTCCCACCGCCAGCCAATGAATTCCAACTAAAGACCTTTCTAGGAAAAAACTCCTACCCTAGAAGATTCATCCTCGACCTTGTGCATGCGGCCACGCCGCTATTGAAATTAGTGAAGAATTCTATGGAATTCAAGTGGATAGAAGAACATTAGAGATCTTTCAAACATTTGAAAAGTGCCCTAGCTAAGGCCCCAACTATGTCACCACCCAAGTATGGCTAAGAGTTCAAAGTCTACATCACATCAAACCTAGAGGCAATAGGATGCCTGCTGACGCAAGAAGACGATGAAGGAGTCAAGTGCCCAATATGTTACGCTAGCAGGACCTTAAAATTGGCCGAGAAAAATTACTCACACATGGAGCAACAATGTTTGGCACTAGTGTTTTCTATGCAAAAATTCAAACATTACATCTTGGGTCAGAAGGTCAGGTTAATCACACGCAATGACCCAACAAGGTTCTTCATGGATAGACCCCCTCTTTCTGGGGGATTGCTTAAATGAATGATGTAGCGCAGCAGGCCTGCTGGTTGGCTTCCCCACCACTGATGATTCTAGCATATCAGAAGATGTCCTGGGAGAACTTCCCATGATCGCAATGGTTGAATAGGGTTAGTGGGCCCTAACCTTCAATGGAATCAACACTAACACGTCAGCTAGTGCCGGAATCACACTAACATCACCTGCCATTTATACTTCCGCCTACTCATTTAAACTTCAATTCCCTTGTTCCCACAACATAGTCGCCCTGTTCTTGGGGCTGATTGTAGCAAGAGACTCGGGAACTAAGAAAGTCAAACAAGAAACTCTCAACCGGTGATAGGTCAACTAGATGGAAGCACCACTATCAATGAATTGACAATCCTACCCTACAGAACTCTGATACAGACACTGACCCATGATCTAGAAGTGACCTTTGAGCACCAAAATAAAGCCAAGAACATATTTTTCGATGTGCTAGCTACCCTGGGATAAAAAATTCAATCCAGTCAAAACCTAATCGACATTACCATCCAATCCCTCTATGAACCATCGACTAATAGACTAGGGCATTGGGTAGAAAAAGAGGACAAGATGGTGACACAAGACAACAAGGTGATTCTGAAATACCAACTCGTAAACGGGGTACTATACCATCAGCTAGCAGATGGTAACAGAACAAGGTATTTAGGGATGAAGGAAGCAGAGATGGTCCTGCATGAGGCTCATGTGAAATACTATGGGGATATATCCAGCACATTGTATCGAAGACTGTAGAGGTTGGGATATTGCTGGCCTACGATGAAATCAAACGTGGCCAAGGTACAAATTGATTGCGAGAAGTGTGCTTTGGGAGTTTATGGTAGAAAGTGTCTCATGGTAGGAAAGGCAGATTGGAGAAGCATGTATGTCAACTACCTAAAGGACAATACATTGCCTTTGGATCCAGCAATTAGGAGAAAACTTTTGTTGAAGGTTAGGAGGTTCTACCTCCATGAAGGGATACTATACAGAAAGTCCCACACTAGGAAGCCTTTGTGGTGTCTAGCTAGTGAGGAAATAGAAGAAGCGCTAGAAGCCGCCCATAACTCCAAATCTGCCCTACATCAAGGACATATGGCCTTATATAATCACATCCTGCAACTTTATTGGCCCACTATGCTAGAGGACACTTCAAAACATGTGCGCAGGTGCCACAAGTGTTAGATCCATGCTAAAAGAATACACAAACCCACCAATGACCTTTATCCTGTCATTACACCAAGGCCTTTTCACACCTGGGGGTAGACCTTATAGGAAAAACCCATCAACCTTCCCAGGGATATCGCTTCACTATAGTAGCCATTGACTATTTCACGAAGTGGGTAGAGGCTATACCTTTGTGAAGGATCTACGCAATAGACATAGCAAACTTCCTTAGACAACACAAAGTTCACCGATTTGGAGTCCCCATGAGGATCCTGACAGACAATAACCTATCCATAAAATACCAAGAAGTCCGAGACCTTTTTGGACAGCATGGGGCAAGACCAGGCACATCCACAATGTACTACCCACAAGGAAATGGGTAAGAAGAAGCCACAGATAAAACTTGCTAAGGATGCTAAGTAAGACAATGGATAACAATTAGAAGGACTGGTCAAAAAAGTTATCAGAAACCCTCTAGGCTTACCACACCACGATCAGGAAAAGTACACAAGTAACACCCTACTCTCTAGTATATGGTCAAAAAGCAATGCTACCGGTGGAGATATAGGCAATCTTTGCTCGCATAGCCTTTGCAATGGGAAAGAGATTCAAAACAGAAGATATGGACCAACTACTTAGCGAGAAGATGGATTGTATCGATGAAGAAAGAGAAAAGGCCTTACAAAAGCAAATTAGGTGTAAACAAGCCTTGGCCACGAACTTTAATAGACAAGTAAATCCCAGAAAATTTAGAGAAGGACACAAGGTCCTCAAAACATTTCTCCATATCAGATAAGGCAAATCTGTTAGAAAGTTTGCTCCTACATGGGATGGATCATACGTGATCAAGCAGCCCACCCATCTGGCTACTATGGGTTAAAGACTATAGATATCGGGAAAGAGGATGAAATGGTGAATGGCAACTGGTTGAAACCTTACTTTGAGTAAAGAAATGTTGTAGGAAGTAAATTGTTCTATGCACTTGCCTTAGATGGATATATCCACTATGTGATCAACTTCTCTCTGTAAATTGTATCTATCTTAATGAAATAAGGAGCAATGAATTTCTCATACATGTGCTCACAGTTTACTCTTTATGATAAAGCTCTAAGTTTATTTATTTTTTTGTGATAAAGTCTTGATATGATCGTGTATTTGGAAAATAAAATAAAGTTATGACTTTATTCCTCGTTCAATATAACTAGTTCACTAACCTTTGGATGCATCTCTCATACGCATATATGCACTCCTACCTCCTAGTAACCCCAGGATTGCAATTTCATATTCCCTAGCAACCCCAGGTGCACCCACATTCCTTGGCAACCCCAAGAAGGCCCTAACAACCCCAAGCACACTCAGATTCCATGAAAACCCTGGGAAGGCCCTAGCAACCCCAGGCGCACTCACATTCCCTAACAACCCAAAGAAGGCCCTAACAACCCTAGGTGCATTCAAATTCCCTAGCAACCCCAGGCACTATCAGATTCCCCGGCACCCCGGGAAGGCCCTAGCAACCCCAGGCGCTTTCAGATTCCCAAACTACCCCGGGAAGGCCTTGATAACCCCAGGCATGCTTACATTCCCTGGCAACTCCAGGTGCATTTAGATTCCCTGGCAACCCTGGGAAGGCCCTAGAAACCCTAGGCGTGCCCCGTGGTAACCCCAAGCGCACTCAAATTCCCCAGCAACCCCGAGAAGGCCCTAGCAACCCCAGGTGTACTCACATTCCCTGGCAATCCAAGGCATACTCAAATTCCCTAGTAACCTCGGGAAGGACCTAGCAACCCTAGGCACGCTCACATTCCTTGGAAACCCCAAGAAAGCCCTGGAAACCCCAAGTACACCTATATTACTTAGCATCCCCAGGGTTGCACTCAAACTGCCCCGGTAACCTTAGGAAGGCCCTGGCAACCTCAGGTGCACTCACTTCACCTAGCATCCCTAGGCTTGCACTCAGGTTCCCTGCCAACCCCAAGCACACTCCTTTCCACTAGTAGTCCCAGGAGGGCTTTAGTGACATCAGGTATGTTCCTTGCCTAATATAGGTACTCAGTTCAACCTATAAATGCAATAACCCAAGGCACATATGATGAAACTCTGCTAAGAGCAATGCTCAATAAAGTAGTTTTCTCATAAGAAGGCAAAAGCTCATCACAAAAGACAACAAAGGACTCAGCCTCGAGCCCTAACCATATCATCCAAATAGAAGACTTGTTTTCTCTAAGCATGACAACATTCATCTCATTCCTTGGGAAAGTCATGTTCCCCCATGAAAAGGTTCAATTTCACCTTTCCTAGGTGCATAAGGAGTTGCTTGCGTCATATCGAGACAACCTTATTGCACCTAGCGATGTTTCAGGAAATAGAACAATAGCAGATTTCTTTCTTCTCTCTAAGCATTTTTGTGATTAGAGGTCAATTATGACCACCAGGAAACACATAAAGGTATTTACTCACACTGAAGGTTCATACAAACACTCAATTACTTAGGTTTTATTTGATACCTACGAATGCAATCTACGATAATGCTTGCGACTCTGAATACTCACAACATGTTACCCAACAATCGTGTTGGGCCTTCAACCCAACAGGTTTCAAAAAAGTAATAACGTTTGTAACGTGTTTCAACTCTAAATTGTACTTATGTCAACACCCATTCACATTTACCTTCCAATCATAGCGGCACTCGATTGCGATAAAATTTTGCAAAGCACTCAACTTTAAATGATCTCACCTCACTTCAACCGTCGTACTGAATTCCCAATCTTAGGAATACACACGATTTGACACGCCAACACAAAGAGTTGCGATGATGTTCTCTTCTAAATCCGGATTCTGAGTAAGCATAAACACCGTATCTCATAAAATCATAGAATACCATTGAAATCCTTTTTATTTGTGATTATATTCCAACGAATAGTCAGCTTCCCATGATCAAGGACACTCAAATCTCAAAATGATGTTGAAACCTCACTCACAGACAAAGTCACTTGAGGATACGTAGAAATAGCTAACCATGGCGAAGTGCGATGAGTCGACACTTAGCTTTCTGAAGTATAACAAACTTTGTATTTCTCAGTACGACAAAATTATAGCGAACATCGCCATAGGGGTTTTCATGCAAGGAAACAATGCCAAGGAAATCCTTCGAGACAGTTGACTCCGATATACACCAGTGTGTAGAGGCAAGTAATCAGGAATCGTTCAAAAAAAACACCCAAAAATGAAATAACAAAATTCTTTACAAATGAATGCATGTTTTACATAGCAATGATGGTCTCCAATGCCTGGCTACACTCTTCGAAGCTCTTCGAGTTTTCCAATTCCACTTCATATTCAGCAAGGATCTTCTTCTGCCTTACACATTTGTCCATCAGAGCCTCGAATTTCCCTGGGCGTCCTCCTCTTCCTCTACCCTTGAACTTCTCAAGATCAACCTTCCTTCTTACCTGGGTGAATTGACCAACCCCTTCTACAGGGCCCTTGGGACCCTTTTTATAGAGAAGGGTAGACACAACTAGAAATAAGGAGAAAGATGGGGGGTGGCAGCTGGGATTTAGCAAAGTTAGGGACGCCCTAGGGTTTCTAATGGATGGCTAAGATGGTTTTGGGGTGATCCTATGGCTGAGAATAAAAGGAAAGGGCAACCAATATTATGTAGGGTTGGGATTTGGGCACCCAGAAATGGAGGGTATAGATTAGAACATCTAGGGTTGAAGGGTTAAGATTGAAAGAATAGGCGGTGCCCTAGATTGAATGGTTGGGATATAAAATTGAGGGAGTGGCTGAGATTTGGAGGTGAGGGGCTAAATGGTGAGGATTAGTAGTTAGGTGGTGCCTTAGGGTTTAAAAACTACAAAAAGAATGCCCTAGAATGGATGGTGGAGACTAGGGGCGGCTAGGATTTGCTAAGGAGGAAAAGAATGGGTTAAAAAGGCTCCCTAGGGTTTGCTTAGGAGAAGGGGTCATGGTAATACAGTAGGATGGGCGCCAACTAGGTTTAGTAGATAGGAGGCCCCCTCCTATTCTCAGTTCTTTACAAAAACACCCCCTCTCTCATGTGGTCTTCACACCAGCTTCCCAAAAACTGCACTTCAGCCTAGAAAACTTCCTAATTTTCTACATAATTTGCATAGAGACCCTCAGAGGTCACATAATTGATTTTAATTGGGAAAATGGTACACATTAACTACTCTAAGGCCGAAAATACGCCTGAATTGATGCCCTTAAGGCATCAAAATGCAGGGTTATCACACCCCACAACTTAACCATTGCTAGTTCCTTAGCAATGCAGCCTTAAAATTACACCAAGTATATAGATCTTTCCTATTACAAGGTCATCCCTAATAGAACTAATCAAGCATCCTTATTCCAGCATTCTCAAACTCTGTATAGATCGGTATTGGGCTTTAGGGGTAAAATTGTCTTATTTTGAATATTACCGAAACATGGCTTAAAAATCTTATTTACCCTTCCATTTTCAAATTGTCTTGATAAGATGAGATTGATTTTAAAATCAAACAGGTATTCTCATTATTATTTATGACAGTGGATTTCTACCCCTGAACTTGATATGCATACTTATTTTTTTTATTACTTTCCACCGTTTTACGCGAATCTCGACACTTGCCTTAGGTGAAGAGACCCGGTTCTAAGTGTTAGGTAAGTGTCTTTGGCATTCCCTTTTTCGTTTGACACGAATCTCGACACTTGACTTAAGTGAAGAGACCCGGTTACTAAGTCGAGGGTATCAATTGACTTTTTATTCCTTTTTTTCTATTTTTTTCTTCTTCCTCTTTTTTTTGTAGAAATGTTCAGGGTAGTCCACTATCTCTTAACGATTTGAAGAATTTTTGTCTAATTTTTCAATCTTTCTCTTCTTATCTTGATAGGGGCAGACTTGGGAGTATTTTTCAATTTCTAAACAGCTTTGACAATATGCAAACAATACCAACTTTGACTCCTATCACTTGCTACCAATTTCTACAGAATTCAATATTCTTTTATCACTTTCCTCAACTTTTTCTATTTGGGAATCTCTTTTAATGGAAAAAAAATTAATTTTTCAGTGAAATTTTAATTTTGCATATTTAAAGGTCTAGCTTTTCAATTTTTTTTTTCAATTTTTCTCTCTCTTTCCTCACCCCCCAACTTAAATGCCATTGTCACTAATCGCATGACTAGAAAGATGCAAAGAAGATTTGGGCCAAAGGGAACAATGAGTAGGGTTTTCCTGAGAGATTCAAGGTATGACACCTGGTCTTGAATCAAGAAAATAGAAAAACTCTAATCCTAAAATTAATTGAAAAAATTATGTTGGTTTGCCTCCCAACCAGTGCTAAGTTTAACGTCTTCAGCCATATGCACTTACTCACTTCCCTCTGGATCACTTAAACCTATCTTCTCAACCTTTCCGCTCTCAAAGATTCCTTCTACATATGGTTTAAGTCTTTGACCATTGACTTTGAATGTGCTTCCATTCTTTGGATCAACGATTTTAATTGCACCATACGAAAACACTTTCTCTACAATAAATGGTCTGTCCCACCTAGACCTTAATTTACCAGGGAACAAACGAAACCTAGAATTAAAGAGCCAAACTTGTTGATTAGGTTCAAAAGTTTTTCTTAAAATGATTTTATCATGGAAAGCTTTGTTTTGGATTTATAAATGTGCGAGTTTTCATAGGCCTCATTGTGTAATTCCTCTAGTTCACTTAATTGCAGGGCCCCGTGGGATCCAGCTTGACCTAAATCTAGATTGAACTTCTTGATGGCCCAATAAGCCCGATGTTCTAATTCGACGGGAATGTGACATGCTTTACCAAAAACCAGCCTATAAGGAGACATTCCAATGGGAGTTTTGTATGCAGTCCGATAAGCCCAAAGTGCGTCATCCAGTCTATTGGACCAGTCTTTTCGGTCGGACCTAATGGACTTTTGCAGAATACTTTTAATTTCCCTATTCGACACTTCAACTTGACCATTTGTTTGGGGATGGTAGGGGTGGCTATCTTGTGGGTAATTCCGTACTTGTGGAGCAAAGCACGGAATTGTATGTTAGTAAAGTGCGACCCTCCATTACTGATGATTGCTCGCGGACACTCAAGCCTAGAGAAAATGTTCTTTTGAACAAATTTCATTACAATTTTGTGATAATTGATCTAGGTTGCTACCGCCTCAATCCATTTTGTCACATAATCAACGGCCACAAGGATGTATTCGTGATCGGATGATGGCAGAAACGTTCCCATGAAATCAATACCCCAAACATAAAAAATTTCTACAGCTAAAATAGGGTTAAGTGGCATCATGTCTCTTCGGGACATATTCTCAACAGATTGACATCTCAGGCAATTTTGGCTAAAGACATGGGCATCCTTAAATAAACTTGGCTAGTAAAACCAACTCTACAAAACTTTGGCCGCGATTTTCTTTCCCAAAAAGTGCCCCCCACAAGCTAGAGTGTGACAAAAGTTAAGAATGATTTGGTGTTCAGACTTGGGGACACATCGTCAGATCACTTGATCCAACAGATACGAAATATCTTGGAATCTTCCCATAAGTAGTATTTGAGTTGGGAAAAGAATCTGTCTTTCTCATTCTTAGACAACCCCTCGGGAATTTTACCTACTGCTAAGTAATTGACAATATGGTCATACCATAGGAGAGCACAATGAGAGACAGCAAAAAGGTGCTCATCTGGGAAGGAAGAGCCATGGATGGGCTCACTCTTTTCAATTTGAATTTGGGACAAATGATCAGCTACTACATTTTCAAAACCTTTTTATCCCGAATCTCAAGGTCAAATTCTTGCAACAGAATGATCCACCAGATGAGCCTAGGTTTGGCCTCTTTCTTACACAACAAATGTCTTAGGGCCAAGTGATCAGAATAGACAACCACTTTGGTGCTTAATAAGTATGGGCAAAATTTTTTCAGAGCAAACACTACAGCTAACAATTCTTTCCCTGTGGTTGTATAATTCAATTGGGCTTCCAAGAGGGTACGACTTGCATAATAGATCACCACAGGACGTTTATCCACCCTTTGTCCCAAAATAGCTCCAATGCCATGGTCGGAGGCATCACACATGATTTCAAAGGGCAATGACCAGTCGGGAGGTTGCAGAATTGGAGCCTTGGTCAGTGCCCCTTTCAAGTACTCAAAGGCCTTAAGACATGCGTCATCAAAGCTAAATGGGACATCTTTTGCTAGGAGGTTGCACAATGGTCTGGAAATTTGGGAGAAGTCCTTAATCAATCATCGGTAGAAGCCAACATGTCCAAGAAAAGAACGGATTTGCTTGACAGAAGAGGGAGGTGGAAGTTTAAAGATTAGGCCAATTTTTGCTTTATCCACCTCGATACCCCGTTCAAAAACTACGTGGCCTAAAACAATGCCTTCTTTGACCGTAAAATGACTCCTCTCCCAACTAAGGACCAAGTTTGTTTCGATACATCATTGAAGAACTTTTCGTAAGTGTTCGAGACATGATTCGAAAGAATCCACAAAGACCGAGAAATTATTCATAAATATTAACAGAAAATCACCCACCATTTCTGAAAAAATTTCCGTCATGCACCTCTGAAAGGTTGTTGGTGCATTACATAATATAAACGACATTTGTCGGAAGGCGAATGTTCCATAAGGGCAGGCAAAAGTTGTTTTCTCTTGGTCTTCGAGGTAAATGGCCACTTGGTTGTACCCAGAATACCCATCTAAGAAGCAAAAATATTTTTGTCCGACGAGTTTTTCTAGAATTTGGTTAATGAAGGGCAAAGGGAAGTGGTCCTTTTTGGTGACTACATTGATTTTCCTAAAGTTGATGCACACTTGCCATCCCGTGGTTTGTCGGGTAGGGATTACTTCACCTTGATCATTAGTGACCACCGTGAGTCCAGCTTTCTTAGGCACCACTTGCGTAGGACTTACCCAACTGCTATCCGAGATCGGATAGATAATACCCACATCTAACCACTTAATTACTTCTTGTTTGACCACCTCTCTCATATTTGGGTTCAACTTTCTTTACATCTCCTTACTAGGTTTGGCACCTTCCTTTGTGTAAATATGGTGCATACATATGAACGGACTAATACCCTTTAGATCAATTACTGACCAACCAATAGCACCCCTATACTCCTTTAATACCTTAATCAGTTTCTATTATTGTCTAGGGGTTAAGTTTGAGGCTATGATCACCGGTAGTGTTTGGTCAGGTCCTAAAAACACATACATAAGGGAGTATAGTAAGGGATTTAGTTCTAGTTGCGAGGGAGATTCCAGAGAAGGCACAGGTGATTTACCCTTTTGTTTTGGTAGATGTTCAACAGTAGGCCAAGATTGAATGGGTGAGGAGACTTCATTAAGGCATTAGCTTCCTCCATCGGGTCATCTACTGTGACCATATTGCTTTCTCTAGGGTTTCTTTCTACATCTATCGTACAACAATTCTTATTCTTTTCTAGGTAGGCAGAAAGACTTCTAGACTCATACAGGTCTTCACACTTTTCCTCCCTTTGAAAAGCTGAGGTTTCTTCAGCATTTTCTAATTATGGGGTATTAAAGGTTGTAGGATCTTGGTATTGGGGAAGACCTAAGGATTCATCTCTGGGGTTTACAACCGGTTGACTAGGCATTGAATCATTTTCCCATTGCAGGTTAGCTTCCCTAAGCTGAATTACTTGGCTCTCTAATTTTTGGATTGATTGTTGTTGAGCTAAGATCAATTGTTGGAGCTGCAAAAGCCTATCGTCAAATAAATCGGTTTGATAAGGTTGAATCGGTTGGGTCCCAAAGTAATCATTATATTCATAGTGAGCCTAGGCTGCAGAACATCGAGAGTGCAAATCTGGTAGGGTGGTTTCTTGGGCTTGGGCCCAATAGGCAAAATTGGGTTAATTCTTCCACCCAAGATTATATGGATTAAAGGATGGGTTAACATTGGATTGGAGAAAACTGTTAGCTGCATGTACTTGCTCTAGAATTATTGGTTGACATGGGCCCGCCACAAGGCATTGACTCACATGATGGACCGGGCTTGAATAGATGGAACATGTTGAGTAGGATGATAAGGTTGGGAATTGTTGATGATATGCAAGGATTTGGTCAAGTCTTTGGGCCATCCCATTGATCTTGTCTAGTTGTTGGGACACATGGTTCCAATCTATTTGTGGCTTAGGTTGGAAGTATTTTCTCATTCCACACACTCCGGCCATTGCAATTTTCTTTCTTCTTTTTTTTTTAATTTGAAATTTAAATTTTGAATTTTAATTTCAAATTTAGATCTTGAAATTTAAACTCAAATTTGATTTTTTACTTTTTTTAATTCAATATTTAAATTTAATTCAGATTTTGAAATTTAAATACAAATTTGAATTTGAATTTTTTTTTATTTTTTTAAAGGCAAACAAATCAACCACACGGCCTAGGGGCTGACCTAGGGTTTCCTAAACTAGTGGTTCAACCATTGTGAATCCTTTTAGGTTCACTTGGAATTACACCACTTCCTTTAGTTAGCCAGGTAAGAGGTGGGGATGTGGGAGGCTCCCCTTGCTCTCGCAAGGACCTAATTAAGTAACCACAAAACCTGCTTACGCTTAGACACCAACCGCCAGTTATGGAAAATAATTTCAAGCTCTTCTAAAATTCAACACATTTTTGAACCAAATGTGAGGCTTCCCTAAAGGATCTTTCTATTCAAATTTTAAATTAGGGTTAGAGTGAACCGCACATGAATGGTGGTGATTTTTGGGTGAAGGAAGGGTGATGAAATCCCCACCTTAAACAGGGTTAGGGTGAACCGCACCAAATGCAACTAACTACAATGCATGAACAATTATTTCTAAAATGTAATTCAGCAATATCATAAAAGAATAAAATAATCTAAGTAAGAGAAGCAATTAAAATAATAAAAAGAAAGAAAACCTAACACATTCACAACTAACAAGATAATTTCATCAATTAATTAAACCTACATGATTCATGCTCTAGAATATCAAACCCTAAATAATGGAACGAAAATGCAAGAGAAACATTCAATTTTTTTTTTATTTTTTTATGTTTTTTTAATTCAAAATTTAAATTTTGGGGAGTTTAAATTCAAATTTAGATTTTGATATTTAAATTCCTAAAAGTTAAATTTGATTTTTTTAAAATATTTAACTTTTTTATTTTTTTCAATTTCTTTTTAAATTCGAAAATTTAAATTTAAATTTCAAAATTTGAAATTCAAATTCAAATTCAAATTCAGATTCGAATTAAAATTTAAACTCAAATTCAAAAATTCCAACAATTTCCTATTTAACAATTAATTATTCAATTAAACAACTAAAAGAAAAGAAATTAAATAAAGCAACAAATAATAATTGCAAACAGAAAATAAAACAACAATTAATTGTGATAAACAGAATTAACAACTACCAAAAATAAATTCTAACAAAGTAATTGCTAATCTAAAAATTAAACTGAAAATAAAATGATCAAAAAGAAAATTATGCAAGAAATAGATAAAATAAAAGCAAAAGAATACAAATCTAAAAAAAGAAAACCAAAAATAAAATAGACAAAAGAAAAAATGCTGAATTTTTTTATTTATATTTTTTTTTTGTTTTTTAATAAAAGAAAAACACAAATCCAAAAGTTAATACGAAAAGAAAAATATGCTGCAAAAAATAAATAAACTAAAATAAACGGATTATTTTGTTTCATTTTTTGTTTTTTTTTTATCTGAAATAAAAGAGAAGAAACGAATCTAAAAATAAAAATAAAAATAAAATAAAATAAACAAATGAAAATTATGCTGCAAGAAATAAAAGAAAATAAAATAAATTATTTTTTTTGTTTTTTGTTTTTTTAAATCTGAAATAAAAGAAAAGCATAAAACTAATAAAGCAAAACAAAATCAAACAAGAAATTAAAATAAAGAAAGAAGAATAGATCTAGAAACAAAAGGGAAGAAAAATAATACTAAAAAATAAATCAGATCTAGAAAAAATGAAATTAATTAAAAAAAATTCAAAAATAACTATTCTATAAAAAACGTTTGAAAATAAAAATAAGAAAAAAATTAAAAATAGAATGGAACGACAACACCTGAAATGCAATCCAATTTCTCTTCTCTTGTCTTTAGTCCCGTAGTCCCATAACGCTCTGATACCCCACCTTTCGCTATTACGTCCTACAAAATCCAAGCGAAACAAAAACTAAACTGAGATAATGGATCAAGTAATAAAACGAAAGGGAAAAAAATAATGAAACAAATCCAGAAAAAGTAAATAAAAAATTTTCTCCCTGCTTCCCCGGCAACAGTGCCAAAAACATGGTGTGTCCGGAAGCGCGACGTTAAACACTCCAGAACACTAGTTTAAACATTTATAGAATTTTATCGATTCTCAAACAATTACTAACGTAGTAAATGGGTGAGAACAGATCGTATCTACAGGGAAGCGAGGGAAAAATTAATATTTTCTTAGATCTGAACAAGAGAACATAAAGAGGAGCTGCAGAATATAAAATTAATTAATTAAAAAAATGGAATTCATTAAACCAAATTGGAATAGTACTAAGAATAACAAGTGCATAAAAATAAATAAATAACATAAACGAATAGATAAAATAAACAAAATAAAATGTCTGAGAATCCGATCTAAGGTAGCAGTTTCTAGATCTCTTCTTCCTCCCTCGAACTTCTTGAGTTAGGCTTTTTGTCTTACTTGGCCGGATTTCAAATCTGCACAAGAGAATTAACACAAATTAAATCTAACAAAAGTAAATTTGCATGAAGGAAAAATAAACTGAAATAAAAGAACAGAAAGTAATTCTAAAACTGAAGAAAATATGGTTGAGATTCAAATCCAAAGGTGGCAGTAGTGGTGTTGGTGAACTGCAAGTAGGAACCCCTCCTCTTGCCCAGGTGTCCTCCTCTTCCTTTACCCTTGAACTTCTCAAAATCAGCCTTCCTTCTTACCTGGGTGAATTGACCAACCCCTTCTACAGGGTCCCTAGGACCCTTTTTATAGAGAAGGGTTGATACAACTGGAAATGGGGAGAAAGATGGGGACAGTAGCTGAGATTTAGCAAAGTTAGGGACACCCTAGGGTTTCTAATGGATGGCTATAATGGTTTTGGGGTGATTCTATTGCTGAAAATAAAAGGAGAGGGTGCCCAATATTATGTAGGGCTGAGATTTGGGCACCCGGAAATGAATGGTGTAGATTAGAACATCTAGGGTTGAAAGGTTAAGATTAAAAGAATAGGTGGTGCCCTAAATTGAATGGTTGTGATGTAAGATGGAGGGAGTGGCTGAGATTTGGAGGTGAGGGGCTGAATGGTGAGGATTAGTAGTTAGGTGGTGCTCTACAGTTTAAAAACAAAAAAAAGAATGCCATAGAATGGATGGTAGTTAGTAAAAGAAGTGAATGGTGGAAATTGCACAACTGGGGGTGGCTAGGGTTTGCTAAGGAGGAAATGAATGGGTTAAAAAGGCTCCCTAGGGTTTACTAAGGAGATAGGAGCATGGTAATATAGTAGGATGAGCGCCAACTGGGTTTAGCAGATAGGAGGCGCCCTCCTGTTCTCAGTTTCTTACGAAAACACCCTCTATCTCAATTGGTCTTCAAACCAACTTCCCAAAATTGCAGTTCAGCCTAGAAAACTTCTTAATTTTCTACATAATTTGCACAGAGACCCTCAGAGGTCACACAATTTATTTTAACTGTGAAAATTGTACACTTTGACTACTCTAAAGCCGAAAATATCCCTGAATTGATGCCCTTATGGCATCAAAATGCAGGGTTATCAACCCCGAATTCGACAGTTTGGGAAGGAGTAGAGACCTCTTCACGACAATTAGGTGGGTCTGCCTCCTTAAGCACCTGACTCTATTCTAGAGGCACAGCACCAAGAGTAGTATGGGCAACACCAGCGTCTTCAGCAGTTCCAGAAACTTGACTGGGGGGCTGTGATGATCTAAACTACTCCACTAAGCGCCTAATAACAGGCGTGATTGGCACGCTAGAAAGACCTGCATGAAGTGGTGCCTGCAATGAAACGAAATACAAACAATCAGCGCGACGAACCCGACAAAGACAAAGCAATATATCAATAAAGATTAATAAACCTAAGCTTACCTCTGGGGTCACATCAGGGACTCCCGAAGTCTCCACGCTGAGTTGAACTTCATCGACCCCCACACGCTTCAGAACAGAAGACTGCAAATAAGTCAGTCACAGTAACAACACACAATTGCAATTGCATTCAAACGCCTCAAAACAATAAAATAGCCTAGCTTACCAAATTTACTCCCTTTGGATGGGACTGCAATCGCAGTAAACAAACATGACTCAATCATTCGTACAAAAATCAGTATATACAACAACAAAGCAAAGGGGGGCGAAGAAAATAAATCACAATACTGAGTCATTGTCTGTAGGACCATGCTTCCGCTAGGGAGGAGCCATCCTTTCCATTCACTTGCTCGAGAAATGGATAAAAGTAACCTTAGTGGAGGGTGCCACCACAGTCAATTCCGTTGATTCCGTGACTGACACAGCCTCCTCCACAGGTGAGGGAGCTGAAGATTCCCACTTGTACTCGGTGTGGCACTCCTATGCTTGCGATGAGGCCACATCTGAATCGACAAACTGTGGCACAACTAGAGCCTGAAAAGAGTGACGTACCCTCACAAAGCTTGGCCCTTTCGCAACGAGAGGACGACTGCTTTCCCCTTCCTCAAAAACTGGTGGCCTCCTCCCGTATTTTACCCCTACCTTCTTTGGTGAATGCGACAAAGTAGGAAATGGAACGTCCCCCTAATTGGCAGCAATGACCTAGTGGGGGAGCCAAAACATGACAGGGATGGGGATTCTTCCTTACAAGTTTCCGAAATCCCCTAAATAAGGAATAGAGTTAAGCAAAATGGAGGGACTTACAACCCTGCACCCTTCTAAACCCCGTGACAGGGAATCTTGAACAACCGGGAAAAGCAAGGTTGTGGCAACGAACCTAGAACACATCCTCACCCGGAGATCTCAGGAACTGCCTACCAATATCATCGTAGCCAAACTAACGCATCACCCAGTCCGGACGGTAGGTAGCTAGTTGCACTTCGTCGGCACGGTCAAGATATGCCACCACACCAGGCCATGTCACTAGTCGTGCCACACCCCACACCCACAACAGGGCTATCAATGTCCACCACACATTGCTAGTCACTATCCTCTGGAGCAGGCATCCCAACACAAAACGACATAGCGAAATGAATAGCTTCAGTATATGGCCTCCAAACAATCTCATCAAGAGAAGCCAGCTTCATGTTAATCTCGCTCAACCTGAAATTTTTGTGCCTGGGAGCCTGGAGCCAACGCTTACCCCTACAAACCTCAAACTCTTTTTCTTCAAATTCATCACCCCTCATGGTGGCCACAACAATTCGAATAGGGGATAGACGGCGAGGTGTGATGCTGAGGTCGAAGCGCTCACAACAGAACATCCAAAGGAGCGACGCAAATATATAACTGATGCGCCTCTTGCAGCTCGGGTCCACTATCTATTGTACAGTATCATCCATTTATTTGAAGAGGTAGCCTAGGAACATCGAAGCTAATGGGATTCAAACCAAAATGCGGCGAAGTGGCACTAAGTATTCGCACCACGCACCATCACGTCCATCCTACCATGGGATTCGAACCAGAATGCCAATCATTGGTCCAATGGCATCTTCCCGTGTGCAGTGGTTTGATCCACTCGAACCTTGTAAGTCAAAATTTCACGGGAGAGTTCGTCGCAGAGTTCCCTAATTCTGTGGGAATATACTCGATATGCTGAGGGTGCTGAGTAGACACGGCACCCCCAATGTGCAATGTCAATAAAGCAGCCACATCCTCTATTGTAATGGTAAACTCCCCGAATACACCCATGAATGTGTGGATGCGGCGACACCAGTGTTCGAGCAAATGAGGCACATACTTCACTCCTTCCCCACTAGCGAGATTTGCATAATAATCGATGAATCTAAGAAGACCGGAGTCTTGCAACATCCAGCAATAATACATAGGGTTTCCAAGGATGTACTGTACCCATGCTATATAACTATTAGGGGATTTGGAGGTATTGGTCTTGGGCTCTTGACACTTATAGGTAACAGATCAGTTTGACCGCCCACAGAGACACATTAACTCAAAACCATGGAGGGGGTCACATATACCCTCCACACCCCTGAATACAGGCATCAGAGGCCAAAAACCCCTTCCCCCATCAGCTACCACAGTCGTCTCCCCTTCTAACAATAACTCAGCCGTATTGACTTCCTTAACAAAGTTGATGAAGGGACAATCCACTTTCCCCTGAGGCGAAGCCATTGGGAACAAATAATGGGTATGACCGAAGGCACGAAAAGAAAAGGAAAGGGTTTTGTGAGACAACTACAAAGACATACGAGCAATACAAAGGAAATGACGAGCAAATAAAAGCGGAGAACCAATTCAGTCCCTTCCCGTTATACTTTTATAAAATGTTGTTACGAGTCCAGAGAAGATGAACAAACCCCAGTACAGAACCTCAAACAAAGCTTAACAAAAGGAAGCCTAAACAAACTTACAAATATACTCCCAAGAAGCGGGAGAACATGGTGCATTAATTAGAACAAGCTACCACGGCCTTAGCCGCCATGCACGAACCAGCGCAATTATTAATCGATGGTTAAAGATTCCCATGATAACCGCCATGTCATCATCATTTAGTACTTCCCCGATTCCCAACAGTTGTTGACCATGATACGCTATTGAGCAATGTACCATCACATCAACAGTAACCTGACACGCAGGAGGGCTTTTTGCTGACATTGGTACATAGGACACTGATGTCTTTTGTTAATTCCCTTCCTGCCAATGGCCAATGGAGGCTGAAATGCACCAACTTGGAATAGGATTACCCATTGGCATAAAGTAAATCATCAAAAGACATGAGGGGCTAAGAGAATGGAGTATAGGAAAGGTCGTCCAAGAATAGTTAATGTATGTCTAAGGCCACAAAACAGCAAAATAGAGTAAATCCCTAGACCCAATGCACAAGTATTCATCGACTTACTGCAACACCTAAAAACAAACGCCAAAGCAAAGTGATTATCGATGAGACTCAACTTATCGATAAGCAGGTGTCTAATGTAGGTGCATAGTGATTACTCAGTCACTCAGAGTATATCAAACACTGGATTGATACCACATGAATGCTTGCAATCAACCTATAGCGCTTCTCAGGTCTGCGATGAACCCACAATGTACCGTAGACCTGCGATGAACCCATGGTCCATCACACGCCCACGATGAACCTATTCTTGGCACAAGCCTGAAGTAAACTCAGGTTGAATGTACAATAAGGTTCACATGCACCCAGCCCCATAATAAACCCTTAATCACAATGGGATCCCAGTTCGCTATGAACCGGGCCTGAATATTACATACATGCTTAATTTCAAAGTGAAGAACATGACAAGGGGCCACGTGGATCTAATAAGATGTCTGCCAAACAGTGACATCACCAATGCCACGTTAATCAAGTAAGGTGCGAAAAGGTAGTAGCACACGTGGGTTATGAGGGTCTCCGAGTGAAAGAAAAGTCAATCCTCGATACGATTCCCATAGGGACATGTGGCATACCCCAACAATGCTCCTTAATGATTGACTGTGAATCTAATATTCTCCTTCCTAACAGAGAATAGATGCTTTTGACTCCTTCCTTTCAGGATCTTGGGGTCATTCCCTATAAATAGGGAATCCCCCTCATAATGAGATTCATTTGACACTTAGTTAATCCTATCATCAGATTCCCTGCTCAACCGTCTCCTCACTCCCTTCACCTTAGCCTCTTAGTTGGTTCCTTGCTCCCTGCTTTCCTCTGTCTTTCAAGGAGGCCGCTCCCTTAGCCTGCCTACATCTTGCTTACATAGTGTTTGTGATTTAGCATAGCTCTTTCATTGAAATAGGCAAAGATTCTTCATAGAAATAGATATCTAGTCAAGCTTTCCTATTTGGTGAAACACTTTCTTTGATTTAAGGGGGGTTTTCATGGGTTTTGTGCTTCCAATAAAAGCTTGGGGCACGCCTGTCATGGTAGTCTTGTATTTGGGGTTGTTAGTGGCAGAAAATGTAAATTTGATAAACTTTTAAATGTTATTTTCTCTTTTCTTAGTTTTATGTAAGGATATCTTGGGATTTTTGGACTTTGGGTTTATCAAAATCAAAACTACCATTAACAAAATCCGAAACTCCCAAATATTAGCCAAGTAGATGCATGACTCTATGAGCTTAGTTCTTGAGAAGTAGCATAAAAGGCCATTCTAAACCCCTTCATCATTTGTCTTGTATTCATTTCTTGACTAAGTAGATGCATAACTCCATGAACTCAGCTCTTGAGAAGTGATATTAAAAGGCCATTTTTTTACCCCTTTCATCATTTGTCCTGTGTCCATCTTTTGGCTAAATAGATGCATGACTCTATGAGCTCAACTCTTGAGAAGTATCATAAAAAAGCCACCTTGACCATTCTAAGCATTCAAACTCCAGGAAAATCTAGTAGATATATATATGGTAAAGGGTCTAACCCTCCCTTAACCAGTATCAAACAATGCTTCATTCCCTTAATTGAACTCAGGCCAAGTAGGTGTTTAGTTCTATGAATTACTCTTGAGAAATAACATCAAAAGGCCACTTGGACCTTTATACATTCAACTCCGGAATGTTAAGTAGGTGTCAAAAAAAACATTCCCATGAACCTTCATAAACATTTGAGCTCAAAGATTTTTCTTGTTCTTCTCCAAATTGAACAGATGTTTAACCCAATGAATTTGCTTTATAAACAAGGTACATAAACTAATTACTCTCAGCATTTTCTTAAAATCTTAACCATTTTTCAAAACCCAATAGTATTTTTTAAATTATAACTTGATCATAATTACAACACTAGCTGCCCAAGTCCCAAAATTAATAATAAAAAAATGAGGAAAAAGAATAAATGTACCAAATAGTATCAAATCCCAACACCTAACTCAAAATAAAAATCTATTTCCAAAATAGAAATCTATCGCGTCAACAAAAACACAATGAAGGATCAATTCATAAAATGAAGAGAAATAAAATTGTCAAACCATCATGTTCTATTGTAAAGATTATCAAATAAAATCTCTTTATCAAATCCTAACTCATATAATTTCAAGTCAATTGCAAAAATCAACATTCCACAAGATGGAAAAATACCAAATCCATGAATTTAATTCCTTAAACCCTAAAAGAGTTTTCAAAGCTTCTTTAAACATTGTATTTGTTTTCCAACTTCAAGCTCAATCTTAGTTTTTTTACTTTCTAAATGTTTTTCTAATTTTCAATAGATGTCTACTAATTTAAGGCATTCCCCTTGCATGACCTAGTCTAATTGACCATAGATTCCTCCACATCCTTGCTAAGTTCCTTGACCCACTCCAAGGAAGCTATCCTATCTAATCACCCACACATCTAGCCTTCTTATGACCCTTCCAATCAGTAGCCACCATAGAATCGACACGTCTAGAATCACATCAACCTTAGCATTTCACATCTAGTCTATTACCTCAGTCTCATCCATAGCACCCTACACCCTCGCAAATCAGGTTTAACCTCGAACCATTCTTGCTTAGGATCAATGATCTAGTTAGCCTAGTCCTGATAGCCTCAATAGCTCTAGGTGAATACTAGGAATAGATCGATTTTTTCGTGGTTTTTCATTATTTTTTCCTACATTTCATCATTTGCATGAGCATATCGCATGTCATAGCATGTTGCATCCCTAGAACAAGTCCTTATTCCACACTAGATTATTCCCACCCGCTATATGCCTACAACCTAAATGGACACCTTTGTAGAACAACAACAATAGAAATCAAACTCCAATAGAGTAAAGCAAAAAAAAAATACAATAGAAATCGAACAAAAATTCAAATTCCACTTAAACTAAAAAGAACCCTTTCAGGATCGTCATAGAGCAAGCCTCTCATCAACCTTCCATTGGAGGACATACGAGCATCCCAACTAGAAGAAATAATTGATTTCAATGCTTTATCCCCTCATCCCAACCTTTACATGGATTTAGAGCTCACATCCTCATTTATTGTACAGACATGTTTCAGATTGGATCTAAGAAAGATTGTCAGCCCAACTATTTTTTATGAGTAAAAGGAGCCACTTTGGATTGATTTACCCATGTCAACCTAGACACTCAAAGGACATGGAGCAAATTGGCGGAACAATTTTGTTGATACAGAACACCTTAGGATGACATAAGGCAAGCTCTCCAAGATTTTCATCATTTGCAAAAGGCTAGTGCACGCATCAAATGGGGCAATAAGGATAAGAAAATCCATATAGCATCAACAAATCCACTAGTTAAGATCAAAGAACTTATTTTAACTACCACCATATATCAACCTTCCCCCTTCAATATAGAAACATCGAACTTTAAATAGAAGAATCAAGAGACAATTCAATCCCCTCCCTCTATAGTATCAATTGCTTCCTCGACTGATTAAGAGCGAACATCCAACACCTTTATCACCTAATGCAATTCCAAATCCCCTATAGAAGAGCTTCAAGGACCGAGACACTCAATGAACAATTGCACAGTTCTCAAGGTCAACATCCAAAATCTAATCAATGTCGGATAATAACCCTTAAAATATAACTAAAATATGTAATTAGATTTGTAACATATTCAAGAACCATGGCTGATCTGATCCCTCACAAGGGGTACATAGGTAGCCTAGGCATTGGCGCTTGGGTGCGACTAGGATAACCAAATAAAAATAATAAAACTTTAGAACTTTCAAATAAACACCTTTTATCACCTACACCTAAAACCTTAGGTTATCCACCTAGACACCCTCTAGGTACCAACCCAAGAAGTTTAGGCATTTCTTGCATCATCTTTGCATTTATTCTATGCATGTCTGCATTCCATCTAAAGTCTAATGCTCCCAACAATAAAGATGAGTACACCTACCAGAGATCAAGTCAAAACCCAACAAGAGATCAAAGAACTTCGAAAAGCAGTGAACCTATTAACCTTCAAAGTTGATTGGCTAATCTCCCGCACAGGGGTAACACTACCAGTTTTTGTTTTGAATGCTATGCCACCACACCCAAGAAAGAAATGAAGAAGTTCAGTTCGCTACCTTGCCAACTTTCCCAACTTTTTCCCATCTTGGTCAAGAAAGGATACCTTCATTTATTGCCTTTGAAGCCTCCTGCGGATCTAAAGAATTTCAACCAAAAAGCTTATTGTGCCTACTATTGGATTTTAATCTCATAAGAGATTAAATCCAATGGGTTTGATTGGTCAATTACATGAGAAATTGCACCTGTACACTTGTTTGAAAAAATCAGTTTTTCTCTTACAAAAACCCAGTTTTGAACTTGTCCCACATTGGAAAATTATAAGTTTTGTTTTCAATATTTCAATAGGAGCTGATTTACACTCCTTAGAATTAGTAGAGGAGAGTATGGGGATTCGATACCGCGCAACGCGCACGCACGCGTGTGCGCACGTGTGTGTGGCGCTTTAGAGGCGCACTTTGCTCGCACCCACGTGGCTTACGATGGGCGGCTCTGGTTTTGGTACGTCACCATTGATGAGATCAACGGTCACGATTCGATCGGGTGTGATCAAGAGGCACAATTCAAAGTTAACAGTCACCAACTGTTAACAACTTTTTAAACAATCACAATGGTTGAAATTGTGACTGTTCAAGGTGCCTTCTCTAAACCAGCACCTACCTTTTCCTTATACCTCTTCACAAATTATTTAAGGAGCATGAATTAGACTCCAAAAAACACAATTTCGAAATTCACTCTCTCTCTCTCTTAGTCTAGTCTGCTACAGTCTCACAGAAGGTTTCTTTGGAGACTCTTCAACTTTGCTGGTTGCAGATTCTCGCCCAAGGCTCTGTTGTATCCTGGGAACGAATTTGCTTGTAACCCAACAGCAAACTCAGTAAAACTGAGTGGGGGCAAATAACGTTCTAAAGACAATGTCTTCAGACGCACTTCAGAGCTCCTCCTCCTAAGTTACAGTGACCCCATCTTCCCCAACACCTACCATCAAGGACCAAGACATGACACTAATGAAAGCTAGCAATTGAAGTATGCTATCCAATGCCTCATCGATAATGGCCAATACAACCCTAGGGCTCTAGTTTATGGACATACTGCCACCTAAAGAACATTTGTGTTAAACTTTGTTTTTCTTTATGCCTTAAAGCTCAGTGTACTCGGTTTTTACTTAATAAAATCTTGTTTTTTGCCTTTTATCAATCTATGTTTGTGTCCCAATGCTTACTCCTGAAAAAGCATTGAATTCAACTGGGCTAAGCTTATCCTTATACTATATCCAAATGTAATGATTGAAAACTTGCAACAAGTTTCATCAATATGTTCTTGAGAAAAGTTGGTTGCTGAATGAAAATTCAAAACAAGGAAATTTTCGGAGAAGGGGGTCAATAGCACAAGTGCTAAAGGCATAAGGGCAACAGAGTCAACACACAAAGTCAACATAAAGGCATCAAAACCACCATCAACTGCTCATCGATCAAAGAAAGGACTGGAGGCCATTTTTGGTCGATCATTTCCCTCGATCCCTTATCATTCATTTAGATGATAG
Source organism: Nelumbo lutea (assembly GCF_056320005.1). Lineage (NCBI taxonomy): Eukaryota > Viridiplantae > Streptophyta > Magnoliopsida > Proteales > Nelumbonaceae > Nelumbo > Nelumbo lutea. Next base: position 90,365,108 of record NC_142685.1, on the reverse strand, counting down.
TCAGCCTATTTGGGGCTTTCATCTGAACCTTTTTTTGACAAAATCCATAACTTTCCAAAGATGCTTGAATCAAAAGAACAATCAAGGGGCAAAAAAAAGAAGAAAAAAAAGCATGAAAAGAGCATGAAGAAAAGGAAAAAAGAATAAGGGGTCAATTTACTAAAGAACCCACATTGTAAAAGAGTAATACTTCTCCCTTAAAGGATCAATTGGGGATGAGCTTAACATGTATTTCATTTCATAAGACATGCATACAATCAAGAGACAAAATGAGGCTATCTATCAATTATTTCACATCGTCTTTGATCCACTAACCAATCCTTTGAACCTCTTCTTTGACTAAACCCCCTTTCTCAAGAAACGGATGTCAAATATCCGAATGCCCTTACAACAAGTCAAAAACAAAAGAGGAAAACCTAAGGTAGTAAAGTACAATTTTGAAAGAAAAAAGGGGAAAGAAAAAATAATTGCGGCAGCTAAGCTAAACATTTGTTTCCAATTTCATTTTAACCCTGCTTCATTCTCCACCCCAACTAAAAGTCCTCCTAGATCAAGATAAATGTACGACCCATGGCATCGAAAGACATGAAAAGCAATTCACATCTAAATGGAATAAAAAAAGGGAAAAAATGAAAAGAAGAAGAACCAAAAAAGAAAGTGCTAAAGGCCCAATTTGTCAATTCAAGCATCTAAAACCTATGTCAAAATAATATTTGAGCCTCCTATCTTTTGATTATGAACCATGTCCTAAGCCACATTTCATTCCATCTAATAAGACCTCATCGATCTTTGAGAGATTAGCAAACTGACATCGGGCACACCTTTTTTCACTAACAATGATAGGATCAAGTGTAGGCTCCCAAGTAAAAAAAAAAAAAGAAAAAGAAAAAGAAAAAAAAGTCGGACCTAGAAACACTAGGGGCAAAAAAAAGTGAAAAAAAACAGAAAAAGAAAAAGATACACTCCAAACTTGGGGCAAGTGTATCAAGGCACAAGAAGTTTGGTTCAACAAAACTGTGAAGATTCAACTCGAAGGGGCAATTACCTCTTGTTCGAACATTTTCCTGAAGTGAAATTCCAATTAGCATCTAACATTTCTAAGATGTAAATCTCTGGAACCAATAGTGTTGCTATCATCAAATCTCACACCACATTAAGGGCAAGCAAGTTCTTTTGAGTGCCATTGTTTTGTCAAAAGTAAGCTATCACCTTTCATCTAATCCTTGTCAACTTCTTGTCATCATCTTTCCATCCAACATCATATGCATTATCCTCTTCTCTAGCCCAAATGTTTCAAAATGGCCAATCATCATAGGAAGAGAAGAAAAGGGTCCTCACCATTTACCTTGCTTTTTAAAAATCATCCATCTTCCAAACAATCATATCATTTCCTACACCATGGCATACAAATCAGTGCTTGATCATCAAATTTGTTTTAAAGTTCCTCGTAGCACTAAAGTCTTTCGTGGCACCAAAGCCTTTCATGGCATCAAAGTCCCTCGTGGCACCAAAGTCTCTCATGGCACTAAAGTCCCTCGTAGCACCAAAGTTCATCGTGGCATCAAAGTCCCTTGTGGCATTAGTCTCTCATGGCATCAAAATCCCTTGTGGCAAAAACAAACAAAAAGGGTCTTGCATCATCGCATGACATCCTATTTTTTCTTGCATCTAAAGCATCCAAAAATTTTCTAGAAAATCCAAAATCTTTCATTCCAACCATCCAAAAATCTTTCATCAAATCCAAAATTTTGGCATGCACCTAACCTAAAGTCCTTTGCATCATCTATCCAAATCCAAAGCCACCTAAAAGTCATTTTTCATAATCCTTCTATGCAAGCTGCTTTCATCCAAGTTGTCCAAATCCAAAAGTCATTAATCATCCAACTGTCTTTATCAAAATTGAATACCCATAAAAAATCATTGAAATCGAATACCCATCAAATATCATCAAAATCTCTCGCTTTATGCGATCTGCCTTTGGGCATAATCAAATACCCATCGAAAATCATCGAAATCGAATATCCATTAAATATCATCGAAATCTCTCACTTTGTACGATTTGCCTTCGGGCACAATAGAATACCCATAAAAAATCATCAAAATCGAATACCCATCAAATATCATCGAAATCTCTCGCTTTATGTGATCCTCCTTCGAGCATAATCGATCCATCAAAAATCATCAGAATCAAATACCCATCAAATATAATCGAAATCTCTCGCTTTATGCAATCCGCCTTTGGGCATAACCAAATACCCATTGAAAATCATCGAAATCAAATATCCATCAAATATCATCGAAATCTCTCGTGTTGTGCAATCCACCTTTGGGCATAATTGAATACCCATCGAAAATCATCGAAATTGAATACCCATCAAATATCACCAAAATCTATCGTGTTGTGCGATCCGCCTTCGGGCATAATCGAATATCTATTGAAAATCATCAAAATCAAATACCCATCAAATATCATCGAAATCTCTTACTTTGTGCAATCTGCCTTTGAGCATAATCAAATACCCATAAAAAATCATCAAAATTTCTCTTGCTTTATGCAATTTACCTTTGAGCATAATCAAATACCCATTGAAAATCATCAAAATTTCTCTTGCTTTATGCAATCCGCCTTTGGGCATAATGAAATACCCATAAAAAATCATCAAAATTTCTCTTGCTTTGTGCAATCTGCCTTCGAGCATAAATGAATATCCATCAAAATATCTTGCTTTGTGCAATCCTCTTTCGGGCATAATCGAATACCCATAGAAAATCATCGAAATCGAATATCCATTAAATATCATCGAAATCTTTCCCGCCTTCAGGCATAATTAAATACCCATCAAATATCATCAAAATTTCTCGCTTTGTGCGATCGGCTTCTGGTATAATCGAATACCCATCAAATATCATCAAAATTTCTCTCTTTGTGTGATCCGCCTTCTAGAATAATTGAATATCCATCAAAATTGATCAAAATCTATCACTTTGTGTTGTCTTGAAGCATTCACTTGGCATAATCCAAAAAAAAATCCCATGTGAGATATGTCCGAACAAATCACTCAAAAAAACAACTTTTAGTTCGAAAATTTCTAAAATCAATTGTATAGTTCAAAAATCTTTTTCCCTTCAAAGCATGGTAGTATGTCTAGAAGCACAGAGCGCTTGATAAGTTGTGAATAGACCACCTTATCCCCAAACCACCCTTATAAAATTTAAACCGTTACTGGGGGCATTAGACTTACTTTAACATCGTATACTTTGCATCACATAGTTTTCATCACTTGAATTATCAAAGTTTTAATGCACAAGTAACTCCTAAGTAAAGGGATCTTATTACCTATCAGAATGACAACATGCCTTATAGGAATCATAGGACCTTTGTCAAGTTTTCAAAATGTTTCCCTAAAATGATTTCATCATCACACATCAAAAATCAAAACCTGTAAAAACACAAAACAAAAAATCAAAACCCATCAAGTATTTTCAAAAATCTAAAACAAAAATCAAAATCCATCAAATATTTTCAAAACCCATAAAAACCCAAAACAAAAAAAAATCAAAATCTATAATAAACTTCCATTAAATTTTTTTCAAAGATTAAAACATGTGAAAACTCAAATAAAAAATCAAACAACTAATCAAAACACATAGAAATTCAAATCAAGAGTCAAAATCCATCAAATATTCAAATCAAATAAATTTCAAAAATCAAAACCCATAAAAATCAAAATCAAGGGTAAAAAACCATCAAATATTTGAATCAAATTGGTAATCAAAAGCCAAAATCCATCAAATATTCAAATTAAATAGAAACCAAAGCAAAGGTCAAAAACCATCAAATATTGAAATCAAATAGCCAATCAAAAGCCAAAGTCCATCAAATTAAAATCCATAAAAATCCAAATCAATGGTAAAAAACCATCAAATATTCAAATCAAATAGCAAATCAAAAGCCAAAGACCATCAAATATTTCAATCAAATAAAACCTATAAAAATCAAATATTTTTAAAAATCAAAATCCATAAAAATTCAAAAACCATAAATATTCAAATCAAGTAGATAATTTCAATCTTTTCAAATTCAAATCAAAAGTCAAAAACCATCAAATATTCAAAAGACAAAGACCATCAAACATTTAAATCAAATAAAGCTCATAAAAATCAAATATTTTCAAAAATCAAAACCCATAAAAATTCAAAAACCATAAAATATTCAAATCAAATAGCCAATTTCAAAAATCAAAATCAAGAGCTAGAGACCATCAAATACTTAAATCAAATAAAACCCATAAAAGTTTAAATCAAAAGTAGAAAAAACCATCAAATATTCAAATCAAATAGCTAATCAAAATCCAAAGCCCATCGAATATTTAAATCAAATAAAACCCGTAAAAATCAAATATTTGAAAAAATCAAAATCCATAAAAATTCAAAAACCATAATATAGCCAATTTCAAAAATCGAGAGCCAAAGTCCATCTAATATTTAAATTAAATGAAACTCGCAAAACAAAATCAGATATTTTCAAAAAAAATCAAAACTCGTAAAAATTAAAAAATTCATCAAATATTTAAATCAAAATAAAGACCTATAAAAAACTCAAATAAAAAAAAACCAAAATCCATATCAACTTAGTAAAATTTCATCAAACATTTGAATCAAATAACAAATTTGATCTTTAAAAACCTAAATCAGTAAAAAAAATCAAATCAAAACATCAATTCAAATGCCACAACAGAAAAAGGTCAAACACACAAAAACTTAACCTATAGACATCCAATAAATAACAAATTAGAAATCCATAAAAAAAAAAAAAACTTAACAAGCTTCATTCCATATTAAAAAAAAAATATCAACTCCTTCAAAACATATGCAAGCAAACATCAAAGAATCAAATATCAACTAATGGTAGCTATTTTTGTCTCGTGTTTGTTTGGCAGTTGCAATTACCTTCCAAGGCTTGGGACAATACAATACCTTCCAAGTAAAGGTTTTGTACTACATCAATTTCAACCTCAACTAAAATTATAGTAGCAAAATCTCCTCCTCCAAACTCTTGGCCCTCACAAAAATGTTTGTGTGCTTCTTTTTCTTTGTTGTTCGATAGCTTGTTATCTCCAACAAAGAGGGGCAGCTATTAGCACCCAATTTTTATTTGGTCCCTTGACCCTACCTCTTTGTACTCCCCTTTTGCACTCCAAAAACTTGAAATACAACCAAATCAACTTAAGACTTTCCAAACTCGAAAAAACCCTCCTTTGGCACAATCCATACGACAAACAAGAACCTTAACTAGAAATCACCCCCATACTTGAAAAATTATAACTTAGCTACACATCAATTTTCATGACTAAACTCTAAAGATCCATCGTACATCATGCCAACTTCCTTTCTAATGGCCCCGATCTATGCGATATCCAAATTCTAACTCCTCCAAAATCAAATCCAACATATCCATCACCCCAAGATCACTAGGAAATAATCAACTAGAAAATCCGACAACGAATCTTCAATAACCAACCACAAAAACATCAAGATCCCAATTGGATGGCCCCGAATCATTACTAAGATTGACCATATATTTCTTAGATCAGAACCATCCACTTGACTTCTCACCCTAATCCATAGCTACCTACCAAATTGTAGCTCAAAATTCTCTCGTTTAATCCCCCATCAAGCATATATCTTATTCCAACAAATCTCATTAATTAGAGCCTACCATCCATTATCCCAACTTCACATGACAAATCAGACCTTACCACTGTGCTTAGAGACCCAAAAAACCCTAGCGTGTCAAATCTTATGACCAAAAACCTCTGTTTGACCATTGAAAAAGTAAGATTCCATTTTGAACCCTTTTGTTGATTGGAAAACCATAAGCTAAGACCATGATCTGAACTAAATCAATCAATCTACACCTCTGATCAAATATCCATAACTTACATTAGATTCAAGATAATCAAAAGTGCCAACCCACCAAATTTCATCCCAAAATTCCCCCATTTAACCTTTCATTAAACAAAGATTCTGTTTTAGCAAATCTCATTGTCTAAACTAGTCAGCCATAGATCTCAATCATTCCAATCCTATTTGTCCGATCAGACCTCACCACTGTGTTCAAAGACCCAAAAAACACTAGAATGCTAAATTTCATGACCAAACTCGTTCATTTGACTGTTAAACTAAAAAGATACCATTTTGATGTACCAAATTAAATTGCCACATAATCTGGCCTAACCTGGAGCCTTAAAAGGGTGATGGCTGATGTCAAACCCATTCTTGACCCATTAGAACACCTGGACCAATCAAACAAAGCCTAATAGACCCAAAAAGCTCAAAATACCAAACAAACCCCTACTTAAGACTAAGAAAAGACAAAATAGCATTTAAAAATTCTTCAATTTTACATTTTCTGCCACTATTAGCCCCAAATACGAAACTGCAATGTATGGCACGCCCCAAGCTCTTATTGGATGCACAAACAAAACCCATGAAAACCACCCCCAAATCGAAGAAAGAGTTTCACCAAACAGGAAAGCTTAACTGGGCACCCTTTTTTTTTGAAGAATCTTTGTCTATTTGTATGTAAAACTTCTGTTAAATCCCAAGCACTATAACTGAACGAGTTCAGACCTGACCCCCCACCCTTTCTCTATAAATATTGATATAATCCTAGCTCAAAGGTGGGGGGAAGAAGAGAGGAAACCTGAGGGAGTCCCCTAGAGAGAGAAAGAGAGAGAGAAAAGAGCTTTCTCCCAGCCCATATACTACCTGCTTTATCCGAATTTTAGAGGTACTCTGAGCTTCATATTCTAAACTCATCTCCCCCATTTTCAAGCGAAGTTGCAACCAGAAGCATTCCCTAGCTCAAGAATCCATTGGAACTTTATTCTATTTAATCCTGGTTGTTGGAAAACTTTTGACAAGGTACATACAAAAAGGTGAGTCCTTTTTTAGTTTTCTTGGGTTACTTGTGGTTTTGAAATGTTAGAGAACCATCATTTGCAATTTCTTCTTGACTGAGAATAGAGGCAGAGAGGTGAGGGTCTTAGGAAATTAGTACCTAAGACCCGATAACATCACCTCAAAGTCGGTCTTAGGAGAAATCGAAAGCATGTTCCTCTAGATTTGAGAAATTCTTGCAACAATTTCTATTTTTCTCCAAAAGAAAATGAGCCTAAACAACTCCCGTATTGGGCTGCTACAACAGCTTGGAGAGAAGGGTGCCTAATACCTTTCCTCTCCTAATCCTTGGAACCCAAAATCTCTTGGTTGTATGCCTTTATCGTGGAAAATGGAGTCACTATCAAAGACTTAAATCGAGTTTTTCAAACCTAAAAATGAGGGCCCATTTCCTCTAAAAAATGGGTGGCTCCAACTCCTTTGAGCTGGCCAGGAGCTTTCCAGAGTTGGTCTTAGGAGAAATCAAAAGCATGTTCCTCCAGATTTGAGAAATTCTTTGATAACATCACCTCAAAGTTAGTCTTAGGAGAAATTGAAAGCATGTTCCTTTGGATTTGAGAAATTCTTGCAACCATTTCTATTTTTCCCCAAAAGAAGTTGAGCTTTAATAACTCCCGTATTGGGCTGCTACAGTAGCTTAGAGAGAGGGGTGCCTAATACCTTCCCTCTCCCAATCCTTGGAACCCAAAATCTCTTGGTTGTGCGCCTTTACCATGGAAAACAGACTCACTATTAAAGACTTAAATCGAGTTTTTCAAACCTGAAAATGAGTGCCCATTTCCTCCAAAATATGGGTGGCGACTCCAACTCCTTTGAGCCGGTCATGAGCTTCTTGGAGCTCACAGTAGGTAATAGCACCCTTTGGATTATACACACACATTCTATGTTGAAACAATGTTTGGTAGATTGTTGCACCCCTCTTTGGGTAGTTTGTTCAACTTTGGATTACATATATAATATGTTGTGCATTAATCAGCAATATTAACTAGTCAGATTGAGAAGTTGGGAGACATGAGACATTTGAAACAATGTTTTAAAGTATCTCATGTGAGAAGGGGAAAAGAAACCATGCAAGAGTAAATCAAATTTCTCATAATCCCTCTACTAATGGCAATTCTATAATTGGTCCACTATTGGCACTCCTCATCAGACATATGAAACCATTCAAATAGTCATCTCCGTAGCAGTAAGCCAATGATTAAATGTTTTTAGTTTGACTTGTCATCAAATTTTAAATCCTCCGCATAAGGTCATTCAATGACTTGTACAGATTTCCTCCACATTACACCCGAACTTCCTCATTAACAAGTAGGTTAACCACAACAAGAGTTTATGGTTCGAAATTATCCACCTCATTGGGCTGCAGCCCAACAGTCCTCCTACCATTGATAGGTTCTGGATATGTGGTAGAAGAACCAGCTTGTCTAAGTTTTACACAAGTAGCTCATGTGCTCATGTCAAGGTTTCATCACACTATGATCTTTGAGCTTTCTCCTTCGATTTCCACTAGGTTCTGGATATGCTGCAGAAGAACCATCTAATGCTTTAATTTATGACCAATGATTTTCATAAAACCATAGTTTGTATATTCTGCATGTTGGACTTCTTTGCTTGGATTTAGTGTTTAATAGAGTTTACAATATTTCAATAGATTCTTTGATTCAATGGATATTTGTCCATATTTATGATTTTTTTTCTTTTTATGCTTAATGGCTCAAATTGTGTTAGAAAATTTCTGCTTTAGTCTTGATATGGCATAACTAGAAAATGTATGTCCAGTTTCAAAACAAGATTTCTTCTAGTGTTTTGTTGTTATGTTTAATAGAGTTTACAATATTTTGATATAATTTTTTATTCAATGGATATTTGTCTATATTTATGATTTTTTTTTATACTTTGAACCCAAGTCCATTTATAAATGCTAGTTTATATGAGCTAAGGGTGTATTAACAGTGAGTTGCTAGTCTTGAGTCTCTTGCTTCTACAAGAGATTATAGGACAACTTGTGTAGTACTATTTTCCTTTGTGAAAGGTAGAGAGGATAGGTGTACCTTGATTACCCTCCACTTTTGAGGATTATTAGTATTGCTAATGATGATTAGATGGTATTGGCAAGTAGTAGTAGTTCCAAAACACAGAACATTGAACACACTCTTCTAGTCTAAACTCTATTTTTTTTCTGATTTGTACGTAACTATGAAAATTTTAATGATTAAGTGAAAGAGTGAATATTTACAAAATGCTGAGAATCCCCAAGATATAAGTTGTCTAGCACTCCAATGAGGCAATTCCTCACCTTACACTTATTCTCTTACAACAAGATGCCCCAAAACATCATTTCCCTGTTCTCCCCTTGCCTAACCATTGCATCATCTAGCACATTTTCTAATATGTAAGTCTAAATTACATTCATAGCAGCTGCAACACTACAAGGGCCTTAGTCTAATTGTTCATTTTAGTTTGCCATGTTTTCCAAAGTTTACGGACACAAGTTTAGGGTAATTCTTTTAATACATTAGTTTTACACAAGTTTACACACACCCATTTAATGGTTTGAATTATTGGTTTTACACAAGTTTAGGGCAATTCTTTTTATACATTAGGCCTAATAGAACAACCCTTAATTCTGAAAGGGATCCATGGTACTGTTGATTGGGTTGGCACTCAATGGGTGTGGGTGCAAAAGTTCAAACAGAATCTGAATCATTGGGAGGTAAGGATGGCAAGTAAGCTATTACATCACAGTAAAGATGTATCAAGAATGGTTTTAGATTTATAGAGCCATCATGTCTGGTGAGTCTTCAAGTCATATCTTTATTCTAAGTGGGGCAAGAGAGAGTGTTGGTACTTGAGGGTATCAGGTATGGAGTGTCTGTAACCTTAAGAGATGTGATTCAACCAAGGTATCAGGTACTTGAAGCTACCCAACCCACTCATTCATATTTCTTCTAAAAATTTGATTCAACCAATTAGGTTGATCAACCTCTATAAAATAATCCTACAATGTAAACACCAACCAACCAATGCCATTGCCAACCCATCCTCCTCCAACTAGTTGTAGCAGGATTTGATTAAGAATTTACTAGATCTGATACCAATTCGTGTTTTGTGGTCAAGCATAGAAGGCTGGACATGAACCCCACTTAGGAGTCTCAGCAGCTGCAAATAGGCTTCTGCCTTCCAATTGTTCAGGTTGCACCTAAACTGAGGACACCAGGAGATGCCTGCCTGTGAAATTCAAAACAATCTCAAATAGTAACAACCCTATTGGTCATATGAGTCAAACTTTTGGATTAACTTTGTTGATCTTGCACTATACTGTGTGGTTACCTATTAAAGTAGTGAATGGAAAAGAATAACCTTCCCCTTACTTGTTAAAAAGATGAAAATTCTTGGATCCTTTGCAGAAGGGTACAGGTTTGGAAACTTGTTATCATCTTCTTTCCAACTAGACCATAGGAAGGTTCTCATCTTCTTTTCTAGTTGCTTCTTCATATAGGTAGGATTTGAATTCAATTCAGTCCATTTAATTAAATCAGATTTAGATATATGTTTAGCCATGACCAAATTGAATCAAATATGGAAAATCTGATCAATTGAGTAATTGAAATGGATTCAAATATTGCTCGGTTCAATTTAGTGATATTTTCGTTGAACTAGATAGATGGTCTCGATTAGTCACAGAGTTTTCCATGTGGCACAAATAGGTTTTGTTTTCCTTCTTGGTTTCCACCTAATTTAGTCACTTTTAATTGATTTCTTTTGTTAAATGAGTTTTTGCAGTTCCTTTTCTTACTTCTACACTCCTTTTGGCTCTAGAAGTATGTGAATATTTTATCTTTGACATCAATCTTGTTTTTCCTTGAAGGCAAGTGCATGTGCTTATTTATACCAAGGGATCATTTTCTATTGATATCTCAAAATTGTTTTTCAATATTAGATCATTGTTCTACCTTTTCTTAGTCATATTATTGAGCCTTTCTTGGTATCAGTTGTTGCAAGCAGCTCTTTAGAACAATTTGAGAAGGAACTGAGTTATTTGAGAATGAAAAGGGAGGAGGTGATAAAGCAAGTAACTGACAAATGTATTCCTTGAAACTTCCATATAGACCCAAGAATATGAAACTGCAAATGTGAAACCCGTTTAATTCTATATGAGGGGTGCTCCATGATATGATGATCTTGATGAAGTGGATCCATTGTTAGACAGTTATGCCCTTAGCTCTAATTAGATTGATGTATCTTTTGACATTTATTGTAAATGAATAAAGTACATAATTGATTCATGTCATTGTGGTGTGTTTCTGTGTAATACCCTTAAACTGGACACTTATGAGACTCGTGTTAGTTTAGAATCTTCACAGTCGTTGGATAGATCTGGGGAGATTTATCCTGCCAAGGCTGACACTAATGTACCACCAAGTTGGTTGAGGTGGCTTGTCTCAGCTACCAGGGTTAGACCTGAGGTACATGCAGTATGGGTTTTTCTTGAAACCCTTAACCGGACCAAATTTTAGTATTACCCTGGACCTTGGAGATAGATGGGAAAAACTAGAATGTTACACTTGACCCATAGACTCGATTATGGTACTGCACTAGGTGTCGAATTAGGCTGTCTTTGATATGCCAATCAGTGAGATCTTTAGAGAGGGTCAAAACTTGGGTATGTTGGGAGAGTTTGAGAATTCACTTGAGTGGGTGATCATAGTGACAAAATCAGACCCTTTGCCGGACAAAGTGAATGATCGGGGAATGCACTCTTTCTGATGGAAACCTAAACTGTCGGCAATTGATTTCAAACATTGAGATTTGTTTTGCAAAATATATTTATATAGAGATATACATATGTATATATATATGGTTTTAAAATGTTTGCAAAATGTTTTAATTCCCAGGGTCCATGTGAGTAGAGAGTGCACCACTGTACCTTGCAGCGAAGGGAGAGGTCCTCTCTTGTCGGGTAGTGTTTGATCATTATGGGCTGAGAGGTTAAGTGTAAGACCATTGAGGGTAATACCTAATGAGCTAATCTTGCATCTGCCCACAGTCCTTGGGTTTTCATAAGGTGGCTGGACCCAATGACCATTTAGTGTAAATGCCGGGCCCATTAAGAGTCCATTGTGATGGACTCGGGGTTTCATTGTCTCCTATAGTGAATTCAGCCAGGCCTTGTAACAAAGGCTGGGTTGAACCCATGTGGTTAATGTGTAGAGAAATGTTTGGGTCCCACGCCATACAAAGAGAGCCAATTGGGCAGCAGGTTAAGGGGTAAGTGAGCACATAAGCTTAATGGGCCTAAAGCCTAATTTGAACTGGGCCTAAATTAGTTAAATTAAAGGAGACAAGATCTGATTTATAATCTAAATTAGGATTAGTTGAAAGGATAAGATAAGTCTTATCCATTTAAGAATCCAGATCCAAATATCAGATTTGGATAAAAAAACTCTCTCCTAATTAGATTAGGAGGTTGATCCAAATAAGACTATAAATAGGGGGTGAATTCCTCAGTTTTACACACAGTAAACTTGCAGAATTATCTCATTCTCTTGTCATCCATACCCAGTTTGATCTCCTCTTGTGGAATTGATCAAGAAAGGTTCTTGATATTGTTTCTTGGTTGAAGAAACAATTAAAATACGTGCTCACCAGCCCCTATTCGATTCTTGCTGAAGAATCTTAGTTCTTGTTGAAGAGCCATCTTTCTGATCCTGCTTCATCACACACTATGTCATCTTTAGTGGAAGCGGGTTTTGGTCTTCTCCTTGGGCGTGAACACCTTCATTAGGAGTTACTGCTACTTCGTATCAGGTATATCCCTCTCCTCCCTTTTGATTTCAGATCTGGTCTGGTTTTGGGTTCAAGATTGATCATTGAAAATGAAATTTTCTAAAATAGGGAATGTGATTCCCGGATGGGAGAAAAGAAATTTTTGAAATTTTGCCCAACCTTCCTAAAGGGTTCAGCCATCCATATGATGGATCTCCCATCCCTTCATTTGTATGTGGATGTACAGTTCAAAATGATTTTCCCTTGTGAAATTCTCACTACTTCAAAAGAAATTTGTAGTGAGCAAGGTCAAGTGGACAATTTGGCAATGAATAATGTTGTGAGTTACTTCAAAATCCACATTACTAAAAGGGCCATGTTAACAACTCAAAGTAGTGAAGAGCCCCAACCAAAGAGGACCTTGCTAAATTTGGTTTTTTCGTTAATTGTGAAAAGTTCAATTGAATGCATATCCTAGAAAAAGCAACTGAAACTAAGTATCAACATTAACTGACTCAATATATTTTCACCTCAACTATTTTGTTATGTTAAATTTTAACCATAGTAACCCCAAGCTACAACATGAAGGGATAATTAATCCAATTATAAGTTGATGGAATCCATTCTCACTCCATTCCTCCCAGTATCTTACCATTCATATTGTTTGCTTTACCTTTATAATGTAAACCAGCAGGAATTTTCAAGTATAAGATATTTGATGAGAAAGCATGATTCTAGAAATGAAAACAGGTATTGAGTACAATTTTCTTTTATTCAACACTTATATGTTTACTAGTTAAATACATCGACAAGGGTGGGTAAATCCTTGATAGAATTCTTATTTAAATTATTGTTGAAAGGAGCTTCATCAAAATAGTGTTGTATTTAGAATAGACTCACTGAAATTCATGACCCAACATCAAGAAGAAAGTAAGTCTGAACATTGGCAGCCTTAGGCAAATAATATTATTGTCTTTGGTGATTGGCAAAGTCTGAACAGGGCTTGTTCAATAATTTTGAAGTATCTGTCGTTTTTTTTCCAAACACATGCATTTAATAATGGAATCCTTTGTTTTTCTAGAATATGTTAACACCTTTACTTGGGTTAGCATATTTTACTCTTTTGGTGTTAGATGCACCTTTCAGCATTCTGTCATTGAGGCTTTAATACTAATTAAAGGGAAAATTTATTTCAGGACAAATCATTCTACCACACTTCAGAGTTGTGCATCAGGCCAAAATGCCACCATCAAGGACAAGGTAATAAATGGAAAGATTGTCTGGATTCTGAACACCCCATCTTCATTGCCACTCTATGATACACATGGCAAGGAAGATTCCATCTGAAGTCCTAAGATTATCTCTTTGATCCAACTAGATCATTTCACATGGAAATTAGGGAGGCTCCCACCCAAGGCTTCTTTCATGTTGACTGAATTTCTAGAAAAGATATTAATCATCTACTTTTTAGTGGGAGGACAAACGATAACCTTTGCAGTGGTTCAGGAGTTGATTCCTCATTTACTGTTAAACTGTGTCTTCACCCATGTTGAGATATTGATCATTAGCATTTATGTAAATTATGCATGTTGTCTATTGTTACTTTTTGATATAGTAATACAGTACAACTGTAAATTTTAGAAAAACAATAAGAGGGTAAATAAAGAAAATTTGTAGATCCTTGTTGGTGAAGATTACAAACAGCCTTGCAAAAAGCTGTTGGGTAGCTAACTAGGGGTTAAAATTATTGAAGTTACAGATGGGGTTAAGAAGTTTAGCAGGAAAAAGAAAAAAAAAAAAAGGTAATGGAATTGAGAATTTTTCACTATTTTTCTGCTGTAAACTTTTTGTGATGCAACAATCCTAAGGTGAGTCCTAGATTATGTGATTCTTAGAAAGCCTAGAGTAGTTCTAGGTTTATTATATGTTATCTAATTATTAAATCAACTATTATTGGATAACTTGTCATGCATAGGATTTACAATAAATCAACTAGGATAGTTTCGGTCACATTCATGGGGAGTAGAGAAGGGAAGGACCCTATCCCCAAAAGGATATAGTAATTTGTATTAAGAAAGGTCTAAGGATTCATGCTTTTATTCAAGTAGTGAACCCTAGCAAAGGAAACAAAATCTTTGTTTCTCCAAGATTCAATCTTCTACATACAATCATCGCCTAGGTACCATGTCTTGAAGTCTTGATAGTAAAAAGGCATAGACTTTTTGCTACTAAAGTTGATTAGTGGTTTTACATGATATCCATTCGTGTTTGTTTTCTTTTTTTTTCCTTTTACCCCTTTGTCTCCTCTTCTTTGCAACATCTTTAGAACTTGCCAACATTTTCTGTTTATTATGAAGACTTGTATAATTATTTAAATATCCTAGAAAAAACAGCATAAACAAGTATTACAAAGAAACCAACAATTTTGGAAGGCTAATTTGATAACATAGAACTTGAAGTATCTTATAAAGCAATAAATTGCCAAGAGTGACATTATATATAGAAGAAACACATCAGTGAATACTTAATCACTTGTTGTCTAACAAGTGATACACAAGAAAAGGAATCATTGACAGACCACCTTTGGTGACATCTTGAAAGGGCTCAACATGTTTGTCATTTTTTCCTATCTTCATGAGAAAAGTTGCAGCCACGAGAGAAACCTCACCCTCGAAGTGGAATGAGACCAACTATTCTAGGCATATTTTTAACCTGTGGCTAGTCTAGGGAGGCACCTAATTAATGACATGGATTGACCATGTTATCTCCTTGTGGCTGAAGGGAGCTTAATTTTATGTAGAGAAGGGACCCAGATAACCTAAATTAGATTACTAGAAAGTTTTTATGTAAATGGATAACATTGTACAAACCCCTTCTCTAGAAGTTCTTTAATGCCTTTACTGTGCACATAATCAATTCAAATGCAAAACCATGTAACTTTTATGAAGATTTTGTACAGATATTGGTAAAATAAATAAATATATATCTAGGCGAAATAGGTTAGATTTCCATATTGGAAACTTTAACAGAAAAGGAAGTTTATCCTATATTCTAAGCAATGTTGCATGCTTACATCATTCCTACAAATACTTTTGACATTATAGTTGGTAATGCCTACTATGCTGACCCCTAAAGCCCCAAACCCTAGCTTTACTTAATTCAAAGGTACTAATTGAGGATATGTTCAGGGATGAAAGGACATACAATTGGCTTCTACCCCTTAATGTTCACTTCTTGTTCATGACGATTTCTACTTGTTTCATATCCAGGATTCAGGTTGTTGTGGCAACAGTTTCTACCTATTTAATTATGTAGATTCTAATAAGTGAAGCTACATACTTTTCCCACTTGGTTCTTTCTCTTCTTAGTTACTAGTTTTCCACTTTTCCTATATCCCATCCTCAACAGATGGTCCTCTTTAACAGACCTGATGAAGGTGAGATTTCTTGAAACATATTGATTGGTTGCTTTTTTTTATTGAATTGGAATGAATATGTGGGTCATGAAGGCCTAAACCCAAGATAGTATCAACAAATCAAAGCCAATAAATCCAATAAAAGCTGAATCTTCTACATTTAACCTGGCAGTACTCTGAAGGTAACCAATAAATCCAATAAGAGCTGAATCATCTACATTTTAACCTGACAGAACTCTAAAAGTGCCATGGTGTTTTATTGCTAGTATTTTTTTTTTTATTTGTTGGATTGTTTTTTCTATTGTTGGATTTGTTCAAACAGGATGCGGCTACATAGACCTAGGCACTCCATTAGCCATGATGTTCCTCCAACAATAAGATCATTAATTATCATCTCCCTCCTTCATTCCAAGAGGGTAAACGAAAAACTCTAAAAATAAATCTTAGAACTCTATTATAAATGGTCAAATATTTAGATTCATCCCTAGGTAAGTAGGTATTTTCCATTAAACTAGTTTTTTTTTTTTTTTTTTTACGTAATGGATAAGATTTGTTATTAATTAGATCTCTACTATTATATTCCTGTTGAGAATTTACTCTTCTTCAAGAGTTAGCGGTTTTCAAGAGTTACATTATTTAGTTTATATAGCTAATTATTGACATCAATCCTTATGTATTCACTTTTGTTGAACTTAACAGACCAAAGTTTATGATCAAAGGTGAAGGTCTTGGGTATGATGCACGTGCATATAAGAAATTATTCAGATGCGATGAGGATAATTATATTAATTCTCTTTTCTTTTTGGGTGATAAAAATTTATTAAATGTGTATATTAAACAAAGACTACTATGGATGTTTTGTGTAAATGTGTACATGTTTTATTTGTAAGACCCCCCTTTGTCATATAGGAACAAGTGGAATTAATTTTTCTTTTTTTGTAATGGCATTCATTTAAATTTAAATGAGAAATGATATTTTAGCAACGGTTTGAACGTGCCATACAACAACAGATTTAGCAATGGTAATATTTTGGAATGATTATTCTACGAGAACGATTTTTTACCCTAACCGTTTCTATAAGAATTTTATAGCAACTGTTAATGTAAAAATCGGTGGCAATACATAAGAATGGCTAAAACTTTTAGCAATGGTTTTACCTGAAACCGTTGCTATTTCTACTTATTCATCAATATCCCATATTCTATAGCCACGGCTAAAATTGTTGCTATATCAATTTGTAGTAATGACACAAAATAAATCCGTTGCAATAAAATTTTTAATTAGAAACAGTTAAAACCGCGGTTATACATATATTTGTAGCCATGGTGTACAATATCCGTGGTTATAGGTTTTAGCCACAGCAATATCCGCCACAGACAAAAAATTGTGGCTAAACCATTACTATAGCCTTTAGTAACGGTTTTTGCTATCTTTTTTCAACGGTTTTGTCCATTCCTAAAGCTGATTTTTCTTATAGTGTAGAGCAGTTTCATACACATCCATTAAGGCAAATTATATGCAATCAAAACAGTGGTCATGTACTATATGTGACATTAAGTGTTCTAAATGAATTTATTGAATGACTTGCCAAACAAAGCCCAACATTGCAACGTTTGACAATAAAGATTGGATACCTAGCATGAAAGTCCTAAGCATGAGAGTTAGAAGGGTGTTTCATAAAACCACCCTAATATGTTCTTCTTTATGCCAAGTCATAAGAGATGAAGTGTAAGATAACATGCAAAAATGTTGCACCTTAATTTTATAAGAAAATGGCATAGGACGTTCACAAGAATCTATCTTTTCTTTGTACCAAATGCCTCAATATTGTTCTCATGGTTGTCATTTGGTTTCCTTCTTAAAGCACCAGACAGAATAAATTTCATTTTAGTATGTCTATTCCAAATTAGAATACTATCATTTGAACATGCATTAGCCTTTCCATATTTTATATCTGTGGTTTTCCATAATCTTTTTATTTTCATAGAAAAAACTTGGTACTTGATTACCATCTAAGAGCACCTAATTGAACAATTCAATCAAGTTAGTAAAACACTCATTTCTCCACCCTTACAAACACTTTATATGAAATAGCCTTACAATGAATAAAAGTTTCAAGAATCTTGTACAATACTAAAGTATCATCATTGAATAGTCTCATTGACAAGACTATGGGTTCCATGGATGTCTAGCTAGTAGCATCTGCTTGAAGTGGACTACAAATGTCTAACCTATTATGGAGCAATTATCTCTAAGAACCCCCCCCCCCCACCCCCACCCCCATTTGATCAGGCTTAATGAACTCTAGGGGCACCCAATTGCTTACTCTATAGTGAGAACTGCATCTTCATAAATGGGATTCACTATTACAGACTCCATGCAGGGGCAACAGTACGAATCTCATTAGGCAATATGTTAAAATCAAGGCTGGCCACTTTTCCCACCATAGGTTTAGGGTATAGGCTTTACAAGAGCATTCTAGCAAGATAGAGCATGGTAATAAGATATAAGAATGAAGAATACAACAAATAACAAAATAGTAAAAGAAAGCAAGAATGTGCAGAGTACACAATAACACAAGAACTCTGAGAATAGTTGCAATAGGTAAAGAATGAAAAATCACTAAGCGGCCTTATTTATAGAAAAATAAGGTAAAATCTTCACTAAACATGTGCTATTTGATGTGAGAATAACTTGCCCACCAAGTCACAATCAACACCTCACACGCCTAACCACCATTGTCATGTTCTCAAAAGTCCCACCATTGTCACGGTATTTAGTAGAGTTCAAAATTTTTAAAACACTAGTGATCGTTGTGATTAGGGGTGGTAATGATCCAAGTATTTTACGAGCTGTTCGAGTTCGGTTCGTGAAAAGTTCGGTTCGAGCTTGAGCCCAATTCACTAGCTCGATTATTAAATGAGTCAAATTCAAATCTATTAGAGCTCGGCTTGTGAGACTCGCGAGCCAAACTCAAGTCTATTATATATATATATATTATATATATTTGAGCCGGTTAATATATATAATAAAAATATTATAATTTTTAAATTTTAAATATCAAATAAAAATATTTTTATATATAATTTTTTATTTTTATAAATATTTTTTCTCAAAATCGAGCTTGAGCTTATGAATTTTTTACTAAGCTGAGCTCGAACTCAAGGTTCTGGTTCGAACCGAGCTTGAGCTCAAGCTCGAGCCTTGTAGAACAGTCTCGAGCCAATCTCGAGCCTCATACTATTTGGCTCGGCTCGGCTCGAATCCACCCCTAGTCGTGACACTCCTAGAATTTTGAGAACCACATAACCTACCCCATTATTGCAACCACTCCCATAAAATGCACTACAACTCTAAGGAACTGCCCCTTGACCACAATCGAGGAAATCTCCCTCTAACCACCCTCAAAATTTTGGGGGCTAATTTCTTTCAAAATTCCTTAGAATTTTGGAGGGTTATTTTCTTTCAAAATTTCCTCAAAATGTTGGAAGGTTATTTTATTTCAAAATTTTCTCATAATTTTGGGGGCTAATTTCTTTTAAAAAATTCCTCTAAAATTTGAAGGCTAATTTATTTCAAATATTCAACAAGAGGCTAATTTCTTTATAAAATTCTTCATAATATTGGAGGCTAATTGACATTTATACTAAAGAAAAATACTAAGCCCATTTTTACTCAATAGTGGGCAAACCTACCCTTGAGCATGGGGCTAATATAAGAAGGTAAACTTATATAATTCTAAAGTATCACTGCGGACTAGACATAGTGACAACACTATGGGTTCCACGGACGTCTAGATAGTAAAACCCACCTAAAGAGGACCATGGACTCTCCCTAAAGAAGCCAGTTGTGGATGCTCTTTACCCTTAAAACTTGAACTAGATACCCTTCATAAGATGAAGGACATAAAAGCTGATCATACTGTAAATATTGTCTCTACAGAGATGACAGAGCTTGACACATAGTAAGAGATGGCACGTGTCCTCATCGAAACAACCTAAGGACTTAAGCCCTTGACAACCCATAGAATATTCCAAAATTCTGGAGTCATTTAACCCCCTAGGGAATATTTATGAATTCTTTTCCATGCATCAAGTGAGCCCTCCTCTACCCTAGAAATAGCAGGGTTCATGACAAGAGAAGGGATCCCCATCATCCTGTTATCCATCTTTCCCCCATTCAAGTCCTCTTGTCATTTTGCTTGGATTTGGAATCATTTCTAAGCTTTCTAACCTTAGTATCACCTTATCCTTTATTCTCTGAAACTTTCATTCTCACATTATCCAAACCAACATCATCTTTGACTCCATTCCCATAGTGGGACACCTACTCCTAGTTCCACCATAGGATAAGGAACTTTTGAGCATCAGAATTAGGTACTCTAGTAGGTTATACTTAAATATCCATCCCTTCATCACATTGTTCTACCATAGGAGTGCCATATGCATTATGAATTATCCCATGCATATCACCACACCCAATTAAGTTAATCATAGGGACAAGTTTCATTACATGACATAAGCAGTTAAGCACAAAAATTAGCTCTCCACAAAATATTCATTCCATATAACCTCGAAAAAACCCATTCAAGATTAGATGGTCTTTCACATTAACTTGACCCTTCCTTAAAACATTGCCACATCTTGTGCAAGAACATCAAATTTTTTCTTCACGGTTTATCTATCTAAAAGCAAACCCGATAAGTTAGTCAACACCATCCAGATACTTTTTACAAGTTCTTGGCCAATGAAACAAACTCTTGTCCATTTTATACATTAAAGAAAAATGACTAGAGATCAAATGTGATATAAATGAGAGAAATTTATCAATTAATTCTACGCCACATAATGTTAAAAATCATCTTTCCATTTATCAAGTGAGACAAAAGTCCTATAAAGTCTCCCCTTAAAAATGGACTGCCAGATTTTCACCTATTAAAAATACAGTCAAAAAAAGAAGATCATTAACCAACCTATTCTTTTTTGAATTGTAGCAAGTGTTAGGTGTTAATCTTCTTATTAATTAAAGAATGAAATGTGATGTTGATACTTCTAATGTTGTTCTAAAACATCTTGCTCATAGAACTTATGGGCACCTAAAAATGAAATAAGCATAGTGACAACAAAGGAGAGGGGAAGCAATGCAATTCTTGAGGACAAGTAATACCAGAATTATTCTTTATATGGGCACCTAAAACCTAGAATTAACCTTTTAAGACATCATTAAAGACCTTGGGATGTTTGGATGGACCTTGCTTGTCCTATTACTCGATTGAATGGTCCGACCATTTAAATTGAACGGATTGGTTGTTCTAAAAAAAATTAAAAAAATTTAAAAAAATAAAAAATGATTAAAATGGTTTGAACGATTCAACTGCTCGGGTCAGCACTTGAAAAAATATGGTTTGGGAGAAAAACGGAACTGGTCACCTGACTGGTTCCCGGTTTTTCTGGTCCAACCGTCCAGTCCGGTCTGGTTTCCGAAACCATGATTAGTGATTCTTATCTTTCAATTAATGTAGGGAAATTGATATCAAATGTTTTATCACTTTATAGGTTCTAATACTTCCCATGTCACACTTTGTGCATGCTTCTCCAATTCTTGCTCCTGATAAAAGCCAACCATCAAAATACCATGGTGACTACCTAGCACTCTTTTGTTGCAGTGATGGTACTAAAAATGAATTTTTTATCCTTGAACTACTTGTTTAATTTTTATCTTTCTTCCAAAGAAAATTTTGCACTTTTATCATTATGGTTGTTAAAATGCAGTCTTTTTAAAGCTAAAGTTTTTCCTTTTCTGATAATCAAATCAACTTTTGTGGTTTACGGTTGAAAAGCTTTTCATTAATCATGTCAACAAGAGTGGGGTTGTCTTTGATTCAATGAAGTTAAGGTAACTATGCCTTTCTAGGCTTCCATCTGCTCAAGAATATAAGCAACCACTGGGTTTCAAGCACCCTTTATCATGCTATTCTCTTAGAGTTATTTGTATAGGAGTTTGATCTTTAGTGACTAAAGTGATATGTCAAATATTTTGATGACTATGATAATTAGTGGATTGTTCATTGGAGGAGGTAGGGAAGGAAGGGGAGTCTTATTATAAGACTGAACTAGCCCTTCTTTTTCCATAATATTATTAAATATTAAATACCCAATATTGGAGATTACAATTAAGGATTACACGTTTAGCAATTGTAGAGAACAATATTTAGTTCAAAAACCCTAGTTGGTACTACTAGGATTGAACTTGCAATTTTGTCTTCCTTTCTTCACCATCTTGAACCACATTCAAGAGGGGCTTTTGGGGATCCTACTACAATATGAATCCACCATTAACTGAGGTGATTTAGCTGACCAAACACTTCTGAAATATCAATGGATCGAGCTGCTCAATAACCAAGGTTGTGTCATCTTCAGTTTGACTGAATCACTAGAAAGGGAAGCTTGATTTCTTGGGCATGAACTCCACAACAGTTCTAATCTTTCTTGTGGTTTTGGATCTAATATGATCTAGCTCAAATGCCAAAATCAATCTTGAGGAGAAAAGCAAGTTTTCTCCCATGCAGTTTTTCTGTTCTCCTAAACAAACTTTTGGGTTCTTAAACTTTAGTGTAAAATTTTTTTAACAACAAAATTCACTTATGTAATTGTCACAACTTTTGCACACAATGAAGTTCCATTAAGACAATAAGCTGAGAAGGATTCTTTTACATAAGATACAAACATAGAAGGAGGTGTTAGAAGTAGTAGCATGCTAACACACTAGCACTCTAGACCCATCAAAGAACAAAGATTGGGAGAAAAAATTGTAATCACTTTATGATGATTAAGTGAGAAAGAGCTATTAAGGGCTGATCAGGGAGATTTACAGAAGGCCTCTATGGTAAACCAAGACAAGACTCAGGAGGGTTCAGAAGGAGAAAAAGATGTTTTTAATTTAATAAAAGCAATTTTAGTTTCCGTGGTGAGGAGACACGTATGTTTAGTTGCACATCTTCATAAGAAGTAGCAAAGGTGAAAGGTATAATGGATGGCCCCATCTTCAGACTATGCCTATGATAACTTGACAACTACTGAAATGTATGTTTTAGAGCTTTAGTTTCATGAAGATGTCAATTCAATACAAAGTGGGTTTAGTTATGAGAGTATTTCTCCCCAAAAGGAGGGTAACTCAATGGTGAATATCTTTAGAGACTGTTTCAACTAGGGTGGAGAAAGGTAGCAGCAATCTTGGTGGAGAAATAGAGGGCCTAAGGGCCTAAGGAAGTCAACTCTGTTTCTTTTACCCAAGTTTTTGTTGGAAGGCTGGGGCTCCAGGACCTAAGGAGGAAAAGGGATAGAAGTGTTTTGCAAGGAATAGAAAGATGGTGTTCTTGCTTTATTTTGGTGAACCTAAAGAAGACCAAAGGTTCATTCAATGGGCAAACCAACATTTTTCTTCAACATCAGTTGAAGTAAGGTCTCGTGGGGTTGATCCTTATAGTGAGTTCAAGTGGGGTGAAGGTCAAACGCAGAAATCAAAACTGCATTAGAAGTAGTAGAACACTAGCACACTAGCACTCCAAACGCGTCAAAGAACAAAGATTAGGAGAACAAGTTGGAATCGCTTTCTGATGATCAAGTGAGAATGATGTGTTAAGGGATGAGGGAGAAGAACAAGTTGGAATCACTTTCTAATGATCAAGTTGGATCTTCTTCTCCCCTTGGGTGTTGGAAAAGATTTTTGTTTCAATTTGGTATTGTCTAGATAAGTTGGATTGTTGGTAGACCTTCTCGATGTACTCAAACATCTCCTTTGTAGTCTTGAGGCCCCTCATCAAAATAGCTATGTCAGTTTCTATCAAACCAAGGATCCATGAAGCTATTCTCACATTGTCTATCTTCCACTGCTTTAGCCCTTTATTATCAAACTCATCAGGCTTGGCAACTGAAACATCCACATAGTCGTAGAGTCCTTGACCTTCAACATAAAATTGGAAGTGAAACTACCATAGAGCATAATTACTCCCATATTGAATTTGAGAAACAATAAATCCCTTTTGTCTGAAGCCATCAACAATAAATAGTTTTGCAGCAAGTAAATTTGATCGAACAAGTCTCAAAACTATCACTACAAATCTGATATAACTAAGAGAAATCAGATTTAGGAAGGAAAAGCCTCCAAGAAGTTGTCGAAAGATTGACAATCTAGAAAAGAAAAGTACAGGGTCGACTCCAAAAAGATTAAGTCAAAAACCCTACCAACAAGGAACCAAACCTCGAAATGGAGATATAGGAAGAAAGAGTAGGTCTGGAAGACACCAGATCTAAGGTTTCAAGGCAATCCAATGGAGAAGAAGAGAGAATTGAATCAAACACCAACCAAGTACTCGTTTTTCAATAGAAAATAACCAAGAAAAGGATTGATTGAAATAATCCTTAGAAATTCACCAAATAAATCTCAGAAATTGAAGAAAAGGGATGACTTCTGGTGCATTTCAATCAAAGTAAACAACATCTAAGAACAAAAGCTTCTAGCAAATCTGGAATCGAACCTGCTATGATACCATGATAGAGACAGTTCAAACTGCACTAAAAAGTTGAAAGAGTGTGTCTGAAGTGCACATGCCCAAAAAGTTGTATTATATATTATTTAAGTACAAGAGGAGGGAAAGACAAAACTACCCCCACTAAAACAAATAAAAAAGAGATGTATTTACAAAAGAGAAATAAAAGATATTGCACATAAGACATGATAATATGATACCCCCAACCAAGTCAGCCCATAGTATTCCTACAGTTGAAAACCTAGATGAGAGATGGAGAGGGAGGAGGCAAAGTATGGTTGATTTTTGGAAATATTCAAAAACAAACATGATGCGAAAATAAATGTAATAAAGAAGAAGACGAAGAAGCAAAAAGTTTACCGCTGGTTCTAGTAGTTTGTTGCCTCAACCACTGCTTTCCAGTTTCCTACCTGAATGATGGTTCTAGAACTATTCACAAACAAAATACAAAGCAGTTATCATGGAATAAGAAGAAGAAGATACAAAAATGTAATTGGAAGGTGTTGGATTTTAATCTTATAAGAGATTAAATTTAATGGGTTTGATTGGTCAATTACATGAGAAATTGCACCTGCACACTTGGTTGAAAATCAGTCTTTCTCTTACAAAAACTCAGTTGTGAACTTGTCCCACATTGGAAAATTATAAGTTTTGTTTTCAGTATTTCAATAGGAGCTGATTTACATTCCTTAGAATTAGTAGAGGAGGGTATGGGGATTCGATACCATGCAACGCGCGTGCACGCGTGGCTCGCGATGGACAGTTTTGGTTTTGGTGCGTTGATCACCGTTGATGAGATCAACGGTCACGATTCGATCGGGTGTGATCAAGAGGCACAATTCAAAGTTAACAGTCACCAACTGTTAACTACTTTTTAAATAGTCACAATGTTTGAAATTGTGACTGTTCAAGGTGCCTTATCTAAACCAACACCTACCTTTTCTTCATACCTCTTCACAAATTATTTAAGGAGCATGGATCAGACTCCAAATTACACAATTTTAAAATTTTTTCTCTCTCTCTCTCTCTCTCTCTCTCTCTCAGTCTAGTCTACTACAGTCTCACAAAAGATTTCTTTGGAGACTCTTCAACTTTGCTGGTTGCATATTCTCGCCCAAGGCTCTATTGTATCCTAGGAACGAATTTGCCTATAACCCAACAGCAAACTCAATGAAACTGAGTGGGGGCAAATAACGTTCTAAAGACAGTGTCTTCAGACGTGCCTCATAACTTCTCCAAACTTACAGTGACCCCATCTTCTCCAACAATTTTAGAACGTTATTCTGCAATGGAGGCAGAAACAAGCATGACTTCGATCAAGATGATGAACCAAGATCTTGTTCAACTGAACCAGTTCGATGGAGCAAATTTCAGCCGATGGCAAGACAAGATGATCTTCTTTCTGACCACATTGAAGTTATACTATCTGCTGGACCCGAATCTGCAACCACTTCCTAAACCCACTAACAAAGACTCAAAGAAACTAAAGAAGAAAAGAGCAAAACGAGAAGATGACTCACTTTTGTGCCGATGACACATACCGAATGCTTTATCAGACCGGCTATACAACTTCTACAAGGAACTTACATCTCCAAAAGAAATATAAAAGGTCCTGAAATTCAAATACAAGGTGCAAGAAACAGGTATGAATAAGTATCTTATTGTAGAATACTTTGACTTCACCATGAATAACCATAAACCCATACTAGATTAAGTCATGAACTACATGTGATAGTCAATAAAATTCGATCGCTTAACATCATCATTCCTGAATCTTTCCAAGTGGGAGCAATCATTACCAAACTTCCACCCTCTTGGAAGGATTACAAGAAGAAGCTTCTGCACAAGGCTGAAGAACTTACCTTGGAGCAAATTCAGCAACACCTTCGTATTGAAGAAGAGTCTCGATTTAGAGACAGTAGGGATAAGTCCTTGCCTGGTATGCTGAACTCTAAGGTCAATTTTGTGGAAAACGGATCGAAGAAGACTAACCCAGCATTACAAGTAAAGAAGAAGGATGGGAACTTCAAGAAGAGCAACAATAAGAAAGGATCCTGCTATGTTTGTAGAAAGAAGGGGCACTATGCCCGAGTCTACCGACATCGGAAAGGCGGAACCAAGTCTGCAAACATGGTAGAAGACAATCTCGTGGCCATGATTACTAAAATCAACATGACAGAATCGTCTTCTGGATGGTGGTTTGATTCAGGCGCCAATGTCCATGTTTGCAAGGACAAGTCCTTGTTCAAGACATATGAAGAAGTGACTAATGGCCAGGAGGTACAGATGGGAAACCAAACATGTGCCAAAGTTGCTGGAAGAGGCAGTGTAGAGTTGAACTTCACCTCTAGAAAAGACATTGACTATCCTGAATGTTCTCCATGTTCTTGACATTAGAAAGAACTTGGTCTCAGTAAATCTTGTTTGTAAGAAGGGACTTTGAATCCGACAAACTAATCATATCCAAGAATGGGATGTTTGTTGGAAAGGGATATGGTTGTAATGGTATGTTCAAATTAAGTATTAATGAAGGAAAAGTTTATGCTTATATTGTTGATTCTTTCTCTTTATGGCATGATAGATTAGCACATTTGAATTTTAAATCAATAAAGAGCATGAGCAAACTTGGTATAATTGCTTACAGTAATGAATCAATTAAAAAATGTGAAATATGTGTAAAATCAAAAATGGCTAAGAAACATTTCCCTAGTGATGGGAGAAATTCTCAACTTCTAGAACTATTCCATTATGACATCTGTGAACTTAATAGTATATTAACTAGAGGAGGTAAGAGATATTTCATAACATTTATAGATGACTTTTCTAGGTACACCTATGTCTACCTTATGAGAACTAAGGATGAAGCATTTGACATGTTTAAACTGTATAAGACTGAAGTTGAAAATCAACTAGAAAAGAAAACTAAAATCCTTAGAAATGATAGGGGTGCTGAATACTTTAAAAATGAGTTTAATTCTTTCTGTGAAGAATTTGGAATAATACATCAGTGATCTGCTCCCTATACCCTCAGCAGAATGGTCTAACTGAAAGGAAAAATAGAACACTTACAGAAATGATAAACTGTATGTTGTTAAAAGCTAATGCACTATTAAACCTGTGGGGGGAAGCACTCCTAACAGCCTGCCATTTACATAACAGAATTGTTTCTAGAGTTAATAACAAATGCCCATATGAATTATGGACAAGAAGAAAGCCTAATTTAGCTTATCTAAAAGTGTGGGGGTGCTTAGCATATTATAAAGTTCCAGATCCTAAAAGAATCAAATTAGGACTTAGAGCTAAGAAAAGTATGTTTGTTGGATATGCAGAACATAGCAAGGCCTATAGGCTTCTAGACTTAGAGTCCAATATAATAATTGAAACTAGAGATGTTGAATTCTTTGAAATAAGTTATGCTCTGAATCTACAAAAAATGAACCTATAGGAAAAGACAAAGAAACTCAGATCTCAATACCTATTAATAACAATGAGACCGAAAGAATGAATGACACATCTGTAACACCTACAATAGGACTTAGAAGAAGTCAAAGACAAAGAACAGAGAAACACTTATGTTCAGATTTTATCTCTACTCAATCAATTATATTTTTGGTTGAGGCTAATAGAGAGAAGATTTTAAATAAGATATCTATTGTCCTAAACATTAAAAATGATCAAAATACCCATAGTGAGGCCATGACCTCTAGAGATGCTGCCTTTTGGAAGGAAGCTATAAATGATGAAATGGATTCAATAATGTCAAATAACACATGGGTACTAGTAGACCTGCCTCCATGATCAAAACCAATAAAATGTAAATGGGTGTTTAGAAGAAAATACAACACTGATGGAACTGTACAAACTTTTAAGACTAGATTGGTAGCCAAAGGATTTAGTCAAAAGGAAGGGATTGATTACTTTGACACCTATGCACCAGTGGTTAGAACAACGTCCATTAGAACACTCATAGCATTAGCATCCATTTATCACTTATTTGTTCACTAAATGGATGTTAAAACTGTTTTCTTAAATGGTGATTTAAATGAAGAGGTTTACATGAAACAACTAGAAGGATTTGTTTTTCCTAGAAATGAGAAGAAAGTCTGTAAACTGGTAAAATCACTATATGGATTAAAACAAGCACCTAAACAGTGGCATGAGAAATTTGATTCTTGCATCATAACTTTTGGTTTTAAATATAATAGTGCTGATAGTTGCATCTACTCAAAATTCACTGAAAATTATGGAGTAATTGTGTGTCTTTATGTTGATGATATGCTTATTGTGGGTATAAATATGGTTGGCATAAATGAAACTAAAAACTACTTATCATTTATCTTTAAGATGAAAGATTTAGGAAAAATAGATACCATCTTGGGAATAAAAGTTAAAAAGCATAGTAGGGGCTATGCATTAAGCCAATCACATTATATTGAGAAAGTACTTGAGAAATTTAAGCATTTAGGGTTTAAAGAATATAGCACGCCATATGATTCTAGTATAAAGCTAGTAGAAAATACTAGTAGAGCAATTGCACAACTTGAGTATGCTAGTGCAGTAGTGAGCTTGATGTATGCTATGCTTTGTACCATACCTGATATTGCATTTGCTGTAAATAAACTCAGTCGGTTTACAAGTAATCCCGATGCAGAGCACTAGAAGACAATTGGGAGAGTTCTTGGGTATCTCAAGAGAACCTTGGAACTTGACTTGTTTTATTGTGATTATCCAGCTGTACTAGAAGGGTACACTGATGCAAGTTGGATTACCGGTAATGGAGATAACAAATGCACACCTGGATGGATTTTTGTCCTTGGTGGGGGTGCGATCTCTTGGGCATCCAAGAGACAAACTTGTATATCTCACTCGACCATGGAATTTGAATTCATAGCCTTAGCGGTTGCTGGAAAAGAGGCTGAATGGATTAGGATTTTATTATTGGATATAAAACTTTGGCCTAATCCTATGCCTCCAATTTTCATTTATTGTGACAGTGAGGCAACTCTGTCAAGGGCCTACAGTGGTACCTACAATGGTAAGTCCAAACATATAAGTCTGAGACATGAATTTGTTAGGCAACTGATTCAAGATGGTGTCATCACTATAACCTATGTGAAGTCAAGTAAAAACTTGGCTGATCCTCTTACCAAGGGCTTGGCCATAGAATTGGTAAGAATGACAACCAAAGAGATGGGATTAAAACCCTTTACTTAATCACTTGTAATGGTATCCCAACCTGAACTGAAAACCATCAGTATTGGGTTTAATGGGTAACAACAAGTTACAACAATGTGACTGTTAGCATTGACATTGAGAAATTTTCCATCACAACATAAATAGTGTTGTCCGTTATGATGAGAGGTTGAGATAAACTCTTAATGAACTTCTGAAATGTGTCAAATAACAGAGCACATAGTGGAACTTCAGCTATGTGAACATAGAAGTAGTGTCGCTTCTCATGAGGGTTTGGGTTTGCTCTCGGGATTGTTCATGAAACCAGGAAAGAAGCACATGACCATAACAGTGTTGAGCAAAACTTGAAACTCTTGCAAAGACTGGACATTTTTGTGTGTATAGGGTTTGGGTTTGCTCTCAGGATTGTTCATGAAACCAGGAAAGAAGCACATGGCCATAACAGTGTTGAGCAAAACTTGAAACTCTTGCAGAGACTGGACATTTTTGTATGTATAGGGTTTGGGTTTGCTCTCGGGATTGTTCATGAAACCAGGAAAGAAGCACATGGCCATAACAATGCTGAGCAAAACTTGAAACTCTTGCAGAGACTAGACATTTTTGTGTGTATAGGGTTTGGGTTTGCTCTCGGGATTGTTCACGAAACAAGGAAAGAAGCACATGGCCATAACAGTGCTGAGCAAAACTTGAAACTCTTGCAGAAACTGGACATTTTTGTGTGTATAGGTGTCTCCGGTCTGTCTTGAGAGTAATTGGTTTAAGGTCTTATCACCAATAACTTTAACAAGGCTCTGAGATAACTATACTAACAAGATGTTTAAGTTGATAAATACCTTTTATATGCATAACTATGTCATAGTAGTTTGGATTGAGAGAGAACTATGTAATTGATCAATCAATGTGGGGGATTGTTGGATTTTAATCTCATAAGAGATTAAATCTAATGGGTTTGATTGGTCAATTACATGATAAATTGCACCTGCACACTTAGTTGAAAAATCAGTTTTTCTCTTACAAAAACCCAGTTTTGAACTTGTCCCACATTGGAAAATTATAAGTTTTGTTTTCAGTATTTCAATAGAATCTGATTTACACTCCTTAGAATTAGTAGAGGAGAGTATGGGGATTTGATACCGCGCAACACACACACACGCGTGGCTCGCAATGGACGGCTCTGGTTTTGGTGCGTTGATGACCGTTGATCACCGTTGATGAGATCAACGGTCACGATTCTATCGGGTGTGATCAAGAGGCACAATTCAAAATTAACAGTCACCAACTGTTAACTACTTTTTAAACAGTCACAATGTTTGAAATTGTAACTGTTCAAGGTGCCTTCTCTAAACCAGCACCTACCTTTTCTTCATACCTCTTCACAAATTATTTAAGGAGCATGAATTAGACTCAAAATTACACAATTTCGAAATTCACTCTCTCTCTCTCTCTCAGTCTAGTCTGCTACAGTCTCACATAAGGTTTCTTTGGAGACTCTTCAACTTTGCTGGTTGCAGATTCTCGCCCAAGGCTCTATTGTATCATGGGAACGAATTTGCCTGTAACCCAATAGCAAACTCAGTGAAACTGAGTGGGGGCAAATAACATTCTAAAGATAGTGTCTTCAGACGCGCCTTAGAGCTTCTCCTCCAAACTTACAGTGACCCCATCTTCTCCAATAGAAGGTACACACTTCCCGTATGTGAATCGAAGTGTCCATCGGATGCAAGTTCTTGTTAGGAAACTCCCCCTACCTGAATGAGGAGAGTTCTTTTTTCTTTTTGGGTAAACTCCAAAACCCCTAAGCTATGGGGGGCATGTCACATCAATACTTAAAACTAAACTTTCAAAAGTTGTAGAGACCCACCCCCAAACTTTCACAAGCTAAGTACCCTTAAAGGCAACTGA
Organism: Nelumbo lutea; assembly: GCF_056320005.1. Taxonomy (NCBI): domain Eukaryota; kingdom Viridiplantae; phylum Streptophyta; class Magnoliopsida; order Proteales; family Nelumbonaceae; genus Nelumbo; species Nelumbo lutea. Next base: position 90,333,320 of record NC_142685.1, on the reverse strand, counting down.
AAACTCAACGTATGTGTAAGTCAATTCATGAAAACTTTGCGTATGTTTGAGTATTTTATCTAAAATGACTAATGGGTAAAAAGGACAATTTGGGCATTTAAAAAATTATAATAGATGATGTGATGCCCATGGCAGCGTTCTCTATCATACTAAAGAAACACGAACGGGGTCATTTATTTAAGGGATTTGTAAAAGTTTGTGGGGGTATTTGCAACATTTAAAAGTTATGTAGTGAGTAGACCTGTTCATGGGCCGGGTGGCCTGATAGGCCGGCCTGACCCCCGGACGGGCTTGAACAGGCTTTTTGGCCCGTGGGCTTAACCTCGGGCCAAAAAGCCCGGCCCGCATAAAATTCGAGCCAGGCTCGGGCTTTGCCAAAATAGTTCGGCCCGACTTATAGTTAAACCTAAGTAAACTTGGCTCGACCTATAGTTAAAATTAAGTAAAAACCCTATGTGATGTCTATTTGAATAAATTTTTTGATTTGAGAAGGTCATTGATTCACTTGTAGGCTCATTGTTCATTTAAATAGGGGAAAAACATCTAAATTAAAATAAAAAATGTCAATTTGAATAGGGAAAATTTTGAATTTCTTTTATTAGGTTGGGCTTCGGGCTTTTTATCAGGGCCGGGCTTGGGCCCAAGTTATAGGCCCGTTGGTCGGGCCGGGCTTGGGCTCGGGCCTAACAGTTTTCTGTTAATAAAGAGTTAAAGCCCGGCCCGAGCCCAGCCCGGCCTGGCCCATGAACAGGTCTAGTAGTGAGGTGACATGTCCCCCATAGTTCGGGGGTGTTTTAAGTTTACTCTTTTTTCTTTTTATATTTTGGGTAAATTTCATATTAGTACCCTGTACTTTGGGGCTGATCTCGCTTTAGTACCCAAGCTTCCAAAACATGCCACTATAGCATTTAAATTCTTGAAAATTGCCAATTTAGTCCCCATCATTAGCAATCCATTAGTTATTTGTATCACATAAAGACATGAGTAATTTAAAACTTATAAAAATGTCAAAAATTCATCATCTTCTTCAAAATTGGAATCCATCTTCTATCTCCACTCTATTATTCTCTCTCTTCCCCTTTCTTCTTCTTCTTCTTCTCTCTACCTTATGTTGTGAACTTCCTAAGTCTTCCTCACATCTCTTTCTCTCTCCTTTTTTTTTTTTGTTTCTCCCTCTTTTCCATTGCAATAGGGACTACATGGAGTAGAGAACAAGCTCTATTGGACCTATTATTCTAAACCAACTTCTATTGGGTGTTTGTGGCATCGTGAAAATAGGAATGTTTTTGGGTTCATTGAGAGCTTAAAGGGATGATGAGGCTTTTGATGAACTATTAGAATCTCTTTCGCAACAAAGAAACTAGGATTGTGTTGGGAAAGCATCAACATGCTTGGATTGTTGGTAAAGTTTTAAAGATGGATGCAGTTTCAATCATTGTCGGGTTGGTTCGGCGAGGTATAATTAGAAGTTAAAAGGAAATTATAAATTTCATTTTGAAATAACTATGTTTATATTAGTTCTGGGCTTGAAGGGGGGTTTCTCTTTTCATTTGTTTTTGTTATTGTCTTTTGAAAGATTTGGACATAAGAAAATTAGATTACACCCAAAGGATATTTTTGTCCTTTCATATGCCACTTAACGTTAATTAACAATTTTAGACTAAACTGATTGTTTTTGGGAGTTTAGATATTATAGTGGTACTAAATTGAAACTTGCGTCAAAGTACAGGGTTCTAATCTCGAATTTATCCCTTCTTTTTCGATTTTAACTTTTAATCCCAAATAAATTCTGTCACTCTTCTAAATGGGCCTGGCCCAAGCCGAAGAGTTCACAAAGGCGCCCCACTGCCCCACTGCACTATACAACACATCTCAACCGTGAATTCGGATCACCGAGAGATGCAAGTACGGGAGATGTTCGCAATGCACGCTGATGTGATCTCCTAGCCGAAACCCAAATAGGTCACTCGTCCTTCCCATCTGATCGATTTGTTCCCAGAATCCCAGTTTCCCTGTTACTGCTACTCATCGTCGATCAAATATCCACTCTCTAATTGATCTCTGTTTTACGTGTTTTCAGCAGTTGAAACTTGAAAGCTCGCTCAAGTAAGACTCTGCTTTCTCCTTCTTCTGGTTTTAAGGTGCATAAGATTTGAATTGCGAAGGATCCCGTTCTAACGCTCTTGGAAACAGAAATTTGAATTGACCCAAATAATGTAGCAAAGCCTGCAGTCGGTAATTCTTGGGTTCTGTCGTGATTGTCTGAATTCCTATGCCTGTTTGTTTCATGGTCGATCTGCTTTCCTCGGTGTTTTTTTGGTGGATTCCTCTTGAATTGGTACGAAGGTCTGCTAAGAATTCAGATTTTTGATCGGTTTATGTTGAGTCAATCTATCGGTATTTATGGGTTGATATTGGTAGGAAGGTCGTCGGTCTAGTTTGCCTTCTTTGTCTGGAATACCATATTGTCATTCTGGGATTCAAGCGGTTGGATTTGGGAATTCTGGTCGAAGGTTGAACTGATGTTTTGATCCTTAAAAGAACGCATAGGATCGTTTATCGTTTGGTGATCGTGTTCTTGTAGTACTTCCTTTAATCCGTCGATTTTGGATTTTCTTTTTATTTCCCTGTTTTTTTTATTTTTCATAATGAATGATTTGTGCAGCATCGGATCGGTGATTATTATAGGAGGGATAACAAACAGAAAGGATGAGTAGAAAACAAGTAATAAGGCAGAGGGGAAGCAGTAAAGAAAAAAGAAACCCATAGGGCACCAGTTGTCACTCCAATTAATGAAAATTATTGATTTTTTTTTCTTCAACTTCATTCTATTGTTTCATGGTCTTAATTAAAATTTTGTGGTCTTTTCTTATGCTTGACTTGTGGTTTAGGTATGATAAAATTGTTCTGCAAACATACTGAGGTAGCTTCCATTGAAGATTCTGATAAGTAGGCAGAATCTACTACTCTTTTCAGTTGTGAGCTTAACTTTCACACCCATGTCAGCACCAAATGATGATAATGCATCTGCTCATTCTCAGGTAACTTTCTTCTTGTCCACTCGAGAATACAAATCTCATTCAAGATAAGCTGACATACTTTTTTCTTTCTTCTGATTTTTATGCTTTTTTAATATTTTGGGTCGGAGTTTGCATATGAGAATTGGGATTTGGAGTGATAGCCTCCATGTCCTGGTTTTAATTTGATAAATACTTAGGTCAGAACAATAGGACGGGAATGAAACTCTGCTTACTGGCTGCTTAAACACATGAAAAACATGCAGATGAAGAGCCTCCGTTCTCTAAGTCTCATTGAGGACTTTTTTTTGAAATAAAACAACGAAAAAGAAGAGGAAATGAGAAGAAATTTCTAGTCATACACTTATAACAATCCATTCTTTAGATTGTTTTGTCACTTCCTGGCCACGTAGGGGGGGGGGGGATGGATTACTTCAATCCTCTCATTTTGAATTTAGTATTTTTTTTCCTGTTTAAATTCTTCATTAAGCAGACCCAATTATGAAATTGTATATAGTGTAATTATTATGAATTATATGTGCATATATCTCTTTACTTTTTTCATTCTTTCGTATAACCTTTTGTGGGTAGATAGTAAGAGTCTTATTCAATATTGATATACAACTAATTACTCAGTTGCTTCCTAAGGTTCCATTTGGGAAGAGTGCAAATGCCGGTTCAGTGTATGTATGCACTCTGGTTCAGTTTTATCAGGTGTTTGACAAGAATGCATTTTTGTATTAAAAATGAAGGCAAACACAGATTCCAAGACATGATTGTGTTCAAAATGAGTGTAAAATTTGCATATGTATTTGCACTCAAAGTTGGTCAATGTAGAAAAGGTGGTCAATGTAAATATGTCTTGGTATTCATGTTTGTACCTATCACAACTAAAAATCATTCGACAAGAGTACAAAATTATCATTACAAAACTAAACCAACTTTGCATTTTTATGAAGCAGACATATTTGCATTTGTACCCAACATTTTGTATTTGTATTCTTCTCAAACAGAACCCAAAAATTACCCACTCTCTATAAGATACATCTAGATGCGTGGTCTTACAGAAGAAGATATTTCTGAATTCATCTTCATCTTCTTCGTTCTGTTTTGTGATGCAGTTGTCATCTCATTTTTTTGCGGGCCTTCTTGACTCCATAACTGTAGATGTTGCATCTGAGTGCCACCGGATAGCTAGGCTAGGTCTTGATCGTAATTTAGAGGAAGAGGAGGAGGAATTGAGGCTGTCAGCACAGGCTAGGGTGAGGGTAGCTGATCCTAGTAATAGTGGTGAAGCAAACAATAAGCATGTGGTTGACATATTTGGACAAACTCATCCTGCTGTTGCCAATGAAATATTTGAATGCATGAACTGTGGGCGGTCGATCATGGCTGGAAGGTTTGCTCCACATTTGGAGAAGTGCATGGGGAAGGTTGGTTTTTAAATATCTTGTTCTTTACTGATCTTGTTGTGTTGGTGACCAAATAAAATATGATGTACTGTTCAATAATAGGTCAAACTAATGAAGTTGTTGAAAACCACTTGCATCAAATATAAAGTCCATTCAATAAATAAACTTTTGTTTCTCCTTTTCCTTTTTGTTTCTTTACTGATAGTTAGAAAATCGGCCATTTATAAGATTGTTGGGGTCTCACAGAATGAACGAACCAAGCACAATTGATTGTAGAAGACACGATTTTTTCCTTTTTATTTTTTCCTTTTTCTGGAGTGTTTTGAACTCAGTTCATTATATGTTGGTCATATTTTTTTTTTCCAGGGTCGAAAGGCTCGTCTCAAGTCAACAAGAAGTAGCAAAACTCCACAGAACCGGTATTCACGTGGCAGCCCAGTTTCTACCTACTATACCTACTCCAATTCCCCTAGTGTAAACCGGATTGTAAATGGAACACCTGGTCCTACAGGTGGGGAGTATGCTGATGGCACCTTTGAGGAGACATGATATTCTAAGCAAATGGGCTTCTCTGGGCTTCTATGAATAAAGATCGACAGAATTACTTGGTCATGAGGGAGCACCAACTTCATGTTTTATGATGATTTATGCTATGTGCTTTTAGGAAATGGGGAGGTAACCATATTGATGTGATGTTCTTTGATCACTTCATGTCTGAGTATTGGAGATCCATAACCTATCTCCCTATTACCTTCAATCTGATTGATAGCATGACATCTCTTTTTGTCAACTTTTGCATTGAAATGTGCATGAATAATAATTCACTAATTCAAGGAATCAATTATATGCATATTATGGTTGTCAATGCAGGCTTTTCATCTCTAGAAGATACGATTTTGTATATTTACCGTATAGGTTAGTTGATTAAGTATTTTGTAATGAGTAACAAGTTAGCACCTGATTTACACACGACATCTGAGGTGCCTTTTCTACCAGCTTAAATGGATAGCCACATGGTGATAATTTCTACTGTCCATTAGTATGCTGAGTATATATAATGGGATTCCGGACCATTGGACTCCAGAGGATCATATTTTCTGTAAACTTGTGTAAGATTTTTCATTCCTTCTCTCTTAGTAAAACCAAACCATCCTGGGCTTTTGAGATTAATTCTCTAATTTATGTTTCTGTTTTTCTAAATCAAGTTTGGATTAAAAGACATTGGCTATTCTATTGGATTACAATATGACCCAAGTCAAATCAATAAGTTCTACTCTCCTGTTTGTATATGGGGCCTTTTGTACTTATCTTTTCATACTTCTAATGAAACACAGGTTACTTTACTCTTGCACGGTGGGTCATTATCCAATGTCGGTTCAAGTTATCTGGGTTGGTAGTAGGAGTGGACTGAATATAGACCTAACATTTGGCATTTTTTGCACTAGGTGGATGCTCTCACATGTGGATTTGTTTTGTAATGCTTATCAGCTGAGATTTTACCATTGCACCAAGCAATGGCCCCTAGTTTGTTCTCTCTCTCTCTCTCTCTCAATATATATATATATATATATATATTATATCTTTAAAAAAAAAGAAGATAAAGGAAAAGAAAAGGTGGAGTAGAGTTAGGTTATTGAAAGTTATGGTAGGGGGACTGGGGGAGTATCTTTCTTCTGGCCGTTCTCCTTGAGTGACAGCTCATATCTTTCTCGAAATTTATGATTTTGGCCATAACCACAACTTAGGGTTTAGGAGAGATTTCAGAAATGTAGAAAGTGAGGAAATGATTCTGTCCATCTCTCTCTCTCTCTCAAGATGTAATATAATAGGGAGAATGATCCCTCTTCCTCCCTCGTAAGAAATTCTAGAAATTTGCTTTTAAAGTGGATCTTCATTTCTATATGTTGTAATATTTTTTTTGAAGTTATACATTATTAATTAAATTTACTTGTTACCTACCCCATCAAACAAAAATAAAAGAAAAATATGAGAAAAAGAAAATAAAAGAAAGAAGACCAACCTTTTGTGCTGTGGTGCACTGGTGGCTCCTATATGGAGTGAAATACTAAAATGGAAATCTGATAGATGATGCATGTCCCCCATGTATACTTTTGCCTGGCTTATGATTAATCGGTGAGCCCTTATAGGAAGTGAAACAAATGCAACAATATTGAGAAGAATCCTTATATCAAGTGATTTAGCTAGCTACCATCAACATAATTCCCAGGGTACAAAGTACAAACATTGTAGCCTTTTAGAGGGATTCCAGTGGGCTCAACCATGAGAGAGTGGATCACTGTGAGTAGATCTTCGTTTTTTTTAAGATAAATAAACAATAAATTTTATTGCTAAAAGGAAAAACAGTACAACATAACTAGGTGACAAGATGTCACCCCCTCCGGATTACAGCAATGAAAAGCCACAGAACATAAAGAAACACCATTTCAGAAACAAGACAAATCTCAGCACTCCTATCAAGAATTCAGAGAAAACATGGACTCATGGTCATGTTTATGGTAAATTACATGCTACTAAAATAGTTCATATATATATATTTTTTGAATTTGTAACATTATATACCTGCAAAAGATGTTGCATTTGTTACTAAGCAATGTTTGATATGAAAATTGACATTCATATTGTACATGTCTGACATGGACTCTGAAGCATGTATGACATGGACACGTTTCCCATTTAGGAGAATCCATGCAAAACCGCTCCTCATTTCCCCAAATCATGGAGATTAGATATGGACAGGGGTGTTCCATGCAATATGCTTATATCATGTTCTTATATCTAGTTTCTTAAGCTAAAGGCCATTTCTCAATATTCATGTCTTGCTAAATTTAATTAAATTTTTATTTATAGAGGGTTTTATAGTATAATTTGTTTAAAACATCATTTTACAAATTTGAAAAGTGTTAATGCTATAAAGTACACCTTGAAGCATCCGTGCGTTATCTGCCAAGTACTGTGTCCAACTCCAGTATGCTTGGCATGTGTAGTCATATGGACTGATGGACATAATAGGTCAGAAGGTTTTCAGGAACAGTGTTGATGAGTTTATTCTAATTTACCTTACATGACAGTACATCTGGAGAGTAGATTCATCAAGTGTAGAACAGGACCTCAGTACCAGGAGATTATTGTTTTGGTAGTAAATAAAAAAAAATTTATTAAAATTAAGAAAGAGTACATTAAGTTTTACAACAAAAGGTGATGAGAGATCACCTTTACTCCAAATGAATCTCTTGAGACATCTCTGAATTCTGATAGAATTAGTACCCAATCCAGTAGCTTTGAGCCAATCCTGGAACAGATCTTCATCCCATTTCAAACTTTTTTTCCATACTTCCCAACAAACAGCAAAAGGAATGCATCTCCAGAAGATTTTAGTGTCTTTACTTCCTTGTAATGTAGGCCAGCAAGCAAAAAATTATCTTCACGACCTTGGAGTCCAGATGGCTTCAATGAAGAGTTGAAAGAAAAAACCCCATATAAAGTATGAAAATTTACATCCATAACATAGGTGAAATACATTCTCTTCCATTAACTTGCAAAAAGCGCATCTGCCAGCTAGTTGGAAACCTTTTCTCTTGATTTGATTTTGCATAAGAGTGATATCCAAAAAATCAGCCAATAAAAGACCTTCATTCTTGGAGGAACCAGGTTTCCCCAAGCACCTTAAATCTCGGTCCTTTTAGCCTGATTTCTTGACATTGCCTTGTAGAATGATTTCACTGTGAATCTGCCATTCCTGCACACTTTCCACCATCTCTCATCAGGTCTGTCAATATTAATTTCTAATTCTTGTAACTTGGACAGCAGTTGAATGCATTCTTCCACCTCTCCAGTAGCAGTCTTCTAAATTTTGGAGCCCAAACTACTAAACCCTGTCTTAATTCATAACATTGTTTTTTTTTTTTTTTTTTGAAAAGGTAAGGTAATATATTAAACTGCAAAAACCTAAAACTGAAACTGCAGGCATTTACATAGAAAGAAACTATCCAAAAAAGAGAGTTCTTTATCAAAAAAAGGACTTGTATGTCTAGATTTGAAAAGCGAGCAATTAACCAGCCATGAACACAGCATGCCCATGTTGACGCCCTTCAAATACTCTCTGGTTCCTTTTTGCGCCAAACTTCTCAGAACACAGCTGCAGGAAAGGTGTTCCAAACCACTCTTCCAGCCTTATATCCTTTAACCACCAAGCGAACAGAAAATGATATTGTGATATTTTCACTCAGATTGTAAAGTCTAGGACACATCTCACAAAGTTTTTCCACTCCTAACCAATCATCCTCTCAAAATCAAATGGTATTTCCCATTCCTACTTGCCAACATGTGGATTAACCATTAAAGAGTGAAACTTCATAATACCCTTCCAAATCCCAACTCCATAAGAACACCCAAAATTGATCACCCCAAGCTTATGCTCCGCTGTCCTGAGGAGATTCTCTCTCAATGCCAAATCTCCATCCCCACATTCCCAGTAGGGCAGGCAATTTTGATCCCAACCCATTAAACCCACCCATTTGAATAGAAGGTCAATATGGGTTGAGTGATCCATTAGGGTCAAGGGAAAAGGGTCAGGATGGGTTGGGTCAAGGATACCCATTGGCTTGTGAGGACATTGGTTGAGTTAGGGTTCGAACTGTTTGAAGTTCTCGTCTCGTCTAGTTGCCTGTACTCGGTTTCAAATTTTCTTTTCTTCATATCCATCATCAAGCAAACTTGAATGCCAAAATCACATCCGCCACTGAATCAGGCTTCAGGTATTTCTTGCCATTGTTTATCACTTTCTCACCGCTGATCTTCAAAGTTCACGCCTGCTGTTTCTTGTCATTGTTGTTTCTTGTTGCATCTGTCAATCTTCATATCCACATCTTCATCGTTTCTGAGAAAGTTGGGTTTTCAACTAGTTTTCAAGTTTCAACTCTCAAAAATGAGTTAGGTTTCAATGAGATGAAGCTTTTTCCCCAAATGTCTACATGCTTTCCAACTCTTTTAATTTAATGTGATTTCAAATGCAACAACCATTTGTTTTCATTGAGTTAGGGTTCCTGGAAAAGCCCTGTTTTGGACTAGAACAGGGTATCAACATTTGTTTCTGGACATGGCAATAAACACTAATTTGTTGAATTCCCTTGTTTATCTCCAAAAGTGCATGGAGAAAAAGCCAAGCAACTCTGTGGAATTGTAGAAGAGAAGAGTACAGTAAGCCCACAGTGTGTAGATGGAAATGGTTGTTTTCTTTAAAGCTCTAACAGTAGATAAAGCGGAGGTCGAGCTTCATTTTGTTAACGTTGTTATTTTCGTTGTAATTTTAGTAGCTTTTATTATTCAATACTGTAATTAACCAATTAACCACTGCAACTTCAGAGAATTTGTAATACAAGTTGTTGATTGCTGTTTATTTACTATTGTTCTTGTTGCTTCCTTGAATTTTTAATCTGAATTGAAGGAGGGTGAGCTGGATCTGATGCTTAGTTTTAGATTTCTAATTAGTGTGAGGCTTATGTTTTAGCCATCATAGTTTGTTTTTAGGTTTTAAGATCATGGTGGAATCCTCATCTTTTTTTCCCTTTTGGTCATCCATTGTCCATTCTCCCATATAAACTTTCTTATCATAGGAAGTAGAAACATAGGATGCAAATGGATGGGATATTGGGAGTTAATCCAATTCAAATTTAAATCTGAGTTTATGTTAGATTCTGAGATCTGTTTTTGCAAATTATCTGCATTTTTTTCTACATGTTTTTGCAATTTTCTGTATTCTCAGGTATATGGGTTGATCTGACCCGTATCTTCCATGTGGAAATTATAAGAATAGGAAAAACGATATTCTCTTAAAATGGAGGTCTTTCAGGTATATAGGTTGGGCCGATCCATAAATACCATGTGGCAATCATAAGGACAACTTTCCCTTAAAACGCATTTTGGGTATATGGGCTGAACTGACCCGTATCTTCCACATGGCAGCCACAAGAATGCCAAGAACTCATTTTTCTCATTTAAAGTGAATTTCCAGTATACGGGTTGACCTGACCTGGTTGTGGCATTTGGCATAGGGGAAATTTAAAAAAAAACATTTAATTTAGGTGAGCAGGTCAATATGGGTCATGGGTGGGTGAGTTATGACCCACCAACAAGCAATGCATATGGATCATTAGTGGGTTAGTGGGTCATAATGGGTGGGTTGGTATTCAACCCACACCCAACCATTTTCCACCCCTACTTCCCAGCAATGCCTTGGTCATCAATCTCACCTTTCCATCACCCAGCCTCCCATTCTTCTTATCCCTACACACCCAATCCCATTAGACCAAATGAAACTTTCTTACTTCTGAATTAGAATTCCATAAGAACTCCTTTTGAATCCTTTCTATCTCATCCATCAATATAGCTGAAATTTTGAGAACGAATAGATAATAAACAGGCAGATTGGACAGCACACTCTTTATGAGAATTCTCTCTCAAGGATAAATACCTCCCCTTTCACCCTGCTAACTTCTGGTCTATTCTATTCAGCACTGGCTGCTAAGTTGAAAGAGTTGAAGCTTTTGCGCCAATGGAGATTCCCAAATAAGCAAATGGGAATTCCTCTACCAAACAACCCAATTCCTTTACACAAGCAAAGAATTAGGCATATTCCCTACCCCTATCATTAGCTTTTCTTCAAATTTATTTTCAGCCCAGCCATCATCTCAAAACTTTTTAGAATTGCTCTTAAGTTCAACAGCTGTTCCGCTGAGGCATCTACAAAGACTAAGGTCTCATCAGCATAATAAAGATGTATGACAACACCTCAACTACTAACAAAAATAACATCGGCAACAGAGGGTCACCTTGTCTTAATCCCCTGGAAGCTGTAATGGATTCCATAAAGACCCTGTTTACCAACACCAAAAATGAGAGTGGATATACAAATGCAAAAATCCAGCTCCTCCTCCACTTCTCCCCAAAACCCATCCTTGTAAGCATTTCCTCCATAAAACCCTGCTCTACATGATTGTATGCCTTCTCCATATCAAGTTTACACACCACTCCTTCCACCTTGCTTCTAATATTCTAGTGTCAACACATTCACTTGTAACCAACACCCCATTGAGGGCATTTTGCATTTTTTGTAGTGTTACATGGACTCCCCTATGTGGATGAAGTGATGTTTTGGATTCTGCCAAGCTATTCTTTAAGTGACTCTCCTACTTATATTTTTTCTGCCTGCTTATGTAACATAATATTAATAGTTAATATAACTATTGATTGTTCTACCAAAAAAAGAAATATAACTATTGAATGCTAGGTTTTTTTTTCTACAGAGTATTACTAAGTAATATACACAAAATTTTATACCTTTTTCTCTAGGTTTATGATGTTAATTCAAAATATATGGGATCAATTAAAAGTTTAAAATATATAGGTTATTTTAATAGTACCGAGTTTCTTTGAACATGTCACTGAGTTGAAGTTCTTTTGTCTTGCTGAGTCAAACTGCTGGATATGCATTGGATTCTGATTCCTGTGTCTGTTTCCATGCAACAATGGTTCTAAGAGAACTCAGAGAATGACAAAGAAAGGTTTAGTTTGCAGATCATAAATAGTTGGAATAAGTCTATTGAGTTGAGGGTTGTTTCCAATGCTACTTTTGAAGTTATTTTATGAAAGAAATAGGAAGAAGATTATTCATCAAAAAAATAGGAAGAAGATTTAAGAGAAATGTCAGAAAATCAAACGGAGTATGTAAGAGGAAGGCAGATTTTGATGGAGTACTTATCTATAGTCAGTGTACCTGTTTATGAATTAGAGGCAGAGAATTGGGAGTGGTGTGCAGAATTGCTATGATAAAGCTTATAACCATTTAAAGATGAGTTTTCTGGAGTATACACTAAAGAGAATGGGTTTTGGGTTAAGGTGAAGAGTATACAAGAGTTGTTTCATCAATTCTTCACTTTTCATAATGGTTGACTGGGTTCCTGCTTCCATTGAAGTTGCAGGGTTTCCAGTAGAGATATGTACTACTATCATTTCTATTTATTCTTAACATAAAGGCACTCCATGAGCTCACTTTATTGAGGAGTGCTTTGTCTGACTTGCTTTTGCATTTATTATTTTCCCCCTTGTTTTTGCATTTATAATGAAATTTTTATGGCATGGGAAAGTTTACTGTTCTAAAGAGATGTGCAAGTGTTTAAAAGATGATTTTCTTTGGTGTTGGAAAGCATATGGTTGATGGTGATGGCTGTTAAGATTGTCTGAAGGAAGGAGAATTGGTTAGTAATGCGGTTTTCTTATGGCTTTTTGGTTTTGTCTATTAAAAGGAACAGATTTATACAAAGGATTAGATATGAGATACGAAGATGAAGGATGAGATTTTGGAAGGTCATTTGGTTTGATGAGTTCTCTCTTAAGTGAGTTCCGTTTAAGTTCCGATGAGAAAGCATATGGATTTGGTTGTTTGGAAGTGAATGGGAGATGGAATCTGAGTTTTGGAGGAACCAAAATGATAGAGAAGTTGAAAGAATAGTGATGTTTGCTCATTTAGAAATTTAGATATTATTACATTTAGGCATTGATGATCGAAGTTTGGGGACATGGTTCATGGAATTAATTTATCATTGGAGTTTTCTTCTTATCTATGGGACCAAGATATGGACTGCTTTTGGATGGATACATTTGGAGAAGATTTATTTGTTGCAAAGTTTTCCTTGTTTAATCTGCTACGTTGGATAAGCTTTTTTTCTTGTTTGATATTTAGGTAGAACTGTAGAAGGAAGAGGATGTGGAATGTTTGGATAAAGTTTTGAATTTTTTCTTGATCTTAACTGGGTCATGGATAAAAGTATGATGGCATGATGTTGTGGGTAAGAAGAAATGCCTAGTCAATACACATACCATTATGCTAATGGTAAAATCTTGGGCTGACAAATGTGAGAATGCAACTCCAGATCTGAAAGCAGCTACTTTGTGAAAAAGATGCCAAAGGTTAGGTCTGTATCCATTCCACTCCTCTCAAGAGCCTTTGTTCAAGTTTATCTTTTGTTGGCCTTCTTCAGCATCCAAGAGATGCCAAGTTTATCTTTTGTAAGCTACTATTTAGTTATCCACTATTAACCTTGCTGTAGGAAATTATTATGCATGGATTCCAACCATGGTTTAAAATGTCCCCAAGTTTCCTAATATTTTCACAACAAATTTTCATTTCCATGGGTAGCGACACAAGATTTTACTGAAATAGACATATTCCCCAGTGAACACTACCACCACTATGTGGAGTACAAGAGGTAATTTCCAGGACATATTTCCATTTCCATGGGCAACGACACGAAATTTTATTGGAATTGAAATATTCCCCAGTCAACATTACGTGCACTATGTGGAGTACAAGAGGTTGTACTATAACAAAAGCTGGTGACAATATTGCAGATATGAAGAGTAAAAATGTTATTGCCTGCCTAACTTGATTACCGCTTTGAGCCAGTTTGATATTCATTTCAAACATGAAATTAAATATTAATTTTTGTTTATGTAATAGATTGTTTGGTTGATCCATTAGAACCATTTGCATTTTTTTATGGATTTAAATTTTGGTTTTAACTCATTCTATCATGTAGTTTTGGATCTTAAGGTTTACAAGACAACTTCACAACATATGCTTTTGTCTATAACCTTAGTTTCTTGGTTTTGTTTAATGATTTGTAACAAGATAATGTTTTAAAAGGCATGCTTATGCTTCTTTTATCATTTCACAAAATAGCATTCTATATTTTTGCATATTTGACAATGTTTCCACCATGTCTATAATTTTTACAATTTTTTCATACGATATTTCTGACATTTCCTGCATGTTTACTGTATTTGGATGATTGACATTTCCACCAACATCGACTTTTAAACCTTGATTCAAACCTTGTGAATTCGTCCCAAGAAGCATGGAAATCTAATATCCAGTAATGAAATTCACTCCATAGGTCTTTTAAGAGAATGAAATGTTAGACAAGAGTTGAGATATATAGAATTGCATTTTTGGTGTCAAATGCAAATTAAATTGCTAGTTGGTACCTAGTATAAGAGGAAAATTTGACACCTATTTACAATGTATCTCCCTCCCCTCTTCTCTGTTACTTTCCTAGGCACTTTCCCTCTTTTATCAGAGTTTTTAACTAAGGGTCTTTCTCTCATTCTCTCCTGTTTGAAAAATGCCTCTGTGCAAAACTAAAAACGCTAGGACTCTCTTCATTTCCCTGGCATTTATTATTTTGTTTTTCTTTCTCTTATGTGTCCTTGGTAAGTTCAGTACTTCAATCCATGAGCCTAATGGTAGTGCAACTCTTCCTCAGTATGCTTTGGTGTCACACACTCATCGCTCATAAACCCCACTTTGATTACCACCTTGTTCCTCTTCCTAACCATAGAAACTGCCTCATGCAATCGAAAAGATGATGACATGGTGATATGGGCTCGTATAGGCATCCTTAGAATCAACATGAGCCATGACATGATTTGATAATGGGTGGTCCACATGCCTACCAATAAGCTTTTGTAAGCTAGAGACTAGGTTCATTTGGATCATCAAATGGTTTGTAGTGCAGTTGCCTTGAGTGACTATGTTAAGCTTTATGAGCATAGCAATCACAGGCTTCAACACTTGTTCTCGTGCCATAGACATGATGATGCATGTACATGGCTTAGTGGGGTTCTCATCAACCACACGAGTTGCTTGGAGGGGCTTTGTGAGAGGAGATATTTTGTTCTTCAATCTCTACAAAATCTCTTTGTTTTACTTGGTAAAGGTTTGGCTTTGTATGGACAGCCATCCAACAAGGAGAATAGAAAACCATCAAGTTTGCAACTGGAAGTAAGTCAAGTGCTTCTAGTGTCATGGGATGCATCAACTTCAAGGATTGGGTTTGTAGTGTCGAAGGGTGGATCTAGTGGTTACAGAATCATCAATGCAACAATGATAAGCTTGCAAAAGGGGTAGTAATCAGGGAAAAAGAGTGGCTACCTATTTGAAAATTGGGATTTACAATGAGAACGTGGAAATAAATAGGAGTATGGAGAATATAATGTCCATTAAAGATAGAATCATCAAAATAGTTATCACTGTCAACCAGAATGTGCATGATGGTTTTTCTACAATTGGTTCTGCGAAATACGATGTAGTTGAGGTTGGTTTCATGTAAATTTATGACATTCGAGAACACAATAGGACCTGGAAAGCATGAAACAGTTGCAATGTGGGTTGGCGAGATCTCAACATCTTCTACAGATGTTTTAGAGATTATCAGGACAATATAATCTCTTGGTTGATTCTCAAAGATAGTTCTATCATTGTTTATAGAGCACAAGACTTCACTTTTGGCAATACTGATGTGGTGTTGAAGAATTGTGACATTTGTAGGAAAGTCTCTGGTGCAGTAAGCTAACATTACTTATTATCTAAGAAAGGGAAGACCAAAATGAGAACACTAGGATCTTAATTCATGGTTTGCGTGCAGTAGCTTCCCCAGATTTCCTTGCAGTAAAGGAAGTGCTATTTAGGGCGGTCATTGAAGAAATACTCTAGGATTGTGCTCCTGAAGTTAGACTTTATTGGACTAATTGATCCAAAGGGGTGGACTGAGTTCCCTTATTACTCTTTATTATGTATCTATATAGTACATAAATGAGAAAACTGGAGCTACTACAGGCAATTTGGTCAAGTGGCCTGAATTTCATGTGTTGAATAGTCTCTGTCGGGCAAGTCCTTTCACAGTTGGGAGTTTAATAAATGATAAATCATGGATACCAGTGGTTGGCGTCTCCTGAATCAATGACCCATGAGCTAGGAGGGCAAGATTGAATAGCATTAAGGGCAATAGCAATACTTGTCTCGTTAAAGGATAAGGAAACAATAGAGGATTATTCCAATCAAGCCATAGCCCGATTTAGGGTGTCTACTCTTCAGCTGTGAACTTAGAGTGGCTTAAGCAAGAGCTAAATGTGCAATCTATGTGGAAACTCCGCATTCATCTCTTTTATCTTATCTTCTCATTTGGAATCAGGTGGAACACATGGTGCAAATTAGATAGTTGATCCCTTCCCAAAATTTGAAATCGAATGCCATCATATCAAGAATCTAATCAGGCAAGAAAAACATGAGTACCACCCTTCAATTTGTTTTTGATACATCTCTTTGTCTTTAGAGTTCTTCCAATCAATGATTAGATAATCATCAAGTTCCTCCCAAAGCCCTTCAAGAGTAGCAAATCAAGTTGCAATTGACATATTTTCTTGATTCAAGGCTGCAATATTTTGTGTCAATTCATAGATCCTTGCATTGTCTTACGTTTGTCTATAAGATGATTTTTCCCAAATATTGTGAGCTCCAGGGCAGGGTTGGACTATTCTAGCAATCTGTTAGGTGTCATGGAACATAACATATTCCCTACACCAAGATTTATTTTTGTTCAGAGATCAAAACCGGCAACAAGATTGATGAAATCATTGAGGGGTACACCATTTGGTTTGAAAACAAATCAAAACCGGCAATAAGAATGATGAATTTTTAATTCCGTGACCCATAATGCATTTTTTTGTTGGAACCGGATTGGCTGGAGACAACATTTTATATAGGGGTGGCAATTTTTCAACCCAAGCATTAATTGGTGGATTGGGTTGTATCCATTTAGTCCCGGGTCTAGTGGGTTGGGCAACCCAACAAGGGAGATGCTCAATGGTTTGGGTGGGTTGGGTCATGGTTATTCAACGGATAATCCATTAGCCTCTTCATATTTACATGGGCATTCTCTATTGGTCTATCCTCATTCGTCTTTTCCAGTAGACGAATACCAACGTTTGAAGAAATGATCTGGAAATGGAACCGTTTTGGCCACCGGTTTTTGGGTCAACGGTCCAATCATCCGGTTCCCGATTTTTGGGTTGACAATCAGACTGTCCAGTTTGAATGGATGACCCATTCTGACAAACAAATTAAAAAAAAATAAAAATGAAAAAACGGTCAAAACTCGTTGAACAGGTTGACAGGTTAACGGTTCGGTTGCAAGTCCATGGGTTGTTGACTTTTTTAACGGTTTTTGGCCAAAAACCTGGTTTGGGGTAAAACAGAACCACTTGCCTGGACAGTTCTCGATAGGGGTGATCATGGGCCAGGCTGTGCTGGGCCCGGGCCAGGCTTTGCACTTATGCTAAGAGTTATAGCTTAGGCCTGGGCCTGGCTCGGCCCGTGGTTCTGGGCCTGAAACATAAGCCCTACCCCATGTTTATACGGGCCAGGGCCAGGCCAGGCCTGATTCTGGGCCAACGTCACTCATATATAAAACATTATATATCTATAACATTTTATATTAAATGACATAACATGCATATAAACTTATTTTATACATTATATAATATAAAATATTACATATAATATAAATTATACATGTCATGTTATAATATTTATATATAAAATATGTAATATAATGTAAAATATGTATATATATGTATACATTATACACAAAATGTGTAAGTTTAAATAAATGCAGGTTGGGCCCAGCCCTAAAATTTGCGGGTCTGATGTGGGCTCAGGCCTAAACACAAAACTTAGGTCCAAGCTCAGAATTTTTGGGCTGGGCTGAAATGATCACCCCTATTCCCGGGTTGAACGATCTGACCGTCTAGGTCAACGGTGGTTTGAAAACCTTGGGAGAAAAGAAATCATCAATGTTTTCGAATCGTGGTTGACTCGGATGGTTGAACCATTCGGCCTGGGAACTGTCTAGGCAAGTGGTTCCATTTTACCCCAAACATGGTTTTTGGCCAATAACCATTGAAAAAGTCAATAACCTGTTGACCCAGGCGGTTGAACTATTGACTTGTTCAATGATTTTTGACTATTTTTTATTTTTAATTATTTTTTTATTTTTTTAATTTGTTTGTCAAAACAAGCCGTCCATTCAAATTGGACGGTCGGATAGTTGACCCAGAAACCAGTGGCCAGAATGTTCCGTTTCTCGGTCGTTTTTTAAAATGTTGTTTTCTCCTATAATTTGTAATTGTAAATGGTGAAATCGATTAAGGAAACAATATTAATGGCTCTCTCGAAGCAACAACAAAGCCCTATTTTTTTTCTGATCCATCTGTTTCATCATGCACTTCTTAGTAGATGCTCAACAAACTGAAAAAATTAGAGGGCACGGAGATGAACTCAAGGGTTTGGGCTGGGTGCTGTAATTGTTTGCATTGGAAATGATGAGGTACATGACCTCCCACTCCAACGTCATTGCCAATTGCGATGAAATACTCAATGTGAGCCCCTTCACCTATATAATCATGTTTTTGTTTTTTGTGTGGTTTTTTATTATTTTTCTGTAATTTTTGTTATATTATTTTATAATTTTTTTATTTTTGTGTAATTTTTACTTTCTTTTTTTATAGTTTCTAATAGTTTTCTATAGTTTCTGTGTTGTAATTTTCATAGTAATACTGTTTTTTCACATGTATAGAAAGGACAATGAAAGTTGCATTTTTTTGTTTTTTCAACTTTCTATGTAAATTCTATTAATTTTATGCATTTTTGTGTTTTTGTTTAATTTCTATTATTTTTGTGTAATTTTCATTATTTTATCCAAATGGGTTGGGTTGGGTTCAGGTGGGTTTGGGTTGAACCCAATCCATTTAATTCTATCTATATGGGGTCATTAATGGATTGGCGGGTTAGATGGGTTGGGTTGAAATTCAACCCAAACCGAACACGAGTGAACATGTCAGAATTCTGTACAGGCCCCATGTGTACAGAACATGTGTGTTCATTCGTGATTGGTTCCTAGCCTAGTGTGCAAGAATTTTGTGGTGTTCATAAAAAACCGAAATCAAACAAAAAAAATGTAGTTAATTGAACTGATTGACTCGCTTTCGATTCAGTAAAAAACCGAAGGACCAGTTCGGTTTCCGATTAACCTAGAAAAAAACAATAGTTACCTATATGTTATATATAAATATACATTCATTATATATATAAATATATGCATATATTATATTTATAATTATATATTTATAATATAAAATATATAATGTATTTATTTATAATATATATTATAAATATAAAAAACTAAAAAATTGAAGAACCAAAACCGAGCAATTGGTTAGCCAGTGGTATCGGTTCGGTTTTGATTCAGAGTAATGCAAAAACCTGTAGGACAGGTTTGGTTTTAAAAATTGCCCATGGTTGGATTAATCAAACTATGAGCACCTCTAGTTTTAAGCAAGGTTTAAAATTTCGTAATGTATCGAGTCGTATCAATCAATACGTACCATTTCAATAAGAACCCGATACACAGAACACATATAAATCATCTATTTCATTTCTTTTCATATGTATCGGCCAATATAGGCTCGTATCGGGCTATTTTGGACATCTATCGGTTGATATGAGCTCAAAACAGGTCGATACAAACCGAACATTTCGATTCCCCTTCTTCCGTTAATTTGGTTAATTTATATTTAATACCGAATATCTCTCATTAATGTTGCTTGTTAGTCCTATATTTATGTCTAACATCTCCTTCATTAATTAGTTAATTAGTCCTATATTTAAGACAAATTCAATTTGAACTTTAGAACCTACCAATTCTCTCATTAATTCGATTAATTAATGTTTCTCTCTCTCATTAATTTAGTTTTGTTAGTACAGGAACTACAAATGTTAACAAATTGATCCTTGGTCATTAGATTTTAACGCCCATTACTTCGTCACTTAGCCACTCTAATTTGTTTGTTATAATTATATAAATTTTTAGTTTTAAGTAAATTTTATCTTTTCTTAGTGGTGCTTATTAATAAATTCTGAAATTAATTATTAAAATTTACATACTAATAAATATTAAGATAAATTATATTGGTTATTTGAAAATTGATGTATATACATTCACATTTTAGTTTTTTTTTTTTTTTTGCTTTTTAAAATTTTAGTTATTCCATTATTTTTCAATGGTTACTAACTATATCTTGATATGTCACATTTTATATAAACATTAAATTATGGTCTTTTTACATTTAAACGAATTGTTTATAATCATATAAAACTTGTAAGTATTGTTATTAATATATTTTTTATGGTTTATTTGAATTTTCTATCATATTTTATGCGTATCGTGATTTTTCGTCCGTATTCATGTGTATTTAAAATGTATCTTGATACGTTTCTTAAAATTGTCTTTCCGATACATCTTGCGTTTCCGATACTTTGAACCTTGGTTTTGAAAATAGAAAAAGAGATTTAAAATGTATTCTGGTACGTTTCTTAAAATTGTCTTTCCGATACTTTGAACCTTGGTTTTGAGAACAGGAAAAGAGATGGCCAAAGGAAGAGACGAATCAAAGTGAAGAGCATTGAACACAGAAAGTGAGTCCATGCAATGTCCCAGGTAGACGGCCATAATTTCTGCCTCTTCTGATAGACCATTGCTTGAAAAATGGCAACCAAATACACGTGAACACACCAAAGCATTGGATAAACAGAAGACACCAAAAGAAATATTGTCTGGAATCACACCTCCATTTGTAAAAGGAATTAGATTAATTAATGTCTATAGGAATTGAAAGTGTAACTTTTACATTAGATGCACTATGGAGAACATTATTAGGGAATATTGTAATCAACAATGATTGGAATGACGAATTAATTCAACTTAAAGTCCCATGCACTAAAATAATTTTGTTATTTATAGTATTTTGCATTACAAGCCAACCAAATATAATAAATAGTTAAGGCGATCTAAAATAGTATACAATTTAACCAAGAGACCTGAAATAAATTATTAAGGCTGCATTTGAAAACGATGCAAATAAGTGTGAATGTAAATATGTAGAGTGTAAAACGGTTCATATAAATTGTAAAGTTGGGTTGGTTTTGCATTGACAAATTTATCTTCTTACCGAAAGACATTTAGCTGTAATGGATGCAAACACAAATTCCAATAAAACATATGCCTTTTTTTTATCAAAATCTCACTTGAATGTAAATTTACTTCTTTTTTATTGATGTACTTTTACATCTTATTATCAATGTAAATATGCATTGAAAATGTGTTTCCTGTCATTTGTCAATGCATAAATGTAATGTTGCTAAATACAGGCAAAAGTGAATTAGAGTGCAAATTTACCCTGAACTGGGATTTACACTCTATTTGCATCGTTTCCAAATACAGCCTAAAGTTAATCTATTGTTATTTTATTAGAAATGAGACTATTAATTTAGTTGAAAGTATGAGTGTTCATGAGTTGGTTTGGTTCGGTTGTAGGCTATTTGGCCAACCAAATTGACCTAATCAGGTTGGGAGTTGGTCAACTGACCTTTTGTGAAAACCAACCCACTCAAGTTGTATCGGTTTGGGTCGATTTTTTAGTTTGGTCAATTGGTTCAAAGGATATAAACTTAAAAATTTAATTTAATTTTAAAAATTACAATGCAATTATTAAAAAATAAATTTAAAAATTAGATTTATGATATAAAACATTTTATACTAAGAAATATGAGAAATTTTCCACTTTTCTATATTAAAAATTATATTTAAAAAATAGCATATTAATATATATCCATGGTTAGGTCATTCGATTTTGGTCAGTTTACAAATGGTCAAAGTGAAACTAATCCAACTTGGTCGAATTGAGAAATTTTTTAATCAAAGCCAACCTAAAATACTAGAAAACCAACCAACTTAGGTTGAGCTGATCTGGTTGATCAATTTCATCACTTTGATGAATAAACCTAACTAAAATTAATTATTGTTATTTTTGTATTATGAAAAATTTATTAAAAGTAGTATAAAAATATGAATAATTATTAATTATTTAAAATATTGAAAATATAAAACAATTGTATGCTCTTATGTGTATCTATTAGGGCCATTTATGAGAACACACCTTATACTTTTACATATTTACTTAAATCTACCTTATGGTTTTCGTTTTACTAAAACATCCCATGTATTTTACAACTTAGGCTGCGTCCGGAAACGATGCAAATAAGAGGATGTTTGGAACCGTGTCCGTTTTTCAAAAAAATGATGCCACGTTGGATCCACATAGGCATTTCAACAAACGCCCACATAGGCATTTCTTGCATCAGTGAACCATTTCCCACAACGGTTGACTGATGTGTATCCTATGTGCTGCTTACCTATCAGCACATACATGAAAAACGGTGATGAAAATCACCTTGCCAAACAATATAGTATTGCTCACTACCTATATGGTAGAAGCATTTTTTTTGTGTGAAAAACAGGTATTGGAAGCATGGGCGTCTTTTCTTGAAAATCGGTCCCAATAAGCGCCCACGCTTCCAAACACCATGTAAGTGTGAATGCAAATATGTAGAGTGTAAAACGGTTCATATAAATTGGAAAATTGGGTTAGTTTTGAAATGATAAATTTACCTTCTTACCAGATGAATTTTAGCTGTAATGGATGGAAACATGAATTCCAATAAAGCATATTTTTTTTTATCAAAAGTTCACTTAAATGCAAATTTACTTCTTTTTTATTAATGTACTTTTACATCTTATTATCAATATAAATATGCATCGATCTGTCATTTGTCAATGCATAACTATAATGTTTTCAAACACAAGCAAAAATGAACTAGGGTGCAAATTTACCTTGAACAGGGATTTATGCTCCATTTGCATCGTTTCCAAATGCAGCATTATTTACTTAATCAACCTTTCATTAAGGAGTGTTTGTTTTGCCATTAGGCCCATGATTTTTTATTCCAAAAATACCCTTAACACTTTTTTGTATAGAAAACAAAATTGACCAAATATAGCCAATAGAGTGGTTGTCCGTATCTTATTTAGGGCAAAAATGGTATTTTTATTTTTATTTTCTTTTGATTAAATATATTTAAATGAACATTAGGGTCAACACTATCGTTTTCCAATGTCATCTAATAGAAGATTGATTAAATCCATTGCAAATTATAAGTGGTGTTTAGTAAAATGCTAACTATAGGGTAGATTTTAGTAAACCCATGAAACTATAAGGCATATTTTAGTAAATGACATTTTCTATTATTTAGTTTTCACTTAATAAATCCCGTGCATCACACGGACCCCACTAGTACAATATTATGTCAATACACAATATAAAATATTATATATATTATGTACTATAGGTGTTGTAATATATCGTTTATATATTAAATATAAAACATTATATAAAATAATGTATCATACACATCATCTATTGGGGTGTTTAGTAGGGTTGGACTCGGGTTGAGTTGGACAAAGAGCACCCCACCTTGTTCCTAGTCACCATAGTTTGGGTTTTCCTGAAACCTGCCTGCTTGAACCCAATAAACAACTAATTAAATTAACCCAATCAAACTGGGTGAGTTAGATAGCCATATTTACTCGGGTATTCAAACAGATTATAGAAAAATACAATTGAAAAAATGAAAGTCTGGTTGGTATCAGATTGAACCGCTATAGGGTTGGGTTCGGGTGCAGGAAAATCGTTACCGAGCCCAGTTTGTTGTATTTATTTTCATTATTTTAAAATTGATTTTAAATTATTAGTTTTTAATTTAAATTTAAATTTATTTAGTAATGTGTTGTTGATGTGCAATTTAAGTTATGATATAATGCTATGTTTTTTATTGTTTAAAATTTTTAATAATGTTAGAATAATTGTTATTATAATTTAAATATAATATTATTGTAATAAAAAACAATAATTTATTTTGAATTTTCTATTATGTTAATCATTTTTAAATGAAAATAAAATGAATGATTTTATTAAATACAAATATTAGTTAATTAACTAATTAATTTTGCAAACTTTTATTACTAATTGAATTTTAAATGAATAGAAAATAATTAAGAGAGTATTTTAGGAGAAAATGTGAATCAATCGGAGACAAACAAATTTCAGAGATATTTAGAAGAGGTTTTTAGGGAGAGAGAGATAGAGAGAAATTTTTAGGTAATTGGGAACTGGGAACTAATAAGAACAATCGGAGCCTTGCTAATGCACCTTAACGAGACGGCTACGAAGGGATATTGGAGAAAGGTGAGATACCTATTGGGGATTCATGCAAAGTGGCCATCTAATTCAAAGGTGAGACCATCTAATTCCTTTCACTCATGGAATATAATATCACGGTCATATATATATATATATATATATATATATATATATATATATTTCATTCATTTCATTAATAATATACGATATTTTTATCATTTTAGAGTCCATTTGGTTTACAAGAATAGGGGTCTGGAATCCGAATCGGAATGGTTCTTTCTGATCCAACTGTTTGGCTAGGTGGAATTCGAATACCATTTCCATTCCTGGTGGAAAGGCATTCCCCCATATGAGGGAATGGCCATTCCCTCCCCCTTTCCTAGGAATGAGAACCCACTCCAGCCAATTCTGATTCCATACTAAACCAAACAGGTGAAGGTAATAGACCATTCCCATTCAGAATGATTTTAATTTTGATTGTAAATCAAATGGACCCTTAATTTAATTTATTAAGGACCCATTTAGCTTGTGGGAATAGGGGTCTGGAATAGGAATTGGAATATTTCAATTCCAAGTATTTGGTTGGGCAGAATTGGAATCCCATTCCCATTCCTGCTAGAATGGCATTTCCCCCTTTGGGGAATAGCCATTCTCTGCCACTCCCTTGGGAATGGAATCTCAATCCTACTAATTCCAATTCCCATTCTCATTCATGTCTAAACCAAACAGAATATGAGAAAATACCATTTGGATTCTGATTCGGATTCTGATTTCGATTAATGGGAATAGACCATCTAATTCCAAATCCGATCTGATAATATAAATCTGAGATCTGATCCAATATGAAGATCCAATCGGATCTCCCAATCAGTGATTCGAATCCAAATCCATTAAGGATGTTGGTTACCTAAATATGATTTGATCCCATTTCATTTTTGAAAAATATATTCATAAATTATTAAAAGAAAAAATAATAATTTGTATAAAAAAATAAAAATACAAGTATTTTTCAACTATATCATATATATACATGTTTTTTATAAAAAAATAAAAATACAATATAAACATAAATATATATTACAATAATACAATATAATATATGTAGGTTAAATCAAATCGGATTCTTTCATATTAGACAAGGGGATGATACAAATTCGATCCGATCTAAAAATCTGACATGGGGTTATACAAATATGACAAAAATAGGATCAGATTCAGATCGGATCATGATCCAATCCATTTGCATCCCAACTCCCCCATTTCGGATCAAAGGGCCTCTTACATTTTTTTGCAGTTTTATTGTTAACTCTCGTCAAATGTCAATATTTTTAATGGTAAAAGACTTAAATATACCTTGATTTTTGAGTAATTAACTTAAAGATACCTTGACCCTTCAAAAGGGACTTGAATATACCCAAGGTTTGAAAACCGAACTGGACAACAGACTGGTTAGGGGTTTGGTTTCCGGGTCAAATGGTCAAACCGTTCAAATTGAATGGACGGATCATTGTGACAAAAAAAATAAAAAATTTTAAAATTTTAAAAATAAAAAACCACCAAACCATTGGACGGTTCGAACGATTCGACTGCGGTCAATGGTTTGCTGACCAAATCAACGATTTTTGGGAAAATAACAGTTCTAAGTTAAAATGGACCCGGTTTTTCTAGTCTGATTGTCCGGTCAGGTCCAGTTTTGAAAACCATGAATATACCTTGTGGGCTGACCCACTAGACTTAAGCATATCCTTCATCCAGTTTTAACTCATATAAAATTTGCAAAATCCTATTTTTCCCTCCAATATACTTAATAGACGATATTTTGTTTTTTAAAATCTGAAACTTTTTTTTGTCAATTTACATTATATGTATGTAGGTGACCAATATTGTGGCACGATCAAGACAAATAAATACTTGTACAGATTTAAAGAATGGTATATACGATTTGCTCAGGTAGGTGGGAAGTGTCCAAACTTCAAACTACAAAAAATCTAAACATAGATGAACATTCAAGAATCATGCAAAGCGGGTTCACCACAGAATGTGTGTGACTCAAATGATCTACCTGCCCCCGGCTTCCTCTGATGGTTTGCAAGAATTCCTGTGGCTGCTCTCTATATATTAAACACCAGAAGACATAGCGCTAAGGATGCCACCAGCCCTATCAGTGTGAATACCCCACAAGTCATCCCTCTCGACTTTTTGGGTGTACTTTTCTGCTTTGAAGGTGCAGATAAATTCTGATCCTTATGTTTTGGTGTATTTTTTCTACTTTGCTCTTTCATTGATGAATTAGTGTGATATCTTGGAAAACACTGTCGACTAATTTTACCTGTTCCAACTGAATCTGTTTTTTATTTATATTAACCGAATTATATATACACATAATATATATATATAAACAACTCCCACCCTTCAGATATGTGGTGATGTAGCGCAATTCGGTTACTCCTAGCTGGCGCTTGCGTGACTCCTGAGAGATACCGGAGACGGGAGAAAAGAGGAAGAACTCCCTGGGGGTTTCCCGATAGGAACACTCCGATGCTTAAGTTAGTATTGTGAGCAAAAAGCAAAAGGAGAACGAAGGCTAAGAGTAAAATGTTATGCAGGTCATTCGAAGATACCTTGTTCCTTGAGAATAAGTCCCTTATAACTAAATTTCGTTGCTTCAGGCCCTCTGACTTCTGATAGGGCAGGTATAACCGCCACTATCAGTCTACTACAGCCGTTACAGGCAAGGCTGAGGTGGCACGCGTGGGGCCGTCATTGCAAGGTACGTGCCTGTCAGGTGCGGGACACCTTTCTAAAGGTGGCAGACGTGGCGCTATCTGACGAGGGACATGTCTGCTGTCCACAGATTTGTCGGGTACAGCAGTCGAGTAGGAAGCCCTCCTGTGGTATACCGAACTACCCTCCTGCGAATTACCCTGAGCTGGGCTGTCCTTTGAGCGACGGGCTGCCTGTAGCCAGTTATGCCGAGCTAGCTGACCCGAGGTGTCTATGCCTCGGGGTGTCCAGAGAATGATCGGTGCGTTCTTGCCTGGGAATGGCCCGAGGTCCATTGGGAGGAGCTCGGATCTTAAGAGAGGTCAGGGTGCCCTGAACTCGGGACGCTCTGAAGTGCCTTAACCCCGAGGAGGAGGTGCAGGTAAGGCGGCTTCTGGCGAGTAGTTTACCTGCCGAGACGAACTCGGTGGGACTTTCCCTCCGAGTTGTGCTCACGCTCATTGCGCTGTCATGCTGAGTCAGTGTTTGAGAAAGGTCACGCCCACATGTACCCGTGCTACGAGGTCGGGCCAAATCACCCTCCATCAATTGCCCCCCACTCCCTGCGCTGGCGGCGATGACCCAGCGCAGGGAAGTCATGACGCGCCGAGTGGATTTGGCGTTGGTATTCATGCCGCTTTGTCGCGTGCTCCATCCAGCTGGACCGGTCTAGCGCCTGGTTTAACCAAAAAGACTCAAGCCGCGTCTGGATTACACGTGGATCTCACGCGATTTGGACTTCACGGACGTCAAAAACACGCTCAAACATTTTCGCCTCGAGGAACCCGTAGCTTTGGCTATAAATAGGGGGACCCATGGCCATTTTCTTTGCCACAAAGCTCTTGTCATTATCGTTTGAGCTCGTGTTGGAGGTCTCTTAGCTCTAGTCTTCTGATTCGTCCTGTTCTCCTAGTCTGGCCGCGTTTCTTTTGGTGAGTCTCCCTGAACTTCCTTCCCCTTTTCAATTTGTTTCTTCCTTTTAGTTCGCTATGTCGTCTAGTGTAGACAGCCTTATCGACAAGCCCGAGGTCGGGAACCAGATTAGTTCGGGCCCTCTACTGTCCAACCATCAGAAGAACGAGTGGCTTCAGGTCATCTGGCATCCACCTCCCACCGAGGTCGGGAACCAGATCAGTTCGGGCCCTCCATAATAACTTCGGAAAGGCTTCAAGACCTCATACAGAGGTTTCCCCTCCCTAAGGAATACTCGTATAGCCTTCCCACCAGCAACCTCCCATGGGAGCACGGTCCTGATGAGATCGTGATTTTCAGGGAGCAACTGATAGCCGGGCTCCGACTTCCTCTTCACCCTCTAATTGTTGAGGTGTTGGTGCACTTTAACATCACCCTGGACCAACTCCACCCAAACTCCATACGGAATGTGGTGGGGTCTATCTCTCTTTGCTTTGATCGTTCCCTCTCCATAGATTTAGATGTTCTTAGTAAAATCTTGGCTATAAAGAAGAGCGCTTCGGGCGCTCTACCTGGGCACAGGCGATCCTACTACCTGTCCCCCTGCCCGGGTTTCAAACTCATGCACAAGCTCCCAAGCAAAGTCCCAGCTTGGAAGCAGGACTACTTCATAGTCTGGACCAGTACGGGGTGGCCCTTCCACACCGATTGGTGGATAGCCATTCAAGACCCTAGTGTCATCCTTGATGGGAAGACCAAGAAGGCGCTCCAGTCACTGGCTCAGCTTGGGTTGAATTATAAAGATTTCACTTCTGAGGAGAAGCTCGTCCAGGCGAGTTTGAGCCCAGGTAGGTTTTCCTTCACTTCAGCTTTTCGTTCATATGTTTACTTCGGGTTGCTGACGTCGTGTTTTGTTGCAGGTCCCATGGAGGCGGAGAAAATAGACAACCAGAAGCTTTTCTGCCAAATGAAGATGAAGAAACGCGTAGCCAAGAAGGCATGCGTTGAGTGCCCGCGAGCTTCAGTTGAGCCCCAACCGCCGCACACTTCAGCCTCGGGGCCCGAGGTGGTAGTCATGCCCATTGTTAACTTGGAAGAAGGGGCCGTGTCTAAGGGGCCCGAGGTGTCAACGGGACCTGTCGTTAGGCCCGCCGAGCCTGTTGTCAAGACCGCCAGACTTACTGGTGAAAGCGTTGCTGAGGCCAACGGTGCTGCTGCCAGGGCTCATCCTGCCAAGGCTTCCAGCTCGGAAGGTCAAGGGAGCCAAACCGTCCTGAACCCCAAGTGTAGCCTGAAGAAGAGTATGCTGGCCACATGCCCGGGGGAGGTCAGCGAGTGGGCCGAACTCACTCTTGCCCAGCTCAGCGCCCGAGCTGCCACTCATACCATGGTGGTTAGTCTTTCCTCTTCTTTCTCTCTCTCCCCCCCCCCCCTTTTTTTTTGACCGGTTTCCCTTTTGTAGGTGAACACCGCCATTCGCGCCTTGACCCTCCAATCAGATTGGCACCTGAGGCAGGCTCTGGAGGTTGAGAAGTCATCTCGCGCAGCCCATATTGAGTTGAGGGCAGCTCGTTGTCAAGTTCACCGCCTGGAGAGTGATGCCTCGGCTCAAAAGAGCTTCATCGAGGTGTTAATGGCAGAGAAGGGGGAGCTGGCCCAAGACGAAGACAAATTGAGGGCCGAGGTGAATGGCCTCAAGGTTGGCCAGGAGGCCTTAGGGCTCGAGGTGAGTAGCTTGTGATGCCTTGAAGCTCGAGGTGCAAGGCCTCAAGGAGGCAAAGGGGAAGCTGGAGCATGAATTGGGGTACCTCTAGGAGGACATAAGGGAGAAGACTGCAATCTTCAAGGGTGCTCTGGAGGAGGTCCCCGATTTCAAAGATGACGACGCCAAAGATGAAGCAGAGGATGCTGGTCCAGATACTGTCCCCGAGGGGGTCCCTGATAGAGGCGACGAGCTCCCGAAGTAGTTTGCTCTTTATACTTGTAACTTAATATTTTCCCTTTTTCTTTCTTGTAATCAAGGCATCCTTAATGAAATTTATGTAACGAATTTTCTGAAATGAAGAAATTTCTTCCTTTTGTCAAAAGTTTGCACAATTCATTTTTGTCGAAACGGTTATCTCACCCCAAGTTGTCAACCTGTCGAGTTGGACTTCTGAAGTGGGTGTTCCCTAACGGCCATCATGGCCCCGAAATATTTAGTAGGAGTAGCCTCGTGTACGTGAGGGTGAGGGACATAGTAGGGTGCATGCCCGACCTATCTGTACCTGAGGTAGGTTGTTGTCAGTTGTCCTTACAGGTTTAACTCTTCGCATGCCAGGGCAGGCTATTTGTCGTAAGGTTCATGCCCGAGCCGCCTGCACCTCAGGCGCTGCAAGTACTTAATTCATGCTGATGGGGCAACTTAGCTTTGTATGCTACCGAGGTTTCTTCATTAGCTCGACATTTCAGCCCTTAAGCTGGAGGAGTGGCTCGTGGCTCACTCTCAGAGTTTGCCCATGCCATAGAGGCGACTGGGTCCTGTTGTGCCGAGGTCATATTAGCTCGGTATTCTGGTCCTTAGGCTTTGGGAGTGGCTTGTGACCTACTCAATTCTTACAGATAGTATTGTCTTAAGTTGACAATATTCCATGCCCGAGGTACTTGTTTCCTTTCGAGGGTCTCAAGCTCGTATGTTCCTTCCCGATCACTTGTTTCACTCAGTTGGACCCGAGTTTGCCAGCGCCGGGCTCAGGCACCATAACTTTACGAAGGACCATGCCAACGCGGAGATTCCGCTTCTTGACCCTGGTGTTATAGTACTGAGCTACTCTCTACTGGTAGGCTGCTGCACTGATGTACGCGAGGTCCCTTACTTCGTCGAGTAGATCGAGGTTGGTACGTAGCTCATCTTCGTTTGTCTGGTCGCTGTATGCCTCTAATCGTAGCGTAGGCACTTCGATCTCTGCCAGAATCACTACTTCGGTGCCGTAGATGAGATTGAAAGGTGCTTCTCTCGTGGCAGTCTTCTCCATGGTCCGGTATGCCCATAGAACACTGGGTAGTTCATTTGCCCACAATCCTTTAGCCCGGTCCAACCGTGCCTTTAATCCACGGAGGATGGCTCTGTTTGTGACTTCTGCCTGACCGTTTGTTTGAGGGTGTAAGACTGAAATAAAGTTCTGTCGGATTCCCATATCTTGGCACCAGTCTTGGAATTTGATGTCTTCGAACTGTTTGCCGTTGTCGGAAATCAACACCCAAGGTAATCCGAAGCGGCATACGATGTTTTTCCAAAAGAAATTTTGGACATTTCGGGCTGTTATCGTTACGAGGGGTTTGGCTTCTACCCAATTGGTAAAATAGTCCACTGCTACCACCAAGAACTTCCTTCCACCCGTTACTGGCGGGAATGGCCCGAGTAGATCGATGTCCCATTGTGCAAAGGGCCACGGATTGGTGAGATACTTCAGGTCGGCAGTGGGTTGGTGGTGAATATTGGCATGTCTCTGACATTTGTCACATTTTCTAACGAGTTCAATGGCATTTGCCTTCATTGTTGGCCAATAATACCCTTGTCGAAGAGCTTTCTAAGAAAGGGCCCTGCCCCCCAAGTGCCCGCCGCACAATCCCTCGTGAGTTTCGCGGAGTACGAGTTTGGCTTCGGTAGGCCGCAAGCAACACAAATAGGGGAGCGTGTAGGATCTTCTATACAGCTGCTCATCAATCATGACGTATTTGGCTACCTGGTGCTGCACCCTTCTGGCCGCATTGCGATCTACAGGGAGGGTCCCATGTAGCAAGAAGCTCGTGAGCGGGTCCATCCAGCTCGGCTCTGCTTGAACGACAGGAGCGACCTACTCTGCCCCCTGAGAATGCTAGGCCAAGACAGGTCCTCTATGTACACGGTTCTCATGGTGATGTCGCTAGTGCTGGCTAACTTGGACAGGGCATCAGCCTCAGTGTTCTCCGACCTAGGGATCTGTCTGATGAAGTGTGACTGGAAGTCGAGCAGGGCCTCTCTAACCTTGGTCAAGTAGGCAATCATGATTGGCTCGCGAGCTTCATACTCGCCGGTGACCTGGTTAACCACGAGCTGGGAGTCGCTGCAGATAACAATGTGCTCTTCTTTTACTTATCTGGCTAGGGCTAGTCCAGCTATCAACGCCTTGTACTCTGCTTCATTGTTAGATGTCGCGAACTCGAAGCGTAGCGCATATTCCAGTATCATGCCGCTTGGGCCGTGTAGAACTATTCCGGCTCCGCTGCCCTGTTGGTTCGAGGAGCCATCTACGTGAAGGATCCAGGGCTCCTCATCCCAGCTCGCGGTTGGCTGAGCTAGGAGAGATGCCACACTGGCTGCTACTTCACGGGGTTCAGACTCGACTGGCCTGGGAGCTTCGGGCTCATCCGAGCTGGGAGCCTCGTGCTCAACCGGCCTGGGGACTTCGGAGTTGAATGTACATTCGGCTATGAAATCTGCTAAGGCTTGGGCCTTATTGGTAGTTCGTGGCTTGTACTGGAGATCGTACTTGCTGAGCTCAACGGCCCACTTCGTCAACCGACCAGATACCCCAGGCTTAAGCAATACTTGCCTCAGAGGTTTGTCGGTGAGGACGATAACAGCATGAACTTGGAAGTATGGGCAGAGCTTCCGAGCTATGATTATCAATGCGTATGCTAGCTTCTCCATCTTCGGGTATCTCATTTCTGCTCCCTACAATATTTTACTAATGTAATAGATGGGTCGTTGGACCCGATTTACTTCCTTTATTAGTACCGAACTGACCACTTCGTCGCTCGCTGAGAGGTACAGTTCTAAAACATCGCCCTCATCGGGCCGGGTTAAGGTCGGCACACTAGTGAGGTATCTCTTGAGCTCGTCAAACGCAAGCTGACAGTCTTGGGTCCATTTGAACCCTTTGATCTTAATTTCCTTAAAGAACGGTAGACAGTGGTCTGCCGATTTAGACATGAAGCGGCTCAGGGCGGCTATGCGGCCATTCAACCTCTGAACCTCCTTCAACTTTCGGGGTGGTCTCATATCTAAAATGGCCTTAATTTTATCCAGGTTGGTTTCGATGTCGTGCCGGTTAACAATGTATCATAGGAACTTGCCCGAGGTCACACCGAACATACACTTGTTTGGGTTTAGTTTCATGTTAAACTTATGCAGAATTTCAAAAACAAAATGCAGAATTTCTGCCAATTAATGGCGCAAACAACTTATTTACAAGCCTTTGAAAGGTTGCCCCTGCATTTTTCAACCCGAAGGGAATAACCTTGTAGCAGTATAGGCCAAATTCCATGATGAAGGCAATCTTTTCTTCATCTGTCGGGTCCATCTTGATTTGGTTATAGCCCGAATAGGCATCTAAGAAACTCAGCAACTCGTGCCTTGAGGTCGCGTCCACCAATTGGTCAATTATGGGGAGTGGGAAGCAGTCTTTTGGGCAAGCCCGATTCAGGTCGGTGTAGTTGACGCACATGCGCCACTTGCCGTTGGCTTTCTTTACTAGGACGGGGTTGGCTACCCAGCTCGGGTAGTGGACTTCTCTTATGAAGTCAGTTGCGAGGAGCTTTTCGACCTCCTCGTCGATCGCTTTCCACTGCTCCAGGTCTAGGTTGCGTTTCTTCTATCTAACGGGCCTAACTATAGGATCAGTATTCAACTTGTGAGTTATGAGTTCGGGGTCTATGCCGGGCATCTCTATCGCGGACCATGCAAAAATATCTAAATTTTGAAGTAAGAAACTTACTAGTTCAGATCGTAGAGGTTCTTGGACGGAAGTGCTGATCTGAAGCGTCCGAGCTGGGTCTGCTACTAAGGTCGGAACCACAACTATTTCTTCTGTGGGTGCGGCTCGTTCTTCGCCTTGCTCCATAGGTCGCTCCAGCTCGAGGTCATCGGCTACCTTGGTTTTTCCCTTTAGGGCGGCGACGTAGCACTTATAGGATTCGAGCTGGTTGCCCCGCGCTACCCCCACACCAAAGTCTGTTGGAAACTTCATGGCCAAATGGTAAGTGGAGGCCACCGCTCGTAGGACATGGGTGATCGGTCGACCTAGTATGGCATTGTAGGGGGAGGGGGTCATGACCACCAGGAAGTCGTGCTTGAATCTGACCACACAAGGCCACGTGCCGACCTCCACAGGTATTGTTATTTTCCCAAGGGGTCGGACTTCTTCCCTGCTGAAGCCTACTAGAGGAGTGTCTGCGGGCTTCAGGTTGCTTCTCTGCAACTGGAGCTGGTCAAACGCAGCTTTGAAGAGGATGTCGGTTGAGCTGCCTGAGTCGACTAGTACACGCCTGACCTCGAAGTCACTGAAGTGCAACCCGCGACGATCGAACCTCCCACTATCATATGGATGGTTCCCCAAACCAGCCTCTCCTCCGGAGGCTGCCTCTACGGTTGTTTGGCCGGCCTGCTGCTGGACTCGGGAGCATCATTACCGCGCTCCCCTTGCCGACCTGATTTATTACTATTATTATTATTCTGTACAAAGTTTCTTAGATACCCACGACGGATGAGCTCCTCTATCTCATCGCGGAGGTTTTTACAACTCTCAGTACTGTGACTATTATCTTTGTGGAAACTGCAATACAGGTTCTTATTTCTTTCATTGGGATTCCCCCTCAGGCAGGGTGGCCACTTCACATACGGGGCATCCTTGATCGCCATCAGGATTTCAGCCTGCTTCATGTTCAGTGGGGTGTAATCAGCTCGGTCTACTACAGGAGGTCGGGAGAACTGACCCGACTTTGCCCCTTGAGCTGTGTCCTTTTTCTTTTGGCTGTCCCATTGGCTGGAAAGGTCTCCTTACCTCTTCCTTTTTCGGGCGCACCCTCGCCCTTTTGGTTGATCTCCTCTTCGGTGGCTATGAACCTGTCCACAAGCTTCAGGAACTCGGTTATGGTTGCTGGTTGGTTGACGACCATGTGCCATTTAAACTCTTTGTGTGTCACACCCTTCTTAGTTGCCGCAAGGCGAACAGCGGGATCCAGGCATGGTATCTGCATACAGGCATCGTTGAACCATTTGATATAGCTTCGGATGGATTCTCCCTCTCTCTGCACTATGCTAAGAGACTTTCTTCGGTTCACGGACACCGCTTGCTAGTAACGAAGTGGGACGTCAAGATTTGTGTGAACTGCGCCCCACTTCTTATCGACCCCGGTGCCAAATTCCGGTACCACGCGCGAGCTGCTCCTCTAAAAGTAGTGGAGAAGGCTACGCACATGCACGACTCGCTAGCTCTCGCCAGGTGCATCTGTGACTAAAAGTCATCTACATGGTCATTTGGGTCAAACGACCCGTCATACTTGTCGAGAGGGGGGAGCTTTGGCTTCGGAAGACAGGGGGGATGGAACCGAGAGGAGAGGAGCTTTGGCTTCGGCCGAGTTTACCTCTTCCTTGCCCATGAGCTCGGGCAAATCACGGGTGATAGATCGGTGAGCTCGGTGGCGGCGTCTCTGCTTCTTGGTGGGTTCGGCGTTTGTGATGCTCACCTCTGTGCTGTCCGGAATGGTTTGTGCAGGAGGTAGCCCGGTCTGTTAGTGATGGCTGCGGATAGAGGGGTCCTGCTTGGAGTTTGTTGCCAGGACCTCAAACCAGTTTTCAAGGAGCGGGGTATCAAACTTAGACTACCGAGGTGAAGTAGACCTGGCGAGCTGGGGTCCTTCCATCCTGTCCGCCCGTGGTGAGATCGGGGTAGTCGGTCTCTCTCGTCTGCTGAGGCAGGAATTGCGACTGCTGAAGTTGAGGTTGAGGTAGCTAGGGGAACTGCTGCTGATACTGATACTGGGAGACCTGGTGCAATACATGTTGTTGATAGAGCTAGAGTTGTTGGAACTGTTGCATTTAGGCATGCATGGCCCGCATGCACTGCATCAAGTCTTCCAATTGGTTTGAGTTGGCTGCTGGGGGCACGACCGAAGGTTCAGTGAATGTCGCTCTGACCGTAGTAGGGAGTGGGGCGACGACAGGTGCCATTATGAGAGGCACATTCAAGCTGAGGATTCCATCCACTGAGAGGGGGACGGTGAACTATCTGATACAAACAGTAGGAAGCTGGGGTTGTTCCCTGGAGTTT
Source organism: Nelumbo lutea (assembly GCF_056320005.1). Lineage (NCBI taxonomy): Eukaryota > Viridiplantae > Streptophyta > Magnoliopsida > Proteales > Nelumbonaceae > Nelumbo > Nelumbo lutea. The sequence goes on along the minus strand of NC_142685.1, from coordinate 90,297,137 downwards.
TCCATTTCCGTGCTCCGCCCAACGTTGCTGGAGGAAGCCATGAGCGTTGGATTGTTTTGAGGAAGAAAAGAACTGAGAAAGTTTAGAGAGAAAGGCCTTTTGAAGTGTTTCCCACAGACGGCACCAAATGATGTAGCGCAATCCGGTCACTCCTAGCTGGTGCTTGTGTGGCTCCTGAGAGGTACCTGAGACGGGAGGAAAGAGGAAGAACTCCCTGGGGGTTTCCCGGCGGGAACGCTCCAATGCTTAAGTTAGTATTGTGAGCAAAAAACAAAAGGAGAACGAAGGCTAAGAGTGAAAGGTTACGCATGTCATTCAAAGATACCTTGTTCCTTGAGAATAAGTCCCTTATAACTGAATTTCGTTGCTTCAGGCCCTCTAACTTCTGATAGGGTAGGTATAACTGCCACTGTTAGTCTGCTACAACCGTTACAGGCAAGGTTGAGGTGGCACGCGCGGGGCCGCCATTGCAGGGCACATGCCTGTCAGGTGCGAGACACCTTTCTAAAGGTGGCAAACGCGACACTATCTGGCAAGGGACATGTCTGCTATCCACAGATTTGTCGGGTATGGCGGTCGAGCAGAAAGCCCTCCTGTGGTATACCGAACTACCCTCCCGTGAATTACCCTGAGCCGGGCTGTCCTTTGAGCGACGGGCTGCTTGTAGCCAGTTATGCCGAGCTAGCTGACCCAACGTGTCTATGCCTCGGGGTGTCCAGAGATGGATCGGTGCGTTCTTGCTTGAGAATGGCCCGAGGTCCATTGGGAGGAGCTCGGGCCTTAAGAGAGGTTAGGGCACCCCGAACTCAGGACGCCCCGAAGTGCCTTAACCCTGGGGAGGAGGTGCGGGTAAGGCGGCTTCCGATGAGTAGTTTACCTGCCGAGTTGCCGAGCTAAACTCGGTGGAAATTTCCCTCCGAGTTGTGCTCATGCTTGTTGCGCTGTCATGCTGAATCACTGTTTGAGCAAGGTCACACCCACGTGTACCCGTGCTACGAGGTCGGGCCAAATCACCCTCCATCATGTGGTACTGTAAAATTTTAATAGATAGAATCTTAGAAGAGGTTAAACTCTACTCTTAAAAAAAGTCTATCCACTCTCTTAAAATTCACACACACGTAGCACCTTAATCCTTAAAAAGTAACATCTTCTAAAAAGTAACATCTTCAAAAGTTATGGTAGTAACTGAATTTTATTCAAATACAATCATTTCAAAAGTAATGATTAAACAAATAATTTAACTTAAAAATATTCAAAATATTAAATGGATAAAAATAAAAATAAATTAAATTCATAAAAATCACTAAACAATTAATACAAAATAGTGTGAGTTTCATTCTTTTAAATAAAATAGTCTATTAATTGCAAACTAGATTCAACCTTTTTTTTGTAAGCATAACCTAATTTAGCTTTTAAAAATAAATTTACCAAACAAATAGTAGATACCAATTAAAGTGGGTTATTGCTTACAAGTAAGACTTCATTTAATCTTTTAAATCACATTAAAAATAGCATAAATTAATAGTGATTTTCAAACAAAGTAGATCAGAATAGATTATCAATTACAAAGATGTAAGATCCATGTTAATTTTTCTAATTTAATTTTTTATAATTAAATAGTAAATTTCAAATTAAATAATACTGTAGTTGCCCTTTAGTTTGAAGTCATTCTTTAGATAAAACATGATAAATCTCTTAAATCAAACAAAAAACTTAACTAAATGCCTAATATAAATAATTTAAAAGACTGAGATGATTAATGGTCCCGTACTTAATACGGGGCCATTCCTAGTTATAATTGAAACTCAACTTGCAGAGAGAAAAAGTTGATAATTGAGACTCAAAAGCGCAGACCCACATATTGTCTGATCAGTATGGATTTATCAGGTCTACTTTGGTAACCATTTGATTAGAGCTCCCAAACCGCCTCTCGGACAGCTCAAAAGAGCTCATCCCAATTATTAAGTGTCGTTTGGGAGGCTGAAGCACAGCGGACAGCTTATAAATTATGCTTGGTGAAAAAAATCTGGAGAGCCAGCTGTCAGTTAATTATTTGAAGGGCTGTCCTCATTGTTCTCTTTAAATACTTTATATGGAGTGCTTCAAAGTCACTTGGTTCGCAGTTGAAATCGGAATTGGAATTTCTTAGAATTGGAATCAGAATCAGAATGATTTATTCCCCTCACTTATTTGGTTCAGATTAGAATCAAAATTAAAATCAGAATTGGTTGGAATGGATTCTCATTCCCAAGGAAAGGGGAGGGAATGGTCATTCCCTCTAATGGAAAATGCCATTCCACTAAGAATGAAAATATGATTTTGATTCTACCCAACCAAATAATTGACAATTCAATTCCAATTCCGGACCCCAAACCAAACGGATCCTTACCTGAATTTTCAACTCAACCCTCACAAGGGACACCAATTTTAAGATGCAGCAATTTTGGCGGTTCACATCTCCTACCCACACTATCCACGCCTCACAAGGGACACCAATTTTAAGATGCAGCAATTTTGGCGTTTCACATCTATTACCCACACTTAGGGGTGAGCATAAAAAACAGAACCAACCAAAACCGAATTGAAAAATCGGTTAACTGAACTGGTCGATTCGGTTTTGATTTGATATTTTAAAAAAATGACAGTTTTGGTTTGGTTTCGATTAACCATTTAAAAAAACCGAAGATTAGTCGAACCGACCGATATATACAGTAATATATATTTATATAATATTATATATATTATATTAATATTATATTATTATATTTTAATTTTTTTGAAAATCTAATAAAAAAGTTCAGTAGTTTAAGAGTGTTCAGACTGCCGAACTGAGACTTTTTAGTTTGCCAGTTTGGCAGACTGGGAGCTAGACTCGTGAACAGCTTGTATAACACCCACACCTTTTCATTTTCCCTTTCTTTCCCTCTCTCTCTCTCTCTGAGCTCTCTCTCTCTCAGACTCTCACTCTCTCAGACTCCCACTCTCCCTGTTCTCTTCTTCATTCTTCTCCAATGGACCGACGGCCTTCTGCACTCTGCCCTTTAAATCACCAACAACCTCCGACTGAATCACCGATGACCCCCGACACTGGTGATCCCTCCTGCTTCGGCGACACTCTCTCAGACTCCCACTCTCCCTATCTCCTGGTTCCCTTTTTTTTGAGGGCATAAAAAAATCAAAAAACCAAACTGCGGTTAACCGGTTGCATCGGTTCAGTTTTGGTTCGGTTAATTGTAAAAGCCAAACAAGTTAATTCAGTCAAGAAAATCACCCCACTGTTCGGCCACACTATCCACGCCTCACAAGGGACACCAATTTTAAGATGCAACAGTTTTGACGTTTCACATCACTTTTTATGAAATCTCTTAAACTCGCTATAACTTTTTAAAACATCCAAAAATCACCATGTGAATGAGATTTTATTTTCTAAAACTCAAAAAGTTCAATGACCCAAATTGTCCACGTCAACCTCAATGCATATTTCATGACTAAACTGCCCCTGAATGGTGAGTCAGCCTGATAAACATTTTTGTTTTACCCAAAAATGTTAAGGGTATGATTCTTCTACCTTTTGTTTTCTTGTTACTTCATCATTTCAACACCGGCCTTTTTACCGAAAAGTGTTAAGGGTCTGATTCTTCTACTTTCGTTTTCTTGTTACTTCATCATTTCAACACCGGCCTGTGTTCACTCACAAAACAAACGTGGCCATTGCTGTGGCTCATGAACCAGCAATGAATTCTGGTCATGCACAGTTTACTCCAATTCACATGGCCGTCGCATTTATAACTGACCAAATGGCATCCTCCTGCAAGCAGTCGCCAATGCTGGTGGTGGAGATGAGGCCGCGAACTCCTTTGAACGAATCCTCAATCAAGCCATGAAGAAAATTCCGTCTCAGTATCCTTTGATTAAGGTAATCAGGCGAGCCCAATCATCGCAGAAATATCGCGGCGAGACCGAACATACAACTGTGATTATCGGGTAGAATCCAACCAGGCTTGGACAAAATGAGAAGGAGAGGCTGATCGGGTTGGCTGAGAGGCTGCACAAGAGAGTTGTGGGACAGGACCAAGCTGTGAGTTCTATTGCAGAGGCTGTGTTAAGGTCCAGAGCTGGTCTGGGTCGACAACAGCAACCAACTGGTTCATTAATTTCTCTTCTTGCTGGGTCCAACTGGGGTTGGTAAGACTGAGCAACTCTTTGATGATGAGAACCTGCTTGTGAGGATTGACATGTCAGAGTACATGGAGCAACATTCTGTTGCCCGATTGATTGGCACTCTTCCTGGGCAAGTTTTTTTGTTTCTAAATTATTAATATTACGCCTGTGTTATCTATTTCATCTATTCCTTCTTGATCAATGAGAGAAGGAATTTGCCTTCTACTCTGGAGTCTAGGCAGTTGGACTTGTAGATAAAATTTTTCACTTCAGTGTGTTGCATGCTTCTCTTTTGTAAAATATTCATATTCATGTTATCAACATTTCGTTTTTGATGTGTAAATATGGCTGAGAAGTTTCACTACACAAAAAATTAGGCAGAAACTTGGCATTTAATTATTAAAATAAAATATTAATATATGATCCAATTTCAGCATCTTCATCTTTATAGAAAACTAGGCACTTCCTTCACTCCTGTTATTTTCAAAGTTTTTACTTGCTGTTTGAACAAATAACAGGGACGGTTTGTTGGCTAGTTCTGCAAGGAAAATTAAGGGGGTGTTAGACAACATGTTGTCGAATACCCACTAAATTGCTCAAGATGTTAGGAGTGGAGAGAGGCTAGGGATGGCAATTTCCCCCTAAAACGGGGCCCTGCCCCAAATGATGCGGGTTTTCCCCAATACTAAATAAGGATGGGTGGGAACGGGGAAAATAATTTTTCCCTAATCGGGTATCAGGCAAGGATTCCCGAACTCTCTCTGAACCCGAAGGTAAATTAGTAAAATATCTTTAGGTTTAATATTGATATTTAAAATATTTCTAAGTTTTCCCTAAATTTTTAAAATCCTAGGATCCCATAATTTTATTTTTGAATTACTCCTAAAGTATTATAATTCAATTCTAAAATACCCCAAATTCTTATATTCTATGTATAAATTGTCTATAAAATAGATAATTTTTAAGTAATTACTGTGAAACGGGGAAAACTCGGGAATTCCCTGTCCCCAATGGAGAATGGATGCCCTGCCACTAGGGACAGGGCGGGTACGAGACAAGATATTGTAACTTCGAGGCGGCGATGGAGAGGGGTGCCCCACCCCAAACCTGCCCCGTTGCCATTCCTAGGAGAGGCCAAGGTGGACGGGGACCCAAAGCTATGCTTATCTCAACCCAGCCTTAGTTCCTATCAGCTATGGGGGCGTATCCTACGGTCTGTATCAGTTTTTTAACCCATCAGTACATGAAATAAGGGGATTTATTAGAAGGAAAGACTTCAGTCAACACCCTTTAGGCCACCTCTTGTTTATCTATAAAAGCAGGAAAAATAAAAAGGCTAGCTTTTGGAAACCTGGATGTGATATTCTAACTATGAATATTCTTCTTCTTGTCTTGGGTGATAAATTTGATTGAATATACTTTGGTTTTGGAAATGCAGCTAACCTCGGATTAACCTAACCGAGATGAGATAGATTTTGAATTCCTGGGCAATGTGACGAGGCAGCCATATATCCTCCAAACCAAAGACTTCCACACCTATTCAATTCTATGGAACCTCCACCAAATTGTGTAAGTCATTTCCCTAAGTTTGGCATTTGGATTATATATTCTAGTCCTTTTATTAAGTTATTTCCCAGTTAAGACGAACCTAATTAAGTATTTGGGACTGAAATAAACAAAATTAAATTAAAAGAGATGGGCCCATCATGGGCCAACATATTATAATTAGACAGCTCCCATTTTGATCCAATATTGGATAATTTTATTCTGTAATTGTTGCATTTTTTATGTTCTTATTCAATTTATGTTATTTGTATGCAATTCCTATGTTTTTTATTATATTTTTTTGTTGTTTTTTTGGAATTTATAACAAGATTTCCTGCATTTTTTTTTATTTTATATAATTTATTAATTAATCTGTTAGTTTTTATATTTGTTTAATGGTCTGTTATTTTCTTTTGTAATTGTTGCATTTTTTATTATGTTTATTCAATTTCTGTTTTTTGGTGCAGGTTCTATAAAAAATTTACAGAGTTTAGCTGTAAAACAGTCATTATACATCAAAATGGCGAAAGAGGCTTTTTGCATCCATCAAAAAGCCAAACATGAACAAATATGTTCCGTAGATTTTTGTATTTGAAAACAAACAGCAAGAGTGCAAAGAGTTTTTGCATACACATGGACCGGTTCTGCAAAAAATGTGAAGTGCATATTTGTATTTGCACTGCATTCAAACGGAGTCTAAATTATTAATATTATGCCTGTTTTCCAGAAAATAAGTTTTTGCTCCCCACATTTAAGTTGGGATTTCAGCTCACTGAGGCTGTGAGGCAGAAACCTTACGGTGTCATATTATTTGATGAAGTCGAGAAAGCACACATTTCTGTCTTCAACACCTACCTTGATCAGGTTCTTGATGATGGTAGACTGACTAATGGCCAAGGGCGCACTGTGGACTTCACCAACACAGTGTGATCATTATGACTTCAAATCTTGGAGTTGCAGTAGAGCATCTCCTTGCAGGAGGACTCGTGGGCAAATATACGATGCAGCAGAGTGCTAGGGAGAGAGAGTCATGCAGGAGGTAAGAATTGAGAACCACGCTGGTTGCTTTTTTGTAATGCATCAACTTTTGATGGGAGTTGGGACATGTTGTGACCAATTTTCCTATTTTGATGAGTTGCAGGTTAGAAGACATTTCAGGCCAGAGCTCCTCAATCGACCAGATGGGATTGTGATCTTGTGATCTTTGATCCCCTTTCTCATGAGCAACTAAGGAAAGTTGTTAGGCTCCGTATGAGGGATGTAGAAATCGGGATTTCCAGGAAATCTGGACTCGAGCTGCGTCACAAGTTGAGCGTGGGGAGTTCGAACGTCACTAGTTGAGCTCGGTCACAAGTTGAACGTCTCTGTTCTGAATTCATCCCATTCTCTATATAATTACTTTTAGGGAGTTGCTGCTATTTCTCTTGTAATAATTCCATGGTATTCCCACTGAAGATTTCTCTGCAATGGAACCTATGAAGGCTTCTCTGCAACAGAAATCATCTCACGGTGGATGGAGATCGGCCGGTTGGTAAGCAGTTTTATTGTTTAATTAAACTTAATTCTAGTTTTTGTAGTTCCTCAAAGACAAGTGGTTTCTTAATTAAACTTGTCTCGTATAACAGTAGTTGAAATTGTTGAAAGGTTTGCTTACTACGGTATGATGGAGAACCTCTTCACCCATCTCACCCAGTTCCTTGGTGAGTCCAATGCAACAGCAGCCAAGAACGTGAATATCTGGTTTGGAGTATCAGCAATCACAACCAGGTATTCACGTTCTTGGCTGCTGTTGCATTGGACTCACTAAGGGACTGGGTGAGATAGGTGAAGAGGTTCCCCACCATGTCGTAGTAAGCAAACCTTTCAGCAATTTCAACTCCTGTTGTACGAGACAAGTTTAATTAAGAAACCACTTGTCTTTGAGGAACTACAAGAATTAGCATCAAGTTTAATTAAACAATAAAACTGCTTACCAATGATGTATCTGGCCAATCTCCATCCACCATGACATGATTTCTGTTGCAGAGAAGCCTTCATAGGCTCCATTGCAGAGAAACCTTCACTGGGAATACGATGGAATTATTACAGGAGAAATAGCGGCAACTACCTAAAAATAATTAAATAGAGAATGGGATGAATTCAGAATAGAGACGTTCAACTTGAGACGCAGCTCTAAATTTTCCTGCGCATCATTTCACAGTCTTGATCACCAAATCACGGACATATTTGCATTTATTATGAAATGCAGTACAAATGACAATATATATATAGACATCAAGACATGTAACTAGGCCCAGGCCCACTGCCTTGCTGGACAGAAATTACCACTCCTATCAAACTGTACGAATTATCTGTTCATTTATTAAAAAAAATCCTCTCATTGCAATGAAATTTATCTCTCACACTTATATTGGATTTAATAAATCCAACTAAAACTGATCAATATATTATATTTTATAATATTATCAATAAAGTGAATTAAACATGTGACTTTGATATTATATATTAGGCTATGTTTATTTATCGTGTAAATATGAATCATATCCAAATTTTGCACTCAATTAGTTTTGGTTATCACAAGTTCAAAGTATCGGAAACGTAAGGTGTATTGGAAAAACAATTTTAAGAGATGTATCGGGAAACGCTTTAAATTTGAATGAATATGGATGAAAAATCAAGATACACATAAATATAGTAGAAAATTTAAATAAATCCTAAAAAATATATTACTAACAATATTTATAAATTTTACATGATTGTAAATAAGTCATTTAAATGTGAAAAAACATAATTTAGTGTTTTATATAAAGTGTGACATATCGGGACACAATTACTAACCGTTGAAAAATGATGGAATAACTAAAATGTAAAAAAACAAAAAAAAAAAACTAAAATGTGAATGTTAATTTTCAATAAACCAATATAATTAATCTTAATATTTATTAGTATATAAATTTTAATAATTAATTCTATCATTTATTAATAAACACTTGTCACTCATTAAGAAAAGTGAAACTTTACTTAAAATTAAAAATAGATACTGATGGAGGATGATTTGACCCGACCCCTTGAGACAATGACATGTGGACTTGACTCAGCACGAGCAACAGTTCAACACCACAGCCTGACTGCGACTAAGTAACGACCCTGCAAGACAGCTCGCTACGTCATAGATCGCTATAGGGGAGCTCGCTACAACGCGAGCTCGAGGTCCCCCGAGCTACTGAAAGGGAATACTCCAAGACTATCTCAACTCGCAGGCTAGGGTGACCAGTTCGCTTCAACACTTAGGCAGAAAGACTGCCCTAAAGACAATCTTGATGAGGGTCACCTCAAAGCACCCCTGCGAGCTCACTACAAAGTAGCTCGCAACAAGATAGCTCGCTACACAACAGGGTAGCTCGCTACAAGGTAGCTCGCAACTAAGTGACGCGATGCTCTCAGGAAGCTTCTATCTGACAAGACCGTACCCGTCAGACTGTGCCACGTCTCTTAACTAACGGTGCAATCCCAATCCAATTGGAAAACTATACCCACGTCTCTCGACAGATGGTGGCATGCCTGTCTTCCCAGGACATGTCACCTATCCAATTGGGTAGTACCCTGCAATGGTCACCTGCACAGCCCTGGCAAGTAATGGTTGCGACAGAAGCCCAGTGGCGGTTACACCCGACTTGACAAGAACACCCCTATAAAAGCTCCTTAGTTGAAGGGGAGAGGGATCTCTGACTGAATCTGATTTTGAGTCATCTTACTTGCTCTCGAGCTAATCTTGAGAACTCAGTGATCTAGTACGACCTACACTCTTAGCCTCTTTACACTATTTACTTTCTTCCCCAGCGTTCTTACTTAAGCTTCGGAGTATTCCCGCCAGGCAAATCCCTCGGGAATCATTCACCATTTTTCTTCTCAGGTGTCGTCCGTTGCCAACTAGGAGCCAGTCAACAGCCAGCTAGGAGTGCTCGAATCGTGCTACATCATTTGGCGCCGTCTGTGGGAAACACTTCAAGAAGCCTTCCTCTAAGCTTTTACAGTTTCCTTTTCTGAAAACTCAGTATTCATGGCTTCCTCCAGCAATGCCAGACGTGGTGCCAGCCAGAATGCTTCTAGGGAGCAGCCCCAACTTCCTACTATCTGTATTGGGAAGTTCACCGTCCCCCTCTCTGTGGACGGAGTCCCCAGTTTGAACGTGCCTCTCATTGTGGCACCTGCGTTCGCTCCACTCCTTTCCACAATTGGAGCAACCTTTGCTGAACCCTTGGTTGTGCCCCCAGCGGCCAACCCGAGCCATTTGGAGGACTTAATGCAGTGCATGCGAGCCATGCAAGCTCAAATGCAACAATTTCAACAATTCCAACTCTATCAACAACAAGTGTTGCACCAAGTTTCCCAATACCAGTATCAACAGCAGTTTCCCTCTTTGCCTTAGGCCCAGCCGTCGCTTCCCCCTTGGCATCTGGCCATGAAGCAAACCAAGCCCTCCCACTGGAGTGAACGACCTCGTCGGGGAGAGGCCTCCCAGGCCTAGGATCCTGCCAAGAGCCAAGCCAAAAGGAGAGGCCAGCCACTCTCGCCTCACAAACCGTGGGCAGGTCGGGGGCCTCGCAGCTAGCAAAGCTCGTATCGCCCCGACCTTCGCAGTTTGAGCTCCCGCTCACAGAGAATTCGTTCAAGGTCTTGGCCGCAAACTATAGGCAGGGCCCTTCGGCTCAGAGCCACCACTAGTAGTCTGGGCTGGGCCAGTCGAGCTTAGCGACACCGAAACATCAAACACCAATGCCGAGCCAACAAGGCAGCAACGAAGACGTCAATGAGCTTGCCAAACTACTACCCGAGTCTCTCCCAAGCTCAAAGGAAAAGAGGAGGTATGCTCAGGTGAAGTGAAAGCTACCCCTCTCCTCTCAGTTTCTTCCCCTTTATCTCCAAAACTCCTTGATGTCCCCATGCCAAGGGACTTCAAGCTCCCCCCACTAGACAAGTATGACGGATCCTTCGATCCGAACGATCACGTGGATGCCTTCCAGTCCTAGATGCACCTGGCAAGAGCCAGTGAATCCTGCATGTGCGTGGCCTTTTCTACCACCTTTAAAGGGGTAGCCCGCACATGGTACCGTAACCTCATGCCTGGCTCGATAAGAAGTTGGGCGCAGTTCGTGCAACTTTTCACCTCCCACTTCGTCACTAGCAAAAGGTGCCCGAGAACTCAGGAAAGCCTTGGCATAGTTCAAAAGGAAGGGGAGTCCATTCGGAGTTACATCAAGTGGTTCAACAACGCTTGTTTACAGATACCCGACCTGGATCCTACAGTTCGCCTCACCGCAGCCAAGCGAGGTATCACCCACAAAGAGTTCAAGTGGCACGTAGTTGTCAATCAACCCAAGACCGTGACCGAGTTTCTCAAACTCGCATATCGGTTCATAAGGACGAAGGACGAAATCAACCAAAAGGGCGAGCAAACCCTTAAGAAAAGGAAGAGGGAACCAAAGCCCCCAGCTCAAGGTGACAACAGGAAGAAGAAGAACCAAGCTCGGGGGGCAAAGCCAAATCAGCCTTTCTGAGCTCCAGCAGCAGAAAGGGACTATACATCCCTCAACACGAAGCGGGCCGAGATCCTCATGGTGATCAAGGACGCTCTGTACGTGAAGTGGCCACCTCGGCTGAAGGCGGACCCTAATGTTAGAAATAAAAATCTGTATTATAGTTTTCATAAAGATCACGATCATAGCACTGAAAGATGTAAAAATCTCCGCGATGAGATAGAAGAACTCATCCATTGTGGATATTTGAGAAATTTGTACAAAGTAATAATAATAATAATAAAGTAGGTCGGCAAGGGGAGCAGAGTAGAGATGCTCCCGAGTCTATCAAGCAAGCGGAACAGCCGCAAAAGCAGCCCCCCTAAGAGAGACTAGTTCGGGGGACCATCCACGTCATAGTTGGAGGCTTGATTGTGGCGGGCTGTACCTTAGTTGCAGCTTACACATCAGCTCGCGAAGCCGCCAAGGAAGAACAAAACCCCCCAAAGCGGCCAAGCTTAGAAGATCCCATCTTCTTCACTGAAGATGATGCACACAGGGTCCACTACCCCCATGATGGCGTGCTCATCATAAAGGTGAAGATCAACGACTTCGAAGTCAGGCACGTCATCGTCGACTCAGGCAGCTCAGCGGACATCCTCTTCAAAGCAGCTTTTGACCAACTACAACTCCAAGAGAGCGACCTAAAGCCTGTGAACACTCCCCTGGTAGGCTTCAGCAGAGAGGAAGTCAAACCCCTGGGAAGGATTACAGTACTCGTGGAAGTCGGCACTTGACCTAGCATAGTGAGGCTCAACCACGATTTCTTAGTGGTCGCAACCCCCTCCTCGTATTACGCCATAGTAGGTCAGCCGATTACCCATGCCTTACGGGCTGTGGTGTCCACCTACTACTTGGCCATGAAGTTTCCCAGGGACTTCGGAATCGGGATAGCACGAGGTGACCAGCTTGAGTTTCACAAATGCTACGTCGCCGCCCTCAAGGGAAAAGCCAAGGTGGTCGATGACCTCAAGCTGGAGCGACCTACGGAGTAGAGAGAGGAGCAAGCTGCATCCACAGAAGAGACCATCTCCATCCCAGCCTCGGCGGAGGACCCAGCCCGGACAATTCAGATCGGTGCTTCCATTGAGGAGCCTCTGCAATCTAAACTGGTACGCTTTTTACTTGAGAATTTGGATGTTTTTGCATGGTCTGAGGCAGAAATGCTTGACATAGACCCTAGCATCATAACTCATAAGCTTAATATTGATCCTGTAGTTAGGCTCGTTAGATAGAAGAAATGCAACCTAGCCCCAGAAAGATGGAGGGCGGTCGACAAGGAGGTCGGCAAGTCCATTACCCGAGCTGGGTGGCCAACCCCATTCTGGTGAAAAAGGCTAACGGTAAATGGCGCATGTGTGTCGACTACACCGACCTGAACCAAGCTTGCCCAAATGGCTGCTTCCCACTCCCCAAGATCGACCATCTAGTGGATGCGACCTCGGGGTACAAGTTGCTGAGCTTTCTAGATGCCTATTCGGGCTACAACCAGATTAGGATGGACCCGGCAGATGAAGAAAAGACTGCCTTCAAAACTGAGCTTGGCCTGTACTGCTACAAGGTCATGCCCTTTGGGCTAAAGAATGCTAGGGTGACCTTTCAAAGACTTGTAAAAAAACTATTTGAGCCAATGATTGGCCAAAAAGTAGAATGTTATGTAGACTATATGGTCGCCAAAACCTAGTTTTCGTGTGACTTAATACAAGACTTGAATTTAGTTCCTGCGTAGATTCAATATGAAGCTAAACCTGAATAAGTGTGTCTTTGGCATCACCTCGGGTAAATTCCTAGGATACATTGTTAACCGACGCGGCATTGAAGCCAACCCGGTCAAAATAAAGGCCATCATAGATATGAAACCACCTTGAAAAATGAAGGAGGTTCAGAGGCTGAATGGCCGAATAGCCGCTCTAAGCCGCTTCATGTCTAAGTCGACAAATTGCTGCCTACCTTTCTTTAAAGCAATTAAAAGCAAAGGGTTTGAATGGACCCAAGATTGTCAGCTCGCGTTTGAGGAACTCAAAAAGTACCTCGCTAGCATATCGGTCCTAACCCAGCTCGAAGAGGGCAATGTTTTAGAGTTGTACCTCTCGACAAGTGACGAAGTGGTTGGCTCGGTACTAATAAAAGAAGTAGATCATGTCCAATGACCTATCTACTATGTTAGTAAAGTATTGTAGGGAGCAAAGACAAGATATCTAGAGATAGAAAAATTGGCATATGCACTAGTTATTGCAGTCCGAAAGCTCCGTCCATACTTCCAAGTTCATACTGTTATCGCCCTCACCAACAAACCTGAGGTCTCTAGTCGACTGACGAAGTGGGCCATTGAGCTCAGCGAGTATGACCTCCAATACAAGCCACGAACTGCTATCAAGGCCCAAGTCTTAGCAGATTTCGTCGCGGAGTGCACTTTCAGCTCCGAAGTCCCCAGGTCGGTTGAGCACGAGGCCTCCAGATCGAGCGAGCTCGGAGCTCCCAAGCTGGTTGAGTCCGAGCACCATGAGGTAGCAGCCAGCATGACATCTCTCCTAGTTAGGCCATGCGCGAACTGGGATGAGGAGCCCTGGATCCTTCACGTAGATGGCTCCTCGAACCAGCAGGGCAGCGAAGCCAGAATAGTTCTGCATGGCCCAAGTGGCATGAAACTGTAGTATGCACTATGCTTCGAGTTCGCAGCATCCAACAATGAAGCAAAGTATGAAGCGTTGATAGATGGGCTAGCTCTAGCCAAAGAAATGAAAGCCAAGCACATTATCATCTGTAGCGATTCCCAGCTCATGGCCAATCAGGTCATGGGAGAATACAAAGCTTGCGGACTGACTATGATTGCCTACTTAGCCAAAGTAAGAGAGGCTTTGCTCAACTTCCAATCACACTTCATCATTGCCTACTTAGCCAAAGTAAGAGAGGCTTTGCTCAACTTCCAGTCACACTTCATCAGGCAAGTCCCAAGGTCGGAGAACGCTAAGGCCGACACCCTGTCCCGGTTAGCTAGCACCAGTGATAACACCATGAGAACCGTGTACATAGAGAACCTACCTCGGCCTAGCATTCTCAGGGGGGCAAAGGAGGTTGCTCCTGTCGTTCAAGCATAGCCGAGCTGGATTGACCCGCTCGTGAGCTTCCTACTACACGGGACCCTCCCTGCAGATCGCAATGCTGCTAGAAGGGTAGATCATCAGGTGGCCAAAAGCATCATGATAGGTGAACGGTTGTACCGAAGATCCTACACGCTCCCCTACCTGCACTGCTTGCGACCTTCTGAAGACAAGCTCGTACTCCGCAACATTCATGAGGGCCTGTGTGGCGATCACTTGGGGGGCAGGGCCCTCGCCCAAAAAGCACTATGACAGGGATACTACTAGCCAACAATGAAAGCAAACGCTATTGAGCTCATCAAAAAGTGTGACAAGTGCCAGAGGCATGCCAACATCCACCACCAGTCTGCTGCCAATCTCAAGTATCTCACCAGCCCGTGGCCTTTCGCACAATGGGGCATCGATATACTCAGACTATTTCTACCAGCGACAGGCCAGAGGAAGTTCCTGGTGGTAGCAGTGGATTATTTCACCAAGTGGGTAGAAGTTGAACCTATCGTAACAATCACAGCCCAAAACGTCCAAAACTTCTTTTGGAAGAACATAGTGTGCCGCTTCGGGTTACCTCGGGTATTGATTTCTTATAACAATAAGCAGTTCAAGGACATCAAATTCCAGAACTGGTGCCAAGACATGGGGATCCGGCAGAACTTCACTTCGGTCACACACCCTCAAGCAAACAGTCAAGTAGAGGTCACAAACAGAACTATCCTCCGTGGACTAAAGGCACGTTTAGACCAAACTAAAGGACTATGGGCAGATGAGCTACCCAGTGTTCTATGGGCTTACGGAACCACAGAGAAGACCGCCACAAGAGAGACTCCCTTCAACCTCACCTACGACATCGA
Source organism: Nelumbo lutea (assembly GCF_056320005.1). Classification (NCBI taxonomy): domain Eukaryota; kingdom Viridiplantae; phylum Streptophyta; class Magnoliopsida; order Proteales; family Nelumbonaceae; genus Nelumbo; species Nelumbo lutea. Next base: position 90,281,906 of record NC_142685.1, on the reverse strand, counting down.
GGCAGTAATCCCAATTGAGATCGAGGTTCCCACGCTACGACTGGAAGCATATGACGACAAGACAAACGAAGATGAGTTACATACCAACCTTGACCTATTCGACGAAGTAAGGGACCTCACATATATCAGGACCGCGGCTTACCAGCAAAGAGTAACTCGGTACTATAACGCCAGGGTCAAGAAGCAGAACCTCCGCGTCAGCGACCTGGTCTTTCACAAAGTTATGGTACCTAAGCCTAGTGTTGGAAAGCTCGAACCAAATTGAGAAGGACCTTACCGAGTGAAACAGGTACTCGGGGAAGGAACATACGAGCTTGAAACCCTTAAAGGGAAACAAGTACCTCGGGCATGGAATATTGTCAACTTAAGGTAGTATTACCTATAACTATTGAGTAGACCACAAGTCACTCTCAAAGCCTAAGGGCCAAAATGCCGAGCTAACACGACCTCAACACAATAAGACCCAGTTGCCTCTATGGCATGGGCAAACTACTGAGTAAACCATGAGTCACTCTCAAAGCCTAAGGGCCAAAATGCCGAGCTAACACGACATCAGTGCAATAAGAACCAGTCGCCTCCATGGCATGGGCGAACTCCAAGGGACGACTATTAGTCACCCTCTCAGCCTAAGGGCTAAAACACCGAGCTAACTAAGACCTCGACACTATGAAAGACTTAGAGAATTCATTGATAAAGGCAAGGTGTGGAGTATCATAGGCGTAAGCAACTCGAATCTGAACCCTATGAAGCATAGCTCATCTCAGTACATCGGTTGGACCAAGTAAGTACAACCTACAAACATGCAATTCGGGCATACACGGTAACTACTTCGCAGTGTATAATACAAATGACTCAAAACACTAAGGGATAGCTTGGGGTAATAATTACCGAAAAATCCTACTTCGGGTATGTAGCTCTAATAGCTCGAGTGATAAGATCTCTTTGGCAAAAAATAAAAGAGCACACCATACTTAGCAGAAAAAGAAAATTTTCATTACTAATGCATAAATAAAAACCAAGCTAAAAAAGCTCAGGAAAGTCCAACAAGAAGTAAAAAAGGGCACAACCGCCCAAGAGGAAGATTTTTGAAAACCGGGTTCTGGCACACAGGAACCACCAGAAATCAGTTAGAAAAGCAAAAAAATAGAGCCACCAACCTCAAGGGTCCACCTTGTCCCCGTCTTCCGAGGAGTTAGGCTCCTCCTCCTCCACCTGGTCCGCCATTTCGGGAGCCAGGCCCTTCATTGTGATGTTGTCGAGGTTGAGCCCAGAGAACTTCTTTCGGACTAACCAACGGTAGATCTTGAATCCGGAGCGGTATGAGCTCGAGTCATACTCCCCTTGGAGGTTGTGATACTCCTGGGAGTCCTTGAAGTCCCAGACCGCCTTAGCACGCTCGGCCTCCACCATGGTGTCGAAGTTTCGAGTTCGGTCCAGAAGTGTAGACTCTAGGTCTTGAACCTGCTGGCGAAGGAACTCCCTCTCCGCTGCCACTCTTGACAACTCCTCCCTGTAGCACACGCTCTCCTTAGAAAGCTTGGCGATCTGCACCTCTTGGTCACAGATGAGCAGCTCCTTCAGACTCGCAAGGGGATCGAGGCCCAGGATAGCAACGTTTGGACCTCGCTCCCCTTGCGAGTCTGAAGGAGCTCGCCTCGGGCCTGGTCGAGCTCGCCCTAGAGCTTCTGGATGATGGCCCTCTGATTTTAAGCGTTGCCAGAGTGGATGTTGGTCTGGAGGGCCATGGTGTTGATGGCGGTGTTCACCTGCCAACAAGAGACTAAGGTCAGAAAATAGCAAAAGAAAGGAAAGAACGAGAAGAAAAAGAAAAGACCACTTACCACCATGCAGTAAGAGGCGGAAAACGCGGCGAGCGCCTTGGGCTCCATCTCCCCCCACCTAGCGACCTCCTCGTGGCAGATTGCCCTTCGACTCTTCCGTCCATCCACGATGTAGTCATTAACACCCTCCCAATTCCTTACCGGGAACTACGGGTAGGGGAATGGGCAGAAAGGACTAGGAGGAATCACCCTTTGCCTTAGGAGCTCGCCCTCCTCAAGGCCACCTTCTCCAGTGCCTCCTTCAGATGGGGTCGGTGGAACTTCAGGCGGTGGAGAAACAAAGTCTGACTCAACAGACTCGAACTCAGTGCCCCCAAAAGTGGGAGTTCGGTCAAGACGCGACCTCTTAGCCTTACGCTTCTAGTTGCTGGAAAGAAGACAGTGCACGTCAACACTAGACATGATTGCTACCAAAAAACCAAAAGGTATTAGTCCAGTAAAAGAGAAAATATATGTACACATATGATATATTTTTGCAAGGCACTACATGACCTAAAAGGCAACCTACCCGGACTCAGGCCAGCCTACGCGAGCTTCTCCTCGGTCAAGTAATCTGAATAGAGAAGGCCTACAGCTGCCTAGGACAGCAACATTTTCTGAGTTTCAAGGTCCAACTCAACCCCGAGGTCCTGGATGGCGCCCCTCCAAGAGGTCGGAAAGGGCCACCCCTCGGGGTTACGGACCACAAAATAGTCCTGCTTCCAGGTGGGAACCCTGTTCTGCAGGTCGTGCAGGAGCTTAAAGCCACAACGGGGAGAAAAGTAATAAGAATTCCTTTCCGGAGGTGCTCTGGGAGTGGCATTCTTAATGCAGAGAATGGAAGAGAATATATCGAGATCAAGGGGGAGACAATACTCATAGCACAGGGAAATAGTCCCAACTACATTCCAGATGGCGTTGGGATGGAGCTGGTTAATGGTGACGTTGAAATGATTCAACACCTCCACTATTAAAGGGTGCAGAGGAAGATGCAGGCCAGCCTCGAGTTGTTCCTAGAAAATCACTATGTCATTGGGACCATGCTCCTAGGGAAAGTTACTAGAGGGGAGACCATAGCTAAGGTCCCTAGGAAGGTGAAAGTAGCGAACAAGAGATCTGAGTCTCTCCATCGCCATAGAGGAGGGACCGAAGGTGTCAGACTCTCTGCCCCGAGAAGTAGAAACCATATTGTCGGAGGCCTCCCGAGCCTCCAGAGCCTGCTCCCAAGCTCTCCCTGAGCTCGAGGGGGTGTCATCATCCTGGTTACCGTCCTAGGGATAAGCATGATACGGATACCCAGACATGATTGGTAGAATGAATAAGACTCACCAGAAAGATGAAATAGTGTGAATAGAAGAGCTCGGGTAGACTAGATGGATGCGGGACCTCAGAATCCAAAGACAGCAAGTTAGCATGAAAGGAAATGAGGCATGGGGGTCCTCCTATTTATAGCCACAATCCCCCTAGATCAACGGCCCAGATTGAGACAGATCTGACGGTTCACAGTCGAGCTGACCACACGTCTTCTGAAACTGAAATGTGACTAGCTACACGTCTCCCATGATTGAGGTAATGATGGCTGCACGACATCAAGAGTTAAGAGCCGCTTTGGTGCATTTTTCGGCATTCAAAATGTCAAAAATCCCCTGACTTCTGTGCACGCATTTAATGCGAGCAGTCAATCAAGTTTGAACTTCGATCAAATCCACCCATCATACTTCATGAACTCCTCACACTAAAGTAGCACTCTTAGCCTGAGGAGTGGGGGGAAATCGATAGAGGATGATTTGACCCGACCCCTTGAGACAATGACACATGAACCTGACTCAACACAAGCAACAATTCAGCACCATAGCTTGATTGCGACTAAGTAACGAGCCTGCAGGACAGCTCGCTACGTCATAGCTCTCTATAGGGGGAGCTCACTACAATGCGAGCTCGAGGTCCCCCGAGCTACTGAAAGGGAATGCTCCAAGACTATCTCAACTCGTGGGCTAGGGTGACCAGTTTGCTCCAACACTTAGGCAAAAAGACTGCCCTAAAGACAATCTCGATGAGGGTCACCTCGAAGCACCCCTGGGAGCGCGATAGGGTAGCTCGCGACTAAGTGACGCGATGCTCTCAGGAAGCTTCTATCTGACAAGATCGTACCCGTCAGACTGTGCCACGTCTCTTGACTGACGGTGCAGTCCCAGTCCATTTGGCAGACTGTACCCATGTCTCTCGACAGATTGTGGTGTGCCTATCTTCTTGGGACGTGTCTCCCATCCAATTGGGTAGTACCCTGCAACGGTTACCTATGCAGCCTTGGCAGGTAACGGTTGCGACAGAAGCCCAGTGGCGGTTATGCCCGACTTGACAAGAATGCCTCTATAAAAGCTCCTTAATCGAAGGGGAGAGGGATCTCTAATTGAATTTGATTTTGAGTCATCTTACTTGCTCTCGAGCTAATCTTGAGAACTCAGTGATCTAGTGTGACCTACACTCTTAGCCTCTTTACACTTTACTTTCTCCCCTAGTGTTCTAACTTAAGCTTCATAGTATTCCCGTTGGGCAAATCCCCTGGGAATCCTTCACCTTTTTCTTCTCAGGTGTCGTCTGTTGCCATCTAGGAGCCAGTCAGCAGTCAGGTAGGAGTGCCCGGATCGTGCCGCATCACATACAATCATAGTGAACAAATATGTATGGCTCATTGGCAAACTTGTGGTTGTTAAAATCAAGTGGCCATGGTTCAAATTTTGCTATAGCTAAAATTTGAAGCATTTACACTAACAAAATGAAATTAAAGAGAGGGGATCATTAATTAAAGGAATTAATGAGAAAATTTGAATTAAGCGCTAAATTTTAAATTTAAGTTCAAATTTGAAGCGGCTAACGGATCCTGGGAGAACTTTCATTTCTTTGATTTTTATTTTTTTTTAAATATTAAAAAACATTAAAAAATGGTGAAAAAAACCATTTCTCCTTCACTAATGGTTATAAGTGGTGTTTAAGTAAAATGCCAACTATAGGGTAGATTATAGTAAATCCATGAAACTATAAGAGGTATTTTAGCAAATGATTCTTTCTATTATTTAGCTTTCGCTTAATAAATCTCATGCATTGCATAAGTCCTTGCTAGTCTATATATATATAAACAAAGCGGTCAAGAAATTTTCTCTTTTTTTGAATTTTTTACTTCTTTATTCCATCATTTATAAAAAACCAATGAGATGCTCTCATTCCTCATGAAAAATTATCTAAAATCTCTCTCTCTCTTACCCACACTTTCCCAACAATCTCCTCTCCTAAAATTTATCTTAAACTACCTCCTCCACTTTCTCCTAAATCATCTCTAATTCCTATTTATCTAAATAAATTTAAATTATAAAATTCTTCTCTAAATTATCTCTAATAAACTTTAAAATAATTATTAAAAATATAAAAAAAAAACAATTATAAAATTTCATCCAGAGATAACTGAATGAACTTCTTAATCTTTGATAGCCATTCGTTGCAAATTCCTTCCTGAATCCTGATACAGAAATTACAGGCTTCGTTCCTGTACTTTATTAAACTCTCCGACCCCAACGTCCAAATTCTCAATTCTTTCTCAATTTACTCTGACGGGGTGAGGAAGCCGACAACAAATATATTCTTGTTTATGCGTGAAGTAACAAAAGGATGAATCATGAAAAACAAGTCTGAGTCCCACCTCTTTAATAGTGGGTAGGGGCCCACCCGCTAGTAATTGGTTATAACAGAATACCTGTTAAGTAGCAAAAGGACGAAGCCAACCAGTTGATGTCGAATATGGCACACAATGAATCACGAAAAACAAGCCTGAGTCCCGCCTCTTTAATTAGTGAGCAGGGCCCGCCCGCTAGTAATAACTATTTTGATAAGAGGACAAAGAAGAAACGTCTTCTCATTAAACTCTATCTATCTATCTATATATATATACATTAATAGAATGTTAATAGGATATGGGTGATTATTATAGTAATTAATAATTGTATTTTAATAATTATGTTGTTATAAATAATGTTAATAACTAAATATTTACTTTAAAATTATAAATACTGTTAATAAATTATTGATTATTACAGTAATTTAATAAATATATAATTAGTGATTATAATTAATAATTACTGTTATTATAAATATTGTTATTAATTAATACTATTAATAAATTTAGTAATTATTGCTATATTAAAAATAATTAAGAATGTTATTAAAAGTATTATTATTGACTATTTAATAAAATATTATAATTATTGACTATTATGGATAAATACTGCTAATTTAATTTAATTTGGGTAATTATTAATTTAATGAACTTTGTTAATAAATCCTATTCATAAATTTAATATCTACTGTTTTTATTTAAATAGTATAATTGCTTACTATTATAGATAAATATTTTAATATCGTTATGATAACTAATGGTTCAATCGTCCGGTTCGAATGGATGGTTCATTTTGACAACAAAAAATACAAGCAAAAAATTATGAAACCATTCTGGCCACCAGTTTTCAAGTCAACGATTCGATCATCTGGTTCGAATGAGCGGTCCATTCTGACAACAAAAACTATAGGCAAAAAATTGAGTTTGTTAGGTCCATTAAGTAGCCTCATACGTGTTATGTCATTCGAGCTTGTGACTCATACAACCCAAAAATGAAACTAATGAAGGGTGATTTGGCCCGACCTAGTAAAAAGGGGACATGTGGACACAACCTGACCAAGAGATGACAACTCAGCTTGACAAGCTCAGTTCGCAACAATTGAGCTCGTGTTTTTAGTCACATCAGCACAAAGGTCGCCTCGGCCCAAGGCTCACCTCGAAGCAGGGCCACCTCGTCGCAAGTCTCACCTCGGCATCGAGGCACCTCAGTATCCAAGCCAGTTCGGAACTAAAAGACTAAAGTACCAGTTCGGAACCAGCAACTCGAAGTGCCACGTAACTGACTCCCGCGTAACCAACTCCAAAGGTCTCTCCAACGAACCCCGAACCCCTCAAGATCATGATTAGTTAACAAACCCCGACTTCTCTGTGATCATGATAAGGACTTATCCTGACTCCACCGGAATCGGAGGTGAAATGAGATAAGCCTTACCTGTATATTGCTCCTTCGGAAGCGGAGCGAATTCCGTCTCCACATCGCAAATACCCCAGATCTCTTTCGTGTACCCCATGAACACTCAACTATATAAAGGCTCCAGCCCCGATGGGAGCGACCTCACTCTCTAGCTCTCTAGCTCTCTACATTCTCAAACTTATTTAGCTCGCATCAGAGTACTAACTTAAGCATCGGAGCGACCTCACCGGACTAGCTACCCTAGGTTCTCTGATCTTGTTTTGCAGATTTACTTAGCTTGTCGTCCGACTAGAAGCCAAATCATCCTCCAACAGGGAGCAGTCAAATCGCGCAATGCGACGTCTGTGGGAACAATCAAAAAGCCTTCTTCACAATTAACAGCTTTCATCTGAAATCAATGGCCTCTTCCAATCACGCCAGACAGAGCAGTGAAATGATCGGCCTCTGGGGGCCAACCTCAGTTTCCATCAGTGTGCAATGGTCAGTTCACTATACCGCTCACTGCGGCTGGGGTCTGAACACTGACTGTGCCACAAAACGCTCCACAGGTGAATGCCCCACTCCCTCTAGTGGTGGGCGCAACCTTCGCTAAACCGTCTATGGTTCCCCTCGAAGTCAAGCAATCCCAATTCGATGACCTGGTACACTGCATGTGGGCCATTCAGGTCCAAATGCAGCAGGTCCAGCAGTTCCAGCAATACCAGCAACATGTATTCTACCAGTACTACCAGTAGTAGTTCCCTCCACTGCTGCAAAGCCAGTAGCTGATTCCACCCCGGCACCCAGCAACTCAGCAGAACCGACCTTGTGTGCAAAACATCACTCGATCTCCCCACCGAGGTGAGGAGACTTCCTAGGTTCCACTTCCTCTCGTGAGCCAAGTCTCACCTCGTGACAGGAGAGACAGACAGATCACCATGCCTGCTCCACAAGGCTAAATAGGAAACAGGTCCGAGGACACAACCCAATAGGGCCATTCTTCCTCGGCACTTGCATCAAGAAGGTGGATCGCTCGCAGGTAACCGGTTAGGGGTTCTAGCCGCAAACTCAAGGGAAGGACCTTCCATCCACGAAAGTCAGCCTCAAAATCCAAGGAACAAAGAGCTACCTCACGGTAGAGTAGTACCGGACCATATAGAGGTTAGCAGCACCAATGCAGAGCCCCTAAAGAAGCAACAACGAAGGCGTCACAAGGCACGTTGAACTTTAGTCCAGAACAACTAGTTCACGAGACCAAACCAACAGGAACAGGTTAAAGGTAAAGAAGAGGCGAGCTCGGTAGCTACAAAGACTGCTCCTCTACTCTCTAAGTCATCCCCTCTGTCTCCCGAGCTCTTGGCGACCCCGATGCCCAAGGACTTCAAGATGCCTCCTCTCGACAAGTATGATGGATCTTTCGATCCTAACGACCATGTGGACTCCTTCCAGTCCTAGATGCACTTAACCGGGGCTGACGAGTCCTGCATGTGCGTAGCTTTCTCTACCACATTCAAAGGAGTAGCTCACACATGGTATCGAAACCTCGCACCAGGATCAATCAAGAGTTGGGCACAGTTCGTAGAGTTACTCACCTCGCACTTCATCACTAGCAAGAAGTGTCCGAGGTCCCAAGAGAGTCTCCTTAATATAGTTCAAAAAGAAGGGGAGTCCACCAGAAGCTACATTAAGTGCTTCAATGACACCTGCCTGCATATCCTCGACCTAGACCCAGCGATGAAACTCATGGCAGCAAAAAAGGGCATAACTCACAGGGAATTCAAGTGGCATGTGGTGGCCAACAAGCCGGAAGACATCACAGAATTCCTCAAGCTCGGCGACCAGTTCTTCAGAACCGAGGAAGAGATGAACCCAAAGACCGATAATGTAGTTGAGAAAAGAAAAAGAGACGGTGACAATACCGGTAATGACAATCGTAAGAGAAGAAAGAGTAAGTCTCCGAGTAGGGGAGGAAATAAATCTGGGAGCCGATCTCCTTCGCGATCTCATGAGTCAGGTCAGCGCTCCAAAACCCCACCTATTGAAAGGATGAGCTACACACCCCTCAATGCTAGGTGAGGTGAAATCCTGATGGCCATCAAAGACTCCTCTATCAAGTGGCCACCTAGATTGAGGGGAGATCCCACAACTAGAAACTGGAATGTCTACTATCACTTTCATCAAGAAGTGCGACAAGTGTTAGAGGTGCGCCAATATCCACCATCGACCTGCTACCGACCTCAAAAACCTCACTAGCCCATGGCCCTTCACACAGTGAGGAATCAACATACTTGGCCCATTCCCACCTGCAACAGGACAGAGGAGATTTCTGGTCGTAGCAGTGGACTATTTTACGAAGTGGGTGGAAGCGAAACCCCTAACAACAATCACAGCCCGCAACATACAAAACTTCTTCTGGAGGAACATAGTATGTCGCTTCAAGCTACCTCGGGTACTCATCTCCGACAATGGAAAGCAATTCGAGAATGTCAAGTTTCAGAATTGGTGTGTCGAGATGGGAATACAGCAAAACTTCATCTTGGTGGCACACCCCCAGGAAAATAGGCAAGCAGAAGTCACCAATAGAGCCATACTTCTTGGACTGAAAGCTCACTTAGCTCGAGCCAAAGGACTGTGGGTAGATGAACTGCCCAGTGTGCTATAGGCCTACCGGACCACCATCAAGATTGCCACTAGTGAAAATCCCTTCAATCTCACTTACGGCACAAAAGTGGTGATCCCAGCAGAAATCGAGGTGCCTACGCTACGCTTGGAGGCCTACGACGAGCAGACAAATAATGACGAGCTCCGTACCAACCTAGAGCTAGTGGAAAAAGTACGTGACCTAGCACACATCTGGACTGCAGCCTACCAGTAGAAAGTAGCTCAGTACTATAACGCCCGGGTCAAAAAGTGGCACTTTTGTGTCGGCGACCTAATTCTTCGAAAGGTTATGGTACCTGAGCCCAGTGTTGGTAAGCTCGGACCTAACTGGGAAGGTCCGTACCAAGACGGGTCTTCGGGGAAAGTACATACGAGTTGGGACCTTGAAAGGGAAGCAAGTACCTTAAGCATAGAATGTCGGCAACCTAAGAAGATACTACTTGTCATTGCCGAACTGGAGAAGGGATTGCGCGTCACTCTTAGAAGCCCAAGGGCCATGATGCCGAGCTGACTTATGACCTTGGCACTAAGAGCAAGTCACAATCGCCTCATTGGCATGGGCAGACAAGTCCTAGTCGCCTCTTCGGCATGGATAGACAAGTCGCAGTCACCTCTGTGGCATGGACAGACATGGAGTGAGCCCCAAATTGATGCACCGGACATGGGAGGTTTGGCGAAAATTCTTCCATCTTTCGCTACGGCAAAAGAAAGTTTACGCCAATTCACCCAAGACGTACAGGGGGTATGGTAGTCGACTGGGCATTGAGAAGGGCGCCATTCTCGACTGGGGCGAGTATTACTTCCTCCACTACCTTCCCCTCGTGCTCAACGATCAAAACAACTGACCTGCCCTCCCGGACTCATTGAGGTATCTATCTATATACAACACTTACCATTATTAAGGTCGATCGAATAAACGACGTATTACTCCTTTTCTAGATTTTCTGTGACAGGTCTTCTCGACTTGAGAATTTTGAACGCAAATGAATGTTAATTAGACGATTAGATAATTAATAAACCAATTGTACATACAAGAATTAATATTTCGGTCGATTAATTAAACTAGTCAATTATTATTGTGCTTGATCGTTTATTTTCAAGTTACTTGTAGCACAACAATTAACAGGTGGATCGATTTCATGGGAATATATTTGATACACAGACGTGTTTTATTATCCCAGCCTTTTCTGGGTCTAATAATTTATATTAATGGTTTAATAGATAGAAAGTTAGACCTCTGGTTCAGTCTTCCACTAGGTCAGTATCCTTGGGATCACGACCACAGCGAGTTCGCTGTTTTTGAGGAGCAGCTTGCAACAGGGCTACACTTTCCTCTTCATCCCTTTCTGATAGAAGTAGTCAAATTCTACAACATCACCATCGACCAGGTTCTTCCGAACTCTATTCGGAACATAGTTGGTACCATCTATTTGTTCCACGCCTACAACCGACCTTTGTCCCTTGACGTCTTTAGCTCGATCTACGCGATCAAGCGAAATTCAGCCCGTCTATGCGGGGACGTACAATAGAGCTACTACGTCTCCCCCATGCCTGGATTTAAGATCCTGTCTGGCTGCCCGAACAAGGTTTCGGCCTGGAAAAGATGGTACCTCATCATCCGTAACCCGGAAGGGTGGTCTTTTACAACCACTGGAGGGTTGCAACCCAGGACCCTGGGGTGATCTTGGATGTGGAAACCAAGGCAGTGATTAACTCTTGGAGGGACCTCAGCCTCGAGATGAAGAGCTTCTTGGCCGATGAGGCGCTGATGCGAGCTGGTTTGAGCCCTCCTGGTAGGTTTCATTTCAGATTTTTGCTCAAAGCATCTTTTAGGATTTTTCAACTAACTGCTTTTTCTTTTCTTTTTTGCAGCTACGATGCTAGAGGTTGATGCAAGAAGCCTCCTGATGAGTTCCCGGAAGGGGAAAAAGCAAAAGGGGGCAAAGAGACTCCATCGGGAGGAGACTTCGACATCTGAAGCACCTGAGGCTCAGGTATCCGAAGTAGCCGAGGTCTAGGTTGCTGAACCGATCTCCATCGAACCCCGCGGACCCCAAGGTGATTGCAATGGAGGGCTGTGAGAAGGAGGTCCATCCTCAGGAACCAGAGGATGGATCTACGCCAAAAGTGCCTGCTGTCGAGCTTGAGCTTGCTCCTGTTGAGGAGGAGGAGAGTATCATGAACCATGTGTTCGCGGTGTGGAAGAGTCGGGACGTTGTCTTCCCGAAGGAGGTTGCGCAATGGGCTGATATGCTCCCGAAATGACTTTTGGGATTGGCTTCTAGTCATTTCATGGTCGTAAGCCTTCTGCCTACGACTTCTTTCTCCCTTTCTTTTTCTTTTTTTTTTTTTTTTTTGTACTGACCTCAATTCACTTCTGATAGGTTAACTCTGCCCTTCACGCATTGGCTTGCCAGTCTGCAATCCAGTCAAAGCAGGCTCGGGATGCCAAGGTAGAGGCGCGAAAGCTTCATTGCTACCTAGATTTAGCCCAGGGTGAGGTACTTCGGGCAAAGAAAGGAGTTGAATGCCAGAAGCAGCTAATTCTGGATCAGGAGGAGCAGATCCATCACTCACTGAGGAGAACACCAAGTATAAGGAGCAGATTTCTGCGATGACCACGAAGGAGTAGGAGCTGATCGCAAAGATGATCGAGGAGAGGAAGCGGTTTCAACGAGAGATCGAGAGCGAACTCAGATTTTTGAGACCGCCATCGAGGAGGCACGGTCAGAAGAGAGAACTAAAGTTGTTGAACGCTTCAGGGAGTCCTCAGACTTCCACGTCCTTCAAGTCGAGTATGGCTCGAGCTCCTACTGCTCCGGATTCAAGCTATGCAGATATCTGGTCCGACGAAAGGTCCCTGGTCTTGACCTCAGCACTATCACAATGGCAGGTTTAGCTCCCAAAGTGGCTACGGCAAAGGACGAGGAACATGACTCGTCAAAGGAGGAAAGCGATGACGAGGTCGAAGTAGTGGGCCTTTCGAACATGGCTGGCAATCCTCCTTGAGAAATTTTTCTTTCTTTTCTGTTTTCCTTTGAGTTATGAATGTACACCCCGAAGCTATTGAGCTCGGATCACAAAGAAATCTTTTGTAGTTATAATTACTTTGTCAATGGAATACATCCTCTTTTTGTAAAAATATTCTGAGTGTGAGTGACTTCCAATCTAAGTAGCAAATGCATAGGTTATCCGAGTTGTCGGGCTACCGAGCTGGACAATAAGTAGGGATAAACAACCATAAGAATTCTCTAAGTGTGGATTACCCCGAACTGCCTACCCAAACTAGCAGGAAGAACTCGCGCTCGTGCTACTCATTTAAATGTCGGTTGTCCCTTAATGGGTCCAACCTGTTGTTTTGTGTCAGAGTGGGCTAGATCATAGGGCTTAGACCCAAGTTGTATATGCCTTAGGTGTTTAGAGGTATTTTGTCTATGTCAAAGAGGCAACTAGGACTTATACGCCCATGTCGAGAAGGCAACTGGGTTTTGGGTGCCCATGCCAAAGAGGCGACTGAGACTTATATAATGACAAATCCGTCTATTTGGTGCCTTAGCCCTTAGGCCTTCGGGGTGACTTATTGTCCACCCTTCTCAACTCTGCCCATTCCAAAGAGGCGACTAGGTCTTATGTGATGTCGGGTTCTTCTATCAATTCGAAACTTTTAGTCCTTAGACTTTTGGGAGTGACTCGCAATCTGCTCTCCAGTTAGACGATTACAGATAGTACCGCCTCAAGTTGCTAGTTCCATGCCCGGGGAACCTGTTTCCCTTCTAGGGTTTCAAGCTCGTATGTACCTTCCCCGAGTGCCCGTTTTACTCGGTAGGATCCTTCCCAATTCAGTTCGAGCTTACCAACACTAGGCTTAGGCACCGTGATTTTACGATGTACCAAGTCTCCAACGTGGAAGCCCCACTTCTTGACTCTGGCGTTATAGTACCGAGCCACTCTCTGCTGGTAGGCCGCAATCCAGATGTATGCAAGGCCCCGTACCTCATCAAATAGGTCAAGGTTGGTGCGTAGCTCGTCATTGTTTGCCTCTCCATCATATGTCTCTAGTCGTAGCATGGGCACCTCGATTTTGGCTGGGATGACTGCCTTTGTGCCGTAAGTGATGTTGAAAGGGGTTTAACCCGTGGCGGTCTTCACAGTGGTTCAATAGGCCCACAGTACACTAGGCAGCCCGTCTACCCATAGTCCTTTAGCTCAGGCTAGGCGTGCTTTCAATCCACGGAGGATGAAATTTTGTTGTATCCCCATCTCGCTACACCAATTATGAAACTTGATGTCTTCAAATTGTTTGCCATTATCGGAGATAAGCACTCGAGGTAGTCCGAAGCAGTACACTATACTTCTCTAAAAGAATTTTTTGACGCTTCGGGCCATGATAGTCGCCAGCGGTTCGGCCTCCGCCCACTTTGTGAAGTAGTTTACTGCTACCACCAAGAATTTCCTCTGTCCTGTCGCTGGAGGGAATGGTCTAAGGGTGTCGATTCTCCACTGCGCGAAGGGCCATGGGCTAGTGAGGTACTTCAGGTCAGAAGCAGGCTGGTGGTGGACGTTGGCATGCCTCTGACACTTTTTGCATTTTTTGATGAGTTCCAGTGCATCAGCTTTCATCGTTGGCTAGTTGTAACCCTGTCAAAGCGCTTTTTGGGCGAGAGCCCTCCCCCCCAAGTGTCTGCCACACAAACCTTCATGAGTGTCGCGGACAACAAGCTTGGCTTCTGAGGGTCGCAAGCAGCGCAGGTAGGGGAGCGTGTAGGATCTTCGGTACAACTTCCCTTCTATTATGACGCACTTGGTTGCCAATCGCTCTGCCCTTCTAGCTGCATTACGATCTGCAAGGAGGGTCCCGTGAAGCAGGTAGCTCGCGAGTGGATCAATCCAGCTCGGCTTTGCTTGTGCAACAGGAGCAACCTCTTTTGCCCCCCTGAGAATGCTAGGCCGAGGCAGGTTCTCTATGTAAACGGTCCTCATGGTGTTGTCACTTGTGTTGTCTAATCGGGACAAAGCATCGGCCTCAGCGTTCTTGGATCTTGGGATCTGTCTGATGAAGTACGATTGAAAATCATGCAGAGCTTCTCTGACTTTGGCTAAGTAAGCGACATAGTTGGCTCACGAGCTTCGTACTCGCTGGTGACCTAGTTGACCACGAGCTGGGAGTCGCTACAGATGATGATATGCTTGGCTCTTACTTCATTTTCTAGGGCAACCCCGGCTATCAATGCTTCGTACCCCACTCATTGTTGGATGCGATGAACTCAAAGCAGAGTGCATACTCCAGCTTCACCCCACTTGGCCCGTACAGAATGATACCAGCTCCGCTACCTTGCTGATTTGACAAGCCGTCCACATAGAGAATCCAGGGCTCCTCCTCCCAGCTTAGCGCTGCTCTGATCGGGGGAGGTGTCGCACTGGCTGAAGCTTCTCCTCTGTGCTTGGGCTCAATCGGTTCAGGAACTGCGTTGCTGAAGGTACATTCCGCGATGAAGTCAGCTAAGGCTTGGGCCTTGATTGTTGTCCGGGGCTCATACTAGATGTCGTACTCACTGAGTTCAATGGCCCATTTCATCAACCTACCGGAGACCTTGGGCTTGAGTAAGACCTGCCTCAGGGGTCTATTGGTGAGGATGATGATGGTATGAGCTTGGAAATACGGCTGAAACTTCCGAGCTATAGTGACTAGTGCGTACGCCAGCTTTTCAATCTCTGGATACCTCGTCTCTACGTCTTGCAAAACTTTACTAACGTAGTAGATGGGTCATTGGACCCGATCTACTTCTTTTATTAGTACCAAGCTGACCACCTCGTCACTCGCAGAGAGGTACAACTTTAGAATATCTCCCTCATCGGGTCGGGTTAGAACCGGGATACTGGTCAGATACCTTTTGAGCTCATCAAAGGCCAGCTGGCATTCTTCGGTCCACTCAAAGTCTTTGCTTCTTTTAATTGCCTTGAAGAAAGGCAGGCAGCGATCTGTCGATTTAGACATGAAGCGGCTCAGAGTGGCTATACGGCCGTTCAACCTCTGAACCTCCTTCAATTTGCGGGGCAGTCTCATATCTAAGATGGCCTTGATTTTGTCGGGATTGGCTTTGATACCTCATCGATTAACGATGTAACCCAAGAATTTACCCGAGGTGACACCGAAGATGCACTTGTTAGGGTTTAACTTCATATTAAATTTGTGCAAACATAATATAAATCTTTTATTAAATCATTTGGAAATTGAGTTTTGACAACCATGTCGTCTACATAACATTCTATTTTTATGTCGATTAAACGCTCAAATAATCCTTTTACGAGTCTCTGAAATGTTGCCCCGGCATTTTTCAGTCCAAAGGGCATGACCTTGTAGCAGTACAAGCCTAGCTCGGTTATTAAGGCCATTTTTTCCTCATTAGCAGGGTCCATCCTGATCTGGTTGTAGCCCAAAAAAGCATACAGGAAGCTCAGCAACTCGTGCCCTGAGGTCGCATCCACCAAACGGTCGATTTTGGGAAGTGGGAAGCAGTCCTTCGAGCAAGCTCGATTCATGTCAGTATAGTCGATGCACATGCACCACTTACTGTTGGCCTTTTTTACCAGAATGGGGTTAGCCACCCAGCTCGGGTAATGGACCTCCCTGATGAAATCAGTTGCGAGAAGCTTCCTGACTTCCTCATCGACTGCTCTCCAATGCTCCGGGGCTAGGTTGTGTTTCTTCTATCTAACGGGTCTAACTACAAGATCAATGTTCAGTTTGTGAGTGATTATTCTAGGGTCTATGCCGGGCATCTCTGCCCCTGACCATGCAAATGCATTTAAATTTTGAAGTAAGAAACTTACCAGCTGAGAACGTAGAGGCTCCTCAATCGATGCGCCAATTTGGAGAGTCCTGGCTGGGTCTTCTACTAAAACAGGTATAAGAACCGTCTCTTCTATTGGTGAAGCTCACTCCTCATGGTACTCCATTGGTCGCTCCAATTTGAGGTCATCGGCTGCCTTGGCTTTCCCTTTGAGGGCGGCGACATAGCATTTGCGAGACTCGAGTTGATCACCTCGCGCTACCCCTACTCCGAAGTCTATGGGGAACTCAGGTAATAGGTGGACACTACTGCACGTAGAGCGTGGGTGATTGGCCGACCTATTATGGCGTTGTACGGGGAGGGAGTTAAGACCACTAAGAAAGTGTGGTCGAATCTCACTATGCTAGGCCAGGTTCCGACCTCCATAGGTACTATAACTCTTCCTAGGGGCCTGACTTCCTTTCCGCTGAACCCTACCAAGGGAATGTCCGCGGGCTTGATGTCGCTCTCCTGGAGCTGCAGCTTGTCAAATGCATCTTTGAAGAGTATGTCCACTGAGCTACCTGAGTCAACCAGGACACGCTTCACCTCAAAATCATTAATTCTTATCCTTATGACGAGCGCATCATCATGGGGGTACTGGACTCCACGCGCATCATCTTCGGTGAAGAAAATGGGCTCTTCTAACCTTGGCCACTTCGGAGGATTCTGTTCTTCTCTTTCTTTTTCACGAGCTGATGTCTTCGTCGCGGCTGAAGTGCAACCGCAACAATCGATCTGCTGGTGATCATGTGTATTACTCTAGCCTCTCTTCAGGCAGCTGTCTTTGTGGCTGCTCGTTCTGTCTGTTGCTGGACTCAGGAGCATCTCTACTTTGCTCCCCCTATCGATCTGTTTGATTTTTATTATCATTTAATACAAAATTTTTCAAATATCTGCGACGGATGAGCTCTTCTATCTCGTCGCAGAGGTTCTTACAATTTTTGGTGCTATGACTGTGATCTCTATGGAAGTGGCAATATACATTTCTATTTCTGGTGTTCGGATCTCCTCTCATCCGAGGTGGCCACTTCACGTTAGAAGCATCCTTGATCGCCATGAGGATTTCTGCTCACTTCACGTTCAAGGGTGTGTAATTGGTTCTTTCCACTAGAGGAGCTCGAAAAGGTTGATCAAGTTTGCTTCCTCCTCGAGCTAGTTCATCCTTCTTCCTTTTGTTATCTCCGTTAGTTGAAGCCTCACCTTCTATTTTCTTCTTCTCCGATGGGTTCTCATTCTTCTGGTTCATCTCTTCCTCTGTTCCGATGAACTAGTCAGCGAGCTTGAGGAACTCAGTATCGTCTTTAGGTTTGTTGGAGACCATGTGCCACTTGAATTCTTTGTGGGTGATACCTCTTTTGACTGTTGTGAGTCTTACAGTAGGGTCTAAATCAGGAATCTGTAAGCATGCATCGTTGAATCACTTGATGTAGCTCCGGATGGATTCTCCCTCCCTCTGGACTATGCCGAGTAGGCTTTCCTAGGACCTTGGACACCTCTTGCTTGTGATGAAGTGCGAGGTAAAAATTTGCACATACTACGCCCAACTCTTGATTGTCTCGGGCGCTAGGTTTCTATACCATGTGCGAGCTACCCCTTTAAAAGTGGTGGAGAAAGCTACGCACATACAAGGTTCATCTGCCCCAGCTAGGTGCATTTGTGATTGAAATGAGCCTACGTGGTCATTCGGATCGAACAACCCATTGTACTTGTCCAGGGGAGGTACTTTAAAGTCCATGGGCATTGGAACTGCCAGGAGCTCGGGAGATAGTGGAGATGGTACAGAGAGGAGTGGGGTAGTCTTCGTTGTTCCCGAGCTCGCTTCTTCCTTTCCTTTGGGCTGGTCGAGTTGGCTTTGGGCTGCAGCTCGACGAGCCTTGCGATGCCGCTTCTGTTGCTTCTTCACTGACTTCGCGTTAGTGCTACTGGCTTCTGTGTTATCAGGCACGGTCCTCGCGGGGAGCTGCTCAGAATGCTGGTGGCTGCTGCTGTGAATTGAGGGGCCTAGTCTAGAATCCACGGCCAGAACCCCGAACTGGTTCTCCGCGAGCGGGACTTCAAACTGGGAAGGCCGAGGTGAAGCAGACCTGGTGGGTTGGGTGTCTCCCGACCTATTTACTTGCTGCTAGGTGGGAGGAGTAATAAGTCTCTCCCTCCTGCCACGGGACGAGACTTGACTCTCCAAAGGGTTATGAATTTGGGAGGTCTCTCCACGGCGAGGAGGGCGTTCGCTCTTGTGGCAAGGCTTGGCTTGCTACGTGGTCGGATGCCGAGGTGGAACCGGTTGTTGATTCTGCGGCAGTGGAGGGAACTGTTGTTGATAAACACGGTGGAGGACTTGCTGCTGGTACAACTGAAACTACTGGACCTGTTGCATTTGGGATTGCATGGCCCGCATGTAGTGTACCAAGTCATCGAGTTGATTCTGCCTGACCACCAGGGGAATAACAGAGGGTTCTGCGAAGGTCGTACTGACTGTAGGAGGGAGTGGTGCTTTCACCGGTTCAATGACTTGAGGCACATTCAGTGTGGGGACCCCCTCTACAAAGAGGGGTACGGTGAATTGTCCAATGCACATGGTTGGGACCTGGAGTTGTCCCCCAGAGACATTCATGTCAGTGCTGTGTCGGGCGTCGTTGGAAGATGCCATGGAAGTTGGATATGAAATGTTTTGTGGAAAAGGGCTTTTTGAAGCGTTTCCCATAGACGGCGCCGAATGATGGAGCGCAATCTGACTGTTCCTAGCTGGAGGTGGCTTGGCTCCCAGTAGACGACGGATGTGGAGAATCTGCACAGAAAGAATCAGAGAACCCGGGGGTGCTCACCCGACGAGGTCGCTCCGATGCTTAAGTCAGTATGTGCGCACTGAAAGTGATTAGAAAGTAGGAGAGCTAGTAAGCAGTAATTGCGCGTACCTCTGCCCCCAAAGGGTTGGGGTCTTTATATACTGGATTCCTCGCGGGTTCTTTGAAGTGATTCCGGGATTCTCGCCGTGATGTGTCCTATCACTGAATTAATGGGAGATAACGTCGCCAGCCGATAAGTCATATCGTTGCCGTCTAAATCGGTCAGAGGAGATAAGGCCAGCTGTTACAAGGCGTGATCCCGTGAAACATTGAATCCGGTTACGAGATCTTCGGGGTTATCATGTGGAGGCCAGTCAATATTACCTGAACTGATACCCCCCGGGTCCGACCTATTACGAACGCCGAGGTGCCTAGTAACCGAGGTGATCTTAATGCACTCGTGCCCCGAAGTGAACTTATCCCAAGGTGGATTTGCTTCCGAGGTGGGTCTATCCTGAGATGATTCGATTATCCGAGTTTGGTCCGTCGAAGACTTGAGTTCACTTGGGATGAGCTGTCATTCTGTCAGCTAGATTGTATCCACGTGTCCCTCCATTATTAGGTCGGGACAAATCACTCATCATCAAAATTATTAATTTACACTTGGTTGATTGATTGATTAAATGTATGTAGGGAGGTGACGCAGCTGGAGTACGGCGATCAGTTGGTGAGATTAGGCAAGAATTTGATGAAAACTTTGTCTGTAAACCTGGGACTGGTGGAGGAAAATCTTGAGAATGCGTTTGGAAAAGAGGACATCGGTGCGTGCATGAGGGTGAATTACTATCCCAAGTGTCCACAGCCTGATCTCACAATCGGTCTTTCCCCCCACTCCGACCCAGGAGGTCTGACTCTTCTGCTTGCCGACGACCGTGTCCCCGGCCTCCAAGTCCTTAGAGGCGGTAATTGGGTTACCGTAAAACCCTTCCCCCAATGCCTTCATCGTCAACATCGACGATCAAATTCAGGTCTCTTTCTCTTTCTATTCTATATATGTCATTGGGCACATGTATGTAACGATCCATGCATCAGTTTTGGATGGTTGCTAATGAGTAGTAACTCAACTTTGGTCAAAAGGAAACTCAAAAAGGTTTCTGTTTGGGGACCTTTACGCCTGTTTCCTTATCAACTGCAGTCTCTAACAAGATTCTTATTAGTTGTAAGTGCATGCATGAAAGCCAACTGCATGTTGATCTGATGAAATTGAAAATGATTTTGATTAATAGGTGCTGAGCAATGCAATATAGAAGAGCGTGGAGCAAAGGGTAATCGCCATGGCCAATGCAGTGCAGGAGCGCCTTTCCCTCGCCTTCTTCTACAGCCCCAAGGGCACATTAACTTCTATCTATATGTGTTTCATAGCTATTACGTGTTCATTCATGCGTGCCCTACTACATTCGAATCCAGACAAGGAACTCGTCGTATCAGATCGACTCGCCCTCTATCCAACAATGACCTTCAACGAGTGCAAACTTCACATAATGACAAAGGGTCTACGTGGCTTAATGGCGAATAAAATGTAGCTATATATATGCTTAGGCCATAACGCAGGCCTGAGTCAGTCGTACTCATTGTAGTTCATGTTAATAATCTTAATAAACATATAAGGAAAATCGCCTCATAGACCTAAGTGCATGAATGAGCCTTTTCTTTCTGTTATAGTGTTTATACTGTAGTCTTTCTTTCCTTCTACAATAATGACAATAAACATAATTGATCATCTGTGTCTCTAGACTCTATCTCTATCTCTCTTCTGTGTTTTAATTCAGGGGTCGGGTGGGGTGGGTGGGGGGTTATTATTTTGTAGCTCATCAATCCTTTTCTCTAACTACGTGCTGTTTTTTCTTTAATCTTCGTTTGGTTGAACACAGGGAGCTCTTATCTACCTCTATTTCTCTAAGTCTCTAATATATAATTATATAATTCTTCAAAAGTAAAACATTTTATTATCATGGAAGCTATTCTTCGTACTCCCCTTTCATT
This sequence comes from Nelumbo lutea, assembly GCF_056320005.1. Lineage (NCBI taxonomy): Eukaryota > Viridiplantae > Streptophyta > Magnoliopsida > Proteales > Nelumbonaceae > Nelumbo > Nelumbo lutea. The sequence continues at coordinate 90,260,706 of NC_142685.1, read as the reverse complement.
GAATCCAGCTTTCGCTAGTGATAGATGGGTTTGGATACATTCCTCTAAAGGTCAATCAATCCACTAGTTCATCAGCATACCGTTTTTTATGCACTTGTTTCTCAAATAGCGACTGGGCTTTCCCTAGAGTCTCTTCGAATTCTCATTTTTCTATGAAAATGTTTGAACCAATGCTTACCAACAGCGCTGTTGTCACGGCTAGGAGGAATGCTCCTAAATTTGATTAGATGATACATGCTTTTTGTGTGGTGGTTTGTGCGTGAGGTAGAAAAAGGATGAAGCAAATCAGTCCTTATGATTTGCAGGGGCCCACCCGCTAGTAATTGGTTACAACAGAATAACTGTTTAGATAAGAGGATAAGAGATGATGGGTCAGGACTCAGGTGTCAGGTGTGGACAACTCCCCATAAGTTGAGCGTGGGGAGAGACGTGTGCATTTATCAAAATTATCCTCTAATTGCAATGAAATCTATCTGTCACACTTATATTGGATTTAATAACTCCAACTAAAAATGATCAATATATTATATTCTATAATATTATCAATAAAGTGAATTAAAAATGACTTTGATATTGTATATTAGGCTATGTTTATTTATTGTGTAAATACGACTCATATTTAAATTTTGCATTCAATTAGTTTTGCCTATCACAAGTTCAAAGTATCGGAAACGCAAGGTGTATCGAAAAGACAATTTTAAGAAATGTATCAGGATACGCTTTGGATTCGTATGGATACGGACGAAAAATCAAGATACGCATAAATATAACAGAATATTCAAATAAATCCTAAAAAATATATTACTAACAATATTTATAAATTTTATATGATTGTAAATAAGTCATTTAAATGTAAAAAAATAAAAATAATTTGATGTTTTATAAAAAGTGTGACATATCAGGACACCGTTAGTAACTATTGAAAAAGGATACAATAATTAAAATGTAAAAAAACAAAAAAAAAACTAAAATGTGAATGTCAATTTTCAAAAAACCAATATAATTAATCTTTATATTTATTAGTATATGAATTTTAATAATTAATTCTATAATTTATTAATAAACACTTGCCACTCATTAAGAAAAGTGAAACTTTACTTAAAATTAAAAATACATATGATCATAGTAAACAAATATGTGTGGCTCATTGGCAAACTTGTGGTTGTTAAGATTAAGTGCCTAAGGTTCAAATCTTGTTATAACTAACAAAATGAAATTAATGAGAGGGGATCATTAATTAAAGGAATTAATGAAAGAATGAAATGCAATAAAATATAACCTATGAGGATTTGCTTTGAAGCGATTATTCCCTAGATACATCTATACTATTTTTATCTTTACTCGACTGTGTTGAAGATTCAAAATCCATTTTTATTTTAGATTTTATAAAAAAAAAAGATGAAATAATTCCAATGGATTTAAAACTTATTCTTAGGTAGATCAATTGCGAAATGCTTTTGTAGAATGTCCAATATCTGTTTTACATCTTCTATCTGAAAATGTTCAATCTTCGTAAGATCTTCTTGACTGTTATTATCGGCCTCGTATCAACATATGAAAAGAAATAGAACAAAGGATTTATACATGTTCCATATATCGGGTTCTCATCAGAATGAAACATATCAGTCGATACGACTCGATATGTTGCAAGATTTTGAACCTTGTCCAATCATAATGTGCCATGTCAGACCCACATAATTAAACTCTTACACGTGCGAAGCGGCTAATGAATCCTAGGAGAACTTTCATTTCTTTGATTTTTATTTTTTTAAATATTAAAAAAAATATAAAAAAAGGGTGAAAAAAAGCCATTTCTCCTTCACTAATGGTTATAAGTGGTGTTTTAGTAATATGTTAACTATAGGGTAGATTTTAGTAAATCCATGAAATTATAAGGGTTATTTTAGTAAATGACCATTTCTATTATTTGTTTTAATACACACACACACACACACACACACATATATATATATATATATATATATATATATTAAAACAAGGCAGTCAAGAAATTTTCTCCTTTTTTGAGTTTTTTATTTTTTTAATTCCATGTCATTTTTCAAACAACCAATGAAATGCACTTTCCCAATAACCTAAATAATCTCTTCTCCTAAAATTTCTCATTAACTATCTCCCCCACTATCCCTCACTTTCTCCAAAATTATCTCTAATTCCTATTTATCTTCTAAATTATGTCTAATTCATATTTATCTCCAAAATTATCTCTAATTTAGTAGGGAGTTCTCTCCTAAATTATCTCTAATTCCTATTTATCATCGCCCCTACTTTTTATCTATATCTATCTAAAGAAAGTTTGGATTAAAAATTTAATAATTATTTAAATATTCTAACAAAATTATATAGTAACTTTAAAATATTTATTAAAAACACAAAAAATTTTATTTTTACAAAATATATTACTAAATTATGTACTAACAATTTAAATCATGTTTTTCCAGATTATCTATTTAAATGTTTTTCAAATATTTAATAACATATAATAGCTTTAAATAAATAAAATTTTAATAACAAAAATTTTAAATATTTTATAAATTATTTAAATATTTAAATATTTATCGTAACTAGATTTAAATAATTAAAATAACAAAATTACGTAATAAATTTCTATTTTGTTAGAATATTTAAATAATATAAGTGCAGAACTACCACCCCACTTTCTCTAGAATTATCTCTAATTTCTATTTATCTTCTAAATTATCTCTAATTCCTATTTATCTCCACAATTCTTTCTAATTTAGTAGAGAGTTTCTCTCCTAAAGAAAGCTTGAATTAAAAAATTGAAGAATTATTTAAATATTCTAACAAAATAATATAATAACTTTAAAATATTTATTAAAAACATAAAAAATAATTTTATACTTTTACAAAATATATCACGAAGTTATGTACTAACAATTTAAATTATGTTTTTCCTAATTGCTTTTCAACTATTTAATAATATGTAATAGCTTTAAATAAATAAAATTCAAATAAAAAATAAATAAATATTTTATAAATTATTTAAATATTTAAATAACAAAATATTTATCATAACTATATTTTAAATAGTTAAAATAATGAAATTTCAAAATTATGTACTAACAATTTAAATTATGTTTTTTTGGACCATTGATTTAAATGCTTTTCAAACATTTAATAATATGTAATAGCTCTAAATAAATAAAATTCAAAATAAAAATATTTTAAATATTTTATTGATAATTTAAATATTTAAATAACTAGACCTTAAATAGTTAAAACAACGAGATAATGTAATAAATTTTAAAATTTTCTTTAAAGAAGAAAAATAATTATAACATAATATTGAAAATAATAATAATTTAATATATTACAAAATTAATATTGAAATTATGTAATAATAGTATAAATTGTGATTTTGTGGATAATTAAATTCCATAAACAACTAATATTTTAAATTTTAAATATTTTACATATTTTTTAAGTATTTAAATAATTAGGTATTTTAAATAACAAAATATTTAACATAACTAGATTTTAAATAGTTAAAATAAAGAAATTATGTAATAAATTTAAAAATTTTTGAAAAGTATAAAAACAATTATAACACAATATTTAAATTAATAATAATTTAATATTTTTACATAAGATTGTAAATAATTAATTTCACTTATATCAAGTAAAATTTTAAGAAAATGACTTTCAAAAATTTTTGGAGATTAAACTACTATTAGTGAAATTTTTAAATTTAATTTATTGTACTTATTGTATTTTTCTTATAACTTATTGATTAATGTTTATTGGAGATTAAACTATTATTTGAAAATATACTATTTATTGACTAAGTTAATATATTTTTAATACTTATTGTATTTTTTTCATTATCAATATATTATCAATAATTTTACATTTTTGCTATAAATTTTCAATAATTATTAGAGATTAAACTATTGTTATTTATTATAAATAAGACTATTAATTTAGGTGAAATTATGAGTGTTCATGAGTTGATTTGGTTCGGTCGTAGGCTATTTTGCAAACCAAATTGACCTGGTTAGGTTGGGGAGTTGGTCAACTGAAACTGACTGATCTTTTGTGAAAACAAACCCATCAAGTTGTATCGATTTAGGTCAATTTTTTTGTTTGGTCAATTGGTTCAAAAGATTTAAACTTAAAAATTTAATTTAATTTTAAAATTATTAATTTAGTTTTAATTTTTTGGTTTGGTCAGTCATAGGCTATTTGTACGTGTCTTATTAAGGCCACAAGTGGTATTTTTATTTTTATTTTCTTTTGATTAAATTTATTTAAATGAACATTAGGTCAACACTGTCATTTTTCGCTATCATCTAATGGAAGATTGATTAAATCCATTGCAAATTATAACTGGTGTTATAGTAAAATGCTAACTATAAGGTAGATTTTAGTAAGTCCATGAAACTATAAGGGGTATTTTAGTATATGACTCTTTCTATTATTTAGCTTTTTCTTAAGAAATCCTATGCATCGCGTGAATCCATGCTAGTATGTATATATATATATATATATATATATATATATATATATATTTATTTATTTATTTATTTATTTATTTATTGTATTTTATAATTGGAATTATGAGATCTTAGGATTTTAAGAATTTGGGAAATTTAAAACTATTTTAAAAGTCAATATTAAATCTAAGCACATTTTACTAATTTATCATTGGGTTTGTGGCAGGTTTGGAGAATTATATGCAAAATCCATTCCCTCCCTGTGCCCATTTAAGATTGGGAAAAACCCACCCCGTTCAGAGGGGGTGGGATGGGCTCTGATTTTATGGGGAAATTTGCCAACCCTAGTTTATAGAGCGGTTTAATGTGCAGACAGTGATGATAGCTAGTGGTAGTGATGGAAATTAGGCTGGAAAAATATTATTTGATCCAATAAGAAACTTTTTTTAATCAAGCAAGAAATCTGTCTAATATGAATTGAAGATAATGCATATGTCTTGGTTTTTTGAATCACCAATTCAGGGTTTTCTTTTATTTGCTGTTTTCTTGACTTCTTGTATTTCTACTTATTTTGTTCTTGGGAAAATTTTAGGTTTTTGACCATAGGTTTCTAATCTTTGTTTTTTTATCGAAAAAGTAAATCAGAGTCTCCATGATCTAATGACCCACTAAATTCAAAGTTCAATGACCTTTTATTCTCCTTTAATTTAAACTCTTCTGTGCTAAGAGAAGGGATCAGTTTGTTTGCACTGCGAATTTCATTTGCAGCAGACCATCAGTGTAATTATATGAAAGTACAAATAGGCTGAACATAAATTCTAGATCTTGTTTGTTTCAAATTTGAATCATTTGATTTTAACTCATTTGTTCCTGTTAAATGAAATAAAAAGTAATTAAAATGAAGTGGTGCCAACTTTATATGGAATGGAGAGAGAGGGTGTCATTTGTTTGGAAATGTGTGAAAGTAGCAAGATGATGTAATAACCACTTTATATGAGAGAGAATTGATATTAATTTTGCATATTTATATAGTTAATGAGTGAAAATGAGACAAAAAGTATAAATTTTGTATCAAGCAGGAATACAATAATAACTATAAAAGAAAGATGCAAAACTGAACAGGGTGAAAAACTTGTATCTTGTTCGGATTTGCACTGCAAACAAACAAAACCTAAGTCAATACTATGGGCTTATTTTATTAAAATGGATTCTATTTCATGAATCCTGTTGAATTTTTTCAGTAACCAAACTTGGAAAATGAATTATATTATTTCGCGACAAATAAACATTACGGTGCAATTTGGGAAAAAAAACTCCTCATCCCTTGCTTTCTTGGCAACCAAACAGACCAGAAAGGTAGAGGGAGATCTTTTGGAGAAATCAAAATTCAAGAGAGGTTTAAGCAATTGTCAAAAACTACAAATAAGGTTTGAGTAATAGTTTTAGGCTGGGTTCATTGAAAGCTGATGAAAAAATATCAATGCAAAAATACTTATACTCGTCTAAGTACTAATTGCCCAACGATCTGAAAATGACACTGCTTCATTAAGCAATTATAATATAAATAATTTTAAGAAAATACAAGTATTATATATATAGTATATGTATTATGTATGTATGTATGCATATATGTATATTTTTAAGTTGGATTGATTAATGGATTCATTTACGCCCTTGCTCATCTCCTTAAAAGTTTCTTTGTTTGAGAGAATTTAATCATATAATTTGTGCATGATTGTATATATTTATAAGTCGAGAGACCCTGTTTGATGCACGGACTTTGTTAAGTGCAATTGAAGCAAAAGGCGCTTTGTGATATTCCCAATTGGGCCAAGCCATACCAAGTCCAACCTAAGCATTATTTTTTGGTTATGTATTGTCAAATAAATTTGTTATAATTTTTTACTATGTTTAAATAGAACTTAAATGGGTTTTAATTTAATTTTACTTTTATTAATTATTATTAGATATTTTTTTTTAATTTTTATTATAATTATTATTTTATTTTAAATACAATTTAAATTTATAAAAATTGTTGATAAACTTTCAATGAGTCAAATCTCGAGAATTAAACTTGTTCTTTACTGGTATAAGCATTTAGCAGGTTTAAGTCTGCTGCCACCAAAGGCTTGTACAATGGGCTACATAACCAATCAAAAGTGAACACACAATGGGACCTACACCTTACATATTTGGAACGGTGGTGTATTCACTCTAGATTAAATGAAACAAAGACACAGTTTGTTGATATTTGAATATTTCACCAAAATTTGTATTCAATTTTTTACCATATATTTATAAATACATAAAATGTTGATATAAAATTATAATTTTCTATTACCCTTTGGCCCATTATTTGCTATGTCTACAACTACAAGACTGGTGCACTGCACTTCTATCTGGATGGGCCCAAAAGGCCCAAAAGAAACCAACAGGGCAACAGCCAATCATCCATCAAAACCTCTATGAAGAGCATCAGTATGGACTTTTCTGTAAACAAACAACTTGGCTATAACCATATACAGCCCAAGCCACAGAGAGCTCAGCCCTGCTAGTACCCAATAGTAATAGTCAAGGTGTGCCTTGTTAAGATTGTTGCTCAGCCATTCTTCTCTATGCCTTGAGCTGATCGACTGCACAATGGATATGATTCCACTGCTCAGTAAGCTTCCAACGCCAAATATGCTAAGGAAAGCTGCAGACCCAACGCTGCGCATGTCCTCCGGCATCTGATCGTAGAAGAGTTCAGTCAGTCCGATCACTGTGAATACGTCTGAAACTCCCCAAGCCATATACTGTGGAAGTAGCCACCACACGCTCATGGGCAAGGGTGCTTTTGGTTGCTCAACCAGCCCATGATCTTTGCTGATCTGAATCCTTCTGGCCTCTACCAGAGCTGCCACGACCATTCCGATTATTGAAATGACCAGGCCGATTCCGGTCCTCTGTAGCATTCTTATACCAGTTGAAATTCCGGTGAATCTTCTTGCAATCGGAACAAAAATCCGGTCGTATATCGGCACGAAACAGATGATGACTAAGGGAATTGAGACTTGAAGTGATGCAGAAGGTACAAGAAACTTGGATCCAATCCTTCTGTCCAATGTGCTACCTTGCTTAACGAAGAAGGTATTGATCTGGGCGAATACCACGGCGTACATCAAACCACTGAACCAGATTGGAGCCAAGCGAAGGAGGAGCTTCACTTCTTCTACTTGGGTCACTGTGCAAAGCCTCCATTTGTTTCTACAGTTGTTCAAGAAATCCACATCGTCTATGATTGTTGCTTTGTCAAGAAACCTGTAGTTACGTATACACACCTTTACGTAAGATGATTTCATGGCTACACCATGCAATTAGTTGATTCTTAATTTCTCAAGGACAATCTTGTCTTTTCAATTTAATAGTATTACTCTTGATTCACCTCAACATTTTTAATTAATGCTCTTTTCTATTTATTTGTATAATAATCTTCCATCTCTAAATTTGTTTTAAAACTTTGGACTCCAAGCAATAGATGTACAGCAAAGGAAAATCGGATTTACTCCTAACTGATCGCGCCTCACACCAATCTCAGTATATTGTAATCAGCCCCTCACAAGATTGCCCCCCACAACGTCCCACAGCACACCCCCGCCGTGTAGTGGGAATATCTCCGGATGATAATCCCAAAAATGATGATATCATCATCAGGAGATGTTCCTAATACACGGTAGGGATGTATTGTGGGACATTATGGGGGGCTGATTTGGTCTCATTTGAAATATCTTTTCATGAATGACAATTAAATATGGGATATGTTCTCATTAGACCTATTCAAGGGCCGAGCTTCGAGCCTGACTTTACACTATTTCAGGTTAAACTCTGGGCTGGGCTCATTCAAATTTTGGCGAAAGCCAAATTCAAACCTGACCCATTAATAGATTTAGTTTTCATGTACAGAAAGTGCTGTAAAAATGGTGTGAGGCGCTATCTTTGAGGAGTAAATCCGGATTCGAACAAATGTGGTTTTTCAAACGGCTAAAAAATTATTGAATTGAAAATAATTAATTTTCGGGACATGTAATCTGCAAATGCTTTGCCCTAATATAATGCCAAAATAATCTTCAACCACAATTGAAAAAAAAAATGACAAGTTAGATATCATACTTTTATTGTAATAAAAATGATTTTGGTATAAAATACTATAATAATGAAGTCAAACACTTTAACACTCGATCTGCTTTTGTCTCAATCAAACAGATTTTCAAAGGTCATTACTAGTAGACCAAACACCTTAAAAATGTCTACTTGTCCATTTGTTTATCATTCCTCGCAATCGTTTCGCTTTATAATTTTTTTTTTAAATTAGTATAAATAAAACAGGAGGTTTGAAATTTGAATAGCACAATATAAATAAGTCAGGAAACCAATTCTGTTTTACCCCAAACCTGGTCCTTGGACAAAAACTGTTCAATTAGTCAATAACCCGTTGATCTGGGCAGTCGAACCGTCGATCCATTCAACGGTTTTTTGGCCATTTTTTTGTTTTTTAATTATTTTTTTATTTTTTTATTTTTCATTTTTTTATCAGAACGAACTATCTGTTCGAACCAGATGGTCGAACCATTGACTGAAAACTGGTGGACAGAACGGTTCCATTTCCAGGTCGTTTTTTAAAACCATGTAAATTACATTATAATTGGGAATCATTTAAGACACTCCTATGGTTTCACATAAATACTAAGACCTACCCTATCTATTCTTAGGAACCATTTGTATATCCATTTAGAAATGGTTTTTATTCCAAAAATACCCATAAAAGTCTCATACTTTTAGAAATAAATCCTTCACCCCATATTATTTTATTGTAAAAATAAAACAAAATATAATAGGAAAAGCTATAAAACAAAAAGTAAAGTTAAAACAAATGAAGATAATTTCTTTTAGGGTAAATTACAAAGACCACCCTATACTTTCTTTTAGGGAAAAAACCCCCATGTACTATGACCGTGAGACAAAGACCCCTTCTATTAGCCTTCCGTCCAAAAAGCCATTATAATATTTTTAATTCCCATACTACCCCTGTAATAACTAGACGAGAAAAACACTCTTCATCTTTCCCGACCTTCTGATACGTACTACCCTTCCGATCCTTCACATTTCTCTCTCTCTCCCTCTCCCTCTCTCTCCTCTCTCTCCCCCTGTCTCTCTTCTTGCCCTTCCCCAACAGCATTGGGATTGAACCCATTTAATTCAATCCCTACCTCTCTCTCTCTCTCCCTCTCTCCATTGAGTTGGGGATAACGTTTCAACGCCTTATGGAGCCTCTGGAAACCAACGAACACTACATCTCTTCATTGCTTCTCTTTTGTGAAACCATTTACAGAAGATCTGCGGTATTGGCGTATGTAGTCCACGAATCCAACCACAACGTGACACCGACTCTGGCTCGTGGACTCAGTTGATCGCTGAATTCCCCCATATTGAATTGTTAAGAGAAAGATTTGCCAAATTTGTCAATTGTAGCCTCAGCTAATCGCTGAATTGCTAGAACAACTACTGATTGGTCTCCATTTTTCTCCTTTGATGATTCAAAGATATTTGAGCAGAGAGGAAGAGGGAATCCTGAGATGGAGATAAATAGAAAAAAGAAGAAAAGAGGAACCAAGTAAACAAGGCTGATAATCCAATGAATGTTGGAAGAAGTGAGGATTAATAGGAAAGGATCAAAGGATTGAGACGGGAAGGGGAGAGAAATTTCAAGGAAGGGTAGAGTGAGAGGGGGAGGGAGGAAATAGGTTTGTTCCATGTAGATTTGTCAAATCGGAGAATCAAAAGCTTGGAATGGAAATCTGCATAGTCTACAGATTTGGTGGTTAGTAAGTAGTTAGTCGATGGGCGTGATGATGCCAAAACCACGTATCTTCTTTAAATGGTTTTGCTAGTTAGTAAGTAGTCCATGAGTCCAATCACAGCAAACATGTTTAGGTCGAGACGTGATGCCGGCTCCATCTCCGCAAGTGTTGCAGGAGAGGCGGCTCCGCAAGTGCTGCAGGAGGAGAGTCTCCGGCTCCGTCAACTACAAGTTTTTCTCCCTTTGTTGGTTGCCATAGAAGCATAAGAAGTCAACGATGACGATGAGGAAAAGATAGAAGACGGAGAAAACGGAGATATGGGCAGACATTTGCTGTTGGGCTATCAAGCTTTGTAGTTTCCCATGATCACGGCATCGTCGACAACAGTTATAGAGACAAGATTGAAGACGGAGAAGAGAAGAAAGGGAAGATGAGAAATGGGTTTCCTCTGTCCCTTCATTTCAGAGAGTTGGGAGAGAGAAAGAATGAGAGAAGACGGTGAGGGAGAGGAAAAGAAGAGAAGAAAGGGAAAACAATAGGTTAAATAGGTTTTAAGAGAAAAAGGGCAAAAAGTAGAAAATAAAAAATGTTTAGTGGGATATTTTGGTAATTTAATGCATTTCGTCATCTGGCTTAACGGTCAAGGGAGGTCTTTGTCTCATGGTCATAGTACAAGGGGGTCTTTGCCACAAAACAAAATACAAGGGGTCTTTGTCACAAACCCCATAGTAATAGGGGTCTTTGTAATTTACCCTTTCTTTTATTTGTCTTGGCTGAACAAAATATAAGGGTTGCAAAACGTCATATCATGTTTCCATCTACGAGAACCAGCATTAAGTGATTGCAAAGTGAGGCTGTCTTAAGCAATACACAAATTATAGGTTAGGTAGGTTTTAGTAATTACGTAAAATCATAGGGGTGTATTTGTATACTACCCTTCATAATTTCACCCCAATGGGAAAGCACCTTCAACCATTAAAATGCAAGCCGTGTATTATATTTATACAGTTTACACCAAAGTCCCGTTCGTTTTTCCGGGTAAATACACTTATCCAAGTAAGTGTTTCCCAAAAAAGACTTACCCGGGTAAGTGCATTCACCCATGTTCTTTTATTTCGCATGTAAATAAGGCAATGACCATTTTATCCATAAAATTTAATTATTAAAAGAGGCATTTTTGTCCCATTCCCCCAGGTGGGAAAGTTATTTATTCGCCTAGGAGATGGGTATCATTTACTCGGGTAAGTGATAACCAGGAAAATAAACTTCCTCTGGCCCCTACATAAATCTGAACAAAGAACATGGGTTTCTTGGTCAATGGGAATCAAAATCCCATTGACCAACTTTCCCCCCTTTCAAAATCCAAAAAAAGAACGCCCCCCAAGTACAAGGGTTTGAGATATGATATCCAAAATAATTTGTGACCAATCAATCCATATCATAAATGTGTTAATGGTGGAATTTATCAAAATTCACGGGTGAATTTTAATTAGTGAAAATTCTTTTGGTATCATGTCTTTCCAGTATCATAAATTTTCCAAAAAAAAAAAGTATTATATTTATACCGCAATTTGTACTAAAAAATCAATAATTAAGATTAAGCATTGGATCATGTGGAAATGTATAAAATGCAAACATAAGTGTGACTCTAAAGCCCCATAATGCACCATACACTAATGTGAACATACACATTGCATAATAAACAGTATAAACTCTCCTTGTATTCATTAAGTTCGTTCCCATAAATAAATGTAAGAGATGCTTATAACCTTGTCATGTGTGACTAAAAGAGAAAAGAGAAAAGTAAGAAAGTTGTGGTAACTAATAGGAAATGCACCTTTGAGCATAAAAATACTCCATATGGTTGCTTACAAAGCAATTACATGTTCGAGGGTGCATTCCTAAGGGGGACCCATTTGGGTACCAGTAATAGGTAAACAGCAGATCACGAATGAATGGTAAAATGCATTTCTGTGAAACTTGCCACGTGGAAAGAAAAGAAGATGTAGTTAAACAAGTGGACCCTCCCATTGAGATTACACTCTTTATGGTGCAAAGAGGGGTTTCTAGACCAGTCCAGGTTGAAACGCCTTGAATGGACTTGACAGGCTTGTTTTGGCCTTGTATGGATTAATACAAGGGCTATATACGTGTCAATTTGGTCCGGGCCGGGTAATGAAACACCTATACCCAAATCCATCCCCATCAGTCCAGACCCTGTAAGGTATATATGTATGTAATGGACCTATGACTGATCCTATTATTGATCCAGATTATGAGGTGGACCCGATAAGACCCCATTATATGTTCCCCATAAAATAACAATTTCAGACATTTTATAAAATAAGTACAAGCAAAGCATGTGAACCCGGCCCTACTATAATTATTATAATTGAAACTCGACATGCAGAGATAAAAAATTGATAATTGAGACTCCAATGTGCAGACCCACATATTGTCTGATCATTATGGATTTTTCAGGTCAACTTTGGCAACCATTTAATTAGAGCTCCCAAACCGCCTCTCAGGACAGCTCGAAACACAAGAGTTCTTCCCAATTAGTAAGTGTCGTTTGGGAAGGCCGAAGCACAGCAGCTTCTGATTTTTATTTATTTTTTATTTTTTTGATAAATAACAGCTTCTGATTTTCCTAAGTGGTTCTCTCTTGGACAGTTTATAAGTTATGTTTGGAGAGTCAGCTGTCAGTCAGTTATTTAGAAAACTGTTCTCTTCGGTCTCTTTAAATAGCTTATATGAAATGCTTTAAAGCAATTGAATCAGAATCAGAATGAACTATTCCCCTCACATATTGGGTTCAAATTAAAATCTAAATCGGAATTAGAATTGGTTGAAATGGATTCTCTTTCTTTATTCCCAAGGAAGGGGAAGGAATGACCATTCCCTCAAATGAGAGAATGTTATTCTACCAAGAATGAAAATGATTTTGATTACGCCCAACCTAACAGTTAACATTCCAATTCCAATTCTGGGCCCCAAACCAAATGGACCCTTTACTGAAATTTCAACTCCACTCTCATAAGAGACACCAATTTTAAGAAGCAGTAATTTCGGCAGTTTGGATCTCATACCCACACTATCGACGCCTCAGTACAGTTGTACATTGAATATCTATAATATTTGCATGTTATTATTCATGGAGTGAGGAGATGTTTTCAATATACAGCTGCAATGCCATGTGGGTGGGATTCTTGTGGGTAAAAGATTTGAATTTCAATTTATCACTTAAAAATACAACCTTATTGATCAGTCAGTTGTTGAAATCACATCTCCGCCCCACCTGATGAATATCATCGAGACTGGTACTATCATTGGGGAGATGTTCAACCCGTTATTGCTACCGGATTTAATTAGACCACTGATCGGTTAAATGATCAAGACTTCTTACCTGAATTGATTGGTAGGAGCCAGGGTTCGACTCATGGGCTGATTGTTCATGGCCACACCAACTCTCCTCCCTTCTTCAATACTATTTATTCCTTGGCCTTCTTCCTTCGGAGCAGACAATCGCCACTTTCGGCCAGCAGCAACAAGCACCTGTGCTACTCGAGTTAATGCATTCCCTTTCGGCGCCGGCTGCCTATACGTCTGTCGTCCGAACAAAAACAAAACAAGCGCAACCACCATGGCTGCGACTGTAATTCCATAGCCAAGAGTAAATCCCTTGTTGTCCTGGATGTAAGTTACTATCAACAACGCTGCCATGGCTCCGCCACTCAGCCCAAAGTACCACCAGTTAAAGAATGAGCTCTTGGCTTTCTTCTCTTCTGGCTCATCTTCATCAAATTGATCCGCCCCAAATGTTTGAGTACACGGCTTGTGCCCGCCTACCCCAACTGAGACGATGTAGAGAGATAAGAAGACCAATGGTGGCCGAATTTGTGATGAAACTGCACTCGACACTGAGAATGTCAACAGACCCAATCCCTGTGGTTGAATCAAACATACGCATGATCATGATCAGGATCATTTGAAAGAAACCAGTAGTACTCAAACAAAACAAATTCAATCAGACCCACCAGTAGATAGATCAAAGATGAGATGAAGATAGTCTTGAAACGACCCAAGTAGGAATCAGCAATCACAGCTCCTAACAAGGGAAGGAGAGTCGATACTCCAAACCAGATATTCACGTTCTTGGCTGCTGTTGCATTGGACTCACCAAGGGACTGGGTGAGATAGGTGAAGAGGTTCCCCATCATGCCGTAATAAGCAAACCTTTCAGCAATTTCAACTCCTGTTATACGAGACAAGTTCAATTAAGAAACCACTTGTCTTTGAGGAACTACAAGAATTAGCATCAAGTTTAATTAAACAATAAAACTGCTTACCAATGATGTATCTGGCCGATCTCCATCCACCATGAGATGATTTCTGTTGCAGAGAAGCCTTCATAGGCTCCATTGCCGAGAAACCTTCAGTGGGAATACGGTGGAATTATTACAGGAGAAATAGTAGCAACTCCCCCCTCCTCCTATACTAATATCAAGCTCAATTCTGGCCTTATCAGACTTAAAATGCTTTAAAATGGGATTCAGCCAAAGTGTCCTCTCAACACCCAGGGCCCAGAGGCCCCAAATGGGGTCACCATGTCCATGTCATTGTAGGCTTCCGTTTCCATCTTCAGGAGTGTTATCCTCTTAACTGTTGGATGGAGACTTATACAGGTAGTGTGCTGAGGATCTACAGTCAGGGTTATTTGGCCTTGTTGACCAAGATAGTAGTTTCTAAATATTTCGGTTTCAACTTTCATGCTTGTGTCCTACAACTCCTATTCTCATTTTATTCTTCCTTTTTAAGGCTCTTCATTTGTTTTTCTCAGGTTGAGACTGAAGGATTTGTTTGGTTGTTGGGGCCCTAATTCCCCACCTCCATTTGGCTTTCCTGATTTTAGCTATTCCTTCATTTAGCTAATTAAAGAGCAATAAGTGATGACACCAATTTTAGGGTTGTGTTTGGCTCAGGAACACTAAAGAGTAATTAAGGATAGGCCGGGTACTTATGGGACAACTGTCTGCAGAAAATTTACCCTGTGCTTACGTGCTCACTAAATGCGCCTACTTGATCTAGACTCACTTTTCTAATACATACATTTACATTTACTATTACTATTAGTCTAGGGTTTAGCAATGCCTATCAAACATACAGATACAGTAAAAAAGTGAATTCCATCAACAAGGAAGAAATTGTGGATTTGGATTTGAATTTGATCAAATCAATATGACTGTTCTATTTATGACTGGATTGAAAACAGAACAACTCTAATTGCATTTGATCTAATCCAACTCTATCTAAATATAAAAGTTATATTAAATTATAGACTGCCATACAACACTTTGGGGTAGTGATGCTAAGCCCCCAACTTTCATTTGTGACAGACTCATCCTCAAAATTCAAATTTCAATATTTTGCACCTGCTCATTCAAATTTTGATAGTCTGAGAGAAGAAAATACCGTGGTTTTTAAAACCGTTCCAACGGTTAACCGCCCGGTTCAGCGGTTTATTAATAAAAATCAATGGTTTTAGAAGAAATTTCGGTTTTGGGGAAAATCGAAACTAATCACCTGACCGGTTCTTAGTTTTTTCAGTCTGACCGTCTAGTCCGATGCAGATTTAAAAATTATGGAAAATACCAAAATAATGAAAATAGGCATGTTACAATGCCATATCTCTTGTTGTGTTTTGTCTTTTGCAACTTTTAGTGTTTGTATGTGATGGTGCATGATTTGGCAACTCCTTATTGGAGGACAACTTGGACCTTGGGCTGATGAGGTCGGTAGACCAAGCTGTAAGAAGACAGAGTCAAGGTACATAGGATGTTTTACCTGGGGTGAGTCTTTGATGCTTAAGTCATTAATGAGAATAGAAAGAGAGAAAGAGAACTTAGAATGCAATGAGCAAGGTTAGTGCACAATCGTATGTACCTTTTGTAGGTGAAGGAGGTGCCTTTATATAGGCATCAGTCTCACGTAGCGTATCTGAGATCTCCGGGTGAGCATGGCTTATCGGCCCACCATCCTCGGAGGTGGTTTTAGCAGAAAGTGATAAGGCTTATACGATTATCTCCGAAGCGGGTGGCACAGAACTTAGTTCTATAGATCAAGTAGCATGGTCCCAGAGGATTCGAAGATAATAAGTCGCACGTAAAGGAAGTCGGTTCCCACGTCATGTAGGTCACCACCTCAAACCTCAGTCAGGTCAATAAGTACCTGACAGGAGGTTGGCCTTCCTGCCAAGGTTTCTGGTCTGCTCTGCCGAGGTGCATAAGTTGCATAAGGCTATTCCCTCCTCTGCCCTAGCCGAGGTGATGCTAGGCACTCACACCAGTCTCTCGAGGCGTCCAAGGTGTGTCCGAGACAGAGTTGAGGTGGTTCTGACTCATCCGATAAGGGCACGTCATTGCCTATGTAGCATTGAGGTGTTGTGCAACGGTTTAGAAGTGCCATGTGGTGCAAAGTCATTGGAGGGTCAAATTACCCCTAATCAATTGCCCCACACTCCCAAGTTGATGTTAGCTCAGGGAAGGGAGTAGCCCGTTGTAGGAGGTCTCTAACCCAAAGTTACTTAGTTTAGTAGGTTCGTTTGTGCCGACATAGTTCACTCGTCCGAACTGGTCTAATAGGTCGCGTTGGGGGGCATAAAGACTTTGTGTAGAAAATTCGAATTTCAAATAGGGTGTGTGAAATTTAAATTTGAAACCGTTCTTGAAACTTGAAGCGGCGCTCCCCTGGGAACGATCAGATTGAATGCATTATAGCCATCAGTTGCGCAAGTCTTCTATCTATATATAGGGGGGCCATGGGGGGTCCCATTTGCACAATTTCCTGGAGTTTTTTGGAGCATAAGTGAGGGAGGTTGGAGAGCTCGGAAAACACAGGTGAGGCTATTGAGGTCAGTCTAGTTTTTTCTCAGTCCCATAGATGAGTCCTTTTCGCTTTTTGTTCTAGTATTTATGTTTTCCGGTGAGTTAAAGGGGGAGTAATACCAGGACACTCGAGCCGAGGAGGGGATTTGGCTCAAGAGAGGCGAGGATCTCAAAAATTGGCCTCGACCTCTCATCGCCAACCAAAGACCAGGTCAGAGTTTGGACCCACCGAGTTGAGTAGTGAGGAAATAATAGACTTAATCGATACCTACTGCATACCAGATGAGTTCTATGCCTTCAAGGAGGCATTGGTGGCCAGACTCCATTTTCCTCTCCACCCTTTTATTTATGAAGTGCTTAGGTTTTACGACATCACTTCAGGTCAACTCCATTATGACCATTGTCAGTACCATCTCCTTTTTCCATCACGTTGAGTTTTTCCTATCCATCGATATCTTCTTGGGGCTCTGCCAAGTAAAATGTATGCCCTGTTGAGCCCTACTACTTTTACTTGAGTTACCGAATTGGCTTCAAACTCTTGGATAGATTCCCTATCAAGGTAGTGCAATAGAATAGGAGGTTCTTCTTCTTGTCCTAGGAGAATGACTAGCCTATGGGCACGACCTAGAGGGATGACCTTAGAAAGGTCCTACGAGTTTCTAACCAAGATAATGCTTATCGGAGCTAGTTTGAGCCCTCAGGGTAGGTCATCCTTATCGTACTTGACTTTTCTCCTGGTCTGATATGCTTTATTTCCTTGACTAACTTTTCCTTATTCCTATGGCAGATATGTCCAACACCCCATCTATCCCGAATGCTGCAAAGAGGCCCTCCAAGAAGAAGAGAAAGGCCGGTGATTCTTCCCATACATTAGCAATGGAGCAGGAGTCGGCAGAAAGGAGGTCGGTTGAGAGGGAGCGTGAGGAGGAGGGTGGAGACCTGATGTATGTCAACCCAACCTCTTATTATATGCTGGATCCAATTGCCCATACGGTGATGCCTCACGTGCCTACACCCGAACCTGCCCCATGGTTCTACTTTAATTCCTCACTCGCACGTTATTACAACAAACCGGATATGGGATCCCCACATCACCCAGTGGGGGGAGGAATCCTCCTTCCTATGGATGTTCAGGTCTACGGCGACCAGCCCTCTGCACAACTCAATACGAAAATGATTCAGGTTGAATTAAAATCAAATTGAATAGTTTGGATGGTCCAAACATTGAATTGGACCAATCCAGAATAATTCAAAGTATCCATCACATTGGATTGGACCTGGCCCATCTATAATGGACTCATAATGGACCAGATCAGATTGAACCAGTATTCGATCCATTGACAATCCTACCCAAAATAGTATAGAGTGGCATCTGTATTTTACCCCTAAAATTTATACAATTAGGTCACTCCTACCTTGGTCAGACAAAGGCATCTTACCCCCTCTTGGTATCTACATCCTAAATTTTAAACCCTAAACCAAAACCTTAACTCTAAACCCCTGAAACTTAGGCGTAAAATGCACTTGGGTCAGGTAGGTGACTTGGTGTGAGTGTTGTATTTCTAATAGAGGGTCAAAGGTTCAATTGTAAGATAAGTTATTTGAAATCATTTTATTCATGATCATATGCATCATATGCAATATCCAAGTCATTCCGAGCTCATTTATTAATAATATTTTTTTTTCTGATAGTTTACCGCTTGATTTGTTAACAATATTATAATATCTGAACCCTAAGTTTTAATTCTCATTGAAATATTAATGGTTTGAATTTGAATCTAGGTCCGTATCTGATTTGAATTAAAAAGATCATCATCACCTTTTTTTTCCCCTTTATGGTTCACGTTTCACAAGTTGCAACAAGAAGAGTTGACTTTCGTATCATCACATCCCACCATGAGGCACTTGACAAAGCGTGTTAGGTCTCTGCCTTTTATTTGTCAAAACCTCAATTAAAACATGACAAAAATGGTGTTTGATACTCAACTTTTTCTTTTTCTTTTTATAATGATAAGTGGATTAGGGAATAAGGTTAGAATGTTTTAAATATTTAAAAAAATTATGCATTGAGGTATCCAAAAACATCCGGATATATTGATAGAAGGCGATATGCTTCATATGTTGTGCATATGTATCAATATTTTAATCCTTGAATAAAAGTATATATTATAAGATCATATTATTCTCGAAAAAATGTGGGGAGGAAA
Source organism: Nelumbo lutea (assembly GCF_056320005.1). NCBI lineage: Eukaryota > Viridiplantae > Streptophyta > Magnoliopsida > Proteales > Nelumbonaceae > Nelumbo > Nelumbo lutea. The sequence goes on along the minus strand of NC_142685.1, from coordinate 90,241,306 downwards.
TCTAATGGGGTAAAAATATGATTTATGATTAAATACTTAAGTCTCAATTTGGAAGGAGTACAAATACAAATTTGTAGAGTGCAAAACCTTATATTTTATATTATTTTGTATATATTTATATTGTACATATTTGCATTTGTACTCTTTCCAAATTAAGCCTTAGAGTGTAAATACAAGGTTTAGAAATATTGTAATACAAGATTTTGCATTCTTCCCAAACTTGTATTTGCACTCTTCCTTGTATACAGTATTTCTAAACCTTGTATTTGTACCGTAAATTTTTATATTTGCACTCTTCCCAAACTGAAATCAAAATATCCCTTGAGATAAATTACAAATATTGAAACATAACTTGAATTTAAAAAATTATTTTGAAACTATCTTGGATGGTTGGGACCTCAAATTCCAAACGACAAATATATCCATTCACAAAAGGACCCTTCTGCAATCTTGAACCCTCGCATACCTCACATCCATACACAAAAATTAATGTTGTGTCAATTCACCACACTTTTAGATATGCGCTACAAACAAGCTGTGTACAATGGGCTACAAAGGAATTTCTAAAGGTCATGTGCTATATGCAAATGGTGATTGATGGAAGGTGGTCTTTGTCCTACGACATTATTTTGAGGGATAGCATAGTCATTTCAGAAAAGTTAAGGTATGTTTTAGTGTTTGTGAAAAACTTAAGTGGGCTTAAGTGTTTATCCCTATCATATAAATTTATAGTAGTTCAAGCTATCTCATATGGAAGTCCCAATTACAATGACAGAGTGGAGAACTAACTCATTAAATGGATGATTAATTAAAGGTAGGAATCCAAGGTCATTTGCAGTTTCCAAATCAATTGCGTAGGGGTGTTTGTCATTTGTTTTCCAAAAATTTGTTGATGCAGAAGCTATTTTTATTTTAGAAAACAAAACCATTCACATTGGGGAAGACCCCTCAATATCCCCATCTCTCTCTTATGTACCATATTAAATATAATGAGATTAGCTTGTAGCTACGAGTCGAATGTAGGTTTAAAAGAATTCACATCTGCGCCCCATAAACTTCTTACAACATATCCCAACCGTGTATTGGGAATATCTCTCACTGACAACTTTGGGAGATACTCCCAATGGATGCTGAGATGTGCATGTGGGGCATTTGTTGGGTGCAGATCTAAACTCGGTTTAGGATGGTATGTGGTTCCTAAATCACCCTCAAAACTCTAAAAAATTTGTTTTCAGAGGTCAATGATCATTAGAAATTTAGAATGGAAGTGTGTCAACTGGTTCAGTTGGTAAAGTCTTCGGCTGGATTTGAGACTTGGGATGAGGTGGTTGGTTTGGGGGATGTGCTAACCCCTGTGTAGGAGATCGAATCTTCTACCCACAAAAACGCTACTCATACAACACTACAGACATGCATCTTCCTATGAATGATAACTGAAATGTTCCTAATGTGCAGCTATAGTGACTTGTAAATAAAGTTAGACTCTGTCTATAGCCCTATGAAATTAAAAGAACAAAAAAAAGTGCTCACTAAGTATGAATATCTCAAACACACCTCTGAATTCTAAAAATGCCTCTTCAAATTTAAGAGGCGGGTCCCTCTTTAGCAAGAGAACAGTGATGTGAGCCACAAAAAAAAACAAAAAAGAAAAAAGAAAAAAAATCGAACACAAGAGGTTAGGTTTAACTACTAAAGAGAGTTAAGAGACAAACGAGAAAATTTTCCAGAGGGAAAAGCATATTTGATGTGAGAGAGAGTATGGGATATAATTTTCAAGAAATGAAGAACTTTGGGTGGAAGGGATAAAGTAGGGGATATAGTTTTCCATGGCATAACTGAAAATTGGTATTGATTCAGTGTTTTTAATAAACACCCACTAACTGTGCTTAGGGTTTAACCCTAGCAACTAAGACAAGTTGCTCCAACTCCTTTGCAACACACTAGTGTCAGCCTTATTAGGATAAACTCTCCAAATTTATCTAATGGCTGAAAACATTCTAAATTAACACGAGTCTCTTAAGTGTCTAATTTAAAGGGTAATACATACAAATGTAGTAATATCAACATGAAACAACAATGTACTTTATTCATTTACATATAAACATTTATGTACATCAAACTGATTGGAGCTAAGGGCATACACTATCTAACAACTCCCACTTGCACTTAGGTCCAATCAGGTATAAGCCTTAATCTCATACTATCCATGTGTTCTTCAAACACTTTCTGTGTCAATGGCTTAGTCGTGGGTCTACCACATTTTTCGTTGATGCTACATTCTAAATGCGGATGTCTCCTCTACTAATAATTTCCCATAGAATGTGGTACTTTCTCTTGATGTGCTTCGACTTCGAATGGGCTCTAGACTCCTTAACCTAAGCAATGGCTCTAGTGTTTCACATAATAGTGGAATGAGTGATGTGCTGGATGGTATGACTCCTAATTCCTAGACGAATTTCTTCATCCAAATCGCTTCATTGGTAGTTTCACTTGCGGCAATGTACTCGGCCTTAGTTGTGGAATCTACTATGGAAGTCGGCATTTGTGTACCCAACCATCTGTAGTAAACTATATTGAATATAAGATAATAATCTTTGGTTCTTTTAAGGTATTTCAATATGTTTTTTACAGTTGTCCGGCACTCTCGTCCTAGATTAGATTGATATCTATTCACAACACTTATGGCCTGAGCAATATCTAATCGAGTGCACAATATAGCATACATGATGCTCCCAATGACTAAGGCATAGGGAACCTCTCTCATATCCTTTATCTCCTCGGAGGTCTTAGGTGACACTGCTTTGACGATCTTGTCAATGTAAATAGATTGGGATAATCCAATTAACTTCTTCGATCTATCTATATAGAGTCAAAATCCTAAGATGTAAGAGGCTTCGCCAAGATCTTTCATTATGATTAATACTCATGCATCATTCCCAATGAGTAGAATGTCGTCTACATATAGAACCAAGAATGTAACCTTATCTCCCACGGTCTTTCTATAAACATGGGGTTCATCGAGATTTTGCTCGAAATCAAATTGTTTGACAGTTGAGTCAAATCGGATGTTCAAGATTTTGGAAGCTTGCTTTAATCCATATATACACACTATGTGTTCCTGACCCTTGGCAATAACGCCTTCCGGCTACTATATATAGATATCTTCACTAAGATCTCCATTCAAGAATGCCATTTTGACATCCATTTGCCAAATTTTGTAGTCGTAATGTATAACTATAGCTAATAGTATCTTAATGGATTTGAGCATAACCACAGACTAAAAGGTATCTCCATAATCAACTCCTTTCTGAGTATAACATTTCACCACAACCTGAGCTTTATAGGTCTCAACCTTTCCATTAGGGCCCTTCTTTCTCTTGTAGATTCACTTGCAACTAATTGCTTTTACCCTAGAGTATGGGTCTACAAGTCCAGACTCTCTTGATTTTTATCAAATCCATCTTAACTTTTTCGGCATCTACCCACTTCAAGAGTCTATATCTAACATATCTTTCGTATAAGTCATGAAATCTTCCTCACTATCCATTACTTTCATCAAGTAATTTTCTTGATCATAGTCAAATCATACAAGATTTTTAAATACTCAAGTAAATCCTCTAAGTTGGATATTGTCATATGGAATTTGTAGATTAACTCCCACTACCCCTGAGCCCCCTCATCAAGATTGACTTTTTGATGATGATTGTTTAGGATGTAGTCCTCTTCTAAGAATTGGACATTTCGACTAACAAAAACCTTTTGTTCTTGGGGGTCATAGAAAAGATACTCAATAGAGTCCTTGGGGTATCCTACAAATAGGCAACTTGCTTTGGATTCCAATTTGCCTGCACTTATCTTTTTGACATGCTAGACAACCCCATATTTTCAAGTGCCTAATACTTGGTTTTTTTTGCTAGTCTAAAGCTCATAAAGAATCTTAGGAACTAACTTGATTGGAACCTGGTTCAGCACATAGATTGTAGTCTTTAATACGTGTCCCCAAAAGGATATGGGTAACTCTAAGTGGACGAGAAGTGACCGAACTATATCCAATAAAGTTCAATTTTTCTCTTTGGTACATCGTTTAATTGTGGTATAGCAGGAGGAGACAATTGTGATATAATCCAATTGTCCTTTAAGTAGTCTTTGAATTTGTTAGAGAGATATTCACCTCCCCAATCTGATTGAAGGATTTTGATTTGTCTCCCCAACTATTTCTCAAAGTCAAGTTTTAACTTATTGAACTTTTCAAAGGATTCAAACTTATGTCTCATTAGGTACATGTAACCATACCGAGAATAGTCATCGGTGAAAATTATAAAGTGGGAGTGTTGATTTCATGTCCTAACATTTATTGAATCACATACATCAGTATGTATAAGGTCAAGTGTGTTCGTACTTCTTTTAGGCTTACTTGTAAATGGCATTTTTGTCATCTTGCCTTAAAGGCAAGGTTCAGAAGTTGGTAGATATTCCACTATGAAAAAATCTGGAAGACCATCTTTCACCAATCTTGTGATACATTCTTTATTTATATGGCCAAGTTAATAATGGCACATGCATGTGGGATTAATCATTTCTCATGTTCTTTTCTTGGGGATGTGTTCCATCATTTGTTTCTAGATAAGGGTAGAGAACATAAAGACCATTCTCAATTTCTCAATAAGGAATTTGTTACTCAATATAATTGTAATCTCATAACTAAATAAAATAGAATAATTATCCTTACAGAGCTTAGAAACTAAAATCAAATTTATTCTAAGTGATGGAACATAAAGACAATCTTTTAAAGTAATAGTCACTTCTCTAAAAACTAAACCTACTATTCATATAGCAGCAAATGCAATGGTTGCATATGTCCCCAATTAAAACAAGACATCATCTTATTCAACCTTTTGCTTTCTTTCAACCCCTACAGTGTGTTACATGCATGAGTAGAGCTCTAGAGTTAATACACCAAGATGCAAAAGTGACCAACATATTGGTCTCTATGATTGAGTTTCAAAATTACATTTTTTCTTCTTCTTGAGGGATTCCAAATATTGACAATTCCTCTTCCAATGCCCGATCCCGTTGTAGAAGTGGCATTCATCTATTGACTTGTCTTTCTTCTACTTCTTTTGTTTCCCACCCTTCCTCTGAGGCCTCTTCTTGACCTTTCATTTCTTCCTACCAGATTTTTCTCCAACAAGCATGGCCACTAGATTGTCCTTTTTAATCAATTTCTCGTATCTCTGCAATATATTGCCAAACTCTTGCAAGCCAAGTGTTAGATTGTTCACGTTGTAGTTCATGACAAACTGATTAAAGGATGTAAGTAGAGAATTTAAGATGGCATCAGTATTTGTGTCATCATCCAGCTTGGAACCAAGAGCCTCCAGTTCATTAATAAAACCTATCATCTTCATGACATGGTCATGAACTAGTTGGTTCTCAGTCATCCTAGTGGTCATTAACAATTTGATGACATTTTTTCATGTAGGACGATTTTGCTCCTCATACATGGTCTAGGATAGAGTTTTCTAGTAAAGCAATGATGTAACATCAGGCAAGAGTTTTTCTCTTCCCATTCCAAATATTCCCTTCATCTTGCCTCATAATCTCTATCAGGGGACGTTACAGTGTCGAGTTGGTGGCAATTTTATTCAATTTCTCTTACGTTAAAACCAAGTTAAGGTTACGAAACTAGTCTGTGTAATTTGGTCCCTTGAGTTTGTTGTCGTCTAATAATCTAGCGAACAGTCTATGTGCCATTTCTGACAAATAACACAAATATATTAGTGATGAGAGTAGAATTTATCATATTTTTATCCCCAATTATTCTATCTTTTATACTAAATTAGCATCTAATTGGACTCATATCTCTTGTATTTTGGTTCAGGGTACGAAAGAAGGCATCAAGAGCAAAGAAAGACAAATCGGATGATTTTTTACAGTTTCAATATTATTCAGTGATCTGGGCCTAACTCGCGTCTCAGAACTCTGAATGGGCTGATTCAATATCCATTGGAAAGATAAGAGAAAAAGCCACAACTTTCATGTTTTGGGCTTTGGCAGATTCGGCCTGCATCGAAGTCAAATCTGAGCTTAAAGTCGGGGCAATTTCATAAGAAGGCCCAATCTGCAGCTGAAGCCCAACTCGCAGAAAAGCCTGGCTGAAGCCCAATTCGCAAAGGATGTCTATTATGAATCCAAGAACAAGAAACTGAGAAGAGTTCTTCCAGATCTAAATTCTTGATGTAATCTTAGAAAGATAAAAGAATTGAGTTCATTAGATAAAGAGATAAGAATAGGATTAGAATAGGACTTCCTATTCTTGTAAGATAAAATTCAAGATGAAGTAGGAGACCACCCCCTCCCCTTAAACTATATAAAGGAGAGGAAGGACCAGCTTTAAACATCACTGAATCACTTGATCACTGAATCATTCAACTTCTGATTTGAATCAAGGAGCAATGAGCAATCAGTCAATAAGTGTTCAAGAAAGGTTCAAGAATTCAAGAAACTTCAAGAAGAGGAGATCTCAGCACCATAGGCGAATTCAAGAGTTCTTTCTTCCCCTTTGTTTGTTTTAATTCCATTATGAACTGATTTGTTTCTTACTAGGGCTATGGAAAGCCTAACCATGTTAATGAATATATTTGTATCTTCTTGATTTATCCAAGATTGTGATTTCCATATAGTCTATGAATTATTGTGCTTAATGCAATTAAGAGCTTGGCCACCTCTTAATTGATTTGGGTTACGTGAATGAATTGAGAGAGGAATTCACATAATTGACAGAATAATTCATAGTGTGAATTGAATGGTATATAGAGATATATATACATGATTCATCTGAATTTAATGGTTTTCTTGGACCTAATGCACTTCTATCTTGAGAGCTCTACTCGAGAGATCGAAGGGTTATCTGATGGGCGTATGTTTAATATATTTCGAGAGAAAATATTAAATAAATTTGTGAAAATCTCAGCTTATGGGAATATAAATTAGTCTTGGATAATTGGACCCATCAATATTCATTACATTGGTTAGGTGGACCAAAAGTCCTAGCGATTTCATCATTGCGTATTTGGTTAGTGATCACCTTTGTTTCCATTTTCTCTTTGTTCCTGTTTTTATTTTCAATAGTTCTTATTTCCTTAAATCTAAATTTCGACTGTCCAAATAATTAGAAAAGACTGTGATTCTAATACTTATTTTGTTAAATCCCCATGGGAACGATATTATTATACTACTTGATAACTAGTGCACTTGCTAGAGTTATATATTTATAGCTATCAATTAGTCCACAACCTAATTATTGCTTCATGTTATGTATCATAGAAAGGACTTTTACCTATGTTCCATTTCCATTTGTTTATCTCTGAGATTTTCTTTTATCTCAAGGACGGAGACATTATTCATAACCCCATCACTTTTTGTGAACCCATTTGATGAGATTTTCCTTTGGCCTTCATCAGATAAGGTTCATTGTCATTTTAGGTTAAACCTTTTTAGCTAGTAAGTGTTGACTCGTCATATTGAAAGCCACTAGTTTATGATGCCCTTATCATCCTATGAAGCAATCCCACTGTCTTAGTAAAACGGATAACTCAATTTTATGGTGCATGTCTGCTCACCAATTTAGCCTATTTTCATGTTAATGATAGAAGGCCTTTAAAGATATCATCTTATGATATTCTCTATCTTATTGCACTCATATTAATCATGAGGGAACAAGTATATTAATCCCTAGGTCAGATTTAGGTCTTACTATAGTGGCTCCAACTGACTTTTCATAAAGTCGTATTTAAATTGACCCTAAATGGGTTAGGGTTCCCGTGGGGTTCCTCTTTGGAAAGAAAACAAGGGAATGGCCCATTAAAGGGAGATCATACAATGATCCATAGACATCATGGCAATGATGTGCATTCAGCCATGATGGGCGTAGAGAGCCACACAAGTCTTTTCATGGGCCAAGCACTTATGGCCCATGTACGAATCACATTTACATAGCACATCACACATAAATGATCAAAATCAAATTAACTTTTCAGTTTTGCTCATCTATCTCCAAGGTCCAAGGCATAACTGGAAATTGGTCAAAGTTCAGTGCTTCTAATAAACACCCACTGGTTGTGCTTAGGGTCTAACCCTAGCAGCTGAGACAAGCATCTCCAACTCCTTAACAGCATACTAGTGTCAACCTTGTTAAGATAAACTCCTCAAATCTATCCAATGGCTGCGAACATTTTAAACTAAAAATAGTCTCTTAAGTGTCCAATTTAAGAGGTAATACACAAAAATGTACCAATATCAACATGAAACAACAAAATACTTTATTCATTTACATATAAAAGTTTATGTACATCAAGCTGATTAGGGCTAAGGGCATACACTATCAACACAAACATAATCTCATATGTGAATTGGATTTCACAATTTTTTGAAAAAAAAAATAAAAGAAAATGAAAAAGAAAAACCAATGGGAAAGGCAAAGGCACACAATTGTCTCCATCATATATATATATATATATATATATATATAGATATAATGCTCTTTAATGATGTTTGGTTTTGGCAAAAAAAGAAGGGAGAAATGTAAAGATGGTCTTTAAGTTCCATTTGGGAAGAATGCAAATGCCGGTTCAGTGCATGTATGCATCCTGGTTTAATTTTGCTGGTTTTTAGTAAAAATGCATTTATGTACTGAAAATAATATCAAAGCAAATTCCAAAACATGTTTGCATTCAAAATAAGAGCAAAGTTTACATCTAAAAAACAAATTTAAACTTTTGCACTCAAAGTTGTTCAATGTAAAAAAGGTGGGTTTCGCCCTAAAGATTTTATTTGTACCCATCAGAACCAAAAATCATTTGGCAAGAATACAAAATTGTCATTGCATACAAAACTAAACTAACTTTGCATTATTATGAACTAAACATATTTGTGTTTTATACTAAACATTTTTATATGTGTGTTCTTCCCAAACAGAGCCTTTAAGAACTTCCCTTCAATTTTCATGGTACAAACTTTACGGTTTTACTTGGATTAGTGAGAAGTGGAAGTGTTTGTGAAGTTTTCCCCCTTCTAACACTTGTTTTCGAATTGGCTAATTTAGCATGGTCAAACAAAATTATTCTTAACAAGAAGAAAAATAGTAGTTGGTAGGGCTGTGAATGGTATGCAATTTTTGTTCCAAAATACAATAATTCAATTAAGGTAATATGAAATCTATTCATTTCATAAGTTGAGCTTGGTCCTAATGGGCAAAGTGCAAATGGGGCATGGGGCCTAGAACCAGACCATCCACTACAAGAAATAGGCTTTTAGACGGCGGTTTGAACCTCCAGCCAAAGTGAATAAAACCGTCGGGATAAGGATATCCCGGTAGATGGACGATAGTCCTGTGAGCGTCATATAATCTTGTGTCGTGGTAGCTTTGGCCGGCGGATGTATAGACCACTGACGAAAACATAGTTAGGCCAACGCTCAAAACAACCATTTAAAGTAACAATTTCTGTCAAAAAAATGTTGAAATAAATGACGCTTTTAATAATTTTAGCGACAGATTTGTTTGTCGAGAAAAATTTTCAAACGACAATTTAAAAATCCACAGGGAAAACTTGAAATAGATGAAACACATTGCGATTTTAACGACAAACATGACCGTCGATAAAAGGAATTAAATGACGATTAAATTTTGTCAAAATTAATGAAATTTGTCGATAAAAGTTAAAATATGTGACATTTTATATGAATACCCGCCCCATTTTCTATTCCTTGACTTCCTTAATTTGGTGGCAGTAGTTGTGTATAATAATAATGTCGGAAGTACACTTTTCAGACAAAAATCAATCCTTGTAAATCATCCATAAGTTTTTTCGCTTTATAATCAAAACATTCCTAATTGTCACAACAAAAAGCATAAGAGAGATGGGTTTACGGTTACATTGTCTTAGATTTTGATTTTACTAACCCCCCACCCCGCGTGAAATAGTGTCTTGTAGCGTGTACTGAAATAGTGTCTTTCAGTCCTAGATGCATCTGGCCAGGGCGAGCGAGTCATGCATGTGCGTGGCCTTCTCCACCACTTTTAAAGGAGTAGCCCGCACTTGGTACCGAAACCTCGTGCCAGGTTCAATATGGAGCTGGGCGCAGTTCGTGCAGGTCTTCACCTCCAACTTCATCACCAGTAAAAGGTGCCCGAGGACCCAAAGCCGATCCTAATGTTAGGAATAAAAACTTGTATTGTAGTTTTCATAGAGATCACAGTCATAGTACCGAAAATTGTAAGACCCTTCATGATGAGATAGAAGAACTCATCCGTCGTGAATATCTGAAAAATTTTGTACAACATAATAATAATAATAATAATAATAATAATAATAATAAGAAGATCGACACGGAGAGCAGAATAAAGAGGCTCCCGAGTCCAGCAGACAAGTAGAACAGCTGCAGAGGCAGCCTCCCAATGAGAGACCAGTCCAGGGGACCATCCATGTAATTGTCGGAGGATCAATTGTCACAGGCTGCACCTCAGCAGCAGTTTAGTCGTCAGCCCGCGAGGCCGCCAGGGAAGAGCTTAACCCCCCAAAGCGGCCAAGGATGGAGGAACCAATCTTCTTCACCGAAGATGATGCGCGAGGAGTCCATTACCCCCACGATAACGCACTCGTCATAAAGATTAAGATCAACGACTTCGAGGTCAGGCGCATCCTGGTCGACTCGGGCAGCTCGACAGATATTCTCTTCAAGGCAGCCTTCGATCAGCTCTAGCTCTAGGAAAGCGACCTGAAGCCCGCAAACACTTTACTCGTGGGATTCAGCGGTAAGGAGGTTAGACCTTTACGGAGAGTCATTGTACCCGTGGAGGTCGGCACCTGGCCTAGTGTGGTTAGGCTTAGCCATGGGTTCCTGGTGGCCGTGACCTCCTCCCCGTACAACGCAATAGTAGGTCAGCCCATCACCCATGCCTTACGAGCAGTAGTCTCCACCTACCATCTGGCGATGAAGTTCCCTACAGACTTCGAAGTTGGAGTGACGCGAGGCGATCAGCTCGAGTCCCGCAAGTACTATGTGGCCGCCCTCAAAGGAAAGGCCAAGGTAGTAGACGACCTCGAGCTAGAGCGACCCACGGAGCAATAAAAATATGACTTCATTTTCATAGAGCTAGAGCCGCCCTCAATAGAGCGACCCAGGTAGCAAATATTCATTTCCATCACCAATAAAAATAATTATTATTTATTACACTTTTTTAATTTGATCAATGGTAATATCATAAATGTGTCTAGTTTTTTTACATTTTTGTAATTTTCTTTATTTATTTATATTTTAAAATTTTTATTACCTAACTATGACTTCATAAGTTGATCAATTTCATTCAGATGGTTGAATTTCTTAGCCATCACTTGGATAAAGAGTGGTTTTTTTTTTTGAGTCAATTTTAACATATATAGGTTTGTATAGTTAAAAATATTGATATATATGTAATTGGTAGCATTTATTAGTGGAAAATCACTTAAATATAGAATTTAATAAGAGAAAATGGAAGCTAATACCTTAAGTATATGACTTAATGAGGGGAGATTAAATGAGGTGGGAAGTAATAATTAAGTTACATTTTCAATCCTTACAATTAGAGATTAGAGATGAACTAAATACACAAATATGGGCATGCATTTAATAGCCATTAAAATCAGTATTAAAAATATAATAAAATGACTTTTATATCCTTTCTCAAACAAAGAAATAGATGGCAATTTTAGTCCAAAAAACTCACTTTACATCTGCACTTTTACACACACACACACACACACACACACATATATATATATAATGTATGTATGTTCGTATTAGTTCTAACATATTTTGCACTAAAAATTAATATTTAAGACCAAAAAAGGCATCTTTTGCACCATTGGCCTTTTTTTCGCTTCTAGAAAACTAAATGACACCGTTTTAGTGATTCCTCTTCACTAAAAACAACATTGTTTTGTGGGATGAGAAGTTTAAAAATGAAAAAAGAAAAAAAAAAAAGGCATTCAATTTTATGAAACTGAAACTGGTTTGTTGGTTCCCTAGTTGGCTAGTTATGAGTTATGACCAGTTTTTGTGACCACTGACTTTTAAAGCCTGATTGAACTAGTTAGTGATCTGATTCACAATTTCACTAGCTAGACCAATTAGTCCAATCTAATTCTCTAAATATGGGTGTTAATGGTATAAAATAGACCAAAAAATGAAATGATTTTCCTATTTGGCAACAAGTCAATAGTTCATCATATGAAATATAAAAATATTAAATAATAAAAAGATAAAAATACAAAAAAAAAGTAAAGGGATTTACAAATTTTATAATATATATATATATATATATATATATATATATCTGGGCACATCGCTAATGTTGTATATTCATCATATTAAACAAAACAGTTGTGACAAATAAGAATTTATTTTATACACAAAAATATAAAAAAATGCAAAATAATTGGAAACATCTATGTTATACTACTATTAAAAGTATGAATAAGCTAATGGAACAATTTACTAAAATACCACATTTGGACAAATTCATTCAATCCCAATGCTGCAATACTATTTCCCAAGCTTCTCCAATGTAGGTGTTTGGATCTCAAATCTACCCCGTTTCTCTCAGGTAGAATTTGTATTTCTTCTAGAATCATTTTGCCCAATCGTTCTTTTGAATGGAATCTAAAATAAGCCCCATTTCCATCCACTTTCTCCCAAGTAATAGATCTTTTTTTACCACTTAAAGCTAAAGAATCACTCAGCCGATTTTCCCGAGTAAGCCACATTTAATGTCCCTTTGTTTTTGGGTGATTACACTGCTTTTTTGGATAGATGGAATGTCAATTCTCTGTTTATAAGTGGTTTCACCACCCAAACTAGATCTCCTACTCATCAGAACCCTACTCACACCTACCCATGCCTCACTGCATCTAGACGTTGAGAACTCCCGTATTTGCATGTTACCATTCATGGGGAAATGTTCCCAATGTACAACTGTAGTGTCAAGTGGGAAGGATTCTTGTCAGTAAGAGATCTGAATTGCTTTTTGGGACCACATTCTAGGTAATTCCACTTGCTATTATTCATCCATTACAATTGTTGTGTGTTTGCTCTTTCGAGTGAAAACCATAGTTGTAAATCGAGAAAAGAAGGCTCATTTGGACTAGATATGGGTTGGATCTTCATTATGTATAGCTTAGGTTCTTCATTTAAATTGATGATTGTTGTTAGTTCAAAATTTTTGAAAATCATTGAAAATTTGTAGTTATTTGAAAAATGAATATTATTGTTGAACGTTATTAGTTGAAAATTCCTAAAAATTATTATTCAAAATTCATAGTAAATTGGTGTCAGTAGAAAATTGATGAAAAATATTATTGAAATTTCATAGTAATTATTATTAACAAAATTATAGAAAAGTATCAGAAATTCTAGAATATTATATAAAATTACCAAGAACTACCAGAATTTATAGAAATTTAGTCATTCTCAAAAATTATACAACTTTCATAAATTATAGAAGTGTTAAGTGTATAATTTTTTAAGCTAAATAGTACTTCTCAAAAGTAGTAGAATTTTCATAATTATTGTTCATAATAATTTACTATTAATTTTCATAATAACTTGCACCCCTAATCTCAAAGCAATTTTGAAGTATATATTGCAATTTGCTTTGGATGCATGGACCCAATGGATATCGTGGAATGCTTTGGATGCATGGTATGTAAACCAAGGCTCAAAGTATGAAAAACACAAGGTGTATAAAAAAGGTAATTTTAAGAGACATATCAAATTACCCTTTAGAAACGCATAGATACAAACAAAAAATCAAGATATGCATGGATACACTAGAAAATCCAAAAAAAAAAATCCTTAAAAAAATGAATAATAAAAATGAATTTTATGTAATTATAACTAATTTATTTAAACATAAAAACCATTTTTTAATGATTTATATAAAGTATCATATATAATTAGTAACCATTGAAAAATAATAGAACTAAAATGTATGTGTATGTATATTTATATTTATTAGGTAATATTTTTTTAAAATCATTTATTAGTTAATATTTATTATATATAGATTTAAATAATATTTATTATGTATACAAGTTAATACACCTTAATTTTAATAAATTAATATAATTTATATTCATCTTATTATTATATAAATATTAATAATTAAATTTTAGCATTTGTTGAAACATCCACCAAGGCAATAAAGATTACTTTAGCTATAAAAAAAAAAAAAACATGTTATTTTAATAATTAAGGTTGGCATAATGATTGATTAATTATTATTGTAAGCAAATAAATTGGGTTCAAAACTTGTTACCTTCTAAGTTATTTGCTTAAATAACATTTAATTACATATTAAATGTGGCAATTAAAAGGTAACTCAAATGAGCATTTAATTAAATAATACAGATCGGCCCATTTCAATCGATACAAGGCTAATACAGATCCTAACGAAAAAAATACGAAACCATCTAATTATTCATGTTCTGAAACTCTTCTGAAATGATATGTATCAGGTCGATACGTATTGCGAAATTTAAAACCTTGATGTAAACATCTGTGTGCTTTGAATATAATACCAATGGTAGGATATAGGGTTGATTCATCATCCATCGGTAACCATCAGAGTAACCCATTTGGATCTTGTACCGAAAGATTTTTACATTATTGAAGACTTCTTTGCCTATCTATGTACAGCGATTTTAGGACATTTCCCACGTTCTGTTCAACAAGAATCAAATGCTATACTTCTGCAGTCAGTAGCAAATAGCACACCTTTTTAATTGAAATAGTCTGGTGCTGTGCTGCAGTAGTAAGAAATTATCCCAACTGTGCTGACTTGGTGGGTAATGACAAACACAACTCATGATGCAGAAGAAATTATACCTATACACATTTTTATTAGATTATATGAACGTCTGGTTTAACTTTGGTTAGCAAACTGGGACAGCATGTAGAAACTATCTAAATATGCAGCTTTTATACACATTTGTAATATCTTTACATTTCAAACCTATCTTATTGTGTCAGATGTTCACAATGGCCCATTTCATTGAATGTCCATGGATAAAAATGACAGTGCAGATTGGAAAAAACCCTACATCCAATCTATCAAAACTTTTTTCCAAACCTTAACCCAATATTTTATATGTTTATACTATCCAAATTTTGTTTCATGAAAGCTAAACTACCCAATAGGAGGTCAAAAAACATGCATCATGGACAATAATTTCTTAGAGAATTACTGATGAAGAGATTGAAGTGCACGGGAGGTCAAAAAACATGCATCATGGACAATAATTCCCATCTGAAAGCTCGATCATTTTGATGGAAAACTCAAACTATGACGACGTATTAGTTAAAGTTGATGGCACATTACAGTAACTTGGAACACAAGTATCAAAAGCTTGTACCACCATTTTCTTACCATTAAATCTCATCACCATCATCTTAGCTTTCCCTATCCCTACCATATTTGATATGGCCATGAATCCGGTTTCGCCATTCCACACTTTGTATACAGTCAAACCCATTGTTATGTTTAAATCAAGGTTTTAAGAACTGACCTGGAAACGGAATCGTTCTGGCCACCGGTTTCCGGGTCAGCAGTTCGATCATCCAGGTCAAACGGTTCGAACGGTTTGAGCATCTTGGTAAGATGCATACTATGTAAGAGAAAATAAGGGTTAAAACTTGAAAGAAAACTGTTGGCTGAACTGAAAGAGT
This sequence comes from Nelumbo lutea, assembly GCF_056320005.1. Lineage (NCBI taxonomy): Eukaryota > Viridiplantae > Streptophyta > Magnoliopsida > Proteales > Nelumbonaceae > Nelumbo > Nelumbo lutea. The sequence continues at coordinate 90,225,544 of NC_142685.1, read as the reverse complement.
TTGGAAGAAGAAGAGGACTTGCAGGCTTGCAGCAGCAACGACAACGGTGACAGCAATGGCGATGGCAATGGCAAAGGCAAACTACAGCGGCGGCATTCTAAGTCTCAGATCTCACTCCCTCTCTCTCACCTTCTCGCACGAGAAAGACAGATCTGAGATTTCTCAGTCTCAGATCTGAAATTTCTCAATCTCAGATATTTCTCAGATCTGAGATCTGAGCAGCAAATTGTTCTCTGGGTCAAACAGTTTACCTATCAAACCGTCCGGGTCAATGGTTCCTTGACTAATTCAACGGTTTTTACCAAATGCCGGGTTTGGGGAAAAACAGAACCAATCGTCTGAACGGTTTCTGGTCCGACAATCCAGGTCAACGATGGTTTGAAAACATTGGTTTAAATCATTTCTTATCACTTCAACCCATGTCCTTTTTGATCTGCCCCTATCCCTTCTAGCCAATTCAACTTGTAAGAGATTGCTTAGCTTACAAATGTTGTAGGTGGTATTTCAGGCATGTGATCAAACCATCTTAGTCTACTCATTTTATCACCCAATTGGAGCCACTTTTGGTTCCATTTATCTTTCTCAGAATATGCATTTCTGGAAAAAAAAATATGCATCTCTGCTACAATCATTTTCTTTTAATCAATATCTGCCACTCTTGGAGCCACTCTTTGTAATTATGAAAAATTACAAAAGGGGCTAAACAATCTTAGCTCCCGAGTACAACCATTGAACACCAAAAATACAATAACTATACACAGACCAAAATATAGAGTTTGTGTTCACCCCTTGCGTAGTTAGACCATCTGCCAGTGAGTTTGCACTTCTCTTTACCCATTTGTACTGAATTTCAATATCCTTAGTCAGCCACTTATATTTTCTCTTTTCATTGCGGTAATTCCATATCCTAGAGTTAATCTCTTTTAACCAGTTCACAACTTCAGAGACTCCTATGATCAGCTTATTAAAATGCATATCCTTGACTCTACCCCTTCAAGAGCTGCTGCAAGTATCTCGGCCCTCCAGGTATCTCTTATTGCTCCCCCTATTCTGGATGGGCCTGGATTACCCATACTGCTGCCATCAAAATTCAGTTTAGTGAAGCCATGAGGAGGGATCCAACGAGAGTTTGATACCTTCTTAGCTGAAGCTAATTCTGCAATCTCCTTCCAGTTTCTTAGCATCTCATTGACTGAGAAATCTACAAACAATGCCAAAGTTTTCAACAAATGTATCACCCTAATATGGATGACCTCCAATATTACTTCCAAGCTTCTCTCCTTTTCTGAAAAGATCCGTGAGTTTCTCTCCTCCCAAAACCTTTTATAGAATTTTCCCATTAATCTAATAGAGGTATTTGCCTGTCGCACAAGACTGGATGCACCATTCCATTTTGCCCATCCTGCTCTAATTCTATGCACACAGCTCCATTTCCTTTTAATCTCTTGTTACCATTAGAACCTAACTTACAGAACACAGAAACTGGTTATACTTGGAGCTCAGAAAATTAGTGATATCAGGCAGTAAGGAATATAATCATCAATGTTGAGTTAAAGTGTGTAGAGAACACTGAAGTGGGCCCCATAGCTACGGTCCCACTGTGTTCGTAGGGTAGAAGATATTCTAGTCTGCCTAGGGTTAGCTATTGGTCATTTAGTTGTTTCAGTTGTTATTTATTTCAGTCTTTGTTTTACTCTATTTGTTATGTAAAGACTAAGGGCAGATCTGTCCTTTCCATGTAATGAGCATAACCTATAAATATTAATTAAAGTGGCGGCGGCAGAACATGAAGCTTCTGCTCCTCCTTTCAACCCTTGTGTTCTACTGCTTCTTCTCCCTCTTTCTCTTCTCTCCTCTTTCTTTCTGCTTATCTTCGATCCTGAGATTCATTAGGGTTCAAGACTGATAACAGTCCTGAACTTCTAGTTGGTATCAGAGCCGTGTTGGGTAATAGATTCAGTCCTGAACTTCTACTACTGAACCGTGTTGGGTAATAGATTCAGGTGCATCTGACCATATGACCAGCTTGCCCTCTCTGTTTACTACTTATCACTTTTCTGGTAGGGATAAAATATCTATAGCTAATGGCTCTCTTGTCCCTATTTCTGGCAAGGGTGACATCAAACTGTCAGATACTATATCCTTGTCCTCTGTCTTGCATGTTCCTAAACTGGATACTAACCTCCTTTCCGTCAGTAGCATTACCAAACATTTGAACTGCTCAGTAACTTTCTTTCCTGACCAATGTGTTTTTCAGGACATGGAGACGAAGAAGGTGATTGGGACTGGCTGTGAGACGAATGGGATCTATCTGCTCGGGGAGAGTTCTCGTCGGGAAGAGTCAGTGGATAAGAAGTTACTGGTTTCTCAAGTTGTGAGTCCGGTTATGTTGTGGCATAACCGATTGGGTCATTTATCTTTTCGGTCCTTGAAGAGTCTGTTTCCTACTTTGTTTGAGTATGTTGAGTTATCTCAGTTGAAGTGTGAAAGTTGTGAGTTGGCTAAACATTGTAAAAACTCTTATTCATTGAGTAATAAAAGGAGTAATAGTTCTTTTGATATTGTGCATACTGATGTTTGGGGGCCATATCACATTCCTTCTATGGGGGGGTACAGGTATTTTTTACTATTTGTTGATGACCACACCCGTTTTTCATGGGTTTATCTTATGCGATCACGAGATGAGGTGCCTGTCCTGACCCAAAACTTCCACCAAATGATCCTAACACAATTTGATGCCAGGATAAAAGTACTTAGATCTGATAATGCAAAGGAATACTTTGCTAAGCCATTGGCATTGTACCTCCTTAATCATAGGGTTATCCACCAAAGCACGTGTCCTCATACACCTCAGCAGAATGGGGTTGCAGATAGGAAGAATAGGCACATCTTGGAGGTGGCTAGAAGTATTATGTTTACCTCCAATGTCCCTATTCGCTTCTGGGGTGATGCTATCCTTACGGCGGTATATCTTATTAATCGGATTCCTTCTCGGATTCTTGATATGAAACCTCCTTTTTCCCTTCTATACCCCAATGAGGAGTTGTTCACTATTCCCCTCAAGACATTTGGTTGTACCTGTTTTGTTCAGCTTCTTGGTCCCAATCACTCCAATTTTCAACCCAAGGCCTCCAAATGCATCTTTCTTGGTTATGCACAAACTCAAAAGGGTTATTGTTGTTATGATCCTGTCTCAGGGAAGAAGTTTGTATCCATGGATGTCACTTTCTTTGAGGAGACACCCTACTATTCTCGGGTCTCTCCTCAGGGGGAGAGTAGCGAGCGTGGAGATTTGGGTCTTTTTCTTCAGGGGGGGAGTGCAGTGAGGACAGGGTTAATACCTTTGGGGTTGTTCCCTTACCTATTCCAGTTGATGATGAGGGCTGTAGTAGCGAGGGTGGTCAAAGGGATCAGGAGTTGAGAGTCTATCATAGGCGATGCAGGCAGATTGATCCTGGTCATCAGCAGTCCCAGCCAGCTACAATCTCTTTTGCGGCTCCAAGTCCAGATATTACAGTCCCAGGGCCCACAGAGACTCCTTCCATTGTTGCTACCTCACCCTCTGCAGATGACCTTGACCTTCCCATTGCCCTCCGTAAAGGAAAACGGCATTGCACCACATCTACAGCCCACTGCATCTCCCAGTTTTTGTCCTATGATCGCCTATCTCCCTCCTACAGGTCCTATCTCACCTCTGTTGCTGATGTCCCTATTCCGAGAACAGTGCAAGAAGCCCTATCAGTCCCGGAGTGGAGAGGTGCAATGCAAGTTGAAATGGATGCCCTGTTGAAAAATAATACCTGGGAGCTAGTTGACTTGCCCAAAGGAAAGAAACCAGTTGGATGCAGGTGGGTATTTACTGTGAAGCATAATGCGGATGGTTCCATTGAGAGGTACAAAGCTCGGCTAGTTGCAAAGGGGTTCACTCAAACTTATGGTATAGATTACTTGGAGACATTTGCCCCGGTAGCCAAGATGACCACCATTCGGGTTCTATTATCTCTTGCAGCAAGCTACACTTGGCCTTTGTACCAAATGGATGTTAAGAATGCTTTCCTGAACGGGAACTTGCAGGAAGAGGTCTACATGCAGTTGCCTCCTGGATTCTATGATACAGAGGCAGGTAAGAAAGTTTGTCGGCTCAATAAGGCTTTGTATGGTTTGAAGCAGTCACCTAGAGCTTGGTTCGACAGATTCAAACTAGCCCTTGGGAAGTTCGGTTATGTACAGGCCCAGTCAGATCATACATTATTCATCAAGAGGGTGGAGTCATCACTGACACTACTTGCAGTTTATGTTGATGATATTGTGGTCACAGGAAACGACAACCATGAGATTGAATCCCTCAAACAACTTCTTCATCAAGAGTTTGAGGTGAAAGATCTGGGTACACTACGGTATTTTTTGGGTATTGAGGTTGCTAGATCTAAGTAGGGGATCTTTGTCTCTCAAAGGAAATATGTGTTAGATCTCTTGGCTGAAACTGGAAAGCTAGGTGTCAAACATGCAGATACACCTATTGAACAGAACCACAGGATTAATGCAGAGAGTGGGGAGCTGCTTAAAGACAAAGTTATGTTCCAGCGGTTAGTGGGAAAGCTCCTATATCTATGCCTTACCCGACCAGACATCAATTATGCCGTTAGTGTTATCAGTCAGTACATGCATTCTCCTAGAACCACACACCTTCTAGCAGTAGAAAGAATACTAGCATATTAGAAGAGATGCCCAGGTAGAGGTATACTGTTCAAGAACAATGACCACATGAAGGTGGAAGTCTATACAGATGCCGATTGGGCTGGGAGTGTTGATGACAGAAGATCTACCTCTGGATATTGTGCTCTTGTGGGAGGTAACCTGGTTTCTTGGCGGAGTAAGAAACAAAGTGTTGTCTCTCGATCCAGTGCTGAAGCTGAGTATAGGTCAATGGCTAATGGAGTGGCTGAAATTCTTTGGCTGAGATCACTACTTGAGGAGTTGGGCGTTGAGTATGAGAAGCCCCTGATGTTGTATTGTGATAATCAAGCGGCTATTAATATAGCACACAACCAAGTGCAGCATGACAGGACTAAACATATTGAAGTTCATCGACACTTTGTACGAGAGAGGGTCTCATCACAAGAAATATGTCTCCCATACATCACCTCCAATATGCAACTGGCAGATATCCTCACTAAAGCTGTATCACGGAAGAAGCTAGAGGCAGATCTATCCAAGTTGGGAATGATAAACATTTATTCCCAACTTGAGGGGGAGTGTAGAGAACACTGAAGTGGGCCCCATAGCTACGGTCCCACTGTGTTCGTAGGGTAGAAGATATTCTAGTCTGCCTAGGGTTAGCTATTGGTCATTTAGTTGTTTCAGTTGTTATTTATTTCAGTCTTTGTTTTACTCTATTTGTTATGTAAAGACTAAGGGCAGATCTGTCCTTTCCATGTAATGAGCATAACCTATAAATATTAATTGAAGTGGCAGCGGCAGAACATGAAGCTTCTGCTCCTCCTTTCAACCCTTGTGTTCTACTGCTTCTTCTCCCTCTTTCTCTTCTCTCTTTCTTTCTGCTTATCTTCGATCCTGAGATTCATTGGGATTCAAGACTGATAACAGTCCTGAACTTCTAGTAAGTGAATGCTCAGATTTGACTCTAAGTGGATCAGAAAGTCATATTACTGGATCAGGGAAAACAATTTGGTTCATAACTGATTGTGAACATTCAAGCAGGACAAAGCCAGGATGAACTAGTATATTCCCCCTTCAGTATGTAATAAAGATGTACAAGCAGGATAGTAAATTGTAATGCAGAAGAAAGAAATTTACAGCAAAGTGAAAAGGCAAATACGAATAAAACAGGAAGTAGGGTTTATATTTTTTTTTTTAACTCAATAAGTGGCAACTGTGTCATTTTATTAATAATGATAAAAGAATGGTATCTGGATGTCTAAGCCTTCCCTATTATTGGGCTGGTATGGGCTGGTAGTTTATACCCAACCCCACATTGTTTATTTACACACCCCAGGTTTTTGCTAGGGTATCAGCCATACCATAGGTCCAACCGATGGTCCAGTCCGGTTTTTTAAACAATGGGATTTCATTCCCATCTTTCTCAAAAAGTAAAGAACTCCTGACAAACCCCCCAAGCCCTATTATTAAAAAAGTATTAATGTAATAAAGAGATAGTAATAAACTATTATTAACATATTAGTAAAATAGTAATAAAATAATAGTATTATAATAAAAATATTAATAAATTAATAATAAAATACAAAGGGTTTTTTTTAGCAAAGGTAAAGTAGAATTATATTAATCAACAGGTCCTTCGTACAATGAGAAGCTGTACAAAAACAAACCAGAAGGACCTCAAAAACAGGCCATCCTCAAAAAAGTACAACCAGATGCATCATCTTTAAAATCAGTATGTATAGACAACCAAGTTCTAGCAAAACCTATCCATAGATGACCTCAGCTTCAGAGGAGGCCTTGTGATCAAAAACACTGCTATTCCTTTCAAAACATACAGCCCAGAGAATTGACAAAGGAATGGAGGACCGGCAAACCTTTCCTTTCTTTGTCATCCCTTGTATATGCCAAGCCTCCAAACAAGCTTTAACTGAGGCAGGCATAACCAATTAAACTTCAGAATTTTTATAAAATAGTTCCAAAACTCTGAGACAAATTTGCAATGTAAAAACAGATGATTGACTCATTCTGTTTCCACACCACAAAAGCTACACTGTAGGTCACTGCAGTTAAAGCCTCTCCTCACCAGCATCTCTTTGGAAATGCACTTCTCTAAAGCTGCCACCCATACAAAAAACTGACTTTGGAGGGTGCCACTGTCCCCCAGATGGCCCAGCTAGGAAAAGGGACTTCATTTCCTCCCACTATAGAGCTGTAAAAAGATTTTACTGAGAACTCTTCAGATTTGTTCCATTTCCACACTTCTATATCCTGAGATTGTAAATTTAAAACCTGAGTCCTGATATTGAAGCAGAGCTAGGAGATTTTTCCTATCTATTGAACCTCCCAATCATTAAGTCCCTTCTAAAGGATGGAGTCCAGCAGATCCTATTATCCCTCAGCACAAAAGAGTCAACTACCAACGCCTCTTTATCATCCACCAAATTGAACAAGGAGGGAAACAGCTCCTTTAAGAGAATTTTCCCCAGTCCAGGGATCCAGCCAGAACCTGATCCTTCTTCCATCACCAACTTGAAATCTAAGACCACTTCTGAAAATGTTGGAATCTCTGCAGATTCCTTTCCACAAACTGCAACCATATGTCGGCAGGGTGAACCACTTCCCCAACCACTATCACCTAGTCCATATTTCTCAGCTATTACCTTCCTCCATAGGTTGTCTGGCTCAGCAGCAAACCTCCAAAACCAACTTCCTAATAAGGCTAGGTTAAAAGACTTTATATTCCTTATCCCAAGGCCCCCTTGTGATAGGAGTTTGGAATTCTAAACCCAGTTCACAAGATGGTACTTGTGAGTCTTTCCAGCCCACTCAAAGAAAATCTCTTATCTTTTTTCTATTAAAACCTCCACCACCTCAGAGGAGATTAGAAAGAGAGCCATAAAAAATAAGTTGGCAGACTTGCTAAAACACTTGATAACAGTTACCTTCCCACCTTTGGAGAGATACCTTGCTTTCCAAGTGGTCAATTTTTTATCCATCCTTTCTAAGATTGGCTTCCAGATGGCTTTAAAAGTGCATTTTGTGCCAAGTGGCAACCCCAAATAGTTAGAAGGTAGGTTGGAAGAAGACCAACTTTGCAGCCCAACAAAACTGCCAGACTCTGAATGTAAGAGACCTCACCTACAACTATCATTTCACTTTTAGCTAGGTTCACCTTTAGGCCTGATACAATCTCAAACCAGAAGAGGAGATGTTTCAGAAGGACTTGATCCTTTGATGCCTAGCAGAAAAAGAGGGTATCATCTGCATATTGCAGGATAGGAATAGAAGTCCCATTCAGCTTCACTTCAAAACCCTCCAACAGCTCCTTCTCCACCGCCTTGTCTACCATTTTAATTAGACCTTCCATGACTTTTAATTGTTAAATGAAAATAAAATAATAATATATAAACAATTAATTAATAATAACATAATAATAAAATAATAAACCAATATTAATAAACTAATACAAAACTGAATTTTTGATTGATTCCGATTCTAGCTCCAGAATTACCAAACAACAACGATTGGAATCTAACTCCAATTCCCATTTAAACCAAACAGGCATTGAAAATAGGTGATTCTGATTCTGATTCCAGGGAATTTCTATTCCAAACCAAACAGGCATTGTTTCTACTACTTACTATTAGAGTGATTCTAACAATTGGGGTGCCGATGCCTGAACTTTTTAGGCATTATGCCGAAAGGACCTGCTAGTGTTGACTCCAATAAAGGTTATCCCTCGTCAGGCTTATGTTTTCTTAATGTTTCCTTTTTTTTTATCTGTGCAACAGAACTGATTTCTTAATGTTTTTTTCAGATTTTAGAGTTCAATAAAAATGTCTGCCACTAGAACTTAAGTCCAGCAACCATAAGCAGTCAAACAAAATCCTAATCACTTTTTTCATTGCCAACCATATTCCCAAAGTTCCCTCAAGTCCAGCTTCAGTAAATCTATAAACCCATTTCAATTAGTTTCCTTTCATCCTTACTTTCACAATCTCAGACCTGAAACCAAAAAGTTGTTTTCAATATCAGTGGCCAAAATAGCGGATACCACTGGTTGCTTGCAGCATTTTCTCGTGGCTTTGTTTTCTATCTCATCAGTTTACTCTGTTTTAAAAGTGCAAGGGCCTCCTAGCACCTGATGCACAAGGCACAAAGCAAGGCAGTAAGGCACCCTCATTTTGAAGCAAGGCACAAAATTTTGAAAAAGAAATTATAGTTTTACAAAAGCCATTCACTCAAATTAAAATACATAAGCATAACATATAAATCATATTCAGAGTGAAAATGTGGAATAAAAGTAAATATATGTTGATTGTACCAAGGTGCTTCAAGCACTCGACAATTCAAGCATCTGAAAGTTCCAACCTGTTTATTTATGTCCTAATTTAATCACTTCAAATGCCAGGCATGATGTTAAACACCTTGCGTTCCTAATCAAGAAGATCAGCCCTGTGACTACATAAAGGCCCTTGAGGCAAGCCCAAACAGGTCCATACAACTGTTTGATGTAGTGCCCCTGACCTAAATTTTTTGCCCATAAATCCATAATATATTAAAAAGGTTGGATTTCCAATTTTAGTTGCAGTTCATTCTATTTTAGGATTAGGGATCAAATATTACTTGTACTATTGTTGCTTCTTAAGAAATTACGGTATTTAGATCCTATTTTCAAGAATTAAGACTTCAAGCATTTGAAAGGTCGCTGTTGTTTATTTAAAAGTTATAGACCATTATTAGCAAGCAAACAACAACAAAAGGTCATTTAGTAAGTTGATAAACCATTACAAAGGTGCAAAACACATAAGAATATAAAAATAAATAATAAAAGAGCATATTTTAAAAAAGATGTGCGCCTGGGCTGATGCACATGGTGCACTAAGGACGTGCTTTTTGAAAGGGGATGCACCTGGGTTTAGGCCAGGACCCAAATATCCAATTATTATCTCTCTTCGAACAAAAATAAGACCAAAACCATGAAGACCGTTTTTTTCTTCACAGAAAATGGCATTTTCTTTGTAGAAATCAATCTCCAGCCCATTCTTTTTATGGACTTTATAGATTTTTCCAAATAGTGTCCTCAATATTGAATATTTCTGGACGAAGGAAAGATAATGGCATTTCACTCTTGAGAAAATCTAAAATTGCAATGACAGGGTAATTTTGAGTTTATGAAAATATCTACAAGGTATGACATTCTTTTAGCATATGTGATGGATATCCATCAGCATGATGTTTGTGCCAAGTAAATAACTAAATATAGGTTTCTAAGGAGCTTTTTGGTCACAGTTGAAGTGGCTGAATGATTTACTTACTGTTTTGTCTTTCAGTGAATAAAAAAAAATATTTTAAGTATTATGATAACAATCCAACATCAGTAATCAGTTTCAGCCAATAACCTCCTTTAATAGCTTATGCACTAAAAGATGAAGCAATAAGCCATCCAGTTCAGCCACTTCAGCCGTTATCAAATGGCCCAAGTCATGTCTATCCCTTGTAACAGATTCATGGCTTTCCTCTTCTCACAAATATAGCACCACCATCCAGCCTCTTCTTTTTGGAGCCAGCTGATTACAAGCTTTGAATCACCTTCAATTAACAGCTTCCTAGTAGCGCTCAGTTCCTTTGCCTTTTCAATCCCTTCCATAACTGCCATAATTTCAGCCCTTATAGAGTCCCCAACTCCTATTGGACCCGAGAAGAATGCAATGACAATTCCCTCCACATTCTGAACACTCCTCCAATGCCAGACAGGCCCAGATGAAATTTACTACTACCATCAAAGTTGAACTTGACTAGGGGGTGGGGACCATGTAGTCTAACTACCACCCTAAAGGGGAGAGGAGAACTAACAATCTCTCTCCAGTTTCTCAGCATCTCAGCCCCAGAAACATCCTTGAATAGCTCCAACAACCCAGTGGATCACCTTGATGAAAATAGCCTCAGTAACAGCTTTGCTTTGTTCTTTACCAAGAAATATTCGTAGACTCCTTTCTTCCCAAATCATCCAACACACTGCTGCCCTTATGCACCTCTAAAGCAATCTTCCCATCTTCTTTGGCCAACTAACGAAAATAGGAATGCACAAGCTTTGTACATTAGGTGGAGAGCTCCACCTGCACCCAGACAAAGAAAAAAAAAAAACATTCTCAAATTGAAGAAGAATAAGAGTGGGAGAAGTAATAGCAATTCTCACCATTAACTTTGTAGAGAGTGCACCAATTAGGCCTTTTTCTTTGTAGTAGCTCACAAGCATTAATTCTTTCCAGATAGATTTCCCAGTACAAACCACCCACCCACCCTAGGAGGTATAGGTGAACTCCAAATCTCCTTAAAGGGAAAGAAAGGCCCCTCATTTTCACTTGATCGGATAAGGGATGAGGAAAAGGACCTACATGTGAAAGAATCGGATGGTGATGGGTCCAAATTCTCCCATCCCTTTTACCCACATCTAAACATACCCCTTCCAAGCTTTGTAACAGATTTATGACACTATTCACTTCATGATCATGAAGCCCTCTTCTGAGACCCAAATCCCAATTATGCTCAGCAGTTGCACTAGATAGATCCAAGAAGCAAGAGATAGGTTCCTCCCTACAAATAGACAAGGCATAAAAAGAGGGGAATTGTGTCTTTAGTGGAAGGCTGCCTACACAACCATGATCCCAGAATTTGACAAAATTCCCAAAATCAGGACCATACCTGACAAGTAATAAAAAGGGGTAGAATATCACAAATGGATTTCCAAGGAAAAGCTCTTGTAGCCCTATCCGAAGTTCCAGAGTCCCAACCATCTGCCGCAAGCTCATGGATACTATCACCTTTACCCACAACTTATCTCTTTCCAATGGTAATCGCCATGACCATTTTCCCAACAAAGTCATGTTCCTCTCTTGGATACTCCCAAGGCCTAATCCTTCGTGTTTATTGCTTCTACTCACCACCACCTCCCAGCTTACCCTACGATCTTTCTTCTCGTCCCCTGGCTCCCACAAGAAATCCCCCATCAACTTCTCTATGCTTCTGCTTACCCCCAACCAGAAATTCAAATACTAACAAGTAGTAGACAGGTAGATTGACCAGAGTAGGATTGATCAAAGTAATTCTTCATCCTTAAGACAAATAACTGCTCTTCCATGAAGCCAACATCTATGTGAACCGTCCCAGAAACTGCTCCTTCTTGGATTATCCCCTAAAGGTAAACCCGAATGAGTCAAAGGCCATTGGGACACAAAACAACCCAAAATACCTACACTTTCAATGATTTCCCTTTCCTCCAAATTCACCCCCACCAAGCAACTCTTATCCATATCAATGTTTTAAAAGTGCAAGGCACAAAAAAGGCACAAGGGCCAATTTGCACCCAAGGTGCAAGGTGCAAGGCAAGGCACACGCCTTTTTGAAGCAAGGCACAAAAAATACAAAAAATGCTAAAAATCAAAAAAAAATGCAAAAATATAAACTTAAATTTTAAATTAATGTTTTCAAAAAACTATTCTCTAAAATTAAAATACATAAACATAACATGTAAAGCGTATTCAAATGAAAATTTAAAAATAAAATCGAACATATAAAACATTTTCAAGCATGTAAAACCCACAATCTCTTTTTTCCTCAATTGCATTACTTCAAGTAGCTAATGTGATGTAAAACATATTATATTCCTGATTCTACGAGCTGCATTTGTGTCACGCCCCTCGAGGAAAGCCCAAAAAAGTCCATATTAGGGTCTTAAATTCTTATTTTTCACACAAAAATAATGATTTTATAATTTTAATTACCTTTCAAGAAGAACTTTTATTAAGATGAATGAATGAACATTAGCAAATAGGGGGCTAAGCATAAAATTTTCAAAAGGCACATGCCTAGGCTAAGGAGCAAGAAACACCAGGCGTCCGCCTTTTGAAAGTGTTGCACCTAGGACCTAAGCGAGGCACCTACCCTAAAATGTGCCTCACCTGTGCGCCTTTTAAATCACTAATCCATATTGATTTTCAAATTGGACATTCTTTTGAAAATTTGCACCATCATACATAGGTTCCTCAATTGGCTAATCTCACCTCTTTCACAAAATAGAATAGTGCCATCAGCATACTATAGGTGAGTAACCTTATTAGATTTCTAGAATCCTCCCTTTCAATGAGTCTCCCAAAAGCATCAGCAATTAATGTGAAGAGAAAGGTAGAAAGTGGGTCCCCTTGCCTAATCCCTCTTAAGGTTGGGAAATGATCTCCATTGTCCCATTGGCCACAATTCAATAATGGCATGTCTTAATACATCCCAAAATCCATCTGCACCATCTATTGTCAAATCCAAGGTTCAAAATATCAATACGCTCGATACACCAGTAGGGGCGTATTGGGTAAATCGATACTGTTTTTTTTACTTTTTTTATTTTTTCTAAAACCGATTCAGGAGGGCCGGTTTAGGGCTCCTCCACCCCCTGAACCGGTCAGACCCCCGATACACCCACTATAGAGGCATATCAGAGGGGTCCCGGAACGATACGTATCAGCCAATATGTGTCAATACTTTGAACCTTGGTCGACTCCAAAAGCCTTCATGACATCCTTTAGAAATCCCCAATCGACTATATCATAGGCCTTTTCCAGATCTAGCTTACAAACAAACCCTTTCTTCCCATTTCTCTTCATATCTTCCAAACCTTCATTCACAATTAGAATCTGATCAATTATTTGCATATCCTTAACAAAAGTCCCTTGACAATGTAAAATTATGGATGGGACAACAGCCCTAATTCTTCAAGAAAGTACCCTAGCAATTATTTTATAAAGGCTATTAACCAAATTGATTGGTATGAAATCTTTTGAATACAAAGCGTCATCTTTCTTAGGGATCAAAGCAACAAAATTGAGTTCAAACCCAAATTAATCACACCTTTCAAAAATTTCTCAAATACCTTCACATGTCACCTTTTAATATCTCCAAACAATCTTGGTAGAATGTCATAATAAAACCATCAAGGTCGAGTGCTCCATAGACAAGAATCACAAGATTGCATCCATTATCTCTCCACTATCAAACCTTCTTTCCAACCATCTTTGGGACTCCTTAGAAAGTGTAGGCCACTCCAATCCATTAATCCAAATTTGATCATTTGGGGGCTTCCTAAAGATTGATTTGAAATGATCCCCACAAGCTTGAGCAATCTCCCTCTAAGGGAAAACACTAACTCCATCCACCTCAAACTTTGAGGTGAAATTTTTCTTTCTCCTCCATTTGCCAATGTGTGAAAAAAAATGTGTTCCTATGCCCTTCCTTGATCCACTTGCTCCTAGATTTCTGCCTCCAACTTATTTCTTCTTTCATTAAATGATCCTCCAGCACCTTCCTCAAGGACCATCTTTCATTCTTAACACTATCTTCCAAAGTACTAGATACTTCCTTTCCATCCAGCTCCTCAATTTTAGTAATCAGAGTTTGATTTTGATCCTCAATCCTTCCAAACTGTTGTAAATTCCATTCCTTGATCTTGTCTTTAAGCTCTTTTAACTTCCAATCAAACCTAATTCCTTCTCATTTTGCTACCAGATTGCTCTCCCCCAACCAACCTTTAACTCTTTCTTTAAATCTATTAGCACATAACCACATATTCTCAAATCTAAATGGAGTTGGACCTTTATCACCCAACTTTCCTCAGAAATAGAAATTGACCAATGATCCGAGGTCACTCTTGGCAAGGCTTTAGAGATTAGACCCCTCCGATGATCCTCCCAATAACAATGAATAAAAATCTATCTACTTTGGAGCAATTTGAGTTGGCCTGTAAAAGCATCAATGACTTGATTAAATCTCCTCGTACTCAAGTTTGTTCAACTTCTCGGATCGTTAGTTTCTTCCAAGAATCTTATCACATTAAAATCCCCTCCTATACACCATGGCCCATCCCACAATCCCCTAATGTCTTCCAGTTCTCCTCAAAACTTTTTTTCTCACACTATATTCATTAGGCCCATAACCATTTGACAACACCCACTAAAATCATCTAAAATTTGTTTAAACTCAACTAAGACAAAATTTTCTCACCAGTCCCTCCATTCCAAGTACAACCTCATTGTTCGACATTGTCACAATACCACCCAAAGCTCCAAGGATGCACACCCCAACTCCAACTAGCTTTCCAAAAACTCCTAGCCCATTTTTTTATCAAATTCCATCACTTTAGATTCTTGAATTAAAACAATATTTGGCTTCTCCTTTCCTAGCAACTCTTTAATAGTGGCTCTTTTCCTTGCCCTCCCTAACCCTCTAACATTCCAACTTACCCTCTTTAATAGTGGCTCTTTTCAATGGCTTTAATTCCTTCAAGAGGCTATTAGGTATTGATTCCTAAAAATTCATCCAGCTACTGATTCCTAGAGAAGCATATGTGTTGTTCCTATGTCATTTTGCTCTCTTTTCTTCTTCTACAAGTGCATAACATGTTTGTCATCTAAGCGGAAATCTAATGGTCCCCAAACTTTATTATTCAATGGAGTAGCAAAGCCTTTTTTAATGAATAATAGAAAATTTTATTAAAGATCGAAAGAGAGAGATAGACAATAGGGACTTCCCAAACAAAGGCACAAGAGGCAGCCTCAAAACAAAAACAAAATTACAATTGGACCCAAAATAAATGATCCTTAAACACCCCTTGTTAGCTAAAAAGTATGCCATCCCATTAGACAACATCTTTTCCCATTAAATTGTTACTGTTATGTTTGCAATCAACCATTTAAATCTTCCCATAGCTTTCCTATCAGTGTTTTAAAACTGCAAGGCACTAAAAAAGAGTAAGGGGCATTTTGCGTCCAAGGTGCAAGGCAAGGTGCACACCTTTTTGAAGCAAGGTGCAAAAAAAAATCAAAAAATGCAAAAGAATTAAAAAATGTTAAACATAATACTAATTATACTAATTAAAAATATAAAGTTAAATTTTAAAATAAATGTTTTTAGAAAACCTATTATCCAAACTAAAAATAAATAAGCATACCACGTAAAATATACTCAAATAGTTAATGTGATGTAGAACATTTTGCATTCCTGATTCTATGAGGTGCCTTTGTACCAAGCCCCCTTAAGGAAATCCCTAAAAAGTCCATGTTAGGGCCTTAAATTATTAATCCCTACACACAAACAAAATTATTTTAAAATTTTGATTGCCTTTTACAAAGATATTTAATTAGGATGAATGAATGAACAGCATTAGCAAATAGGGGGTTCTTGGAGGCCCGCCTTTTAAATCATTGTTTCCCATAAGACCAAGTTACTATCTCTAGATCCTTCAGCCACCCAATTAACACTTTCTAATCACCTTCATCTAGAAATCTCTCATAGTTCAGCTCTCTAGGAATCTGCACTCCCTATAGTAAGGCTTGGAATTTCACATTTGCAGAATTCCCCGCTTCAATAGGAACAAAGAATAAGGCAAGAATATGACATTCCGTGTTCCTAAAGACACCCCCCCCCCAATTCCAGACGGGGCCCAAACTACACTAGGCATTTCCTTCACAGGAGAGAGCTTTTAGCTACCAATTCCTCTGTATGTCATCAAAAGTGATGTGTGAGAATAAATCCAAAGCTTTAGCCCAATGTATTGCCCTACTGACCACGCACTCCCAAATAGCAGCAACATCCATGTCCTTGTCATTAAAAATTTTAGCATTTCTCTTCTCTCAAACTGCCCAAACCAAAGCAGCTCTAAACACACCTCCACAAGATTTTACCTCTTCTCTTATGCCAACTGAAAGTTGTAGGATCAAATAAACTACCAATCTACATACAAATAGACCATAAATCTTGTCCCAAAGGGCTAGAACAAAATGGTAACTCTCCTAGTCTCCCCGCTAGCTTTGCAAAGGATACACCAATTTGGAGAAACACCAAGTGTCAGTCTCCTTTTTGCAAGTTATCCAAAGTGTTTACTTTTCCATGAAAGGATTCCCAACAAAGCACACCCACCTTGGGAGGGATCAGGGATGGGCTTGGACCAAAATTTACTGCAATAGACAGACAGAGAGGAAGGGACAGAGCACAAAGAAGAGAAAAATGAAGCATAAGAGAAAAGGCCCTAGGCATGGGAAGTCCAAACACGATTGTTTAGTTTAGAAGGGTCCAAAAGAACAAGCTCAAGAGTTTTGACAACAAAGAAACCCGGTCAAGCTCATGATCTCTTAAGTTTCTTCTAAAACCCAAATTCCAGCCTATACATGATGAGTGGGAGAGGGAAGAAAACCTCTGAACGGGTTCATTTTTAAACATGGAAAGGGAGTACAAGGAAGGGTAAAGGTCTTTCAAGGTGGAGTTACCAAGTGTCTTCCCCAAACAAAACCTATCTCCAGTACACACGTTTACCTGATAAGACTTAGGAAGTAGGAAAGAATCCCATTGATAGCCTTTCAAGTTTCAAGGAGAATTCAACATAGCCTACTGAGATACACTAGCATCCCAACCGTTACTTATTCTTTCATGAGTAGTAAAGCCTTGTTGTGAAGTCAATGAAACTTGGAACTTGTTGGAACGAGGGTTAACTTGAAAGCTAACAATCTAACCTTCTTGATCTTGTTAATATGTTTCCAAAGTCCATTTGGTAGCATAAAACACCCCACCCATTTAAAAAATCATAAACTGATAAAAGTTGCTAAAAGTCATTCATTCGAAAAGGATCTTATAATTCCTCCATACAGCTCGACCTCCCTCTTTCATTGTCCTTTCAATTGATCCCTAACTCCTAAAATTAGTGTCAAAAGGATTGCACAAAAAGGGAAAAATAAACACAAGGTCACAAGGTAAAATCCATTAAACCTTCAAGAGGTTCAACAAAGTCCAAGCCCACTGTAGTCAATGGCCTAACACATAGGGAATCATAATTCATAAAAATACAATGATACAAGGAACAAAAAGATGAAGGATATGTTATATTCTCAGTACTAGCTATCAACAATTTTCAATACTTTTTGAAGATATAAAACTGACTATAACAGAGACCATAAACATAGTAAAGTACTTACCAATCAATTTAAAGCCAAACAAAAATGTCAGATATACAAAAATAGAGAAACCCACACCATAAGAGCAAGCAAAAAGAATTGATCATGAATTTATCATATTTCAATTTCGATGCAAAGACAATGAAATAGAATGCAAGAAATAGAGTCTTCTCGATTGCAAACGACATGCTCAAAGCCTCAAACATACTCTCTACAGACTGTAACCGGGAAGAGCATCACTCTAAAAAGAAAACAACAAATGCCTAAAGAAATCTACCACTACGGGCCACAAAAACATAAAATACACAATATTAAATTATACACAACATAAGATCCCATCCTAAATAAGAAAAAATAAAAGTACAAATAAATTCATTAGAGAAAGGAATCTTACATGCTTTGTACTTCCTAACAATCATCTCAATGTTTCTGAGGAGTTGCCGACTGAATACACAACTAACAACACAACATCCGAGGAAATTCCACTCAGCCAATCATTTTGATACAAGAAAGACCTCTGGTTTCTTCGTTTTGCTGGGTGTATTAGCATTTGAAGCTGCACTGGCAGCAGCCGCTGTCTTTGCCGCAAGGCGTGCTCTCTTGTCGAGCTGGATCAAACTCCTTGTTGCTAAAATTGCCTGTGGAACGAGATCATGCGAAGACCTAGCATATAAACACCTTACTGCAACCGAGGCTGCATCCCTAGCATCCTGTGAATTCAGAGGCGCCAAGAGGCAATGCCCAAGAATTCTCAACACCGGCTGCAACAGCTCCCAAGGGAGTGGAATTCTTGAACCTCTTGAACAAACACCATTTTCATTATAATCTTCTGCAACCTTCAATCTGCTTATCCCTTCCTCAGCAGCCTGAATCCCATCATCCTCATCTTCAAAAACCCTGAGCTCTGAAAAGTTTTCACCCGTCGCACCATTGGCATCTCCGTCATCGTCAAATTCACTCTTGCAAGGACAATTCTGCCCCGCCCAAGCAGCGACGAATTGACAGAAATCAAGCTTGGACCAGTTCGGCATCTGGGAGATTTGCCTATAATAGCAATCAAGAGCGACAGCAACAATGTAAGCCCGTTTAGTCGACTTCACGGCAACTTGAGGCTCGAGTGGGGGACACAGAACCCCGACGGGTGGCTGCGATTGACTGGTGGTAGCAGCGGCACCAGGAGACGGCTTATTACGAGGGGCATGATACAGAGATGGTTGCGACAGATCGGGAATTGAAATCAAGATAGGTTTCCCGGCGCGGGCCTTAGTCTCGGAGGCGTAAAGTGAAAGGAGAACGGCTTCGAATCCGGCGAGAGAAGGGGCTGTGGGGCTCTCGGGCGGGGAGGAGGAGACGACGCGAGAGAGATAAAGACCAGAGAGAAGGGGTACGAAGGAGAGGACGACCAGACGGAGATCAGGGTCAGAGGATTGGAAAGTTTCGTAGAGCCATTGGCAGAGCGGATCGTCGCCGGAGCCGGAGATAGGGTCAGAGAGGGAGGAAGAAAGGGCGAGGTAGGCGTCGGGGGACTCGAGGAGGGAGCGAGCGGGGCGGTCGGAATCAGCGAGGGAAGAGAGGGAAGGGAATGAAGGAAGGATTGAGGAAAGGACGTGAATGCGTGATCGGGCTTTGGAGATGGCTTCCCACCATGACTGCATAGGGTTAGGGTTAGAGTTGTTAGAGTGGTGGTTAGGGTTTTGGTGATGATCCATAGAGGAGGACGATTCCTCGTTGATCGATCGTTCTTCCACCCCTCCTCTGAATTCCTCTTCGTCTTTGGCCATCCCTCCTCTCCTGTCTCCTGGCTTTGACAATGGCTGAGTGACAGCAAGGTAGAAGAGAGGAGGATGAAGGGAGGAAGAAGAACAGAAAAAGGAAAAGCAGGGAAAACGGCAGGGAGCATAGGGTTAATTCGTTGGGGGCTTCACAAGCTCAACGAGCTCAACGAAAGACAGTGAAAATTACAGATTACTGCCTGTACTTTGGGCAGTGACAATTACGGCAGCCCCCCGTGCACGGGGGATGTGCGTCAGTGCGTGTGCGTGTGGGGCGCGCTCTGTCGGGAGCCCATTCGAATTCTCGTCCCCATGACTCTCATATTACAACAGGGTCCCTTACCCCTAAACTTTCATATTACACCAATCTTGTTTTGGTTTAATTTTGTTTTGGATTTTTGGGTTTTATTTTACAACCGAACAAAATAAAGTAAAATTTGAACTTGTACCCAAATAATTTGCACTGCCATAATTTTGCATCAGTGCAAATTTAGTGTAAATGAATTTGCACCACAACCAAACGCAGCTACGGATTAATTACTAATATGACTAATGATATATATTGGTTTTTTTTGAGATAAAAATTGCTCCCTCAATTCACAACAATACTTTGGTACCAAGAAAAAAAAAATCACAACAATACTCTATTGATGTAGGAGCAAAAGTGAAGCAATAAGTCTTGTTTGGTTTTTAACACTTGTTGCGAGTTTTAAGGGAGAGTGAGTTTGAATGCAAAAGGTTTTTGATTCAAAACCTTGGGCTACAGATTTGCGTGCATAACACTTACACACAAAAGATGAACATCACTTACAACCCAAAATGCTAAGTTACTGGGTTATAGGTCATTCCTCTTAGGTAATGTATGTTCTTAGCTCCGATAAGATTGATGTATACTAAGATTTCTATGAATTATCCCTTAAATTGGATGCCTATGAGACTTATATTAGTTTAGAAAGTGGTGCTACTTGTCCCAACTGTTGAGCATTGACCATTTGGAAGTGGTGTAAAATCCAGTTCGATGTAATTTTACACTGTGGTCCACTTTTGTCTAGATGGGATATAAACTAAGACCCATTATCAATGTAAATCACCATTTATATATACTTTTACATCGAAAGTTGATGTAATTTTCTCGTAAAAAAATTGATGTAAAAGTGGGTCGAACTCTCCATCAATGTAAAAGTGAAAAGTAATAATGTCTTTTTCCACTTATTCACCTCCACTAAAGAACTGCTCCCGCTTCTTCACCAGTGAGTTTTTGTTTTCATCGTGGTTACAAAATGCCATCTAACCATTTCTTTTTATCTCTTTCCACACACACGCACACACACACACACACACAAACACACTCTCTCTTTCTCTCTCACCATCTCTTCTCCTTTGCCAGATCCGAACGCATTCTTCCTACAATAGAGGAAGGTTCATTGATCAAGGCATCTTGTGGTATCTATCTCACGACGAACAAGGTATCTTTACTATTCCGACATATTGATCTACACGTTTGCCACTAGTATAGATTTGTGATGTTTTCTATTGTGGTGTTTTTATTATCTCTTGTATTTTTTAGACCTATATGTTTTATTCAACCAGATCTCAATAAAAGTTGTTATTTCTTTGGTCTGGGTTTCTAGTTTCTTAAATCATGGTTGTAGTTCTTTGATTCATATATAGTTTTTATTCCAATGATGTTTGTTTTCGATTGATCTGTGTAAGTTTACTAGATTTGGATTTATAGTTCTTTCATCTACTTCTAACTTCAACTGATCAGTGTAAGTTTGTTAGATCTAGAAGAAGACGATGTCTTAGTGTTACTAGTTGTTGGGTGTAGTTTTTAACTGTTATTTATTCCAAATGCATATGAGAAATATATCAATGTTTTACACTCTTCTTCCAAATGTAGAAGAGTGTAAAAAATGCAAACTACTAGTTCACCTTTTACACTAACACATCTGATCAGAATATTTTTACATCGATAGACTTTTGCATTTACCCCGCAAATAAAAGCAACCTAAGTAAAGTCAATGGGTGTTTGTAAGAAGCACAAAACATGGACCAAATTCTAGTTATCTCATAGACCTTGAAGATAGTTGGGCAAAACTACAGATCCTCAAGGGTCAAATACCTAGGTATGTTAGAGAAATTCAGGATATTATTTGAGTGGGTGATCATTGTAATAAAATTAACCCCTTTGCTGGACAAAGAAAATATCAGGGTTAACACTATCTCTAATAAAAACCTAAAATTGTCAATAGTAGATTTCAAATGTTTCTGAAATCTTTTTGCAAAAAGCATTTATATCTATGATTTATTATTTTATGAAAAATGTTTGTAAAAAGTTTTAATCCTGAGATCCATCTGAGCAGAGAGTGTAACACTTTATTTAACAATCATGGAAAAAGTCTTTCCCTATAAGAGTGTTTGATCTTTTAGGGCTAATAGATTGAGAGCAAAAGACCCTTATAGGACTGAAACCTGATGAGCTTTATCTTATGCCAATCCATTATCATTGGGTTTCATGGGATGATTGACACCAATGATCATTTAGACTTAAGTGTTGGGCCCATCCTAAGCCCAAATCCATTCGCTTAGGGATTTATTTAGTTTGATCAATGAATTTGTTCTATTTGGCCAAATTGTCAATAATTGTTGAAAATTACCATGAATTAATAAAAATATAGAAGATTATAGAAAATTGAAGAAATTTACCAGAAATTATCAATAGTTATTGAAAACTACCAGGGTTTGATAGAATTCGAATAAAGTTAAAGAAAATTACCAAATATTATAGGGATTGCAAAATATTACCAAGAATTACTAGCCATTATAGAAACTTATGCAATTTTCAATAAAACAATAATTATCATAAACTAAAAAGTTATTAGAAAAATATCATTAACTACTGAAAATTTTCATAAATGATTAGTAAACATTGAAAAATCTCATAATTTATTAGTAATTTATTGTTAACAAGAAATTCTCATAAATTATTGAAAATTACCAAAAATTATCAATAATTATTGAAAATTACCTAGAATTTACAAAAATTAAATAAAAGAACTAGAAATTATAGAAAACTTGGAAAATTACTAGGAATTACCTAAAACTATAGAATTTTATAGAAAATTACAAGGAATTACCTGGAACAGTCAGTTTTAGTATTCACTGTCACTATTTTTCGCTAGTCTATAGTGTCTTATAAAGGTATTTTATTATTTATCAGTTCAGAGCCATTCCACTGTTTGAAGCTATTGAAATTTGTAAGTCTTAACTTTCTTGTTAAAACTAAAACTCAAACTTAGTTCAAAGTACTATTAGGCTAAAACTGTAACTATCCAACAAGGTTAAAACCCTTGAACCCAAGTTAAAGTCATAATAGGTCATGAAGATTGAAATGGTCGTTGAATACTAACTGACCATAATGGTGAATTGGAAAACAAGTACAATGAACAAGTTATTAAATCTTTGTCTAACCAAGAAATTTCATCTGAAGAAAGTAGCTCTAGTACCACTCTTACCAAATCCCTATCCGTTAAAAATATGGAAGACACTAGTTATAACATAGAGAAATCTTGGACAGTTCCTAAAGTGGCACCTTTCGAAATATACAAAAAAGGGATTTTCAATATAAAAATAGGTTTCAATATAAGAACTGTAGAAAGAAAAATAGCATTAGGAAATGAATGTGAAGATTCCCATCTAATAAACCAAAGACTATTGAAGCCTCCTGAATAAAATCTGATTGTAACTTTATTTACTTTGGACTTATACAGGTAGCCATAAAACCACTAACTCGATTAGGACTTCAAACAACTGCCATAGCTTGTCTTTGGGACTCCAAACATAATAAGTTTAGTGAAGTAATCAAGGATATATACTTTAATACATCCCCTAAGCTCAGAATATTATTAAAAGACCCAGGAATCTATGAAGAATTAAACTTAACAATCCAAACTCAAGCTTTTGATATGGAACTAGGTTCTAAAAATGTAGCCCTAGTATATGGTGTGCACTTTAGAATTATGAACACAGTATGCCCTAATACCAAGATAATTTCTACTATAATAAAAAAAGTGTGAATAAGGGTATGGAACTTTTTTTGATTAAATTGCCCATATGTGTATATTTAATAAAATTAAAAAATAAGTATAATAAATAAGAATTATTTTTATTGATGATGAAAATTAAATACATAATCTAAAACTAGCCAAAAAAGAAATTATTTTCCTATTTGATGGAGATCAATAGTTCTACTTTTGAGTCAAATATGTCAACCTTTAATGTCATAATTAAATAATAAAAATTAATAAAATATAAAAACACAAAAAGTGAAAAGAAATACATAAATTTAACAAAAAAAAAAACATTTGGGCACATGTGTAATAACATATATTTATCATATTAAAAAAAGTCTACATAATAGAATTATTTTTATGCACATAGAAATAAAAAAATATAGAAAAATTGAACACATTTATAATTCTATATTTATACTACTATTAAAAATATGAATAAGATTGTGGAATTTCTTTTAACTAAAATACCCATTTTTTGAATTTAATACCTATTTAATTATGAGTTTTAAATGTAACTTAAAGTTTTACTTTTCACATCATTCAATTCCGTTTCCTTTTTACCAAAAAATTCCCTCCCTTTAAATCTTACATTTTTTTTTTTTATAAATGAACAAAAAAACACTAAGAAGATAAATAGATAGGCCTATCAATGATACCCAAAGCTTTATAGCCAAATATAAGGTGTTTACATAATCGGATTTGGATTTTGCAATCTGCACCTAATTAATAATGAAAAACAAAAAATATAAAAATACATGAATTTTATAGAAAGTTTTGGATACACATGCAATGCACACACACACACACACACACACACACACTTACTGGTAGGGATAAAGGGAATGACAACCTTATTTCAAACCAATGCTAGACAAAATGTTACCATCCCAACATTGATCCTATGGAAAGATGGTCAACTACTAATGTTGAGACACCTAGGCCAAGTGAGAATGATGGATTAGTTGAGTTAAGGTTCAAATGAACCTTTACCTCATCTAGATCATCCTATAGTGAACCCTTGGAATCAAGATCAATACCTCCTTGAAGATCAATCAACCTAATAGATCCACCCTTGAGAATTAGGTATGCCACCTATGAGTTTCCAACAAGAATAGTTCCACCCTTGGTAAGATCCTATGAGCCAACCAAGGCTGATTTCGAAATAACTTCCATAGAAGTAGAAGAAGAAGAATTTTAGATAAATAATAAAGCCATGCTATGAATGGACTTTAACTCATAGATAAAAAAGAAGCAATGGTTAGTCTCTATTTTTTCCAAAGAAGAAAGAGACCAAAGAGAACCTCATGGTATATAGAGATGATCTAGGTTAAAGAAAATATACCATTCTAATGGTTCTATAGCAAAGAAAGCTTGCTAATTGTAAGCCACTTGAAGAAGACTTAGAGTTATGTACCACTGAAAATTTATCCAAGCCATGGAAAACAACTACAAAAAATGATGAGGGGTGATTTGGTCATTCTGTCACAAAGAGCCACATGTCGAGCCTGAACCGTTTAGTGATACTTTAGAACCACATGTAGGCGGGTCACGCCTAGATAAGTTGGCCCAAACTAACTAGCTTAACCTTATCTTGACTGATGGAAGACTAATAGGTCGCTCCATAGCAGAGTGGAGCACATCACCTCAGGAGAACAAGTTGATGACTTTGGATGCCAACTTGACCTCTCCGACCTAGGTAGCCAACGACTTGAGTAGTCAATCAACCTCCAAGGTACCAGCCTACATGGTGGGCTATCCTTATCCAGTTAGCGTGCCTATTAGTTCCGAAACATATGTGTGGCACGTCGCCCACCTGGAAGGGATGACCCTAGCCCCATACGCTTTGGGGGGACTGGATGAGGATCTTCACTAGTGTTGGTAGAGCATGCCCCGAAGATAACAAGCTGATGAGGCCTATCACTCTCAGATATATCAAATACGACTCTTGGACCCTAAGGCCTCTAAAATGGCACCTCCATGCCTTTACAAGGTACATGCGATTTAGTGCATTCTAGCTCTCTTGTTCTCAGAATATCCCTTTGCTTTCTTACTTACTAAGCTCGATTAACTTAATCGTTGAAGTGCCTAGCTCGGGTCCAAACCTCCCGAGTACTTTGATATCTTGCTTCGTATACACCGGTTTTCCGACCTCAGCACCATCAATTGGTGTTGTTTGGGGGAAACTAAATGAAAAGCTAGTTCAGCCTCCCATCGCTCTAGTCATAATCTCAGCATGTCTTCCCCAAAGAACAACCTAAATGAAGGAACCTCTATTGGGGGGTAAACACAAGTAGTCGAGCCCTCGGTAGTTTCAAACGATGTGAATCATCAATAGTTTTAGGAGCTAATGGAGTACGTCAGGAGCATGAACCTATACATGCAGTCTTGGGAGAAGTACTTCACCACTCTCGAGCCAATGCGGCCCAGGTGTTGTTGCAGATGCAGCTGCTGCCCCATAACTAGAATGTCAATAGGTCGGTGACCCCACTGGAGGATAGGCGTTAACCTCTCACCATCTTGAACAACCTCATTAGGACTTAGACTTTCGAGGTACAAGCCACCACTTACATCCCTGACAAGGAGATTAGTAAGGCAACCATCTCGATCAGGTTGGACAACACGGCCTCGACATTAGGGTCTAGGTGGAATAGGTTTAGGAGGCATCTCAAGCGTGAGCTCATCAACAATCGACTTGGTCCTAAAGTGGATGATTGTCAAACAAGTCTGGATAAAGAGGCCAACCAATCAAACACCTCAATCGCACCTCAATTCACTTTGGATTCACCTCTATCAGCTGAGATCCTTGTTGAGCCTCGAACCTGGAGACTTACGACAAAACAACTGACCTGGTTGACCATGTTGGCATCTTCCAAGCTATGATGTAACTATACAAAGCAAATGAGGCAAGTCTGTGCCTCACTTTCCCGACCACATTCCGCCAACTGCTCGAATGTGGTACTTAGGCTTGGCCTCGGGCTCAATCTAAACCTGGGACTAGTTTGTCAACTTGTTCACAACCTACTTCATCACTAGTCGATGTCTCCCAAAGACTGTCGACAACCTAATGACGTTCTACTAGTGCTCTGCTGAGGACCTTAGAGAGTATGCGTGGAGGTTCAATTTAGAGTCTTCGTAGATCTAGAACCTTGGGCCTACCATAAAAATGATTCCAGTGATCCATGGTGTCCGAGACCCTCACTTGAGAAGGTCACTTGTGAAGAACCTCCCAGAGGATATGGAGAAGTTCCTTAAGTGTGCCCAAAATATATATGAACGCCAAGGAGATGCTTCGCATGCATGAAGATCTCGTCGGAGCTAGTAAGAGGAAGGAACGTGATGATGATCAAGGCGAAAGTAGCAACAAACATAGCCATAGAGACAATAGGTTGCTTAGGCACTCCAAATCTCCAAAATGAAAATCTAGGTTGTCACTTTGCTGCTCCAAGTCATCGCCAAGATGCTCCAAGACTCCCCCCCGTGAAGTGCAAGAACTACACATTGCTAAATGTGAGGAGGGGGAGATCTTAATGGAGATCAAGTCGGCCGACTACCTAAAGTGGCCACCTTTCTTGAAGGAAAATCCAGCCAATAGGAGTCATAACCAGTATTGCCACTTCCATAAGGAGAAGGGGAACGACATCAAGAACTAGACATGTTCACAGGCTGGGTTGGGCTGACACAAGGAAAAGGGGCATGATACTACAAACTAGACCTATTCATGGGTCGGGCCGGGCTTTGCCTTTACATTAATGGAATATGCTTAGGCTTGAGGCTGAGTCTAACCCTCATATAAAGCTGAAGCCTGGAACCGAGCCCGAGCTTGGCCAAAAATTTGGAAAAATAATATTTTTTCCTTTTTTATTCAATTAAAAACCATTTTATTTATATTAAAAGACCTAAAAACCTAAAAATTAATGAAAGATCTCACTATTACTTGAAAAAATAGAAGAAAAATAAAGAAAAAAATATTATATTATTATATAAAATATATTTTTACTATATAATACATTATCAAGTCATGCTCGGGCTCGGGCCGTGCTTTTTTTAGAAAGCCTGAGCTCGGCCCAAAAAATGGTTGGGCTTGATATTTTAAGCTCAAGCCTGAACCCGCGGGCTTAGAATCCTATCAAAACCTGACTTAGATCGGGCTACCCAACCCATGAACAGGTTTACTAAGAACTATCAGAACTTGAAGGACGAGATTGAAGAGCTCATCCGATGAGGGTACCTGGAGAAATTCATCAAGAAGGAGGACCAAGCCACTGAGGAACCCACGGAGAACCAAACCCTAGCCGAATGAATAGCCACTTGTCGGGGTGATTAATATGATCACCAATGGGTTGATAGTAGCGGGTTTCAACTCATTTACTGGAATGGCATCAATGTGTGACCTGAGCAATGACAAGAACCCCCCAAGAGGCCAGGGATATATGAGATGATTTATTTCACCAAATATGATATAAGAGGGGTTCACTACCCTGATGATGACGCCCCCGTAGTGAAGTTGGTCATCCACAACTATGAGGTGAAACACATCATGGTGGATAGTGGCAACTTGGCGGACATCATATTCTTGGAGACCTTCAAGAAGATGTAGTTATAGAGGAAGGACCTCATCCCTATCGATGTACCAATAGTCGGTTTCAGTGGGGACATCGTCCAACCTCTAGGAAGGATCAACTTATCGATTACAGTGGAGACCGCGTCGAATAAGATTTCATTTGACCATAATTTTTTGGTCATGGACACACCTTCATCGCACAATGCCATTCCTAGCCGCCCTATCCTGCACAAACTCCGATGGTCATGAAATTCCCCACTAAGAACAAAATTGGGGTCATGTGTGGGGACTAGCTAAAGTCTTGGAAATGTTACGTGACGGCCTTGAAAGGCAAGGGAAAGTGGTCATTAGCGGTTGACCTAGAACCATGCCTAGAGCTCAGTAAGGACAGAGGTCGCCCAGTGGAAGATGCCATCCTAGTGCCAATCTTAGATATTGAACCTGAGAAGACAATGTAGAATGGGTCATGGCTTGAAGAACCTCTATGCTTCGAACTGGTAAGTTTTTTACATTCTAATATTGATGTGTTTGCCTAGTTTGTTGCCGACATGCCCGGCATATACCCTTCTATTATTACCCATAGGCTTAATGTAGATCACTTGATTAGACTTGTAAAGTAGAGGAAAAGGAACTTCACCTTAGAGCGGAGGAGGACCATTAACGAGGAGGTTGGGAAGCTCCTCAATGCTGACTTTATCAAATAAGTAGAGTACCCAAGCTAAATAGTGAATGCGGTGCTCGTCAAAAATGCAAACGGGAAGTGGCATATAAGCATTGACTATACTGACCTGAACCAAGCCTACCTAAAGGGTAGCTTCTCACTCCTAAGGATAGATAAACTAGTAGATGCCACCTCAGGGTTCAAGCTATTAAGCTTCATGGATGCATATTCTAGTTACAATTAGATCCAAATGGATCCAACGAACTAAGAGAAAACAACTTTTATAACTAAAACAAGGTTATACTATTACAAGGCCATGCCTTTCAACCTAAGAATGTTAGCACGACCTACCAGTGTCTTATAAATAATTTTATTTTTCAAATTTAATTGAAAATAAAGTATAAATTTACGTAGATGATATAATTGCAAAAAGTAAAAATTCTAATTCTCTTATCATTGATTTAACTGACATTTTTGTTGTTCTAAGAAAATATAACCCGAAAGTCAACCCAAACAAGTGCATCTTCAATGTCACATTGGGTAAGCTCCTCAGTTACATAGTCACCCGATGTAGCATCAAAACCAACCCCAAGAAAATTAAGTCAATCTTACATATATAGCCTCCAAGGTCCATTAAAGAAGTCCAAAGGCCAATAGGCTGGACCGCCGCCCTTAACTGTTTCATGTCAATGTCGGCAGGCGGTCCCTTCCATTTTTCCAAGCCATAGAAAAGGATAAAGACTTCGAGTGGACCAAGGAGTGTTAGTTTGCTTCTAACAAGCTCAAGAAAGTACCTTGGTTTTCCATCGTTATTGGCACGGCTAGAGCTTGGGGGAAAACTTCAACTATACCTCTCTACGAGCAATGAGGTGGTTAGCTTGATACTAGTTTGGATAGATAATGTGCAATGACCTGTTTACTACATAAGCAAGGTCTTACATGCAACCAAGACTAAATACCTGGATATAAAGAAGCTCGCCTTCACACTCATTGGATCATCTTGGAAGTTACGACCTTACATCCAAGACCACACTATTGTCGTCCTCACCAATAGAGCCCTTGGCCAAGTGCTATAGCAGTCAGACATTTCGGGAAGACTGACGAAGTGGGCCATCGATTTCATGAATATGACATCTAGTTTAAATCGTGCCCAACGACCAAGGAGCAAGTCCTAGAGGAATCTACCAATGCAGAACCATCCCCCAACTAGAATGAATTGGATCCTCCATGTGGAGGGCTCATCTAACCAAAGAAACAATGAAGTTAGGTTGATTCTGTTAGTTACCAACAAGGTGAAGCTAGAGTTTGCCTTACAATTCAGATTTTAGGCATCCAACAACAAAGTTGAGTATGAGGCCCTCATTGTTGGCCTATCCCTTGCAAAGGAGGTCGATGTGTGGAACGTAGAGGCATGCAGTGACTCACAGCTCGTGGTAAACCAAGTGAACAGGCATTATGAAGCTTGGAAGCTAGTAGTGGTTAAGTATTTGGAAAAGGTGCATGAGCTAATCAAATAGTTTGATACTTTCTCCATCCACCAAACATTGATACCTAGGAACACCTAGGCCGAGGTGCTTTCATAGCGGTATATGTAGAAGACTTGCCATTCCCCAACATAAAGAAGGCGGTAGAAGAGGAGGTCATTCCCATGCAGGTCGCAAAACCAAGCTAGATAGATTCACTTTTCGGGCATTTGCACCATGGAGCATTGCCCTCAAATTAGAACGCAAGTTAGCTTGCTACGTCATAATTGGCAAACAACTGTATAGGTTGTCATTCACCCTTCCTTGTAATGTCTCAGACCTAGAAAATCCAAGTATGTGCTCTGGGAGATCTACGAAGGACTCTATTGTGAACACTTGAGAGGCATGATGCTTGCTTAAAAGGCCCTTCGACAAGGCCATTACTAGTCAATGATGAAAACTGGCATAGTCCAATTGTACAATGTTTTGATTGGCACTAGTGTCACACCAACATTACCTGGTAACTGGCCACTAACCTATAGAACCTCACCTGCTCGTAGCATTTTGCCTAGTGGGGGATAGATATCCTCAGTCCCTTTCCATCGGCAATTGGTCGAAGGAGGTTCTTGGTCGTGGCCGTTAACTATTTTACTAAGTGGGTTAAGGCCAAGCCACTAGCAACTATCACAACTCAGAATGTCTAGAACTTCTTTTGGAAGTGTAGCATTTGTTGATATGGGTTGCCTCGCGTATTGATCTTCGACAATGGAAAACAGTTCAATGATATCAAATTCCAAGATTGGTGTGTCGAGTTGGGGATCAAACAACATTGCACATCAATTGCTCACCCCCAACATTTTGTAGGCTATTGCATGACAAGTAGGACAACAACAGGTGAAATGCCGTTCAATCTGACATTTGGAAATGTGGTTGTTATCCTTACCAAGATCGAGGTGTCAACCTTACGGTCAAAAACATACGATGAGGAGGAGAATGACGACGAGATGATGACCAACTTCAAATTATTCGAAGAGGTACACAACCTGCATCAGATCCAAATTACTGCCTAACAATAGAGGGTAGTTCGATGCTATAATGCCAAAAAAGGCATTGCTTCCGAGTTGGTGACCTCATGCTGAGGAAGGTAATGGTACTTGAGTCAGGCTTGGGAAATCTCAGCCCCAACTAGGAAGGTCCCTACAAGGTGACTATGGTACTAGGACTTGGGACTTATGAGCTCAAAATTCTCGAAGGGAGGCAAGTCCCCTGAACATGGAATGTCAACAACCTACTTGTTGGACTTAGCCCAACTTGGGTTAATGCCTTCTGATTAGAAAGTCCTTGACCCATGCTCTTTTCCCGACCAAGTCTTTTACCCATACTTGTAGGACCTTACTCAAGAAGATGTCCCCAGTGTCCCTTATGGCTGTCCTCCACTCTGAGTTAAAGGGCCACCCATCATTAGTGTTAAGGAAAAAGAATCTTCTCTTCCACTTTGGCACCTTGGACGGGAAGCCGCCCAATAATTTGCAGCTGGGATGGCAGGACAAATAAAAGTTGTATTTCTCAATAGGATCCCTCTTTAGGTGATAGAGGCTAGTGAAGTTCTTAAGGGTTAAAGGGAAGCCATGGTGGTGATAGAACGAGATGGTGCCTACAAGGGTCCTAACGAAATTTAGGTGAAGTTGAACAATCAAGATATTATAGTACTCCAACACCTTGACAATGAGAGGGTGGAGTGGGAAACTGAGCCTTGCCACCAAGGCTTGCCCGAAGACATAGATCTCATTCTTCTCATATTCTCAAGGCATTTGGCCCTTAATAAGATGGAAACACTCATACAGATTTGGGATTCTATACAGGGTTATGAGATACACCACCTTATCAGGTGAGAACTCTGTTGGATCGAACTTTGACATGGTCTTAGGTTGACGATGAGTCCCCTTTATGGGAACCTCGTCGTTCTTAGGCCGAGGACCCCTCCACGGTGTGAATAGCATGCACCCTCTCTCCCTAAGCTCATTAGTAGACATTACTTTAAAAAGGAAGGAAAGGAAAAGGAAAGGATCGAGGAGTCACCAAGAAAAGGCTACTAAATCGACCTCACTAAGAGTTATGATCACTTTGAGCTCTTTGATCTAACTCAAATTTTAGAAGACAAGTGCAAATCCCAAAGGCCTCTATTATAGATGGGGAACCCGGCTTATGAAATGTCAAGATCAATCTGATCCATGAGGAATCAACATCGAATCATTAGGTCGTAATCACCCAGGACCGAGCTACTCCCTTTGTCAATCTTGACACCTCGGGCTTGGGAGTGGGGGTAATTGATGAGGGGTGATTTAGCCGTCCAGTCATGATGAACCACGTGGCAAGCCCATACCATTTAATGAAACCTCGATGCCACATGTAGGCGGGTTGTGCTTGGCCAGGTCATCCCTAGATGACTTGCCTAATCTACATCTCGACCGATGGAAGATCAGTGAGTCACTCCACAGCAGAGTGAAGAACAACACCTTGGGAGAACAATTCAATGACCTCAGATGCCGTCTTAACCTCCTCTACCTGAGCAACCAATGACTTGAGTAGTCAGCCGACCTCTAGGGTACCGACCTACATGGCGGGTTGTCTATATCTAGTTAGAACGCCTATGAGTTTCGTAATAGACAAAAACACATCACCCACCTGGTAGGGATGACCCTAGCCCCGTATGCTTTGGGGGGACTAGATGAGGATCATCACTAGTGCTGACGTGCCCCGAAGATAATGGGCCAGTGAGGCTTATCACTCCCAAATATCTCGGACATGGCTCTTGGACCCCAAGGCCTATAAAAAGGCACCTCCACACCTTTACAAGGTATGTGTGATTCGGTGATTCTAGCTCTCTAGTTCTCAGAATCTTGTTTCGCTTTCTTGCTCACTAAGCTTGGCTAACTTAAGCATCGAAGTGCCTAGCCCGGGTCCAAACCCTTAGGTACTTTGATATCTTGCTTCTTGCAGACGGTCTGCTGACCTCAACACCACTCATCCGAGTTGTCCTCCAATAGGAAAGTTGGGCAATTTAACCTCCATCAAGAAAGATTATGGAATTAGTACATCCTCCGATGGAAGCCCTCAAAATGGGGAAAGATGAGCTAATAGCAAGCCTTATTAAGAACTCCACACTCATAAAAGAAGTTGAGAAATTAACTCCTAAACATTGTTCTTTAATAATAGAACAAAATAACTATGCCAATGTTTGCGTACAAATAATTGGGAAGCAAACAAATAGGATAGAAGCCATTTTAAACTTTATAAAGGCCCTTCGAGAGTTTCTAGTAGGAATGAAATTATATAAAGAACCATTAGATCTAACTAAAATAGATTTTAGAGAGATGACGACAAAAATGATTTCATTTCAAAACCTCTCTAAATGGGAAAATAGATGACAAAAAGATATAGTGACGATAATCCATAGAAGCAACCACTAGTAAAGGAATAAATAAAAATAGATGACAAAAAGCAATCATTAAAACCATCATCCAAACCTGAATTCACAATATGTTAACCTTCTGAGTGAGATAGCATCAGAAAATGAATACATTAACCAACCCATACTTGAGATAAATAAGCTAATCCATAGAAGCCAAAAGCCTTATTACCCAAGGCATACTTTGGTTGACCTTTTATTTAAAGAACCCATTAAAAGCACAATTAGTTATGACGGAAATACCTTTTATGAATGAATTCTAGATGGAAAGTATGAATATCATATTCATGACTTTTTGTGCAATATGTTTATGTATGCAAGTGCAAGTAAGTTATGTGGAAATGAAAAAAAGTTATAGCGATGGTAAGGGATGATGATGTGGAATAAATTCATTTTTTGGACAACTTAAGAGGTGGTTGCACAATTATCTAACTTAGGGTGAGGAAGACTTTATCCTTATTGCAATAAAGCGAGATGATGATGGAGATGTAATTCTAGATAAGAATGGACTCCCAATTCAAGATGTCATAACTACCCTAATTCGAAACATCCTTACCCACCTTATAGGTAACTTCGATGACATGAAAGAAAAAAATAAGAGAACAACTTATAACTCTTAAATGTAAATCTTTATTGAATTTTTTATGGTAATGATGATGTGCAATCCGGTCGGTCCTAGCTGCTGGTCACCTTGCATTTGACAGAGCCAAAGATGCCTGAAACAAGGAAGAAATTGGAGACTTCCGGGGAGGAACCCGGTTAAAGCACTTTGAAGCTCAAGTCAGTGCTCTAGAGAAGGCAAGGGAAAATGAGAGACTTATGACCAAAAAGCACAAAATATCACATACTTCCTTCTTTGGGAGATGGGGGCCTTTTATAATCACCCTGTACACTCACTCCCATACCTCTGCCAGATCAGGCATCATCACCTCCGCTAGATCGGGTGTCATCATCCCTGCCAAACGCCAGTTCGGGTGTCATAACCCTGCCAGTTGCCAGTTAGGGTGTCATAACCACCACTGTCAGTTGCCAGTTCGGGTGTCATAACCGCTACTATCAGTTGCCAGTTTGGGTGTCATAACCACCACTGTCAGTTGCCAGTTCGGGTGTCATAACCGCTACTATCAGTTGCCAGTTCGGGTGTCATAACCTCCACTATAGTTGTCAGGGCTGTCTCTGCCACGTCTGGGATGGCGGTGGCAGGTGGCCGTTGGAGGGCGGCTGTCATGTGTCGGACCCCTAATCAGTCAAGCGCGCCGCCTCCGTGTACGGGTTTCCTAGGCGTCAGGTACGGTTGTTCAGTCAGACGACTTGGAGCCGAAGTGGTGTGCGAGGTGAAGTCTTGAGTTCAGATAGAAGCTTTAATTAAAAACATCTTCCATAATTGGGCAACTCCAAAACTAATAAACTAGTCTTGATTTCACAAAACTAGTTTTTTATTCCTTTTTTAACTTTTATACCAACTTCTAGATTAGGTCATAGCTTTCCACTCAGTGATCTTTTTATTTGTTTTTCAAATTTGAATAACATTTCGCAATCGATATGCATTACCAAGGGGCCAAAGGCACCTTGTCCTACTATTTTTACCCAAAAAAAAATCCTTTTTGATTCAAGTAGTTGAACTTACCCACCATTAGCCCTGTTCACGAGATGGATTCGAGTCAGATTTTGTCTCTATATTAATAAAACATATTTAGGCCCAAGCTCGAGTTTGACCCAACCATTCAAGACTAACCCTTGTATAAAGCTTAAAGCCCAATTGAGAAGTTGGGAAAGAAATTTTTTTATTCAACAACAAAGCTGATTTATTTATGATAAGTGTCCACAAAACACCCAAAAAAACTAAAGGATATAACTATATGATAATTTGAAAAAAAAAAGAAGAAGAATAAAGAAAATATATATTATATAAAATATATTTTTTAATTAGTTTCAATCAGTGTTTTGATCCTGTCGTTGACCCAAACAATTGAATTGTTCGAACCATCACCCAATCAAGATTCTAGCTTTGGTTCGAGTAGAACCCGAAGATGTTAAAAAAACTATTGAATTTGTCAAAAACCATTCGACCCAAATGGTTTGACCATTGATCCGGTCGACTTGGTGACTGGGTCGTGGTTTAAGAGGCCATAAAACATATATCATATCTAAAGCATAATTATACATTATTTATTGATAAAATATGTACTTGTGTGTGTGTGTGTATGTGTGATCTAATTATTGAGAACTTACATCTGAATTCGATCAGATTTAAGACTTGGAATCAAATTCAAATCTTAATGGACTCAGATTGGATTCAGATTTAATCCAACTTTGCTATTACTTTTTTAAAATATTAGAAAAATTATTATTTATTATTTTCAATTTATACATAATAAATTAATATAAATATAACATACTAAATTTATTATATATAAATTCATATATAATATAATATATAGACTATACTTTTATAATTTTAAATATAATTATATAAAACTTATATATTAAAATTAATAAATAATATAATATAATCGGGTTCAAATTTTTGTTGGATTGGATGGGGTCAAATCCGAATCCGATCCAATTATTAATTGGATGTAAATTGTAACATTTGAATTTGATCTGATTACATAAATACATCATCCGAATCTGAGATAATTGGATTGGATGTTAGGTCGGGCCTAGGATTTTTGGGTACCATTCACATGCCTATATAAGTATATAAATATATATACTTCAAATATATAGATGTTGATGGGGCAAGGTCTAAACCATTCAATCTGATTAGTCAAAATTGGTGGCCTGTGACCTACAGGCAAAAAATGGTTTGGCCTTTGGGTCGGTTTTTTAAACACTGGTTTCAATGTGTTAAAAATACACCTGAAACCAGAGTCACTTTTACCACTAGTTTATGGGTCAGCTGTTCGATTGTCTAGTTTGAATGAATGGCCCACTCCAAATTTAAAAAATTAAAATAAAAAATAATTAAAATATAAAAATAGCTAAAAACCATTACATGGCACGAATAGGTCAATGGTTCAATCGCATGGGTCGACAAGTCATTGACCAAGTGAATGGTTTTTGGCGAAAGAACGGGTTAGGATTAAAATGGAATTAGTTGCCTAGATGGCTCCTAAGCTGAATGGTTTGACCATCCGAGTCAACAATGATACAAGAACACTGATTAGAAAGTTTTTTAAACCAACCTGGACAATGAACCGATCAGGGGTCCAGTTCCCAGGTTGAATGGTCTGACCTTTCGAACCGAACAGATAGCCCATTTTGACAACAAAAATTAGAAAGAATTTAAAAAAAATAAAAAATTATCAAAACCATTGAACGGTTCGAATGGTTCAGCCCCCTAGGTCAGTGGCTTGTTGATCAATCAACGGTTTTTTAGGCAAAAATATGGTTTTGGGGAAAACCAAAACCAGTCACTTGACCGTTTCCCAATTTTTCCAGTCCGGTCCGGTCCGGTTTTGAAAACCATGCTGATTACTCATTCCGGTTTTGGGGATAGCCCATTCTCACATTTTACCTTTTATTCTATTCCCTCGATATTGTATCCCAGTTTTCCCTCCATTAGTTTTCAACCTTGAGCAGAACGTGAAGGCACACAACTCCAACTTCAACTAGGTTTCAATCACTTCGAGTTTGAGTTGAACCCAAAAAATCAGAAATCATTTTCTCCATCAGACTTCTACTACTCACCTGCTATTCTCTTTACTTCGTTCTAATGGTTTTATTCAGTTTGATGATACACAGGTTAGGCTCTCTCTGTTTTTCTATCTATTATTTTATTGGTTAGTTGTTATAGGGTTTTATCATTATTTTCTATAGGGTTTTTTCTTTCTTCTAGCATTAGGTTTTGTAAATTTGTGGTAGCTGATCAAGATAGACAAGGGGCTATAAGATAAAATAGTGATTTGAAGATAAAGCTCCAGTCAGAGTCGTTGCAGTGGTGATTTGAGGTAAGATTTCTGCATTCAAAATGTTTATCTGTCTCTTTCTTTATTTTGCTGGAAAGTTTCGAGCAAGCAACTAGTAATGAATTCCATGACAGAGAGGTGATTATAGTTAATATAACCATCAATCGAAGTTGGTGTTGTTGAATTACACTTTTATTTCTGTTGTTGAAGATAAGCATTCACGAGAATGGTTTATCTATTCAATAACACTGATGCTAGTCCCTTCCTACTGTTTTTATGAGCATGGTTTTTATTTGTTAGCGCACAGGCTGCTAGTAAGCTTCTTTTTTTTTCGAAGAATATAGAAAATCCAAGCATGTTCCATTTGATACCTGAAACAATCCAATCCATTATCTATAAATTGGTTGAACATTAACTACTAGGTAATGATTAATGATTAAATATTGTTAAAGTATGTCCTTTTAAGAAAAAGATTGTTAAAGTATGTCTCCTAGAAAAACCATGTCCATATGAACTGATTACTACTTGTCAATTACTACCATGGAGCGCGATCTGGCCGGTCTTAGCTGTCCGCTGCCTTGCTTCCGAACGAGGTAGCAGGGAACCTGAAACGGAGGATATGGAGAAGCTCCGGGGGGAACCCAGTGTAGAGGCTCCGAAGCTCAAGTTAGAATCCTTCAAAAGCAAGGTAATACCAGATAGCGCAAAGTTTGCATACCTCCGTTGTCGAGGGGTGGGGGGCTCTTATAGTCACCTCGTGCACTCGTCCCGGGGCCCTTGTCAGGTCAAGTATGATTACCCTTGTGCTTGTCAATTCGGCCGTCGTCCTTTCTGCTGAGACAGAACCGTCGCTGCCTAACCGTCATCTAACTGGAGATGGCGGTGTCAGTGGCGGTGGCAGGTGGCCGTTTAGGGTGCTGCCGCCAAACGTTAGATCCCAAGTCAGTCAGGCGCGGCGCCCTTGGGCACGAACTTCCTTAGTGTCAAGCGTGGTACGACTTGTTTGGTTTTGGTGCCAAGTGATGTGAAGTGCTGAGCGAGGCGGTTTTGAGCTTGGTGGTATCTATAGGGCAGGTCAGTTCGGCGAAGTGTATCCCGAGCTGTTACAAGGTGGGTCAGTTCGGCGAAGTGTGTCCCGAGCTGTTACAAGGTGGGTCAGTTCGGCGAAGTGTGTCCCGAGCTGTTACAAGGCGGGTCAGTTCGGCGAAGTGTATCCTGAGCTGTTACAAGGTGGGTCAGTTCGGCGAAGTGTGTCCCGAGCTGTTACAAGGTGGGTCAGTTCGGCGAAGTGTATCCCGAGCTGTTACAAGGTGGGTCAGTTCGGCGAAGTGTGTCCCGAGCTGTTACAAGGTGGGTCAGTTCGGGCCCCCGGTAGGGGGCTCAGTCTGCTAGTGTCCCCTTGTTCCCGCCTAGGCTTGGCCCCTTTTGCCGAGCTGTTGTTTCTGCCACATGTTACGTAATAGAGAGGTCGGGCCAAATCTTCCTTCATCAATTGCCCCCCACTCCTTGCACCGGGGGTCTTGCCATGGTGCGGGGAGTTTTCACGAGGTAGCAAGTGGATTTGTCCCGTCCTTCGAACCTTCACTGCACGAGATGCTTTTGCTAGGGTTCTTTTGATTTCCGAGAAGGCTGGAAACGTGCTTACTTAAGAACGTTGGTAGTTGTGACAACGCGCGTTTTAAATTTCAAACCAATTTGCGCCGTTGGGACGTGACAGCGGGTCATTTCAAAAAGGTGCGCCACTGCTGTACGTGCGTGGGCGACTGTCAGGGAGACGTGTGGTGCATCAGTTTCGGAAAAGCCGCGTGTCGAAGCGACGTCGGTTTCAAAAAGACGTGCGCTAATCACGTCTCGACCTTAAGGGTTGTGCGGTCGGTAAGAACGTGGGCCATCGGATCGTCTTCGGTCTGCACGGTCGATTCTTGGTTATTGTAGCTATAAATAGTGGGGGACCCCGGTTGGTTTGTCACTTCTGTGGTTTGTCTATTGAGTTCGCGTCCAACCTTTCAGCTCGCGTCCAAGTCTTTTCCAGTTTGCGTCAAGGCTGGTTATACTGTCATCACGGTTCTTTGGCTTGTTCTTCAAACTTTCCGGTGAGTGCTTTCTTGAATCCATCTTTTCCCCAATGTCTAGCTTTGACAGCTCAGACGATTCTTCGAGTAGGGCCGACGTAGGTTCCACCAACCGAGCCGTGTCCCCAGACTGCCTCAGTGATCCTGAGGTGGAGCTTGAGGACCATGAACTAGTAGGCCGAGTCGCTTCAGGCAGTTTGGCGTCTACCTCCCGCCGAGGTCGGATGCTAGACAGGTTTGGTCCTTCGACCATGATGCCTGAGGGGCTTCAATCCATACTTCTGTCTTACAATCTTCCTGGGGGGTACACATATTTTATTCCTTCGGGTAGCTTTCCTTAGGAACACGGTCTCGACGAGATCGTGATTTTTCGAGAGCAGCTCACTGCAGGGTTGCGACTTCCTTTCCATCCCCTTCTCGTCGAGGTCATAAACCACTTCGGTGTCACCATTGACCAGCTTCATCTGAACTCTATTCGAAACCTGGTCGGGACAGTTTCCCTTTTTTGCGAGCAGAACTTCCCCTTGGACCTAGAGATATTCTCCTCTATCTTGATGCTCAAGAGACAGGCGGGTCCTCTTCCTAGGGGGAGACGGGCGTATTACCTTACTCCTCACTAGGGTTTTAAGCTTCTGCACGATCTTCCTAACAAAGTCTCGGCGTGGAAGCGAGACTACTTCACCGTGCGAAGTGCACAAGGATGGCCTTTTCAGACCGGGTGGGGTGAGGCCGCTCCCGATTTAGGTGTGACTCTCGATAAAGAGACAGTTAAAGGCCTTCGGAAATTGCGCGGCAAGGCTTAAAATGCCACCACTACTTAACGGAGGCCAAGCTTATTGCAGCCGGCCTGAGTTCGGGTAGGTTTCTAGCTATGCAGTTCTTGCTTGCTTTGTTCTTTTCGTTTTTTCTAATGTCGAACTCATTTCTGCAGGTGTGATGGATGCAGAGAGAACTCGTGGGGGGCGTTTGTTCCAAGGTATGAAGAGGAGGAAGTGGGTCGCCAAGCGAACTCGTACCGAGCTGCCCCTGGGTGAGGAGCCCCAAGCCCCAGACCATACGCCGAAGGATCTGCCCAGGGAGCCCGAAGTGACTCCACCGGTGCACGAAACTGCCAGGGCGCCTTACGCTGAGACCACTCATACGGGCACTCCTGCGTACTCAAGTGCTCCTGCTCACTCCGGGTCTACTCATACACGGGCTGGGCCCTCAGGCTCGGGAGTTCAAGGGGAGTTTAGGAGCGTGTTGGCGCCGAACTACGCTCTTCAGAAGAGTAGGGACGCTACTTTCCCTGAGGAGGTCGCGGCGTGGACCGATCTTCCCTTGAATCAGGTCGCTTGCCGCGCTATAACACATGCCATGGTGGTAAGTTTGATTCCGTCTTCCTTTTTTATTATGTTGCTTCTGTTGTCATTTGCTCACTTGTTTCTTTTGGTAGGTGAATTCTTCAATTCATGCCTTGGCGGCCCAAGTGGAGAGGAGCTCGCGACAGGCGCGAGCTGCTGAGGCTGCCGCTCATGCTGCTGAAGAAGCTTTCCGTGCTGTAGAGGCAAATACCCGGGCTACTGAGGCGGCTGCTTACGCTGCTGAAGAGGCTGCTCGCGTCGCGATGGCCAGGCAGGCGAGGTCTCAGCATGACGCCGAGGCCATGGGGGTAGTTGTCAAGCATATGGCAGACTTGAAGTTGGATTTGCAGCATCAAGTCGAATATCTTCAGGAGGACATCAGGGAGAGAACACAAATTTTTTCCCAAGGCATTGAAGATGCCAAGAAGAAGGCAGTTGAAGACTACATTGCCTCTCCGCGTTTTGACGATCTGATGGCGGACTCTTACAGAAGGGGGTTCAAGTTGAGCCGGTGGATGATCCGGAATATGTACCCCGACCTCGATGTAAGTGCCATAACCACTTCGCGTATAACTCAGGAGATGGCCAATGCTGCCGATGGCAAGCCAGACTCTGAAGGAGAGGCAGGGCCTTCGGGTGTTGTTGAAGTGCCTTCCGATGGCGAAGAAGTGGCTCCGGGCATGTAAATTTTTTTTTTTTGCCAATGTACTGTTTCTTGCAATGGAGTGTCTTTTTTTCCCTTGCTCATCTTCCCCGAACTGTTTCTTTGCCGGGTTATTAAATTTCCGCGGTCTTTTATGCCATGAACTGATTTTTTGCCGAGCTGATAACATGCTCTTCTTTGTTTGTCTACGCTGAAGTTCCTCTTGGCTTGCCTTGTGGCACATAGAGCCTGAATTCGTCCACTTCGCTTGGTGGTTTATAGGTAGTATCGCCTTAAGTTCACGATGTTCCACGTTCGATGTACTCGTTTGCCTTCCAAAGTTTCGAGTTCGTATGTGCCCCCGAGCGCTCTTTTTACTTTATAGGGCCCTTCCCAATTAGGTCCAAGCTTGCCCATGCCGGGTTCGGGCACCATAATCTTACGAAGGACCAGGTCGCCGACTCGGAAGCTTCGTTGCTTAACTCTGCTATTGTAGTAGCGAGCTACCTGCTGCTAGTATGTCGTTGTTCGGATGTGCGCGAGGTCCCTTACCTCGTCCAGTAGGTCGAGGTTGGTACGTAGCTCGTCTCCGTTCGTCCGATCGTCGTATGTTTCTAATCGCAACGTTGGTATTTCGATTTCGGCAGGGATCACTGCTTCAGTGCCGTAGGTGAGGTTGAAGGGGGTTTCTCCCGTGGCTGCTTTTTCGGTAGTTCGGTGAGCCCATAAGACACTTGGTAGCTCTTCGGCCCACAATCCCTTAGCTCGATCCAGACGTGCTTTCAGTCCACGCAAGATGGCTCTGTTCATTACTTCCGTCTGACCGTTTGCCTGCGGGTGCGCGACTGACGTGAAATTTTGCCAAATCCCCATGTTCTGGCACCACTCTTGGAACTTAATATCCTCGAATTGTTTGCCGTTGTCGGAGATTAGTACCCGAGGTAACCCGAACCGACATACTATGTTCTTCCAAAAGAAGTTCTGTATGTTTCGAGCCGTAACAGTTGCCAGAGGTTCGACTTCTATCCACTTCATAAAGTAATCTACTGCAACAACTAAGAATTTTCTTCTGCCTGTTGCTGGTGGGAATGGCCCTAGGAGGTCGATGCCCCATTGTGCAAAGGGCCACGGGCTGGCGAGGTATTTGAGGTCGGAGGCAGGTTGATGGTGGATTTTAGCATGCTTCTGACACTTGTCACATTTTTTGACGAGCTCGACAGCTTTTGCCTTCATCGTTGGCCAGTAGTATCCTTGTCGAAGTGCCTTTTGGGTGAGTGCTCTGCCCCCCAAGTGTCCACCGCACAGGCCTTCATGAGTGTTGCGGAGTACGAACTCGGCTTCGGTAGGTCGCAGGCAGCACAAATAGGAGAGCGTGTACGACCGTCGGTATAACCGTTCGTCTATTATGACGTATTTGACCACCTGGCGCTGCACCCTCTTGGCCGCATTGCGTTCTGCATGGAGGGTTCCGTCTATCAAGAAGCTCGCGAGTGGATCGATCCAGCTCGACTCTGCTTCTAAGACGGGAGCAACCTCCTCTGTTCCCCCGAGAATACTGGGCCGAGGTAAGTCCTCTATGTACACAGTTCTCATATTGTTGTGACTCGTACTGGCTAACTGGGACAGGGCGTCGGCCTCAGTGTTTTCTGACCTTGGGATTTGCTTGATGATGTGTGACTGGAATTTGAGCAGGGCTTCTTTTACTTTGGCCAAATATGCGATCATGGAGAGATCGCGTGCTTCGTACTCGCCGATAACTTGGTTCACCACGAGCTGAGAATCGCTGCAGATGACCAAGTGTTTTGCCTTTACCTTTCGCGCTAGGTCTAGCCCGACGATCAGTGCTTCGTACTCTGCCTCGTTGTTGGATGCCGCGAACTCAAAGCGTAGTGCGTATTCTAATTTTGTGCCGCCCGGGCCGCACAAGACTATTCCAGCTCCGCTGCCTTGCCGGTTCGAGGAACCGTCCACGTGAAGGATCCAGGGCTCCTCATCCTAGTTCGCGCTTCGCCTGATCAGGAGAGATGCCACACTGGCTACTACTTCACGGGGTTCAGACTCTATGGGCTTAGGAGCTCCGGGTTCGCCCGAACTGGGGACCTCGGGCTCGACCTGTGGGGCTTCATGGCTGAAAGTGCACTCGGCGATAAAATCTGCCAAAGCTTGGGCCTTGATAGCGGTTCTCGGTTTGTACTGGAGGTCATACTCGCTGAGTTCGATGGCCCATTTCGTCAGTCGACTGGAGACCTCGGGTTTGAGTAAAACTTGTCTAAGAGGTTTGTCAGTCAGGACGATGACGGTGTGAGCCTGGAAGTATGGGCAGAGTTTCCGAGCTGCTATTACTAGGGCGTATGCTAGTTTTTCTATCTCCGGGTACCTTGCCTCTGCTCCCTGCAAAATTTTACTAACATAATAGATGGGTCGTTGGACCCGGTCTGTTTCTTTTATCAGTACCGAACTGACCGCCTCGTCGCTCACCGAGAGGTACAGTTCTAAGACCTCGCCCACCTCGGGCCGGGCTAAGGTTGGCACACTAGCGAGGTAACCTTTTAGTTCGTCGAACGCGAACTGGCAGTCCTGGGTCCACTCAAACCCTTTGCCTTTGACTACCTTGAAGAAGGGTAGGCAGCGGTCTGCTGACTTAGACAAGAAGCGGCTTAGAGCGGTTATGCGGCCATTTAGCCTTTGAACCTCTTTTACTTTTCGAGGTGGTT
Organism: Nelumbo lutea; assembly: GCF_056320005.1. Classification (NCBI taxonomy): domain Eukaryota; kingdom Viridiplantae; phylum Streptophyta; class Magnoliopsida; order Proteales; family Nelumbonaceae; genus Nelumbo; species Nelumbo lutea. Next base: position 90,181,190 of record NC_142685.1, on the reverse strand, counting down.
TCATATCTAGAATGACTTTTATTTTGTCCGGGTTGGCCTCAATACCGTGCCGATTGACAATGTAGCCTAGGAACTTGCCCGAGGTGACACCGAAGACACACTTGTTGGGGTTCAACTTCATGCTAAACTGACGCAGGATTTGGAAAATAGAATCTAAGTCTTGTATTAATTCTTGTGAAAACTGAGTCTTGACGACCATGTCGTCTACATAGAACTCTATCTTCGTACCAATCAGGGGCCAAAATAGCCTATTTACAAGTCTTTGGAAAGTCGCTCTGACATTTTTTAGTCCGAAGGGCATGACTTTGTAGCAATACAGGCCGAACTTGGTTATGAAGCTGGTTTTTTCCTCATCGGATGGGTCCATCCTAACTTGGTTGTAGCTCGAGTAGGCGTTCAGGAAGCTTAGCAACTTGTTTCCTGAGGTCGCATCCACTAGGCGGTCAATTCTGGGGAGGGGGAAGCAATCTTTCGGGCAAGCTCGGTTCAGGTTGGTATAGTCGACGCACATGCGCCACTTGCCGATTGCCTTTTTTACCAACACCGGGTTGGCCACCCAGCTCGGGTAATGGACTTCCCTTATGAAGTTTGCTGCGAGGAGCTTCTCGACCTCCTCGTCGACCACTCTCCAGCGTTCTAGGGCTAAGTTGCGTTTCTTCTGTCTAACGGGTTTGAGTATAGGGTCAGTATTAAGTTTGTGAGTTATCAGTCCGGGGCTAATGCCGGGCATGTCGGCCGCGGACCAGGCAAAAATATCTAAATTTTGAAGTAAAAAACTCACCAGTTCGTTTCGTAAGGGGTCTTCGATGGAAGCTCTGATGCTTAGTGTGCGAGCTGGGTCCGTAGCTGAAGTCGGGATTGCGACAGTTTCCTCCATGGGCGAAGCTCGTTCCTCACCTTGCTCCGCAGGCCGTTCCAGTTCGAGGTCGTCGGCCGCCTTGGTTTTTCCTTTCAGGGCGGCAACGTAGCACTTGCGGGACTCGAGCTGGTCGCCCCGCGCTACCCCTATACCGAAGTCCGTAGGGAACTTCATGGCCAAATAGTAGGTGGAGACCGCCGCCCGTAGGATATGCGTGATCGGCCGCCCTATTATGGCATTGTATGGGGAGGGGGTCGTGACTACCAGGAAATCATGGTTGAGTCTGACCGCACAAGGCCATGTGCCAACTTCCATAGGGACAGTTACTTTTCCGAGGGGCCTGACTTCCTCTCCGCTGAAACCCACCAGGGGAGTGTTCGCGGGCTTCAGCTCGCTCATCTGTAACTGCAGTTGGTCAAATGCTGATTTGAAGAGGATGTCCGCCGAGTTGCCTGAATCTATGAGTACGCGCCTGACCTCGAAGTCGCTGATCCTTAGTTTAATGACAAGCGCGTCATCATGGGGGTAGTGGACTCCTCGCGCGTCGTCCTCCGTGAAAAAGATTGGTTCTTCGGTCTTTGGTCTCTTTGGGGGGTTTCGTTCTTCGAGGGCCGCTTCACAAACTGAAGTCCGGGCTGCTGCCGAGGTACACCCCACTACCACCGAACCTCCCACTATTACATGGATGGTTCCCCGAATTGGCCTCTCTTCCGGAGGCTGCTTCTGCAATGGTTTGGCAGGTCTGTTGCTAGACTCGGGGGCATCCTTTTCGTGCTCCCCTTGCCGACCTGCTTTATTGTTATTGTTGTGCTGTACAAAGTTTCTCAAGTATCCGCGATGGATGAGCCCCTCTATCTCGTCCCGGAGGTTATTACACTGTTCGGTGCTATGACCATGGTCTCTATGGAAACTACAATACAAATTCTTATTTCTCTCGTTCGGATTTCCCTTCAGGCGAGGTGGCCACTTAACGTATGGAGCGTCTTTGATCGTCATTAAGATCTCTGTCCGCCTCATATTTAACGGCGTGTTGTCCGTCTTAACTGCTAGGGGGGCCCAGAATGACTGGTTCGGCTTTGGCTCCCGGGTTGGGTTTTTTCTATTCACCGGGTTGGAGAGCTCGCCTTCTCTCTTTCTTTTCTCGTTCCCGCCTTCGGTTCGTTGGTTGATTTCTTCCTCTGTCCTCATGAACTTATCCACGAGTTTGAGGAATTCGGTCACGGTTGCGGGCTGGTTGGCCACCATGTGCCATTTGAATTCTTTGTGCGTCACCCCTCTTTTGGCCGCCGCGAGCTGCACTACGGGGTCCAACCGCGGTATCTGCAGGCATGCTTCGTTGAATCGCTTGATGTAGCCCCGAATGGATTCTCCTTCTCTTTGGACTACTCCGAAGATGCTTTCCTCTGTTCTGGGGCACCGTTGGCTGGTGACGAAGTGTGCGGTGAAGACATGCACGAACTGGGCCTAGCACTTTATCAACCCAGGGGCCAGGTTCCTGTACCAAGTGTGGGCTACCCCCTGAGGGTGGTGGTAAAGGCCACGCACATGCACGATTCGCTGGCCCTGGCGAGGTGCATTTGGGACTGAAAGGCATCACCGTGGTCGTTGGGGTCGAAGGACCCGTCGTACTTGTCTAGAGGTGGGAGTTTGAAGTCTCTGGGTAAGGGGACCGCCAGGAGTTCCGATGCGAGGGGGGAAGGAACCGAGAGAACCGGGGCAGCCCCTACCTCGTCCGAGTTTGTGTCTTTGTCTCCAGATTCCGACAAGGCATGGGTGGCGGTTCGGCGACTTCGCCGACGCCTTCGCCGTTGAGCGGGCCTTGTACTGGCATTGCTGGCCTCCGTGTTACCGAGCTCGATGGGCCCGGAATGCTGGTAGTCCACCGCCAGGGCGCTGAATCGGTTTTCGGTGAGCGGGAGCTCGGGCTTGGAGCACCGAGGTGCCGACCTCGCGGGTGAGGTTCCCGACCCGCCCGCGGGTTGCGAGGCGGGGATGACACTTTTCTCTCTTCGGCCTGGGGACGAGGCCTGACTGTTAGGGTGGTTCTGGGGCCGGGAGGCCTTCACTTGGTGGGGGCGTCCATCCTGTGGGGAGGCCTTGACCGGCCTCGGAGCGGGTGGCGAGGTGGAAGTAGTGGTTGGTTTAGTGGCAGTTGGGGGAACTGCTGTTGATAGTGATATTGGGAGATGTTGTGCAGCACTTGGTGCTGGTGAAGCTGGTGCTGCTGGAACTGTTGCATTTGGGCTTGCATTGCCCGCATGCACTGCATCAAGTCCTCCAACCGGTTTTGGCTGGCTGCCAGGGGGACGGTAGTCGGTTCAGTGAAGGTTGTCTCAATGGGGGGAGGAAAGGGGATGCTTGTGGTAGGAGGGTTTACGGGTGCCACTGCTTGTGGCGCGTTCAGGCCTGGGATCCCATCCGCCGAAAGAGGGATGGTGAACTATCCAACGCACACTACGAGGACTTGAAGTTGCTCCCCGGTGGCGTTTGTCTCTGTGCCACGTCCGGTGTTGCTGGAGGAGGCCATGAGTGTTGGTTTTTTTTTGAAGAAAAGGGGGTTATCGAAGTTTGGAGGGAGGCTTTTTGCAGCGTTTCCCACAGACGGCGCCAATTGATGGAGCGTGATCCGGCTGGTCTTAGCTGTCCGCTGCCTTGCTTCCGAACGGGGTAGCAGGGAACCTGAAATGGAGGAGATGGAGAAGCTCCGGGGGGAACCCGGTGTAGAGGCTCCGAAGCTCAAGTTAGAATCCTTCAAAAGCAAGGTAATACCAGATAGCGCAAAGTTTGCATACCTCCGTTGTCGGGGGGCGGGGGGCTCTTATAGTCACCTCGTGCACTCGTCCCGGGGCCCTTGTCAGGTCAAGTATGATTACCCTTGTGCTTGTCAATTCGGTCATCGTCCTTTCTGCTGAGACAGAACCGTCGCTGCCTAACCGTCATCTAACTGGAGATGGCGGTGTCAGTGGCGGTGGCAGGTGGCCGTTTAGGGTGCTGCCGCCAAACGTCAGATCCCAAGTCAGTCAGGCGCGGCGCCCTTGGGCACGAACTTCCTTAGTGTCAGGCGTGGTACGACTTGTTTGGTTTTGGTGCCAAGTGATGCGAAGTGCTGAGCGAGGCGGTCTTGAGCTCAGAGGTATCTATAGGGCAGGTCAATTCGGCGAAGTGTATCCCGAGCTGTTACAAGGTGGGTCAGTTCGGCGAAGTGCGTCCCGAGCTGTTACAAGGTGGGTCAGTTCGGCGAAGTGTGTCCCGAGCTGTTACAAGGTGGGTCAGTTCAGCGAAGTGTATCCCGAGCTGTTACAAGGTGGGTCAGTTCGGCGAAGTGTGTCCCGAGCTATTACAAGGTGGGTCAGTTTGGCGAAGTGTATCCCGAGCTGTTACAAGGTGGGTCAGTTCGGCGAAGTGTGTCCCGAGCTGTTACAAGGTGGGTCAATTCGGGCCCCCGATAGGGGGCTCAGTCCGCTAGTGTCCCCTTGTTCCCGCCTAGGCTTGGCCCCTTTTGCCGAAATGTTGTTTCTGCCACGTGTTACGTAATAGAGAGGTCGGGCCACATCTTCCTTCATCAGAAACCATCATTCCAAATATGACGGAGCAAGGGAATTTGGATTGGTTTTTTAATGGATTGGAGTCATTGGACTGGGATATAATTAAACTAATCCAACTGGAAAAAAAAAAAAAATATATATATATATATATATATATATATTTACTTCCATTCTATTAAATCTATAATGGATATCTGCTTCCGAGGTTACTAGTAATGAGTTGGATTGGAATGGATTAAAATCCAATCCACTGACATCCTTAATGTTGACTATATTTTTGAAGAAATAAAGTAAAATGCATTCCACCAAAAATGTGCAGAATATAGAGGTGCAGCTTGTGTGTGGCCAATGGTTGTATAGGGGATTTTTATCCTTGATAAGAAAACAAGAAGTATATACTTTTTAGAAAAAAAACAAAAAGTATTCTATCTTTGGACAAATAGGTTAACATGAGGCCTTATAAAAAAAAGGAAAATAGTTTAACATGAGAGAACTAGGCTCTCTTTTGTGTGTGTGTGTATGGACGGGGGAGGTGTGGTAGGAGATAAGTTGGGTACTCTGCTTTAAACTGTAAAATACCCAGTTAGAACTTTGATGTGTATAGTAGTTTGGAAGATCTGTTTTAAACTGTAAAAGACAAATATGCATTACATTGGTTCTATCATCTTCACCTTTTCATCATCATCATGATACTATGTGAAATATCATGCCCCACCTGATTCCATTCATGATTCAACCAAGTTGGATTGAATCCATTATGTATAAGCAAATTATACCAACTAGGTTGTTTGATTTTGAAGGTTCTATCTGGTTTTTGGTACAAATAGGTTAAAAGAGTAGGCTGAATTACTAAAATGCTGCTGGGAAGTGTGAACCATCCTTTTGGGTCTAAAAATATTCTCTCCATCTCTGAAAGTTACTGTCAAAAAGTTGTTATGGTACATGATAACAGTTACACTTGATTTTATCCATTGACTTGAGAGATGTAATAAACAATTTATAGATTAAAGAAATCTTCTTCTGTTTATGTTTTTTCTCCCTTCTCATTTAGATATTTACAAAAATTGATTTCCATATGCAATGCATGTTGTTGCTTCAAGCATTCTTAGGATTGGTGGCCTTCAGATTTCTAATTAGAGATACAAAGGCTCTAACTCTTTTGTTGAGCAGTTCATTCATGTGGGTCCCTATTCAGCTAATACTTACCCTTACTTGGCTTAGGGGCCTTTTGGTAACAGCTGAAGTGGTTGATCTGAATGATGCATTACTTCATCTTTTAGTAAGTTATTAAGTAGGTTTCGAACTCCTTAGGTATTTTATCCACTAATGACAAATGCATTAAGTCATTCAATTCTGCCACTTAAGCCATAACCAAACAGTCCCTGACATTGTGTCTGGCTCACTTGTAAGTGAAGTGGTAGGAAGGTTTAAAGCCTTAATAGAACCTGTCAAGTCAGATTGGGCTAGGTGGGCACCCATACACCATGACACCCTCTCTATTGTCTAGTCTACAGACAAGGAGTCAAGGACTTAATCTGATAAATTACAAGGTAGGGAAGTAATATGTGCACAAAGAGCATATGGACAAGTGTCAACCAGTTGTGTAGGTTGAACAACACCTTTAATACCTAATTGGCTCAGGGGCCTTTCTACAGTTATATGAATCACTGCAGAGGTTGACCTAGATAATTTGAATCAGCATCGAAGCTCTTATATTAAACTTTTAGGTTGAACAACATCTTTGATACCTAATTGCTATATTTTGTGGTTAGGATCATAGGTTTAAAAGTTAGACTGGGTCACATTGGAGTTGTATGCTTACCTTCTTAATTACAACTATGGTACTGTAAATAAAGCCAACCCTCTTGAGCCACACACCTCCCCCTAAACCACTGAGGTTTGACTTTACAATGAAGTGAATTCACTATAGTAAAACCCACAAATTAAATTTTACAACTTTTTTACAAAATATAAAAAATTATAAAAAGAACCACGTTTGAGTAACTCGTAACTTCCTTAAAACTTCCTAATAAAGAAAACCCTACTCATTAACTTTTCTTTGATATCTAAACCAACTATATTACTTAGGATAATGAAAATATATATACAAATAGTTCCTCTAGCCATACCGGAGCATCAAACCATGTATCGGATAAATGGCCAGGGTCAAGGTAATTGTTTCTATAAATTATAAGCAACGCATAAATGGCCAGGGTCAAGGTAATTGTTTCTATAGTCAGAAAATTAGATATATCTTATTATCTAACAGAACCTGAATCAATGTAGAATGAGCCATGAATGCAAATGTAATGCCTTGATAAATTGTTGGAAGAAGAAGTATCTATCTTATGTAGAGTTATACCAAACCTTTACTTAAGGTTCAAAGCATCGGTACACCTAATACATTGGTAGAGGCGTATCGGTACCTGTTTTATTTTTTAGTTTTCTTTAAATTTGGTTCAAAGGGGTCGGTTTAAGGTCCGACCACCCCTTGAACCAGTTAACCCCGAAACACCCCCTCTTGGGGCATATCAGGAAGCCCCTAATACAATATGTATCGATACTTCGAATCTTGCCTTTACCTACCAAATTGTTGGAAGCAATATCTATCTTATGTAGAGTTTTTTTAAATAAATGAGCTTCCCTTATCATTAACCAATACCAATAGGTTAGCTCCCTTATTTTTGTTGATGGCATAGCTACATCATCCCTTAAGATTGATGTTGATTTGTTATTTGGTTGCTATAGCTTTTTAATTTTTATCAATATATTTGGGTTAAGTTATAAATCATTTTTATTTTCCTTTTCTTAATGCATTATTCTTGTTCCTATTAGCTATGTGCTTGTTTGAATAATTTGTGTATATGATTTAATGTAGTGAAATATTGCATAGGAAATGCAGAGATCAAAGTGTCAACTATTTCTACAAAGTTTCCGAGAGAAAGCATCAAGAGAGGTTGATATACCAATTCATAGCTCCCATCCAATAATCATATTGAGATGTCGCCCCTACAACCAATACAAAGGGAGCAAAGTCAGCCTACTAATAATAGAAATGAAGCTTCAAGCTCGGAAGGTCTTGTTGCAACAAATTTACAAAGAAAAACCCCTTCCATTAGTATAATTAGTAGTTCTATTGGTTCAGTTCCTACAGGTAATTTTTACATGAATAAAGTTTCACAATTCATATCTATATCATTTTTAAGTATGCTACTATAATATGTATTATTTATTTTGGTATAGTTTTTGATAATACAAAAAAACAAACTCGAGGTCAAAGGTGTACAATCCTTAGAAACATTGTAGAACTACCCAGTGATCAAAGAATTAAATTACAATGGAATGATGATTTACAACCTATAGGGGAACATAGAGAAAATTTTGTAAATTATATGGGAATGCAAGCAAGGAATGGGAGACTTGTACCTATCCATTATGTCGATTGGCATGAAGTTCCTCAAAGGCATAAGGATGAAGTATGGCAAGTGATCCAGGTAATATTATCAATATACATAATACATATAAGATCATTTTTCTATTATATGCTGCCTTATCAATGTAAAATTAATATATTTTAATTTTATAATTTATTAACTAATTGTAGAAGAAGTTTGAACTTGAAGAAAAACATAAGGATTGGGTCATGCGAAAGCTTGGAGATAGGTGGAGGGCATACAAAAATAAAATAAAGGTGAACTATTATGACAAATATGAAATTGATGAGGAAAGAATTAGAAATAGCCCTCTTGATTTTCATTTGGATCAGTGGAAAGAATTGGTTAAGTATTTTTCAAGTGATTTATTTGAGGCAAGTTATAGTATCAAACATTTTTATGTATCTAGCTTTAATTATTATTCTTATTTTAAATAATGCATTTACAAGAATGCACAATGCAGGCTTGAAGTGGAAGAGGTAAATCAAACCGAGCAAAGCATACTATGGTTCGTGTTTCTAGTTCAAAGTCTTTTGCATAAATCCGAGAAGAATTGGTAATTTCCATTTACAATTGAAATTTACATTCATTAGTTGTAAACTGATAATTATTGTATGTTAAGAAATATGAAAAACAAGCATCTAGAAAAAAGGGAACTTATGCGAACAAAGATGTTTCTAGCCACACATAAAAGAAAGAATGGAGATGTTCCAAATGAAGATATTGCTCATGCTATTGTAAGTATTGTCATTATAATATTATTATTTGTTAACAAATTTATGTATATGAAATTAAAGAAATCTTTTAAAGTTTATTTAATATTGCAGAGAAATTTAGATGAGATAGAGATGGATAGAGAAAGTTCACAGATTAGCAATGGGCATCAGGATGCTATTTTTCAAGTACTTGATTGAGAGCATAGTGGGTATGTTCGATTGTTTGGATAGGACTAATTCTATCAAAAGTTTTGGGTAAAAAAGGAGAAAATGATATATTGAAAATGGAGAATGAGAAGTTACACAAGCAATTAGAGGAAGAAAGAGTGAAAAGAGAACAATTGAAGACACAACAAGACCAAATGCAATTGGTCATGACTTCATTATTGGCTACTCTTGCTCAAAATGAAACTATCGACTTGTCAAATATCTTATGTGGATCAAATTCAGCATCGCAGATAATTTTTTTAGAGTAGATTTATTTAAAGTATAAATTAAGTAGTTTTTTTTAAGATTATGATTGATAAAATTATTTATAAATTATTTTTTGCAGGAGAATAATAATGAGGGTGCTAGTACTTCTGAAAATCAAACACTAAGGGACTAATTTTGGTGAGAAGAAATTTCCATTGAGACTAGCATTTTTTTTTTATTCGAGTGTTGTTTCTTTTTGTATATAAACTTTTTAAATCTTATTTTTTGATGACTTGAATATATTATCTTTTAGAAACCAATGAATATATATTTATGTGATGGATGGATTTAATGGATTTAAGATTATCTATTATTGAATGAACAAATGAATGGCCATAATAAATGTGCAAATTTAATAACAACAGCTAAATTAATATTGGTAACCATTTTTAATTGTAACTAAATACAATTATTCACTTGTTACTAATTTAACAATAGTCTATAATTACTGTTGCTAAAATTATTATATTGGATATTGGTAATTATATCCACAACAATTAATTAGAATTGTTTTGTCAACAATTCACAACAATTATATAATTGTCTTTATTTCAATGAGAATTGTTACAAAAGATAGTTATAACCAATAATTGATCAATTGTTGCCCATGCTTTAGCAACAATTAATGTGCTTGTTTCTATTGACATATATGACTACATTTAGAAAATTGTTGTAAAAAGTACTTTTTAGCTACAACCAATAGTAATTGTTCCAAATAATGTATATTGGGCCAGTGTTGGGTTTCATTGTTGCAAAAAGACAATCTTAGCAACAATTATATTGACCGTTGCTATATATCATCATTAGCAACAATTGAATAGCCAACCTGGTTGTAACTAAAACCTTTAGGAACAATTTTTATATTTAGCAACAAAATTGTGACTGTTGCTATAGGCCGATTTTCTTGTAGTGTTTAATGTTTTATTCTCGTACATTAGACCCCTTCATTCTTTTGTATTACTTGTACATCATGAATAAATTGGTTCTTGGTGTGTCTGGAAGTGCGTTGTTAAACACCCTAGAACACTAGTTTAAACATTTATAATTTTTATCATTTTTTAAACAACTACTAATGTAGTAAATGGGTGAGAATGGGTTGTATCTACAAGGAAGCAAGTGAAAAATTAATATATACTTAGATCCGGATAAGAGAATACAATCGAGAATTACAGAAAATAAGAAAATAAAATCTATTATTGTTGAAATTAAATAAGACAATAAATAAAAATCAGAATTTAATAAAGTATGAGAATCAACAAAGGAAATAAAAGAAATAAATAAACAAAAATGATCTAGAATCCGGATCCGGTGGTGGTAGCTGCAGATTGGTCAGACAGTTTGCAGAAACCCCTCCTAACAAGAATCGGGCGTCTGCCCTTTCTACAACCCTCGAACCCCTCAAAACACCTTAGCCTTGAACTGAACAAATTCAGATCTGGAAAACAGAGAAACGAAAAAGAATTAAATCTAAAAGATTACAAAAATAAACATAACAGAAAAGAAAATAAAGAAAATAAAAGAATGATTGATCAGATCTAGTGGTGGTAGTTGCAGAATGGTTGAATAGCTTGCAAAAACCCTTCCTGACAAGATCTGAGCATTCTCTCTTCTACAACCCTTGAATTCCTTAAGAAACCTTAGCCTTGTAATTGGGTCAATTGACCAACCCCTTCTACAAGGCCCTTGGGACATTTTTTTATAGAGAAGGGTGGACACAACTTGGAATAAGGAGAAAGATTGGGGACAGTAGCTAGGTTTTAGCAAAGTTAGGGATGCCCTAGGGTTTCTAATGGATGGTTATGATGGTTTTGAGGTGATCTTATGAATGAAAATAAAAGGAGAGGGCACCCAATATTATGTAGGGCTGAGATTTGGGCACCCAGAAATGGAGGGTGTAGATTAGAACATGTAGGGTTGAAGGGTTAAGATTAAAAGAATAGGTGGTGCCTTAGATTGAATGGTTGGGATATAAGATGGAGGGAGTGGATGAGATTTAATGGTGGAGAGCTGAATGGTGAGGATTAGCAGAATAGGTAGTGCCCTAGGGTTTAAAAGCTATAAAGGAGAGCCTTAAAATGAGTGGTTGAGATTAAAAGAGGTGGAGGATGGAGATTAAACACCTAGGAGCGGCTAGGGTTTGCTAATAGTGAAAAGATTAGGTTAAAAAGGCTCCCTAGGGTTTGCTAAGGAGAGGGGAGCATGGTAATACAATAGGATGGGCGTCTAATGAGTTTAGCAAATAAGATGTGCCATCCTGTTCTCAGTTCTTTACAAAAATTCTCCTATCTTAGTTGGACTTCACACTAGCTTCTCAAAAACTGCTTTTTAGCCATGAAAAGTTCCCAGTTTTTTACCTAATTTGCATAGAGACCATCAGAGGTCACATAATTGATTTTAACTGGAAAATTGTGCACTTTGACTAATCTAAGGCAAAAAATACCCCTGAATTGATGCCCTTAAGGCATCAAAATGCAGGGTTATCACACCCCTAAGTTAACCATTGCTAATCCCTTAGTAATGCAGTCTTAAAATTACACTGAGTATATACACTTTTCCATTACAAAGTCATTCTTAATAGAATTAATCAAATATCCTGATTCCAGCATTTTCAAACTTTATATAGATTGGTATTGGGCTTTAGGGGTAAAACTATCTTATTTTGAATATTACCGAAACATGGCTTAAAAATATTATTTACCCTTCCATTTGCAAACTGTCTTGATAAGATGAGATTGATTTTAAAATCAAATAAGTATTCTTATTATTTTTGACAGTGGATTTTTACTCCTGAACTTATTTTTATTGTTATCTTTTTTCGTTTTATGCAAATATTGACACTTGACTTAGGTGAAGAGACCCGATTACTAAATTTTAAGTAAGTGTCTTTAGCATTCCCCTTTCTGTTTGACGCGAATATTGGAACTTGACTTAGGTGAAGAGACCCGATTACTAAGTTTTAAGTAAGTGTCTTTAGCATTCCCCTTTCTGTTTGACGCGAATATTGGAACTTGACTTAGGTGAAGAGACCAAGTTAATAAGTCTAGGGTGTCCATTGACCTTTTATTCTCTCTCTCTCTCTCTCTCTCTCTCTCTCTCTCTCTCTTTGGCAACACTGTTTAAGGTAGTCCATTGTCTCTTAATAATTTGAAGAGTTTTGTCTAATTTCTCAATCTTTCTCTTCCTATCTTGACATGGGCAAACTTGGGAGCATTTTCTAATTTCTAAACGGTTTTGACAATATTCAAATAAGACCAAATTTTGACTCTTACCACGTGCTACCAATTTTATAGAATTCAATATTCTTTTATTAGTTTCCTTAACTTTTTCTATTTAAGAATCTCTTTTAATGGAAAATTTTAAAAATTTCAGTAAAATTTTAATTGTCTGTCTTTAAAGGCTTAGCTTCACAAAAATTTTTCAATTTTTCTCTCTCTTTCCTCACCCCCTAACTTAAATGCCATTGTCCCTGATGGCATGACACGAATGATGCAAAGAAGGTTAGGGCCAAAGGGAACAATGAGTAGGATTTTCCTAAGGGGTTCAAGGTATGCCACCTAGTCTTGAATCAAAAAAAGAAACAACAATTCTAACAGACAAAAATCAACTGAAAACTACGTTGGGTTGCCTTTCAACCAGCGTTAAGTTTAATGTCTTCAGTCGAACACATTCATGCACTGTTCCCATCTATACTCCCCAACTCACTCTCATCTTTTGACAGATAGGGCTCAGGTTGGGCTAACCATGGGGTAGACAGGGCCTCTAAAAGATCATCAACTATATCCACCTTGCACTCATCTTCCCTTAGGTTTGGATATTTAGAGGCATTAAAAATGTTTAACCGAACTTTTTGCTCCTCTAATGAAATGTTCATTTCTCCCAATTTTTAGTTGAGATTTGTATCGACCATTGCTAGAAATGGACATTTTAAGATTATCGGGATGTGGTTCAGTTCCTCGGTTAGAGTCATGTATAGGATAAAATCCAATGGGAAGTGACAACCCTCTACCTTGAGCATGACATCGTCAATGACACTTCGAGGAGTGTTGACTGACCAATTAGCGTGTTGCAGAATTATTGGGGTTGATTTTAACTCGTCGATCATGAATCTATCATAAATGGATGGAAGTAGATTTATACTGGCCCTAAGATCCACTAGTGCCCAATCGAAGGTGATTCCGGTGATGACATAGCTTACGAGATGAGCACTAACATTTGCACTAACATTTGCTGAGAGCATCATTTTTTGTGGGGCTGATTGTGGTTCCATCATTTGAATACATAGCTTTTTCAAGAATTTGGCATAAGCCGAGACATGTTGGATCTTATTAAGGAGAGGGATGTTAAGATGGACTTTTGAGCTCTCCTCATTGTGACTTTCCTTATTCTTTAGCACCGGCCCAACTGTGAATGCAGTTGGAAAGGGAACTACGGGTTGACTTACTATAGGTTCTACTTCTAAAGTTTCCTTTCCTTCTTCTCTCCCCACCTTAGGGTCTTCCTGCTCATTTTCTTCTTCTTCAATTTTCTTTTTCTTACACAGGTCCTCTAAAATCCTCTCACCCCTTAAGGTTGTAATAGCATTGGTATTTTCAAGCTGAGAGTCCTTAGGAGGTGGTTGAACTTGCTGTGGAGGAAAACCCGGTGGCTGATTTATAGGACTCACAACCGGTTGACTTGGTAATTGCCTTAGTCCTCTCCTCTTCTTGGCTTCGGTTAGCTGTCCTATTCGGTTTTTTAATCTATCGATGAACTGCTACTAATTTAGGATCATCTGTTGAAGCTTTATGAATTGGTCATCGACGGTACATGTTTAAGGAGGTTGTGGGTAAGCCTGATATGGTTGAACTAGGTTGGTTCCTAGGGTACACCTGCTGGAATGAACTCTGTACTTGTGTCCTCTCAAAATTTTGGACCATTGAGTTAGATGGGTGGTATTGTTGTTGGGACTGTGTATAGGTTTGACATGGTTGAATCATTTGTGTCCCAGGGTAATCATTGTACTCCTAACAAGTCAGGGTTTCAAACCATTGAGAGTGCATATCTGACATGGGGTTTTCTTGGACTTGGCCCCTATAATTGAAGTTGAGTTGATTTTTCCACCCAGGGTTATATGGACTAGAGAATGGGTTAACATTGGGTTGGAAAAATCTATTGGCCGCATGTGCTTGGTTTGGAATAATTGGTTGACATGGGCCCACCGTAGGGCACTGGTTGACATGATGGATAGGATGACAAGGTTGGGTATGGGCTACCTTGTTGACGGTATACAAGGACTTGGTCAAGTCTTTGGGCCATCCCATTAATCTTGTCCAGTTGTCGAGACACATGGTTCCAATATATCTGTGGCTCAAGTTGGAAGTAATTTCTCATTCCACAAACTTTGGCCATTGAATTCAATCTATCTTATTTTTTTTTAATCCCCTTTTTTTTTTAATTTGAAATTTAAATTTCAAATTTAGATTTTGAAATTTAAATTCTACAATTTAAATTCAAATTTGAATTTTTAAAATTTTGATTTTTTATTTTTTTTGAAATTTGAAAATTAAATTTTTGAAATTTAAATTCAAATTTAGATTTTGAAATTTAAATTTAAATTTAATTTTTTATTTTTATTTTTATTTTTATTTTTTTAAGGGCAAGCAAATCAACCACATGACCTAGGGGCTGACCTAGGGTTTCCTAAACTAGTGGTTCAACCAATGTGAATCCTTTTAGGATCACTTGGAATTACACCACTTCCTTTGGTTAGCCAGGTAAGATGTGGGGATGTGGGAGGCTCCCTTACTCTCGCGAGGACCTAATGAAATAACCACAAAACTCGCTTAGGCTTAGTCGTTTAACCTCTTTCCTTAGACACTAACCGTCGGTTATAGAAAATAATTTCGAGCTCTCCTAAAATTCAACACACCTTTGAACCAAATGTGAGGCTTCCCTAAAGGATCTTTCTATCCAAATTTTAAATTAGGGTTAGGGTGAACCGCACGTGAATGGTGGTGATTTTTGGGCAAAGAAAGGGTGATGAAATCCCCACTTTATCTTCTTTATGTTGGATGCCCTTAAATGAATTAACGGAAATACAAAATAAATATAACAAAATGCAACTAACTACAATGCATGAACAATTATTTTTAAGATGTAATTCAACAATTAAACATAAAAGAATAAAACAAGCAACTAAGCAAAATGAACAATTAAAATAATAAAGAGAACACCTAACACATTCACAACTAACAAAAATAATTTCAGCAAATAAATAACCCTATATGATGCATGCTCTAGAATATCAAACTCTAAATAATGGAATGAAAATGCAAGAGAAATATTCAAATTTTTTTTCTCGATTTTTTTATATTTTTTAATTCAAAATTTAAATTTTTGGGAGTTCAAATTCAAATTCAGATTTTGAAATTTAAATTTCTGAAATTTAAAATTGAATATATATTTTTTAATTTTTAATTTTTTTAAATTCAAAAATTTTAAATTTAAATTTCGAAATTTGAAATTCAAATTCAAATTCAGATTCGAATTAAAATTTAAATTTAAATTTAGATTTGAAATTTAAACTCAAATTTGAAAAGTTCAACAATTTCCTATTTAGCAATTAATTATTCAATTAAACAACTAAAAGAAAGTAAATAATTTTTTTTCTTTGTGCTTCCCCCACAATGGCGCCAAAAACTTGGTGTGTCCAGAAACGCGTCATTAAGCACCCCAGAGCACAAGTTTAAACATTTATAATTTTTACCGTTTCTCAAACAACTACTAATATAGTAAATGGGTGATAATGGGTCGTATCCACAGGGAAGCAAGTGAAAAATTAATATATACTTAGATGCAGACAATAAAATACAATCGAGAACTACAGAAAATAAGAAAATAGAATTTATTATTGCTGACATTAAATGTTTCAAATTTAAACAAGATAATAAATAAAAATCAGAATTTAACAAAGTATGGGAATCAACAAAGGAAATAAAAGAAATAAATTAAAAAAAGATCCAGAAATTGGATCCAGTGGTGGTAGCTGCAAACCGGCCAAACAGCTTGCAGAAATCCCTCCTGACAAGGACCGAGCATTTGTCTTTTCTTAACCCTAAAACCCATCGAGACACTTTAGCCTTGAACCAAACGAATTCAGATATGCAAAACAAAAAAAATGAAAAGGAATTAAATCTAAAAGATTACAGAAATATACATAAGAAAAAAGAAAAGAATGGTAGATCAGATCCCGTGGCGGTAGTTGCAGAATGGTTGAACAATTTGCAAGAACCCCTCCTGACAAGATCTAGGCATCTTCCCCTTCTACAACCCTTGAACTCTTCAAGAAATTTTAGCCTTGTAACTAGGTGAATTGACCAACCTCTTCTACAGGGCCCCTAAGACCATTTTTATAGAGAAGGGTGGGCAAAATTGGAAATAGGGAAAAAGATGGGGGTGGTAGCTGGGTTTTAGCAAAATTAGGGATGCCCCAGGGTTTCTAATGGATGGTTAGATGGTTTTGAGGTGATCCTATGGCTGAAAATAAAATGAGAGAGTGCCCAATATTATGTAGGGCTGAGATTTGGGTGCCCAAAAATGGAGGGTGTAGATTAGAACATGTAGGGTTGAAGGGTTAAGATTAAAAGGTTAGGTGGTACCCTAGATTGAATGGTTGGGATATAAGATGGAGGGAATGACTAAGATTTAATGGTGGGGAGCTGAATGGTGAGGATTAGCAGAATAGGTGGTGCCTTAGGGTTTAAAAGTTATAAAGGAGAGCCCTAAAATGAGTGGTTGAGATTAAAAGTGGTGGATAGTGGAAATTAAACACCTAGGGGCAGCTAGGGTTTGCTAAGAGTGAAAATATTAGGTTAAAAAGGCTCCCTAGGGTTTGCTAAGGAGATGGGAGCATGGTAATACAATATGATGGGCGTCTAATGTGTTTAGCAGATAGGAGACACCATCCTATTCTCAGTTCTTTACAAAAACACCCCCTTTCTCAGTTGGACTTTACATCAGCTTCCCAAAAACTACTTTTTAGCCATGAAAAGTTCCCAGTTTTCTACCTGATTTGCATAGAGACCCTCAGATGTCACATAATTGATTTTAACTGGAAAATGATGCACTTTGACTAATTTAAGGCCGAAAATACCCTTGAATTGATGCCCTTAAGGCATCAAAATGTAGGGTTATCAGTCATTTTACTTTAATAATATAAATACTAATTTTGAGGTGTCGATTGATACTTTTGGACACACCCATCAAACTACTATCTTCTTCCTCATGATCAAACTCTGACATGGTATTAAAGCTTGTCATGATATGGTCTACGTAAACACTTTCTTTTTATTTTATTCTTTTGACTTTTAGAGGTCTTTCTAATAGCATTTGGGAAACCCTCTTGTGTCATTGAATCCCTTTTCGAAGACTATTTTGATAATCCCTTAATAGATTTGAAACAAGGATTGTTGTGCTACCAACTTCACCTTTTTCCTTCAGATCTCTTCTAATGAAGATCAAATCAACCTGAATCTTTGGATCTGGTGTCGCCCAAAGGAGTACTTGTGATTTTTATTGGTTTTAGTTTGGATTGGATCAATTTTAGGAGGGTTTTGATCTCTCTCTTGGATTAATTGATTGCTATAGTTTCCTTTTTTGGACATTTGATTGAAAGGTATTTCATATCACTCTTTGATTTGAAGATTACTATCTTCCCTGGAAGTTTATACTGTTATTTCTTTTTTATGACTTTTAAAAGATGGATGCTCTTCCTATCAAATTTAATGGATAAACTATGTCTTATAGAAGCTCCACCTTCAATTTCATGTTGAGGCAAAGGGACTTTGGGGATATTTGGATGGGTCTACGACTAAACCTAATGATCCTGACATTATCTCCCTAAACCAATGGATGATTGATAATAGAAAAGTTGCATCATGGATCCTTGGGTCAGTTAAAGTTGATATTGCCATTCTTAAGAGAGGCTATTGGACTGCATATGAGATGTATCAGTACCTTGAGAAGGTTTATCAATAATCAAACCTCTCTAGACAATACCAAATAAAAGTTGATATGTTTTCTTATCATCAAGGAAAAAGGAAAATTTAGGAATGTTATGCAGGGTTTACTAACCTCTGGATTGAGTACGGGGTAATATACATGGGGGAGGATCATTCCAATTGTTGTGTGAAGTTTATGAAAGCACACTTTGATAGAAGAAAAATTATGCATTTCTTAATACATCTCAAACCTGAATTTGAAGTTGTTAGATATAATATTCTTACCTGAGGGACACTTATAGATCTTGATATTGTCATTGGGGAGCTTTTGAGAGAAGAAACTAGGCTGGTCACATAAACTACACTTGATGGAAGGAAGGCCACTAACATAGATGTTGTTTTTCTTGTAACAAAGCTTAAAGGGAAGAATGTTTTTTCTTGATTCCAATGTTGTGAATGTAAAGAGTTTGGACATGTCATCTCACATTACAAACAAAAATAATAATAATAGCAGTAGTAGTAGTCATAATAATAATAATAATAATAATAATAATAATAATAATAATAATAATAATAATAATAATAAAATAACACATGCACCTATTGCAGCAATAGGGATATATCATTACAAATATAGCCCTCTGTTCACTTTCATTATCTCTACAAGTATAGAGGAAGAATTTGAAAGCATACATATACTCACTCTAGATGAAGAGTAACTTCTAGATATTTTGAAAGATATTCTAGATCTAGAAGTTAAACAGAAACATTTGCTTGTAGTAATGCAAAACAACAAAGAAAAAGATAAACATAACTAAATTTAGAAAGAAACCCTTAAAACCAGAAGATATAATTTTATACACCCAAATAATGGAAAGGGCAAGAAAGTAAATAGTTTGGCCTCACACATTAGCAGAACTAAAACAAAAAGTGCAAACAATACTTAAAAAAGAAATGCAATCGCTAAGAAACATGGATAAAATAGCTAGTATTGTAAGGACTTAATAACCCAGAAAGGATTTTGGAAACAAAATCTGTTGAACCCACTAAATTTGTGGGAGAAGATGAGAAATTTGTTTATTCAATAGAGGAAATTAAGTATTAAAAATGGTATTCTAAAGTGACAATAAGGGTTCTACCAAAAAAAGCAACAATAAGGGTAAAATACTTTTGCTTAATAGATATTGCACTAATAGATTCAGGAGCTAATATAAACTACATAAAAAGGACTTATTCTTTCTAAATATTTTGAGAAAACCACTCAATAAGTGAGTACAACAGATGAAAGTAAGGTTATAAAAGATTAAATGTGGGGGGTGAGGCTGTTGGGTCTCATAGGGGCGAGGTGTAAGCTTTGAAGCATAAGTTCTTATATGGCTTGTTTGATATATTAGACTTGGGTTCATTTTTCAAATTATCGATGCACCCTAATATGCTGAAAGGGGTGTATCGTGTATCAACACTTTGACCCATGCACATATTTTTTTTTTCAAAATTTCATAGCAATGTAGGTCTATGTTATTTAAGTTTATAAAAAAAAAGAATTTTTTAAAAACACCTTAAAAAGGGATAGTAATACCCCGAAGATACGGTATGATGCACTTGATATGGGGCGTATTGTATCAATATTTTGAACCTTGTATAGGTAAGAATCTTACTAAAGTTCCCCTATAGTCTAAACACAAGAAGAATAAAATCATATGAGTCAAACTTTACAATTTAGGGATGTGAACCAATAATGTTTTAAGAGGAAAGCATTTGTTTTTTATTTTATGCACTTGTGTGCATTAGTAAAGAGTGATTAAACCATCTATGTAATGTATGTGTTGTAGAAGAAAAAGATTTTCAAGTACAAGGTAAATGGGCAAGTGGGTAAGAATAAAGTATGAACAACAAAACAGTCTTTTTTCTTACACATTTATATACATTTATTTTGTTAGTTCTATGTTTATTTATTTGTTAAATATGCCAATGTATACAAAACAAGGCATTTTTTGTCTTAAATTTCTCTTTTATCCCTATATAAACATTCATATTCAAGATTAGCATGCCAAATAGTTATGGCCTAAGCCTTGGACATTTTGAGGCCAAAGGCCCGAAGGTGTAAGCCTCAAACAATTCTATCCCTAAGCCTTGCTAATGAGGTCTAAGGCTATTGAGGCCAAACTTTTTTTTCCTAGCCTCATCTTGAGGCTTATTTTTTAGCCTTGCCTCAAAATCCTTTTAAACATGGTTTTAAAAGGCGACTAAGGTGAGGTGAGAGGCGTATGCCTCAAGATGAGGCAGCCAAATTTTGCTTGGCCTCAGTAGCCTCAGTTTCAGAGCAAGGGGTGCAAGCCTCAGTTTTAGTGAGGGGTAGGCCTTTGGACTTTTGCCTCAATTTACATGAGGCAGTAGCCTTAAGTTAAAAGGGTTTTGGGTGGGGAAAACCGGATTTTAGTGTGGGGAATTCTGGAAAAAAAGTAAAAGAAAAAGTAAAAATCCCAAAATGTAGGGTTTCCAATGACCAAAATTTAATTTCTTTGTTTTCATTTTTCAATCAAACTCAAGAGTCAAGAATACTGAACTCATTTCTCAAACAATTGTTAAACAATCGGTAATTATTGAACAATCTTGAAAAGATCCAATTTATAGTTCAAATAAGTAATCTTGAAAAGCTTTGAACATTCAACAATTGTTGAACAATGGATGGGAGAAAGTTAGGAATTATTGAATTCATTCGAGGCTTATGCCTCAAACCACCTCGAGGCTTACGCCTTGCCTCATTAGCACCCAACTGCTTTGCCTACACCTTTAGTCTTTTAAAACAATGAATGGGAGAAAGTTGGGAATTAAATACAAAATCCTTAGTGCCTAAAGAAATCTTAGAAACCCCCTTTATGTTATTAATATTACCCTACCATATAGATTCTTTAGAGATTACCACTACTACATGAGAAATAACAATCACCTATGAGTTCTACCAAAATCCCAAAATGACAACCCTAAACATCTTAAAGGAAGATTTAAAGAGCAAGGCCAATTTCATCTCCAAATTACAAGTATTAATAAAAGAAGAATATCTCTCTAAGGCCCTTAGAGACCTTAAGATGCAAATTAGGATTGAAAGATTTAAATCTCAAATAGAAAAAGAGATATGTGTAGAAACTCTTAGTGCTTTTTGGCACTAGAAAAGGCATACAATCGAACTAATTTATGAAAAAGGCTTTCAAGAATCTAAAATCCCCACTAAACTTAGACCCATCCAAATGAATACCATGTTATCAGAAGTATGTAAGAAAGAAATTCATGACTTGTTATCCAAGGGTCTAATAAGATCTAGTAAATCGCCTTAGAGTTGCCCAACATTCTAGGTTGGAAACGCTACCAAAATAAAAAGAGGAGTCCCGATATTAGTAATCAATTTATAAACCATTTAATAAAACCTTATGGTGGATTAGATATCCTATTCCAAACAAATAGGATTTAATAAATTGTTTATATAATGCATCAATTTTCTAAATTTGATCTAAAATTATGACATTGGAAAATCTAAAAAGAAGGAAATGATAGGTTTGGAACTAATTTTACAATTCATTTTGGGCACTATGAATGGAATGTTGTGCCCTTTGAACTAAAAAATGCCCATTCTAAATTCTAGGGAATTATAAATGAAATATTTACCACTTATACCAAGTTCATAATTGTATACAGAGATGATGTCTTAATATTCTCTCATTCCATTATGGCCCATTGGAAGCATATTAGTATATTCCTTATAATTATAAAAGAAAGTGGATTGGCGACATCCACCAGGAAAGTGAAATTGTTTCAAACAGAAATTAGATTTCTGAGGTATCAAATGTCTAAGTGAAAAACAATCCCAATACAAAAGGGTAATATAATTTGCAGATGAATTTCATAATGAAATTAAGGTTAAAAATCAACTCCAAAGGTTTTTAGGGAATCTAAATTATTTAAAAGATTATTATAAAGATTTAGCAAAAGATTGCTTTTTTTTTTAACCCCAAAATTTACTCTCAGTGGAGGGGTGGCTACCGATGCTTTATTCATATGCAAAAAACCTTGGAGGGGGAACATGAAGCCTTACCCCTTATACTATACAGAGGAAACCCAACTCATATAAACAACAAGTGTTTGGGAAACCTAAAATCAATGAATTATCCAAAAAGGAAGATCTAGACCATCTATTATAACCAATTTCTGTTTGTGTAAAGGAAAAAATTCTATGCAATCATAAACAGTTTTCTAAGAAGTTAAGCAACCAAGCTTTGCAAGAGCATCTGCCGGTTGATTAGCTTCTCTATAAATATGAACAAAAAAGAAATCCAATCTATTCTTAAGCTCCTGTACTTGAGACAACCAAAACCAAAGCTTCCATGGGGCTGTACAATCACCGTTGAGGATATCAATCAAAATTTTGGAGTTTGATTCCATCATAATCTTATTTAGGTCAAGAGCAACCACAAGGTGTAAGTGTTAGAGAAAGAACAAACAAAACCATTTCTTCCATCTCTGATAATACTCCCTCCACTACAGGGGCCCGAGTTTCCTCTAAAAGCACCATCTACATTCAATTTCATGTAACACTTCGGGACCACCAATAAATGCACCACTTTGATGTTCCTTCCCTTAATTGGTTGGATCCGCAACCCCAATCCCTATAAGGAGAGTTACTGATTAAAACTCACCTTATGGGTTTGATTTAAAGAGGAAGAAACCTCATGAAGCCACCACACTATCACCAAAATCACCAACTTAGAGCATCTGAATTTATTTTTCATTCTGTGCCTTCTCTCTTTCCAAATCTTCCACACTATAAAGCAAGTAATCAGGCCTACCACAACAACCCATTGATTTTTAGTCGAAGCTGCCAAAAACCTAGTGGAGAGAAGCTCCTTAAAACTTTCATTACCTGTGAAAAATAGCCTTAACATTATACTAAAGAAAAGCCACACTTTTTGAGCTAGGTAGTTATGCACCAATAAATGGTTGATATCTTCTTCTTCTGAGTGGTCACAACCAAGGTTCAAAGTATCGATATGATATGAGTTTCGGTCATATCGTATCGGTACTTAGAAACGGCCGATACACACTTTTTTTTAGTTTTTTTTTCAAAGTATGGTTTTTTGGGAAGCTTATAAGATATTTTTTTATTATTAAAAAATTAGGGGTTCGAAACACTTGGAAACAAGCATTTTAGACCGTATCTTTTTCAAAAGAGACGATTTGATACATCTGGGGTGTATTATATCGATACTTTGAACCAAGGTCATAACAGCAAACACATCTGGAGACTAACGGAACTCCCAACTCCTTTATATCAACATCCACACCAACCTTCTCAACCATAAGTATCCAAACAAAGAAACTTATCTTGGTTGGCACTAAAGCATTCCAAACCACCTTGTCCCAGTTCATCGTGGGATGAGCAGTTCTATTTAATGATCAGTCCAATTTTACAGAGAAATTGCCCTTCACCTCAGGGAGCCAAACTATTTTATCTTGGCTATTAGATAGTTTCAACCCGGACCCCTAAATACTGCTGAGAACCTCCTCCTCAACAAAACCATTGACCTGATCAAGGTGCCAAACTCCTGCATCATCAACAACATCACAAATTCTCCACTGCATATTTAGGCCTTCCAACTGTGGCTTTATCAATCAAAAGACCATCCATAGTCCATTTATCACACTAAAAGCTGATTTCTTCCCTTCCCACCATCCACCTCGAAAGGTGGATTAAATCACCTCTTAATTCCCTGTTAACTCTCCAAGTACGAGAAGTGTAGAAAAGAGGGATGGCTGTGCAGAAATGACCATGCTTCAAAACCTTAGCTCTAAAGAAATCAGCCCATAAAGAGTTTTGAAAAAGCACCCGCCACAATGCTTTCAGCCTAAGAGGTTTTTGCATGTTAAATAAACTTTTAATTTGGAGGCAACCTTTAGAAAAAAGGTCTCGCAAATTTTCTCCAAGCGACCCAATGGTGATGGTTAATTGAATCCAAATTAGACCACAAACCCAACTATTCCAAGCGCCTTATAACCTTCTTAGGAGTTGCAACTACTGACTTCAAATATATAGGAATGCTATTCCAAGCGCCTTTCCCTTTCCAACCCGAAATTTTTGCCACCACTTTCCGCACTACCCCATCAAAAGCTTCTACTTTCACATGACCCTTATCAATTGGAATACCAAGATAAGTGAAGGGAAGTTGCTTATGCATGTAACCAGTGGCCGATGTGATAATCTGGATTCTGTTGTGTAAAGCTTTTGCTGCCATGAAAAAATAGTTCTTTGCCTTATTCACCAATTGACCCAACATTTCTTGTACCTCTGGATTACTGTCATGACTTTTCTCTAACACTTGCGTGGACCCCCTAGTGAAGATAGTGGTGTTATCAGCATAGAGACTATGAGTGATAGCTGGACAACCCCTATGAGTCACATAACCTATAGGATGCTCTTCACCCAACTTAGATAAATTTCTGCTAAGGACCTTCTCTGTGATGATAAACAGGTAAGGTGATAAAGGGTCCCCTTGCCGCAAGCCTTTGGTGGATTAAACATATCCTATGATTCCTCCATTCCATAGAATAGAAAACCAACAGTTATCAGCCATTTTTCTATCCAACTCAATCCAAGCCTCACTGAAACCGAACCGTCTCAAGACAACAAAGAGAAAGTCCCAATTCAGCCAATCATAAGCTTTTGCCATATCTAGCTTAAGAACTACATTTGCCCCCACCACCTTCCTTTCAATATCATTAACCATTTCCTGCACCAAAGACACATTGTCCATGATGTTGTGCCCTTGTATGAAAGCACCCTACTTTTGTAAAATGCCGGCCAGCCTTTTAGTAATAATCTTTGTAAGAATTTTGTAGAAAAAATTACCTAAGCTAATGGGACGAAAATCTGTGAAACTTTTAGGAACCCTGCATTTAGGAATGAGGGTAATAAAAGAGGAAGTGTAACTCACCGGGAGTTGGCCACCATTAAAAAAATATTGTACAACCCTTACCACATCAGCTCCAACAATACCCCAACACAAAACAAAAAAGTGTCCTATGAAGCCATCCGATCCTGGAGCACTGTCTCTATCCATGACGTGAACCATCTCTTGAATCTCTATCTCAGAAGGAACGACCAATAAGAGATCATTGTCTCATTGATTTACCACACACGGAATGACCTCTAGCAATTCATCATCACAAACAGCCCCTTCCTCTGATAAAACACTACAAAGGTAGTTCATTACACCCTGTTTCATTTCCTCTGGGTCGGTAATCCAGTTTTCTGTAGAATCTTTGATTTTACAAATTCTACTTTGCATTTTATTTAGTTTAATAGAGAGATGAAAGAATTTTGAGTTTCTAACACCTTCTTTCAACCATTTGATTCTAGATTTCTGTATCTGGAATATTTCCTACCAGTTTATGAATTTCATGGAGTTTCTTCTTCTCCTCTCTGAGCTCGGTGAGACTAGCAGCTGAGTTCATCTAGAAGTGGTTCATTTCTGTAAGTTGAACACTGTCTTCTGCCTCCTTCATTGCCTGGTGAACATTCCCAAAAACCTCACAATTCCATTGCTTGAGCTTATTCCTTAATTTATGTAATTTGAGAAATTAACTCATCAAAGGATTTGTATGAATATCCTCAGTCCAACAATTCCTAACAACCATGTGAAAAGTGTGATGAGAGAGCCACATTTGCTAAAACTTGAAAGGCTTGGGACCCGTTTATCTTTCCTCCTCAATAGAAAAAAGCAAGGGGCAATGATCTGAATAGGTGCGATTGGGATGATTTACTGGATTCAAAGGGAAGGAATGAGCCCAACTAGCATTAACCAAAACTCAGTCAAGTCGAGCCCAAACACAGTCTAACCCTTATCTATTATTGCACCAAGTGAATCCACTTCAAGAGTAACCCAAATCTACCAAACCCACTGCATTTATCATATCAACAGAATCCTCCATTGCGGAGACATCAAGACTTGTCCCTCCCACCTTTTCCTCTCTACATGCAATCACATTAAAATCTCTAACTAATAACCAAGTGTAGGAAATACCAGAGGCTAAATTCTGAATTTTGTCCCAAAGAATTGCACTTTCCAACCAATCACATTTAGCATAAACCACAAAAAGAAAAAAAGGTCTCATTGTCAGGGGTGGTAATTTTCATAGTTAGAATTTGTTCACAGTCCTGCATCAACTATACAGAGAAAAAGCTATTTTAAAACAAAACAATTTTACCACTAATATTAACCATGAAAATAGTCATGTTAAGTCTCCTGGAAATCAAGGAAAGTCTATCATCCCCAATCATGGGTTCAACCACTACTACCACACCTAATTTATGCAATTTGTAGAGTTTTTTTAAATCAGTGATGGAGGGATCATTTGAAATCTCTTGGATTATCCAAAAAAGACCATTCATTGAGTACAACTAGAGGTTATCTTACCTTGGTAGATTTGCGATCTGGTAACTGGTCTATTCTCACTCTACACATTTTTTTGCGAGGCCTTTTCTTGTGAACCACCTTTGTCTAGTTCGCCTCCACCTCTAACCTAGTTTCATCCTCAAAGAGAGAACAAGAAGAACCATCCATTCTTTTAGTAATTTTGTCAAGCAACTAAGCATCAGAATTGTTGACAATGTTGTGCCCCCAACGAGAAAGCCTTTCATCCAGTTCCAACTTGGACTTTCGCAAATCCTCCATACTCTAGATCCCGTCTAGTTTCTTATAAGAGAATGGCGTCGTCTCCAGATTGGTTGACTGAACAGGCTTCAAGCTAATGTCGTCATTGGATGCAAAGGATTTGTTCACCCCTTCAGTAGGAATCGCCATCTGTTTAGAAACTTCAGTTTGTTGATATTAGGATTCAGCCTGCCCTTGAATCTTGTTAGGCTGGTAACAATCAAGAAGGAAAAGAGAAAGAGAGAGAAAAAGGAGAAGAAGAGAAGAGAAGAAAGGGAGAGAAAGGTCTGGTTTGAATGAGAGAAAAATCACATCTCCCATTCGGCCAGATTTATTTTATATTACTAATACTGTGGGAAAGACACATGTGCCCCTACTTAAGTGAGGGACACTAGATCTAACATAATCTTACACATTGGCAACCTAAACATAAGCATAAAGATAGAAATACCCCTACATACTCGATATTAACACTCCCCCTCACGCTGGTGAGTATATATATCATATAATCCCATCCACTCTTCCCCGACTCAACCCTTTAGTAAATAAGTCCACCTAATGGTTCCTTGTGTAAACATATGTAGTATCTATCACTCCACTCAACACCTTCTCTCTCACAAAGTGACAGTCAACCTCTATGTGCTTGGTTCTCTCATGAAATGTCGGGTTAGAAGAAATATGAACTGTAGCCTAATTGTCATAGTAGAGTTTCATTGGAATGTCAATAGTGTATTCCATCTCCTGTAGAAAGTTCCTTAGCCACACTAATTCACAAATAGTATGTGCCATAGCTCTATATTCTGCTTCTACATTGCTTCATGCCACAATTGTTTGCTTCTTACTTTTCCATGTTACCAGATTACCCCCAAGAAAAGTGCAATAGTCTATGGTAGATCTCCTATCAGACATAGAACTGGCCCAATAAACAACAGTATATCCTTATATTTCAAAATTTTCACCACTTTTGTATATCAAACCATGACCAGGAGCCCCTTTTAAATAATTCACAATACTTAGAACCGCATCCCAATGTGGAACCAGAGGTTTCTGCATGAATTGACTTACCACACTAACCGCAAATGAAATGTCTGGCCAAGTAATGGTTAGGTAGTTTAGTTTATCTACAAGCTGTCGGTATCTGCCAGGGTCTTCAAACACTTCATCCATATCACTACTCAGCTTAGTGTTTGTTTCCATAGGTGTTTCAGCTAGCTTAGTACCTAACAAACCTGTTTCTTCTAGCAAATCAAGGACAAATTTACTCTAACACAAGTTAATACCATGCTTAGACCTTGCTACTTATATCCCCAAGAAATCTTTCAATTTACCAAGTTCCTTTGTCTGAAAATGTTCTCGTAGAAAAGTCTTTATCCTATCAATGCCCATTTTATCATTTCCAGTAATAACAATATCATCTACATAAACCACCAATAGGATCTTTCTTGCCTGAGAGTCATGACTGAAGACTAAATGGTCAAATTGGCATTGTTTCATACCAAACTTCTTTACCACCTCAATGAACCTACCAAACTATGCTCAAGGAGACTGTTTGAGCCCATAAATGGCCTTCTTTAGTCCGCACACCTTACCATCCTCCCCCTGAGCAACAAATCCCGATGGTTGCTTCATATAGACCTCCTCGAGCAGATCACCATGCAAGAAAGCATTCTTGATATCAAGCTGATAGAGGGGCCAATCATACATAGAAGCAAGAGAGATCACAACACGAATTGAACTAATCTTAGCAATCGGGGAGAAAGTCTCTATGTAGTCAATTCCATAGGTTTGGGACTACCCTTTGGCAACAGTCTAGCTTTCAACCGCTCTACACTGCCATTAGGTAAGTACTTAACAGTATAAACCCACTTACAACTGACAGCCTACTTACTAGGAGGAAGAGTGGTGATGTCCCATGTATGATTATGAGTTAGAGATGAGAGTTCTTCTTCCATTGCACAATGCCATCCTGGAGAGACAAAGGCTTCCTAGACATCCTTAGGGACAACAATAGAGGATAACAAGGAGATAAACTGGCAATGAGAAGTAGAAAGGTAAGTGAGAGAACCATAACTAGAAATAGGATGAAGGGTACAACTACGATTACCTTTCCGCAAGGCAATGGGAAGATCAAGGTCAGATACTGAAGGTGGGGCTGGTGTGGGGACAATTGTTGGATTTATCAACTATGATGGAGCTGGAGGAGGAGCCGGTACATGTGGGCGATGTGTATACACTTAACGGATAGGTGACCATTCAACAGGTTGCGGCACCTAGACCTATTCATGGGTCGGGTCGGGTTGGGCTCGGGCCAGGCTTTCACTCTGGATTAACAGAATTTTCTAAGGCCCGAGCCTGAGCCCGGCCCGACCATCGGGCCTACAACTTGGGCCTGAGTCCAACCCTCATAAAAAGCCCGAAGCTCGGGCCTAGGCTCGAGCCCGAAATTTAGCCCATACTGTTAGTAGCTAAATAGAGAGAGATTATAAAGAAAAGAATAAAAAATGTATATTAAATTATAAATATATATTTTAATAAATATTATATTATTTATAAATTTTATATAATATATAAAATACATATTATATATTTAATAAAATATATAATGCTGAGTCGGGCCAGGCTTTTTTGACAAATCCTGAGCCTAGTCTGAAACACAATCGAGCTTACTGTGTTAGGCTCGAGGTTAGGCCCGCGGGCCTAATTACATGACCAAGCTCAACTGGGGTGCAAGCCGGGCTAGGCCGAGCCATCGGGCTACTTGGCCCATGAACAGGTCTAGTGGCACTGAAGGTAAGGACTTGGTCACAACTATAATAAGAGGAATAGAATCCACAACTGAAAGAGGGAGGGGAGGAGGTGATGAGGAGGAAGAAACATCATTGGGCTCCAAGAAAATTAGAGTAGACTCAAAGAAGGTAACATCAGCACACACAAAGGAACGTTGAGACCTAAGATGATAACACTTATACCCTTTTTGAGTCTAGGAATAGCCAAGGAGGATGCACTTAATGGATCATGCATCTAACTTGTCCCTTCCTGGCCCTAGATTATGGATGAAGTAGACACACCCATAAACCCGAGGAAAAAGAGGAAACAGAGACAAGGTAGGAAACAAAGTGGTGAATGGAGAATGACCATCAAGGATAGATGTGGGCATCCGATTAATCAAGAAGCAAGAGGTAATCACCTCATCACTCCAAAAGGGTTTGGGGACAATCATGTGATGCATTAGAGATTGAGCTGTTTCCAAAAGATGATAATTCTTTCTCTCAGCCACCCCATTTTGTTGTGGAGTGTAGGTACTGGTGTCACTGGAAGCGTATCATTAACCACTTCGGAACACTAGTTTCAACATTTATTAATTTTTTCGCGTAGGAAACTGTGGACCCCACACTAGTGTACTCATATGTGGACCCCACATTAGTGTAATCGTGTGATAGCCTGAGTTGTACTTAGATTTAATTAAGTCTTTGGTTAGGATCAACTTTCCTAGTAGGATTAGTTTTAGTCCTATTCTATCTTATCTAGGATTAGTTTTTAATTATCTTATTTTGCCATGTAAGCATTAAAGTTCTTTCACAGTTAAACTATGTATATAAATTCAAAGGGTGGGGCGGCTGTTTTAACACAACCAACCACTCTCTTCTCCTAAAACCCTTCCACGAGTACTTCTCCATCTCTCTTCTTTTCTATTTTTTTCTTTTATTTTCTATTCAAATATGTATTCTTGTATGACTACTTGGTATTAGAGCTTGGATCAGGGTCTCATGTGAGTTTGATCTAGTCGACCACATGAGAGCTTCCTAGGGCTGGAAGAGTAGAGGAAGCTCTTTTCGGCTGATTCTTGGAGGTTATCTATAGTAGCAATCCAAAGATTGGATAGTATCCTTGATAACCAGGAAGAATCAGAGGAAGAGAAAAGGATCAAGATCAACCCTTGATCAGTACTAGAGTTGGTGATCAACATTTCAAAGGATTTCTGTTCGATCAGTACTAGAGGTTGCAATCAGAATTTTAGAAGATTTCTAGTTCAAGATCGGTAGTAAGAATACTTGGATAAGAGGTACGAAAATACTCCAGAAGATTTTTGTAGTTCCTTTTAGGGTTTAAGAGAAAACCCTCAAGTTTCAGGGCTGTTATTGCTTTAGGACTTGTCTCCCTCGACTTCTTTGCTCTCTAGAAGAGCTGTTTCAGTAGGACTGTTATTTTTACTATTATTCTCAATAGGCCGACTATCAATTTTTTTTTTTTTACTTCTATTACTGTTGCAGACCCAATAGGCCGACTGGTACAGTAATTAGGAAGCCTTTTTACTGATTATTAAGGGAGTTTAAAAGCCAATGGGAGGGTGTTTTTGGGACTGACTCAATTAGCATGTTTGAAAACACCTTCCAGATTACAACAATAAAGTTTGATGGTTCAAACTACTTAGAGTGGTCCCAATCATCCATGATGGCCATTGGGGGAAGAGAGAAGCTGAACTACTTGTTGGGGGATGTGAAAGAACCAACTAAGGAGGATCCCATGTATGCTAGGTGGATTCAGGAAAATTATTTGGTTATGACATGGCTGTGCAACTCCATGCAGCCACACATCAGCTAAAATTACTTATGGGCAAAAACAGCTAAAGAAATATGGGATGTTGTGAAGGAAACCTACTCTTAGTCCCTTAATGTGCTAGGGCTTATGAGGTGAAATTGAAAGTTAGAAATCTCAGACAATGAGAGAAACAGGTCTCTGTTTATTTTTCAACCCTAAAATCTCTATGGCATGAAATTGACCATCTTGAGACAATAGAATGGGAAAGTCAGAGAGATGCATAGATGTACAGAAGACAAGTTGAATAACAGAGTATTTGAGTTCCTAGCTGGTCTAAATTCTGAGTATGATATTATAAGACAACAACTGTTGATGAGAGGGTGTGACTCTGCCTCAAGCCTATTCCCTAGTGCACAGTGAGGAGTCTAGGAGAAAGGTTATGTTGCAGCAGCAGTCTTTCGAATCTGCCATGACAGTAGTTAAACCTAAGTTTGGGGGAGACCTAGTGTGTGAACATTGCAAGAAACCTAAACACACTAAAAACACTTAATGGGAGTTATATCCACATCTGTTTCCAACAAAACTCAAAAACAAAAAGAAGAATGCCAATATGGCTATTAACACTAACAGTGTAGTAAGTAACTCAGTCTCATCTCCTCAGCCACCATCAGCTCCTTCAACCTCAACCTTTGCTTAATCAGGTAATCGGGCATCAGCTTATCATGCTTCAGCTCTAGGTAATATAGAACATTCTTGGATAATAGATTTAGGAGCATTTGACCATATGACTGGCTTGCCATCACTTTTCTCTACCTATCTTTTATCTTCTAGTAAAGACAAAGTGTCCATTGCTGATGGATCCTTTGTTCCTATTTCTGCCAAAGGAGACATCAAGTTGTCTGATGCCATTTCCCTATCCTCCATCTTGCATGTTCCTAAGCTTAATACTAACTTGCTCTCATTTAGTAGCATTACAAAAAAACTTAATTGTTTAGTAACTTTTTTTCTAGATCGATGTGTTTTTTAGGATTTGGAGACAAGAAAGGTGATTGGGACTGGCCGTGAGACAAATGGAATCTACCTATTTGGAGGAAGTGCTCGTTGGGAAGATAGTGAAACTAAAATATCCTTTGTTTCTCATTCTTTGGCTTAATAGGTTGGGCCATTTATTCTTTCAGGCTATGAAGAGTTTGTTTCCTAGTTCATTTGAATCTATTTAGATGTCTAGTTTGAAATTGTCCATACTGATGTTTGGGGACCCTATCAAAACTCAGCCATGAGAGGGTACAAATATTTCCTGTTATTTGTTGATGATTATACTCGGTTTTCTTGGGTTTATCTTATGCGTTCTTGAGATGAGGTTCCTACATTAACCCAAATCTTTCATCAAATGATTTTAACCCAATTTGGGGTTAAAATTAAGATTTTTAGATCCGATAATGCAAATGAATATTTTGGAAACCCATTAACCTCTTACATTCTTGAACATGAGATTATCCATTAGAGTACCTGCCCACATACACCACATCAGAACGAGGTTGCTAAAAGAAGGAATAGACACATATTAGAGGTAGCCAGAGGCATTATGTTTACCTCAAATGTGCCTATACATTTCTGGGGGAATGCTGTTATTACAACAATTTATCTCATCAATTGGATTCCCTCATGAATTCTTGACATGAAACCTCCATTTACCCTTTTATACCTTGATAAAGAATTGTTCACCATTCCACTCAAAACCTTTGGGTGCACTTGCTTCGTTCAAATCCTTGGCCTTCATCATTCCAAATTTGATCCTAAGGCCTCCAAATGTATTTTCCTTGGTTATGCCCAAACTCAAAAGAGATATTGTTGTTATGAACCCACTTCTGGAAAAAGATTTGTTTCAATGGATGTCACCTTTCTTGAGGATAAACCGTATTATCCAAGGGTTTCTCCTCAGGGGGAGAGTAGCGAGGATGGGAGTAGATCATCTGAAGTTCCTTTACCAATCCCATTAAGTGAAGAAGGGTGTAATGGGGAAGGTTGTCAAAGGTGCAGGGATGTAAGAGTCTATCACAAATGATGGAGACAGGTTGATTTCGGACATCAGCAATGCAGGTCAGTCCCAGTCCCCTCTACAAATCTAGATCCTGGTACAACAGTTGCCTCAACTCCTTCTGTAGATCGAGATCCAGGTACCACAGATACTATAGATGAGAAACATCCCACCATGGAGCCTTCACCTTCATTAGATGATCTTGACTTTCCCATAGCAGTTCGTAAGGGTAAGCGTCATTGCACAACATCCACAACTCACAGCGTTTCTCAGTTCTTATTCTATGATTATTTGTCTCCCTCCTATAAGTCCTTTCTAGCATCCATTGTTGATATTTCCATTCCCAGAACAATACAGGATGTAGTGGAAGTACCAGAGTGGAAAGATGCAATAAAAGAAAAAATGGATGCCCTCATCAAAAACAATAATTGGGAGATAGTTGATCAACCTAAAGGAAAGAAACCGGTTGGATGTAGATGGGTATTCACTGTGAAACATAATGTTGATGGTTCCATTGAAAGGTATAAGGCCCGGTTAATTGCAAAAGGATTTACTCAAACATATGGTATTGACTACCTAGAAACTTTTACACCAATAACAAAGATGACCACTATCAGTCCTAATATCTCTTGTGGCTAGTAACTCTTGGCCATTGTATCAGATGGATGTTAAAAGTGTCTTTCTCAGTGGAGACTTGCTGAAAGAAGTTTACATGTGGTTGCCTCCTGGTTTTTATGGTGTGGAAATAGAAAAAAAGGTTTGCCGGTTGAACAAATTTTTAGATGGACTAAAATAGTCCCCTAGATCTTGGTTTGATAGATTCAGACGAGCCCTTGATAGGTTCAAATATATGTAGGCCCAGTCAGACCACACCTTATTTATTAAGAGAGTGGATTCCTCCGTAATTTGTTTACTGTGTATGTGGACAATATTGTAGTAACAATGAGTAATACTACTGATATTGATCCTCTTAAGCAACGTCTTCATCAAGAGTTTGAGGTGAAAGATCTTGGGGAACTACGATACTTCTTGGGCATTGAGGTAGATAGATTCAAGCATGGGATTTTTGTCTTTCAACGAAAGTATGTCCTTAATCTGCTAGAAGAAATAGGAAAGTTGGGAGTTAAGCCTACAGACACACCTATTGAACAGAACCACAAGATTAGTGCAGAGGGTAGAGAGACTCTTGAAGATAAAGCTATGTTCCTACGGTTAGTTGGAAAACTTCTCTATCTTTGCCTCACACGACCTGACATCAGTTATGCAGTCAGTGTAGTAAGTCAATATATGTACTCTCCCAGAACTACTCATCTCCTTGCAGTTGAGAGGATATTAGCATATTTGAAGAGGTCCCCAAGTAGAGGCATTTTGTTAAAGAAAAATGACCACATGAAGATAGAAGTCTACACAGATGTTGATTGGGCTACGTGTGTTGATGATCGGAGATCTACCTCTGGATACTATGCCTTTACAGGAGGTAATCTGGTCTCTAGAAGAGTAAGAAACAAAATGTTGCCTCTCATTCCAGTGCTGAAGCTGAATATAGGTCCATGGCAAATGGTGTGGCTGAGATTCTATGTTTAAGATCATTACTTGAGGAATTGGGCATTGTTTATGAGAAACCCCTAATGTTGTACCGTGATAAGTAGGCTGCCATTAATATAGCCCATAATCCAGTACAACATGACAGAACTAAGCATATTGAAATTGACTAACATTTTATTAGAGAAAGGGTTACATCTCAAGAAGTATGCCTCCCCTACATCACCTCTGACATGTAGACCTTCTCACCAAGGCTATTTCAAGGAAGAAGTTAGAAGAAGACCTATGCAAGTTGGGAATGACAAACATCTACTCCCAACTTGAGGGGGAGTGTAGGAAACTATGGACCCCACATTAGTGTACTCGTGTGTGGACCCCACATTAGTGTAATCGTGTGACAACCTAAGTTGTGCTTAGATTTAATTAAGTCCTTGATTAGGATCAGCTTTCCTAGTAGGATTAGTTTTAATCCTATTCTATCTTATCTAAGATTAGTTTTTAATTATCTTATCCTGCCATGTAAGCATTAAAGTTCTTTCACAATTAGGAAACTATGCATATAAATTCAAAGGGTGGGGCGGCTGTTTTAACACAACCAACCACTCTCTTCTCTTAAAACCCTTAGACGAGTATTTCTTTTCATCTCTCTTCTCTTCTATTTTTTTTTTCTTTTGTTTTCTGTTCAAAATAACTATAAATGCAGTTAGTGGTGAGAAATGGGTCGTATCCACAGGGAAGCGAGGGAAAAATTGTTACGTACTTCAATCCGGACAAAAGAACATGATTGGAGATTGTAGAAACACAAAATTTAATTAATTAAACTAGAATCCATTAAAATAAAATTCTAACAATGCTGAAAGTGAAACTTGCAAAAAGATAAATAAATGACAGAAATAAATAAATAAAAGAAAAACTAAATAGAAAGTTTGTAACTCGGTTAGAGGTAGTAGTCTCCGGATCTATCCTATGACCC
Organism: Nelumbo lutea; assembly: GCF_056320005.1. Taxonomy (NCBI): domain Eukaryota; kingdom Viridiplantae; phylum Streptophyta; class Magnoliopsida; order Proteales; family Nelumbonaceae; genus Nelumbo; species Nelumbo lutea. The sequence goes on along the minus strand of NC_142685.1, from coordinate 90,145,390 downwards.
TCGAACTCCTCGAGGTAGGCCTTCCATCTTACTTGGCCGAATTTCAGAAATGTAGAAGGGAAGACAAAAGTCACACTAGATAAAAGTAAATTGCAGAAATAAAAATAAGGATTGGAAATTAAACAACAGAAAGTAAATATGAAACTAAAGGAAAATTGGTTAGGATTCGAATCCAGAGGTGGCAGTAGTGGCTAGGCAAATTGCAAGTAGGAGCCCCTCCTCTTGCTTGGGTGTTCTCCTCTTTCTCTAACCTTGAACTTCTCAAGAACAGCCTTCCGTCTTACCTAGGGGCAGAATCCAACCCCTTTCTCAGGACACTTTGGGTCCTTTTTATAGAGAGGGTGGATAAAACTGGGATTAGAGGAAAAGAGGGAGGTGGCAGCTGAGTTTTAGCAGAAATATGGGCGCCCTAGGGTTTAGAATGGAGGGTTAGGATTGTTCTAAGGTGATCCTAAGGCTGAAAAGAAAAGGAGAGGATGCCTAATACTATGTAGGGTTGAGATTTGGCGCCTAGAATTGTATGGTGGAGATTTAGGCGCCTAGGGCTGAAAGGTGGAGATTAAAAGGAGTGGGTGGCGCCCTAGGGTGAATGGCTGAGATAGAGAGTGAAATAGAAGGCTGAGATATAGTGGTTAAAGGCTGAATGGTGAGGATTAGAAGTTATGTGGCGCTGTAGGGTTAGAATGCACTCCAAAGAGGGTGCCCTAGAATGGAGGGTGGAGATTAGATTTTAGGAAGGGATGGAAGGTGAGGATTTAGCAGTTAGGTGCTGCTAGGGTTTGTTATAGATGAAAAGAATGAGTGGAGAAGCACCTTAGGGTTTATTAGGGAGAGGGGAGTATGCTAATATTGTTAGACAGTTTTGTATGCCCTTAGCTTCAATCAAAATGATGTACTTTATGAGTTTATTGTAAATGAATAAAAGTGCATATTTGATTCATGTTCCCTTGGTATGTTTCTGTGTAATACTCTTAAACTGGACACTTAATGGGACTCGTGTTAGTTTAGAATATTCACAGCTAGTGGGTCGGTCTGGGGAGACCTATCCTGACAAGGCTGACACTGTGGTGCCACCAAGTCGGTTGGGGTGGCTTGTCTCAGCTACCGGGGTGAGACCCTAGGCACATACAGTGTAGGATTAATTGAATTTTTGAACTGGACCAGATTTCCAGTATTGCCCTGGACTTTGGAGATTGATGGGCAAAACTGGAAAGTTACACCCAATCCCTAGATTTGATTATGATACTGCACTAGGTGTCGGATTATGCTGTCTTTGATGTACCAATCAGTGAGATCCTTAGCGGGGGTCAAAACTTGGGTATGTTGGGGCAGTCTGAGAATTCATCTAAGTGGGTGATCATAGTGACAGGATCAGCCCCTTTGTCGGACAAAGGTAATGATCGGGGATGCACTCTCACCGATGGAAACCAAGACTGCCGGCAACCGATTTCAATCGTTGAGATTTGTTTTGCAAAATATATTTTATATGATATATAAAAGTATATATATTATGGTTTTGAAATGTTTGCAAATAGGTTTTAATTCCCGAGATCCATACAAGAGAGAGTGCAACACTGTAACTTGTAGCCGAGGGAGAGGTCCTCTCTTGTCGGGCAGTGTATGATCATTATGGGCTGAGAGGTTAAGTGTAAGACCATTGAAGATAATACCTGATGGACTAATCTTGCATCAGCCCACAGTCCCTGGGTGTTACAAGGTGGCTTGGCCCAGGGACCACTTAGGGTAAGTGTTGGGCCCATAGAGCCCATTTGATGGGTTTCAGGGGGTTCACTATCCATAACAGTGTATTCGGCCAGGCCTTGTAACAAAGGCTGGGCTGAACCCATGTGACTGATGTGTAGATCAATGTTTGGGTCCCACGCCATACAAGAAAGCCCAACCGGGCAGCAGTTTGGAAGGCTAAATGAATACATAACCTTAAATGGGCCTTAAGCCCATTTCGAATTGGGCTAATTTGATTAGTCACTTAAGGGGCGAATTCTGAGATGGATCAGCTGATAGGATTGGACCCACACCCTATCCACTTAGAGAATCCAAGATCTAAATGAGATTTAGATATGGAAACTTCCTAATTAGATTTGGAGATGACTGTTCTAGTCTACAGATAAGATAAGGGTTATCCCTTATCTTAAAGGGACTTCTAATCCAGATATGATTTGGGTTAGCAACTCCTAATGGGATTAGGAGCTGATCCTTTTAAGTCTATAAAAGGAAGAGGGGGCGTCAACCTTTAGACATCACAAGCAAGCAATACATAGTTTTGTCTTCAAAGCTGAAATCACATAAGAGAGAATCTGCACCCTACAAATACTCTCTTGCCGCCCCCTTCCTGCAGCCGCCGCCTACAGCAGTTCGGTCTCCAGTTCTTGGGAGAAATCAAGATTGGATCTTGACTCCAATCTTTTGGAGAAAAAAATGGTGGGAGTTGTATTCACAAGCCGTCCAGGTGATTCTTGAGAAGGGTCAAGTTCTTTTGGAAGAACACTACTGATTCTGCTCCACCCTACAATGCGCCATCTTCAGTGGGAGCAGATTTTGGATCATTCCTTGGGCATGAACACCTCTATTGGGAGATACTGCTTCTCTGTATCAGGTATTATCTCTCCCTACTCCTTTTGGTTCAGTTTATGGTTCAAGAATGATCATTGAAAATATGATTTTCTAAATAAGGAATTCGATTTCCAGTTGAAGGTAGAGAAAATTTTTTTAAATTCGCCCCCTTATTCCGCAATCTTTGGGCATCCATGTGATGGATTTCCTATCCCTTCAAATATAGTAGGAGGGGCATCATTCTGCATTTCAGCCTTGAAACTTTCACAGTTTTCCCCAAGATTTGCATAGAGACACTCAAAGGTCACAATATTGAATTTAACTAGGAAAATGGGACATTTTGACTATTCTAAGGCCTAAAATACCCCTGGTTTGATTCCCTTAAGGCATCAAACTACAGAGTTATCTGGTACATGAAGTCTGATAGATAATGCCATGTTGGTCCAAGTATTGTTGAAATGATAAAGAGAAATATTCACGGCCATTATCGGAACAAAATTTTTAATGTGAAACCAAATTGGTTATGAATCTCAGCATATGACTTTTGAAAAATGGTAAACAATTCACTCATTTCTTTCATTAAATAGAGCCACATCATCCTTGAATAATCATCAACAAAAATGACAAAATATTTATATCCATTGTATGACATTACTTTGTAAGGACCCCAAACATCTGAATGAACCAAAGAAAAATGACTCAATATATGGTTATCAACCCTAGGACTAAAGGAACACGATGATGTTTTCCCAACTGACACGACTCACAATCCAAAATAGAAAGATGACTCAATGAAGGAACCAAAGACTTCAAAACTTTCAGTGAAGGATGACCAAATTGACAGTGCCACTAGAGAGGAGAGAGAGATGACTGGAGAGCTGTTGACGTTTTTCCACCACTATCAAGATAATGCAATCCACTAGCTTCATGCCCTCCACCAATCTTCATCCCCGACTTTAGATCCTGAAAAACACATGAGGAAGGGTCAAAAGTAATAGAGCAATTAAGAGACTTGGTCAACTTACTAACTAACATAAGGTTAAACGGAAATTTAGGGACATACAAAATTGATGATAGAGGTAAGGGGGTCATGTTAACATTGCCAACACCACAAATGGAGGATGTGGACCCATTAGCAAGGGTAACAGATTTTGATGTTGGGCAATGAGAGAGAGAAGAAAACACACCTGGAGTTCCAGTCATGTGATTGGAGGCTCCAGAGTCAATAATCCAGGGATTGGGTGTGGATGCCAGACAAGCCATACCTGAGTGTGTGAGAGTGGTCGTGTTCTACTGAGATGTGGGCTGGACAAACCTCTCATACTCATCATGGGGAACACTCATCATCTCCTTCCCAGGAACATCTGTAGATGTAGGAAGCATCTGATCAGCTAAACAACTCTCTTGTCTGAACCTACTATCACTAGTCATGGCATGATTGGCCCAAGCTGAGGGTGGAGCATGCAAGTCATAGTAGTAATTAATGGTATGTCCATCCATACCACAGTGTGTACACCTCCTCGGACTCGAACTACGTCCTCTTCCACAGGTTCCCCCTAAATGTCGATCTTCAGTATGACCACCACCACGGTTATATGTAGGTCCACCACCACCACTCCAGCCATATATTGGTCCGCTGTTACCACTACATCTATATTGAGCTCTCTAAGCTCCACCTCTAACACCACGGCCCCTCGATACTACAAAGGCTGATCTATCAGAAACACTAGAGTTTTTGGTAGATCCAATGAAAATATTCCTAAGTTGATCAAACACTTCTAAGGAAGGAAGAGCTCACCCTCCTAGTATCTGATCCCGCACTGGTTCATACTTAGATTTCAGCCCCACCAAAAATTGAGTCACATCAAGCTGCTCTCTCTGCTGTTGCTGAATTTTGGCATTAGAAGTGAGGGGTGATAAACATTCAACTCATTACGAATGTTTCTCATACTAGCATTGTACTCCTTAAGACTCTGATTACCTTATTGCAGTTTAAAGTATTCCCGATACAACTAATATACTCTGGTTGTATTGTCTTGACCTGAATACAATTTCTTAACATGGTCCTACACTTCTTTAGTAGTGTCAAGAAACATGAAATTTACACTAATCTTGGGTTCCATACTGTTTCATAACCATGTGATAATCTGTGCATCTTCTTGTTCCTAGTCATCATACTCATGAAAATCAGTGGAGGGTTTTTCTTCCCTTATGTGTTTCATCTTTTTCTTTGCCTTAAGAAAAACTTTTACAGGTTTAACCCAAGGTACATAATTTTCTCCATTCAGTTTAATGGAGGTCATTTGAACATTCAGGTAGTCAGTAGGGGCACATGTGTCTTGCTATCACTACTGTCTTCCATTGCTGAATTCGACACACTGCACACTAGACCACACTACACACTGAACACATTGGTTTCAGCACTTATTATTATTGAAAATTGCACTCTTTACACCACAAACCCTATCCCACGACTACCTGAAAACTTACCACACTGTTTGAGGACCACTCCCCCTTTGAATCACACTAAAAACAACATAAACCCTAGCACACTACAATCTAAAATCCCACCATACAAATCTGAAACAAACTTATCATTTGATTCACAATAAGAAATTGCATAGAAATCTCTTATCTAATCATCCGAAAATCAAACCACACAAGACACCCACTGCATCACACGAATCAACCATCTTTTCTTCATCGATTAGGGAGGGCTTCTTAGAAACCACAATAACCAACCATGAATTGCACAACTGGAGGCATAGAAACCTCCAAGGGAAGAGGGTGACCGCTCCTTTTCAGCCCTTTCCCTTATCTCCAACTGATGGCGAAGAAACCAAGAGAAAACCCTAAGTTGGGTGCGCAAAGAGCAAAATTCTTGGTAGATCCGATTTGCTCAGTTTCGCTCTGATACCATATTAGGATTCGGCTTGCCCTTGAATCCTGTTAGGCTAATAAAAGTCAAGAAGAAGGAAGAGAGAAAGGATAAGAAAAGAAGAAGAAAGGGAGAGAAAGGTCTAGTTCGAATAAGAGAAAAATCACATCTCCCATTCGCTAGATTTGTTTTATATTACTAATACTATGGAAAAGACACATGTGCCCCTACTTAAGTGAGGGACACTAGATCTAACATAATCTTACACATCAGCAACCTAAACATAAGCCTAAAGATAGAAATACCCCTACATACTCGGCACTAACAGTTGACTTTGGACCTCCTCCGTAATTGGAGTTTCTGTTACTTCCCTTTTTGTAATAACCGCAAGAGCTCTACGAACTTCCTGGTAAACCTGCTTCACACTTTGTTTTTTTCTAGGGGCTTGATCATGTCTTGCTAGCTTTGAATTTGAAGTGGCATTGGTCTTGGCGACTTCTCCCTCTTCTTTTGGAGATGTCTTCAGTTTCAGTTTGCAATCACCCTCACCATGACCATGTTTGAAGCAGAAAATGCAATATTTGGGAAGGTTCTCATAGACTATTTTATGCCAGAAGCCCTCCTTGCCAAGCCCAACCCAAACACGACTAGGGTTTTCTTTCAATAGATCTACTTCCACACAAACCCTAGCCGCCATAGTTCTGGTTAAGCGAGCAGTTACCGAATCCATTTTTAGGACTCTTCCTGCTACTTGCACAATTGAACGCAAATATTTGTCATTGTATAGATTGATCAGCAAGTTTGGCAATGAGATCCAAAGTGGTACCACCACCCTAATTCCAACCAGACATCCATTTCAAAAATCTAAGCAGGTAGTCCTTGACAAAAACCACCTATCACAACCAAACCCTAAGGTATTCCTCTTCACTTTCAAATCTGAGAAGCACATGCCTAGGATCCAAGGCAGTGACAACAAGAGCTCTTTGAAATTTGAAAGTACCTACCAGAAATTCCCTGATTTTAACAAGGAAAGGGCGACCATACGAACATTTTCCAACCAGTGCGAATTGGAGAGGGGAGAGAGATTTCTCAATATCTTCCTCTAAGAACAGCATAGCAAGTACTCCCCACTTGATCGAAAGCACCTTCAAAGGAATATCCACCACTGGTGGATCAAGAACAGTAGGAAAGCGGTTCGCAGAGGCAACAACCACCGAAGCAAAGGAAGGAGCACCTTGAGAATCCCCAGGCGGCTCCCCCATCCTTTATAGGCCAAAGCATCTGCATGAGCAAAAGATTGCTGGCTACTGTAAAAGAGGCTTAAAAAGAACCTCCCTGAATGGGCCAAACTTTTTACTCAAACTGTAATGGAGAATTAAAACACTCCTTTGTCTTAGTATACCTCACCTTTAGTCCCTAAAATTGTAGAAACTTATGCATCTGAAATAGGATATGGACGAATTATAAAACAAGAAAGAAATAGAAGAGAATAAATTATTACATATACCTCTAGGACATGGAATGAAACCCAAATGACTTATTCTACTATTAAAAGGAAATATACTATAAATCATGCCAAATACTATAAATTACACTCAAGAATAGACTAAAAGGAAATATATTATAAGTCATTTGGAATGAAACTCAAATGACTTATTCTACTATTAGAAGTCTAGTATTAAATTAATTTGAACATTAATTAAACTAATAAATAATAAAAGTGAATAGTAACAATGAATAGTACTAAAATTGTGATTATAAATGAAAAGAAACAGTAGTTATGAACAAAGTCACAATATTACTATAACGAAGAGAGGCTTACATGGGTTTAATGTAGTACTATTACTAGCACTAAAATCATAGAGATCACTCAAACTTAAGCAAAAACTTAAACAATTATACAAATTCAAAACAATTGAAAGAATATGCCCTCACTACAAGAAATTTAGCTTCTAGTAATGGACAAAACCGTTGCTAGAAACTTATAGCAATTGACATAAAACTGATGCTTCGTCCACAATGGCAATAGGTTTTAGCAATGGTGTTATAAAATCATTGCTAAAAATATCATTTTTCTATAGCAATGGACAAAACCATGGCTAAAATAGTGCAAAAAAAAAAGAAAAAAAGAAAATTGGCAGACACATATTATTACAATTTTTGTATAAACCGTTGTTAAATGATACTTATGGCAAGGTTCATTATGAAAACTGTTGTTAAATGGTACCTATAGTAACCGTTCACCATGAAAACTGTTGCTACAACACACTTCTAACAACGATTATTATATAAAATCGTTGCTAAAAGCTAAATATGGCAGTGGTTCATTATGAAAACCGTTGTTATAACACACTCATAGCAATGGTTTTTATTTAAAACTATTGCTAAAAGTTGTCTATAACAATAGTTTATCATGAAAATCCTTGCTAAAGCATGATTGTTATAAATAGTTAATCTTGAAAAACCATTGCTAAAAATTATCTTTAACTATGATTTTGCATTATAACCATTGCTAAAGGCACACTATACTAGTGATGAATATATACATTCTCTTTGTTCCCATGTTATACAAATAAATAATAATTTATAAACAAATATATATTTTACTCAAATTATCAAATGCTATTACAAAAGTACACTTATCATTTGTTAAGAACACATGAATAAAGGTTTTTTTTTTTTTTTTAACTTCAATGCCTTGCTCATGTATTCAACCAATAATGTCTACTTTAATGTTGTACCATTTCCTTTTGAAACCGCAAGAGTTAACAAATAAATCATGAATAATAAAATCAATAAAAATTCAAATGCCCTTCCCCCAATAATTTTCTCAAAGAACTACAAAAATGAAAAATATCAATTATTTTAACTTGTAAGAGAGGATAGGATAAAAAATGAAGTCATTTGGAGGAACTTAAGGAGCAACTCTTGTTGTTTTCCATTTGGTAGATTTCTCCGTAAAAATTCTCTAATTAAGAAGTTAAGGGGAGAATTGTTAGTACCCTTTATATATTTTATCTTGAAATCAAATATAAACAAAAATATCTTGCCATCAAGCAAAAATTTGTTTTGAGACTAGTTTTTTAACATTTTTTTCTAAGATTCCTTTTGTCGATTACAATCTATTTGTAAGGAGAAATGCCGATTTATTAAATCACTTTGAAATTTGGTTATACACAAGACTATACTTAACATTTCTGTTTTAATAGTAGATTAATTCTTTGGGGTTTCATTCCATGTCCTCGAGGTACATTCGATAATTTATTTTCTTCCATTTCTTTCTTGTTTTAAAATTTCTCCATATCCTTTTTCAGATGCGTTATTTTCTACAATTTTAGGGACTTTAGGGTGAGGTATATTAAGACAAGGGAGAGTTTTAATTCTTTATACGATTTGGGTAAAATGTTTGATTCATTCAGGGGGATCTTTTTAAGCCTCTTTTGTAGGATCTTGCGATCTTTTGCTACCATTCACTATTTTGGGCATTTTATGGTGAATTAGTGCATTTATGGTTAATAAAAAATGAAAGAAGTAAAATACAATCACTTTTACTATTTTCTACACATGTTTTTAGCAATTAATATGAATATTAATAATAAAATAATTAAAAAACTATTAGAAAGTTATCATTAGTTGCTGAAGATTCTCATAAATTATCAATAATTTACTATTAACAAGAAATTTTCATAAATTATTGAAAATTACCAGAAATCATCAATAATAATTGAAAAATGCCTAGAATTTACATTAATTATATAAAAGTACTTGAAATTATAGTAATCGTTGAAAATTCTCATAAGTTATCATAATTTACTATTAATAGGAAATTGTCATAAATTTTTGAAAATTACTAGGAATTATCAATAATTATTGAAAATTACTTAGAATTTATAAAAAATTATATACAAGTAATAGAAATTATAGTAATTTTGGGAAAATACAAGGAATTATGTGAAATTATAGAAAATTACAGAATTTTGAATAAATTTTAGAATTTCCAATAATTATATAAAATGTTATAAGGGTTTATGTTTCCAATCAAACCCTTTGTCATCATATTGGATCTCATTGCAAGGGGCTCACGGGGCCTTGCAAGTCTAATATAATATATTAAAGGAATGTGGTCAAGCAGTAGTCCCCTTGCCCTTTTCATACATATGGCATCCTAAAATTATAGGAAAAAGCATCCCAGAAGTGGTTTATTCAAACACACTCAATCCTCTTTGAGAATATAAATTGTGGCTACTTATAAAAAAGAACCACATAAAAAGTCTATCCACTATAAAAAAAATAGGTGATTAACAAACATCTTCCAACGTGACCACATATTGAGAGAGAGATTTAAAAAGTATGGGCCCATTATTCTAAAATATGGTAAGTCTCTTAAATCAAATAAAACATAACCTAAATTTCTAATATATATTATTATTATTTTTAATTTAAATAGTTCAAATCAATGGATCCGTACTTAGTACGGGGGTTATTCCTAGTGTATGTATTAAAGGAAAGCCCTTGAACTAAGGGTAGTGGGTGTTTCTACTTCAAATAGGAGTCTTCTAGTAAAGATACATGTTTACCCACTCTCATAAAGAAGTTTTCAAATACAAACCACATAATTACTTTTTTTTCCAATAAAAGGTATCTATTAGAAGAGTGGTGGGATCCACTCATCATTCTAACTAAATTTTTATCAAACCCAAATTCTTAAGGCTCAGTTTGGAAGGAGTACAAATACAAATATGTACAGTACAAATACAAACAACATAATACAAAATACAAGGTTTTGCACTCTACATATTTGCATTTGTACTCCTTCCAAATTGAGCCTGTTTGGTTGGACGAATACAAATTTATAGAGTGCAAAATAAAAATGTTTGGTTCATGTGAGTGCAAAGTGGTTTAAGATTTACACATCCACTTTGCACTCAGTTCATTTGTTTTGAAAGATGCATATAAGAATACAACTTTTGTGGATGTTTGGCATTTTCATCATTGCAAATACAATTGTTCCTTGCTACCAAATGGTGTTCCAGTTACTCCCACTAATGTAGTACGATCTGGTCACTCCTACATGGCAGGGGCTTCGCTCCTAACTGGCAACGAACAACACTTGAGAAGGAGAAGAAGATGAGGGATTCTCGGGGAGTTCACTTGGCGGGAACACTCCGATGCTTAAGTTAAAACTCAGTGGGAGGCTTAGAGAGTAGTAAAGGAAAATGAGCTAAGAGTGGAGATGCGCACTTCGTAGAAGTTCCCTTGCCCCTTGGGAATCGAGGCCTTTATATACTGATGTTCTGCCAAATCTGGTGTAACAACCTCTGATCCTCAGTTATAGCCGTTATTCGCCAGGATGATTCAATTGGTGCAGGTAACCGTCGCAGAGTACGGTCCTGTCAGCTGAGAGACATTGTGCAGAGCCGACGTTCATGACACCGCCTGGCGTGAGATGTGGGCACAGTCCTCTGGACTGGCAGGTGTTGTGCCGCCCGACAAGAGACGTGGGAGCAGTCTGACAGGCACGGTCTTGTCAGGTAAGAAGTTTCTCGAAGACTTCGGGTTATCCAATAGCGAGCTCCTTTGTGCAAGCTCCCTTGTAGCGAACTCCTTCGTAGTGAGCTGCCTTGAGATGTAGTGAGCTGTCTTATGGCGAGCTATTCTACTGGGGTTTCAGCGAGCTCATTACGCCGAGTTGTGGCCAAGCTGTCATGCTGAACTGTCACTTAAGTCGAGTCATGTCCACGTGTCACCTGGTTAGGAGGTCGAGTCAAATCAACCTCCATCAATTGCCCTCCACTCCTTGGGCAAAGGGTCTTGCTCTAGCGTGAGGAGTTCATGAAATGACGGGTGGATTTGACCCGTAACTCAAATTACTTTAATCAATGGCATGTGGTTTTCAGGTTTTTTGGGCGCAAAAAAATGTGCCAAACTACCTTCAATTTGGGAAGACGTGCGAGCGTCTTTATTGTGAGCCGTTGGATTCACTTTAATCGAGACTGTTGGTTTTTGGGCACAGTGGCTATAAATAGGAGGGCCTCACGCCTCATTTTTTTTACGCCAACTTGCCTTGCTTTCGGTTTTGAGGTCGCACCTTCGCCTTGTTCGCTCGAGCTCTCCCCGTTCTTCTTCGCTTTCTCAGTTCACTTTTCTGGTGAGTCCTCTACTCTGTCCAAACAATGTTTGGGTGCCCGTGGAACAGTAACCAGAATGAGGTCCTCTCGAGCTAGGGGTTTCCCCGAAGGAAGGTCTTCGGAGGCTTGGGAAGCCTCTGGTAACTCGGCTTCTACTTCCCGAGATAGCTTTGGCCCTTCCTCCATGTCAATGGAGAGAGACTTTGGGCCTTACTTTTTCATTACAACCACCCTAGGGATCTTATTTACAGTCTCCCATCCGGCAACTATCCCTGGGAACATGGTCACGATGAGATCATGATTTTTGAGGAGTAGCTTGTGGCTGGTCTCCGACTTCCTCTACGCCCTCTGATAGTGGAGGTTCTTTCTCACTTTAACGTCACCAAAGACCAACTGCACCCGAACTCTATTCGAAACTTGGTGGGGACTATTTCCCTGTTCTTTGAGTACTTCCTCTTTCCCTTGATACCTTTGCCACTATTTTGTCAATTAAGAATGCCTCCCTTGGAGCCCCTCTAGAAAGGCGCTCTTATTACTTTTCTCCCTGTCCTGGCTTCAAGCTCCTCCACGAGCTGCCCAACAGGATCCTGACGTGGAAGCGGAGTTATTTTATAGTTTGCAACCCCGAGGAGTGGCCCTTTCCGACCCACTAGAGGGTCGCAATTCAGGATTCGGGCATTGACTTGGACCCAAAGGTTCGGGAAATGTTGCAGTCCTGGGCGGGGGTCGGCTTTCTCTATTTGGATTACTTGGCTGAGGACAAGCTCGTGCATGCCGACCTAAGCCCCGGTAGGCTACCTTTAGGTTGCCTTCCTTTTATTGGTTTTTTGCGAACTAGACTAATGCCTTGTGATTCTTGCAGCCAACATGTTTGGTTTAGATGCACGTCGCCTGTTGTCGAGCAACTAGAAGTATAGGGCAAAGAGGTCGCGCCTCGACCAAGAGTCCACTTCTGGGACCACTGAGTTTGAGGTTGCGGACCCAGCCTTTGTTCTACCGCCGGAGGTCCCACCTATGCCGTTCGAGGGAGTAGCCGCGGGAGGTGGTGAAGAAGAAGAGGAGGTCCCACCCTAGGAGCAGTACCCTCCGATCGCGCGGTCCGGCCCCACCGTCTTCCCACGGTTCCCTACCGAGGGGAGGGATGAAAGCATCACCAACTTCCTCGTGGCATCGCGGAGGAGCCGGTAGGCGGTCAGTCAAGAGGAGATCGTGGACTGGGTCGGGATGCACCCTAGTCGGCTCTCTCAGTTGACATCGGCTCACTGCATGGTGGTAAGTGCCTACTTCTTCCATTTTTCTCCCCTCTTCTTTTTTTTTTTACTTAACTTGGATTTCTATTGGCAGCTGAACTTCGCCATCCACGCCATGGCCTGTCAGTCGGCCATTCACTCCCAGGATGCCACCAACCAGAGATTGGAAGTGCGGAGGCTCCAATGTGAGCTTAACCAAGCCTGAGGTGAGGTCATCCAGGTTCAGAAGGGGAGCGAGGCCCAGGAGTTGCTTGTTAGGGATCAGGAAGCGCGGATCTCCCGACTGTCTGAGGAGAGTGCCCATTATAGGGAGTAGTTTTCAAGGGTGGCGGCGGAGAGGGAGCTTCTTCAACAGCAGGTCCAGAGTTTGGAGTCCACGCTCCACGAACGGACCCAAAACTTCGACGCCGCGATGGAGGAAGAGCGAGCTAAGGTGATGGAGGACTTTAAAGAGTCCTAGCAGTTCTATGACCTCCAGGTTGAGTACAGCTCGAAGTCCTACCACTCGGGGTTCAAGCTTTTCCGATGGCTGGTCCAGAAGAAGTTCTCCGACCTTAACCTTGAGGGCATGACAGTGAAGGACCTAGCCCCAGAGATAGTGAACACTGCGGAGGAGGAGGAGCCCGACTCCTTAGAGGAGAGCGACGAGGACGTAGAAGTGGTGGGACCTTGAGGCTGGTTGCTCTTTTTCTCTTCTTCTGAAATCAATCTTTTGAAGTGGTTGTTCTCGGGTTGTTAGGCCCGATTTCTCTTCTTTTTTTTTAGAACTAGTAATGAAATGTTGCTTTTTTCTGCTAAGTGTTATGCGATTTACTCTTTTGCCGAAGTAACTATTTCACCCGAACTGTTAGAGCTAAGCACCCAAAGTGGGGTTTCTCAACTATCATCACCTTGAGTTATCTCCCCGTACTTAGTTGGGGTGATTTTATAATGTACACCGAGGTGATCAACATAGTGAGTTAATGCCCGACCTGTATGCACTTGGGTTACTTAAGTTGAAGTCGGTTGTCCCTAACGGGTCCAACATGTATATTGGGGCGGGCTATGCATCATAGGATTCACACCTGAGCTGCCTGGACCTTTGGTATTAATACTTAGCCTATGCCGATAAAGCGGTTAGGTCTTATACGGTGCCAAGGTCTTCGTCAGCTCGGTGTTTTAGCCCTTAGGCTGGGGGAGTGACTTATGGTCCACTCTCCTAGAGTTTGCCCATGCCATAGAGGTGACTGGGTCTTATAGTGCCGAGGTCTTCGTTAGCTTGGCGTTTTGGCCCTTAGGCTCTGGGAGCGACTACAATCCACCCCCTTCTGGAGTTCGCCCATGCCATAGAAGCGACTGGGTCCTATAGTGCCGAGGTCTTTTGTTAGCTCGGCGTATTGGCCCTTAGGCTCGGAGAGTGACTTGTAGTCTACTCAGCTCGGTGATTATAGGTAATACTGCCTTAAGTTGACAATATTCCATTCCCGAGGTACTTGTTTCCCTTCTAGGGTTTCAAGATCATATGTTCCTTCCCCGAGCACCCGCTTTACTCGGTAGGGTCTTTCCCAATTTGGCCCGAGCTTACCAACACTAGGCTCAAGCACCATAACTTTATAAAGGACCAAGTCTCCAACGCGGAGGTTCCGCTTCTTGACCTTGGCGTTATAGTACCGAGCTACTCTCTGCTGGTAGGTCGCAGTCCTAATGTATGCGAGGTCCCATACCTCGTCAAGTAGGTCGAGTTTGGTGCATAGCTTGTCTTCATTTGCCTTGTCATCATAGACTTCCAGACGTAGCGTGGGAACTTTGACCTCAGTTGGGATGAATGTTTCAGTGCCATAAGTGAGGTTGAAGGGGTTCTCGCCTGTAGCGGTCTTCACCATGGTCCGATGATCCCATAATACACTAGGTAGCTCGTCTACCCATAGTCCCTTAGCTCGGTCAAGGTATGCCTTCAGTCCGCGGAGAATGGCTCTGTTCGTAACTTCCACTTGACCATTTGCTTGAGGGTGCACCACCGAGATGAAATTTTGTTGAATTCCCATATCTTTGCACCAGTTCTGGAATTTAATATCCTTGAACTGCTTACCATTGTCAGAGATCAGTACATGGGGCAGTCCGAAGTGGCACACTATATTCTTCCAAAAGTTCAGCACATTCCGCGTTGTGATCGTCGTGAGAGGTTTAGCTTCTACCCACTTAGTGAAATAATCAACTACCACCACTAAGAACCTCCTCTGCCCTGTCGCTGGCGAAAATGGTCCTAGTATATCGATCCCCCATTATGCCAAAGGCCACGGGATGGTGAGTATAGGTCGACGGCAGGCTGGTCGTGGATGTTGGCATGCTTCTGGCACTTGTCACATCTTTTGACGAGCTCGATCGCATCTGCCTTCATCGTTGGCCAGTAATATCCCTGTCATAGTGCTTTCTAGGCGAGAGCCCTGCCCCCCAAGTGTCCACCGCCCAGGCCCTCATGAGTGTCACGGAGCATGATCTCGGCTTTGGAAGGTCTCTAGCAGTGCAGATAAGGGAGCACGTAAGATCTTCGGTACAGTTGTTCGTCTATCACGATGTATTTGGCCGCCTGACACTCTACCCTTCTGGCGGCATTGCAATCTACAGGGAGGGTCCCGTGTAGCAGGTAAGATCTTGAACGATAGGAGTGACTTCCTTTGCCCCCCCCCACCCCCGAGAATGCTAGTCCAAGGCAAGTTCTCTATATACACAGTTCTCATGGTATTATCTCTGGTGCTGGCTAACTAAGACAGGGCGTCGAGCTCAACGTTCTCAGATCTCAGGATTTGCTTGATGAAGTGAGAATGGAAGTTGAGCAGAGCCAGTAACTTGGTTGACCACGAGCTGAGAATCACTGCAGATGAGGATGTGCTTGGCTTTCACTTGGTTTGCTAGGGCCAACCCAACTATTAACGCCTCGTACTCCGCCTCATTGTTGGATGCCGTGGAGTCAAAGTGTAACGCATACTCCAGTTTCACCCCGCTTGGCCCATACAAAACGATTCTATTTCCGTTGCCCTGCTGGTTGGACGAGCCATTCACGTGAAGGATCCAGGGCTCCTCATCCCAGGTTGGGCTCGATCTAACTAGGAGAGAAGCCGCACTGGTTGCTACCTCACGATGCTTGAGCTTTACCAGCCTGGGCACCTCGGGCTCATCCGACCTGGGGGCCTTGGGCTCGACCGGCCTAGGGACTTGGGTGCTGAAAGTGCATTCCGCGACAAAGTTAGCTAAGGCTTGGGCCTTGATAGCGGTTCACGGCTTGTACTGGAGGTCGTATTCGCTGAGCTCAATGGCCTACTTCGTCAACCTACCAGAGACCTCGGGCTTGAGAAAGACTTGCTTCAGAGGTTTGTTGGTGAGGACGACGACAATATGAGCTTAGAAGTATGGATGAAGCTTCCGAGCTGCAATGACTAGCGCATACGCCAACTTTTCAATCTCTGGATACCTCGTCTTTGCACCCTGCAACACTTTGCTAACATAGTAGATAGCTTGTTGGACCCGATTTACTTCTCTTATCAGTACCGAGCTGACCACCTGGTCACTTGCAGAGAGGTACAACTCTGAAACATCACCCTCCTCGAGTCGGGTTAAGACCGGGATACTGGCGAGGTACCTTTTGAGCTCGTCGAACGTGAGCTGGCACTCTTCAGTCCATTCAAAGCCTTTGCTTTTAATTGCCTTAAAGAAATGCAGGCAATGATCTGCCGATTTGGACATGAAGCGGCTCAAAGCGGCTATACGGCCATTCAACCTCTGAACCTCCTTCAATTTCCGAGGTGGTTTCATATCTAGGGTAGCTTTAATTTTATTTGGGTTGGACTCAATGCTGTGCCGGTTGATGATGTACCCTAGGAATTTACCCGAGGTGACACCGAATGCACACTTGTTTGGGTTTAGCTTCATGTTAAACTTACGCAGAATTTCAAAAACAGAATGCAAATCTTTTATTAAATCATGCAAAAATTGAGTCTTGATAACCATGTCGTCTACATAACATTCTATTTTTTTGCCGATCAACGGCTCGAACAACTTATTTACAAGTCTTTGGAAGGTAGCCCCGACATTTTTTCGTCTGAAGGGCATGACCTTGTAGCAGTACAGGCCTAGCTTGGTTATATAAGCTATTTTTTCTTCATTGGTAGGGTCCATTCTTATCTAGTTATAGCCTGAGTAGATGTCCAAGAAACTTAGCAACTCGTGCCCTGAGATCGCGTCCACTAGGCAGTCGATCTTGGGGAGCGGGAAGCAATCCTTCGGGCAAGCTCGGTTCAGGTCGGTATAATCAACGCATATACACCATTTACTGTAGGCCTTCTTTACCAAGACTGGGTTGGCTACCCAGCTCGGGTAATGGACCTCTCTGATAAAGCCAGCTGCGAGGAGCTTCCTGACCTCCTCGTCAACTACTCTCCAGCGCTCTGGGGCTAAGTTGCGTTTTTTCTGTCTAACAGGCCTAACTACAGGATCAGTATTTCGCCTGTGAGTTATGATGCGTGGGTCTATGTCAGGCATCTCTGCCACGGACAAAGCAAAAACATCTAAATTTTGAAGTAAAAAACTTACCAATTGAGATTGTAAGGAGTACTCCACCAATTTGGAGTGTCCGGGCTAGGTCCTCCACCAAAGTGGGCATGGAAACTGTCTCTTCCGTAGGTGCAACTCGTTCTTTGCATTGCTTCGTAGGTCGCTCCAGCTCAAGGTCATCAACCACCTTGGCTTTCCCTTTGAGGGCGGCGACGTAACACTTGTGAGACTCGAGTTGATCGCCTCACTCTACCCCAACTCCGAAGTTCGTGGGTAGCTTCATCGCTAAATAATAGGTGGAGACCACCACACGAAGAGCATGGGTGATGGGCCGATCTATTATGGCATTGTACGGGGAGGGAGTTGCAACCACCGAGAAGTCGCAGTTGAGCCTCACTATGCTAGGCCAGGTGCCGACTTCCATAGGTACTATGATTCTCCCCATGGGCCTAACTTCCTCTCCGCTGAAACATACCAAGGGAGTACTTGCGGGCTTGGGATCGCTCTCTTGGAGCTGAAGCTTGTCAAACACTGCCTTGAAAAGAATGACTGTTGAGCTGCCAAAGTCGATGAGGACGCGCTTGACTTTGAAGTCATTAATCCTTATCTTTATGACGAGCGCACCATCATGGGGGTAGTGGACACCGTGCGTGTCATCCTCAGTCAAGAAGATAGGGTCTTCTGTCCTTGGCCGCTTCAGGGGGTTCTGCTCTTCCCTTCTGACCTCTCGAGCTGAAGTCCAAGCTACAGCCGAAGTGCAACCTACGACAATCGAAACTCCAATGATCACATGGATAGTCCCCCGAACTAGTCTCTCTTCAGGGGGCTGCCTCTGTGGCTACTCTGTTTGCTTGTTGCTGGACTCGGGAGTATCTCTACCTTGCTTCCCCTGCTGATCTGCTTTATTATTGTTGTTTTGTACAAAATTTCTTAAATAACCGCGACGAATGAGCTCCTTTATCTCGTCGCGGAGGTTCTTACAATTTTCGGTACTATGATTGTGATCTCTATGAAAGTACAATACAAGTTCTTATTTCTTACATTGGGATCCCCTTTTAGCCGGGGTGGCCACTTCACATATGGGGCGTCTTTAATCGCCATGAGGATCTTGGCCCACTTCACGTTCAGGGGTGTGTAGTTAGTCATTTCTATTGGAGGAGCTCGGAAAGGCTGTCCCGGCCTTGCCCCCCGAACTAGGTCTTTTTTCTTCTTGTTGTCCCCTTGAATCGAGGACTCACCCTCCCTTTTCCTTTTCTCGGGCAAACTTTCATTTCTTTGGTTGATCACCTCCTCTGTCCCTATGAAATGGTCCACGAGCTTGAGGAACTCAGTTACAGTCTTGGTCCGATTGATCACCATGTGCCACTTGAACTCTTTGTGCGTGATGCCTCTCTTGGCTGCTGTAAGCCGCACTGCGGGGTCCAAGTCAGGTATCTGCAAACAAGTGCCATTGAACCGCTTGATGTAACTCCGGATGGGCTACCCTTCCCTCTGCACTATGCCGATGAGGCTTTCTTGGGTTCTCGGGCACCGCTTGCTAGTGACAAAATGAGAGGTGAAGACTTACACAAACTGTGCCCAACTTTTTATTGATCCAGGCGCAAGGTTCCTGTACCATGTGCGGGCTACCCCTTTGAAAGTGGTGGAGAAGGCCATGCACATGCAGGACTCACTGGCCCTAGCCAAGTGCATTTGCGACTGGAAGGCATCGACGTGGTCATTTGGATCGAATGATCTGTCATACTTGTCCAAGGGAGGAAGCTTGAAATCCTTTGGCATAGGGATGGATAAAAGTTCTAGAGATAGGGGGGACGGAATGGAGAGAAGCGGAGTGGCTTTTACTTCGTCCGAGCTTACCTCTTCCTTACCCTTTAGCTCGGGCAGGTTGTGAGTGGCAGTTCGGCGAGATCGGCGATGTCTCCGCTGCTTTGTTGACTCGACATTAGTACTGTTTGCTTCTGTGTTGCCGAGCTCGATGGGCCTAGGAAGGGGCTCAGATTTCTGCTAATGGGTGTGAACTAAAGGGCCTTGTTTACAGTCCACGGCTAGGACCTCGAACTGGTTCTCAGCGAACGGAAGCTCAAACTGTGAAGACCGAGGTGATGCGGGTCTGACTAGTGAGAGGCCCCCGACTTGACTACATGCTGCGAGGTGGGGGGAATAACTTGTCTTTCCCTCCTGCCATGGGATGAGACTTGGCTTCGAAAGGGTTCTGGGTTCGGGAGGTCTCTCCTTGGTGGGGGAGATGCTCATTGCAACGGCAGGGCTGGGCCTTCTGTGCAGCGAGGTGTCGAGGTGGAATTTGTTGTTGATGCTGAGGCAGCGGTGGGAACTCTTGTTGGTACTGTTGTTGGTAAACATGGTGGAGCATTTGTTGCTGGTACAGCTGGAACTGATGAACCTGATGCATTTGAGCTTGCATAGCTCGCACGTAGTGTACCAGGTTTTCTAGCTAGTTCTGTCTAACCACCGAGAGAACTAATGGCTCTACAAAGGTCACCTCTACCAGCGAAGGGAGTGGAGCATTTACTGGCGCCATGACTTGAGGCGCGCTCAATGTAGGGACTCCGTCTGCGAAGAGGGGTACAGTGAACTGGCCAATGCAGACGGTAAGGAACTGAGGTCGTTCTCTAGAGGTGTTTTGATCGGTACTTCGTTCAGCATTGCTGGAGGAAGCCATTGTAGACTTACTGAAAATTGTAGTGTTTGGTGAGTGGCTTTTTGAAGCAATTCCCACAAACGACGCCAAATGATGTAGCGCGATCTGGTCACTCCTACCTGGTAGGGCTTCGGTCCTACCTGGCAATGGATAACATCTGAGAAAGAGAAGAAGATGGGGGATTCCTGAGGAGTTTGCCCGGCAAGAACACTCCGATGCTTAAGTTAGAACTCGGTGGGAAGCTTAGAGAGTAGTAAAGGAAAATGAGCTAAGAGTGGAGATGTGCACTTCGTAGAAGTTCCCTCGCCCCTTGGGAATTGGGGCCTTTATATATTGATGTTCTGTCAAATCGGGTGTAACCACCTCTGATCCTCTACTATAGTCGTTATTCGCCAGGCTGATTCGATTGGTGCAGATAACCATCGCAGAGTACGGTCCTGTCAGCTGAGAGACGTTGTGCAGAGATGACGTGCATGACACCGCCTAGCGTGAGACGTGAATGCAGTCCTCTAGACTGGCAGGTGCTGCGCCGCCCGACAAGAGACGTGGGAGCAGTTTGACAGGCACGGTCTTGTCGGGTAAGAAGCTTCCCGAAGACTCCGGGTTATTCAATAGTGAGCTCTTTGGTAGCGAGCTCCCTTGTAGCGAACTCCTTCATAGCGAGCTCCAATAACGAGCTGTCTTATGGCAAGCTATTCTGCTGGGCTTTCAGCGATCTCATTATGCCGAGTTGTGGCCAAGCTGTCATGCTGAACTGTCACTTATGTCGAGTCATGTCTACGTGTCACCTGGTTAGGAGGTCGGGTCAAATCACCCTCCATAACCCACCATTAAACAAATATAAAAAATAACAAACCAGTAAATAAATATAAAAAATAACAAAAATCCTTTTGTTAAAGACTTCTTTTTGAAATTACAGAATCTAGCAAATCTCTTATTGAGTGCATTCTTGAAAGTAAGAGTAGCCTCAGCTTCTTCTGGTTCTTCTATTGAAATACAAGGGCAGAAATAAGAACTACAGCTTCTTCTGGTTCTAGATCATCCAATTGGTTTTCAAACAAACACTCTGTGCATATCAACTCTTCCCCATAATTCATTTCACATGCAACACATCCCTTGATCTGAACTACAAGATCAACATCTATGCAGCCAATTTCCTTCAGTACATCAATCTGCAAAAGCATTAATATGTTGTAAAGACTTCAATTACCATGTATCATTGCTTCTACGATGATTTCACACTAGACCTATATACCACAAAGCAGAAGCCGTATCATGTGAAAGCAAAAAGAAAGAGATTTCATAGAAAAATATACCCGGCCCTGAAAGTCTGGCATCTGTTGAAGTGCTTCATATGGCATTTCGTACTTCAGTTCATTAACTTCCTCTACCAAGGGGATGATTTTGTTTGCATCCTTGTCCACGCAGACATAGATTTCATAAAGCTGAGATTTACCATTCTTATAATCAACATTGCAACGAATTGCAGCTGCATCTTCAAATTCATTGTTAATGGCTTCCTCTACTTCAAACAGACTGTAGTCAACATAATATGTAGGAATAATACATGCATATGCCCATGTTGGAGAATACAGAAATACTTAGATAAGCAAATATCAGAAATCAAAATCAATAAAGCAACTCACCATTCTCCCCAAGTATGCTAAGCATATTGGCATCAGATCTAAGTTTCAATGCCCTCTCAAAGTAATCATGTTCACTAAGCCTAGAGCAAACTCCATATGTTTTCCATGCACTTTTCCACAAAAACCTCCCATCGTTGCTTGGGCATTTGATGTTAGACCAGTACAAATTAAGTTGAATATTGTACTACCTCATTTTTGTCAAAAGGACTTCTGCTGCATTTCTTGAGTTGTTTTCCATTCTGGGAGCAGGGAATCAAGCTCCTAATAAAGAAGTCTCGGTCTGGCTCCCCAGTCTTTGGAAGGCAGCATCCTGCTTTGGTCTGCCTGCAATATGATCCTGGCCACTGAAGATTTATAATCCAAGCTGAGATAAAATGAATCCACAGATAAGATAGGGAGTCTTCTGAATCCACAGAATACAGATAAAATGAAGGCAGCATCCTGCAATATGATCCTGGTCTGCCTGCTTTGGTCTTCAAGTGTCTCACACTTGGTTTATTACCGGTCCAAAACTCATAGGGAGTCTTCGGAATGGATTTGGTTGGAACCCAGTTCAACACGTATATCGCAGTCTCTAATGCGTATCTCCAAAAGGATGTAGGTAATTCTGAGTGGACGAGAAGTGATCGGACCATGTCCAATAAAGTCTGGCTCCTCCTCTCTAACACACCGTTTAATTATGGTGTAGTAGGAGGAGCTATTTGTGATACTATCTCATTTTCTTTTAAGTAGTCTCTGAATTCGTTAGAGAGATATCACCTCCTTGATCTGATCGAAGGCCCTTAATGTGTTCCCCTAACTGTTTCTCGACATCTTGTCTGAACTCTTTGAACTTTTCAAAGGATTTAGACTTATGTCTCATTAGGTACACGTAACAATGCCGTGAATGATCATCGGTAAATGTTATGGAATAAATGTGCTGGTTACGTGTCCTATCATTCATGGGACCACATACATTAATATGTATAAGGTCAAGTGTGCCTGTAGATTTTTCAGGCTTATCGATAAATGGCCATTTCATCATCTTACCTTGAAGGCAAGGTTCATAGGTTGGAAGATCTTCTACAGTTAAAAAATCCAAAGGATCATTCTTTACCAACCTTGTGATATGATCTATGTTAATGTCGCCAAGTCGGTAATGCCACAAGCACGTGGGCTTAAATGTATCATGAGTTCTTTTCTTGGGGTTATTATCCGATGTAGTTTCGATTAAATTTGTTTCTAGAGAATGATGGAGAACATAGAGACCATTCTCAAGTTCTTCGTAAGTAATGAATTTTTTATTCCATTTAATAGTAATTAAATTACTAAACAAAATAGAATAACCATCCATGCATAATTTTGAAACAGAAAGCAAATTTCTTCTAAAATTTGGTACATAATGACAATCTTTTAAGGTTACAATTCCTTCATTGAAAAATAAATCTATAGTTCCTATAGTTGTAGCTGCAACTGTTGCAGAAGTCCCTAAGTAAAGAACAACTTTGTCACTCAGTCTTCTACTTGTCTTGAATCCCTGCAATGTACTACATGCATGAGTAGAAGCTTCGGAGTCAATACACCAGGATGCAGAAGTGACCAACATATTGGTCTCTCTGACAAAGGATTCAAATTTACCTTGTTTCTTGGTTTCTAGGTATTGAGGACAATTCCTGTTCTAGTGGCTGGCGGTCTACTTGCAGAAGTAGCAGGCATCTGATGTCTTGTCCTTCTTCTGCCTTTTAAACTTGCTAACCTTCTTCTAAGGTTTCTTCTTTGCCTTCCTCTTCTTCTTGCCTGATTTGCCACCTTCAACAAGCATGGTTATGGGCTCATCCTTTTTTGTTAGTTCTTTGGCCCTCTATAACATATTGTTGAGTTCTTGAAGGCTAACATTTAGCTTGTTCTTATTATAGTTCATTATGAACTGATTGGAGGAAGGAGGCAAAGAGCTCAGGATGGCATCAACTTTGGTGACATAATCTAGCCCAGATCCAAGAGCCTCTAGTTCATTAATGTATCCCATCATCTTAAGACAATGTTCATAAACCAGCTGGTTCTTGGACATTTGAGTGGTCATAAACTGCTTTAGGACCTTTTTGATGAGTAGAAAGATTTTGCTCTTTATACATGGTCCTTAGACTATCCCGTATATCCTTTGACACTTCAATCTGATTGAACTATCTCTGTATTTGGTTATCTAAGGAGGCTATGATGTGGCACTGGGCAAGAGAGTTTTTCTCCTCTCATTCTTGATATTCCCTCCTGCGGGCCTCAGAAGCCCTATCACCCAGACGATCCGGAGTAGGGGGTTCTTGACAACCTTGCCCAATTTCTCGGACGTCAGAACAAGCATAAGGTGACAGAACCAATCAGCGTAGTTTGGGCCCTTAAGTTTATTATTGTCCAATAGTTTGATGAATTATCCATTTGCCATTTCTGATAAAAGACAAAGCAAATATTAGTCCACAACCTGATTTGATTCATATTATCTACATAGAAATGGATTTTAATCTATGTTTCATTTCTATTTATTCATCTCTAAGATTTCCCTCCCATCTCAGTGACGGAGACTGCGTTGTATGTCTATAGAAATGTGGGAAATCACATATAGTGCATGAGGCCAACTGTTTCAGTTGTATAATTCTACCACATTCTATGAAGGATCATATCCACTTATCTTCTGAGCTTTCCCTTTGGCCTATGTCAAATAAGGTTTATTGCCATTTTAGGTTAAACCTTTCTGTCTAGTAAGTACTTACCCATCATATTCGTGAATGCCAAGGTACCGTGAGAGAGTCTTCCATTTTAGGATAGGCCCCTTCCACATCGGTCTATGACGCATGTATCTTCTTATGAAACAATCCAACAGACCCAATAGCAAATGGATAGCCCAATTTTATGGTGCACCTCCTCATTATTGTACGACCCATCTTTATGCTAATGATGGAAGGCCTTTAGAGATGGATATCCCTATCACATGCACTTATATTTTACTGGAGGGAACGAATAATTACACCCTAGTTTTATTTAGGTCAAACCAAAATGGCTCCCACTGACTTTCTCAAAGTTATATTTAAATGGGCCCTAAACGGCTAGGGTTTTGCATGGTTCCTCTTAGGGAGGAAGCTGATGTGGGGCCCATCGGGAGATCATCAAATGATCTTATGGACACCATGGAAATTATGTGCATTCAGCCATGGTGTGCGAAAGAGACATTATCGAATTAACATGGGCCAAGTGCTTATGGCCCTTGTACATAGCACATCACAAATCCATACATCACATGCATGAAATAAATTGATCCAATCAATCTAAACATCTGTAAAACCCTAAATTAATTAGGTTAAATTATATCAACCCAATAATGCCCATAATATTATCAAATAACATTATCAAGGTATATGGCCTGAATTGCAAAGAGCAGTTCGACCCATATAGCATTTATGTTGATTCGGGCTAATGCAGTTTTAACATATTAAAACCGGGTTTTAAAGAGGTGGGCTGAGTTAAAACTTGAAGGGGGTCATCAATCCTCTGGCCAAAATTGAATTTGAGTCAGAAAAACCAGCCCCATCGAACTAAGAATTTGGTCCAACCAGTTTGGACCAAATTTGGTGCAAATCGGCCCAAGTTTTGGTGTCCAGTTCAAGATTTTCAAGATAAATGATCTGAAAAATAAATTAAATCCAGATAATCAAAATTATCAAGAAAACGAAATCAAAGGGCTGCACTGTGATAATCTTGGACATCCTGCAATCCTGTAGAGAAAAATTAATCACAAATTGCAAAATCAAAATTTGTAAATCGCAGATCGCAGAACTTCTTTCTGTCAAATCTTCTTCTCCTCTGTCGCGCACTCGAGCAATCTCTAGATGAAATAAAATAGAAAAAACCTAATCTTTCTATTATTACATCACATTGAATCCTATACAATTTGTTAAAAAAAAAATATTTACATACCAAATTGAATAGAATAGAAATAGCAGGGTGTGCAAAACTTGGCACCAGAAAGACTCGATCTCCATTACACGTGTAGTCCAAGAATTCAAGAAACATCCATAGAAAAATTCCATAAATATAACAGAAAAATAAAGATTTATTTTTCAGATCATTTGCCCAAAATTTGGGAACCAATTCCCAGAAAAACTGTTAACTATGCAAATCGGGTAGAACACCTTCCGCCCATTTGCGCAGATCCAGATCTGATTTAATTTGGTTCAAGATTTGAACCTGGCTCTAATACCACCAAAGGGATGAGAGATCCATCATATGGATGGCTGAACCACACACAGTGGCTAGGCGAAATTTCAAAAATTTTCTTACTTCCATCTGGGAATCGTATTCTCGATTTAGAAAACTGCATTTTCAATGTTCATTCTTGTAACCAAACCAGACCAAATCTGAAACCAAGATTAGGAAGAGGTATACCTAATACGGAATCCATGCAAAAAGCTCCTCCCAAAGAAAGTATCAAATCCTCCCTCCACTAAAAATGACACAGCTTGGGATGAGGCAGGATCAATAGGTAGTTCTTCACCAAGAACCTCTGATTCTTCAGCAAGAATCGAATGGGGTAGTGAGCACAGCTTTAGAATTGTTTCTTCTTGCAAGAAACAATATCAAGATCAAATCTTGATCAGTTCCAAGAAATGGAGATCGAACAAGGTAGGGTGGCAAGAGATGAGAGAGAAAACTGGAGGCAGAAACAATCAAACTGTGTAACCCTTTTCAGGGTCCGCCCTACTCTTTATGTATAGCCCTTAAAGAGATAATCTCCTAATTTGATTAGGAGTTTCTGGATCCAAATCTTTATTTGGATTTGAACTCTTTAAGTGATAAGGATAATCCCTTATCTTATCTGTAGATCAAGATAAGCTACTCCTAATCAAATTAGAAATTTCCTTATCCAAATTATTATTTGGATCTGGACTCTTTAAGTGGATAAGAGTTATCCTCCTATCCTCATCTGCTGATCCATACCCAGATTCACCCTTATTTAATTAATCCAATTAACCCAGTTTGAAATGAGATTTAGGCCCATTAAGCTTTCAGGCTCACTTCCTTTTTAATGTTGGCTAGTTTAGCTCTCTTTGTATAGCGAGGACCCTATCATTGATCTACACATCAGTCACATGTGTTCAGTCCAACCTTAGTTACAAGGCCTGGCCGAATTCACTATAGGACACAATGAACCCCTGAGTCCATCACCATGGGCTCTTAATGGGCCCAACATTTACATTAAATGGTCATTGGGTCTAACTATCTTATGAAGGCCCAATGACTGTGGGTAGATGCAAGATTAGCCCATTAGGTATAACCTTCAATGGTCTTACACTTAACCTCTTAGCCCTTAATGATCAAACACTGCCTGACAAGAGAGGACCACTCCCTCGGCTGCAAGGTGCAATGATGCACTCTCTACTCACATGGATCCTGAGAATTAAAGCCTTTTGCAGACAATTTGAAACCATTATATATATATATATATATATATATATATATTTCCAAACAAATTTCAAACACATTTGAAATCCAGTGCCGGCAATTTAGGTTTCCATCAAAGAGAGTGCATTCCCCGATCATTTACTTTGTCCGACGAAGGGGCTGATCCTGTCACTATGATTACCCACTCAGATAAATTCTTGGGTTGTCCCAACATACCCAAGTTTTGACCCCTACTAAGGATCTCACTGATTGGCATATCAAAGACAGCCCAATTCGATAGGGGTCAGGTGCGATATTCCAGTTTTTTCCATCTGTCTCCAAGGTCCAGGGCAACACTGGAATTTGGTCTAGTTCAGGGTTTCAAGAAAACCCACACTGCATGTACCTTAGATCTCACCCTAGCAGTTGAGACAAGCCACCCCAACCAACTTGGCTGCACATCAGTGTCAGCCTTGGTAGGATAAACCTCCCCAGATCTATCCAATGGCCGTAAAGATTCTAAATTAACACGAATCTCACTAGTTTCCAGTTTAAGGGTATTCCACAAAAACAAACCTACATGAATCAAATATGTACTTTATTCATTTACAATAAATGTCATAATGTACATCAAGCTAATTGGAACTAAGGGCACATACACTGTCTAACATGAATAACTTTGGCTCGTTGTGAATGCGCAATGGTCCTTAAGTCCATCGCAGGTCCACGATGGCTTTGAGCTCATCACAGGTCTATGATGACTTATGAATTCATCGCGGGTCCGTAGTGGCTCCTAATGTCGCCATGGGTGCTCTTGTGGTTTTGGTTTGAAGCCTTAATCGGTATCTCAAAAGTGGGGAACCTCATGTAGTTACAATTAGCCCCTTGTCACGGGTGTACGAGTGAAGAAGATAGCACCTCGTGTTTAGAGAAGGGATACGAAGGTCTCTAGATTGGCAAGTTTCTATTGTTTTATGTCTATTAATTGGTTTACTAGACATGTATTATTGTTGACATCGATGGGTGTTTTATTGTAGTCTTTTATTTTGAAGAGGGTGGAAATGGGGGATGAATGACCTGACTTTATAGGTCTACAATTTATTGATGGTTACATTAGCTGCGACGAGGTATGTCTATTTTTGTATGAGTGAGTGTCCTTTTGTGTATTGTTGGTATTCTAACCTCATATGTTGCTCTAGGTTTCCTTTGCTATTCCCCCACCAGCGTCATCGTATCACCTATCATTAAGCGGCTGGCGGTAGAGTTGAGTGCTCTCTGCTTTGAGACCTTGGAGGGAAGGGTGCCCGGTGGTGATGTTAGTGTAGCTCCATCCCTAGTGGAGGCTTTGGACCCTTGGGGAGATGATCGTGTATGAGAAGATGGCGGGTCTATTAACGACCCTGTTGCAGAGCCCGTGCAGCCTCTCAATGCTTCGAAGGAGCCTCCGTCGTTTGTGATCCTGTAGAAGTGGTTGCTCCTTCTAATTTGATGCAAAGGTAGGTACAACCTTCTCAAAAGTCTCTAGCAGGTGTGGATGGTGATAGTGTGGCATCGAGAGCTGCAGTAGATGTTTGGCCAGTGGAGACCGATGTGCTGGACCCACATTGTGGTGACTTGGAGCTCTTTGCGGAGCTCGCAATAGTGAGCCAAGAGTTAACAGACTACTACAGAAAAGAGGATATGGTGCTTATCGGGTTTGTGGTGCCTGATCCAGGGCGTTCACAGGCAAGAGCAGGTCGCCGTATCCTGTAATGTCACATACATGGTGTCATTGATTATTTAGAAGGGGTGGTTGCCTACTGCCAAGTTTTCTCCCGTGGTCGTGAATGCCTCCTTGAACACCATGGTTGGGTTGATGAACTCCATCATGTCATAATCCGTGGAATCATTGTCATGGTTTCTTTTTGCATGGTGGTTGAAGACCTACGTTTCTTTCACTGCGAGGGGCTTCAAGAAGGAGCATATCCAGGAGTGGATGGTTCGCATGGCTCATGTGTTCTGGAAGACTGGTCATAAGAAATCCAACCCGTTATCTTCCAAGGACCTAGGTGAGCTTCACATGCAATTAAAGGTGGTGGACGCCCGCATCCGAAAGATTGGAGAGAAGATAGTGGCTCTTCTCGATGAAGTTGCGCGTCAACAGAAGGGGTTATCACAGTTGTGAGAAGAGAGCATCAAGAGATCGTTGAGGTTCAGGTGTAGAGGGCGAAATTAGAAGAAATCAGCAAGATGCACGACGAACGGTTTCATCTAAGTAATCCTTTGGTATTTACCATTTTGCCGTGTAAATGTACACCTGTTCATATTGCTTAATGAAAACACTGGTTTCTTATGTGGGCCATTTTTCCTTCTTGTTATTTTGTATTTTTGTTATTCCCATTGGTCGGGTAGGGCATGCAACTTATTATTTGCTAGGAGCATGATAAGATCCTAGGGTAATGTCCTTGCCGTTGAGAATGGGGTGATGGCAACTGAGCGAGACTATGAGCAATGTTTAATGAGTGAAAAATAATTAAGGCACATACATAGCGTCATGTTGGTAGTGTATTAGGGTGATGCGAAGTGGGTGTGCTTGCGATGAGCATAGATTATTGTCTCACTCCTACGATGGTAGTCAAGTCATGATCTTGTGGTATGGCTTGAGCCCCCTACTAGTCGAGTCATGATCTGTTGTCGCTTTTTTGATTGGGCAAAATCCCATGGATATATTTGTTTGCAATGATTGATTGGGTAGAACAAGATTTTTTCTGCTTGCTGTATCATGCATATGACCCTGCTCTAACATTCTGGTGTCATTGGAGGTAGGTGGCCACTTCCAACCGCCATGCCTCATGTGAACTTTTCGATCAGGGTTGCTAGAACCATTCTGGTGTTGTCAAGAGATGTGAACTCGCACCTGTTGGGAAGATGGGGTCATTGTAACTTAGGAGGAGAAGCTCTGAGGCACGTCTGAAGACACTGTCTTTAGAACGTTATTTGCCCCCACTCAGTTTTACTGAGTTTGCTGTTGAGTTACAAGCAAATTCGTTCCCAGGATACAACAGAGCGTTGGGCGAGAATCTGCAACCAGTAAAGTTGAAGTCTCCAAAGAAACCTTCTGTGAGACTGTAGCAGACCGGACTGAGAGAGAGAGATAGCGAATTTCGAAATTGTGTGTTTTGGAGTCTGATTCATGCTCCTTAAATAATTTATGAAGAGGCATGAGGAAAAAGGAGGTGCTAGTTTAGAGAAGGCACCTTGAACAGTCACAATTTCAACCATTGTGACTATTTAAAAAGTTGTTAACAGTTGGTGACTATTAACTTTGAATTGTGCCTCTTGATCACACCCAATCGAATCGTGACCGTTGATCTCATCAATGGTGATCAACAGTCATCAACGCACCAAAACCAGAGCTACCCATTGCGAGCCACGCGGTTGCGAGCAAAGTGCGCCTCTAAAGCACCTCATTGCGCCACACACACACGCGTGCACGTTGCGCGGTATCGAATCCCCATACTCTCCTCTACTAATTCTAAGGAGTGTAAATTAGCTCCTATTGAAATACTGAAAACAAACCTTGTAATTATCCAATGTGGGACAAGTTCAAAACTAGGTTTTTTTTTTTTTGTAAGAGAAAAACTGATTTTTCAACCAAGTGTGTAGGTGCAATTTCTCATGTAATTGACCAATCAAACTCATTGGATTTAATCTCTTATGAGATTAAAATCCAACAATCCCCCACATTGGTTGATCAATTACATAGTTCTCTCTCAATCCAAACTACTATGACACAGTTATGCATACAAAAGGTGTTTATCAACTTAAACCTCTTGTTACTATAGTTATCTCAGAGCCTTGTCAAAGTTATTGGTGTTAAGACCTTAAACCAACTACTCTCGAGACGGACTGGAGACACCTATACACATAAAAATGTTCAGTCTCTGCAAGACTAGAGACACCCAAACCCTCATGAGAAGCGGCACCACTTCTATGTTCACATAGGTGAAGTTCCACTATGTGCTCCATTATTTGACACATTTCAGAACTTCATTAAGAGTTTATCTCAACCTCTCATCATAACGGACAACACTATTTATGTTGTGATGGGAAATTTCTCAATATCAGTGCTAACAGTCACATTGCTGTAACTTGTTGTTACCCATTAAACCCAATACTAATGGCTTTTCAGTTCAGGTTGGGTTACCATTACAGGCGACTAAGTAAAGGGTTTTAATCCCATCTCTTTGATTGTCATTCTTACCAATTCTCTGGCTAAACCCTTGGTAAGAGGATCAGCCAAGTTTTTACTTAACCTCACATAGGTTATAGCGACGACTCCATCTTGAATCAGTTGCCTAACAAATTCATGTCTCAGACTTATATGTCTGGATTTACCATTGTAGGTACCACTGTAGGATCTTGACAGAGTTGCCTCACTATCATAGTAAATGGAAATTGGAGGCATAGGACTAGGCCAAAGTTTTATATCCAATAATAAATTCATAATCCATTCAGCCTCTTTTCCAGTAGCCGCTAAGGCTATGAATTCGGATTCCATGGTCGAGTGAGATATACAAGTTTGTCTCTTGGATGCCCAAGAGATCGCACCCCCACTAAGGACAAAAATCCATCAAGATGTGGACTTGTTATCTCCATTACCGGTAATCCAACTTGCATCAGTGTACCCTTCTAGTACAGCTGGATAATCACAATAAAACAAGCCAATTTCCAATGTTCTCTTGAGATACCCAAGAACTCTCCCAATTGTCTTCTAGTGCTCTGCACCGGGATTACTTGTAAACCGACTGAGTTTACTTATTGCAAATGCAATATCAGGTCTGGTACAAAGCATAACATACATCAAGCTCCCTACTGCACTAGCATCCTCAAGTTGTGCAATTGCTTTATCAGTATTTTCTACTAGCTTTATACTAGAATCATATGGCGTGCTATATTCTTTAAACCCTAAATGCTTAAATTTCTCAAGTACTTTCTCAATATAATGTGATTGGCTTAGTACATAGCCCCTACTATGCTTTTTAACTTTTATTCCTAAGATGGTATCTACTTCTCCTAAATCTTTCATCTTGAAAACAGAGGATAAATAGTTTTTAGTTTCATTTATGCCAACCATATTTGTACCCACAATAAGCATATCATCCACATAAAGACACACAATTACTCCATAATTTTTAGTGAATTTTGAGTAAATGCATCTATCAGCACTATTATGTTTAAAACCAAAAGCTAGAATGCAAGAATCAAATTTCCCATGCCACTGTTTAGGTGCTTGTTTTAATCCATATAGTGATTTAACTAGTTTACAGACTTTCTTCTCGTTTCCAGGAAGAACAAATCCTTCTGGTTGTTCCATGTAAAACTCTTCATTTAAATCACCATTTAAGAAAGCAATTTTAACATCCATTTGGTGAACAGATAAGTGATAAATGGATGTTAATGCTATAAGTGTTCTCTTAGAAGTTGTTCTAGCCACTGGTGCATAGGTGTCAAAGTAATCAATCCCTTCCTTTTGACTAAATCCTTTGGCTATCAATCTAGCCTTAAAAGTTTGCACAGTTCCATCAGTGTTGTATTTTCTTCTAAACACCCATTTACATTTTATTGGTTTTGATCCTAGAGGCAAATCTACTAGTACCCATGTGTTATTTGACATTATTGAATCCATTTCATCATTTATAGCTTCCTTCCAAAAAGCAACATCTCTAGAGGTCATGGCCTCACTATAGGTTTTTTGATCATTTTCAATGTTTAGGACAATGGGTATTTTATTTAAAATCTTCTCTCTATTAGCCTCAACCAAAAATACAATTGACTGAGTAGAGATAAAATCTGAACCTAAGTGTTTTTCTGTTCTGTCTTTGACTTCTTCTAAGTCCTATTGTAGGTGTTATAGTTGTGTCATTTCTTCTTTCAGTCTCATTATTATCAACATGTATTGATATCTGAGTTTCTCTGTCATTTTCTGTGGATTCATTTTCTGCAGGTTCTGAACACAGTTTATTTTCAAAGAATTCAACATCTCTAGTTTCAATTATTATGTTGGACTCTAAGTCTAGAAGCCTATAGGCCTTGCTATGTTCTGCATATCCAACAAACATACTTTTCTTAACTCTGAGTCCTAATTTGGTTCTTTTAGGATCTAGAACTCTATAATATGCTAAGAACCTCCACACTTTTAGATATGTTAAATTATGTTTTTTTCCTGTCCATAATTCATATGGGCATTTGTTATTAACTCTAGAAACAATTCTGTTATGTAAATTGCAGGCTGTTAGGAGTGCTTCCCCCCCACAGGTTTAAAGGTGCATTAGCTTTTAACAACATGCAGTTTATCATTTGTGTAAGTGTTCTATTTTTCCTTTCAGCCAGGCCATTCTACTGAGGGGTATAGGGAGCAGAACACTGATGTATTGTTCCAAATTCTTTAGAAAAAGAATTAAACTCATTTTTAAAGTATTCAGCACCCCTATCACTTCTAAGGATTTTAATTTTCTTTTCTAGTTGATTTTCAACTTTAGTCTTATATAGTTTAAACATGTCAAATGCTCCATCCTTAGTTCTCATAAGGTAGACATAGGTGTACCTAGAAAAGTCATTTATAAATGTTATAAAGTGTTTCTTGCCTCCTCTATTTAATACACCATTGAGTTCACAGATGTCAGAATGAATTAGTTCTAGAAGTTGAGAATTTCTCTCAACACTAGGGAAAGGTTTTTTAGCCATTTTAGATTTTACACATATTTCACATTTTTCAGTTGATTCATTATTGTAAGCAATTATACCTAGTTTGCTCATGTTCTTTATGGATTTAAAATTCAAGTGTGCTAATCTATCAT
The DNA here is from genome assembly GCF_056320005.1 of Nelumbo lutea. Taxonomy (NCBI): domain Eukaryota; kingdom Viridiplantae; phylum Streptophyta; class Magnoliopsida; order Proteales; family Nelumbonaceae; genus Nelumbo; species Nelumbo lutea. The sequence goes on along the minus strand of NC_142685.1, from coordinate 90,111,486 downwards.
GTCATAAAGAAAAAGAATCAACAATATAAGCATAAACTTTTCCTTAATTAATACTTAATTTGAACATACCATTACAACAATATCCCTTTCCAACAAACATCTCATTCTTGGATATGATTAGTTTGTCGGATTCAAAGACAACTTTGAATCCCCTCTTACAAACAAGATTTACTGAGACTAAGTTCTTTCTAATGTTAGGAACATAGAGAACATTCAGGAGAGTCAGTGTCTTTCCGGAGGTGAAGTTCAACTCTACGTTGCCTCTTCTAGCAATTTGGCACATGTTTGGTTTCCCATCTGTACCTCTTGGCCATCAGTCACTTCCTCATATGTCTTGAATAAGGACTTGTCCTTACAAACATGGACTGTGGCGCCTGAATCAAACCACCATCCAGAAGATGATTCTGCCATATTGACTTCAGTAATCATGGCCACGATATTGTCTTCTACCATGTTTGCAGACTTGGTTCCGCCTTTCCGATATTGGCAGACTCGGGCATAATGCCCCTTCTTTCCACAAACATAACATGATCCTTTCTTATTGTTGCTCTTTTTGAAATTCTCATCCTTCTTCTTTACTTGTAATGCAGGGTTAATCTTCTTCGATTTGTTTTCCACAAAATTTACCTTAGAGTTTAGCATACCGGTCAGGGTCTTATCCCTATTGTCTCTAATTCGAGACTCTTCTTCAATACGAAGGCGTTGCTGAATTTGCTCCAATGTAAGTTCTTCAACCTTGTGTAGAAGCTTCTTCCTGTAATCCTTCCAAGAGGGTGGAAGTTTGGCAATGATTGCTCCCACTTAGAAAGATTCGGGAATGATGATGTTAAGGGATCGAATTTTATTGACTATCACCTGTAATTCATGAACTTGCTCCAGTATAGGTTTATGGTCGTTCATGGTGAAGTCAAAGTATTTTGCAATAAGATACTTATTCGTACCTGCTTCTTGCACCTTGTATTTGAATTCCAGGGCCTTCCAGATTTCTTTTGGAGATGTAAGTTCCTTGTAGAAGTTGTAGAGCCGGTCTGATAAGGCATTCAGTATGTGTCCTCGGCACAGAAGTGAGTCATCTTCCCGTTTTGCTCTTTCCTTCTTTAGTTTCTCAGAGTCTTTGTTAGTGGGTTCAGGAAGTAATTGTAGATTCGGGTCCAATAGATAGTATAGCTTCAGTGTGGTCAGAAAGAAGATCATTTTGTCTTGCCATCGGCTGAAATTTGCTCCATCGAACTGGTCTAGTCGAGCAAGATCTTGGTTCATCATCTTGATCGAAGTCATGCTTGCTCCCGCCTCCATTGTAGAATAACGTTCTAAAAATGTTGGGAAGATGGGGTCACTGTAACTTAGGAGGAGAAGCTCTGAGGCACGTCTGAAGACACTGTTTTTAGAACGTTATTTGCCCCCACTCAGTTTTACTGAGTTTGCTATTGGGTTACAAGCAAATTCGTTCCCAGGATACAACAGAGCCTTAGGCGAGAATATGCAACCAGCAAAGTTGAAGAGTCTCCAAAGAAACCTTCTTTGAGACTGTAGCAGACCGGACTGAGAGAGAGAGAGAGAGATAGTGAATTTCGAAATTGTGTGTTTTGGAGTCTGATTCATGCTCCTTAAATAATTTGTGAAGAGGTATGAAGAAAAGGTAGGTGTTGGTTTAGAGAAGGCACCTTGAACAGTCACAATTTCAACCATTGTGACTGTTTAAAAAGTTGTTAACAGTTGGTGACTGTTAACTTTGAATTGTGCCTCTTGATCACACCCGATCGAATCGTGACTGTTGATCTCATCAACGGTGATCAACGCACCAAAACCAGAGCCAGAGCCGCCCATCGTGAGCCACGCGGGTGCGAGCAAAGTGCGCCTCTAAAGTGCCACACATACGCGCGCATACGCGTGCACGCTCGTTGCGCGATATCGAATCACCATACTCTCCTCTACTAATTCTAAGGAATGTAAATCAGCTCCTATTGAAATACTGAAAATAAACCTTGTAATTATCCAATGTGGGACAAGTTCAAAACTGGGTTTTTTTTTTTGTAAGAGAAAAACTGATTTTTCAATCAAGTGTGCAAGTGCAATTTCTCATGTAATTGACCAATCAAACCCATTGGATTTAATCTCTTATGAGATTAAAATCCAACAGCACTTAGGGTTGCCAAGGTCTTAGTGGGGTTGTCAGGGAATTTAAGGTCACTCTTGGGGTTGCTAGGGTCTTCTTGGGGTTGCCCAATAGGGGTGAGCACTATTTGATTAAAACCGAAAAACTGACCCAAAAATTTTGATTTCGGTTTTTTCGGTTCTGTTTGATTCAGTTTTGGTTTTTAGAATTAAAAATTCAGTTAATTGAAAAATCCAAAGTAACCAAACTTTGCTATATAGCATGTAATATATAATATATAATATAATAAAATTTGATTTCATAATATATATTATATTATATATTTATATGTTATTGTTATGATATATATAATATATAATATAGTATATATATTTTTGAAATTCGGTTTTAATTGAAATAACCGAAAATCGAATAGTACATGAGGAACCACATGTAGTTACAATGGAAGAAGAACAAGTGTTGTTTAATGCCCCTTTTCATTTTACTATTGTTTTTACCTCTTGAAGACAACCTCAAAGGCTCGATTTGTAAAGGCCATTAGCTTCAAAATTGCAAAAATATATTTTTCTGTTAAAGTAAACTGTTGTCATGGTTAGCGATAAATGCCTTGCTCCAAGGAAAGTGCATTTTACTTTTATTTTATGGCTTTAATTTTGTTTGCAAATTACTTTATAAAGTAAATAAAGTAATAAATTCATTTAATGGTGGATAGATTCCCCAAGGAATTCCACTTCATGACTTCCAGAATTTTGAATAGGCTTTAGTCCATACGAGGGAATCATTCGTACAATATACACTTATATCTCATATCATTAGTATTTTCAACCAATTTATTATCATCAAAACACTTAATCTGCATTTGGAATCAGTGTAAAACAGTAAAACATCATCGGTGTAAAAATATATCGGTGACGTTTTACACGAAATAGTGAAAGTGACCATTACTTTTTGAAAACGTAAAGGGTGAAGACAGCTGCATTTGGAATCAGTGTACTGAACCATATGATGAGGTATTTATACCGATAATTTTACATTGATTTTATCAATGTAGTATTTATACCGATAATCGATGTAAAATTTTATATATGATGAGCTTTTACATTGATTCACGACATAAAACTACACTCCATCCAAACACACACAAAACTGAACTGGAGTGGAGTTTTGTGTCGATCATTATTACACTCTTTCCCAACGCGAACAAAACCGAACTGATGTAAATATTTATATTCTTCTTGATTTACACCGATTCCAAAGACAGCCTTACCTTTGATAGGTTTTACATCGGTTATCAACGTAAAACTCTACTTCATCCAAACGTATGTAAAACTAAACCATAGTGAAATTTTATGTCGATCATGATTACACTTTCCTTCCAAATGCAGACAAAATTGAACCAATGTAAATTTTTACACCATTCTTGATTTACATTACTTCCAAACGCTGCCTTATGGTCAAATAACAAAAACATCGGGTTGGGCCATGCCTGAAGTATTAGGCCCAAGCTTGGCTCAAAATTTTTTAAGTTTGATGCGAGACCGAGTTGGGCCAACCTTGCATACAAAATCATGGGCGTGGGCTCAAAAATTTGGTCGGGCCGGGTTTCCGTGCCGGGGCAAGGATGATCACCCCAAACTGTACTCCACACTAAGAAATTGTTCAGCAGTTTAGGTTTTAGAAGTCATCTGATTGTACGCGCGTCCGGTTGTGGATCTCTCTCTCTCTCTACCATGGCGATCAATAAGATGTCACATTTCAGTGTCTTGCTACTTGCTAACTAATTATCTTATGTAAGCGCTTCCTGGTTTATTAGTTGCCTAGCTGATAATTTGGTACCCCTCTCTCTCTCTCTACCATGGCGATCAATACGATGTCACATTTCAGTGTCTCTGCTTCGTTTCCTCTGGATCCCAATTCCCACATACTCTGGTGCTGGCATTCTGGAGATTTTTAGCTCTTCTTCTTTGAAATACCAGTTTACTCATCCTCCTACTCATTGCAGCTTTCCATCTTTCAGGTTTGTTGTCAGGCGATCTTAATCATTTGCTTGCTGTATTTTGTTTGGTTTTGAGGTTGATTGGGGTTTGGTATTCCGCTGATATTGGTTTCAGTGAATTCGAGCTCTTTTTTTTGACAATTCTGATCTTTTCCTTTCCAGGTTTAATATTTTGGAGCTGTCTCTCTCTGGTTAACAGAGGAGTTGGTTTGGTGATCTATTTATTATATTTCGTGGAGGATTTGGAGCTTAAGAATGGCTTCTGTACCTCATTCTTTACTTTCATCTTCTGTTACTTCTGCTTCGGATCCTCTCCGAAGTTCGAGTAATGGTCTTAATGGAATTCCCTTAAGGCTCATTGGGAGGGCACGGTTGGGTGTGTTCTTTAAGAAGGAGTTCACTGTTACTGCAAAGATTAAGAAGGGAAAGAAGCATGATTACCCGTGGCCTGACAATCCTGATCCGAATGTCAAAGGAGGAGTTCTTAGTCATCTTTCTTATTTCAAGCCTTTGCAGCAGAAGCAGAATCCAGTCACTTTGGATTTCGAAAAACCGCTTGTGAATCTGGAGAAGAAGATTGAAGATGTAAAGTCCTCCTTTCTTCGCCACTCATGCCAGACGTCTACAGCATGAATTCAACACTTACAGATTTCAGTTTGCTTTAGATTTTTGCTTCTTCTGCTTGTAGGTGCGAAAGCTTGCACAGGAAACTGGTTTGGATTTCAAGGATCAAATCGTCTCACTGGAGAATAAGCATCAACAGGCAAGTCGATAATGTGCATGGTTTCCGGATCACATCCAGAGCAGTTGTAATTTCATATTTGAGTAAAAACTGAAGTCCCGAACAAGTGTAACAAGCGGAAACGTGTGGAGGAAAGACATCGTACATTTTGTAGCTGTTTTACTTAGCTTCCGTTATCATCCATCTAATTTTCTTAATCTGAGGTTTTCTTGGATTACTTTGAAATGCTCTGGGTATACGTTCTTAGCTTGATTCTAGAAAGGTACCCTAGCTTCTCCCTTGATCAAAGATGGCACAAATAGCTGGTATTATCACTTCCGTGTCTTGTCCTTCTCTCTAGAATTTAAATTTATCTCTAGCCCTTGTAGGTAATCTTAATTATGCCGTCTTAACTCAATGGGTAATATATGATGTTCATTCTAGAAGCAGCAGTGGTAAACTGGTATTTCTAGCCAGGTTTTGCACCCTTTTCTCAATATACATTGACAACAAGCAGGAGTTGTATGAGGGTGTCCATCCATCATGCTGTACTTGATTCTATTGCTGTCATTGGATTTGATTTCATTGGCAAGTTACTGGACCTGAATGTTTTTCTTGAACTTTACAATGTTGACTTCAGGCTCTAAAGGATTTATACAAGCATCTAACTCCTATTCAACGAGTGTATATTGCTCGACATCCTAACAGACCAACATTTCTTGACCATATATTGAATATCACTGACAAGGTACGACAATGCTGATGGGAGATTCATGTCTACTTGGATTATTTCTTATTTGTAATATGAGGAGAATTATCTCAATTCTCTAATTGTTTCCTTTAATCTCAATTGTGTAGTGGGTGGAACTACATGGAGATCGAGCGGGTTATGATGATCCTGCTATCGTAACTGGTATTGGAAGCATAGATGGTAGACCATACATGTTCATAGGTCAACAGAAAGGTAGAAACACAAAAGAGAACATTCATCGCAACTTTGGAATGCCTACTCCACATGGGTATGTTCTCTGGGTACGAATTCATCATATAGAAAGTAGTTACTAGCCATGTAAGGTTTTGTCGAAGGAATATATCCCCTTTTTTGTGGTACTGAAGATTTGGTTTTAGAACTAACCATGGATTCTATTTAATCATATTCTAAGTATTAAGAGAATCTCATTGTAAATTATAATTGGCTTCATCTTCAAACAGCTATAGGAAGGCTTTGCGAATGATGTACTATGCAGATCACCATGGATTTCCTATTGTTACTTTCATTGACACACCAGGAGCTTTTGCAGACCTTAAATCAGAGGAGCTAGGACAAGTATGCATATATTTTAATTTTCGGACATGCTTGGGTGTTGATTTTCAAACAGTCTCAAAAAATCCTTTTTGCTTGACCTGCATGCAGGGTGAATCAATAGCCCAGAACTTGAGGACTATGTTTGGTTTGAAGGTTCCAATCGTCTCTATTGTCATTGGAGAAGGTGGTTCTGGTGGCGCTTTGGCTATTGGATGTGCTAACAAATTACTAATGCTCGAAAATGCAGTCTTCTATGTTGCAAGGTAGTTCATACTTCATAGATGCTCACTTTATAGTAATAGCTCTTCCAGACAATTTATTATTGTTTCTATTTTTTGTGCTTTTTCTTGTTTAATTGAATAAAGTTTATTTTTATGTTACCTATAAGTAATAGTGTGATCTTCTTTTCTCTCTCTCTCTTTTATTCAAAAGTACATTGTTTCTTCCCTTTCTCCTTTTGTATCTCTTCTTCTCACAAGTCAAATCCTTAATTCTCCCTCTTTTTTCTACCACATTCATCCTAGAAGGACTTTCTCCTTTCTGTCCTACATCTTATGTTAATCTATTTGACTTTGATAATTCCATTCTGCAACTTACTATATCAGTAGCTTGAGCCTATTTCATTTGTGCTTCTACTATTCCTTGTCATTGATTGACTTTAAACATCTTTCTGGCATCATACGATCTGTACATCGAAGCTATTCATTTTATCTGCTTGTCTACCCATTGATCTCACTTCCTTCTCTATGACACAGCCCAGAAGCGTGTGCGGCAATCTTGTGGAAGAGTGCCAAAGCTGCTCCAAAGGTTTCAACTAACTGTTTTAATGTTTGTCCTTGTCTTTGTAGCAGGCAGGCTACATTTACTTGGTTATAATGATTTTAAGTATTCTTCATCTTTGCAGGCAGCTGAGCAGCTGAAAATAACTGCTCCTGAGTTGGTCAAACTGAAAGTTGCAGATGGCATCATTCCTGTAATTTTTTCCTCTATTTTAAATTTCTTGTATTTTGATGCGTCCTTTCATTTCTCTAAAAGGAGTTAACAACCTTTACATGTGGCACCTTCAAGAAATGATTTATTAACACAAGGATAAATTTGGACAGCAACACCTGCCTTTCGACTATGCCATCTAAGCACGTGGTCAGATTGACAGAACATATATTTTTGAAAGATCATAGCTTCCTGGAGGGGCACATAAAGATTGTTGATGTCAATGGCTATTGTACATGGTCTCTCAATATAATGAATGTTTTCCAGTGTTTTTAAAGTCGATCCAGAAATGGAACTGCTTTTCCCTCTGGGTAGCAGGTTAGCAGTTCAACTATCTGGGTCAAATAGGTCAATCTGTGATGTCATAATCAAATAAGAAATATATAAAAATAGTGAAAATACATCTATTACTGAAAAACATAGAAACTTTGTAGAAAAGTTGGATATATATCTCTAATGGTCAGTTGGACTGTCCGGCCAGTTATTCTGGCCTGTTTCACCTAGAAACCGCTTATTTGCAAAAAAAAAAAAAAATGCTGACTCAGTTAAATGATCCGGTCACCTTGCCAATTGAACAGATCTTGGTCAGTGCTGGTCACACATCTTATATATATATATATATATATATATATATATATATAGTATTTTTATCCATTTTCATCATTACTAACAATGATTCTAATTTATCACACTTTTTTTTGTTCAATATGATGAATATAATATTTATGACATGCTCAATTTTTTCTGCAAAGTTTATCTATTTTTATATTTTATTACGTAGTTTATGATGTCATAGGTTGACCAGTTTGATCCATAGAGTTGAACTGCTGACCCACCAATATTTTATTACTTAGTTTATGGTCAATTTTTTTGCTGCAATTACTTGTTTCATCTTATCTCATCCACCTTTTTTTTTGGACAGGAACCAGTAGGTGGTGCGCATTCTGACCCATCTTGGACATCACAACAGATAAAAGCCGCCATTGCTGAAGCAATGGATGTATGTATCTGCCATGTTGGCTTTTTGTAGATGAACTCTACTTTCCCGTTGAGATCCTAACTTAGACCATATCATCTACTTCTACAGGAGCTCTTGAAGATGGATATACCAGAGCTATTAAACCATCGGATGCTTAAGTTCCGTCATATTGGTGGGTTTCTAGAAGGAATTCCAGTTGACCCAGAGAAGAAATTGAACATGAAGAAGAAAGATGAACCAATATCTCAGAAAGTAGAGCTTGGAAGAACTCCAGATATTGAATTGGAAAATGAGGTTGGAAATCTGAAACAAGTCCTAAAATCCAGGGTGTCATCTTTCAAGCCTACAGAGTTGGAATTGAATGAGATGATAGAGAAGCTGAGAAGGGAGGTTAATCAGGAATTCTCTGTGGCAGTCAATGCCATGGATTTGGGGGACCGGCTTGAGATGCTGCGGGAGGAGTTTGCAAAAGCAAGAAATTCACCAGACCCACTCTTTAATCAGGGTTTGAAGGACAAAATTGAGAAGCTAAAGCAGGAATTCAATCAAGGATTATCAGAGGCTCCCAATTATGATAGCTTGAATTACAAACTTGACATGTTGAAGGAAATTTGTAAAGCAAAGAAACTCTCAGAGCAGAATGGTAAAACAGCAACTTTGAAACAGGAAATAAATAAGAGATTCAAAGAGGTCATGGATCGACCAGACATAAAGGAGAAACTTGAGGCACTTAAGGCTGATGTTGCTAATGCTGGTGTGTCAACTGAGAGGGATCTGGATCGTGGGCTAAAGGCTAAAATTTTAAAGGTGAAGAAGGAGATAGAATTGGAATTGACTGATGTGCTTAAGTCTTTGAATTTGGATGTAGAGGCCATTAAATCAAAAATTATCAGTGACCAAACCTCATTCTTGGACTTCAAGGTCAAGATAGAGGAACTAAATGATGAAATTGGAAGCAAAATAGAGGCTGCTGCTAGTTCATCAGATATTAAGAGCAGAATAGAGCTGTTGAAGTTAGAGATAGCAATGGCAGGAAGGGATCCTGGGCCAGATACAAAAACGAGAATTAATTCTCTTATTCAACAAATAAAGCAAAGCCTTGCAGAGGCTGTAAGTTCCTCAGAATTGATAGAGAAGCATGAAAAGCTAAAGGAGGACATGACCAAAACCATGGAATCTTTTGGAGGATCGAATGGAAGCATGAACTTGGAGGATTTGAAAGGAGGCAGTTTGGAAGATGCATCAAGATTAAAGAATAATGCAAGTGCAACACACAGCATTGTTTGATGTAAGTTTATCCAATCTCATTGTTCTATAATTTCCTAAGAATTGATATAGAATGTAGCTATCTGTATAATTATTGTTTGACATGCATAGAGAGCATTGTTCTTCATTTAAGAACTAGCACTTGCAGATCACAGCTAACGATAGTTTCATTAGTGTTGTCTGAGCTCATTTGATGAGGTCAACCTTAGGCTTTATCTAAGTAGATTTTCTCATGCCATTTTTCTATGTAATTTTCTTATCCTCAGCTTGAGTTGAATTACACCTTTCATCCAAGAGGTTCTTCCATGAGGAAATGGAAGTGAAAAACATCAATTATGTTTCCATACTTCCAGAAACAGTGACAAAATTTGTCTTTTCTGATTTTATAGCCAGCTTTACTTGTGAAGTTGGTGGATCTAGGAGTGTCAATGGACTGGGTTTCTGCTGGATCCAATCCAATTAGAATGGATTTGGAGGTCCAATATATTGTTTTGGATTGGACCAGTCCGGATTTAATGGTCCAATGTTGAAGTGGACATTCCAATGACCTCAAAGACCAATCTAAATCCAACAGAGTGAGGAAACCAGAGGGAGGCTAGGGCAACAAAGTCTACAGTTTATTGGTTTAGGTTGAAGTAACATGGATCAAACTCGTGTTCTTTCCAGAAAATGTTCTCTCTCTCTCTCTCTCTCCTGCTTGTCCTATCGTTCTCTGTTCAAGTGAGAATGCTTTGTCTCTCATTGCAGGATTGAAGGCACAGAGCAGCTGAAAAGCTCAAAGAACTCAACAACGGTGAACAGGTCAGTAAGTCTAGTTGCTTGTATATACATTTTTTTCTGTGGCCATTTGATTTCTGATATCCTTTGAGCTTTCCTGTTTCAGCATTTGACTGATTAAGGATATAAATATTGTCTGCCTATAGTTTTTTCTCTGCATGATTCTTTCCATAAACTATTGAGATTTAGATTTATGAGCTTTGAGGTTTGTGCTCCAAGTCCAGAGGATCAGAGTTTCAGCTTGGAAAACTTTCTTAGTTTGATTTCAAGTTGCTTGAAGCTCTTAGTCTCAGGTCAATTTCAGAGAAAAATCTTTGCCTCTGTTTGATTGGCTAATTGTATTTTTCTTTTTCTTTTAATGAAAATTTCCTTTTACTTATAAAAATTGATTTTTGGGTATAAATCAGTTTCAAAGTTAGTCGGGCTTCGATATTTTGTGGATTCTAAAGAATTTGAGGACTTTGAGGAGTTTGTTGTACCTGTAAGTTACAGGTGCCTAGTAAAAACTCCTCGTTGCTGACTTGCCGGCTTCCTAACAAATCAAAACCTAATTAATATTAGGAGAAGCAGCTCCATTTATTTCGAACATAAAATGTTTTCACTCTAAAAATTTTTGGTTTTATTTCTTGTCATTTTACACCGTTAGACTTTGTTTTCCACCCCTAATCCATCAAAATTTAAGTGGGCTCCATTTATTTTAAAATAAGTGAATTTCTTCATAAAGGGAGTAGGATTCACATCAGTTTTCTAAAATTATACTCTTAAAAATGAGTGAAATCTCTAGCCACCAGTGTAAAACAAAAAGTCATCCAAAGAATAGAAAAAAATGAACCAAGTAAAAGTTTTACTTGGTTCATGATTTTACTTCAAATCCCCACAAACTTGTCCATAGGAACTTTTTTTCTATCTACACATTTGTCTGTCTGTCTGCCTATCTCTGTATTTATCTATTCTTATTATAAAAGTGTGAATCCACTAAATCCTAATTACTTCACTATTCATGTTTAATATTTTTCTTGGCTTTATTTGCCCTTGAACAAAAACAATCTAATTTAAACAGGTCGGATCTCCATTAGTATTAGTTCAATATATTGACATGATACGTGGAACTATTCAGTTTCCCAGTTAAACATGGAAACCAACCCTGTAAGAATGGGCCTGAGATCACAGCTCAGTAGAGAGGTTGAAGTTTATAGACCCGCTGTGACCTACAGTATGTATAACACTTGGAATTTAAGTGTTCCTTAACTTGTTAAGTGTGGGATGAAAGAAATCAAAAACAGAGAATAAATTAAAATACAATCAAAAGCAAATGTATATAAAGCTGTGTTTGGTTGCAGACTTGCAGTACAAATTTCATTTTCACTGGTTTACTTTTGCTTCAGATTTGGCTGTCTTATCTGCTTGTGAGAAGTAAAATTAAGTGATCTCCACTTTAAGTGAAAGACAATGGTAGGTTGCAAGATGATGTGGTTCCCACTTTATATCAGAAAGAATTATTGAGGTAGGAAGGTGTAGTGATTTAAAAGGTGCGCCTAGGCGCATTTTAGGCTAGGTGCCTCGCCCAAGTCCTAGGCGCAGCCCTTTCAAAAGGCACACGCCTAGTGCGCTTGGGTGTGCGCCTCAGCCTAGGCATGCGCCTTTTGAAAGTTTGACGCTTTTTTTGAAAGTTTGACCCCCGTGCCGCACCCCTTGAGGCAAGCCCAAACAAGTCCATGTTAGGGTCTTAAATTTTTAGTTGTCACACAAAAAAATAATGATTTTATAATTTTAATTGATTTTTAAGAAGATAATCATTATTTTTTGTGTGAGAACTAAGAATTTAGGACCCTAACATGGACTTGTTTGGGCTTGCCTTGTGGGGCGTGGCACAAAGGCGATTTGTAGAATCGGGAATGTAATATGTTTTACATCACATTAGCTAGTTTAAGTAATGCAATTGAGTAAAAAAAGAGATTGCGGGTTTTACATGCTTGAAAATGTTTTATATGTTTGATTTTATTTTTAAATTCACATTTGAATATGCTTTATATGTTATGTTTATGTATTTTAATTTTAGATAATTGATTTTTAAGACATTTATTTTAAAATTTAAAGTTTATATCTTTTATTAATATTACATTTAATATTTTTTTGACGTTTTTTTTTATTTTTGCGCCTTGCTTCCAAAAGGCGTGCACCTTGCCTTGCGCTTCATGCCTCGGGCACAAATTGACCCCTGCACCTTTTTTGTGCCTTGTGCTTTTAAAACACTGGGAAGGTGATGTAAATTTTGCCTCAGTTTTTGAGATATGAAATTTGCACTGCCAATGAGTACAAAAAAAGTAGAAGTTCTGTATCAAGAATACAATGTGTTTTTGCTAAACTATCAATATAGACTTAACTATTCGGCAGTTTTTACAGACTTTTGACACAGGCATCCCAAATTTTGGAATTTGTATCTTACCACCAATTAAGACTGAGAATTTGTATCTAAGTTATTTACCAAGACTGAATTAGGTATTCAGCAGTCTTTGTGACATTTGAACAAAAATAGTCAAGAGAATTTATTTTGTTGCATTATGATAATCTGTGTACTTGGTTCTTCTTAACGTTAATGTTTGGGATAGGACAGGAGAAATGGGAAATCCTTTATATTGTGCAGAAGAGAGGGTAGAGTTAATGGTTTTATGGGCTCTTCTAAATCTGGATTCAAAAAGATCTCGTGTTTTTTTTTGTTTTTTTGGATAAACCAGAAAGATCTCATGTCTAGATCATGAAATTTTGATTCTTGGCTGCTTTCTAGAGTTTTTCTTAAAGTGTCATGCTTTTGTTGGTTATGAATTATGATAAATGCTATTTGGTCTTTAAATGCTACACAGATCTTGGAGAAATAGCACAAGCAAAGTTTGATTTTGATGTGGTTGGACACTTGTCAGGCCTGAGGTGCTTTTCTTCACGGTGAGGGACCACCCAACCAATCCAGCTACTTAAACATCTGTAGCGGATACTGAGAAACACAAGGCTCCCAGAAATGATAATGTTTATATGGGGAACGTCTGGTCATTCCTGGCTTTAAGACCTAGTGACATGGTGTTTATACCATCTTGCTGAATCTGAAATATAAAGAAATGCATTGGCAGGTGATTCACAGAACATAGTTGGCAAGAACTTCTGTGGTTATAATGTTTTTTATGTTCATGGCGGGCAATATTATCAGCCATTCTCCAACTCTGTTCTTTGACTTGTTACTTAGGTTTGTGACCATTCAATTATCTTTTATGTAAATGTGAACTCCTAACTCGTAAGTAAGCCCTCTTTTTGTCATTATGATGTGAGTCTACTGCTTCAAAATTCAAACAACGTAATAAATCCATGCATTTAATTTATACATGAGAATGCCAAATTTCTGAAACGAACACCAGGATATTGTTTCTACTCTTTGAGCACACTGCACAGCTTTTAAGAAATTATAAATCATTTGATTGATGAAGTTGCTTGGTTGTTCTTATTTTATATACAAAGGGGTTCCAGCAGAGATCAATTGCTTAGGTGATTTACTGAATGGAATCCAGGGGGTACAATGGGTATAATACCCGGTCTAAGGTGATGTAGTAGAATGCCTAAGTAATCTGTTTTTTTTTTTTTTGTAATTGCTGCATTTTTTATATATTTTTAAATATCTGTTATTTTTACAATTTCTATATTTTTCTTATAATTGTTGTTTTTTCTGCATTTGTCATATTTTTATGAAATTTCTGATATCTTTTCCTGTAACCTTTATATTTTCTCTAATTTATTAACTAACCTATTATTTTTTTCATCATTGTTTAAGTAATCTGTTATTTTTTTTCTGTAATTGCTGAACTCTTATATTTTTCTTCTTATGCACTTTCGATGTTTTTTCCTATAATTTTTGTTGTTTTTTTCTGCAGTTTTTATATTTTCTGAAAATTTTGATATTTTTCTTGCATTTTATTTATCTTTTGCATTTTCTATGTTTTTTATTTTTTATTTTTGTTAATTCATTCCATTCGGATCAGATTGGTCAAATCCGACTCATCTACATTAAAATTGGGTCCAGTTGATGTCAAATTTGGATCGAATTGGGTCCAGGTTATTTATAATGGACTCGCATCGGATCGGATGGGACCAAAAACCCGCTCATTGCTATTTGCTAGTATCCGCAAGTTAAGTAGCAGAAAAAAAAAAGGCCCAGCCTTATATTTTGAAACCTTTTCTGGGTTGTGTGTGTGTTTGCTAGTTGGGACGTTTGGTGAATAGAGTATACTTTCTTGAAAAGTTATTTTGGCCTTTTGGGGTTTAAAGTAGGGCTGAGCCGGATTAGCCTGGACCCAACAGAGAAAGGTTGGGTTGGGTTGAAGTTTGGGCTAGGAATAGGGTTAAAAAGCATCCACTGGACTTCAATGTTTTTTTAGTGCAACTTGGATTGGCCTGAGTTAGCATTTTACACTTTTGGGCTGGTTTATTCAAATTTTGGCAAAATCCCAACCTGAGTCTGCTCAAGTCGCATCCCTCAAATTTTGGGTAAAAGACTTGAACCTCCCCTGATGTTCATGCTAAATATTAAGACCTTCTCCTCCCTTTTAAAAATGACTAAGACCTCCCCCTTTATGTTTAACAGGATTGTTAAATAGTTTTTATTGCCCATGCCAATTCTTATTTTCAAACACAGAGCACTTCTCTCTCTCTCTCTCACACACATTTTCTGGATGCACACTTAGGCAATTGAATTGAATGGTTGTGACCTCTCTGATGGCTTTCTCTAATCTCCTTAAAACTAAAGATCCATGTACAACAAAAGATATACCTTCAAACCTTATTTGTTTTACAAAACGGTTGTCATGTGCAAAAAGGAATTATAGCCCTTATTTGGAGACGGTTTATGACTAGATAACCAAGAAAATGTTTCTTAATTCTTAAAACCACTAGATCTGCTTTTGTGATCTTGATGGTCTTAGCATTTCCTTTTGTTAGATACACCAAAAAATCAGAGCCGGGATTCGATCCATACTTATACAGTGTTTGATAAATCTGAAATCTGAAAAGTTAAAAAAGATATTAATGGTGTCTGAAATATGAGAAGAGATATAAATGCTTTTGACTTTTTAAAGGCTTTGTTGTTTGTGTTGGATCAAATTTTTAGCATATGAAATTCCTTAATTTTACTATTTTATCCCAAAAACATAGTATTTGATGATTTTGAGTTCAATTTGTTCTATTTCATAAAATATAATTTATTAAATTCAAAATAATATTAAAAAATATAAACAAATTATGATAAATAATAAAAAAAAATAGAGAATTATTAAAATAACAATAAAATTGAAAATATATATAAATTTATAAATTAAAAATAAATTATTAAAAGTTAAAATAATAATGAAAATAGTAATAAAGTCCAAGGTTTAAAGTATCTGAAACACAAGGTGTATCATAAAGACAATTTTAAGAAACGTATTGGGATATGTTTTAGATACACATGGAAATAGACGAAAAATCAAGATATGCATAAATATGATACGAAATTCAAATAAATCATAAAAAATATATTAGTAACAATACCTGCAAGTTTTATATGATTGTAAATAAGTCATTTAAATGTAAAAAACCATAATTTAATGTTTATATAAAATGTGACATATCCAAATATAATTAATAACCATTGAAAAATGATGGAATAACTAAAATGTGAAAAAAAGTAAAAAAGCTAAAATGTGAATGTATATACATCATTTTTCAAATAACAACATAATTTATCTTAATATTTATTAGTATATAAATTTTAATAATTAATTTCAGCATTTATTAATAAGCACCATTAAAAAATATGAAATTTACTTAAAACTAAAAAAGTATATAATTGTAACAAACAAATTGAAATGGCTTAGTGGCGAAGCTATGGGTGTTAAAATCTAATAACCAAGGTTCAAGTCTTGCTATTGCTAATATTTGTAGCTTTTATACTAACAAAACGAAATTAATGAGAGAGGAGGATTATTAATTAATCGAATTAATGATATAATTGGAATTAGGCGCTAAAATTAGTAACTATGAATTTATAAATAAAAAATAAATTATTAAGAACTAAAATAATCTTAAATTATTAAGAATAAAATTCAAGGGAAACCAAATTCCACTACAACTCTTTGCAACCACGGTGGTGGTGAGAAGACATAGAGAGCAAGGGAGAGAGGATGAGCATTTTAAAAGAATTCAGATCTTTACAACTCTTTCAGCGCATTAAGTCATTGGCCTGCCTCTTAAAAATTCAGATCTAAAAATGCCATTTTCAAGCTCTACAGGTTTGAAAAGTGTTATCAAAACCACCTTAAGTCATGTTTGGGAGTGCTTAAAAATAAGTGCTTATTTTTTAAGCCTAAATTTTTAGCTTTTTTAAGTGCTTATATAATAAACATTTATTCAATTTTTTTTTTCTTTCAAAATTGTTCCTAGTTGAATTTTAAATACCACTTATAAAGTTATCCCTAATTGAATTTTATAAAAGTACTTTTGTACAAGTGTTTTTATTCAAGCGCTTTCATTAAAGTACTTTTATAAAAGTGCTTTTATAAAAGTGCTTTTATTAATGTGATTTCATAAAAGTACTTTTATAAAAGTGCTTTCATAAAAGTACTTTCATAAAAGTGTTTTTATAAAAGTACTTTTATAAAGGCATATTTTAAAATTTTAAAAGAAAATGAAGGACAAAATAGTCACAAATGCTTATTTAAGTGCTTATTAGGGAAAAAAGACTACCAAATGCCCAATATGAAATAAGTGCTTATTTTTTAAAATAAGCACTTGAAAAAGTTGGGTGCTAAATGCAAATAAGTGCTTATTTGAATAAACACTTATTTTTAAGCACTTATTTTTAATATAAGCACTCCCAAACATGGCCTTTGAATTCCTATACCCCTTTTATAAAATTTGCCACAAATTCAAGGTAGCAAGTAGCAAGTAGCAACTCTTCACCACAAATAGGTAGGGGTGAAAGTTGGGTGGGCTAGGGCAGGTTTTAGCTCAGCCTAAGCCCAACCATAAGAGTTGGGCCTAAAGCCTGAGCCTGGCCCAAGCTAAAATTTGATGCACTTGGATTGGGCTCGGGCTCAGGCTGTGCATGGGTTGGTCAATCAGCCCACACTAAAAACTGATATCCTGTATGCATATATGCATATATGTATGATTTATTAAAAAGAAGTATGCATATATACATGCTATATATCCTGTATGCATATATGCATATATGTATGATTTATTAAAAAGAAGTATGCATATATACATGCAAATATGTATCTATATATGCATTTATAGATGTATATAACCGGATTGGGCTTGAGCTACCTAAAGACTAAGCCTAAGCCCAGCCCAAAAAATTAAAAAGCCCAAACTTTTGGGCCCAACTCAGCCCGAGGACCAAAAAACGTAAGCCAATTTGTTACATTTTCTGTTAACATACAAAAATGAAAATCTAAACCAGTAGCAGCTAAGTAAATGTTATTCAATAGAAAGAACACATCTGGGCTAAAATCTCCTATCTTCTGGTTAACAATTCTAATTAAGTTGCTGAGAAAGAGGACATAGGTCCTAACTAGGGGTGTTAATAGATCAATTTTGGACTGGACCCCATCTAATTCAAAATCAATTTGAACAGATTGGACAAACCAACAAGACATAGTGGATTGGACCAATCCGGTCCAAAATATTTATGAGATTGGATTGGACTTGGCCCGTCTGTAATAAATTTATATTGGATTGAGTTGGATTAAGCCAATATCTGGTCCATTGATATAAGATAAGAATATAGGTATCAATGGACCAGGTTTGGGTTGAAAGCAATCTAAATTACAATGAATTTGAATAGATTGAACAGTCCAGGCATTAAATTGGACCGGTCCAAAATGGTCCAAAATATTCATTGAATTGGATTGAACCTGATCTATTTGTAATGGACTCACATAAGATTGGATCGGATTGGACCAAATCCAATCCAATTGATACCCCTAGTCCTAACCAAGCAGTAATGCATGACCCTGTCCAATATCTGATTACAGCTTTAAAACTGGCTTTATGTGAACCAAAAAAAGCCCCCCATTAATGTTTACTTTGAAAGTTCCTTGTTCGGGGGGTTGCTAAAAAATAGGGCCGCTGCTGATATTCTCACTGAGATGAGAACCTCGCGACCATTTCTTTTCTTCAAATTCTCTATTAATATCTTCACATCTCTACAAAAAGCATAAACCAGAGCAACTGTTAGAGTCATCCAAAATTAAGAAGTTCTTGACTTCCAAGTGTGCTAGACTAACAAAACAATCTTGTGAAATACTTAGAAGGAGTTCTTTTTTCGGATTTTGAGAGGAGGAAAATTGGTCAATGGGATTTTGGTTCCCATTCATCAAGAATTTCATGTTCATTTTTCAGATTTATGTGGGGATCAGGGAAAGTTTATTTTCCTGGGTACCACTTATCCAGGTAAGAAATAACTTTTCCACCTAAAAGGAAAGTTGCCAACACTTGAATGGGACAAAAATACCATTTTTAATAATATATTTTTATTTCTAAAATAGCCATTGCCTTATTTAAATGAGAAATAAAAAAACATGAATAAATACACTTACCCGGGTAAGTGTTTCCTAGAAAAACTTATCTAATTAAATGCATTTACCGAGATAAATAACTTACTGAAAAGCAAATAGGGCCTTATAGAAAGACATAACACAAAAACTTCTTGATTTATCCTACTTTCACACTATTCTATCATCTATTCCAACCACCACTTGAGTAACTTCTCCACCATGCAACCCACCTCCCAATCATTGTTGTTTCTCCTAAATTGAGGAACCCAAACCACATTTCCATTCTGCAACAGCATACAATTCACCACACTAGCCTCTTTTTTTGTAGCCAAATCAAAGAGAACTAGAAGTTCATCCAGAAAAGTTTGCTTCCACACCACACATCCCTCCAAAACATCACTTCATTTTCATCCCCTATCTTAGACCTCACACCCTCAGACAATAGATGTAGGCCTTTTCAATTTCTTTCCAAGCAGAACAGCCATAAGATTAATTGATTGGAGATTCCCACGTCCCAACCGAAATTCCTAAATCTGTACTATTTAGTTTGGATTACTCTCTTCCACAGTTCATCTTGGTGTTGCTTCAACTTTTAAATAGGGGTGCTTACGAACAACCATAAATGGTATAATTGGTTTTTGAAAGACCCTGAACCAAAAACTGAATCGAAACTAATTGATTAACAAGTTGATTGGTTTGGTTCATTGTTTTCTTGGATTTTTCTTTTTCCAATATATACAATGATTGGTTTGGTTAACCACTGGTTTTCTTTTAGATTAACCGAAATCTGAACGAATATTGAATTGATCGATTTGGTTAACCATTTTTTTCAATTCAATCTTTTTTGTTCAGTTTAATTTTTTGGTTTTTATTGAGCACCCCTACCTGCAAAACCATTTTCCCAACAAAGCAATGTCATATCTTTCAGCCTCCTTACTTCCAAACCTCCTTGATGTTGTGATTTGCATACCTTGCTCTAATTTACTAGATGATATATTATTTCCTCTTTCCACCCCTCCAAAGAGAATCTCTCATTTCTTTTCAGTTTGGCCAACTTGAAACCCAAATCAGATTGGTCCACTGTGGTTCAACACAAAAAACTAGATACAACCCACTTTAGAAGGCTGGTTCATGGGGTTTTTGAACTCCATTTAAACCGAAATTTTGGAGTCTGGATTTCCTACCCACAACAATTCTACAGCCATAATACCCATATAACATTGCAGTCACATATGAAAAACATCTCATCCTCTTACATGTTCAGGAAGATGTTCCCAGTGCATAGAGGTAATATTTTGTGGGCAAATAATAGACAATATGAGCCATGTATATAAGAAATTTCATGCTAAAACTACTTTTATATTTCGAGATTTTGGAACTGATTTCATGATTTATTGTGATATTATCCACTTTGAGAGGAGTACAGGGTTTTTGAATTCGGATTGAACTAAAACTTGGAGGTCTCATAACGGATTCTATGGTATCTATGTGTGAATTTTCATATTAAAGTACCATTTGAATGTGGACATATTAGGCCAGTTTAGTAAATACTTTGCTGATTTTCATGTTTTTGCTTTATTTGTTACTTATTAAACATAGATTTAACTTTGATTAATGCTTATGAAAATGATTCTTGAATGAATTTATGCAAGAATACCACATGATTTGCTTAGTATTGTTTTATTTGGGTTTATTAAACATGATTGTGAAGTTTTCCTCTATAAATGGGTCATATTTTGCACATAATTGTGATGGGTAATGGATCAATCCAACAGAACGACACTGCTTTGAATGTATTAGAATGGGATGGAAACCGGAACGAGTAAGGTGCTGTTTGGCAAAAGTTTTTAGGAAGATCTTCTGACATCCCAGATAGCCAAAAGATGTACTAACATTTTCGTTTAAAGATCAAGGCTGTTCGGTAATATGTTGGTTTACTGTGGTCTACTGGGTTGTTAAACAAAAGATTTTAGGCACGAAAATATGGAAATTTTCATTTGAAGCTGCTGATTTTCAGCCATTTTGGCCTTCCATGAGCGTTTTGGAGTGCAAATCCGATCAAATTTTGGTCTTATGAGCTTTGAAAAACTCAACAGATTGCACAGAAAAATTTGCCAAACACCCCCTTAAATAATCTTACTCGCAATGCCATTCGCCCAACGTGATGGACATAGCTGGATAAACTTGCATTAGACCACCTTAAAACATTCTAATTAACCACAAATTGCTGGCCCAGAAGAGGAGTCACTCCTATCAAATAATCCTGAAATTACCCATCAAAAGGATCCCATCTACCGGCCACCTAATTATTCCCAACACTAAGATGAACAAAAACTATAACTTGGGTCGTTAGCCTACAGTCTGGATCTAAGAATAAAGAATATTATTAGACCAGATGATGGGCCCGGTAGCCCGGTGGCTTGCCCTACCCAACCCATTTTTTATTGGGCTCAAGCATATCTTGAGACCCATGGGCTCGGGTTCAAGCTGTAAGTATTAGGCCTGATTATTTTTCAGGCTGAGCTGGATTAAGACTTTTTAAACCTCACACAATAAAATTATAAATTATAAAAAGTATATATTAATAATAGGTATTAAATAATAACTTGTATTACTTATTTTAATAATTTGCTAAGCTATCAACCATCCAACCCTAACATTTTGAATGTTATGTATTTATTGTTGGATACTTTGTGTCCTTTTGAACGGAAGAACAATATGATCTTTTGTGTTTATTTGGATACCTTGTGTGTTTTGCATTTGATTTTGCTTTTTATTTAAACTAAGGGTGTAATTATTGTATGCATCAATATTTTCTATGTGCAAAGTGTGCCATTGGATTTGGATAGGAACAAGTCAAAATTAGAAGATAAAACTAAAATATTACATAATGCACACTAGGCTTTAGCCAGACTCTCCCTCTGCACGGTTCTAGTGTTGACCCAAAAGCTGCATTTGGATGTGATGTAACTCAAGTTTGCATGTGTTTGAAAAAAGACGTAAAACTATACCTCAATTCAGTTTTGTATGCGTTTGGATGGAGTATAGTTTAATGTCGATAATCAATATAAAACCCCATCAGCTCTAAAGTATTACATCAATAATGAATGTAAAAACTATATTGATTTTATTGATGTAAAACTTTATACTCTTCCACCCATCACTATTTTCGAAAAAGCAACGACCACTTTCTGGTTCAGTGTAAAACGTCATCAGTGTAAAAATACACTGCTAATTTTTACACTGATTCAAACGCAGCCAAATTTTTAATTTAATAATGAATGTGACTTTAAGCAGAAGGAATGGTGAAACAGTGAAAGTGAAAACAGGATTTATGTAGGCCACGACCACCACCACCACATAGTTGGTATAGGGCTTAGAAGATGATGATGATTTGGCCCAAGCTTTGGTTCATAATGAAATATGGTCAGGGTGGACATAACTGTATTGATTGGGTCAATCATAGTATGCCACATTACGAGGGACCTACATACATGGGGCTGATGTGGCATAGTATGATTGTTCCAGCATTATAACTTTAAAGGATTAAAATTGAGAGAAGAGGAAAAAAATATGATAGGGGTGAACATTTTTAACATGCCGGGTTTACTATACAAACCCACAATATATATATTATATAAAAATCTATGATGCTAGAAAGATATGACACCAAAATGCTTTAATCAATGAAAATCCTCCCGTGATTTTTTATGAAACCCTATCTGATTGGTTTTCACTTTTATGATACTGATTAATCGGTAGGTGTTTGGCATCAATGCCGTTTCCTCATAAAACAGTGTCACATCAGAAATTCATTTTGGGGGAAAATGCCTACTGTTTTGTTAGTCGTTTTATTAAAATGTTTTCTTAGATCATTCCTTAAAAATTAGGAAAGGTGTGGTTTAAGAAAACAACTTTTTTGGCGTTTTTCCATTTTTTTCTAAGATTGCTAATAATACTATGTTGACATGACATTGAAAAACGCCTATATGATAGTTAACATCAATGGTACCAAATAAAAAAAAAACCTAAGAAAACAATTTTTTGAAAAATATGCTTATACAACACCTTTATATGAGAAAATGTCTCTCATAGAATGACAATTGGTTCCAAACACTGCCTTGATTATAATATTTTGGGTAAAATACAAAAACCTCTCCTAAAGTTTTTGACAATCATAAAAACCTCCCCTATAGTTTCATTTTAACAAAAACCTCCCCTTTGTTTTTTTTTTAAATTCAATAAATACCTCCCTTCCGTCAATAACCAGAGATATGAACATTTTCTCAAAATACCTATTTTACCCTTTTATAAAATAATGTGCATCTATTTTTGTATTTTACCCCAAAAAATGCGGGGTTTTCTTTTCTTTTTCTTCTCTCCACTCGGATCACTCCCTCCCTCTCTCTCTCTCTACTCTACATCTGCAGTCTGCCTACGCCAAAAGAAGCAAAAGCCCATCAACATTCATCAGCGCCCGTCCTCTGTCAGATCCAGCCGTGCATTCTTTTGAAGCACCGAATTTGGGCCCCCTTCCTCTTCGCCTTTTCCATGCACTCTCCCTGTAGCGCTAGCACCACTGCTCGACCAACCCCCTCCAGAAATCACTTCTCATGCTCTTTCCCTCTTCCCGCCATCTTTGTAACCATCTCTACAACCGCTCCCGCCTCTGTGCCAATCTCATTACATCTCTGTCGCAAATCCTTCTAGCTCCACCTCTACAACTACTCCCGCCTCTGCCGTCGATCCTTCTAGCTCTACCACTGTCTCTACCACCTCTACAACCGCTCCCGCCTCTGCCGTCAATCCTTCTAGTTTCACCACTGTCTCCACCACCTTTGCAATTACTCCCGCCTCTGACGCCGATCTCGTTACCATCTTCGTTACCATCTTTGCCACCGACCCTTCTAGCTCCACCACCTCCACAACCACGTTGCCATTGCATTCTGCCAGGCATAGTTCTAGCAAAACTTTTGTTGTAGGCTTGGCACCTGCCGGATCTTTCAGAAATCCTACCACCCCACTCATTACCGACAGTGGGTAGGTGGGGTCTCGGCTTCCATCAACCAGCGGATTCGGCACAAGAGAACGTTTAGATGAAGAGCTGAAAGCCAAGCACTGTTAGAGCCGGCACAAGAGAACGTTCAAGTAGAGAACCAAGGACTACAGATCCGCCAAAGCTCTTCATCATCTCTATCTCTAAAAAACAAAACAAAGAGAGAAGAGATAAAGAGAAACCTAGGGAGGGAGTAAACTCTAGTTTGACGAGAAGGGTCTGCAAAGGTTTTAAAGAGGAAGGGATGACCTTTTCTGCTACTTTTCCATGAGAACCTATAGATTTCTCGAGCGGATTATGGAGTGCACCGCTATTGTGCCACTGAGTGTCGTAAGGAAGAAGATGAATAGTGTTTAAGCTGCGAGTGTTATTTTAGTAAAAATGGATGCACATTAATCTATAAAAGGATGATTATCTCTTTTACGTTTTTTGTCTTGGTCATTTGAGGGAAGGGAGATATTTATTGAATTTTTAAAAAATAAAAGAGAGGTTTTTGCTGAAATAAGACTATATGAGATGTTTTTATGATTATCAGAAAATTCAGTCCAGATTTTTGTATTTTACCCTAATATTTTTTCTTTACCGTATGTTAGTGAAACCCACTTTTATATTTATATATATATATATATATATGTTATTTTATATTATATTTTATATAAATATTATAACATGAAACATAATCACTATTATATCTAATATTAAATATATAAAGTATAACATAAATTTTAAATTATGATATAATATATTGCATATACGCTTTTACAGACAAAGCCAAAGCGCGGCCACTGATTAGTGATTAGTGATTACTCCCTAAAACAGAGTTAATTGTCTTAATCCTGCAACCAAACAAGTCGCAGTAGGAAAGAGAAGTGAAAAGAAAGGAAATCCACGAGTGAAAATAGAGGTGGAAATGCAAGCAAGGGAAACGAAAAAAATCCAAATCCTCCAAACGACGATCGAACATCTCTCAACCTCTCCTCAACGATAAGAGAATCCCCACAACACCCATTCAATAAATCTTCACGTCCACAAAAGCCTATCAGAGTTTCTCCACCTCTTTCTCCGTCTAACTCCTCAGCACCGGAAGAAATAATAAAGTAGATAAAAAAGCAGAGAAAAACAGAGGAGAGAAGAGGAAAAAAGAACAACTCAGTTTACCTCACTTCTCTGCTTTGTTTCTAGTTTCGCCTCTCACCCTCTGTAACCATGGCTTCCACAGCATCGCCCACTTCACTCTCTCTTATTCCCTCTTCCTCCTCCTCTTCCACCTCCCGCAGCCGCTCCTCAGTCCAAGTGGCAGCAGCCATGTCATCTCCCAGGCTCCATTCTGCTGGCCTCCGTGCACCACTCCGCCGGCTCGGGTTCTCTGCAGTGGACCCGCTGCTGTCTCTCCATGTTGCGGCCAAGGTTCGAGCTGTTAATGGGAAGGGTGTTAGAGGGGTTGTGTCGATGGCCAAGAAGAGCGTTGGAGATCTCACCGCTGCGGATTTGAAGGGGAAGAAGGTTTTCGTCAGGGCTGATTTGAATGTTCCCTTGGATGGTAACCAGAACATTACTGATGATACCAGGGTTCGAGCTGCTGTCCCGACGATCAAGCATTTGATCGGAAATGGGGCAAAAGTAATTCTTTCCAGCCATTTGGTGAGTACATTTTTCTTTTGATTCCGTTTTGATTTCTGTGAATTGGGTTGGTGATCGAGTAGCGGATTTCTGATCTCTGTTCCTTTTTTCTTTGCTTCCATTTGATTTCTTTGAAGAAGTGGGTTTCTCATGCTAATTCAGTGTGTTTGTCTTTGGGGTTTTCCCTCTTAATTTTTCTTTTGTACAGCTCTGAATTTTATTAATTTGTTTTTCTGGTAATCTGAATTGACTTTTGTTGTAGGTCTTCTCTTTCCTTGTTTGTTCTTTTAACTGTCACGGGTTTTTTCCCCTTATATATTTTTCTCTGAACTTCTATTTTTGCACGAATTGTTTATGTTTTTCTTTTGCTTTTGTGTTTTTTCTCCTTTTCTTATGTGTGTCCCTTTTATGTTTGTTGGCATGCTTGTATTTTATCAGGTTTAATTGTGTTGCTGCATTACTGTTTCTTGTGATTGTATCAGAGCTGTAGGCAGATTTGGGCCAGTTTATTTTATATGAATTCAAATTCTTTTTCACACGTGTGTTTCTTCCGTAAAATTGTTGATTATGGGTTTAAGTTTGTTGCTACCATGGAAATGCTGTATAAAGTTATCTATATCTACTTATGTCCTGTATTTCTTCCTTCCACTCCTGCAAATTTAAATTCTTTATCAGATCTATGTTTCTTCAGTAAGATTGTTGATTATGGCTTTAAAATTTATAGCTACCATTGGAAATGTTGTATTATCTATATCTACTTATCTCCTTCAGTTTTTCTTCTTCCACTGATTTGTTAGTAGGTAGAATTTTGACTTGCTAAAGCTTGTTTTTGTTCTTGTCTCCTAATGGACTTTTAGGGGCGGCCAAAAGGTGTAACTCCAAAATACAGCTTGAAGCCTCTAGTGCCTAGGCTATCTGAACTCCTT
The DNA here is from genome assembly GCF_056320005.1 of Nelumbo lutea. NCBI lineage: Eukaryota > Viridiplantae > Streptophyta > Magnoliopsida > Proteales > Nelumbonaceae > Nelumbo > Nelumbo lutea. The sequence goes on along the minus strand of NC_142685.1, from coordinate 90,085,157 downwards.
GGAGTGACGGTATGATTCTATCTACCTTCGAAAATAACTCAGATATATAGGCTCCTATATTGTAGCTGAGGTGTGTTTTTTTTTTTCCTATTTTGGATATGGAAACCAAATAGGTTGTGAAGGCTGAGGACTGTATTGGACCAGAAGTTGAGAAGCAAGTGGCTGCACTCCCTGAAGGTGGTGTTCTTCTTCTTGAGAATGTGAGATTTTACAAGGAAGAGGAGAAGAATGATCCTGAGTTTGCAAAGAAGCTTGCCTCCCTAGCAGACCTCTATGTGAATGACGCATTTGGAACTGCACACAGAGCCCATGCCTCAACCGAGGGAGTCACCAAGTTCTTGAAGCCTTCTGTTGCTGGCTTCCTTTTGCAGAAGGTGCAACTTCATAGTTATTCTTGTTCTCAAATACACACCCTTTTAGATGAATTGTGAACGTAGGAGGATGTCTAAGAAAGTTTCCTCCATGAAAGCTCCATAAGCATGCTGACACTTATTGAGCATGTATAGGCCAGATTGTTATTGGTTCCTCTACTTGCTGATTTTTAGGACACCTTAATTTGTTATGGCATTGTTGTAGGAGCTCGACTATCTTGTTGGGGCAGTTTCAAACCCCAAAAGGCCATTTGCTGCCATTGTGGGAGGCTCAAAGGTCTCATCCAAAATTGGAGTGATTGAATCACTACTAGAGAAGTGTGATATTCTCCTTCTGGGTGGAGGTATGATCTTCACATTCTACAAGGCCCAAGGCCTGTCAGTTGGTTCATCGTTGGTGGAGGAAGACAAGCTTGACCTTGCAACATCACTCCTTGAGAAGGCTAAGTCAAAGGGGGTGTCTCTTTTGTTGCCATCTGATGTGGTTGTTGCAGACAAGTTTTCTCCTGATGCAAACAGCAAGGTTCACTTTCTTATCTGTATGAATCTTCCATAGTTACATATGAAAAATGCCTAGTCCTGTTGTGTTTTTTTTATTTGCATTTCCATCACGTGCAGCAGAAGTAATTGATTAGTGGCTTTTATTGCATAAAATCCATTAGCTATCCTATAAGTGGCTTGGCACTTGTTAGCAAAATGAGTAAAATTGTCTTTTGAACGTGCAGATTGTGCCAGCATCTGCCATCCCAGATGGGTGGATGGGGTTGGATATTGGACCTGATTCTATTAAGACATTCAATGAAGCGTTGGACACTACCAAAACCATTATATGGAATGGACCCATGGGAGTGTTTGAGTTTGACAAGTTTGCAGTTGGAACAGAGGTATGCAACAATTGCTTCCCTGTATCTCCGTTTATGTGAGTACACTTACACAGTTATTCATGTATGTGTGGTTATCCCAATCCTTGGGCATATCTGAAAATAGTAATCTATGTTTTGGATTCTTTCTGTATACACACATGTACATAGTATATTTGGAGGTATGGGTGTTTGATTGATATATCAACTCTTAACTGATTACAGGCAGTAGCAAAGAAGCTAGCAGATCTCAGTGGAAAGGGTGTAACAACAATCATCGGAGGTGGAGATTCAGTTGCAGCTGTTGAGAAAGTAGGTGTTGCAAGTGTAATGAGCCACATTTCAACAGGTGGTGGTGCTAGTTTGGAGTTGTTGGAAGGCAAAGAGCTCCCTGGAGTTCTTGCTCTTGATGAAGCCGTAGCTGTTGCAGTTTGACGCAAGTTTTATCCATGTTTTTTCATCCTGTCTCCATGTTAGTAACTGCTTAGATTTGCAGAATAGATGTGGAATGTGGTAGGAGAAAACACATAAAGAGTTCTTTTGTAGATGTTCGGCAATGCCTTTCAATAAAAGTGATCCTTCAACATCTTTTTTTCTTCTGATATGTTGTGGTTTTGATGTTTTGCAATTTCCATTTCACCATTTATGGGAAACCGAAAAAAAAAAGAGATGAAATTTGTTGTGGGAAGCCTAGTGAGTTTAGCACATTTGGCCACGGAGAACATTTAGGTTCAACGCCAGCCATCCTGTTGTAACCAATGTTTTGAATCCAGTCACAGCATTTGACACTTTTTTATTTTTTGAAGAAAAGATAACTGTATTGATCAAATAAAGGATGTACACTTCAGGATCAAGAACACAGCAAAATAAAAAAAGAAAGAAAAAGAGGCCCTCCAACAAAAATCTTATGGAGGTAAGGAGCAATCACTATACAAAGATGTCCTGAGAGCCCCTATCTTGGCCAATCCATCTGCAATAGTGTTGTAATTCCCAGGAATCCAACAAATGTATGCAAAGTCTGAAGAGGCCAGATCCCTTGCGAGTTGCTTCGGCAATCAAAAGGGCCATCCTCGATGGTTCACCATCTGATGAACTTAATCCCTACGCCCCAGGTTCAGTAGCTTAACAATTCCGAGGCTGAGAGCTGCTTTCACTTCAGCCCGGGAAGAGTCTGCACCCCAATTGGGCAACTGAAGGCCCTAGCAATTTCGCCTTCTTTATCAATGGTGAACCCACCAATATCAGCTCTACCAGGATTGCCAGCAAAACTGCCATCCAAGCGCAAAATGTAATCAGTGGATGTCTGAAGGGAGTTTGGATTTGCTCCCCAGCGAGCACACCTCACACCAACCTAACAGCATGTTTCATCCGTGCATTTAAAACATCTCCGTAATTATAAATTTTTATTCATGGGGAGATTTCTAGATCCACGGCTGAAATGTGCTGTGGTCGGTGTGAGGTGCGCTTTTAAGAATGAAGAACCACCAGGTGGTTTCTATCAAAATGTGCTAAGCTGACGCCCGAAAAAGCTTCCACCAAGGAATTTTATAAGCTAAAAACAGAGGCAACAAACTCCACCAGAAGGGGTTTTATTTTCAAGAATTCCATTATTTCTTTTGGTCCAAACACTCGAAATAACTGCACGAGGGACTAACCTCCAGTAGATTTTAACCTGATTACCAATACCCATTGCACTCCATTGTCTTTAAAGGTCAGCAACAGACCCCAGAGAGACCCAACACAGACCGATCATAGAGTGGAAGGAAGTCCATCCATAGAGTTCTTGCATACTTGCAGTGAAGAAGGTGAGTGCATTTTCTTCAGCCTGAAAGCAGTGGATGCATACCTGGGAGAAAGGCATTCTTGCCTTCTTTTTCTTCTGCCAGATATCATTAGTATTCCATTGAGTTCCGAACTTTCTTGTGGGTAAAGAGCTGTCCGATTTGGGCAATAAATTATAAATGAAGGCAATGAAGATTGAACACTTAACTACTTGATCAAACAAGCTCTGATACCATTTTAAAAAATAGTTCAATCTAAAAGCTTAAACTGTTAGGAAAGGTCCCCGAATACACAGTTAAGGTCCAGCTGTCCAGGTATGATTGTCTATATTATTGGGAAACAGCCAATACATCACCTAATCAAATTTCTGGGATCATTTCACTCCTGAAATGTTGTCTGAACCTCAAGAGCATGTGCTTGCTTCTCCTCACCCCTAGCGTCAGTGCTTGCCGTTTGAAACGTAGGGGGCGTGCCAGTGCTTGCTGTCTGAAAATGGGTTCAGTCCTAAGGCATGAGAAATCCCATCAGAAGCAGATCTACTGGTTTAAGGCTTATTTCGTCTAAGAGAACAAACCTTCAAGAAGAGTCAACCTCGGAAGCTGAGCAAACCTTCAAGAAGATTTATCCCCATTCATCTGCCCTATATAAAATGCATTAGGCTTCTGAAGCTGTAGAAAGGTGAGAATTTGGGCTTTGCGTAGTGGTTTCCAAAGACAGTGCCAATTGATATTGCACAATCTGGTGTTCCCCGTTGGCAATCAGTTCGAACATTAGACTAGGTAGGTCATATGGCTGAATTGCAAAAAGACAGGTACCAAAGTGTCTGGGTTGCTTGACCTGGGATGGGCACTCTAATGCTTAAGTCAACAAATATGTAAATTTGTGATTTTACCATCCTTCCTCTTTTTAAAATGAAGTCCAATTTTAATGTTTGAAGCATTTAGGTAAGAACATGTGGCACAATACCTTTCTCCGCCTTTTTGCTAAGACCAAGGTAAGAACATGTGGAACCAAAAGAAGAGAAAGCTAAGGCTTTTTTGGGTCATTAACTAAAGCACCCCTTATAATTTCATGGATGTACTAAAACCTATCCTATAGTTTACATTTTACTGAAACACACCTATAGTTTGCAACCAATTTACTTAATTGACCTTTTGTTAAGAATCCTTTATATTTATGTTTAAAAATGGTAACCTGATCATATAAAGAGATTAGAAAATGTTTAAGGGCATGAGCCCATGCTTTTTTATTCTGAAAGTACCCCTAAAACTTCATATCAAGCTTTTAGAAAGAAATAAGATTTTATTTTCAAATCTATAAAAAATGTTTGGCTTCAATAGAATGAAAAGAAAACAATGGTGTCTAGAATTCATCAGCAATGGTGTCTTCAAATAGATAACAAATCTTAATGAATAGAATTGTTACCGTCTTTCACTAGGGACAAAAATGATATTTCATTTTTGTTTTCCATAGATTAAATTGTTTGAAGGGATGTTAAGGACTATTGTCATTTTCCACTTCCATTTAATGGGAAGTCAATTAAGAAATTGGTTGCACCATAGGGGGTCTTCCAGTAAAACACAAACTATAAGGTGGGCTTTAGTAAATCTATGAAACTACAAGGAGTGTTTTAGTAAACGACCCTTCTTTTCACAATAAAGACTGGTTTGCATGATTTGAAATATTCAAATGGGTTCACATACGTGGGCTAGGGTGGGTTGCAACCCATAAATATGTAATTAGTATGGGTGAAAAATGGTTGTGAATCATTAATGGGTGGATCGATACTCATCCCGCACACAATCCACCCATTTGCCACCCATAATTTAGTAATGGATATAATAGGGTGCATGTAGCCAACACCAATTTTTTAAAAACTGACCCAGAGGCTGAACCGTTTTTGCCTCTGGGTTGCAAGTCACCAATTTGACTGCCCGAGTTGAATGGGTCAAGTTGTGCCACATCATCTATATGTGTGTGCGTGTGCAATCCAATGCGAGTCCATTACAAATGGACCTGATCCAATCCAGTCCATTGAATATTTTGGACCATTTTGGACCGGTCTAGAGACTATCCAATCTATTCAAATTCTTGTTAATTTAGATTGGTTTCAACTCAAACTTGGACCATTGGCACTTTTGTTTTTTAATCTTTTATCAATGGACTAGATATTGGCTCAATCCAATATAAATTCATTATGGATGAACCAAGTCCAATCCAATATGTCATTGGTCTATCCAATCCATCCAAATTCAATGTCTTTTTGGTCCGTCCAATCCGTCCAAATGGATTTTAATTTGATGGAATATAACCCAAAACCGATCCATTGACACTCATATTTGTATGTACAAATACATATTTTATCGATAAATAATGTATAATTATGTTTTAGATATGTTTTATGTACTATTTTATATTTAATTTATGTTTTTTAATTCAATTTTTAATTATTTTATTTGTAAAAAATATTTAAAATTACAATTTTAAGCCAAAAAAGGGGGGGTTTCACAAAAATAATAGGGCAAGACACTTATGGCTCCTTAGAACACAAATCTTGAAAAATTACCTAAATTTAAAAAAAAATAAAAGATCACCCCAATTGAACATCGAAGTGCAATGTTATGGCCTCCAAAAGTTTTCATGCATTGAGTATGCATCTTATGATCCGATGGTCGGGTCAACAAGTTCACGGTTGAATTGGATGGGTCCGATGGTTTTTGACCAGGTCAACAATTTTTTACCAACTGATGGATTTCAATAGAACCAGACTCAAATCTTGGCCAAGTGACAATTCAAACAGTTCAACCAACCAAGCCAACAATAGGTTGAAAGCCGAAACCGAAATAACCAAAAGCCAAAAAAGCCGAACCGATTTAACCAAAAACTAAAAAACCAAACCAAAAAAACCAAAACCGAATTTTCCAATTTGATTATTCGGTTTTAACTGAATTCTGCCCACCCATAGAGCCAAATTGAACTCAAACATGAGCTTTTTGAGTCGAGCCAAATTCGAATTCAAGTCTTTAACTCAAATCAAGCTCGCTCAATTTTTTGGTAAACCTAACTCAAATAGCCAAATATTCAGCTTAGTTCGACTCGAATCCACCCCTAATTATTAGTTTGTCTTATTCTCCGTGGCATGATTGTAAACAATAGAGGGCCGAGGGATCCATTGATGATAGGTAAGAGTTACTGTGCCATACCGTTACCATTTCAAGGAGAGGGTACCCACATTGGACCAATTTGCTTCTACATATTATATAAGATTCCCAAGCTTATATAATAATGATCTACTACTACAAATAACATTTTACTGAAATAGATACTGGAATAGAAGACATGGATATAGATTTATTTACATTTACACAAATGTCTCCCTCCATAAGTGGTACATATAATCCTCTAGCTGGATCCTCATCTGAATGAAAAAAAAAAGGAAAAAATAAATGTAAGTATGAAATGTTAAACCGTCATTTACACAGATTGGATGATAACATATACAAACACGCAATTTGAATCACCTGATTCAACTTTAAATTGGAATCTATATTCAATTATTCACTCATAAATTGTAATTACAAAAGATGATTTGATCGTGCAATTTGAATCTTTTTAGCTGCAATTGGATTTGAGTTGTACCATTTGAATCCTAAAGTATATGAATTTGAAAACATTACAACCCCTCGGTTTGGGTGAAGAAAGCAAAAGAAAAGAGATTCCATTCACTAAAGCTGTTGTCAGATAACCCTCCACGGGAGACAACAAAATATCTAACAGCTAGTACTGAAATAAACAAACCACTAAGTATCATTTTACAGTGAAGATGCTGCACATTCCTACTACTGTATCTTTAGTTTAGGACCGCATGCTATAAGATAGAGTCCGAAGGGTCCAACAGGTCATCTGCTAGGCCAAAACTAGCTCAGGACAATGATCTTAACTTGCAAACAAATGAAGTTCAATTTAGAAAAGAAAATTAATCTAAAGGAAAAGTATATTACATGGATGGCTAAAAATCATCTGATAAAATCAGATATATCTAACATAGAATAGGTAATAATTTCAACATGACCAGTGCAAAGTGCAAGATGAACTTCGAAGTATGAAGGAGTATACTAATAGATAGAAGATCAGCAAGATCATCTACCAACAGCATACCATAATATGTGGCATAAATGAATAGTGGGCCAGCCTTGGGAGATCATATAACCAAAGTTGGTCTCCAGTCAAATTATGGAAATCATCCAATCCATTGATTCCTTGCAACCTCAAAAATACGATGGCTCAAGTAAGAAAACCCATATTTGGAAGTTTATGATGTTTCAATTAGATTAATTTTTTTTTTATGAATTTCAATTAGATTAATTTTGAGCTTAGCAGTTTTCCAAAATTGGCAGATTGTTTCCACAATACCAAATATATGCACCACATGCATGGTGCACCAGATAGCCATTTCTTGGCCTGCAGCAAGCACAGAGATTTCAAGGAATGCATTAAAAGAATTAAGAAACTTGTATTTTACCAGATATATAGACAAGATGTAACTTGAAATAATTCTGGAATCAGCGCCAGTACTGAGCCCACCGATGGATGGTCTCAACCATTTGAGGGAACAATGCACTAACACTCTCATTGATGAGGTCCTGGAAAAAATGTATGCAGTCCTCATCGTCCAAATCCAACCGAAACTTCTCTTGAAGCTGTAACCACCAACAAAAGCTTGAAGTTACATACTGACATGAATGGTTGGTCCTAGTGTTGAATTAGGATACTGAGGATGAAGAGGCCACCTTAAGAATACCCTTTTCAGGATCAAAAGCTATGTCAGGAATGTTGGAACCAGCCATCAAATGGAACAAATTCAATATTAGGTTGCTAGATTTCCTGAGGATGTTGTATGCTTCACAGCAGTAGGATTTGAACCTGGTATAGTATTGGCTGCAGGATAAGAAGTCATCAATAATGTAGAACCATTCCTTGCACCACACACGCATAAATGCAGAAAAAGATCTTAGCTATCAAATAGAATGAATAAATATATGAGCAACGGGGAGCTTGCTTGTGCTTTTGCCACATATCTTAATTCGGTCCACCTGTATATAAGTCATACCACAGTAGTCAAGGCTGCACTTAGGCAACAAGGCACCCTTGGAGGGTCACCTTACCCAAGTGCTCACATCTTTCTGTACAAGGGCCACATGATATTTTACTTTTTTATTTTATGACATTATAATATTACAATAGAAATTACTAAACTAAATTATTCATTTTGCGAGTTCAAAACAATTTTTATAATTCTTATACTAGTTTATTTTTATTATTTTCTTGTTTGATTTGGTTCAATTGACAGACAAGTTGGTGGACTTTGCCTTGAATCCTTTTAAGAACTCAAAATCTGAACTGATAAGGAAGAACTTGAAGCTTCTTCATCCCCTTTCTTATCTTATTTTTCCTAAGAGAAAGGGCTCCATTCCTTCTCTTCATTTTCTAAGTCTTCTTATTCTATTACAAAACAAGGGCTCAGCCCCTATATTTTCAGGGTTTTCTTCTTCTCATAAATATGCCAGTTTTCATTTATACTTATTTTATGACGACTATTTTCAATTATTGGTTAAAAGATACTAATGGTTGGTATGAAACCAAAGGGATTACCCTATGATTTATACTTTTTATTATAAAAAACTCACCAGTCATTACCTAGGCGGGGGTGGCTAGGCAAGTAGGCAACAAGTTGCCCTCCTGTCACCCAGCTTCACATTGGTGCCTAGAAAACCGAGTCATACCAACTCAAGAATTAATTGCAATTTGAAGAGCAAAATGTTAATTTAGAAGTTGGGAAAAGACCCAAAATGATGAAGAATGATCACAATATCATATGGCTTTTAGGTACAGTCCCAGCAGATGATCCATGATATTACGAATATGGGTACACCCCACCTTTTACCTTTTAAGAATACAGAGGTAACAACAGAACAACCAAGCTCTATGTGCAATGGCACCACCATATATTCTCTTGTAAATATATTGTCACTCGGCAATCCCTATTAGGATCTTGTCCAGCAACCCAGTATTTTAAAACCTAGACCATTTGTCAACTCCAAAGTCTAGGGGTGGTGGGTTTGGCAGTTCAACTGGACAAGTATTGGCCTGATCAAACCATAAAAAAACCCAGGACTCAAATCAGCTACCTGGGTCAACCAGTGTGAAAATACTGCAGAAACAAACTACTTACATGAAAAGAAAAATAGAGGAAAAAAATAAGGAAATTTTGCTTTAACACGAATACCTTTCTGCTCCACCCATTGCCTCAACCATTTCTTTGCAAAGTTTCATGGGGGGTGGAAATGGTTTAGGATCTCGGCCCAGAATAAATCCAAAATCAACATGGAAAAGCCGCCCATCATCCCTAAGGAGAAGGTTGTCTAGATGCCTACAAACCAAGAACAACTTTCTTAACCAGTGCCACTAGATATATGAAATAATGACCTAAAAAAGACAATATGCTTGTGTCAAAATTATAGTAATTGACTGTATCCTTGACATGATATAAAGCTTAGGACTTCTCATGATTCTTAAGTGTCACTAAGAGTACTTACCAATCAAAGACAGAAAGTACGGAAAATAACAGAATATTTCCACCTACAGGCTTATACAGTCTTAAATAAGACATTCATTTCCATGATAATGTCAGAACATATTTGGGTGTATAAACTTGACTTAGAGAAAGCTTACAACCTAGTGGATTAGTCATTCTTGCACTTGATAATGGATAAATGTGGCTATGGGAGCAAATGGAATAGATAGCAGGTTGCCTTCATTTATGTCATTCTTCAATACTAATGAATGGCTTGGTGAAAGATATCTTTCCCACAAAAAGATGACTTAAGCAAGGAAATCCTTTATCCCCATTTCTTTTCTCACTAACCACATATGTTTTAGTCACTTAACATCCGAAACTGACAAATTCAGGTTGACCACAGGGATGAGAGTAGGGAGGAACAACGTTGTAGTTTCACACTTGCAATTTATTGATGGATTAACCATTTTTTTGTTAGGAAGAATTGCATAATGGGCACCTATCTTAAAGAGGGAGAGCTTGAAAGTTATGCTGAAACTTTGGGATGACCCACATCACAGTGGCCTTCGAGTTAAAGTTACCTTTAGGAAGCAATCTGACCATCTGAGAGCTCTTAATATTTGCAACCTAGTACTTATAGATTCACCAAAAAATTTAGCAACTGGAAAATCATGCTACCAGCAAAAGTGTTTGGAGAAATCATGAGAGGTTTCCTTTAGAGCTATAGGAAGATTGGTGCTTAGGAATCTCTCTCTGGTCCTTTAAAAAAGACAACCTAATTGGTGCCTTCATCAAATTTATTTTCACTACAAGGCAGGTGGCAAAACTAATTCCCATTCATTAATCCTCTACCACTTTGTCTCTTAGGTCCTTTAAAGAAGACAACATAACTGGTGCCTTCCTCGTATTTCTTTTCACTACAAGACAGGTGGTAAAACTTCTTCCCATTTACTAATCCCCTACCACTGTCTCTTAAGCCCTTCAAAGAAGATGACCTAAATGGGTGCCTTCCTCATATTTGTTTTCACTACAAGGCAGGTGGTAAAACTACTTCCCATTTATTAATCCCTTACTCCTTTGCCTCTAGAATTTGAGGTTTTCTTCTCTCAATTTGCATGCTGGTGAAATCCTACAAAAGGGAAGAGAGATACAAAACTTTTGTAGGAAATATGCACCAAAGAAGCTTTGATTGCTTTGTCATCATTTCCTTATGATGTCCTCTAAAGAGAATGGGCTAAAGACAATGTTTTAACCCAATACATCACCTTACCAATATTCTCATAGCGCCGTTTTCCTCTACAAGAAACACGGTTCATCTTGAGTGGCATCCTCCATTTTTTATGAGTAACAAGATTTATTGCTTCAGAAAAAGAAAGAATTGTGTACAAATGTCAAGTCTCCCTTAACTTGAGGCGGCCTATTTCTGTCAAATGGCATCCTCCATTAAATCTTATGAAATTAAATTTTGATGGATGTAGTATGGGAAATCCATGAAACAAGGTGGCATGTTTAGAGATAACTGCAGTGGTACTTTAGCAATGTTCAAAGGACCCATAGGGCAAGGAAGCTCAACTAGAACAGAGTAGTAAGGTTGGGTAAGTCTCAAAATTATAGACATTGTAGGCTTTGTAGCATAAGGAGGATCATGGGTAGTAATTGAATGGCTCAATAACGATGGTCTGGATACATGACAACATAGACATATTAAGGGAGGTACAAAGTCTAGCTAGGGATATAAGAACTTCTTTTTAAATGGGCTAGGAGATCAGTAAACAGCTTGCCAGACACTCTTGCCAGGCAGGGAGTGAACTGAAACTAGATGCTTTCAGAGGATACAAACTTGGTGACCATGAGAAACTGATTATATGACTGAGGTAAAGTGTTGAGGTGTGCTAGGCTCATTTACATTTTGCAGTATATTATACTTTCCTTTATAACATTTTAATAAAAAATTGTACTTAGATAGCAAAAAGAAACGTGAGAAATGCAGTTTCCATTTTTACTGCCTTTAGGCATTCGTATGCTTTCTTCGCTTCACACGGCTGAAATGAAATATTACCTGTCTCCAATCCCCAGTATATATGTGATAACAGAGTAGCCAGCACAGCTTTTAATAAATGTTTCAAGACAGGTAGCAGTTATCCCAAAAGGCCCATCTTCATCAGGATGAAACTTCTGCAGATAACTTATGATACTACGATGTTCTGACAGAATCTGGGAAAAGAAAAAATTATATTCATCAGCCATAGTAAGAATATATATCTTACAAGCTATGGATCAAATTTTATTGGAGGCTCCCATAAATGAAGGCACATAATGCACAAAGAAAAGTGGATGTAGATGAAGAAAAACAAATTGGCTAGCAGATTCATCTAAGGGTTGAGGAAAAAAAGTAATTTTATGACCAAGAAATTAGGGGAAAACTTTCTTCTCATAATTGTTTAGACAACAGTAATCATTAATACAGATGATCAAAAATATACTATCAAATTTCTAATATTAATAACTTGGACATTACTTACAAAAGCAAGTACACTTGTAACCATAAAACCCAACTACATTATTCTAGCCTCAGAAGTATCAAATACGTTATTACCTGTGCTAAAGAACTAGATGGTATAAATTCCAGCATCCCTTCATCTTGTCCAGTTGCTAATACTCTATATGGAGTTAAATGCAAGTCGAGATTCTCCAATTTAAGCAACCGATCCATGAGAGAAACCATTTGAATAACCTAAAACAAACAAAATGAACAAATAAATATATCAGGAGACACAGACCATATTCTGGCAACTTATATACTTTGAGAAGTAAAGTATATATCTAGATATGCACAACAGTGTTCTGGTGAAGATCACAGAGAAAAAGTCTAGCATCTACCAGTTGGTCTTGCCGAAGGTCATCCCCCTTCTTAAATATGACCTTGCAACTTGAACCATTTGCTGTTCGAAATGTCAGACGCAGAGGATGTAGAGCACTTTTAAATAATGATGACTCTGATGGAACAATCCCAGTGATAAGCACTCGTGGTGCCAGTGGTGATCGTATTGGCTGAAGTGACAGTAGAATAACAGGATTTCAAATCTCACAAGGTTTAGAAGAATTGATCACATCTATTATATCTATGCAAAATTGACAAGGTAAAAGAAGAATATGTCAAGCATGCACTATCTAGCAAATTAAGATCAATAGAGAAGTAGCTTAAGATAAAAAGTAAAAAGGATACCTCATCAAAATAGGTAAGCTCACTTAGAAGACCAGAAAGCAGTTGCCTTAGCTTTTCAATTTTCTTCTGAGTTCCTCCACGCACATTTCTAACATCTCTCATTATAGAGCATAATTGTGCAGTTAGTTCTGTCTGACGCACTAAACTTTGCCATAACTTGATTCCATCTTCTTCTCCACCCACACCAGATACCAACTATTTGAAAGTAGATATAAATTTCAGGATCACAGAAAGGAGACAGAGTTACTTGTCAAACATGTCAAAATTTCTTGAAGTTTGGCTTTCTTTCATTATTTATCATTAAAACAATAATGATACAGCAGTATTCTTCCAGACCAAAGCCAATAAGCCTCTCTTTTTTCCCCTTTTGATCAGTAATAAACAGAAATTTTATTAGTTATGATGAAAGAATGAAATGATGATATAGAAAGTGAAGTGTACCAAGCACCACAAGGTATGGGCTAGAAAGAGCTACCTATCCCAATATATCATTTTTCATTACAACCTGTTTTAATGAGGGGACAGTCCCCTAAAATAATTAATTCCAGTTTTAAACCAGTAAACCTTTGATGAGAAATAGTTCATACTACTTAAAGTACTTACAGGTTCCTTTTATTTCAGTATCATTACGCTAAGTAGAGCACTGGAAATATCTGTTATGTATCATATACAGAACAAAACAAGAGGGCATACCTTCATCATATTTTCCTCCAGGATCTCATAGGTGCAGTAAAAACGCTTCGCATATTGAGGATCATGGAGTTCCACAGCTACATACCAACGAAGAAAGCTCGCCAACTCAATATTGTGCAATGCTGCCAATATGAAAAATTAACTTCAGATGCAACCAAGAGGTATGCTCTAAGAGAGAGAGAGAGAGAGAGAGAGAGAGAGAGAGAGAGAGAGGTAATGCTCTAAAGTTCTGTAAGCTTGCATTTAAAACTTAAGTAGATTCTTGGTGAGAAACTGTGCACATACAGCGTTGCACAAGGAAATGAGATAAACGTGATTTATCAGAACGCTCAAATCGAAGAGCTTGCACCAGCTGAAGTAAGTAGCACTGTAACTCATCATCATCAGCTCTTTCAAGAACACTTACTGCATATGCACGAACCTGCTTAGAAGGATATAAACCTAGTTATAAAATGAGGAGTGTCAAGAACTAGCAGGGATACATTTATATCAGAACATAGAGCAAAAGAATTGTCAACCAATAGTAAATGATCACACAAAATACCAATAAAAAGTGTCAAAAACTCAAAGGCAATTTCTCCTTCTCTAATGGAAATATGTTTCTTTATAATATGTGGTCCAGTAATATCCAGTAGCTTCTTCAGTAAATCTAGTTTGCAAAGATATCACCTTCACAGAAGTCTACTACGGAACTAAGTTCCTTTTACTAAAGATCTGACAGTAGTATGGGAATATGGGTAGAGGAGTTATAAAGATCAACTTTAATGACAACGCCGCAACGGTATGGGTAATCCAGGTCCTTCTAGAATGGAGTGTGTTTATAGATGAAAATGGAATGGTTTTATAGCAATTTTTACATTCGCAATAGGCAATGGTAAACTCTTTAAGAGCAGAGCCGTTGGCTATATTACAAAGTTTAAGGCTGGCAAAAGATATTAACACAGAGAAGTTAGTGATAGAAGGTGGCCCGAAAGCGGTGACAATCTGGCTGGAACATAATGACCAGGGGTTGTTGCAGTCCAGGCAAGGGTTTCACAAAATCATATGGCTCACTAGGAACCTTGAGGTTACTGCCAGTGGGTTCCTAGGTTGGCAAATGGGTCATGGGTGTGCTGATGCTTTTACCAAACAAGGAGCAACTACGGACTAGTTTTTTGGGTTCAGTTGTAAAATATACTGGAATTTCTAGCCTGCTTTTGAATGATTGCAAAAGTTGTACATGACTTGTTTATATAATTAATGATTTTCAGTTTCTGATCAAAAAGGGATTTCACAGTAGTACAAACAGGGATACACAACAATTTTTCATCAATGTAATGACATCACATTTAGTATAAGGGTAATAGTGTTGATGAAGCTAAGCAAGGGTTTCCACAGTTATAAAATAGTTGACAATTACACCTACAGTAATTCAGATAATGCAAGAAAAGAAGAAAAGAGAGAAAGAGAAAGAAGAAAAGAAGTTTCAGCAATAGGTTGTGGAAGAAGAAAAGAAGGGAAGAGAGAAAAGAAGAATCCGAACCTCTCTCTCTAGCCCCCTTTCATCACTTTTATTAATAATTCTAAGTCTGAGTACAATTACTTGGATGCCCTTAATGGTGTGGCCAGCACTAAAGAGATAATTAAAGAAAATAAAAGAAGGCCCATAAGGCCCATAACTAAGAAACATAACTTTTAAACACTACTTAAAAGAAATAAAGAACACTAGCGCCTATTCGGCCCATTCTCACTGCAAAAACCAATAGCAGGGATTTTTTTTTTTTTTTTTTTTGCAATACATACCTCTTCACTTTCAAAAACAGGAGATAGAAGCTCCAGTGCATCACATACATCAATGGTTTCCCACCTTCCCATTAGTTCTAATGCCTGCTTTGCTTCCTGTTAATACATAGAAGTGCCAATTTCCATGCATGAAAAACAAATAATCTATTAAGCAATGACAAGATCAAACCTGCAAACCAAATGAAAAAAAAAAAAAAAAAAAAACTTTCCAATTTATCTTTTTCTTTCTAAGGAGAACTGGAAATATCCATTAAGGAGCAAAAGAATGAACAATACAGGTGCTAAGACAAAGCTAAAATCAAATATCCAGAAGAGAAGAAATGAAACAACATAAAAAACCAAAAGAAAGGAAGCAATACCCCACTCAACCCACCCTACATTAACAACCATTGTCACCAAAATCCAATCAGCCCTCTCAATTCCATCTCTAGCCAAGAGGTCCAATGTCAGCCAATCTAAGGGACCACCTGAATGGGATGTTCGCTTTAGATGTCAAATATCTAGCTTCTCTAATGATTTTGTTTTTTCTATTTTTTTAACAGAAACATTATATGTGAAATTCTATTATAAAGGGAGACTAGATTCTTCATTCCAGAAAATTGGAACAAAAGCAGATACAAAACAGCCCAAGGCTGGCAAAATATATATAGATGCCTAAACAATGAAGTTGTCCTAAAGCCAAAATTTCTTATCCTGGACCAAGTGCACTCCCTCCCCCCTCTCAAGTTAATTCACTGCTGTTATCCCTGCCCTTGCTAGAGAGTCCACAATGCCGTTACACTTGGCGGATCTGAGGAACCAGTCAAATGAACAGATCATGTCACCTTCCCTTCCCTTATATAGGACCTTGAAAAGCTATGGTCTCTCTGTTCTTGAGGATAACCATCATATCACAACCTGGCAACAGCCTTCAATAATCAAAATTGTCCATCTTGATGAATAGATTGATTTTAGTTCTTGTAAGAGAGCCATCATTTTATCAATCAAGGTTCAAAATATCGATATGCCTGATACGCTAGTAGAGGCGTATCGGTAGTTTTTTTTTTTTTCAAATCCAGTTCAGAGGGGCCGGTTTAAGGTCCATCCACCCCTTGAACCGGTCAAAACCCTGATACGCCCTCTGTAAGGGCGTGTCGAGAAGCTCCCGATACATATCGATATTTTGAACCTTGGGATCAACAGCTCCGATACCGATTGATGTAGGATTTGAAAGGTCAAAGGATGACTATAGGAGGGTTAAGATGGGTTTAGGGGTGATTTTAGGAAGAGATTGGGTAGATTAGGAAAAGTCTTGGAGCACAACTGCAAGAATTGTAGGGTTATCCCAAGATGGTGAAAAACTTAGAAATAGGGAAAATAGGTTTAGACATAGGGCCATTACTTGGTGTAACAATAAAATCTCAGGTTGTCAAGCATGAGAACACAGGTCCGAGTCTGAGAGCATCCACTTCGTGCAAAAAATGCCAAAGGTTAGGACCGTATCCAGTCCATCCCTCCCAAGACCCCAATAGTTGGGACCAACATTGGGTAAAGGCTTTTTTAGGTTTGGGATAGGAATTTTTTTATGAATTTTTGTGGGTAAGGTTCAAATGATACTGTAGAGAATGATCTAGTTTGGTAAGGTTCTAAATATGGGAGCAATCAGAGAAGGTTGGACATAAAAAGGTGAAAATGGCCATAATAGAAAATTTTCAGGTTTTGAATCTATCAAAAAAGAAATCAGGTTTTGATTAAAAAGAAGAAAAAACTCACCTAGATGAGTACCAGCCCTTAAAGAATGTTGAATGAACACCTTTTAATGAACAACTTATAGCTACTGATTGCTTCAATGAATTCTTGAAAAGTTAAAGACAAAATAGAGAGAGAAAAAGGAAAAAGAAAACCCAAAATCACTCAATAGGGTGTCTAGAATAACTTCAGGGCCTAAGAATCACTCACCACTGATAGAAAATGTTGGAAAACCCATTTTTGCAATACACACACACACACACACACACACAGATAGACACACACAAGTTACTACTATAAGAAAATGACATACACTAGATTTTGAAACTATTTATCCAATCTCTCAAAAAAATTACCCAATTTCTCCTTTTGGTGGGAGCAAATTGAGAAAACTCATGCATGACTTCCTGTTGTCTGGGTGGATGGATTAATAAAAGTTTACCTAGTTAACTGGAAACAGATTTGTAAACCCATCTTTTCTGGTGGACTGGGTATTAGAGTGAAAAGACTTAATGTCGCAGTCCTGGGGAGATGGTTATGGTGTTTTGTAGCTGAACCAGATGGTTGGTGGAGAAGATTGATTCCTGAAAAGTATGGAATCAGTGTCAGTGAATGAGGATGCAGAGAGCACTCAATAAGCCTATGGATGTAGTGTGTGGAAGGGAACTAACAAAGCTTTCCCTCATTTTATCAAAGGTATAAAGTACCAAATAGGAAATGGTAGCAGAATTAAGTTCTGGAAGGATCCTTGGTGCAATGAACAGGGTGTTGAAGGAATTGTTTCTGAACCTGTTCAGAGTTGCATGAAATCCTTATATTCTAGTAGCAGACTCTTATCATGTTCAACGGGCAGTAGTAACCTGGACTCCCTCATTTAGAAGAAGCTTCAACGACTGGGAGATATATGAAGTGACAGAGATACTAGCTCTGATACAAAATCAGCAAGTAAATCCACAAAACCAAGATTCTAGAAGTTCGAGATGGACAAAATCTGACCTCTTCACAGTGAGGTCTTTTTATAAAGAACTGTTAGGAGGTTTGGATGATTCTTTTTCTCACAAGCGGTATGGAGCACAGCAGCATCTTCAAAAGTCAGGTGTTTTGCTTTTTTTGTTTTTTGATCAGCAAAAGTAAATTTATTCTATTAAATTAAATTAGAAAATAGGAGTGATTAATACAACTTAATTGACCATAGTGTCAATCCCTTCAAAACCCAAGTTACATGGATGCCCAAAACAATTGCTGCCTCATAACCCCTTGTTTTGCTAAGGAGTCAGCTAACCCATTTGCACTCCTAATCCACTTGAATTAAACCTCTAATTCTCTTGCAATCTTTTCCACATCTCTTAAAATTTGCTGAAAGATCCAAGGATACGCCTGTTAGATTTTGCCCATGAGATGACCACTTGTGAGTCTCCTTCCACCTCAATCATTCTAAATCTTAGCTGTTTAGCTAGTTTGAGACCTTGCAAAAGAGAAAAGTTCAGCCTTCAAAGAGTTTCCCAAACCAATTGGCCCCGAAAACATTTCCACAATCCTCTCTAAGTTTCTGATGACACCTCCTATTCCAGCCATACAACCCATACCCGGGTTTCCGAGGGAACTCCTGTCGAAATTTAATTTTACTTTATTACCTCCTGGGGGTTTCCACTCCATACAAATCCCGCCTTTTACTCTCAATGATTGCACAATTTCAGTTCAAGCCCTTGAGAAATCAGTTACTGAGAAGGTTTTGAAGATGTCTAAGGTCTTCACCCAAAAAGGCAATCTTTAATTTTATGCTTTCTATCACTTCCTCCAAGGTCCTACTCTTCTCCAAGAAGATTCTACTATTCCTCTCTTCCCACACCACCCAATAAATTGCTGCTTTAGTGGCCCTCCAAAGCACTTTCCCCCTTTTCTTTGGTTGCCTCAAGAAGTTAGGATTGAACAAACCCACCACATCTTGAGGGGGAGTCCCACCTGCACCCAAAGAGAGATTAGTAAATGGTATAAGGTCTCACCATTATCCCTACATAAGAAGCACATGTCAGGAGAAAAGCACGTAGAAGGCCTTCTTTTCAGCAACATATCACAAGTATTTACCTTACCAAGGAAAATTTCCAGGCAGAAAGATAGAATTTTAAGTGGGATAGGCTTACTCCAAATTTCTTTCACTAGGAAATTTACCCCTTGATGGTCAAATGAGGCTAGGGACTTAAAGAAAGAGAAGCAAGTAAAGAGGCCGGTTGGAGATATCGTCCAAGTTCTGGAGTCCTCAAGAGAGGAATCTAGCAAGACCTACCTTAAAGTAGTAAGTGTATCAAAGAAGAACACACAAATTCCCTTAACCCCCCTTCTAAACCCCAAGCTCCAACTTAATCCGTTTAGAGAAGGTGTTCCTATTCTAGATATGGGATCCCCTTTAAACTGAGAAATACCAAAAAGATCAGGAAAAGGGTCTTTAAGTGGAAATTCCCCCAACCACAAATCCTCCCATAAGCATATTTTGTCACCCCTTCCCGCGTCATACCTAACGGAGTTAACAAAGATTGGGTAAATATCATGAATTGCTTTCCACGAAGAAGCTAAGGAAGAGTGGAGAGCAACTTTTACATCACAGCTAGGGGTGGCAATTTTTCACCCAACCCGCTGAACCCACCCAGCATCTAACCCACCCAACCCGCCCATTTACTTGGCAGATTGTGTGATCAAACCATCACCTAACCTGCCCATTTAAATGGGTTAGGTTGTGGATAACCATTAGGTTAACCATCATAGACATAACTATTAATTCCTTGGCCTTTTTTTTATTTTCTTCATTTGAATTAAATAATTTATAATTAATGCATTAATTTTCTATTAATTATTGACTAAAATTAGTTTTGTCTTGAATTAACACACTTCACCCAACATAAATCCAAATCAATTTGACCCGAGTCCGGATCAGATCAACTCGATCTGACCTAAATCCAAAATAGACCCCAGACGGGATGGTTCGGTACCGCTTGCTTTGCCCGCTTTGGGTCATCCGGTCCAACCATTATTCACACAGCCCATCCGGTCTGGTTCGTATCCATAAACCTGACCCAAATCCAATCCGGTCTGATTTACTTCTCTTGACCCATTTCGGGCCAGTCGGTTCGGTCCCAAACCTGTGCACAAACCCGACATGAGCCGACATAAGTCAATCCACCAGTGACTAAACCGGCCCGGTCTGATCCGACCAAACTGAACCGGTCCGGTTGGAGTCTGGTCCAACCAAACTGAATAGGTCCAGTCAGGATCTGGTCCGACCTGACTGATCTGGTTCTAAATGGTTCAACCACTCTTGATGTGATTAGCTCGAAGACAATCCAATTAGATAGTTCAAGTTGGTCTGACCGTTTTGAGCCTAAGTGGTTTGTCAAATCCGAAACCCAAACAAAGTTAAATGGCTTTGCTGCTTGTGTAAAAATAGCATGCATGTAATGTGATTTGAACCTTCACCACTTGCGTAAAGTGCAATTACTCTTGCCATCAAGCTATGACCAACTTATTTGTTAAGAGGGAGTTAGTTTTTTGTTTTAAGTACACAAATATAAGATTAATGGGTTTGGGCGGGTTGGATTGGGTTAATGCGGGTTTGGGTTGAACCCAACCCATTTAATTTTATATAACTGGGTCATTAACGGGTTGGCGGGTTAAATGAGTTGGGTTGAAGCTCAACCCAAACCAACCCGCCTAATTGCCACCACTAATCACAGCCATTACTTTCCAACCCATGAATGCTACTATTACTTTGTGCTACAGCCTTTTGCTCTCAAAGGGAAATCTCCATAACCATAACCTTGATATTACCTTGTCCTTTTTTTCTTCTCCCGGTTCCCACAAAAAGTCCCTCATGTACTTCTCCAATTGCTCTGCTATCCTAGTTGGGATGCAAAAGGTTGAAGGGAAATAAATGAGAAGATTTGCCAATATAGCTCTCATTAGAGTAATTCTTCCACCCAAGGAGATGTAATTCCATTTCCAAAGGGCTAAATCTCCTAGCAAACTTTTCCACCACTGGCTTCCAAAATCCATTACATCTAGGGTTCCCTCCCAAAGGCAAGCCTGGGTATATGATAGGCAATCTCTAATCTCACACCCAAGTACCTCAACAAAAGTTTACAAGTCCCCTTCAACCAAGTTAATTCATGAAATCCCACTTTTACTCCAATTAATCCTCAACCCAAGCCAGGTGTTTTGCTTGGTTGATGGCATGGGAAAGATCTTTAACGAAGGATCTCTTAGCCAGGAAGGGTATGAATCTGCCTGATCTTATTTGTCCTCTGTGCAATAAAGAATTTGAGACAACAGCTCATCTTTTCCTCTTCTGCACCTTTCCAGCCAGAATCTGGCATTTTTCTGCAAGACTGTGCCTCTCTATTAGTGCTGTCCCACGTAAGTAAAGCATATGAGTGACAAAAAAAAAGTAAAGTGTTGCTGGGCAGTTGTTCTGGAAGCAGCTCTGTGGGCCATTTGGTTAGAAATAAGTTCAAGAATTTGAGCAGAAAGCAGAAAGAAAATCCAGAGGGGGGCAGTAATCAATTTTGCTATAGATATGATAAGAAGCTGGGTGTCTACTATTACTTGTTTTGAAGGAGAATACACTTCATCCCTTTTTCTTTTTTGGAAGTGGATTTAGGTCCTTCAGATTTGTTCATATGTACAGAAACTCTTTCTACAAAGGACCATTCTTATAACACTTTTTTATCCTTTTTTTTTTTTTTGAACTGTAAGGTAAAGTATTTCATTAATCAAAAAACATAGAAACCCCTGTACAATGAGAAACTGAACAGAGGATGTACAGATTTGCGCTTAACAACCAAACAAAACCCCAAAAAGACTTATCACGTCTTTGCCCATATCACTTTTTGATTCTTAATACAATTATACTTTTTCTTCAAAAAAGAAGAAGAAAGAAAAAAAAAAAAAAAGAAAGAATTTGCAAATCACCTTCCTTTAAGTTTTTTGTCTTTCTCTTCTTTTACTTGCGTGCTTGTTTCTTTTTCTTTCTCTTATGTTTCATTTCCAGCAAAGACTTTATGGGCAGACTTTATACTCCCAAAAATCAAGACTTTCTGTTGGGAAGCAACACTACTAGGACCTTTATCAAAGTTGAGCCTACCACTTTTTCTATGTAACAAGCTGGGATTATATGACATATATTCTCCAGCTTGAGGGGGAGTGTTAAAGTAAGCCGAATAGGGGTAGTTTAGTCATCTTATGTTTGTTAAGTGATTTGCTTATGTGGCAGTTTTATTAGAGACACTCTGCCCCACACTTAAGTAAGGGTAGTTTAGTCTTTGTAAATGTCATTAGAATCTAAATGACTATTAAGGGGGTCGACTGAATGGAATAACCATCAGATTTTGACAGACCCTTCTTTTCCTTCTTCTTCTCTTCTTTCTTCTCTTCCTGGTTCGGGTTACTGTAGCAACATTCGAAACACACCGCAACAAAATGGAGTTGCTGAGAGGAAAAACAGACACATTGTGGAGGTGGCAAGGAGTCTTATGGTGTGTGCTTCAGTTCTTGTGCAGTTCTGGGGAGATGCAATTCTTACAGCCGTACATGTGATTAATCGTGTTCCTTCACGGGCTTTGGGGTTTAAGGTGTCATTTAGCCTCCTTTTTCCAGATGGAGAGATATTTCATATACCTCTGAGGGTTTTTTGTTGTGTTTGTTTTGTTCACATTCTTGGCCCTTGTTTAAGTTCGGCCTGCCCTAGAAGTCTGTTTTGTTTGTTAGCTGAAAAGTAAAGTAAACAGCAAGGAAGAGAGGAAAGAAGAAGGAAGAAGAGAAAAGGTTTGGTTCGAATTAGGAAAAAGTCAACCCTGGTTTCGGCCAGACCTGTTATTATATTATTAATATAATTGGAAAAGACATAAGTACCCTTATTTAAGTAAGAGGCACTCGAACTAACATAATAGTACACATCAGCATTCTCAACAGGTACAAAGACCGAAATACCCCTTCACTAACATTCCCCCTCAAGCTGGTGAGTATATATCATATAATCCCAGCTTGTTACATATGTAGTCCACTCTCCCCCAACTCAAACCTTTTGTAAACAAGTCTGCCCACTGGTTTCCCGTATTAACATATGCAGTCTCTATCACTCCATTCGGCACCTTCTCTCTCACAAAATGACAGTCAACTTCGATGTGCTTGGTTCTTTCATTAAACACCGGATTGGAAGAGATATGAACTGCCTGATTGTCACAATAGAGCTTCATTGAAGTACTGATGTCATATCCTATCTCCTATAGAATGTTCCTTAGCCGCACTAATTCACAAGGAGTATGTGCCATGGCCCTATATTTTGCTTTTTGCCACAAATGTTTGCTTCTTACTTTTCCACGTTACCAGGTTACCTCCCAGAAAGGTGCAATAGCCTGTGGTAGACCGTCTATCAGACATAGAACCTGCCCAATCAGCATCGGTGTATCCTTCTACTTCCAGTTTTCTACCACTTTTGTACAACAAACCACGACAAGGAGCTCCTTTCAATTACCTCACAATACTTAGCATTGCATTCTAATGTGGGACCAAAGGTTTCTGCATGAATTGACTCACCACACTAACCGCAAATGAAATATCTGGCCGAGTAATGGTTAGGTGGTTTAGTTTGCCTACAAGTCGTCGATATCTACCAGGGTCTTCAAATACTTCACCTATATCACTGCTCAACCTCGTATTTGTTTCCATAGGTGTCTCAGTCAGTTTAGTACCCAACAAACCTGTTTCTTCCAGTAAATCAAGCACATATTTCCTCTGACACAAATTAATGCCATGCTTAGATCTTGCTACCTCTATGCCCAAAAAGTATTTCAATTTGCCAAGGTCCTTTGTCTGAAAGTGTTCCTATAGAAATGCCTTCAATCTGTCAATGCCCATTTTATCATTCCTAGTCACAACGATATCATCTACATACACCACAATAGTATTTTGCTTGCCGAAGAGTCATGACTGAAGATAGAGTGATCAACTTGGCACTGTTTCATACCAAACTTCTTAACCACCTCACTGAACCTACCAAACCTTGCTCGAGGGGACTGTTTAAGTCCATATATAGCCTTCTTAAGTCTGCATACCTTACCATCCTCTCCCTGAGCAACAAACCCTAGTGGTTGCTCCATGTAGACCTCAAGCAAATCACCATGCAAAAAGGCATTTTTGATATCTAGTTGATATAGAGGCCAATCATACATAGTTGCGAGGGAGATGACAACACGAACTGGCCCTATCTTATCAACCGGGGACAATGTCTCTGTGTAGTCAATGCCATAGGTTTGGGAGCACCCTTTTGCAACCAGCCGCGCCTTCAGGCGCTCAACACGACCATCTGGCAAGTACTTAACGGTATGCACCCACTTACAACCAACAGCCTGCTTCCCAGGAGGAAAAGCAGTGAGGTCCCAAGTGTGATTATGATGGAGGGTAGAGAGCTCTTCTTCCATAGCACAGCACCACTCTGGAGAGGTTAGGGCTTCCTAGACATCCTTAGGAACAACCACCGAGGATAACAAAGAGATGAACTGGCAATGGGAGGCAGAGAGGTGAGTAAGGGAAACAAAATTGGAAATAGGGTGAAGGGTGCAGGTGCGTTTACCTTTCCGTAAGGCAATAGGAAGATCAAGGGCGGAGGCTGGTGTCGGATCTGGAGCTGGATCTGTCGACGGTGATGAAGCCAGAGGAGTCGCAGCCGATACACGTGGGCGATGTGTATACACGTGACGGATAGGTGGACAATCAACGGACGGTGGCACCGGAGGCAAGGACGTAGGCACAACTGGAATCAGAGGAGGAGGATCAGCCACAAGAAGGGGAAGAGGAGGAGGTGATGTGGAGGAAGCAGCATCACCGGACCCCACAAAGAACGGAGTAAACTCGAAGAAAGTAACATCAGCACATACCAAGGAATGACAAGAACTGGGATGGTAACACTTGTACCATTTCTGAGTCCGGGAATAGCCAAGGAAGATATACTTAAGGGATCGTGCATCTAACTTGTTAGTCCCGAGACTCAAATTATGGACGAAGCAGACACCCAAATACCCGAGGAGGAAGCGGAAACGGAGAATGTTAGGGAACAAGACACTAAAAGGAGAACGACCATCAAGAATAGACGTGGGCATCCGATTAATTAAGAAACAAGAGGTGAGCATTGCATCACTCCAAAAGGGTTTGGGAACAATCATGTGGTGCATGAGTCAGCGTGCCGTTTCTACAAGATGTCGGTTCTTTCTCTCAACAACCCCATTTTGTTGTGGGGTGTAGGTACATGAAGTTTGGTGTATAATGCCATGTTGGTCCAAGTATTCTTGAAAAGATGAAGACAAGTATTCACGGTCATTATCAGAACGGAAAATTTTGATGTGAACGCCAAATTGATTGCAGATCTCAGCATAAAATTTCTGGAAGATGGCAAATAATTCACTTCTTTCTTTCATTAAATAGAGCCACGTCAGTCTTGAAAAGTCAACAACAAAAATAACAAAATATTTGTATCCATTATATGACATCACTTTATAAGGACCCCAAACATCTGAATGAATTAAAGAAAAAGGACTTGACACACGGTCATCAACCCTAGAACTAAAGAGAACACGATGGTGTTTCCCAAATTGACACGACTCACAATCTAGAACAAAAAATTGACTCAATGAAGGGACCAAGGACTTCAGCACTTTCAGCGAATGATGACCAAATCTACAATGCCACTGGAGAGGAGAAATAGATGACTAAAGGGCCGTTGACATTCTTTCACCACCATCAAGATAATATAGTCCACCGGCTTCATACCCTCCACCAATCTTCATCCCTGTCTTGAAATCCTGAAAAACACACATAGAGGGGTAAAATGTAATGGAGCAATTAAGGGACTTGGTTAGCTTATTAACAAACATAAGATTAAATGGAAGCTTAGGTACATATAAAACAGAGGATAGGGATACAGTGTCTAGGTCAACATTACCAACACCATGAATAGATGATGTGGAGCCATTAGCAAGGGTAACAGATTGTGATGTTGAGCAATGAGTGAGAGATAAAAACACACCTGGAGTTCCCATCATGTGATCGGAGGCTCCAGAGTCAATAATCCAGGGGTTGGGTGTGGATGCCAAACAAGCCATACCTGAGGGTGCAAAGGTAGTTGTGCTCTGCTGCGACGTGGATTGAACAGACCTTTCATACTCATCACGAGGAACACTCACCATCTCCTTGCCTGGACCAA
The DNA here is from genome assembly GCF_056320005.1 of Nelumbo lutea. Lineage (NCBI taxonomy): Eukaryota > Viridiplantae > Streptophyta > Magnoliopsida > Proteales > Nelumbonaceae > Nelumbo > Nelumbo lutea. Next base: position 90,058,894 of record NC_142685.1, on the reverse strand, counting down.
CTGAAGAGGTAGAAGGCATCTGGTCAGCTGACTGGTTCTCCTGTCTAAAAGCTGGAACTGGTGTCACTAGTCATGGCATGGTTGGCCCATGTCGAGGGTGGACCATGTAAGTCATAGCAGTAGTTAATAGTATGTCCATCCAAACCACAATGAGTACACCTCTGTGGACCCGAGCTCCCCCTGAATCTCTACCTCCAGTACGACCACCACCACGGATATGTGTAGATCCACCACTACCACTCCGGCCATACACTGGACCACTACTGCCACCACGGCCAGGTTGGGCTCCTCGAGCCCCACTTCTGCCACCTTGACCTCTCGACACTACAAGTGCTGATTTATTATCTGAGATATTAGAGTTTTCCATAGACCCAATGGAAGTCCTCCGAAGACGAGCAAACACCTCCTCTAAAGATGGAAGGGAAGATCCTCCCAGTATCTGGGCTCGTACTGGTTCATACTCAGACTTCAGCCCCACCGGAAACCGAGTCACATCAAACTGCCCTCTCTGTTGCTGTTGAACCTTGACATCAGAAGTGAGAGGATGATAGACATTTAACTCATTACGAATATTTCTCATACTGGCATAGTACTCCTCAAGGCTCTGATTTCCCTGATGCAAATTGAAGTATTCCTGATACAGTTGATATACCCTAGTTGTATTATCTTGACCAGAATACAATTTTTTAGCATGATCCCACACCTCTTTGGCTGTCATCAAGAAACATGAAGTTCACACTGATTTTGGGTTCCATACTGTTCCACAACCATGTGATGATCTGTGCATCTTCTTGTTCCCAGTCTTCATACTCCTGAGAATTAGCGGGGGGTTTCTCCTCTCTTATGTACTTTACCTTCTTCTTCACCTTCGGAAAAACCTCTACAGACTTGGCCCAAGGGACATAATTCTCTCCATTCAGTTTAATGGAGGTCATTTGGACAATCAGGTAATCAATAGATATCATCACACTAGGTTTACTATCACTGTTATCTGCCATTGCCGAATTCCCTTATCATTGAATCCTGAGCACTGCACACTGCACACAAACACTTCACCGAAATCTGCACACTGATTTTAGCAATAATAAAGGCTGAAAGCTGCACTTGTAACACCACAAACCCTACTCTACAGTTACTGGAAGTTTCGCGATTAAGTAAACACTACTTCCCTTCGAATCACACACAAACTAGCATAAAGCAATTTGAAAACCCATCATACGATCTGTACCACACCTCTCATGTGTTCCATAACAGAAATTATGCATAAAAAAAAAAACTCCTTACCTCATCGCCTGAAGGCCAACCACACGAAGGAATGAAACACCACTGCGCCACACGCACCAGCCCTACATTAATTAGGGGAGGGCTTAGAAACCACAGCAACCAATCACCAACGACACCACTGGAGGCATAGAAACCTCCAAGGGAAAAGGGCGAACACTCCTTTTCAGCCCTTTTCCCAGTCTCCAACCAACGGCTAAGAAATCCAAGAGAAACCCTAGTTCCAATGCGCAGAAAACAGAATTCTAGCAAGTCTGATTTGTTTAATGCGGCTCTGATACCATGTTTAAGTTCGGCCTGCCCTAGAAGTCTGTTTTGTTTGTTAGCTGAAAAGTAAACAGCAAGAAGGAAGAGAGGAAAGAAGAAGGAAGAAAGAGGAAGAAGAGGAAGAAGAAGAGAAAAGGTCTAGATCGAATTAGGAAAAAGTCAACCCTGGTTTCGGCCAGACCTGTTATTATATTATTAATATAATTGGCAAAGACATAAGTGCCCTTATTTAAGTAAGAGGCACTCGAACTAACATAATAGTACACATCAGCATTCTCAACAGGTACAAAGACCGAAATACCCCTTCACTAACAGCCCTTATTGCAAGAAATTGGATCCTAAGGCCAAGAAATGTGTTTTACTTGGGTATGCTCAGAACCAAAAGGAGTATTGATGTTATGACCCAGTGTCGAGGAGCAAATTTGTCACTATGGATGTTACCTTTTTTGAATCCACATTCTTCTTCTCGGGTGGTTCTCCTCAGGGGGAGAGTTTTGGGGAGAAGAACTCACAATCTGTTCCTCTTCCTGTTTCTGTAGTACCTCCATCAGTTCAGCCACCACCTGCACCATCAGTTCAGCTAGCATAGGTTCAGACAGCACCTATACCCACAGTTTCATTACCTGAGCCACTATGGGCAGCCTCACAGCAGTATCAGCGTCGGTAAATGATGGTTGACTCCACACATCCTCGACCCACACCACTCTTTGCCAACCCTTCTGAAACTCCAGATTCGGCAGATACAGTTCTAGGTATTCCTCCTGAGCCTGTTATGTTTTCTGATGATAATGTTTCTGTCCCTAACACCATTGTTGCAACTGATCCCACTGACCTTAATCTTCCCATTACACTTCGTAAGGGGAAGAGAAAGTGTACAGCCCACTGCATTTCACACCATCTTTCCTACAGTGCCTTATCACCCTCCTATCGTGCTTTTCTTTCTTCCCTGGACTCTGTGTCTATACCCAGGAATGTTACTGAGGCTCTCTCCAAACCTGAGTGGAAAACAGCCATGCAAGATGAGATGGATGCTTTGGTCAAAAACCAAACTTGGGAAATAGTTGATCTCCCCCCAAACAAGGAGACAGTCGGATGTCGATGGGTATTCACAGTGAAGTATAAGGCCGATGGCAAGATAGAGAGGTACAAGGCAAGGTTGGTAGTAAAAGGGTATACTCAGACCTATGGTGTTGATTATCTGGAAACCTTTGCACCAGTAGCTAAGATGAGTTCAGTTCGTATTCTTTTATCTCTAGCAGCCACCTATTCATGGCCCTTGTTCCAGCTTGATGTCAAAAATGCTTTCCTCAATGGTGACTTACAGAAGGAGGTATATATGGACATTCCAGCAGGCTTTTATGAAAATGTTGGTAAAGGAAAGGTGTGCAGACTCAGAAAATCTCTGTATGGACTGAAACAGTCACCTAGGGTTTGATTTGACAGGTTTAGAGGGGCACTCATCCATTTTGGATACACACAGACATAGTCTGATCACACCCTCTTAGTGAAGAGGAGAGATGCTTTGGTGTCAATTCTAATTGTGTATGTGGATGATATAGTGGTGACAAGAAATTATCTGGAGGAGATTGATGATCTCAAAAAATCATTACAGAAAGAATTTGAGATCAAAGATCTTGGTGAGCTCAAATACTTAGGGATTGAAGTTACAAGACTCAAGCATGGGATCTTCATTTCACAGAGAAAGTATGTACTTGACCTACTGCGAGAGATTGGGAAGCTGGGGACCAAACCAGCAGACACTCCTATTAATCCAAATCATAGAATTAATGGTGTGGATGGTGAACTGGTAAAGGATGTAGGGAGATATCAAAAAATGGTGGGCTAACTGTTGTATTTGTGTATGACACTACCAGATATTTCTTATGCTGTCAGTGTTGTGAGTCAATACATGCATGCACCTCGGGTTCAGCACTGGTAAACTATTGAGAGAATACTTGCATATCTGAAAAAGCACCCTGGCAGAGGCATTCTTTTCTCAAATCATGAGAATCTGAGGCTAGAATCCTATATGGACGCAGACTGGGCAGGATGCTTAAATGACAGGAGGTCTACATCAGGAGTGTGTACCTTTGTAGGTGGAAACTTGATCTCCTGGAACAAGGTGGGGGCCACAGTAGTTATGTGAGTCCAAATTTTATTATGTTTTATGAGTGTTATATATGTTGTTTTATGTTTTGCTACCCTATAAGGGAATAGTTGTCTTTGTACTATTCTATTATTTTAGTGTAAATAATAAGTGAAGGGGGTGGCCAGATTATTGCTCTCTTTTCTTTCAACTTCTCTTCTTATCTTCTTCTCCTTCTCTCTTCCTTCTCTCTTCAAGAAACTACTTTCATTCATATTTTTTTAATTCAGCAGATTTCTACTATGATCAATAAAGCTGATAAAATAACGAAAGCCATCAATAGGCACAAGGGGTGAAGGGCCCCACACATCATAATGGACTAAATCAAAAGGAGCTTGAATTTCATTACTAGAAATTGGATAAAGAGTTTTACATTGTTTTGACAACTGAAACACTTCACAAACCAAACTCTAACTCGAAGCATACTTAAACAACTCAAGAAACAATCCTTGCATCAAAGAAAAAGACAAATGGTCTAGCCTAGCACGCCACAAATATAACCTAGTTACTAACTCCTCATTATCCCAACCACTAAAAGTAGATGTCTGTAAGGCTGAACTAATGTCTGCATCAAAATGATAGAGACCTCCAACTCATGACCACTCCCAATTTTTCTCTATCAATCTGTCATTAAAAATACAATGAGTAGGAAAGAATGTTATGCTACAATTTAAGTTTTTTGTAAGCTTAAAAAGAGATAATAGGTTTGAAGCAAGATTGGGAACATGCATAACAGATTTAAGAGAGAGATCATTGCCTAGGTTAACCTCCCCCTTTCCAGAGATGATGGAGAAGGAACCATTAGCTACTCTCATCTTATCTTGGCTATACATCAAACCGTACGAAGAAAATAAATAAGGCGTGTGTTATATGGTTGGTAGCACTGGAATCAATAATCCAAGAGTTAGATATAGGAGCAATCACATTGTGAGTAGAGACAGTACCTGATTTGGCAAGAGAGGTTGATGCAAATGGATTGTTCATCAGTCGAGCCATGGCTCAGCTAAGGGTTTCTACCTCATCAGCTGTGAAATCCAAAAAGACCCTGATGTGTTGGAACTAGTTGTTTGTCCCGTTAGAGGAGTAACTGTGGGTGTATTCTTTTGGCTTTCAGCACTGTTACTTATGACAATATTTCCACTTGTTGTTTGGCTCTTCTAATGCTTCTTGTCCTTTCTTAATGCAGTTGGTTTCAGGTGAGGGTAAAAAATCCAGAAAGTCTCTTTCAAATGTTTGTCTCCTCCACAATGAGAGCAGTTAAGGTGCCTCTTGTCTAAACCCTTGCCCTTGTTTTGGCTTGAAGAAATCAAGGCTGAATGCTCAATATGATGCACTTGGGTGTTTACTTGCATCTCTTTTTTCTTCTAACTTCTTCGTTCTTTACAAGATAGTAAACATGCTATAAATTTGGAAGCTCATCTCTTCCCAAAATTTGAGATCTTACACTTACATATATTGGGTCTAGGCCAAACAAGAACTTAAAAGCTCTGCTTTCTTTTATTTGTTTATCATGCATTTCCTTTTCTCTTAGAGCATTCTCCCAGACAAGTACAAGATGGTGGTCCAGTTATTCACATAATGCTTCCAAGGTTACAAAATAAGTTGCAAGAAACATATCCCCCAGCCTCAATGCAACAATATCTTGTGTTAGTCTATAAATTCTTGCATTGTTCTTTCATTGTCCGTAGGTTTTAGACATCTCCCAAATCTTAAAGGTTGTAGGGAAGTGTTGAACTGTCCTTGCTACCCTTGGAGCCGTTGAAGTAAGCAGCCAGGGCATAACAATAGCACTCTCCTTGCACCAGGTTGAATATTCAACATTAGGGGTGCAAATGGATCGGATCATGATCCGATCCGACCCTATTTGGTCGAATTTGAATCACCCCCCCTATTCGATCCGAGAAGTTCCAATTCGATATATATGCTATATATTCATTTATATAAATATATAATACATATATATTATTTATTTATTTATAAATATATTATTTACATTGCATTTTTGTAAATTTGTTATATTATTTATTTTTTATAAAAAATATGTATATATATGATGAAAATAATTAAAAAAATGCTTGTATTTTTTGTTTTTCTTTATTTAAATTGGTATATTTTATTTTCCTTTTAATAATTTATTAATTTTTAAAGAAAACAAATTGGATTGAATCAGATACGAATATCCAACTTCCCGATCGGATTCGAATTCAGATCCATGTCTGTCAGATCCGTTCGGATCAGATATGCAATTAACAGTGTTGGATTGGAATCGGATACACCTTGATTCAAATCTGATCCGATCCATTTGCATCCCTATTCAGCATCATCCTCTTTAGGTTCCTTATTCTTTCCATCTATATAACCCATAAGCTCCCGGGAAGTAATGAAAATTTTGGCTGAAACAAACCATTCTCTGAAATTGTATTCATTCAACACACTGGTGATTTGCAGACTATGCAGATTTGGATTTTCCAGGTTTGAGGATCTCCCACCAGTTCTATTGTCCTTAAAGGACACTTCCCCTAATATTGTGGACATGTTCTGCTCCTAACAGCAACCTACAACTGTAGTGTCAAAGAAAAAGACAAGGTTTAAGACCTGCAGAAACTGTTACTGAACTGAAAACAGCCAATACCCTGCTGAGATTGATTGGTTGTAACTCCAGACTCCTTCCCACACCCACCGGATGTTAGATGAAGCTTTACAAACTGGAAAACCTTACATCTGAACTGAAAAGAACCCCTGCAATCAAATCTGTAACAGAAAAAACTTCTGCAACTGGGCTGAGAACACTCCCTGTAATCAAGTTTGGGCTGAAAGCAACTTCTGTAATCAAATCCAACACTTCCTGTGGTCAAACCTGGGCTATAAACAATATCTGTGATCTGTCCTTACTCTCAGAAACTAGGACTGTCCACTCAGTCCTCCTTAGATCTGTTCCATGCAGATCTCTCTAGTAGCTGAATGGCTACTGGCTTCTGTAGAACAACTAGCAGGGCATACACAGGCTGGGAGAACTCTCTTTGATCCCTACATCCAAAGAGAAACCCTAGACACAGACCTTTCTATAGTCAACGATCAGACCTAGGGCTTCTTTACAGTAGCCAAGAAAAGGAGAAAAAAGGAATAGAAGAGAGAAGAAAAGGAAAAATTAGATGTAAACAGTCAGGCCAATTGATGCTCTGATACCATGTTTGCTGAAATGGTGAAGTAGAAGAGCAAAAAGAGAAGGGAAGAGAGAAGAGGAGAGAAGAGAACAGTGTATTGGCAGCAATGATTTCTCAGCCGGCCCTAGAAACTAATATATATATATATATATATATATATTGACATTAAGATATTACAATAAAAAGACTAGAATGCCCTTGATTAGTGATGGGACACCTAGACAGTACAAAGAATAAAACCAGTTTAGGCCCAATAACTGAAGGCCCATAACAGAATAAAAAACTAAAACATAGAATGTCAAATAAGCCCACCAACGCTTAATCCCTCGACCCAACAGACTCAATTATTCAATCTCTTTGCAAGAATGGCAATTTATCAAGGTCAGTGGTAGAGTTCTTCTCCTAAATGTACTTCAAGTCTATAAAAATGGAAGAAGATTCTTTGGCAATGTACTGCAAGTGTTGTGGAGTATTTAGAGTGAACTGAATGCAAAAATTTTTGAAGGTAAAAACCAACAGGTTGAGGATGTTATAAACCTGGTTCATGTTGATGTGGCACATTAGGCTTTAAAAAAAGAAATTTTTAGAGCACCCACGGATTCATATCACTATTGAGAGGGTGGACGATTATTGCTGGCTTTGCCCACAGTAGTGCCCAAACAACCCAAACATTAAATTGATGTAAATGAGAAAAGATTCACATCTTGCAGGAGATGCCGTTGGGCTTGGGGGGTGTTGTCATAACACTTGCCTTTAGGATTGTATCCAGTTTTTCTTTTTAATAAATTTTTATTGTTACTTATCAAAAAGAAAATGAGAGAAAAGATTCACATCTTTACCTGAAGATCACTCCACTCCACACATCGAAGAAACTTAGTAAGGGCCCTCTTTTCTGACATCAAAGAGAAACGGAATTTCCAGAGTAGTTGCCTCTCGTCTCCACTCAAGGTCCTTGTTGGGGGATACTTCAGGATTCTCTGTATTGACCTTTCAACAAAGAACTAGGCTTGGTTACATGGCTTCTGAAAAAGGAATATATTTTATGAACAGAACAAATACAGCACTTCAGCTCAAGAGATGAGAAGTAGCTGAAGGAAGACAAATTTTTAAGTGTCAAAAAGTTCAAGAATAAAGAAAGAAAGATGTCTAAAGGTTATCAGTTGTACCAGACTTGTTGTGAAACAATGTAAAATCCACTCCCTAGAATGAGTCATATAAAATGAAAGTCATTAATTTGTTTTGCTACAATTTGTTGAGCTTATCTTATGATGGAATCTATACAAGAATTATCTGAAGCCAATATATAGCGAAGGAAAAACATTTTACTCACATTGGAAAAAGTTAAACTAGCATTTACCCAGAACCATTGATGAACTCCAAAGAAAAATAATTAACCATCACAAAATGAAGGTAAGGAAACATAGCCTTTTCCCCACTCCTCCCAAGAAAAACAGAAAAAAAATCAAGAAAAAACAAAAATGAAAAAGAAAAGAAAAGAAAAGTAAAAGAATGTTCTTTCAATTTTAATAAATATGAAGATCATCCGATGTTAATGACAACAGAGTGATAGGCTTTGAGCTTACTTCCTCTCATTAGAGCTTGGTTTAAGATCTCTGTCGATGATACCGCGTGTCAGACTCCTAGCTAGTTTAATTTGCTTATGCTCTGAAGGATTTATTCTTCCCACTTCAGGGTCCCATACAGTAACAATCTCATTTGTTGAAGACACAGGCAATGGTGAAAAAAAGTTTGCCCCTGATTCCTATAGGACAAACAAATATTAGTTATTATCACATAAAATAGTTCCAAGCATAAAAAGTACTGAAATATTTTGATTTAAGATTCTAGTTAATTAACTAAACCATCCATAATTCACTCAAGAAGGAAAGAGAAACAAGATAGAGTCAAATTAGTTTCCAGTGATATCTCTACATTAAAGAGAACAACTGTCCAAATGCTGAATGACATTTCTGTTAGAGAATAAAATGGGGAACTGAAAATTATATCTTAATGCATCCCTAGCAAGTAGCACAATAAACTGATTTGTACCTTGACAGCAATAAAGCTATGAATAAATTACTTTATAAAGTATATGATTTTCCAAATTTACAATTCGACCAAACCATTGAAGAACTTTTCAACCTTTGTATCTATTAATGTTTGAGACTTTCATCTGAACAAAGCGGATTTTGAGTTTTATTTATAAATTACCATATACACATGCAATTCCAAAAAACCAAATACTAGTTGGTATTTATATGCAATACACATATAGAAATTGCAAATTAATCACTGCAAACTTGCTAACATCTTCTGTGAAATAGAAAAGCAATTACTTGGAAATAGAAAAGCAATTAATCATTGCAAATTAATTACATATACACATTTCTCCTTTTTTTATTTTTGGTGCCCTGGTATATAATCTAATGCTGGCATGGCCAGCACAACTTTTTGGCCTCTCATCTTTTTTCTCCCCTTTTCTTCTCCTTCTCTTCTCTCTTCTTTACTATTCTTTGCAGCATAATATGGTATCAGAGCAGGTCTGTTAGCCAGAAAGAACAGAACAGATCAAGTACTACTTTCCTTTTTTTGTTGTTTTTCTCCCAAAGAACTTGAAACACAGATTGGACAGGTTTGAGAGTCGTCTTCAGCCTTCCCTTTTTTTGTTCTTGGTCATGTACCAAGAAAATAACCTATAACAGGTTCGTATGATTAATGGGAAGGACTTAGAACCTGTTTTTTACCGTTTTTGAAGAAAACAGAATTAAGGGTGTCAAGAATAGTTGACCCCCACCCCAAAGAGCCTCTTATATATTAAGGAGATAAAAGATATGTACAGTTACAAGAATGCCCTTACAGGGCTGAAAGATAAAAAGAACAAATAAAATAATAAGAATACGATACTATACAACAAGGACTGTTCAAATAATGTACATCAAGGTATATCTTCACACTCCCCCTCAAACTGATGCGTAGACATCAGCATCAATTTGCCCACAAGAACAAGGTGTCGACTTTTAGTCATGGCCTTGGTGAAGATGTCAGCAATCTGCATGTGAGAGGCTACAAGTGGAAGAGATATAGAGCCTGCAACAAGAGGGTCTCTAATAAAGTAACAGTCCATCTTGATATGTTTAGTCCTCTCATGAAAGACAGGATTATATGCGATCTTGATAGCATTGGTGTTGTCGGCATACAGAGGGATAGGAGTAGAAAGTTGAGTACCAAGATCAATGAAGAGATACTTCAACCAAACAATCTCGCTACAGGCAGAAGACATAGCTCTATACTCAGCTTCAATAGAAGATAGAGAGAGTAGTCAAAGGAACTCTAATTATACCCAGCTGCAACAACAACATCCCGGAAGCGCTCAAACCAAGCCCTGGGTGCTTGCTTCAGACCATATAGGGACTTCTTTAGGTGACAGACACATGAAGGATCACTGCAATATCCAGGGGAGGCTTCATGTAGACTATCTCCTTTAGTTCACCATGAAGAAAAGAATTCTTCACGTCTAATTGGTAGATAGTCTAGGAATGAACAGCAGATATGGCTAGAAGAGTCCAAACTGTGGTGATCTTAGCAACCAGGGCAAAGGTTTCTTCATAGTCAACCCCATATTCCTGACTGTATCCTTGGGTAACTAACCGGGCCTTATATCGATCAAGGGAACCATCTAACTTTAATTTGATCGTATAGACCCAATAGCTTCCAACAATAGAAGCATCTGGAGGAGCTGGCACAAGATCCCAAGTATCATTCTCATGGAGGGCTTGAATTTTGGCATCCATGGCTTCTTTCCAGTAAGAACTTCTAATGGCTTGCTGATAAGATCTAGGGATATCTATGGAAGAAAGTACAACAAAGAAGAAACTATGGTTTGAAGGAAAACCATAACGGTTAGGGAGTCAAGAAATACGAGTAGAACAATGAAGTGGAATAACAGAACTACTATCTGAAATAGAAGGATCTTGGATCAAAGCGCCACTTACAGGGGGTAGAGAAGAGGGATGCTCTAGACCGGGTGGAAGGGGGGTTTTAGGCGCAGGAATTGGGGCACGTAGCCACTTGCGGGTGAAGATGAGAAAATCTCTCTCAATCAAGGAAGTAGTGTTGTTTGAATCAAAGTCCTACAAAATAGAGATGGAAGGAGCAGACAATCTAGCAATCCCAACAAAAAACGAAATATGTTCAAGAAACGCAACATTTCGGGAAATCCGAATACGATGAATAGTAGGGTCATAACACAAAAATCCTTTGTGGTCAGGACTATATTCCACAAAGGCACACATAGCAGACTGAGCAATTAATTTAGCGTTCACGAACAGGAAGATGTACAAAACAAAGAAAACAAAAAACATGAAGGCTAGAGAAATCTGGGGGATGACCAAAGAGTTTTTGGAAGGGAGAAGTGTTGTCAAGAATAGAGGGCAGATAGTTGATCACACAATTGTACTGGCTGCTTCTATATATTCTCCCCCTAAATCTGAGCGGAGGATAGTTACATTGCATTTGAAGCGATTTTGCACCATAGTATGAAATAATTTAAATGTGCCAAAGACTTCTTATTTGTGCCGTAGAAAATAAATCTAAGTATATCTGGTACAATCATCTAATTTGTGAGAAGTCCAGTCTCTTCCCTCAGAAGTTCCCCTAAAACGGAATCCATATCTGGAAGTGATCCCCTACTCAGAATGTTGGACCTGATTATCTTATATTCAGGTTTAAGTCTCACCAAGAACTGAGTCACATTTCTCTTCTCAAAGTGTTTCTGGAGATATTTCACACACTCTACTGGATACGAGGGTTCAATATGAACAATCTCATATCGAGCTCATAATCAAGAAAACCTGAATAATATTCCTATATCCTCCTATCTCCTTGGTTGTAGGAAAATATTTCTGATTCTATCTGGTACTGTTTAGAAACGTTGGACTGTTGATAAACTTTTTCCAGATACAAGTACATCTCATAGGTTGTTTTCGTTCTCCTCATAGGTACAGATATATGATAATCAATAGAACTCAGAATCCAAGAAATAAGCTTACCATTATCCAACTTCCATTGTTGTAAAGCCTTGGCCTCGGCCTCAGTTGGTTTGGTGACCATTCCATTCAGGTATCCTTCTAAACCTTTCTCTTCAACATAAAAGTCAAAATGGAACTTCCACATCCCATAGTTCTATCTATTCATCTTCACAGGAATAATATCCCCTCTGTCTGAAGCCATTACCGCAAGAAAATAGCACAAAATAGGGTTCGGCTAAAGTTTAAAGGAATTAGACTGAAGTAAAAACTGATCAAAACGAGTGATGTAAACTGTAATCAAATCCAAGAGACTCAAAAAACTGAGAAATAAACCCCTTACTTTTACCGGAGATTGTCCAAGATCCAATAGAAGAAGAAAACTGGATACACAGCCCAGAAAAGGAAAGTCTAGGCGCATCCGCCTAGAAAAGAAGTCCAGATCTCTCTCAAAACTTCAAGGATCTCAATGAAACTTTCAGAGTATGTTGAGAAGGGCTAGGCAACAACTCCTTTTAAATCTTGCTGCAAAAACGGATGTCAAACAAGAGAGATCCAATGAAATCTCTCTTTCTGGATGCGTAGAAAGCAGAAAAATGGTTCCTGGAAAGATCAAAAACAGTCCAAGACCAATTGGTAGAGATGCAAGTTCTCAATGGATCAAGAAAACAAGGTGGATCAGAGAGAAAGAAGGTCAAAGGGCAACCTGCTCTGGTACCATGTGAACCGAATTGAGAGCAAGAAGAAAATAGAATTAACAGTGTCAAGAATAGTTGACCCCCACCCCAAAGAGCCTCTTTTATATTAAGGAGATAAAATATATGTATAGTTACAAGAATGCCTTTACAGGGCTGAAAGATAAAAAGAACAAATAAAATAATAAGAATACGATACTATACAATAAGGACTATTCTAATAATGTACATCAAGGTATATCTTCACAGTTCTATTATTATTTGAGGTTGTATAGTGTATATGTTTTCCAGAAATCTTTCCCTTTAGTGCAGGACTATGTGTGGACTGAGAACAAAATATAAATTTTTTTATGGCCTCTGAGGACTCAAATACCTCTGGTGTATCCTCTATTTACAGTGGGGCTTCCCAATGGTTGTTATTCCCCTAGATGGGCTTAACTATTTAGAGTGGTTGAAGGGGATTAAGTTGTATATCATCGCAAGTGGACAATTAGGGTATATCAATGGGAAGATTAAAAAACCTAGATCTGGAAGTATAGAGCATGAAAAATGGAACCAGGAGAACAGCATTGTGATGTCGTGGCTATTAGTATCCATGAAGCCTCAAGTGAAAAGGGATTTCATGTGGGATTAGGCAGCCTATGAAATCTAGGTGCAAGTCAAGTCTACCTACTACTATGCTAAAACTTATCAGCTACAGGCAGAATCATCTACTTGTAAATAGGGGGAGAGGAGCATTTTTGTGTATTACTCTGACTTGACTTCTATCTAGAAAGAGCTGGACCATTATCAGAATATGAACTAGAAATGTGATGAGGATGCATAAGCTTACAAGGATCTTGTCTCACAACAACAGGCATTTGCTTTCGTCTTGGGTATGAATCCTGCATATGAATCTATTAGGTTACAAATCCTAGGAAGTAAAGACCTTCCATCTGTCTAAGAAGTGTATGCCCTTGTACAGTCTGAGGAGAGTAGGAGAAGTTCGATGAATGGTTCTGAGGTGAATCAATGTCTTTGGTGGAAAAAAGTGGTGCAGGTACAGGTGGTGGAAGTTCTTTTAAGAAGGGAGAGTTTCATAAGAAAGTAGAAAACAAAGATAAGTTATGGTGCACTCACTGTCAAAAGTTTAGGCATACTCGTAACACTTGTTGGGATCTTCATGGGAATCCAAAATGGGCTCAAGAGTTGAGTAAGAAATCTGGTTCAGATCAGAGTAGGAAAACAAGGCAGCAGGGTCCAAGGAAATCTAATGCAGCAAATATGGCTTCTTAGGAGACTCAGTTACCCACTACTATGAGTCAGGAACATGCTTCTGGTTCTGATCCCAAGAAAGATATTATTAATTCCTTCAATGACCATTTAGAATTATACTATAGGGCAATTTGTTGGATGGATAATTCTGCCCCTACCCCTCGACTTCTTTTGTGTCTACATTAGGTAATTGAGTAATTCTGCCACAGCTTTTCATGTGACTTCTGATTTCCTTGACTCTCTTTAGATAATTGATTTAGGGGCCTCAAATCATATGACTAGTAAGTCAAATTGCTTTTAGTCCTATCATCACCTTTTTGGTGGGGATAAGGTGAGACTAGCTTACCGATAAAAAAAAAATAAGGTGAGATTAGCTAATGGGTCTTTTTTCCATTATAGCTGGTCAAGGAACCGTCTCCCTCCCCTTCAGAATTCATCTTTCTAATGTTCTACATGTTCCAAAAATGCCTATCAACCTATTTTTAGTTAGTAGTATTGCAAATTCATTGAACTGTTCAATAACCTTCTTCCCTTCTTGTATTATACAAGATTTAGCCTCGGAAAAGATGATTAGTAAGGGTTGTATGGTAGATGGACTCTACACGCTGGAAAATAAGGCTGGTCTTGTAGTCACAGGGTCTAAGAGTCGATCTAATAAAGAGTCAGGTCAATTTGTGGCACAAACACCTTGGTCATTTATCTTTTGAGTCATCAAAAGTTTAGTTTCCTGAGCTATTTAAGTTAGTGTCAATGTCTGAATTTATGTGTCAAACTTGTCAATTGAACAATGTAGAACTCATTTTCCTTTGAGAAATAATAGATTTGAGTTTCCTTTTCATATTGTTTATTCTAATGTCTGGGGCCTTGTCACTTTGCCTTCTAAGACTGGATATAAATGCTTTATTACACTCATTGATGACTACTCCAGGTATACATGGGTGTATCCAATGCGGTCAAGGAATGAAGTGCCCAAAAATGTAAAAGAATTCCAACAAATGATTTTTACCCTGTTCCAGGTAGAGATCCAAATCTTCCAATTTGACAATGCTAGAGAATATTTCCATAATGACCTCACGGAATTTTTCGCTTCACATGGATCCCTCCACTATATTTCTTGTGCTCGAACACCTCAACAAAATGGTGCTGCAAAAAGAAAAAAATCACCATCTTCTTGAAGTTGCCCATAGGTTACTTATACATATGAATGTCCCAAAACGTTTCTAGCTAGAAGTTGTTCTATGTGCTGCATAATCTTATCAATCATATACCTTCTCGGTGGTTGGAGTACAAGGCATCACATCAGCTCCTGTTTCCCAAGGCTGTTCTCTATTCTTCTTCATGTTTTTGGATGTTGTCGTTTCGTCCAAGACCTATCCCCCACTTGTCGTAAACTTGAACCTCGTACTATTCCTTACGTTTTCCTAAGGTATCCCTCTTCTCAAAAGGGTTACCAATGCTTTGATCCCGTCTCCAAGATACTATGTTTTTATGGATGTGTCCTTTCTTGAGAGTGAACCTCCTCCGTTTCTCCTCAGGGGGAGTGTAATAGAGTTGAGGAGAAACATGCGCAAGTTCACCTCCCTTCTATTCCTAATCTTCCCTCGTTTTATGCTATCTTTCATTGACATAAAGGTCATCCAAGTTCAAGAGATGTGGAGCATTTGGATGCTATACCACTAGTGCCATTGGATTTCCAAGGGACAAATTCTATCCAGCTTCCAGCCAGCCAGGTACTCTTATTCCCGTTGATATGTTTGATCCCATTGACATTGATACTTTCATTTTTGATAACTTAAACCTTCCTATTGCTCAAAGAAAAGGTGTTAGGTCTTGCACTACTAAACATCCCATTTCCCATTTTTTCTCTTATGAGAACATCTCACCTTCTTTTCATGTTTTCCCCTCCTCCACTGACAGTGTTCCTATTCCCAAAAATGTGACAGAAGCCCTCTTAGTGCCTAAATGGACAGATGTAATGAAAAAGGAGATCAATGCCTTAAATAAAAATGACACATGGGAATTGGTAGACCTTCCTAAAGGGAAAAAAACAGTAGGATGTAAGTGGGTTTTCATAGTGAAGCATAGAGTTAATGGTACAGTAGAAAGATATAAAACTTGATTAGTGGCAAAAGGATTTACTCAGGTGTATGGAGTGGATAATGCAAAAACATTAGCTCTGGTAGCGAAGATGAACCATATGAAAGTCCTTTTCTCCCTTGTTGCTAACCTTGATTAAGAGCTTCACCAATTGAATATCAAAAATGCCTTTCTCAATGGTGATCTTGAAGAAGAGGTATACATGGTATAACCTCCTGGTTTCCGTGCTCAAGGTAGTGAACAGAAAGTGTGCAAGCTGAAAAAGCAATATACCAAAAGCCTGGTTCAGCAAGTTTCATTTAGCTATACAACAAATGGGCTACAAGCAATGCCAATCCGATCATACCCTGTTTGTGAAGAGAGAGGGGAAGGAAAGATTGCAACTTTAATAGTATATATTGACGACATAGTGATTATTGGTGATTGGAAAACTAAAATTCAGAAATTAAAGGAGTTTCTTGCTACTCAGTTTGAACTTTGAAGTGAAAGATTTAGGCTCCTTATAGTATTTTCTTAAAATTGAAGTTGCTCATTCACAAAGGGTTATCTTCATTTCTCAGAGGAAATACATCCTAGATCTATGGCAAGATTCTAGTAAGCTAGGGGTGAAACCAGCTGACTCTCCTATTGACCTAAACCATAAGCTAGGTGTTTGTCAAGGTGAAACCATTAAAAATGTGAAGCAATTTTAGAGACTTGTGGGAAGACTTTTATATATATCCATGACACGCCAAGATATTGCTTATGTTGTAGGGGTTCTTAACCAATTCATGCATGCTCTCAAGACTGCTCACTTGGAAGTAGCTGAGAGGATCTTCAGATATCTCAAGAAATTTTCAGGTGCTAGTTTGTTATTCCAAAGGGCAGTTTGTAAGAGGGAACCTAATTACATGGAAAAGCAAGAAACAAAGTGGTGTGGCTAGGTCTAGTGCTGAAGCTAAGATTTACTGTGGATAATCCCATGTCATGGAGTAGCTGAGATCATGTGGATTAAGAACTTGTTGAATGAACTAGGATTTAATGTGGATAATCCCATGTCATTAAATTGTGATAACAAGGCAGCTACTCTATGAGATGGGAGAAGCTTGCAAGCATCCACGATATGTACACCCATTGTCAAGGATTATCCACCCTTGTTGAGGTGGATAAGCACTTTATCAGGGAGAAGCTTGTTAAAGGAGAAGCATATACACCCTATGTCAGTTTTGAAGAGCAACTTGCAAACATCTTCACTAAGGGTTTACATCACTTGCAGCATAATAATTTGTGTGACAAGCTGGGCATGATTGACATCTATGTCCCAACTTTTTGGCCTCTCATTTTCTTCTCTCTTCTTTACTATTCTTTGCAGTATGATACATATCATTTAATTATAATGGGATTACATTATCATCTAGTTGTTATCAAATATTGGATCCATTTTCGTAGAAGTCAGGCAAAAGTTTTAATGTCGGGCTGCCAACGGGACATCACCCTCATCTTTTATCCAGCTTGGGACCAGCAGTGTAAGACAAGCACACACTGGGCATTGTCAATTTAAGCTAACTGCAAGCACCTCCTATGAAGTACTAAAATTCAAGAGCAAAATCGAACAGCATTTTAATAATGGGAAGTTTCAATAGAAAATCAACTACTAGTAAGACTATCTAAAGCTTGTACAGTGTCAAAACACTACCTGAAAAACAACTTGATGTTCAAAACTGCAGAATTCAATTATCAAATACAAATGAAAACTTCCAGTATTACAGCTTTCTCTTTCCTTGATTTTCTCTAGAGCCTTAAATGTTAGACGGTCCAACCAGTCAATAAGCTGAACTTGTCCCCTTTCATACTTATTAACAAGCTTTTCCAAACGCTCCAACTCCCCACGCTCATGCCTGGGCACCTGGGTAAGTCACACAATAATAAGCATGTAGTTGCAATTCAACTATCTTAGTAATATAGTAAGTGCACAAGCATTTAAAATGCAGATTCGCAAACAATACTACTGCACTAGTCAAAAACCTTTCCAGGAGTGGTTGTAGGAAATGATCCATCTGCTTCTTTTCCTAACCAAAGTCTAAGCTTTTGCTTCCCTGTTTTAAGTTGCTTTTTGCTGTTAAAGAGCAGAATGGTAGCCCCACCAATTAATCCCTCATCTTTTCCACAAGATACATCCCAAACCTGAATAATGACCAAGGTTATTAAATAATTGGCTAGATGGTAAAAATCCTACAAAATAAAGGAAACTAGAAAAATGACACAATAAAGAATACAGTACAAATTTAGACATTAAGGCAACAAAATTAATGGACAGAATGTGTTCCAGAATCAATCAGAAAGAAGATAAACCGTTAAAACCTATGACATGAATGGATCCAATAGTGGAAAACTAGAACAAAGTTTCCTATTGCACAAAAATAAATATTAGTTATAATATCAATGCAATTTTTTATAGGTAATTAACAATTTATTAATATGGAAAAATATGCAAATGCTTATTAATCATTCTGTAACCATAGGAGAAAATAAATATCATAACACAGTATTCAGTGATAATACAAGATAATATCAGGAAACAAAAATCTCCAATACTCAATGAGGAAATCGTTAATGATTAAAAAAGGCCCAGTCTATAATAATACATTATCACAATCACTTAATGACAAAATGTAACATATTATGCTTAGTCACAGAAAAAGGATATAAAATACACCAATTATTAGATTTCACTCATTCCTAACCTTTCCTACTAACTTACAGTTAATGTCAGTTGAGAGTGAGCAGTCAAGTCCCGATACTTTGTGCTTAGTGTGATAAGTTCAGTCCAGCAATATGGTTGTCCTGTAGATTCCAGTCTGATATATAGGCAATATGAAATATGTTAGGTGATACAGATAAACTTGAAACATCAAAGAAAACATATGCACAAATAGGCATCCAAGCACATATACAAACACAAATAAGGAAAATGAAAAAAGAAATCAAATCTAAAAAACCATCAAAAAATTTTACCACAGGTAATAGCAACAAAAGTATGAAAGTTGCAAAAACCTTGTTCTTGTAGGAAGCCCAAATGGAGCACCATCTATGTATAATACACATTCAACATAAAGCTCTGCCCTCCTGTCCTCAGTAGTAAAACTAACTTCTGCACAGAAATTGAAACAAAAAAAAAGGTTCCAATCATCATACTTACAGTCTAACAAGTTCAATAATTATCAAGATATCATCATAAGTTATACAACAGAAACAAAGTACTTAACCATTAAGTGCCATGTAAGCTAATAATCTACTAATGGGCAAAGGTAATTAAAATGCATCTAAGATTCTTTTTCCCATAAAATACCAACTACAGGCGTTTCTTTTCCTTCACTAAATCATTTTATAATAGGTTGGCTGGGCCTTGGGAGACCCATTTCCCTTGGACCAGGATGTGGCATATAGTTGCTCCTGTCAAGATTGCTTTCCTGTAATGGACTGCTGTACTGAAGAAGTGATTGACCAGACAATCTAATGAGAACGGACTTCTTGGTTGATAATATCAATTGTATTATGTGCAATAAGAGTTTTGAGCCAGTGGTCCGTTTGTTTCTTCATTGCAGTTTTGTAAGAAGGTTATGAGCTAAACTTCTTTTTGGAGATAGATACAGTAACTTTTATTAAAAAACAAATAGAGTACAAAAGAACCCCCAAGGAGAATACCCTGGCCGAGCACAACCAACAACAGTACAACAAACTACAGCTTCCACAGACTCCTAGACCTCAACAGCACCCCCCAGGTTATGCTGCTGAAGCCCCTTAGTAGCTGAAACCCAGGAAACCAGCTTCCCAAAAGAAAAAGAAATTAATTCCTCCACTTCTTTAGAGGTCTTCTGGAAAATCCTGCTATTTCTTTCAGTGCAGATGGTGCTAATCACTGCATCCAGAACAGAGACCCAAACACTGCTTGCAAACTTTGAAAAACTTGAACTTCCCATCCCCAAAGAAGGTCCAACACTGTGTTAGGCATTACCCAAGCCATCCCACTGAAATATAGTGCCACCAGAGATGGGAGGTAAAAGAGCAATGGAGAAACAGGTGATTTGTATCCTACATAGCCTGCCCATACAGCAAACAAATCTGGTCAGGGACCTGCACCCCTCTTCTAAAGAGATTTGATTTAGTTAAGCATCTATCCAGAGCAGCAGCCCATACCAGATCATTTACTTTTAAGGGGGAAATGGGATTCCAAATTCTGGAAGCAGGATCTGCAACAAGATTTTTTTAAGGAGGTAAAGTAAAGTTTATTTATGATGAAGAGATAAACATACAATAATGGGGGAAACCACAAGCCAGTTTGCCCCCAAAGAATCTGCAACAAGATTTCCCTCTGAAAGCTTGAGAGCAAAAGATTTAACTGAAAAAAGTCCATCTACATTCCACTTCCAGGTCCAACCGTCCTCAATGCTAGCATCCACCACCTGATCTGAAACAAGCTTGAGCATCTCAGAAAATTTAACAATCTCCCAGTCCTGAAAATTCCTTCGAACAGGACACCAGATTACTGTCCTCCCATTAACTCATAGCAATCTGCCACTACTGCATCTTGATTTTCAACAATCTGAAACAATTGTGGGAATATGTTAGAGACCAGAACAGGGTGGTTGAGCCTATAGCGCAGAAGGTATACTCTGGGCAAAGAAAGAAAATCCATGTCAGCAAGAGCCAACTGGCAGCTAGCAACTTGACCGAAGGTAGTTAGAGTTGTTAAGTGTCTTGTAACAGTATGATTCTTGAATCTTGAAGTACTGACCTATATAAGAGAAATTAAGGAATAAAAAAGGCAAGAAGAAGCTCATTCATTCATCTCTCTATCTCTTTGGTACCTAGGAGACTACACCCTCTTGAAGTGGTGCCTGTGTTGTCACCATAAAAGGAGATTCAGCAAATACAATCAGGTGGCTAGCTCACTCTGGCAGTGGCTTTAGCTCATTTCTTGACTGAAGCAAGGGATATCCTCCTCAACCTAAATGCACAGCTGGGTTGGATCCCTAGGGAGCTAAACACTGATGCAGATGGTCTAGCAAAAGCTGGTGCTCACAGGGATGTCTTGTTTAGTGATAGTTCTCTTCCTAATTAACTCTTGAGTTGTAATTTCTGTGTACATCTTCTTATGTACCCTCTATTTCATTAATAAATTTACCATCTTTTTCAAAAAAAATATCTCTGAAAGAGGACGGTTGCTACACCAAGGGTCTTTTCAGAAAGCCAACCTGCCACCATTCCCCAACTTAGGACTAAGACCTCTGCTAAAACTTGGGAGAATGTCCATAATTTTCCTCCAAATTGAGAACCTTAAGAGGGCAACGAAGAAGTAGTTATCCAATCTCCTCTGTCTAAACCATATTTGGCAGCAATTAAGTCTCTCCACCACCTTCCCCTTTCCACCCAAACATCCATATCCACTTTCCAAAGAGTGCAATGTTAAAAATCTTCAAGCTCCTAATCCCCAGTCCTCCTTGACCCACTGGAGCACAAATCTGATCCCAATTAACTAGGATAATTTTTTCCTCCTCCCAACCCTTCCACAGAAAATCCCTCTGCAACTTTTCTATTTTTTGAGCCGCTTTCACTGGAATTGGAAAGGGGGACAAGTAGAAAGGAGAAAGATTAAAGAGAGAGCTCCTCAGAAGGGTGATCCTACCTCCAAGAGACAAGTATTTAACTCTCCAAGAAGAGAGTTTATTTACTAGGCACTCCAGAACTAGATCCTAGATCAGAGTTGAGGTGCATTTAGCCCCGGAGGGAGGCCCAGGTATTTTGATGAATCAACTATTCATAAAAAAAAAAAAAAAAAAAAAAAAAAAAAAAACATCAGAGAGAATCAATGTTCTCCACATTTCCCACTGGAATTAGGCTACTTTTACTCCAGTTAACCTTTAAAGTTGCCACCACTTCAAACCAGCTTAGGACACCCAACAGCACTTCTAATTGATCTACCTTTGCATTAACAAAGCAAAGAGTATCATCAGTGAACTGAAGGACCTGCACTGTTTCTCCATAAGGGACCACTTCAAATCCATCCCAAATCCCCACCTCCCCTACCTGATGAATAAAAATGTGTAGGATTTCTATTAAGCAGATAAACTAAAGAGAGGAGAGAGGGTCTCCTTTCCTCAGCCCCCTAGAGCTCTTAACAAAACCAGCCGACTGCCCATTTACAAGGACAGAGAACATAGGGGAAGTGATGTAAATCTTAATCTAGTTTCTCCATTTCTGACCAAAATTCATTCTTGCAATAACAAAATCTAAGCATCTCCAGTTAATATGATCATAGGCTTTTTCCAGGTCAAGCTTGCAAATCAACCCAGGTTTCCCCTCCCTTTTTCTAGAGTCAATCAGCTCATTGGCCACCAAAACACAGTCCAACATTTGACACCCAGGCACAAAAGCAAATTGGTTTTCAGCTACCACACTACTGAGTTCTTTTTTCAACCTCTCTACCAGCACCTTTGCCAATATTTTGTAAAAGCTATTCGGCAAACTAATCAGCCTGAAATCCTTAATGTTTATGGCCCCTTTTAATTTTGAGATAGGAGAGATGAAGGTTGCATTTAAGCTCCTCTCCAGTGAAGCATTCCGATGAAAATTCTGGAAGACTTTTAGCACATCCTCCTTCACCACCTCCCAACAATTCTTATAAAAAAGATTGGTGAGCCCATCCGAACCTGGGGATTTATCAATGCCTAGCTTCTTCACCATTTTCCAGATTTTCTCTTCAGAGAAAGGAAATTCTAACTCTGTTTTCTGATCATCCGATGGTCTTTAAAAATTTATGCCAATTGGCAAAGGCCTTCTTACCCAAACCTCCTTGAATAAGTTAGAGAAAAATCTAGTGGCTTTGTTTTTCATCTCCAGCCAATGTTCTCCTACCAAACCATCATGCTCTAGCCTACCACTGGAGTTTACCCAATTTCTTGTATTGGTCTTATGGAAGAAGCTCGAGTTTCTGTCCCCTGCCTTGAGCCACTTCACTTTTGCCCTTTGTCTCAATTTTAATTCATCCTTAAAAGCCAACTTATCTAGAACCACCTTAGCTAACAATCTTTTCTACTTTTCTTCTTCAGAAAAAGGACCCCTTTCTTCACCCAGATCCACCTCCTTATTGCCTATAAGCTAGATTTCTGGACATTTTTGGAGTCCAGTCGTGTTTTCCTGAGACTGGAAGAATTTCCCCAGGAGTTGGCATTTTCTGGGCTGAGTGGAAGGGGAAAAGTGATTTGGGAGTTCTTCCTTTGGCCCTGATGTGGACTGTTCGGCTGGAAAGGAACTCCAGAATTTTTGAAGGTAGAGGGAACTCGGAAGAGTCAACTGTAAAGGCCCTACGGAGCAGAATATAGTCGTGGGTAGCACATCCTTTATAGCTCTTTCTTCATTTCTGATACTCTTTTTTGTTTCCAAAGAGCAAACTGATGTATAGTTGGCCTTGCTGTGCAAGCATCTTTCTGTAGCAGGGATAGTGGTTTTGTAATACTCTTGTTGTTCAATACAATACATTACTTTCTTCGGGAAAAAAAAAATGAAACCTCTTATTATCCTGCCCGTCTTTCTACTTCTGTTATTTCTAAAGATCCCTACCAGAGAAAAAAAAGATTCCACAAACAACTACTGATAAGCACAGATTATCAACACTCAGAAACCACAAGAGGTTCATTAATTGCAACTGAATACACTAGATTGAAGAATCAAACTGAAGCATCAATGATAACTTACGTGACTCAGATGACTTCGTTGCTGGCAAATTCCCCTCCAATCTCTCCACTCGAAAAGTTACCGGAAGGTTAATGTCACAGGACAAGAAAAATCGGAATTCATTTCCACTCATCTCTTCCACGAGTTCTGAATTATCATAGAAAGGGTTTCCAACGGCCTGCCAATGACTAGGAATCTCTATAACAGAAAAACAGAAAGAGAGACCTGAAAACTATAAATCTTCAAATTTCAAGCCCCACGGATCAAGGTTGAGAAACCCAAATACCCAATCGCCTCTCTCTTCGTATTTTTCTTCTTCCTGAGGCAGAGAGAAAGGGAGAGAGGGATTATTCCTCGGGTTAAGACAATGGATAGAGAGGGGGAGAGAGAAAGAGGAGGAAGACACAGAGAGAGAGACAGAGCAAGAGAGGGAAGAGGGAAGAGGGGAGAGAGCTTACCAGCGATTACGATCGTGCGCATAGAGACAAAAGACATGCTCTTCTACGGTAGAGTAGTGGTGGAGGTCTGGTCGACAACTCGATCAATTCAGTTACAGAGAGGCGTTTGTTTGCACTAAACCGGCTTCTGGAAGGGCTTTCACACAATGGGTTTGGCGTTCGGCTTTCCGAAGTGGGGCTCATTCGGAAGGCCTATAAGCAAATAGCAAATCTTTGTCGTCGTCGTAATTCGTACATCAATTTAGACGGCTCTCGGCGCTCCGGACAAGCCTTTTTAAGTAGCTTTTACAAAGCAGCTGAACCAAAGCTAATCTCTCCCAATTCCCAAACGAGTTCAGTTTTCAGTTTTCACACGTCACCTTTGGTACAGCGATACAGCCATTCACCTTTCGTTTCGTGCGATGCCAAATGCTTGCCCAATACTACACGCCATTTATTTTTAGTAGGGGTGCTAAATGGGAATTCTGATTAGGTGAATAAATTCATGAGCCCCACCGTACAAGATACCACGTTTTAGCTATTCAGCACGCTGTGAGAAGGTTTAAAGAATCGAAAATACAAAATGTATTCGAAATATTATTTTAAGAGACATATTATGATACACTTTGGATACATATGGTTAGACCTGGCAATTCGGTTGGGTTATCAAATGCTAAACCCTGATCCTAAATGCTCGGGTCAAGATTGACCCATGGGTCAATTTGGGTCATCCTAAAAAAATAACTAAAATTTTAAAAATAAAGAAAAACTACATGAAAATGCCAAAATTAAAGGAATTAACCTTGAAATTTCAAATATAAAATAAAAAAAAAAACTTTAACATTTATTCATTTAACAATTTAAAGAGTGATGAATCATTTTTTGTGCTAAGTACCTCGTCATTTGATCTGCTTCCAAGTGGTCGATGACTCAGAGGCCGAAGTGGAGAACTTTTGTTGGATGAGGACCTAGATGCTGAGCTAACTAGTCCAAGCTAGAGGCAGATCAGGTGCCGAGATGACTAGGTCGAGTTGGGGACAATTAGGTGCCGAGCTAACTAGGCCGACTTGGAGGCAGATTAGGTATCGAGCTGACCAGGCCGAACTGGGGGTAGATTAGGTGGCGAGCTGGATTGATTGTTGAGCTATGTAGTTCTTTAGAAAAAACCTGCAAGGAATCAATGTCAGAGGACCCGGGGTGACTAACCCGGCAAAGTCACTCCGATGATTAAGTTAGTACTCTCATAGTAGATTGCGAGCTAAAAAATCACAAAGTATGAGAGCTAGAATGTGCTTACTTGCCCCCCCCCCCCCATGTCATTGGGGTTGGTGCCTTTATATAGGCAGTGTGTGGCGTGGGCTTCACCCACCGTATTCGAGATTTCCGAGAGATTGCCTAAGTGGTTCAAGATTCCCAAAGGCAACCACCATGCACGTTGACCATCCTCCAGAATGTTCAATACATGGGCCAACTTCCAAGGATTGTGGGTGTGTTGGGATATGCGTGCCAAATTTGTTGGTGAGCACGTATCGCAGGTCGCCACCTGGACCTCAGTCAGGATGGCACGACCTGGAGGGAGGTCTCTCCTTGCGTCGAGGTCACTTCGACCAGTGGCGAGGTGCTGCAAGTCATCCCTGGACGAGGTGTTTCTAGTGGACCTGAGTTGTGGTCGAGGTTGCTAGTTTGACACAAAGGCTGGTCACCAGGTCAACGATGAAGGCAAGTCGCCAAGTCGGCGTTAGTGCCAGGTTGCCATGTTAGCGACAGTGCTATGTTGCTAGGTTGGCGACAGTGCCAGGTCACCAAGTCGGCGTCAGTGCCAAGTCGCCAGCTAGGACACCATCATATTGTAGGCAAGTTGTTGCCTAAGTGGTTTCGGGTGTCACCCAGTTGTTCTGAGATGCCATGTGTCACAATGTTATTGGAGGGCCAAATCCACCCTCATCAATTGCCCCCCACTCCCGAGCTAAAAGTAACTCAACGAAGGAAGTAGATTGCTCCTTTTGGCCTGGAATGACTAATTCGATGAGCTCGTAAGTGTCGATTCAATTTTCTTCTCAGGTCAGAAGAGTCCAAGTGTTTGCAACCTTGTGCAGGACCTCGCCATCTTTATTTTCGAGGCCCGAGAGCGAATTCATCTTCTTGAGGAGAGGTGGAGCAGGTACCCCGAGGACATCTACCTTATTAGGGATGTGACCATCAAGAGTTTCTATGATCCGGCTAAGTACCTCAAGAGTGAAGCTCTCATGCCATCCTTAAGAGGGGGTTCTGTGTGACTGCTTTATTAGGTCGCTCCACCTAGGTAGACTTCGATGCAGCGTCCTTCGAGCTGGTCCCAGCCAGTGAGTTTGATACAAAGCCTGCAACCGAGGTGGAGGTCGGCTATGAAGAAATCAAGTTTGCATACATCATGGTGCTGAGAGTGAACTAGTCTTTCCTTTGTTTTCTCGTGCTGAATGCGAACTTGCTTTATATTTCGTCCACTCACATGGTACCAAGGTCTTTTATCAGCTTGGCACCTTAGCCCTTAGGCTATGGGAGTGACTCACAGTCCACTCTCCTTACCCTTGATTTTGCCACTGCCGAAGAGGCGACTGGGTATTATGTGGTGCCGAGGTCTTTTACCAGCTCAGCACCTTAGAGCTACAGCTGTGTTGCATCAGCCTCGTTAGTGACGCCGGTCACCCACTCCTACAAGAAGCTACTAGGAGCTCAACCTACTAGGGGCAGCACTATTGACCTTAGGTCACCAGCTCGCATGGGAGCTTTGGAAGGCTAGACCGGCAAGGGCGTCCATGTAGTCCGTTGGCTGCCAACTCCCACGGAAGCCACGAAGAATTCATCTTGTAGAGGGTACCTTGCGAAGAGGACTGATGAGGTTTTATCCAAGTTGAAATAAAGTCGGCAGAAGTGCTTAGTCTATTGGCCATCAACTTCCTACAGGAACCATGATTGGCTCAACCTATGAGGACAGCCTTACACCAAGGTGTCTGTCTCCGGACTGCTAGTTGTCAAGGTCATTTTGCTACTACCTGTTTTGCATTAACATGAATATGTCGAGTTGGGTGTTGATGTTTTTGCCCCCCCAGTATGAAGGAATGAGAGATCCATCGTATGGATGCCCAAATCTTGAGGAATAAGGTGGGCGAATTTAAAAAAAAAAATCTCCTTCCAACTGGGAATCGCATTCCCTGTTTTAGAAAATCATATTTTCAATGATCAATCTTGAACCATAAACTGAATCAGATCTGAATAAAAGCAATAGGAGAGGATTATAATTAATACAGAGAAATATTATCTCTCAATGAATGTGTTCACGCCCAATGAAGGATTCAAAGACTACTCCCACTGAAGATAGCACAGTGTAGGGTGGAGTAGAATCAGTAGTGTTCTCTCCAAAAACCTAATCCTTAGCAAAAAGTAGTAGGATGGCATGTGAGCACAACTTCCTATCAGTCCCTTTACAAGGAACTGATGTCAAGATCGAATCTTGGTTTCTCCCACTGAACTGGAGATTGAACTGGCAGGGTAGGCGGCAACAAGAAGGAGGCAGCAAGAAAGAATTTCGCAGGGTTGCTTAATTCTTCCTTCTGTGATTTTAAATCTAAAGAGGATGTGAATGTATGTCTTCTAAAGACTGCCGCCCCCTCCTACTTTTGTAACCTTAAAGAGATCACCTCTTAATCCCATTAGGAGTTGCTGATCCAAATCATATTTGGATCAGACATCCCTTTAGGTGATAAGGATAAATCCTTATCTTATCTACAGATTGGATCAGCCTTCTCCTAATCTCATTAGGAGGTTTCCAAATCTGAATCACATTCAGATCTGGACTCTTTGAGTGGATAGGGTTAAGACCCTATCCTATCTGCTGATTCATTCTCAGAATTCGCCCCATATTTAACTAACTAAATTAGTCCAGTTCGAAATGGTCTTTAGGCTCATTAAGGTTATGTGCTCACTTAGCCTTCCTAACTGTTGCCTAGTTGGGCTTCCTTGTATGGCGTGGGACCTAAACATTGATCTATACATTAGCCACATGGGTTCGGCCCAGCCTTTGTTACAAGGCCTGGTCGAATACATTGTTATGGACAATGCACCCCCTGAAACCCATCGCATGGTCTCTATGGGCCCAACACTTACCCTAAGTGGTCCCTGGGCCAAGCCACTTTGTAACACCCAGGGACCATGGGCAGATGCAAGATTAGCCCATCAGGTATTACCCTCTATGGTCTTACACTTAACCTCTCAGCCCATAATGATCAAACACTGCCCGACAAGAGATGACCTCTCCCTCGGCTGCAAGAAACAGTGTTGCACTCTCTACTTATATGGATCCCGGGAATTAAAACCTTTTGCAAACTTTTGAAAATCATAATATATATATATATACTTTTATATCTCATATAAAATATATTTTGCAAAACAAATCTCAACGATTGAAATCGGCTGCCAGCAGTCTTGGTTTCCATCAGTGAGAGTGCATCCCTGATCATTATCTTTGTCCCACAAAGGGGCTGATTCTGTCACTATGATCACTCACTCAGATGAATTCTCAGACTGCCCCAACATACCCAGGTTTTGACCCCCGCTAAGGATCTCACTGATTGGTATATCAAAGATAGCCCAATCCGACACCTAGTGTAGTATCATAATCGAGTCTAGGGGTTAGGTGTAACTTTTCAGTTTTGCCCATTAATCTCCAAGGTACAGGGCAATACTGGAAATCTGGTCTGATTCAAAGATTCAATTAATCCTACACTGCATGTGCCTAGGGTCTCACCCTGGCGGCTGAGACAAGCCACCCCAACCGACTTGGTGGCACATCAGTGTTAGCCTTATTAGGATAGGTCTCCCCAGACCGACCCACTGGCTGTGAACATTCTAAACTAACACAAGTCTCATTAAGTGTCCAGTTTAAGGGGATTACACAGAAACACATCAAAGGAACATGAATCAAATATGTACTTTATTCATTTACAATAAACTCATAATATACATCATTCTGATTGAAGCTAAGGGCATACAAAAACTATCTAACACAGTAATCGATATTTGTTCTAGGTGTTGATGCTGCTCAAAGGTGCCTTTGAGTTCACAAAAGATGGAAATTAGAAAGTGAGAGCTTTAGTTTCTAAAATGTGAGAACTTAGCTTTCCGGAAGAAAAGGACTTAGCCTTTCAAAAGATGAGAACTTAGTTTCTTGAGATGAATCAATTTTTGTGCTAAGTACCTAGTCATTCGGTCTACTTCCAAGTGGCCAATGACTCAGAGGCCGAAGTGGAGAACTTTTGTTGGATGAGGGCCTAGATGCCAAGCTAACTAGGCCGAGCTGGAGGTAGATTAGGTGTCGAGCTAACCAGGCTAAGCTGGGGGCAGATTAGGTGCCGAGCTAACTAGTGGCAAGCTAGATTGATTATTGAGCTATGTAGTTTTTTAGAAAAACCTGCAAGGAATCAATGTTAGAGGACCCAGGGTTACTAACCCAGTGAGGTCGCTCCGATGATTAAGTTAGTACTCTCATAGTAGATTGCGAGCTAAAAAATCACAAAGTATGAGAGCTAGAATGTGCTTACTTGCCCCCCTGTCATTGGGGTTGGTGCCTTTATATAGGCATTGTTTGGTGTGGGCTTCATGCACCGTATCCGAGATTTCCAAGAGGTTACCTAAGTGGTCCGAGATTCCCAGAGGCAACCACCATGCACGTTGACTATCCTCCAGAATGTTCGGTACATGGGCCAACTTCCAAGGATCATGGGAGTGTTGGGATATGCGTGCCAAATTTGTCGACGAGTACGTCTCGCAGGTCACCACCTGGACCTCAGTCAGGCCGGCACGCCCTCGAGGGAAGTCGCTCCTTGCGTCGAGGTCACTTCGACTAGTGACGAGGTGCTGCAAGTCGGCCCTGGATGAGGTGTTTCTAGCTGACCTGAGTTGTGGTCGAGGTCCCTAGTTTGACATAAAGGCTAGTCGCCAGGTCGGCGTTAGTGCCAGGTTGCCAGGTCAGCGACAGTGCCAAGTCGCCTGGTCGGCGTCAGTGCTAGGTTGCCAGGTCGGCAACAGTGCCATGTTACCAGGTTGGCGATAGTGCCAGGTCGGCGTCAGTGCCAAGTCACAAGCTAGGACACCATCATCTTGGCTAAGGCAAGTTGTTGCTTAAGTGGTTCCGGGTGTCAACCAGTTGTTCCGAGATGCCATATGTCACAATGTTATTGGAGGGCCAAATCCGCCCTCATCAAAGAGTAAAGACTAAATAGAAAAAATGAAAGAGTGGAAACTTCTAACAATGCATAAATAGTCCTAATTAGATTGACAATCGGGTCAACGGGTTGACCCATGACATAACCCAACCCATTTTTTCGGGTCGGGTCATTCTCACATTCAGGTAGCTAAATATGAGACCCTAATCCTGCTTTTTCAAGTTGGGTTGGGTCAACTTTTTGCCAAGTCTACATATGGTCATATGGATACAGACGAAAAATCAAAATATGCATAAATATGATAGAAAATTCAAATAAATCCTAAAAAAATATATTACTAAATATATTTACAAATTTTATATGATTGTGAATAAGTCATTTAAATGTAAAAAACAATAATTGAATGGTTTATATAAAGTGACATATTGGGACACAATTAGTAACCGTTGAAAAATGATGTAATAACTAAAATGTAAAAAAACAAAAAAAACTAAAATGTGATTGACAATTTTCGAAAACCAATATAATTAATCTTAATATTTATTAGTATATAAACTTTAATAATTAATTCTATCATTTATTAATAAATACTTGCCACTCATTAAGATAACTGAAAATTTACTTAAAATAAAAAATATATATAATCATAGCAAACAAATATGTGTGGCTAATTAGCAAACTTGTGTTTGTTGAAATAAAGTGACCAAGGTTCAAATCTTATTATACTTAAAATTTGAAGTTTTTATACTAACAAAACAAAATTAATGAGCGAATTTGAATTAGGCACTAAAATTAATTTAAATTTACCTTGGAGTAATTGACTAATTAATGAAAGAAAAATTAGACTCCGGACCTGTATCGATCGATACAAATCCGAAATAGCCCGATATAAACCCGTATCGGCCCATACTTATGAAAAGAAATGAAACAAATGAATTATACACGTTCCGCGTACACAAGTCAGTATGCCTCCTAATTTATTTTGGCCAAAAACAATGACATGGGCGTGAATAAGTGAACGTGCCCAACCCAAAATTATCTTTGAGGGTTGAGTCTCAACCCACTCATGTTGACCCTTTGACCCATTTGCCACCCTATTTATTGGGTCTTAGGGGGTCACAACCCACATTGACCCTGATCCACTAACCCACCCATATGACCCGCTAATCCAAGGCAAGTATTAAGAAAATATAAATATTAAGAAAATTGTTGAAAAATAGTAAAATACTAATATTAATAAAAATACAAAAATTGTAAAACATAATAAAAAATTAAAAAAATCGATATAAGTTTATAGGAAAAATGAAAATGACAAGATTAAAAAAACATACATTTTTTTAGAAAGTATAAATTGCATAAAATACCTAAATTGACAAAAAAAATCAAAATAATTATATATTTCAACCCAAAACTTGTGGAAAAATAAAAAATGATAAAAATCAAATTTTCAAATAAGAAAACAAAAATATATAAAACACAGAAAAATAGAAAAATTATACAAGAAAATTGCATGGAATTATAAAAATTAAAAAACAAAAATTTATATAAGTTGCAAAAAATTACAAAAAAAGCAAAAAAAAAAAAAACACAAGTTATAAAAAAAATACATAAACTACGACAAATGTAAAAAATATATAAATTGCAGAGAAAATAATAAAAATTTTAAAATCAACAAAAAATGTAAAAAACAAAATAGCAAATAAAAATACTAGAAATTGTATAAATTGCAAGCGGAAATAGCAGAGTCTATGCAATTCTAATCTCAGTTGTCAACTATCATTGTAGTGGCAAAGATGCCAACCCTCATTCGTCTACTCTGTCTTTCATTAGAGGTGAAGAAGAAAAATACAGGCATCAATGTAGCTATTCGAAATCTTTATAACCCCATTGTACAATAAAACTTGATTTTTAGCATGAAATTTTACCTTTTGGTATACATAAGCACACACTTTCATCATGTAATTATATTTTATACACACATACAAATGGATGTGTCACAATTTGACTTGTCCAACTTGTTCAATTGAACTGTTGACCCATTACCTAGAGGCAAATTAAAAACTATTCAGCCTCAAAGCCAATTTTTAAAATACTAGTTTTATTTGTTGGCTGAAGTAATAATATTTATTCTTAAAAGAAAATCACTTGATTAATTAACTTAAAAATTAACTTTTTTAAACATAAGCATATTATTTAGCTTAATAATATAATTAATCATCAAATATCTCTTTTTCAGTATAATTAATTTTATAAATAATTATAATTTAATATAAATATATGTAATATATCTAAAAGTGTATTAAATTGAAATGGGCATAAATATAGATAAAAATAATGAATTTAATGGAGTAATGGAGAGGAGAGAGACTAACGGATTAGTTGAAACTAACTAGCTTCTTGACACAAACCTGAATCTTAGATTAACCCCATTGAGCAGAGTCCAAGTTACAGGTGAGCAGTCAAAAGACTTCTTCAAAGCATTTACTAGACTGAGGGGATCACTTTCAATGAGAATGAGCAGAGGCCAACTTCAAAGCATTTACTATACTGAGGGTATCACTTTCAATGAGAATGCTTGACAAAAAAAAAAAAAAAAACAACATTTACGGATTGCAAACACTTCAGCAAATTCAATGGAGATTATATTACAGTCCACATAAAAAAAAAATTCCAGAGTCATTCAAAAAAAAAAAAAAACCACTGTCTTTAGATTTTGAGAAGCTTCCACCAGTTTGTGCCTTCCACCATCCTGGTTCATTTTTGACGTAAAGAAAACCAGGAACCAGTCAGGTGACCGGTTTCGTTTTTCCCCAAAACTGGATTTTTGCAACAAAAACTATTTTCGCAAATCGTTGGCCTGGGCAGTTGAACCATTTGAATCGTTAAATGGTTTTGACCATTTTTAAATTTTTTTTTTTAATTTTTCGTCAAAAGGGGCCGACCGTTCGACCCGGAAACCAGAGCCCTAACCAGTTAGGTCTCCAAGTCGGTTTTAAAAAACCTTGGTTGTAACACATAATCGCCACACAACTGGTAGAGGCTTGAATCCTTAACCACTACTGTTTTGAGTAAGGCTCTATGTTGCTTGCATTAGCTTGATCTGAGGACAGGTGGTAAGCTAAATAATAGGCGGATTTCACTAAAAATCTTCCATTGGAACCAGGGGTCCAACTCAATTTGTCTTGACCTTCAAATCTAGGAAGCTCTAAATCACATATTGTTTGAGCTGCGAAATCATCAAACAGATCAAATATATTTCTCCTATCGCAAGAGTGAGACTCTTGGTCTATAAGATCACTCACCCATTTACACTAATTAAGTTTATCCTTGGCCCCATAGGCCTAAAGTGAGGGGGACCTATCAACTAAGGGTCATTCCAAATATCAATTTCAGCCCCCTTTGCAATACTCCAGCAAATTAATTCCCTCCTTCAAGACATCTCTTTCCCACTAACAAACTCCTAAATCCCCCATGAGCACCTAGATGGTGCTTTGACCCTCCAGAAATTTCTCCCTCTTAGATAATGGTTAAAAATCTGAGGATCTTTGAAGCCTAGACCGCCATTTAATTTACTCTTACACATCTTTGTCCAATTAACCCAGTTAATTTTGTTTAGATTTTTTAATTCACCCCACATGAACTTCCTTTGAAAGTGGGCTAGCTGATTGCAAATTTCCTTTGGAATCAGAAAACACAACAATGCATAGGCTGGAATTGCATTCAATACAGATTTAATCATAATTTCCTTTCTAGTAGATGAATGATGGTTTGATTTCCAAGTTCCTATTTTACTTTCTATCCTATCTTTGAGGCTTTTGAATAATTAATTATGAGAGATAATTAAAGGAGTTAATGAGAAAGAGGAGAGAATTAATGGTGAGTTATTGAGGAGAGAAAAAAGTCTTAAAGGTGATTGGCCACTTGAATTATTTTGTTCAATTTTAAAATTAATAAAAAAATAGAAGAGCTAGAAAAAACATGAATGTCTTTCAAAAAGAATCACAAAATAGGAAGATGTCAACTTCTCACATTTCATTTTAATATATAAGATATAGATGTCTAAGACGTTAAAGAAAAGACTTAAGATCATATTTAAAAAAAGGGTAAATTTCTTAAACTACCCTTATGGTTTAGCTAATTGACTAAGTGTACCCTTGTCGTTTGAAAATTGACTAATACGACCTGTACTGTTTCTGATAATTGACTAATACTTCCCTTACCGTTAGTGCCCGCTAATAGAAAGACTACTTTACCCTTTATTCTTCTTCAAATTTTCAAAATAAAACAAGGAAAAGGGGAAAGAAACTAATTCATCAAAACCCTAACGACATTTATGGGGACACATTTGGTTTTAAATGACAAGAATCCTGAACTCTTTAATCAGAGAAGAGCATGTTTCCCATTTCACCCAATAACAGCTGCTATCAAGAGAAGAAAAGAGTTTGCCTTTGACAATGCTATCCAATGTGACAAGAAGCTGAAACTGGTGTTAAAAATAAGAAAGATTTTGGTTAGTCAACCTGATAGAATAATGTCGCTTAGAGACTTAGGTAGGTATCGAAGGGAATTGGACCTCGGTTGGAAATGTCATTTTATTGCTTTATTGAAGCAGTTTCCTGTTGTTTTTGAGATAATGAAAGAAGGGGCTTATTCTCTTAAGTTCAAATTGACCATTGAGGTTGAGCGGTTATATTTGGTGGAATTGAAAATGAGGAATGAAATGGAAGATTTGCTCATTGTCAAGTTGAGGAAATTATTGATGATGTCCTTAGAGAAGCGGATTCTGTTAGAGAAGATTGCTCATTTGAGGAATTCAGGGACACAATTTGTCATAGTTCGTACTGAGTGGGGCAACAGGGTTTCTGAGTTTAGGAATATTGTCGCCACTAAAATGCAACAGGGTTTCTGACGGTGAGAGGAAAGGGGCTGTCGGTGGCAATCTAACCAGAGCAGTGGATAGGAGAGAGAAAGAAAGGGATGAGAGGAGATTGCGGTGGGAGAGTTGCAGTGGTGGGGCAGTCATTGCAAGACAAAGAGCTTTAACAATGTTGTAGTGGTCATTGGGGTTGGGAGTTTCGGATAGCTTTAGCAAGACGAAGAGCCC
Source organism: Nelumbo lutea (assembly GCF_056320005.1). NCBI lineage: Eukaryota > Viridiplantae > Streptophyta > Magnoliopsida > Proteales > Nelumbonaceae > Nelumbo > Nelumbo lutea. The sequence goes on along the minus strand of NC_142685.1, from coordinate 90,023,512 downwards.
GGTGAAACCCCCTTCTTTCAGGTGAGGGTAAAATTGGGTTCTAAAAAAATATACATATCACGTGTGAATGAATTTTGACGGAATATTAATGGACCTTAACAGTAAGGGTAGAGTTAGTCAATTATTAGAAATAGTAGAGGTAGCATTAGTCAATTTTCAAACAGTAAGGATGCACTTAGTCAATTAGCTAAACCATAAGGATAGTTTAAGAAATTTACCCTTAAAAAAATAGGAGAGGAATTTGGATGCTCAAAAGTTTTTTACGGGCTCTTCTTGGTCACTAAATGGTTGGTGGTGGTTTGACCACTAGGTGAACCAGCTATTGACCACAGTGCCTAGCTGGTCATCGAGATTAGAGTCCTGGGCTATGGCTTTGTCCTCCTCCATGCCATAGTGTCATGGTCTAATACAGGCTTAGCCTTGCCTACGCTTGGCAGGCTTACGTTAAGGGACACCATTGTCATTTTTGTCTATAAGATTTTTGGGAAAAGTGATGTTATCTTCAGGTAGACCTCCAAAAGGTTAACATACTCTTTGAGGAGGGGTGGTTGACTTCATTGGGTGCTTAACCTTGGCACTCCTAGACCTTCATCCCTTGCGGGGCGACCCTAGCTAATGGCTAGCATGGGTACCAGGGTTTCTCATGGGCGCACACATGCTCATGGAGACACTGCATGGACCGGCACTGCGCCACCGACACTCAAGGGAGGCTTGACATGCGAGCTTGGCTCAAGTATGACCCTTCACCATGCCAGCCCCTTGCCCAAGCTAAATGAGCTATGCCGTTGCCCATAGAGCATGGGTGTGTTCTGGCCCAAGCGGCTGCCTATCAACATGGCACACAGGTGCCTGCATCATCGGCATACAGGAGATCCATCACATTGGCGCCCAATCGCCTTACATCTTGGCCTTCCCCCTTTAGCACGTAAGCGATGCCTCTCATGGATCGGCCAAAGCCAGCCGAGTGCCCCGACTATGCGACTTGAAGTCATAATCCTGTGCTACTGACCTTGGTGGAGCCATCTCATCGAGCAACTCCTAGCCTCACGTCACAGTAACAATAGAGCCTTTATCATCCTCCCAAGAAGCTTTAGAGTTATAGAGAAGCTTTGGAGTCCAAGCTAAAGGGTAGTCTTTGTATTTAACAAAATGGAGAATCTATGATACTAGAAAAACATTGTACCAGAAGAGATTTGACCAATTAAATCACCCTATGAATTTTGATGAAAACTACCTGATTGGTCACCTCTTTTATGATACCAGTTGGTTGACCGTAAACATTTCCAATATCATGTCTTTTCGATATCATAGTTGAACCCTTTACAAAAATTCAGTTAAATAGAAGGTGTAGATCAAATATGAAGTCTGATGGCAAATTGGTTAATGAGAAATTGAGATTAGTTTTACACAATATCATGTAAGGCTTTCAATGGATTAGGTCTATCCGTCAGAATCTAACCAAATTACTGATTTTGGCTTTGTGATTTAGTCTTCATTAATATATAATAGGAGTGGTCCACCGGTTCTTGCTGTTGCAATCAATTATATAGTTAATTATATAGAGGCCTCTACTTTTCTTGTAGTTTTTGTTATATTTTGTATTTTATATTTTATATTTTATATACAAAAGGGTAAATTTTATAGATTGTATATAGCATAGTTTTGGTTAAAACACTTGTTTTATCAACACAATCATTTTTGTTAAAACTATATTATAAAAAATGATGTTTAAAATTATTATTATTATTATCATAGGTAATTATAATTTCAAGTATAATTGGTTATAATCGAATCAGACCCAACCCATTGACACCTCTAATATCATTAATATCATGTGTTATATTCCTGTGTGGCACGTCATTGACTTCGATTTTTATTTGTTTATCTATGAGATGCTACAAGTATGTTGGGTGTGCGTTTAGAAGGATCGATATAAATCCCAGAGAGATTGGTTAGGACATGGGGTGATAGGACCATTAGTTGTAGTAGCACTTTTAACTTACCAAGTGGCAAAAATTCAGAATCAAAATATCAGGGCCCACAGAAAATGAGTCCAACTAAGAGACATGCCAGTATGATCAAAGGCCAAATGACTCTTAGCCCTCCGTCACAAAATGAAAACCCCCTAATTAGAGGTGGACACGAGTCAAGCTTTTCAGGATCCATTAGAGCTAGGCTGGGCTGGGCTAAGCTCAATTCGAACTTCGATCTGAATTTGAGCTTCTTATTATTTTCGTTTAATTATCGAACCGATCTAAAGCATTCTGAAATTCGGCTCGTTAGACTCACGAGCCTAACGAATTTATACATATAATTATATATATAATTTATATAATTATATATATTATATATTTTTAATAAATTTTATTGATGATAATATTTTATAATCGTGGTCCCTTATACACGGTGGCAATTTCAGAAATGAAAAACCCTTACCTTATTCGACCTACCCAGACCCACTCGATCTCAGACCTCACCTCAGTTTCCCCTATCCTCTCTTGTCTCTCCTCTCCTCTCAAGCTCTCAGCCTCTTACCACAGCTCTCAGTTTCTCATTCTCGCAATCCAGCTCTCCTCTGTGGCTCTGCTAGTATGTCCTCTCTCCTCTCCTCTCAATCTCTCAGTCTCAGCCTCTTACCGTAGCTCTCAGTCTCTCAATCTCGCAGAGTCGTAGATCGCAGTCCAGACTCATAGCCGTAAGTCGCAGGCCGTAACCTCTCACAAACTTCTAACGCACACTCACAGTCAGTCGGTCACTACGGACGTCGGAGGCGAGACAAAGACGAGGATCAGAATTAAGAACTTGTTCAAATCGTTAAAGAGGGATAGATCTAGGTTTGCTTTTTCTTCTTTGTCATCTTCTCATTCTGTCCTACGTTTAGGGTTTTCTTAGTTTTTATAGTTATTTGACTTTTTATTGTTAATTTGCCATCTTCGTTTAATTTGCACACCTGTGATGATGTGCAAATGCCCCTTCACTTGTTTTTGGTATATCAGGTTCTTGATCAACTGGCTTAGATAAGACAGAGCATAATGTTCTTGAATCTGGAGCAAACCAAGAGTTCTTTCTATGTGTTTAAAAAAGAACCATGTTTCAGAAAGCTCGAATTCGAACTCAAATTTGATTTCGAATAAACTTGATTCATTATCGAGCTTGAACAAAACCATTCAAGCTTCTATTTCTAATTCGAATCAAGCTCGAGCTCGAGATTAAGCCTTGCTCTACAGAACCAAGCTCAAATAATCAACCCAGCTGACGAGACCCAACGGTAAAATTAAAATGCCACCCAAACCCCTCTATTAGGCATATGTAATTTATATTTAACACATTCACTTTTTTTTTTTTTTTTTTTTTTTTTATGAAAATACCCATTTCATGCTACTCAATGCATTCCCATTATTAATTCGGGTCCTACAAAGGAGGCTTCTCACTTGTCCTCTAAAAAAAAATAATTTCTGCATAATATCACTCCACCTTTACTCAACGTGGTCCAATAAAATTGACTTATTTCTTTATGAACAAATTAATCAAGTTGTCTTGGTGATACCCAACAATATGCCAACAATATCTAATCTTTAAACACTTCGGATTCGAATTTGGATCCGAACAGTTTTGGATCGGATTTGGATTTAATTTGATTCGGCTCTAATCTTTAAATATATATATATATATATATATATATATATATATATATATATATATATATATATAAATTTTATATTTGAAAATCAATAAATATTACAATATAATCGGATTTGGATTTTAATAGGATGAAATGGGGTCAAATCCGAATCTTATGTGATTATTAATTGGAAGCAAATTCCAAAATCTGAATATGATTACATAAATATGTCATCTGAATCTGAGATAATCGGATTGAATGTTGAATTGGGCCTCAAATTTTTGGGTATCATTGATAGGCCTAACCACATGTGGTCGGTATTCATAAGATTAATTCCATACTAAAGCATTGTCAAGAGCTCGTTGTTTCACAACACTATTTGACGGAGGATGATTTGACCCGACCTACTGAGACGATGATACGTGAAATTGACTTAGCACGAGCAACAACTCAGCATCATGGCCTGACCACAACTAAGTAACGAGCCTGTAGAGCAGCTCGCTATGTTATAGCTCGCTATAGGGGGACAACGCGAGCTCCAGGTACTCCAAGCTACTGAGAAGGGAATACTCCAAGACTATTTCAGCTTGCGAGCTAGGGAAACCAGCTTGCTCCAGCACTTGGGCAGAAGAACTGCCCCAAAGACCAACCTTGATGATGGTCACCTCGAAGTACCCCTAAGAGCTTGCTACAAAGTAGCTCGCGGCAAGGATAGCTCGCTACGAAGTAATTTGCGACTGAGTGATGCTATGCTCTTAGGAAGGTTCCATCTTACAAGACTGTACCGGCCAGACTGCACCCATGTCTCTCGATAGATGGAGGCGCGTTGGGCCCTTTGGGATGTGTCACTCAACCAAGCGGATAGTACACTATAACGATCACTTGCGCAGATCTGGCAGGTAACGGCTGTGACAGAAGCCTAGTGGCGGTTACGCCCAATTTGACAAGAACGCCCCTATAAAAGCCTTTTAGGCGAAGGGGAGAGACACATTCACTCACTCTGGAATTTTCATCAGAACTTGAATTATCTTACTTGCTCATGAGCTAACCTCACGAGCACAGTGATTTAGTGCGACCTACACTCTTAGCCTTTTACACTATTTTCTTCATCTCCAGCGTTCTAACTTAAGCTTCGGAGTATTTCTGCCGGAAAAATCCCTGGGAATCCTTCTTCTTCGTCTTCTCAGGTGCCGTCTGTTGCCAACAAGGAGCCAGTTAGTAGCCAGCTAGGAGTGCTCAGATCGTGTCGCATCATTTGGCGCCGTCTGTGGGAAACGCTTGTAAAAGCCTTACTCTAAGCTTTTACAGTTTCTTTTTTCCAAAAAGTAAGCATTCATGGCTTCTTCCTGTAACGCCGGACATGGTACCCGCCAGAACGCTTCCATGCAACAGCCCTAGCTTCCTACTGTCTGTATTGGACAGTTCACCGTAACCCTTTTCGTGGACAGAGTCCCCAGCTTGAACGTGCCTCTTACAGCGACACTTGCGGTCGCTCCACTCTTTTCCACAGTTGGGGCAAGTTTTGCTGAACCCTCAGTTGTGCCCCTAGCGGCCAACCCGAACTAGTTGGAGGACTTGATGCAATGCATGAGAGTCATGCAGGCTCAAATGCAACAATTTCAACAATTCCAACTCTACCAACAACAAGTGTTGCACCAGGTTTCCCAATACCAATACTAGTAGCAGTTCCCCTCTCTACCTCAGGCCCAACCATCGCTTCCCCCTTGGCATCCGACCACAAAGCAGACCAAGTCCTCCCATCGAAGTGAGCGACCTCGCCGGGAAGAGGCCTCCTAAGCCCAGGATCCTACCAAGAGCCAAGCCTCTTCCCATAGCAAGAAGGAGAGGCCAACTACCCCCACCTCGTAGCCTGTGGGCAGGTCTGGGGCCTCCCAGCCAACCAAGCCTGTATCGCCCCGACCTTCACAGTTCAAGCTCCCGCTCGCAAAGAATCCGTTCGAGGTCCTGGCCGCGGACTATAGGCAAGGCCCTTCGATCCAGAGTCACCACCAATAGTCTGAGCCCGTCGAGCTCGGCGACATTGAAGCATCAAGCACCAATGCCAAGCCTACGAAGCAACAACGAAGACGTCGGCGAGCTCGTCGAACTGCTACCCGAGTCTCTCCCGAGCTCAAAGGAAAAGAAGAGGTATGCTCAGGTGAAGTGAAAGCTACCCCTCTCCTCTCAGTTTCTTCTCCGTTATCTCCAGAACTCCTTGCTGTCCCCATGCCAAGGGACTTTAAGCTCCCTCCTCTAGATAAGTATGATGGGTCTTTCGATCCAAGTGACCATGTGGACGCCTTCCAGTCCCAGATGCACCTGGCAAGAGTCAGCGAGTCCTGCATGTGTGTGGCCTTTCCCACCACCTTCAGAGGAGTAGCCTGCACCTGGTACCGAAACCTCGCACCCGGCTCGATAAGAAGTTGGGCGTAATTCGTGCAAGTTTTCACCTCCCACTTCGTCACTGGCGAAAGGTGTCCGCGAACTCAGGAGAGCCTCATCGGTGTAGTGCAAAAGGAAGGGGAGTCCATCCGGAGTTACATCAAGTGGTTCAATGATGCTTGTTTGCAGATATCCGACCTGGATCTCGCAGTTTGCCTCACAGCAGTCAAGCGAGGTATCACCCACAAAGAGTTCAAGTGGCACGTAGTTGTCAACCACCCCAAGACCGTGACCGAGTTCCTTTAGCTCGCAGATCGATTCATAAGAACAGAGGAGGAAATCAACCAGAAGGGCGAGGAGGCCCCGGAAAAAGAAAGAGGGAGCCAGAACCCCCGTCTCGAGGCGACAGCAGGAAGAAGGACATAGCTCGGGGGCAAGGCCAATCCAGCCCTTCCGAGCTCCAGCGGCAGAAAGGGACTATACTCCCCTCAACACAAAGTGGGCCGAGATCCTTATGGCAATCATGGATGCTCCATATGTGAAGTGGCCACCTCGGCTGAAGGCCGACCCTAACACCGGGAATAAAAATTTGTATTGTAGCTTCCATAAAGATCATAGTCATAGTACCGAAAGTTGTAAAAACCTCTGCGATGAGATAAAAGAACTCATCCGTCATGGATATTTGAGAAATTTTGTACAAAGTAATAATAATAATAATAATAAAGCAGGTCGACAATGGGAGCAAAGTAGAGACGCCCCCGAGTCCAGCAGGCAAGCAGAATAGTCGCAGAAGCAGCCCCCCGAAGAGAGACCAGTTCGGGGGACCATCCATGTCATAGTTGGAGGTTCGATTGTGGCAGGCTGCACCTCAGTAGCAGCTCGCGCATCAGCTCGCGAGACAGGCTAGGAAGAGCGGAACCCATCGAAGCGACCACGGACAGAAAACCCCATCTTCTTCATAGAGGACGATGCACACGGGGTCCACTACCTCCATGATGACGCGCTCGTCATAAAGATGAAGATCAACGACTTCGAAGTTAGGCACTTCCTTGTCGATTTGGGCAGCTTAGCAGACATCCTCTTCAAAGCGGCCTTTGACCAACTCCAGCTTCAAGAGTGTGACCTAAAGCCCGCGAACACTCCCCTGGTAGGCTTCAGCAGAGAGGAAGTTTGGCCCCTGGGAAGGGTAACAGTACTTGTGGAAGTCGACACTTGGCCTAACATAGTGAGGCTCAACCATGACTTCTTGGTGGTCGCAACCCCCTCCCCGTATAACGCCATAGTAGGTCAGCCGATTACCCACGCCTTACAGGCTGTGGTGTCCACCTACTACTTGGCCATGAAGTTCCCCACGGACTTCGGCATCGGGGTAGCGCGAGGTGACCAGCTTGAGTCTCGCAAATGCTATGTCACCACCCTTAAGGGAAAAACCAAGGTGGCCGATGACCTCGAGTTGGAGCGACCTATGGAGCAAAGCGAAGAGCGAGCTACGCCCACAGAAGAGACTGTCTCCATCCCGGCTTCGGTGGAAGACCTAGCCCGAACTCTTTAGATCGGTGCTTCCATTAAGGAGCCCTTGCGATCTAAACTGGTACGCTTTTTACTTGAAAATTTAGATGTTTTTGCATGGTCTGCGGTAGAAATGCCTGGCATAGACCCTAGCATCATAACTCATAAACTTAATACTGATCCTATAGTTAGGCCCGTTAGACAGAAAAAATGCAACCTAGCCCCAGAGCGATGGAGGGCAGTCGACGAGGAGGTCAGGAAGCTCCTTGTAGCCGAATTTATCAAGGAAGTCCATTACTCGAGTTGGGTGGCTAACCCCGTTCTGGTGAAAAAGGCTAACGGTAAATGGCGCATGTGTGTCGACTACACCGACCTGAACCGAGCTTGCCCAAAGGACTGCTTCCCACTTCCCAAGATCGATCGCCTAGTGGACGCGACCTCGGGGCATGAGTTGCTAAGATTTTTAGACACCTACTCGGGCTACAATTAGATCAGGATGAACCTAACTGATGAAGAGAAAACCGCCTTCATAACCGAGCTCCACTTGTACTGTTACAAGGTCATGCCCTTCGAATTAAAAAATGTCGGGGCAACCTTCCAAAGACTTGTAAATAAACTGTTTGAGCCATTGATTGGCCAAAAGATAGAATGTTATGTAGACGACATGGTCATCAAAATCCAACTTTCTTGTGACTTGATACAAGACTTGAGTTTAGTTTTCGAAATTCTGCGTAAATTCGATATGAAGTTGAACCCGAATAAGTGTGTCTTTGGAGTCACCTCGGGTAAATTCCTGGGTATATTGTGAACCGGCGTGGCATTGAGGCCAACCTGGACAAAATAAAGGCCATCTTAGATATGAGACCACATCGGAAAGTGAAGGAGGTTCAAAGGCTGAATGATAGAATAACCGCTCTGAGCCGCTTCTTATCCAAATCGGCAGATCGCTGCCTACCTTTCTTTAAGGCAATTAAAAGCAAAGGGTTTGAATGGACCCAAGATTGTCAGCTCACGTTCGACGAGCTCAAAAAGTACCTCGCTAGCATACCGGTCTTAACCCGCCCTGAGGAGGGCGATGTTTTAGAGCTGTACCTCTCGGCAAGTGACGAAGTGGTTAGCTCAGTACTAATAAAGGAAGTAGATCGGGTCCAACGACCTATCTACTATGTTAGTAAAGTGTTGCAGGGAGCAGAAACGACATATCCAGAGATAGAAAAACTGGCGTATGCACTGGTTGTTGCTGTCCGAAAGCTCCGTCCGTACTTTCAGGCTCATACTATTATTGTCCCCACCAACAAACGTCTGAGGAAAGTCTTACTCAAGCCTTAGGTCTCTGGTCGACTAATGAAGTGGGCCGTTGAGCTCAGCGAGTATGACCTTCAATATAAGCCGCGAACTGCTATTAAGGCCCAAGCCTTAGCAAATTTCTTACGAAGTGCACTTTCAACTCCGAAGTCCCCAGGCCGGTTGAGCACGAGGCCCCCAGCTCAGGTGAGCCTGGAGCTCCCAGGTCGGTTGAGTCCGAGCACCATGAGGTAGCAGCCAGTGCGGCACCTCTCCTAGTTAGGCTAAGAGTGAACTGGGATGAGGAGCCCTGGATCCTTCACGTAGATGGCTCATCGAACCAGTAGGGCAGCGGAGCCGGAATAGTTCTACACGACCCAAGTGGCACAAAACTGGAGTACGCACTACGCTTTGAGTTCGCGACATCCAACAATGAAGCAGAGTATGAAGCGTTGATAGTCGGGCTAGATCTAGCCAAAGAAATGAAAGCCAAGCACATTATCATCTGCAACAACTCCTAGCTCGTGGTCAATCAGGTCACAAGAGAATATGAAGCTCACGAATCGACTATGATTGCCTACTTAGCCAAAGTACATGAGGCTCTACTCAACATCTAGTCACACTTCATCAGGCAAATCCCAAGGTCGGAGAACATTGAGGCTGACGCCCTATCTCGGTTAGCCAGCACCAGTGATAACACCATGAGGACCATGTACATAGAGGACCTGCCTCGGCCTAACATTCTTGGGGGGGCAGAGGAGGTCGCTCCCATTGTTCAAGCAGAACCGAACTGAACCGACCCACTCGCGAGCTTCCTGCTACACGGGACCCTCCCTACGGACCGCAACGCCACTAGAAGGGTAGAGCGTCAGGCGGCCAAATACGTCATAATAGAGGAACGGCTGTACCAAAGATCCTACACGCTCCCCTACCTGTGCTGCTTGCGACCTACCGAAGCCGAGCTCGTACTCCCCGACACTCATGAGGGCCTGTGCGGCGGACACTTGGAGGGCAGGGCCCTTGCCCAAAACGCACTACGACAGGGATACTACTGGCCAACAATGAAAGCAGATGCCATTGAGCTCATCAGAAAGTGTGACAAGTGCCAGAGACATGCCAACATCCACCATCAGCCCGCTACCGATCTCAAGTATCTCACTAACCCGTGGCCTTTCGCGTAATGGGGCATTGATATACTTGGACCGTTTCCACCAGCAACAGGCCAGAGGAAGTTCCTAGTGGTCGCAGTGGATTATTTCACCAAGTGGGTAGAAGCTGAATCCCTTGTAACAATCATAACCTAAAACGTTCATAACTTCTTTTGGAAGAACATAGTGTGCCGCTTTGGGTTACCTCGGGTATTGATTTCTGATAACGGTAAGCAGTTCGAGGACATCAAATTCCAAAACTGGTGCCAAGACTTGGGGATCCGACAGAACTTCACTTCGGTTGCACATCCTCAAGCAAACGTCCTAGTTGCCGTCCCGGTAATAAGTATGGTACGGATACCCAGACATGATTGACAGTGATTGAGACTCACCGGAAAAGACGAAACGAAGTGAACGGAAGAGCTTGGGTAGACTAGATGGATGCGCGACCTCAGAATCCGAAGACAGCAAGATAGCATGAAAGGAAATGAGGCCTAGGGGGCCCTCCTATTTATAGTCACTGTGCCACTGAATCAACGGCCCAGATCGAGGTAGATCTGACGGTTTCCAGTCAAGCTGACCGTACGCCTTTTGAAACCGAAATGTGACTGGCTGTACATCTCCCATGATTGAGGTAATGGCGGCTGCACGACATCCGGAGTTAAGAGCCGCTTCAGCGCATTGTCGGTATTCGAAAAGACAGAAATCTCTTGATTCCCGTGCACGCATTTAATATGAGTAGTCAATCAAGTTTGAATTTCGGTCAAATCAACCCGTCACACTTCATGAACTCCTTACGCTAAGGCAGCACTCTTAGCCCGAGGAGTGGGGGGCAATTGATGGAGGATGATTTGACCCGACCTACTGAGACGATGACACGTGGACCTGACTCAGCATGAGCAACAACTCAGCATCATGGCCTGACCACAACTAAGTAATGAGCCTGTAGAGCAGCTCGCTACGTCATAGCTCGCTATAGGGGGAGCTCGCAACAACACAAGCTCCAGGTCCCCCGAGCTACTAAGAAAGGAATACTCCAAGACTATTTCAGCTCGCGAGCTAGGGAAACCAACTCGCTCCAACACCTGGGCAGAAGAATTGCCCCAAAACCGACCTTGATGAGGGTCACCTTGAAGTACCCCCAAGAGCTTGCTACAAAGTAGCTCGCGACAAGGATAGCTCGCTACGAAGTAACTTGCGACTGAGTGATGCGACGCTCTTAGGAAGGTTCCATCTAACAAGACCATATCGGTCAGACTACGCTACGTCTCTCGACTAGCGGCGCAATCCTTGTCCTTTCTACAGCCTACACCCACGTCTCTCGACAGATGGAGGCGTGCCTGCCCCTTTGGGATGTGTCACTCAGCCAAGTGGATAGTACACTATAACGATCACCTGCGCAGACCTGGTAGGTAATGGCTGCGGCAGGAGCCCAGTGGCAGTTACGCCCGATCTGACAAGAATGCCCCTATAAAAGCCTTTTAGGCGAAGGGGAGAGACACATTCACTCACTCTGGAATTTTCATCAGAACTTGATTTATCTTACTTGCTCACGAGCTAACCTCACGAGCACAGTGATTTAGCGCGACCTACACTCTTAGCCTTTTACACTCTTTTCTTCGTCTCTAGCATTCTAACTTAAGCTTCGGAGTATTCCCGCCGGGCAAATCCCCGGGAATCATTCTTCTTCGTCTTCTCAGGTGCCGTCCGTTGCTAACAAGGAGCCAGTTAGTAGCCAGATAAGAGTGCCCGGATCGTGCCGCATAACTACTTATAATTGATCTTCTAAAAACAATTAGTAAATTTTTGTGTGTTACTATAACTAGGATAAAGGTGTCAACGGTATTGAAAAGTATGATTTCAAAAATGAGATTCCAAAATCAAAAAATTCAAATATCATAACTAGTCAAATTCGGATATCCTATACATATGACTTGATTCATTTTCATAAATATCCAATTTTGATTGATTATTTAATTCTTATATATAATATATGAAATATTTAAATACTTTATATAAATATATAATAATTAAATAGTTTAAATAATTTATATACTTTATATAAATAAAATATTTATTGTATATATTTATTAATTAATTGATCGGATTTGAATCAAATTAAATATTTGAATATTTAATCAAGTTCGAATTTTAACATTAATTTTTAATATCCGTGAAATATCGATTTGAATTTGAAATGGTCCTGACACCTTGACACTCCATTTGATAGAGATCTATTTATAGGGGTTGATGTGGAAATCTATTTAGCATATGGCAGAAACGTTCCTGGCTCCATGATACTCCATTTGATGGATGGATCATGAAATTGGATAGTCTTGACACATCGACATGCCATTTAACAAATGGTAGAAATGGTCTTGACACGTTGATAAGCCATGGAATGTTTCATGAATAGCGAAACTGGTCCTGATTCCTAGACACATTAGTCAAGGTTGGCCTGACCAAAATTATGATTTAATGGATGATGGAATTGGTCTCGAGACCTAAACACATTAGGTAGGGTTAGACCAATCAAAACTATGACTTCACAAATTTTCCCGATAAGGACCGTTATGATGGTTCCCATGACTAATTAGACACCATATGTTATGGGTGAATAACGGAACATGTTTAACAGATGTCAAAATTAGTCTCGTGACCTATACACATTAGGCAAGGCTGGGCTGACCAAAATTGCTAATTCACAATCTCAATCATTAAGGACCATTATTGTAGTTCTGGGTTTTGGATAAACATCGTCTTTCCAAGGCAAATATAGAAAAATGTTTAATGGATAATGAAATTACTTTCGATACCTACACAAATTAAGAAATGACAGGCCAATCAAAATTGTGAATTCAAAGTTTTAACCATAGATCATTGTAATGGTTTCAACAGATGGATTGACACTATATTTTTACAAATAGATGTGGAAACCAATTTAATAGATGATGGAATGGGTGTTGACACTTAGACATACCTAACTTGGTTGAATTGGACAAATTTACAATTTTGCAATTTCAACAGTTAAGAATGGTTCTGGCTAGTGTAGTTCGACAAGGAGTATTAGGTTTCAAGACGAATTCCATCATATGTCAAATGGGTTTCCACAGAATTGCAGTCCTTAACGGTTGAAACTACAGAATTGCAGTTTCGACCGGCCTAACCCTTCCTAGTGGGTTAGACCAATTCCATCATATGTCAATTGCAGTTCGATTTGATGTTTCGTTTGACATCAGAGAGAAATGGAGACATTATAGAGGTTGGGGAAATGTTATTTTTCTCCTCCTCTTCTCTTTTAGGTTTCTCTCTTTCTCGTTTTCTCCCCTCTCATTCCTTGAGTTCAAGTTGGATTAGTATTTGTAGAGAAAGCAAGGGGGAGAGTTTTGAAATTCATCCAATCATAAGGCTTGGGCTTTAAGAAAGCTTTTACAAGAGAATGGGCAAGTATTTTTCAAAAAAATAGTGATCAATCAACTTTTCCTCTTTGGTGAAAAATTGACTTCGATTTGGGGGTGGTTTTCACAGGTTTTGTGTTTCCAATGGGAGCTTGGGCCATGCTTGTCATGGTAATATCGTATTTAGGGCTGTTAGTGGCAAAAATGTAAATTTAATGAACTTTTAAATGTGGTTTTATCTTTTCTTAGTTTTAGGTGGGGGTGCCTTTGGATTTTGGGGCTTTTTGGGTCTATTAGGCTCAAGTTCATTAGTCCGGGTGTTTTAACAGGTCAAGAATGGGTATGATATCAGCCATCACCCTTTTGAGGTTTTAGGTTGGGACAGATGAAGTGGTGATTCAATCTGGCGCATCGAAATGGTATTTTCCTAGTTTAACGGTCAAACGAGCAAATCAAGTTATGAAATTTGACATAATGGGTTTTTTTTGGGTTTCTGAACCAGTGGTGAGGTCGGGTTGGGATGATGAAGATATATGGCTGACAAGTTCAGATTAATGAGATTTGTTAAAATAAAATCTTTGCTTGATGAAAGGTCAAATGGGGGAATTTTGGGATGAAATTTTGTGGGTAGACATTTTTGGACATCCTAAATCTGATAAAAGTGATGGGTCTTTGATAAGACATATAGATTGATAGATTTGATTTGGGTCAATGATTTATCAATTAACAAGATAGTCCAAAATGGAATCTCACTTTTTTAGCAGTCAAATGGAGGAATTTGGTAGTGAAATTTGACATGCTAGGGTTTATTTGGGTTTTATACAAAGTGGCGATGAGATTTACTAAAATTAGGATATGGATTTATGGTGGGATAAGTGGGGAGAGTTTGAGTTGAAATTTAGTGGGTAGGCACAGATTAAGGAAGTCAAGTGGATGGTTCCGATCTAAAAAAGAAATGGTTAATAATCTAGGTTTTCTAATTCTAGTTGTGTAAGGTCGTTAGGATGGGATCTTGGTACTTTTGAGGTTGATTGTTGTAGACTTGCAATGAGATTGTATCCTAGTGATCTTAAGGCGATGGATGTGTTGGATTAGGGCCATTAGAAATGAAGTTGGCATGATGAACAATGGATGTATGACTAAATTAAAGTTTCCTAAATCTGTAGGCCATATTTGACTAGACGTCGATATTGATCTTGAGGTTTTTTTTGTCCTATGGATTGTGCCAGAAGGGGAATTTTTGGCTTCGTAAAGTCTTAATTTGTTTTGGCTTCGTAAAGTCTTAATTTTTGGCTTCGTAAAGTCTTTAACGTTTGACACATCTATGTCTTATATATTAAAATGGAATGTGCAAAGTTGACATTTTCCTATTTTGTGGTTGTTTTTGAAACACATTTATCTTTTTTATACTTCTTTTGAAATTTTCTAATTTTGAAATTGAACAAAATAACTCAAGTGCCAATCTCTCCCTCCTCATTAACTCACCATTAACTCTCTCCTCTTTCTCATTAACTCCTTTAATTATCTCTCATCATTAATTATTCAGAAGCCTCAAAGATAGGACATAAAGCAGAATAGGAGCTTGGAAATCAAACCACCTTTCATCTACTAGAAAGGAAATTATGATTAAATCTTTATTGAATGCAATTTCAGTTTATGCATTGTTGTGTTTTCTTATTCTAAAGGAAATTTGAATCACCTAGCCCACTTTCAAAGTAAGTTCATGTGGGGTGAATTAAAAAATCTGAACAAAATTAACTAGGTTAGTTGGACCAGG
This sequence comes from Nelumbo lutea, assembly GCF_056320005.1. Classification (NCBI taxonomy): domain Eukaryota; kingdom Viridiplantae; phylum Streptophyta; class Magnoliopsida; order Proteales; family Nelumbonaceae; genus Nelumbo; species Nelumbo lutea. Next base: position 90,008,392 of record NC_142685.1, on the reverse strand, counting down.
ATGTGTAAGAGTAAATTAAATGGCGGTCTAGGCTTCAAAAATCCTTAGATTTTTTAACCAATGATTTCGAACCGTCGTTGACCCAAATGGTTAGACCGTTTAGACCGAAAATCGTTCAGGCAACCGATTCAATTTTTATCCCAAACCCGGTATTTGGTCAGAAACCATTGAATTAGTCAACGGACCGTTAAACCATTCGACCCGGAAAACGGTTTGTAGCTAGGTTTTAAAAACTAAGAAATCTCAAATCTAAGACTAAAAAATCTTAGATCTATGCAGATCCGTCTCTCTCACACGAGACAATCACTATAAGAAAATGGGGCTATAGCTACTGTACTTTAGATACAAACATCAAAACCATAGCTAAAAGTTAGGCTATAGCCATCTGTCTGTGGCAAAAAGTTGAGCTTTAGCTATGGTCATTCTGCCCGTAGTTAAAAAGCAGTTTGTCCGTAGCTATAAGTTAAACTGACCTACTACGGTTTTTTTTCGTGGCTAAGTACTACTTTCTTGCTAAAATCTACTTATAGCTATAGCCACAGAATTTAGTAATTTATAATTTATAATTTATTAATTACTATCAATAGTTACTAATTATTCTTCACCAAATAATTATTAGTAATTAATAAATATTATTATTATATAATTATTAACAAATCATAATAACAATTAATGATGATTAATTAAAACTAGTTAAATTAACAAATAAATTGTTAATATTTTCATAAGTAAATTACTAACAAATAAAAAGTTTATAAAATGTAAATAAATAATTAAATATTAATTAACTTTATTAATGAATAATTGATTTATTTATTTAATGAGTTGTTAATTAAAAATCAAATTGATAATTATTAATTTATTAATTATTATTACTTAATTATTAATTAATAATAGTTCAAATAAAAGATTAATAACTTTATTAACATATTAATAACTTAGTAATTAAATTATTAGTAATTTCATAACAAGTCATACATACATAAATAAAACTTAATTATTATTTAATTGAATAAAACTTAATAAACTTAATTATTTATGCAACAAAAAGAACAAACTTAATTATTTAATTTCATAACATTCTCTCGGTCTCTCTTAGATGCATGGGGAAAAATGTTATGGCCTATTGGGATTAAATCCTATTACTCTATGAGGCTACACAACTTGAGTGTAGGGATGACAATTTTCCCCATCCCAACCGAGTGCCCAACCTCCCCAATTAGGCAAGGATGGGGATGGAGATTGCCTTAACAGGGGTAGGGTGGAGATAGGATTAATAGAAATACCTTAATTGGGAACAGGAACAGGGACTAAGCATATCAACGATGCCCAAAAATCCAACGTTCAATAGGGGTGTTCACATTAAATGTCAAAGCAACCAAACTATCCCAACCCAACCCGAACCTAACCGATCTTATATGTTTAAGTAATTATTAATTAGTCCCTACCCTATATGTTAAATGTTGATATATTTTATTTGTTTGTTAGAACTTTGAAAAAAATTGTTTATTTATGATAAAAACTAAAATGTAAAACAATACAAATATAATAAAATGGTACAATATTTAATTCAGTTTTGTATAAATTTAAATATATATTGTAAAAAAATCAGTTTTGCATAAAAAAACTAATTGATTTAAAAATATATTTTTATTTTGCATAAAACTAAAAGGAAATAAACTTAAATATAAATAGATATTTTAGTTTAAAATATATATATAAAAACTGACTAAACTGATAAACCGAACCTTCATGTTCGGGTCAGTTTTGCTTTAGGGTCGGTCGGTTTCGATTTAGTCAATTAGTAAATTGACTAGGTCAGGTTGGTTGAAGAAAATGATTCAAACAGACCTAAACCCGACCCGTGAGCACCCCTAACGTTCGGTCTGATCTGATCGGATCTGATATGACTCGATTTGAATTCAAATCCTATCGGTAAGTACGATCTTCGAATGTGATCCAGTCCAACTTGTTTTCTTTAACAATTAATAAATTATTAAAAGAAAATTAAAACATTGTCAACATTTCCCTCCTTGGAAGTTTGACGATGTTGAGGTTTTTTGGTACGGAATGGTTTGCCCATGCTAACAATATGAGGCACCCATGATGAGAATTCAGAATCTTTAGAATAATAGTCCACTGTAGCATCCAACAATCTCCCATCATACCAAGGTCTCTCCACATGAGGTAGTCTGTCCTTGTCACCAATACAAGCAGGTAGAGTGAGGCAATGAGCCCACCCCACTCGGAAGGAGAACAAACAACTGCTGTGGGAGGTCCTGAGTTACTGGTCCCTTCCCTTTCTTCTATGGTTTGTGGTGGTCTTCCATGAAAGGAGGATCTATCATTACTAACAGAAGGAGCAGATCTAGAAACACAACCCTGTTGATTGGCAATCAAAACATGAGCTTCAGCAATGACCTCAAACTTCAGTCAAGAATGAGAAAAGTTGAATTGTTTTCTCTTTGTTCAACAATAAACCTTTCAGTAACAAGGCATGTAAGCCATACAACAAAATAGGAACAAAAATGGGTGAATACCAGTAGCTATCCCAAAATTATCAATTTGGGTGTCAAAATTGGTAATGCTTTTTTGTTGAAAAATCTCTACCATTCTTTTCACACCTATTTTCTACTATAGCATGTATACATCTACCTAGTTGATTATACTGAAGAAGAAACATTGATGAAAAGAAAGTATATGCTTTAGGGACATATTTGCTAGTTCCTAGTTACCAAATTCTTTCCCACATTTGCAATTGATGACTATTATTGTAAAGACAAGCTAGAACCAAATGTCAAAGTTACTGCAAAGCAAGAACCAGAAGACCAATGAAACCAACAAAATAGGCAATACTTTCCTTTTAACTCATTGGTAAACCATGACAATCCCATCCAGGCACATAATGGACTATATTTTTGAAGAAGCTGCACAAAATTTTAAAAGGATTAATAAATAATAAACAATAAAGTGAGGGGAAGAAAAGAGAAAAAAAAGAACAAGCAGAAACATTTATATAATGATATCTAACCATGAAAATATGAAGTTCACAACAGGAGTGCAACTATACTTGTTTTAAAAATTATTTTTGCACATTATTACCTTACTGTTTTCAAAAAAAAACGTGCACATTATCAAAGAAACTAACCAATAAATTAGGCATAGTAGTTAAAGCAACAAGTAGATTTCTTTATTTTTTTTTCAGATTAATAAGAAGTTATAGTAAAAGGAAAACAAAAGATCTTTAAAAAGTAGATAGAAAAAAACAAGAGAAATGAAACAACTATAAGGCTGATAATACATAAGAAAAAGAAGGTGGCTGGTAGATACATAATACTTACAACCTTAACCTCATTAAGACACCTGCCATATAATTGGCTAGTCTTAGAATTCATCTATATGAAATGTTTTTTTTTCTTTTTTATTGGTAATGCTTAGGCTCAATTAATTTTAACAAATTAAATAAAACAGAAAATTCCATGATAAAAGAATGAAGTAAAGCCATGCACTAGCAAGAAGTGGAGTTGTAATAGGGTTTATGATGTCTTAGGAATGATCTGTAAAATGCTTATGACTTTATAGGTTTTTGTCCGTTGGCTGTATGTGCTATCTTATAATTACCCTTCATTTCAAATACCTTGAAATGTTAGGGATTGCCTTTTCCTTCTATCATATAAGTGCCCATTTAGGCTTGGATTTGTCATTTTATATCTCCAAAAATGTGATTTCTAACTTATTTTCTATTATTTTCTTATAGGTTGAACATGGTAAAGGAAGATACCTCACACGTGTAGATGGAGACATTTGATCAAACTTTACATGACAATTTATTTTTTTGGATTGAGTTTCATGTATTCAAGAACCTTGAATTTGTAATAAACACATGGATGTTAAAGCACCTTGAGATAGTTCACGTATTCATTTTAAGTTCAATTTCCATCTTATATTATGAATTAGATGCTTGTATTCAATACAGGAAAGTATGCTTCAAAAAATAATGGAAAAATCTTAGGTTATGTTTTTAGCTACAGGCATTGAAAAACGTTGCTAAAGACAGTTCTACGGCTAGTTAATATCCGTAGCTATAGATTGATGTCTTTTGCTACCGACTATTTAAACCATAGCTATAAATGCAAATTTTGTAGCTACGAATATCACGAAACCGTAGCTAGAAAGTCAAATTTGTAGCTACGGATAACTTAAAAACCATAGCTACAAGTACATATATAATTATTTAGATTAGGCTTAGCTATAGGCACAAACCGTAGCTATAGGTTAGTTATAGCTATGGATTTGTTCAGCGGTAGCTATTGCCTATAGCCACCACGACTGTAGCTACTGTTTCTTAACCGTAGCTAGTCCGTAGCCATAGACCTATAGCTACAATTTTTGGCATTTGTACCTACAGTTTTGTGCGTAGCTATAAGCGTATTTTCTTGTACTGGGTGAGAGATATCAGAGTGTGTGAGATAGTGAGAGAGATTGAGAAATCTCAGATATACTTTCATCGCCAATTTGCCACCATCGTCGCTGATGTTTGCCGTTGTAGTTTGCCATTGCCGTCGTCATCACCACTGCAACCTGCAAGTCCTCCTCCTCCTCCTCTTTTTCTTCTTCTAAACTCTTTCAGCCGACAACTTTCTTAAATAGTATGCATCTTACCCTAATATTCCAATCTAACGGGTAAGATGTTCAAATGGGTGAGTGATTTTATGGACCAAGAGTCTCACTCTCGGGATAGGAGAAATATATTCGATCTGTTTGATGATTTCATAGCTCAAACAATTGTGATTTAGAGCTTCCTAGATTTGAAGGTCAAGACAAATTGAGTTGGATCCTTGGTTCAAATGGAAGATTTTTAGTGAAATCATCTATCATTTAGCTTACCACATGTCCTCAGATCAAGCTAATGCAAGCAACATAGAACTTTACTCAAAATAGTAGTGGTTAAAGATTTGAGCTCTCAAAATCCCACAAAAAAAAAATAAAACCTTTTATCTAGAAATGTTGCGTTGGTAGTGTAGACACCCCATTTTTGCGCTCTTTAGTCTTTATATAATACTTTGAGCTTCAAGCATGCTTAGGCTAACCTCATGGTCGAGCTAGGGGTATTTTTGGAATTTTATAAAAATTGGGGCCTCAAGGATCCAAAACCATAGGAACGTATAACCCGAAAAACCAAACCCAATGACATCAAGATCGCCTAATTCTGAACCGTTTACCCCATCATCCTAAGACCCGAAGTTGAAACCGATGTCGATCGTCTGATCGGAGTCATTTTATTCCTAATCTTCATTTCACATCAAATCCAAAATCTGAGACCATAGGTAGGTAGAGCCCAAGAATCCAAATCCAATAACACCAAGATCGCCCAAGTCTGACACTTTTTATCCCATCATCCTAAGACCCGAAGTCGGATCCAATTCCGATCATCTGATCGGAGTCATTTTGATCATAATCCTCATTTAACATCAAATAAAAAATATGAAACCATAGGTACGTAGAGCCCAAAAATCCGAATCCAACAATACCAAGATCACCTGAGTCCAACACCATTTACCCCATCATCCTAAGACCTGAAGTTGGAACTCACTCTGATTGTTTGATCGGAGTCATTTTGATCCTAATCCTCATTTAACATCAAGTCCAAAATCTAAGACCATAGGTACGTAAGCCCCAAAATCCAAATCCAACAACACCAAGATCACCGAAATCCGACACCGCTTACCCCTTCATCTCAAGACCCAAAGCTAGAACCGATTCCAATCGTTCGATCAGAATCATCTCTAATTCTAAATCCGAACCCCCAGAAAATCTAAAATCCAACCCTTTAGATGGATAGAGCTCGAAATTCCGAATCCAACGATACCAAGATCGTCTAATTTTGACACCGTTAGCTCATCCATTTGAGACTCGAAGGTAGATTGGATTTGGGTCCTCCGTTTAGAATCCTCGTTACAATAACTTCGAAACTAGGGCATTCCATAACCAAAACTTACCCTTAGCCTCTAGAAACATCTTAAAAGTCTTATATTTGACCAGCTATAGCTTTCAATCAATCAAGCCAATCACCTAAACTTGGAATGTCCAATTTAGGTAAATTGGTGAAATCTTTCATTTTTCGTCTTGATTGATTGAGATAATCTCTCACAAAGCTGTCTTGATAGCCCATTCTTCCAATCTCCCTCTAAAAACCATTTAAACATCAGCCATTGATTTCCCTTGTCTCAGCCATTAATATATTAATAAATAAATAAATTATTTATTTATTAATTACTATCAATAGTTACTAATTATTCTTCACCAAATAATTATTAGTAATTAATAAATATTATTATTATATAATTATTAACAAATCATAATAACAATTAATGATGATTAATTAAAACTAGTTAAATTAACAAATAAATTGTTAATATTTTTATAAGTAAATTATTAACAAATAAAAAGTTTATAAAATGTAAATAAATAATTAAATATTAATTAACTTTTTTAATGAATAATTAATTAATTTATTCAATGAGTTATTAATTAAAAATCAAATTGATAATTATTAATTTATAATTAAAATTAATAATTAACAATAATTAATCAATAATTATTATTACTTAATTATTAATTAATAATAGTTCAAATAAAAGATTAATAAATTTATTAATATATTAATAACTTAGTAATTAAATTATTAGTAATTTCATAACAAGTCATACATACATAAATAAAACTTAATTATTATTTAATGGAATAAAACTTAATAAACTTAATTATTTATACACCAAAAAGAACAAACTTAATTATTTAATTTCATAACATTCTCTCTGTCTCTCTTAGATGCATGGGGAAAAATGTTATGGCCTATTGGGCTTAAATCCTATTACTCTATGAGGCTACACAACTTGAGTGTAGGGATGACAATTTTCCCCATCCCAACCGAGTGCCCAACCTCCCCAATTAGGCAAGGATGGGGATGGAGATTGCCTTAATAGGGGTAGGGTGGAGATAGGATTAATAGGAATACCTTAATTGGGAACAGGAACAGGGACTAAGCATATCAACAATGCCCAAAAATCCAACGCTCAATAGGGGTGTTCATATTAAATGTCAAAGCAACCAAACTATCCCAACCCAATCCGAACCGAACCGATCTTATATGATTAAGTAATTATTAATTAGTCCCTACCTTATATGTTAACTGTTGATATATTTTATTTGTTTGTTAGAACTTTGAAAAAAATTGTTTATTTATGATAAAAACTAAAATGTAAAACAATACAAATATAATAAAATGGTACAATATTTAATTCATTTTTGTATAAATTTAAATATATATTGCAAAAAATCAGTTTTGCATAAAAAAACTGATCGATTTAAATATATATTTTTATTTTGCATAAAACTAAAAGGAAATAAACTTAAATATAAATAGATATTTTAGTGTAAAATATATATAAAAACTGACTAAACTGATAAATTGAACCTTCATGTTTGGGTCGGTTTTGCTTTAGGGTCGGTCGGTTTCGATTTAGTCAATTAGTAAACTGACTAGGTCAGGTTGGTTGAAGAAAATGATTCAAACCGACCTAAACCCGACCCGTGAGCACCCCTAACATTTGATCTGATCTGATCGGATCTGATATGACTCGATTTGAATTCAAATCCTATCGGTAAGTACGATCTTCGAATGTGATCCAGTCCAACTTGTTTTCTTTAACAATTAATAAATTATTAAAAGAAAATTAAAAGATACTAATTTAAATAAAGTAAAAGCAAAAAAATTTTTTTTTCATCATATATATCATGGTTTTTGAACCGTTGTTTACCCGGCCAGTCAAACCATTCGGCCCGGGAACCACCCAGGCAACTGGTTCTGTTTTACCCCAAACTCGGTCCCTGGCCAAAAAACATTTGAATCAGTTAATGACCCATTGACTCAGGCAATCTAATGGTCGATTTGTCAATCTGTTCAACGTTTTTTGGCTATTTCTTTGTCAAAACGGGCCATCCATTCGAACCAGACGGTCGAACTGTTGACTCGGAAACCAGTGGCTAGAGCGGTTTCATTTCCAGATCGTTTTTAAAACATTGATATATATATGTTTTTCATAAAAAATATATAATATAACAAATTTATAAAAAATATATTATAATAATATATTTATAAGTAAATAAATATGTATTTATATGTATATAATATTATATTTATAAATATATATATATATATATATATATATATATATATATATATATATATATATATATATATATACACATATATATTATGCCTTTTGAACAAATGTTAATGGAGGGGACATAGCTTAATGATGGTCCCATCACATTCTATCATTTCAAATTGGAGAGATTAGAGAGCAAAGATTTTAAAGACTAGAGGGGAAACCGATTTCAAATTATCAAACGAATTAACAAATCAAAAACCCTTTGTCTTCCTCTTCATTCTTCGTGCGATAGAGAAACTTTCACTCTCCCAGTCTTAGAGATTCGGACTTCTCAAGCTCTCTCACAGCTGACGCCCGACGTCTGATGAGACAACGCCCGACGTCCGATGAAGCGATGACCAACGCCCGATAAAGTGACGATCGACGATCTTAGACTTTCAGCAATCAGCAATCAGCTCTCTGCAAGTCTGCAATTATTTCTTCTTCTTCTTCTTCTTTTAATATTCCTGATTTGGGGTTCTTGTTTGTTCTTTCTACAGCTATTAGTATTTGGTGATTGGCTCATCAACTCCTCTGTAACCAGCAACCACAGCACAAGGACCATCGTCCAACAACATTCAAAGGTAACACAACACCCAGAAAAACCCTTTAAAGAAATGCAATGAGATGCTTCATCTCTCTGCAAGTCTAAAACTATTTCTTCTAATATTCCTAATTTGGGGTTCTTGTTTGTCCTTTTTCTTCTTCTTCTAATGCAATGAGATGCTTCAGTTCTTGTTTGTTGGGTTCTATAGTACCTCTAAGTTTTAGGAAAATGTTTTTGTAGGTTTGCTGGGATCAATTTCTTTTTGTGAGAAGGCCATCAACTGAAAGGAGAATACCCATAGAAAAGCCCTTGAGTGCACATAGAAATACAAATCAAATTAAAACTGAAGAAAATCAAATTAAAACCCGTGTTGAGATCTTTCGGTTAGTGAAGCCCTGTTTTCACTACAACAAAGAGTAGGCTCTTCCTGCATATTTGCAGAGTGGGTAAGTATGCAGTCTGTCTTGAAACATTGTCAACATTTCCCTCCTTGGAAGTTTGACCATATTGAGATTTTTTGGTACGGAATGGTTTGCCCATGCTAACAATATGAGGCACCCATGATGAGAATTCAGAATCTTTAGAATAATAGTCCACTGTAGCATCCAACAATCTCCCATCATACCAAGGTCTCTCCACATGAGGTAGTCTGTCCTTGTCACCAATACAAGCAGGTAGAGTGAGGCAATGAGCCCACCCCACTCGGAAGGTGAACAAACAATTGCTGTGGGAGGTCCTGAGTTACTGGTCCCTTCCCTTTCTTCTATGGTTTGTGGTGGTCTTCCATGAAAGGAGGATCTATCATTACTAACAGAAGGAGCAGATCTAGAAACACAACCCTGTTGATTGGCAATCAAAACATGAGCTTCAGCAATGACCTCAAACTTCAGTCAAGAATGAGAAAAGTTGAATTGTTTTCTCTTTGTTCAACAATAAACCTTTCAGTAACAAGGCATGTAAGCCATACAACAAAATAGGAACAAAAATGGGTGAATACCAGTAGCTATCCCAAAATTATCAATTTGGGTGTCAAATTTGGTAAAGCTTTTTTGTTGAAAAATCTCTACCATTCTTTTCACACCTATTTTCTACTATAGCATATATACATCTACCTAGTTGATTATACTGAAGAAAAAACATTGATGAAAAGAAAGTATATGCTTTAGGGACATATTTGCTAGTTCCTAGTTACCAAATTCTTTCCCACATTTGCAATTGATGACTATTATTGTAAAGACAAGCTAGAACCAAATGTCAAAGTTACTGCAAAGCAAGAACCAGAAGACCAATGAAACCAACAAAATAGGCAATACTTTCCTTTTAACTCATTGGTAAACCATGACAATCCCATCCAGGCACATAATGGACTATAATTTTGAAGAAGCTGCACAAAATTTTAAAAGGATTAATAAATAATAAACAATAAAGTGAGAGGAAGAAAAGAGAAAAAAAAGAACAAGCAGAAACATTTATATAATGATATCTAACCATGAAAATATGAAGTTCACAACAGGAGTGCAACTATACTTGTTTTAAAAATTATTTTTGCACATTATTACCTTACTGTTTTCAAAAAAAAACGTGCACATTATCAAAGAAACTAACCAATAAATTAGGCATAGCAGTTAAAGCAACAAGTAGATTTCTTTATTTTTTTTTCAGATTAATAAGAAGTTATAGTAAAAGGAAAACAAAAGATCTTTAAAAAGTAGATAGAAAAAAACAAGAGAAATGAAACAACTATAAGGCTGATAATACATAAGAAAAAGAAGGTGGCTGGTAGATACATAATACTTACAACCTTAACCTCATTAAGACACCTGCCATCAAATTGGCTAGTCTTAGAATTCATTTATATGAAATGTTTTTTTTTTTCTTTTTTATTGGTAATGCTTAGGCTCAATTAATTTTAACAAATTAAATAAAACAGAAAATTCCATGATAAAAGAATGAAGTAAAGCCATGCACTAGCAAGAAGTGGAGTTGTAATAGGGAAACTTTGTGATAGGGTTTATGATGTCCTAGGAATGATCTGTAAAATGCTTATGACTTTATAGGTTTTTGTCCGTTGGCTGTATGTGCTATCTTATAATTACCCTTCATTTCAAATACCTTGAAATGCTAGGGATTGCCTTTTCCTTCTACCATATAAGTGCCCATTTATGCTTGGATTTGTCATTTTATATCTCCAAAAATGTGATTTCTAACTTATTTTCTATTATTTTCTTATAGGTTGAACATGGTAAATGGTAAAGGAGGATACTTCACACGTGTAGATGGAGACATTTGATCAAACTTTACATGATAATTTATTTTTTTGGATTGAGTTTCATGTATTCAAGAACCTTGAATTTGTAATAAACACATGGATGTTAAAGCACCTTGAGATAGTTCACGTATTCATTTTACGTTCAATTTCCATCTTATATTATGAATTAGATGCTTGTATTCAATACAGGAAAGTATGCTTCAAAAAATAATGGAAAAATCTTAGGTTATGTTTTTAGCTACAGGCATTGAAAAACGTTGCTAAAGACAGTTCTACGGCTAGTTAATATCCGTAGCTATAGATTGACGTCTTTTGCTACTGACTATTTAAGCCATAGCTATAAATGCAAGTTTTGTAGCTATGAACATGACGAAACCGTAGCTAGAAAGTCAAATTTGTAGCTACGGATAACTTAAAAATCGTAGCTACAAGTACATATATAATTATTTAGATTAGGCTTAGCTATAGGCACAAACCGTAGCTATAGGTTAGTTATAGCTATGGATTCGTTCAGCCGTAGCTATTGCCTATAGCCACCGCGACTGTAGCTACCGTTTCTTAACCGTAGCTAGTCTGTAGCCATAGACCTATAGCTACAATTTATGGCATTTGTACCTACCGTTTTGTCCGTAGCTATAAGCATATTTTCTTGTACTGGGTGAGAGATATTAGAGTGTGTGAGATGGTGAGAGAGAGTGAGATATAAGATTGAGAAATCTCAGATATGCTTTCATCGCCAATTTGCCACCGTCGTCGTTGTTGTTTGCCGTTGTAGTTTTTCATCACCATCGTCATCGCCGCTGCAACCTACAAGTCCTCCTCCTCCTCTTCTTCTTCTAAACCCTTTGAGCCGACAATTTTCTTAAATCTCTTTCATTCAAACCTTATTTTCTCTTATATAGTATGCATTTTACCCTAATATTCCAATTTAATGGGTAAGATGTTCAAATGGGTGAGTGATTTTATGGACCAAGAGTCTCACTCTTGGGATAGGAGAAATATATTCGATGTGTTTGATGATTTCATAGCTCAAACAATTGTGATTTAGAGCTCCCTATATTTAAAGGTCAAGACAAATTGAGTTGGATCCCTGATTTAAATGGAAGATTTTTAGTGAAATCATCCTATCATTTAGCTTACCACATGTCCTCAGATCAAGCTAATGCAAGCAACATAGAACTTTACTCAAAATAGTAGTGGTTAAAGATTTGAGCTCTCAAAATCCCACAAAAAAACAAATTAAAACCTTTTATCTAGAAATGTTGCGCTACTAGTGTAGACACCCCATTCTTGTGCTCTTCAGTCTTATTGTAATACTTTGATCTTCAAGTATGCTTTGGCTAACCTCACGGTCGACCTAGTGGTATTTTTGGAATTTTACAAAAGTTGGGGCCTCAAGGATCCAAAACCATAGGAATGTATAACCCGAAAAACCAAACCCAATGACACCAAGATCGCCTAATTATGACACCGTTTACCCCATCATCCAAAGACCCAAAGTTGAAATCGATGTTGATCGTCTGATTGGAGTCATTTTAATCCTAATCATGATTTCACATCAAATCCAAAATCCGAGACCATAGGTAGGTAGAGCCCAAGAATCCAAATCCAATAACACCAAGATCGCCCAAGTCCGACATTGTTTATCCCATCATCCTAAGACCCGAAGTCGGATCCGATTCTGATCGTTTGATCGGAGTCATTTTGATCCTAATCCTCATTTAACATCAAATAAAAAATCTGAAACCATAGGTACGTAGAGCACAGAAATCCGAATCCAACAATACCAAGATCACCCGAGTCCGACACCATTTACCCCATCATCCTAAGACTTGAAGTTGGAATTGATTCTAATTGTTTGATCGGAGTCATTTTGATCATAATCCTCATTTAACATCAAGTTTTAAATCTAAGATCATAGGTACGTAGAGCCCCAAAATCCAAATCCAACAACACCAAAATCATCGAAATCCGACACCGCTTACCCCTTGATTTCAAGACCCAAAGCTAGAACCGATTCCGATCGTTTGATCAGGATCATCTCTAATTCTAAATCCGAACCCCCAGAAAATCTGAAATCCAACCCTGTAGATGGATAGAGCTCGAAATTCCGAATCCAACAATACCAAGATCGTCTAATTCTGACACCGTTAGCTCCTCCATCTTGAGACCCGAAGGTAGATTTGATCCGGGCCCTCCGTTTAGAATCCTCTTTACAATAACTTCAAAACTAAGGCATTCCATAACCCAAACTTCCCCTTAGCCTCTAGAAACATCTTAACTTGGAATGTCCAATTTAGGTAAATTGGTGAAATCTTTCACTCTTTGTCTTGATTGATTGAGATAATCTTTCACAAAGCTGTCTTAACAGTCCATTTTCTCAATCTCCCTCCAAAAACCATTTAAATATCAGCCATTGATTTTCCTTGTCTCAGCCCTCCATTCCCCTCTCAAAAAATGTATAAATACCACCCATTTTTCACATCTTAGACACACAAGAAAGCCTAAAGCAATTATTCTATACTCTCTAGTATAAAGAATACCCACCTTCACGTCCCAAACAGCTCCATCCTTCATCAACTCACATCCAAGGCCTTCCCTACTCACTCTCCAACATCCTAAAGCTCGCATAAAACATTGATGAAGTGACGACTATGTAGCAGAAAAGAACAAGCAGAGTTTATTCATCTTTGGGCCACAAGATCAGCATGTACAACATCTGAAAGTGTCTCCATGTTGTTGGAGAGATTGAATAGGTTTGTAACCGATGATGCAGCAATTTTCTTGTTGAATAGGGGAGATCACCGTGATTCATGTTTAGGTTAGTATTTTATAATTTTCACATGAGTACTTGCTTAGCATTTTTATAATTTTGCTTTGAAGAACGCTTACATCATGTTTCGTCCCTATTAATCTTATAGATAATTTCTGTTATAGCGAGCCATTGGAAGAGGAATTTTATTGTTAAGATCACCAATTTTCTTGTTAAATGTGCATTATTAGTATTTATTTGATAGTTACATCGTGTCTTATTTTTTTTACCATTTCATTCTTCTCCCTTTAAATCTCAGTTCGTGCATGGGAATAATGTAGTCCCAATTTTCTTTTCTATTAAATTAGATTATAATCCCATGCATTCCGTAAGAGAAAAATTAAAATGTTTTTCTTGAAAAATTTCGGGTTTTCTTAAATTTTTAATTTTAAAAATTTAAATGACAACTCCAAACTCCATATTCCAAAATCCGGGTATCCACACGTAGCATAACGGTAAAATCAGAGCTTTTCAAGCGGCATTTGTGATAATAACCTTTGCCAGTTGTGTGGTAGTACTGAAGAAAGTATAGCTCATGCTCTTCTAGAATCCCCCCTCTTTTGCTATTCGGTGAAGGTGGTGGTGGATGGACCAAAAAGCTTTGAGAGTCCATGACGATTATATGTTAGAATACTCAGTTGTGCTGCTATGGATCATATGGAAAGCAAGAAACGAGTTTATCTTCAATGATGTGAGTCCTAATCTTGTATTTACATACAATTTTATGATGATGAGGGAAGTGAAGACAACTTTACGTCAAAAATCAATAAGCTCTTCATACCTGAGTAAAGTTAAGCCCTCTTCTTCTTTAGAACCAGGATGGTGGAAGGCACAAACTGGAGGAAGCTTCTCAAAATCTAAAGACAATGGTTTTGGTTTTTATTTTTTTTTTTATTTTTATTTTGAATGACTTTGGAAATTTTATTTTTGGGAAATGTGGACTGTGTAATATAATCTCTATTGAATTTGCTGAAGTGTTTGCAATCTGTAAATGTTGTTTTTTTTTTTTTTTTTGCCAAGGACCGTGATTTGTCAAACATTCTCATTGAAAGTGATCCCCTCAGTGTAGTTGCCCTGAAGAAGTCTTTTGACTGCTCTCCTATAACTTAGCCTCTGCTCATTCTCATTGAAAGTGATTCCCTAAGTGTAGTAAATGCCTTGAAGAGAAGTCTTTTGACTGCTCATCTGTAAGGCTGTAACTTGGACTCTGCTCAATGGGGTTAATCAAGATTCAGGTTTGTGTCAACAAGTAAGTTGGTTTCAATTAATTCGTTAGTGTCTCTCCTCCTCATCACTCCATTAAATTCATTAGCTTTATCTATATTTATACCCATTTCACTTTAACTATATTTTTAGATATATTAGATATACTATTAATTAAGTACGTGTATTGCACGTGAGAGTTTTTTTTTTATATTAATTACTTGAATTTTAGATATATCATAGTTAAGATAAAAATTGAAAATTAACATAATAATATGATTAAAAATAAACACAAATTCTTATAGTAAATGTGCACGTGCATTGCATGTGGAAATTTTAAATTACAATAACACTTATTATTATTATTATTATTATCATTATTAAATTTTGTATTCCATTTTTGTCATAAATAAAAATAATTTTTATTTATTATGATGAACATATAACATTATCAATGTTCTCAAATGCAACAAAGTTCTATACTTTTTCATTGTTTATGTTCTATATTTTTTAAATATTTATTATTCAATTATGACATTATGATTTTTTTTTGAAAAGTTGGATCATTGACCCATCATCTACATAAGAAAATAGCTTTACTTTTGGATCAGTTTTAAATTATATATCATCTACATTGTATAAATAATTTTTACTTATTACACTTAATTTTTGTTTGATATAATTAATATATATTTTTTATACATTCTTTTGATTACTTATAATTTTATTTTTTAAAAATTTATTATTTAACTATCATATCATCAATAAATCCATTTGACCCAAACCACTAACCCACTAACCCAAAAAGGAAAATAGTTTGATTTCTACGTTGACACTAAATTTTGTATTACATTTTCATCATTGATAAAATTATTTCTTATGTATAAAGTTATTTTTGTTCAATATAATGAATGTATAACATTGGAGATGTACTCAATATTTTTTTATGAATATATAACATTAGATATGTGCCCAATTTTTTTTTATTTTTGTTATTCTTTAAATTTTCTATTTAAAAAATTTTATTATTTGACTATGACATTATTTCATTTCTAGGTTGATTTTAAATTTGGCTTTTCATTTTCATCATTAATAAATTACTTCTTACATTTCATATCATTAATAAAATTACATTTCATATGTATTTTTATTTAGTAATAATGAAAATACAATATTAAAGATATGTAAAATTCTTTTTACTATTTGTATTACATATTTTATATATTTTAATTTTTATTATTAAATTATGACATTATTTATTAACCCACTTGACCCCCAAATGGTTGAATTGCTTGCCCACCACTGGGAGGGAAGAAAATAGTTTTGTTTTCAAATTATTTTTCTAAATATTTATTTTACACTATTAAAATTAATCTTGTGGGTTTAATGAGAGAATATACCTTAGTATTAGATTTAATGAGAGAGAATGGAAAAACATTTTTATTTCTAATTGGTTTTAAATTTTACATTCAATTTCCATCATTAATAAAAACATTTCTTATTTATCATACTTATTGTTGTTTAATATGCCAAATATATGATGTTAAAAATGTTCCCATTTTTTTAATTTCTATGTTTTTTTTTGCATTTTATCTATTTCGAAGTTTATTATTTAATTATGGAAACATAGACTGACCCATTTGACCTAAAATGGTTTAATTTCTTACCACTACCTAGATTAAAACACTATTTTTTTTTTCAAGTAGGTTCTAAAAGTATGTTTTTATGTTATTGGAATTATTGATTTATTATGCATGGATTTAATTAATATAATTTAATGATGAGAAGAAACAAAATGCCTTAAATATATTCAATGAAGGTGAATGCAAATTGATACCTTAATTGTAGGATTTAATGAGAGGAAATTGAATGCATTGAATATCTTATAATTGTCTCTTCTCAACTCATTTAGTATCAATAATTGATTACTCTTTTGCCCTCATTTTTTATCAATAAATTTAAATATGGAAGGGTAAATCTTGTCCTAAAAAAATCCAGAAATATTCCAAAGGCTATTCGTGCTTTTTAAAGTAGTATAGATTTACATTAAATTATAATTATTTATAAAATTAATTATATTGAAATAGAGATATTTGATGAATAATTATATTATTGGGCTAATATAATATGCTTATGTTTAAAAAAGTTAATTTTTAAGTTAATTAATCAAGTGATTTTCTTTTTAGAATAAATATTATTACTTCACCCAACAAATATAACTAGTGTTTTAAACATTCGCTTAAAGGCTGAGTAGTTTTTAATTTGCCTCTAGGCAACGGGTCAACAGTTCAATTATGCAAGTTGGACAAGTCAAATCGTGACACATTATCCATTTGTATATGTGTGTATAAAATATAATTACATTATGAGAGTGTGTGTTTATGTATACCAAAAGGTAAAATTTGAGGCCAAAAACCAAGGTTTTATTGTATAAAGGGGTTGTAAAGATTTCAAATAGCTACATTGATGCCTGTGTTTTTCTTCACATCTGGTGAAAGATAGAGTAAACGAATGAGGGTTGCATCTTTGCCACTATAATGATAGTTGACAACTGAGATTGGGTTTGCACAGACTCTGCTATTTCTGCCATTACAGAGCAAGGCCCTACAATGTTTTTTTTTTTTTTTAGCAATTGCAGTGATAGCCAACGACAGAGGTTCAAGATCTGGTGTGAACCCAAATCTATGTTCTCCCAAACCTTTCCAAAATTGCACTAGATCTCGTTGGCCTTCCCACCATTGCAGAACACAATCTATATTTTCAATGTATTTATAATTTATGTTGTTTTTTGCAATTTATACAATTTCTAGTATTTTTATTTGCAATTCTTTTTACATTTTTGTTGTTTTAAAAATTTTTATTATTTTCTTTGCAATTTATATTTTTTTTTTGTATTTTTTACATTTGTTGTAGTTTATGTATTTTCTTATAACTTATGTAGTTTTTTGATTTTTTTTTTGTAATTTTTGTAACTTATATATTTTTTTGTTTTTTTTTTTATAATTCTCTGCAATTTTCTTGTATAATTTTTCTATTTTTCTGTGTTTTTATATATTTTATTTTCTTATTTGAAAAAATTAAATTTTATCATTTTTTATTTTTCCACAAGTTTTGGTTTGAAATATATAATTATTTTGAATTTTTCCAATTTGGGTATTTTATGCAATTTCTACTTTTTAAAACAATATGTTTTTTTAATCATATCTGATGAGAGCAGATTTGGCCCTCCATTGTCATCATGACACATGGCATCTCAGAATAGTTGGATGACACCTCGGCATCACCTAGGCGATGACTTGCCTTAACCAAAATGATGGAGTCCCAGCTATCGACCTACCTGCCTCTACTGCCGACATGGAGACCTACCTCTGCCGACCTGGTGACCTCCTCCGCCGACTTGGCAACCTACCTCCGCTGCCGATCTAGCAACCTGGCGACCTACCTCCACCGACCTAGCGACCTGCCTCCGTTGCACGACCTGGTGGAAAACTAGCTGGCGACTTCGTCCATAACTCAGGCACCCCAATAGGGTGGCTAGTAGCACCTCGTCCAGGGCCGATCTGTGGTACCTCATCAGTACTAGTCAAAGTGGCCTCAACGTGAGAAGCAGCAACCTCCCTCGAGGGCTTGCCGACCCGATTGAGGTCCAAGTGGCGACCTGCGAGATGTGCTCGCCGACCAACTTTGCATGCATCCCATCACTCCTGGGTCTCTCGGAAGTTAATTCTCACACCGAATGTTCCAGAGGAAACCGAATAAGGTGCAAAGACTGGTCTACATGCACAACTATCTCCAAGAACTTCAGATCAGTTAGGCACGTCTTCCTAGAGATCTTGGATGCGGTGCGTGAAGCCTATGCCAATTAGAGGTGCACTAAATAAACAAATATGGGCATTTTAGGAGCCATAAAATATTAACATTAAAGTTATAATAAAATGACTTTTATACCCTTTCTAAAACAAATAAATAGAGGATAATTTTAGTCCTAAAAATATTCCACTTTACATCCACACTTTTATATATAATATCGATATAGATATATCAACAAAGTGTTTCCCTTGTTTTTGCATGAAATTCAAAAACCTAATTATTTCGAAATTTCGACTTTTTGACAAACTTCCAAGCTTTTTGATCTTTGGTGTCCGAAGGCAATTGCCAGACAGTCCCCCCAAACGGGCAGTGAAATGACATCTGCCCTGTCTTCCTTTTAAGCTTTTCTACATTTATTTATTGGGCCAATGCCTCTTGTTTATAAGACCTACAACAAAAGTCCCACTCTCTCTCCTACTCACTGAACTGGAGAGCTGGCTCGTATAATTAAAGGGTAAGATAGTAATACTCTAAACTTTTAAAAGCAACACCAATATATATTGAACACAACTATTATACATCTATTATAATAACAAAAGTGACTTCTTTTATTCTATTTTATTATTATTAATCACGAGGCTTATCACTAACTTAAAAAAAAGTAGTTATGGAACTCTCATTTTCCCTTTTTTTCTTCATGGGGTTACACCAGGGGGTGGAGCCCATCCCCCTCCCTTGATCTTCAACCCTAGTGGTAGAGGGCTTTGATTCTAGTGTCTCTATTCCGACGAATTTGAGATATTCAAGTGTTGCATTTGAAAATGTAGGGTATCTATCTATCACTGCACACAAAGTATAGGGTACCTATTTGTAATTTATCCTACAATTAATGCAAAAGAACGGGAAACCACCTCCCACTAGTCCAGAAATGTCAAATCTCAAATCAGGTTGAACTGTTAAACCAATTATATTAGTGACTCAGGGGCTTTTCAGGGTTCGACTTAGTAGATGTTGATGGTTTGAATGCAGGGACGGAATCAGGATTTTTTTTCTTAGGGTTACCAAAAATTAATAAATGTGAATTGGGAAGCCAAAATTTAATAAACATGGATGCATGGGGCCAAAATATAAGTGGGATATAAATGGACTTGTGGGGTTTGTAGGCCAAAAGCTAATAAACATCTCTAATATGGATGTTATTTTTCTTGACTAGCCCTAAAAATAAGGGAATTTTTTTGATAAAAATGAGACCTTTATTAATGCCAAAAAATCTCTCTAATTTTCTGAGAGATTACATGGGAATCCCACTGTTATTTATTGATTGATTGTATTTGCTGCATGATTTCAGCTAGACTTTTCTTAAGTTTGTATCGGGCTGCATTAACTCTGTAGGGGAGAAATTTGTTTTCATCGAGTCTGGAGCAAGGCAAACTCCATCTTCCTCTGCAATCTTTTCAATACTTAATAATATATTAAGGTGGTTGCCCCTCCACTCGGAGTAAAATTTGGGACTAAAAGAAAATATGATTCAACTGATAGAGTAAAATTTGCAATCTTTTCATAAAAGTGTTTTCATAAAAAGTGTTTTCGTAAAAGTACTTTCATAGAAGTGCTTTTGTAGAAGTACTTTAATAAAAGTGCTTTCATTAAAGTACTTTCTTAAAAGTGATTTTATAAAAGTACTTTTATAAAATTCAACTAGGGATACGATAATTTTATAAGTGGTATTTTAAAATTCAACTAAGGATAATTTTGAAAGAAAAAATTGAATAAATGCTTATTGTATAAGCACTTAAAAAAAACTGGAAATTATGGCTTAATGAATAAACCCTTATTTTTAAAATAAGCACTTATTTTAGGCTTATTTCTCAAATACCAATAAGTGCTTAATGACCCAAATAAACACTTATTTGTAAGCACTCCTAAACATGGCCTTAATCTCATTGAGCTCCCGGAAAAAAAACCAAAATTTCGGTTTTAAAGGATCGAATAGGTCTTCACTCTGTTAGGATTAGATGAATGTAATTAAGTTTTGTCCTTGGATTGTATGGGGATGAGATAAGCTCGCGAGGAATAGATTTGTAATCTCGAGTTTTGGGTTTACTTAATATATAAAAATTTATAGGTGGTCACCCCTCCACTTTGGAGTAAAGTTTGGGGCTAAAACGAAAAAGTCGTAAGTAGAAAAAGGAAATCAAGAGAGGCATGCACAAATGCAACCGTAAATGATAAATCATCTTCCTGTTAACATAAAGTAAAATTAAGAGCAGGCACTAGCTAGTAGGAAAAGTACAACACAAGTGATTAAAAGAAATCAATGAGAAGACATAGATGGAGGGGTCTTGTCAAAAAAAAAAATGGTGCCAGATTGTACGTGGAATAAAATTCATTATCCACATCTAGGGTGCCCATGAAAACTTAAAAACTGAATTGAATCGAGAAAACCAAATTGTAAAATGCAGTTAATCGAATCGATCAGTTCAGTTTTGGTTTGGATTTTTTGAAAAACCAAAGGATTGGTTTGGTTTTTGGTTAATCTACAAAAAAATTGGTGTTTAACCGAATTGATCGGTATATATATATATATATATATATATATATATATATATATTTTTAATATATGTAACATATTTTCTATATTATATATAAATATATACTTATATTATATTTATAATAATCTATTTATAAATATATTATATATATATTATGTATTTTTAAAATATTTATAATATAATATTAAACATATATTTATATAATATGTTGTAAATATAAAAACTGAAAAACCGAAGAACTGAACCAGTCAAAAACCGAAACTGGCGGACCGATTAACCAATGGTACTGGTTCAGTTTCGGTTTGGAGAAATGGAAAAATTGATACCACTGGTTCAGTTTGCAAAATATGCCCATGATTCAGTTAACCGAACCGTGAACATCCCTCTCCACATCACCTCCTCGGATTGAAGTTTGGATATCAGATATGTCGGTGTGGATTGTGGGTCAATACCTTTCAATTCTCAACTTGCCGAGTTGTCAAATGACTGTAAATCACTTAACATTGCGACATTGACATTGGATTCTAACACTGCATGAATTCTTGAGACAAAGAACTGTTTTGATCATGAGGTCATGGGTCCAATGGCTCTATTGGTGGGTTCATTTCATTCAAACAAAAAAGTTAGAGAAATACAATATTGATTCAGAATATGCATATGGGATGTATAACAGGGTACCTAACCAATCATGAATGAACATGCTAGTGTTTTATGAGTCTAGTGTGATTCCTCGGAGAGTCCTCTTCATACCAACCTCAGCGCATCTCAGTTGCACATTGGAAACATCTCCATACTTTGTGTTGTACTTATTCATGGGAGATGTTCCCAATATACGGTGGCATGGAGCTGTGAAGTTGGTGTGAGGTTTGCAGTGCAATTTTATTTGCACTAGTATAAATATATGAAAGTGCAAATGAAAAATTGCAAATTCTCATTTAATTTTGTTTCACGTTTTACTTTATTCTGCTTCATGTCTTAATCCTCATTTAATTTTTGTTGAACATAATGTTGTTGTGATGTGTTGAATGTAATGAATAATTCTGGTTTTGTCCATTTTGTAAGCGGGATACAACCCTGACATGGGCTACGATGAATTTATATTTTGTACCGAACCTATCCAGGAATTTGTTCATTAATAGGTTCATCAATTTGTTCATAAGTCTATGGATTAATTTGTTCAATAATCTGTTCAAAACATGAATAAATATGTTCAAGAATGAAAGTGTCCAGAAATTAGCTCATGAATTTGTTCATGAACCCATGAATAAATATGTTCAAGAACAAATATGTCTAGGAATTAGTTCATGGATTTATTAATGAATCTATGAATCAATCTATTCAGAAAAAATTTGTTAATGAATCTAACCAGGCTTTTGTTGGACATATTACCATGTATTTTTTTTTTTTTTGTGAATGTGTGAATCATTTTGTTCACTATGAAATAGGAGAACACAAAGGAGGAAACCATCCATGCATGAACTCCATGAGTTGCATAAAGCTAAAGCTTCACTTCTTATTCATGGATTCACTAAGGTGCATGGTTATTGGAAATTTGGAACACTGCCTTTCAGTGTTTGGTTACAACTTCAAAAAGGTGCACTTATATATGAAATTTTTCTATGGAGAAGAAAGCTATTGAGTCTCCACAAACTACCTATTAGTGGTGTAGATAAGTGTTTCCTTCACTTCAACATTCTAAAACTTACACAATAACCCTTTATGCCAATGTTTGTGGCAGATTCACAAATATGAATCTTGTTTAAAATGATTCACAACCATAGATGTTCTGAATGGAATTACCAATTACTTTCTTCAGCTTTAGCAACTGATAGGGCCGATTCATATTTGTGAATCATTTTAAACAAGATCCTAGATGAATTGGCTCAATCAGCTTTAGCATTTCTTTGCACTTAGTTCCATTACTTGATGATGACTTAATGGAACACTATGAACATAGTGTTCTAATATCATCAACATAGGATTTGAGAGCTCAAGTCCCAAACTACAAGTTCATCAAAATACGGTTCATTAACAACCAAAGTTGGAGGACTCTAAAGCTTTCAAATGACAATCCAGATCAGCTACCAAATCATTGTTAAGCTGGCTTCATTAGAATAGTTTGTGAGAATTAACCATCGAAAAAAATCACATGGCCCAGGTATGCTGCCCTGAATACAATCAAATGCAATGCAGGTCGCATGTCATCACTGTAATAAAGATCATACAATTAATGTCAAGTAACCGAATTGCTTACAAGACTAATTGGGAAGCTGTAAAACATCCCTATTCGGATTCAATTCAAACATGTTTCATCGGTAGGTGACTCGGGCTCACTTTAAATACGATTTGGTGTTGGATTGTTTCCTCCATTATTACATCTCTCTACATTTTCTTCGTTTTACTCTTTACCACTACGCAGACATGGAGCCTCAACCTATGGAGTTTTCTCTGCAACAAGAATCTTCTAATGGAGGATGGAGATCGGCAATATATATCATCGGTAAGTCTCACTATTTGGACTGTAATTTTTCTTCAGCTGGGTCTGTTCAAAGTTCGAACCTTTTATATATGTTTCCTTTATGCTTGATATTTCTTACATCAGGCGTGGAAACTTCTGCCATGGAACCACCGCTCATCCCAAAGTACCACCAGTTTGAACAATGAACTCTTGGCTTTCTTCTCCTCTGGCCCATCCTCACTGAACTGATCAGCCCCGAACGTCTGTACACACGGCTTGTGCCCTCCTTCCCCCACTGAGACGATGTATAGAGACAAGAAAAACAGTTGGCGTCGAAACTGTTTTGGGATCTCCGCTGAAACTGATAAAGTTAACATAAGCAGCCCCTGCATGTGGTCAGATCAACCACTAATAGAGTACTCCATGATCAAGATCAAGCCTGAAATATATGATGAGAAGAATTTGTAGAGCTCAACCAACCCACCATTAGATAGATGATGGATGAGAAGAAGATCGTTTTAAGATGACCCAAGAAGGAATCAGCGATCACGGCCCCAAGCAAAGGGAGAAGAGTTGATATTCCGATCCAGATGTTGACGTTCTTGGCGGATGTGGCAGTGGCTCCGCCGAGGACATCTGTGAAGTACTGTTGGATTTTAATCTCATAAGAGATTAAATCCAATGGGTTTGATTGGTCAATTACATGAGAAATTGCACATGCACACTTGGTTGAAAAATCAGTTTTTCTCTTACAAAAACCCAATTTTGAACTTATCCCACATTGGAAAATTATAAGTTTTGTTTTTAGTTTTTCAATAGGAGCTGATTTACACTCCTTAGAATTAGTAGAGGAGAGTATGGGGATTTGATACCGTGTAACGCGTGCGCGTGTGTGTGTGTGGCGCAATGAGGCGCTTTAGAAGCGCACTTTGCGCGCACCCGCGTGGCTCGCGATGGACAGTTCTGGTTTTGGTGCGTTGATGACCGTTGATGAGATCAACGGTCACAATTTGGTCGGGTGTGATCAAGAGGCACAATTCAAAGTTAATAGTCACCAACTGTTAATCTCTAAACCAATACCTACCTTTTATTTATACCTCTTCACAAATTATTTAAGGAGCATGAATCAGATTCCAAATCACACAATTTCAAAATTCACACACACTCTGAGAAGGTTTCTTTGGAGACTCTTCAACTTTGCTGGTTGCAGATTCTCGCCCAAGGCTTTGTTGTATCCTAGGAACGAATTTGCCTGTAACCCAACAGCAAACTCAGTAAAACTGAGTGGGGGCAAATAACGTTCTAAAGACAGTGTCTTCAAACGCGCCTCAAAGCTTCTCCTCCAAAGTTATAGTGACCCCATTCTTCCCCAACAATTTTAGAACGTTATTTTGCAATAGAGGCGGAAGCAAGCATGACTTGGATCAAGATGATGAACCAAGATCTTGTTCGATTGGACCAGTTCGATGGAGCAAATTTCAGCCGATGGCAAGACAAGATGATCTTCTTTCTGACCACACTAAAGCTATACTATCTGCTGGACCCAAATTTGCAATCACTTCTTTCTGACCACACTAAGTCTGAGACATGAATTTATTAGGCAACTGATTCAAGATGGAGTCATCACTATAACCTATGTGAGGTCAAGTAAAAACTTAGCTGATCCTCTTACTAAGGGTTTAGTCAGAGAATTGGTAAGAATGACAACCAAAGAGATGTGATTAAAACCCTTTACTTAGTCACCTATAATGGTAAACCAACCTGAACTGAAAAACCATTAGTATTGGGTTTAATGGGTAACAACAAGTTACAACAATGTGACTGTTAGCACTGACATTGAGAAATTTGCCATCACAACATAAATAGTGTTGTCCGTTATGATGAGAGGTTGAGATAAACTCTTAATGAAGTTCTGAAATGTGTCAAATAACAGAGCACATAGTGGAATTTCACCTATGTGAACATAGAAGTGGTGCCGCTTCTCATGAGGGTTTGGGTTTGTTCTCGGGATTGTTCATGAAACCAGGAAAGAAGCACATGGCCATAATAGTGCTGAGCAAAACTTGAAACTCTTGTAGAGACTGAACATTTTTGTGTGTATAGGTGTCTCCGGTCTGTCTTGAGAGTAATTGATTTAAGGTCTTACCACCAATAACTTTGACAAGGCTTTGAGATAACTATACTAACAAGAGGTTTAAATTGATAAACACATTTTGTATGCATAACTGTGTCATAGTAGTTTGGATTAAGAGAGAACTATGTAATTGATCAATCAATGTGGGGGATTGTTGGATTTTAATCTCATAAGAGATTAAATCCAATGGGTTTGATTGGTCAATTACATGAGAATTTGCACCTACACACTTGGTTGAAAAATTGGTTTTTCTCTTACAAAAACCCAGTTTTGAACTTGTCCCACATTGGAAAATTCTAAGTTTTGTTTTCAGTTTTTCAATAGGAGCTGATTTACACTCCTTAGAATTAGTAGAAGAGAGTATGAGGATTCGATACCGTGCAACATGCGCGCGCGTGTGTGCGGCACAATGAGGCGCTTTAGAGGCCCACTTTGCTCGCACCCGCGTGGCTCGCGATGGACGGCTCTGGTTTTGGTGCGTTGATGACCGTTGATGAGATCAACGGTCACGATTCGATCGGGTGTGATCAAGAGGCACAATTCAAAGTTAATGGTCACCAACTGTTAACTACTTTTTAAAATGTTATAATGTTTGAAATTGTGACTGTTCAAGGTGCCTTCTCTAAACCAGCACCTACATTTTTCTTCATTCCTCTTCACAAATTATTTAAGGAGCATGAATCAGACTTCAAATCATACAATTTCAAAATTCACTCTCTCTTTCTCCCTTTTAGTCCTGTCTGCTACAGTCTCACAGAAGGTTTCTTTGGAGACTCTTCAACTTTGCTGGTTGCAGATTCTTGCCCAAGGCTCTATTGTATCCTATGAACGAATTTGCCTGTAACCCAACAACAAAATCAATAAAACTAAGTGGGGGCAAATAAGGTTCTAAAGGCAGTGTCTTCAGACATGCCTCAGAGCTTCTCCTCCAAAGTTACAGTGACCCCATTATTCTCCAACAGGTTCCCAGCATGCCATAGTAAGCGAATCGTTCAGCAATTTTGATGCCTGATGTAAGAAATATCAAGCATAAAGAAAACATATATAGAAGGTTCGAACTTTGAACAGACCCAGCTCACCAGCTGATTGAAAAATTACAGTCCAAATAGTGAGACTTGCCGTTGATATATATTGCCGATCTCCATCCACAATTAGAAGATTCTTGTTGCAGAGAAAGCTGCATAGGTTGAGGCTCCATGTAGAGAGATGTAATAATGGAGGAAACAATCTAACACCAAATCGTATTTAAAGTGAGCCCGAGTCACCTACCGATGAAACATGTTTGAATTGAATCCGAATAGGGATGTTTTACAGCTTCCCAATTAGTCTTGTAAGCAATTCGGTTACTTCACATTAATTGTACGATCTTTATTACAGGCTAGATTGTATGGTCCAGGTTTTCAAAACATGTTTGAATCCGAATTGCATTTGATTGTATTCGGTTACTTCACATTAATTGTATGATCTTTATTACGGTGATGACATGCTGACCTGCATTGCATTTGATTGTATTCAAGGGCCTTAGCCACTAAGGCTATGTTTGGTTTGATGGAAAAAGTAGGGAAAGGAAGGGAACCTGCATTTCGAAACCTTTCCCTATTCTTTCGTTCAAACCAAACATAGCGTAATTGTTATAAACAAATTCTGAGGAGACAATTTTCCCAAGGAAAGTTAAACTTGAAGTAGGTGATCTGGGCCTAATTGGGCTTCAAGTATCTAGCCTAGCATGATACCCATCCTTTGATCAGGCTGAATATTAGCCTAGCCATGGCATTTAACTAACTTAGCTAGGTTATCCAGGGCTGCCACTACCCTAAATCACCCTATATCCTTAGAATAAAACGTTAATGCAACCATCAGTAGTTAATGAAGCAGCTTAGATGCAACCTATTTCAACCAGAGCTTGGCCCAAAATCACATGTCATATATAAAACACAGTATCTTGGCCCATTTAGGGGTTGATGAGTAGTGTGGATATTCCGTGTATCATTTGATTCTGGAACATATCACACTCATTCCCAATGTTTTAAAAATCAACCTGGAATTGAACATATCACACTCATTCCCAATGTTTTAAAAATCGACCTGGAATTAGAATCATTTGGTCACTGGTTTTTGGGTTGATGGTTTAACCACCCAGTTCGAATTGATCATCCGTCCTGATAATATATTTAAATTAAAAGATAATTAAAATAAAAAAACAGTTAAAAACCGTTAAATGAATCGTTAATTAATTTAACGGTTTTTGGTTGAGGACTGGGTTTGAAGTAAAACAGAACCGGTTGCTTGGATGATTTTTAGTCCAAATGGTCTGACCGCCTGGATCAACGGTGATTCGAAAACATTGCTCATTGGGCACTCCTTTAGGGGCTTGGCATGTTTTATAACCATCTGTGAATGGTTTTGAAACAGAAAATATCATAACTTCCTTCTCCATGTCAAAGCCTCTCGGTTCTGTCCATGTCACAGTAAATGAAAAGATTATTATATATAATGTAATAAATGATCAAAATATTTTATTTAAAATCTTACTAATAAATCGATACCATGATGCAGAATACCTTATCATATAGGTGATTACATTGGCTCTTTACAGATAGCACCTGCACGCGCCCCACAATCATATCCCAACCGTGCATAGGAACATCTCCTTAAATGTTTCCAATGCATGCTGAGATGTGCAGTGGGGAGCCTTCTATGGGGAGCCAATCTGGATTCATTATACAGTGTGGTATGGTTCAGACCAATGAGACCATTTGGTTTTAACTTTCAACCACACAAATGTGGGGTTCCACTAGATTCAAACACACCATACCTCATACACACAAAGTTCAAACTATTGCATCCTATCATGCCAATTGTACAATATATATTGGTTTTTGAACCCATTCAAACACTATTTACTAGGAATTTGGGATTTCTATATGTTTAAACATTAGAACCCATCTTAATGTTTCCATCTGTAAAATACAGGACTGAACAAATTTAAAAAGATAAAAAGGTTATCCCCCTTTGGAAACATGTGCACAAATACACACCACACTACTAAGAACCCCTCTTCTACAAACTAAGCTAGCTACTCATCTGGATGACTGGTTCAGCCTGAACTTCACAGAGATTACTCAAGAAAGCCTCTATGGAGAATCACCACCACTAATTAATTTTCTTGTAAACAAAGAATTTAGCAATACCCATATAAATGCCAAGCCACAGAGTGCTCAGACCTGCAAGTAACCAGTAATAGTAGTCAAGGTGTGCCTTATTAAGATTGTTACCCAACCATTCATCTCCATACTTTGAGCTGATTGCCTGCACCATGGATATAAGAAAGCTGCTCACTAAGCTCCCAACACCAAACATGCTAAGGAAAGCCGCAGAACCGATGCTTCGCATATCGTCTGGCATCTGATCATAGAAGAGTTCTGTCAATCCAATAGCTGCAAACACATCAGAAACTCCCCAAATTATGTACTGTGGAAGCAGCCACCAAATGCTCATAGGGAGAGTTATGTTTGGCTGTTCAAGAAGACCATGTTCTTCACTGATGTGAATTCTTCTGGCCTCTACTAGACCTGCTACAACCATGCCAACAATTGAGAGAAACAAGCCAATTCCAATCCTCTGGAGCATTGTCACACCAGATGGGATTCCAGTGAGCTTTCTTGCAATGGGGACAAGAGCTCGATCATATATGGGCACAGAAAAGATAATTGTTAGAGTGATGGACACTTGAAGTGATGCAGGAGGTACATGAAACTTTGAACCTATCCTTCTGTCCATTGTCCTACCTTGCTTTGTGAAGAAGGTGTTGATTTGGGCGTATACAACTGCGAACATCAAGCCACTGAACCAAATGGGAACCAAACGCAGGAGAAGCTTCACTTCCTCAACTTGGGTCACTGTGCAGAGCCTCCAGTTGTTTCTGCCGTTGCTTGACAAATCAACATCGTCTATGATCGTTGCTTTGTCTAAAAACCTGTTTTTTTCATGTTCATAAGACTATGAATAAGCTAGTTTACATGTGTTTTGATTGGGCAAGACATAAAGGACTAAAGGCTGTGTTCGGTTGCAGTACAAATTTATTTGCATTTGCATAGTACAAATGCATGGGAGTGCAAATGTAAAAAATATAATTTCTTGTTTAATTTTGTTTTGCATTTTATTTTATTCTACTTCATGTATTAATTTACTTCATTTCAAACAAAATTAGCTAAAATTTGAAACAAAAATAATTCAGAATTTACACTCAAATCATTTGCACTGCCATGGTTTTCCATAAGTGCAACCAAACACAGCCAAAAGGGTTGGAATAGAATGGATGGCTACATAATATGTACCCAAAAATCTGATTCATTCTGATCCTAACCCAAGAATGAAAATAGTTGGTTTTTAAATTGGGTAAGATCTAAGTTGGGCCTTGGATCTATAGCGGTCTTCTTGATGATGCATAGAAAAGCACACATGGGCTGGTGACTTGAGTTTGTCATCCATCTCAAGAGGATCCTTTGGTTAGATCATGTCAATGGTCCAGGTCTGTCGACAGTGTAGAACCAACCCCACATCCAGCCCAACAAGCCCTACCTCCACAACCGGATTTCCTGCCCACTACTTTCTACCCACACTCTACCCGCCATGAATTACAGCCACACACATTCATCTTGTATTGTGAGATGTGCGGCTGCAGTGTATTGTGAATAGAGTTTGAGTAGAGAGCCCCCATGTACACAGAATACTGAAGATCTATAGGAATTGTTTGTGAGATGTGCTGACTTTCTATTCTGTGTACCGGACCGTGAACACATCTTGTATTGTGAGATGTGCTAGCCAGGTGTACACAACTTTTTATCATCAATCACACTAAGGGGGCATTCTTTTTTTGGATTTTGAGAGGGGAAAGTTAGTCAATAGGACTTTGGTTCCCATTGATCAAGAATCTCATATTCTTTTTTTTATTTATTTATTTATGTAGAGACCAGAAAAACTTATCGGGATAAGTGATACCCATCTCCTAGGTGGGTAAATAATTTTCCCACCTAGGGGAAAAGTTGCCAACACTTGAATGAGAAAAAATGCCCTTTTTAATAATGGTTTTTTATGACTAAAACGGTTATTGCCTTATTTACACGAGAAATAAAAGAACATAGGTAAATATACTTACTCAGGGAAGTGTTTTTTAAGAAAAACTTACCTAAATAATTGCATTTACTCGGATAAGTAATTTATCGAAAAGTGAACAGAGTCTAAACGGTAAATCCTTAGACTGCGTTTAATTGTAGTATAAATAAATTTGCATTGGTGCAAAACAATGGATGTACAAATGATTTGGGTGCAAATTTTAATTCATTTTTGTTTCAAATTTCAACTTACTTTATTTGATTGTGTAAGATGTGGAACAGAATGAAGTAAAACCCGAAACAAAATTAAACTAAAATTTGTATTCTTTTTATTTACACTCTCACATTTGTACTAGTGCAAATAAAATTGCAGTCAGTTTGAAAGGCATAAAAATACAAATATGTAGAATATAAAACCTTGTATTTTGTATGAATTTGTACTGTACATAATACCAATTACTTATGTGTCCACCAGGATAAGATTCTGATAATTGACCATTTTATCTTCACAGGGGACTTACAGAGTAAATGCTAGTGAATTTCCATCTCTTCCATTGTTGATTCTCTTCTAAGATATAATGTTTCTTCTCGGTAACGTTTGAAAATATTAATGATTTTAAGGAGATGAATGATTCCATTGAGTATGCTTTCTCCAACCCCAATTTGGTTTATTAAATTGGGGCTCTAATTAAGGGCGTCAATGGACCGGCTTGGATTGGATCCCATCCAGTCCAAAATCAATTTGGACGGATTGAATGGACCACCAAGATATATTAGATTCAACTAGTCCGGTCCAAAATATTTATTAAATTGGATTGAACCTGATCCGTTCGTAACAAATTTATATTAGATTGGGTTGGATTAAGCCAATATTTGATCTATTGATATAAGATAAGAATATGTGTCAATAGACCAAGTTTGAGTTGAAATCAATATAAATCAAAATGAATTTGAACAGATTGGATGGTCCAAACATTGAATTAGACCAATCCAAATTGGTCCAAAACATTCATTGGATTGGATTGAATCTGGTCCATTTATAATGGATTCACATTGGACTGGATCGGATTGGACCAAATCCAGTCCAATTGACACCCCTAGCTCTAAGGAGTGATGTTAGAACTTAGTTCTATTTTCCTTTGTTATTATATATAAACAATTGATAGAACAAGTTCAAATAACTGTTCATCTTGGAGCTAGCTTTCAGGCTTTGTAGCATTATTACAGTAGGAACTTTGCAATTTTGTAGTGGTTTCTCTAATAAAATTTTGTTCCTACCTTTTAAAAAATATTCTCCTATTTTTAGGCTATTTTAATAAAATTTTATTTCCTTAATTATATAGGTTCTATCGCACAAAAAATGGTTGAAATGCTTTCCCTATTTATCACCATAAAAAGGAATTGCTCCTCCCATTGTTTTCAAAACCCTTCGTTTCAGTCATGGGAGAGGTAGGTTTAGGTAGTATATGGAAATATTTGTTTAGGCTTTATTTTGTGTTGCAATTTCATTTGCACTAGTGCAAATGAATTGAAAGTGCAATCGAGAAGAATGTAAATTCTAGTCTAGTGCTTTGGCTTTCATATTACTTTACTTGTCTCCATTTGGAAGGAGTACAAATACAAATATGTAGAGCGCAAAAACCTTGAATTTTGTATTATTTTGTATGTATTTGTACTCCTTCGAAAGTGAGCCTTTGGTTTTATTTGTGTTGCAAAGAAAGAAAACAAGAAAAAAGTCTAAACAAAAATAAATCAAAATTTATACACCATTGTGAAAGAAATTGCACTGCAAACATACCAAACTCAAGGCTCAGTTTGGAAAGAGTACAAATGCAAATACAGAGTGCAAAACCTTATATTTTGTATATATTTGCATTTATACTCTTTCCAAACGGAGCCTAAAGAGTTCTTCCAAACGCATCATAATTTGGAGCTATGATGCCAAAAATGCATGCAATCTATTAAGACATGATGAATGAAAATGAAAATTTAGGTCGCATTTGATACCATTGTTGGTTTGTATGTATGAGATGTGTTGGATTATCAATACAAATTGGTGAAAGATATGACCATTTCAGCTAAAATTATTAAATTCACCCATAGAACTTTCTGCAAACATACTCATGCATTTTAAGGTATGCTTGTTTTAATTATGGAAGTTGCTATTTTGTTTTGGTCAACCCAATGTGTTTTAGGCAGAAACAACAATGGTATCAAATCAAGGTTCAAAGTATTAATGCATATTGGCCCGTATCGGCCAATACCTATCATTTGAGAAACTCCCCGATAAGAGGGTGTATCAGGGTTCTGACCTATTCAAGGGGTGGAGGAGCCTTAAACTTCCCCCTAAACCGATTTTGAAAAAAATAAAAAAAAAAAGTAAAAAAACAATACTGATATAGCCTAATATGTTCCTACCAATGTATTGAGCGTATCAATATTTTGAAACTTGTACCAATCACAACCTTAATAATAGAACCATTCAAGTTTTTGTCATCCAATCTCCCCTATCAATTAGTGTGGTCTAGGTTGTAAAGAAAAAATGTCTCTTGTTTTATATAAACCATGGTTTTTAAAATTGGATCAGACCAAAAAAATCGAAAACCGGTCAACTGACTAATTCCGTTTTACCCAAAAATCATTATTTTTGCCAAAAATGTTGATTTGATCAGCAAACTACTGGTCCAAGCGGTCAAACTATTCGAACCATTCAACGGTTTTGGACATTTTTTATTTTTTATTTTATTTTTTATCAGAACAAACCATCCGTTTGATTCAAACAGTCAGACCATTCGACCCAAGAACCGGACTCCTGACTGGTTCATTGTTCTTTTTAGTTTTAAAAACCTTATTATACACCAATTACACAATTTCATTTATACCATGTAGAGAGAGGTGATCATATATAATATATTATATGATATTTGGGCTTATTTTTTATGACCTGCATAGAACCCCCAAACTAAATATACAGTTTGTATAATGTATAGAATATAGATATATACATATATGTAGAAGTTGTCTTGCCACCTAAATTTGATGATGCAAATGAAAATAAAGCTTATGTCAAAATTTGACAAGAAAGACATAGTCCCGGATGAGCTTTTAATCGGTGTTGTCGAGGATCAAACCGATTGGTTGAACCAGTAAATAATGACCCAGTTGGTTTTCTGGGTCCCGGCTAACAGACTGATTAATCTGTTAAAACTATGATGTAGTGAGCTTTTCAGGGTTATTTTCTTTTCGCTCCGAGTCTAACAACATTGGTTTTAACAAATTTAAGACTTCACTTTTGCTACAACGTGCTTTTAGCCTTGTGAATCATCGACAGCCTTTACAGCCTTACATTGAAAACACCTCCCTGAGTTATTCAAATGGGCTTTGCACTGGCTGAATCCGATTCCCCCACAGCACATCTTCCTCGTGCATTGGAAAGATGTGCTGTGGGACATGTGTGGAATCTATTTTGTGGGGGAGTCCGTTCAAATTCAGCTACATCAATCAAAAACCATAATTTCCTAAAGAGATATTTGTATACCAAAAATATCTCACGAAATACATGATGGAATGTGATTGTGAGGTCGATGTGAGACGCACTTAGGAGCATATCTCAATTCATTTTTATAATAATAGGGCTGTTCATGGGTCGGGTTGGGTCGGTTTATTGGGTTTTCCCAACCGACTTGGCCTGGTCGGGTTACCTGAGATGGAAACCAAAACCGACCCAGTGTTAAGCAAAACCGGCCTGGTAGGTTTGAGTCGGGTTGGGTCAATTTCGGTTTTGCTCCTGTACAAAAAGACATAAAAGCCTAGAAGGAAATATCTATCTTGAAAACTGAAATTTTTAAGATATTTTCTAGAAATATATTTAAAAAGTTGGAATTAGAATAAAAGACAAAAGTTATCAAGAAAATAGAAAGTCAAATTGTTTTATAGAAAGAAGGCTGAAATTTGTATTTTTCAAGAAACTTTCTAAATTCTAATAAAAAAAGACACCTAATTCTAATTGTAATTGCCTAATTGATTGACTATTTAGTGTAAAAGACTATAGAAACTAGAATAGAGACAACTTAGTTAAATAAGAACTAGAAGACTAGGTTAAGTTGTAATTAGGAATTAGGATAGATGCAACTTATAAAAACCCGGCCAACTCGGGTTGAGTCAGTCCGGGTTGATCGAGTTGGGCCTTCTTATGAAGAGCCCTACATAATACTTGGGTGGTTTCCATTGCCATTTATCGGAAAAAGATTTTATAAGAATGTTTCAATGAAAATTGGGACAAATGTCTGTTGTTACTTTATGACAAGTTCCATTAAGTGCCAAATAACCCGGACGGTCGAACCGTTGAGTAATCAATCACGAATGAATACATGTACTTGTACACATAAATTAAGGGCCCCAGGTGTAGGTGTATAGAACACTATGGTGTGTTATATGCTTAAACTTGGGCAGAGAACATGAATCATGTTGGAACGTATTGAAATGGTCTTTTTAGTTGAAAGGAGATCTGGAGGCGAACAGTAAACTCGATAGCACTGCATGCACGGTTTTAGCGCAGGGCTGCTTCGATTCAAAGTGGAAGGCCATGATTTTTGAACCGAAATAGCGAGCCGAATGGCCTGATTGAACCGTGAAGTCAAGGTCGCGCCACGATGTAAGGGCTAGGCATCGGTTTCATTTCAATGTAAGTTTTCACTTTTTCTAGGACGTATCACAGCCTATGATCTATTGTGGTGGCCCCACCTGAACGTCATTCACCGATTTCAAGGTGGGGCCACAACGATACATCGAAGGCTGCGGTTTCATGGTTTCAACTCTTGAAAAGCTTGCTGACAACCCTGCAGAGCTGGCCACCTTTTCGACCGCTGTCCTAAAAGCTCCAAAAGCTGAATACGAGGACCTCCCTAAGGACGATAGCTCATGCTGGCTGCTGGGTTGCAGTCAGACCATCCATCACGAACAAGTACAACAACGAACTGTTCTAGCCTTGTTAGGGTTAAGAGTTAAGACAGGCGGCATTTGTTTATTACCTGAACTGATTCGTAGGAGCAAGACTCCGGCTGCTCTTGGGCTGAGCGTCCATGCCTGAACCAACGTCCCCTTCTTCAATATTATTCACGACTCCTTGCCCTTGGCCGTCCTTCCAGCCTGCAGACAAACGCCATTTCCGGCCAGCTGCGACGAACACCTGCCCCACTCGAGTTAAAGGACTGCCATTTGGTTCTTGCCGCCGGTAAGTTCTCCGCCCGAGGAGAAACAAGGCAAGCGCGATAGCCATTGCCACAGTTGTGATTCCATACCCAACAGCCCATCCCACATTGTCCTGCACGTAAGGTACCACCAGCGTCGCTGCCATGGAACCACCGCTCATCCCAAAGTACCACCAGTTGAAGAACGAACTCTTGGCTTTCTTCTCCTCCGGCCCATCCTCACTGAACTGATCAGCCCCGAACGTCTGTACACACGGCTTGTGCCCTCCTTCCCCCACTGAGACGATGTAGAGAGACAAGAAAAACAGTTGGCGTCGAAACTGTGTTGCGATCTCCACTGAAACTGATAAAGTTAACATAAGCAGCCCCTGCATGTGGTCAGATCAACCACAAATAGAGTACTCCATGATCAAGATCAAGTCTGAAATATATGATGAGAAGAATTTGCAGAGCTCGACCAACCCACCATTAGATAGATGATGGATGAGAAGAAGATCGTTCTAAGACGACCCAAGAAGGAATCAGCGATCACAGCCCCAAGCAAAGGGAGAAGAGTTGATATTCCGACCCAGATGTTGACGTTCTTGGCGGATGTGGCAGTGGCTTCGCCGAGGACATCTGTGAGATACGTGATGAGGTTCCCCAGCATGCCATAGAAAGCGAATCGTTCAGCAATTTCGACGCCTGATGTAAGAAATATCAAGAAAAGAAAACATATATAGAAGGTTCGAACTTTGAACAGACCCAGCTCACCAGCTGATGAAAAATTACGGTTCAAATAGTGAGACTTACCGATGATATATATTGCCGATCTCCATCCTCCATTAGAAGATTCTTGTTGCAGAGAAAGCTCCATAGGTTGAGGCTCCATGTCTGCGTAGTGGTAAAGATTGAAACAAACAAAATGTAGAGAGATGTAATAATGGAGGAAACAATCTAACACCAAATCGTATTTAAAGTGAGCCCGAGTCACCTACTGATAAAACCCTCTTGTTGCATGAGACATGGAAAGGACTGATTCTCCACGTGTATTTGGCATGCATTGGACTTCCATTTCCATTACTTCTCACACAGTAAGAGAGGATTGAGGACTGAGAGAGGCCTCAATATATTGAGTCCTTATTTAATGACAGCGCTTCAATAAATAAGACTGAACCGGGGGTCAGACCAGGAATTCAACTTGAATCTTACATATTTGCAACTTTGATAATCAATTTGTTCTTGGATTGTTGTTCCATTTACTAATGCTTAGTTCTTATGATTTATGATAAAATTGGATACTAAATAGAAATGGGTCGACATCCAATCAATTGAACCATGGTTGGACCTGGGTTCATCTGGTTCTCAAAACAGTTGTTTTAATATTAATGAAGGCTCTTGCAGAACAGACAACCCCATGTATCTCAGCTCCCATCAAGAGTTTTGTGTCCCCTATCTGAACCGTTGGATAGGCATCTCTAATCTTGGGGATTGACTGAATCTATCAAGACTTTGATGATGTCAGACATAGCTCATGTGAAGTTGTGAACCAAAATAGAAGATTCCAGGCTTTCCAGCTGGCTATGGATACAGGGCCCCACAATCCAATTTGTGATGTCTAATCAATCCCATCAAAGCTCTAATTTTGGATCTTGAAAAAGTCCAATTTATTGGGTTCTACCAATTAACCTTGCAAGAACGACTTCAAGCTATATAAGCGCCCTCTTAAGTGCTGTTCTATCAAAGCTCCTCTTTAGCTTTTTATTGTTTTTTTGTTTAAAGGTTTACATTGTGCGTATGGATCCACCATCCCATGTGCAAAAAGTAGCATTTAGTTCAGGGAATGGTAGTTTTATCTCTTGTTACGGTGAATGTCACATCCCTGGGAAAGGCAACTCTTCTTACAAATAGATATCCACGTATGCAGATACAGTAACCTAAGTTATATGCATGTAGGGACCAACTATCAGGCTGATATGGCATGTCCCAATAACCCCTGGTTCCCATATAAAGATTTGGATTCATTCCAACAAGAGATTTTGCATTTTTATCATCTACAAGGGTATTAGTATACTCAGTTTTCTATTAAATTATAAGTTTTTAGCTTTTTTTTTTTTGTTTTGTTTTGTAAGCATAATTTGGAAGGAATAGTGCAAAGTTGTGTATTTTTCCAAATTGTAGGAAAAGGTTTGATGTGACGATGATGATGATTTTCCTTTATTTTTTCCTACTTAAAAGACAAAGAAATAAAACTATTGAAGTTTTAACTTGTCGGCTGTTGTTTTTTCTGTATAGAACCAGAAAGTTCCTTCTCTATAAATGTGCTGATACTTACTTAACTTTTCCTTCAAATCCCTGATCAAAGTTGTACAATCTTCAATAATTGGAAACACTCTCCATGAGGGGGTTGGAAATTCTTTTCAAATAACCGATTACAAGCTTCAAATCTCCTTGATGATGATATACTTATTAAGAAAATTAAAAGTAAGATTATAAGCCTCCCAAACAGCCTAGCCTAAGTAAGCTTCTGCTACATTAATTGTAGACTTGCCTAGTTTGTACACCTTGAGTATTGTTGAGTGGCTTCAAGACATCATTGATTTTTTTATAGCATTACATATTATAAACTTATCACATAACATATCAGCTATTAGGTCATCATTGAATTAGTTTGTAAATTTCTAGTATTTTTTTTATTGAATTCTCTGATTTGTCATGTCATTTATTGTAAGTCGCTCATGCATCACTTAGGGAGGTGAATTAATTCTTTTGCACCATCTTCCAAGATGGTCCGGAATGAGACCCCTCACAGCTTTTCTCCAACGGCCTTTTGCTGCACCATCTATATATGTTCATCTTGATCCATCCTTCTGGTGGTGGAACCATATTGATGACCTACGCACACCCTCATGCCTTCATCAGAGATCAACATTAGTTATACAGTTGTAATCATCAACAACCCCTAAAATCCTCTTTTGACGACTCTTAACCCTAATTTGCAGGTTATAAGTAAATTTCTTTTATTCAGAGAATGTTAGCTGGTTTGCTCCAGCATAGGCACGGATCGGTTTTTTAAAGCACCGGCATGTTAGATATGGATCCAATTCCTGTAGGAGTGGCAAGGGAGGAGTCGATCACCTTGCTTTCATTCTATATATGGATAATATTCTTTTAAATATCTCACTATAAGCAACCAAAAGTGGTCAGATTGCAGCATCTGAGCTGGGCTGATCGTCATTCTCCCTTAGTTTTATTGTGCGCTTGACAAATCTTCCATAGACTTTTGGACTTTTTGAAAGATCCTAATATCATTTAACGAAAAAATCATGACTATGTTCTTTATGGTCTTCCCACTCAATCATCTTTCTTTCATTCTATATATGAATAATATTCTTTTAAATATCTCACTGTGATTAGTCAAAGCAATTAAAAGTGGTCAATTTATAAGAGTACCGACAGGTTCTGTTGCAATTCTATAATTAATTTTATTATGCGGTAGACAAATCTTTTGTAGACGTTTTTTTTGGGCTTTTTGAAAGATCCTAAGACCAAATTGTGGTCTTTTGCATAGTCATAATTTGATTAGTTAATCAAAATTATGGTTCATGTCTTCCGTCTTAGTCCATCTTATCTTCAAATATTTATTATTATTATTCTGAAGCATCTTTCCATTATTAATTGCTCTGGTCTTACACATAACCAATTGATTATTAGTCTTACTAATCAGTTCTATGCAATATTCCATACTATATTATCAACAAATGATATATACCATGGATTCTAGCTTTTTATATAAGTATACTATTTTGTTAGTCAATCCATAATTATTGCAAAAGGATATGGTGCAGACCCATTTTGATTAAAAAATTTTTCACCTCCCCTTATGCAATTGAAATGGTATAATGACATTTATGTGTTGGGCCCTTAATGGGCTTGGGTTTATTTGTCTTCATTGATGCTGCCTACTTTGGGACAGGATTGAACCGATATAACAACATATAAATTGGGCCCTTAATGGGCTTGGTTTTGTTTGTCTCCATTGATGCTGCTTAATTAATTAGGGACTTAAGGACTATCTTTGGTTTGAAGGAAAAAAAGGTCGGAGAATGTAGAAGGTAGTGAAATAAAGGGAAATGAAGGAAAAGATAGGAAAACCTGTACAAATCTTTTATAAGTTTCCCTATCTTTCCATTCATTTCTCTACCTTTTTCCTCCAAACCAAATACAACCTTAATAGAATGGTGCACACACACTCTAAAGAGAAAATATGTCTTTTCTATTTTATAATTGATTTATTGGTTGCTTTAGTTAATGTATACTGGTGTAATACATATGAGATTGATATTTACCTACTCTTTATATATCGTTTAATGGATTTTTTTCTTATTTAAGATGTTTACTGATTTTATCCACCATGGTGGTGCCATTATTGATTTACCACTACAAATTTAATGTGG
This sequence comes from Nelumbo lutea, assembly GCF_056320005.1. Classification (NCBI taxonomy): domain Eukaryota; kingdom Viridiplantae; phylum Streptophyta; class Magnoliopsida; order Proteales; family Nelumbonaceae; genus Nelumbo; species Nelumbo lutea. The sequence goes on along the minus strand of NC_142685.1, from coordinate 89,967,634 downwards.
TGGTAATGTTGGTTATGGTAGAAGCGATGACAGTGATGATATGGACTATGTTATTAGTGGTGATGATGGTGATGAATAGTCCACACCACTAGATGATGAGTTGGTTGAGATACTTGGTGGTTGTGAGATACAAGATCCTTGCAGTATTGCAGGTTAAACATCCATGGCCATTCCACCCAATGAAGCACAACATGAATAGAATGAGTCAAAACATGATCACAATGAGGCACACATTGATAATAGTGATTCACACCATTAACCTGATGAAGCAATAAATGATGTGGGTGGTTTACAAAATGAATATATTGTAGTTGGACCATATTTACTAGATGACTATCAACAACCAAAAGATTTGCACAATCCACATGGCTTGGATGATGGGGGAAGTAGCAAAGTAGCATATGGATTCACCCAATTTTTCTATGGGGATGACATTTACCAATCTATCTACATTCATTGAAGAATTAGTTACCTTTGCCATTGTCAGGTGGGATTCAGTTTGATTTTATAAAGAATAATAAGAAAAAAAGTTACAACAATCTATAAGAAGTGTGGTTGGAGAATACATGCATCTTGGATGCATGATTGGTTCATTTCAAATTAAAAATTTCAAAGGTAGATGAGACTGCGTTAGAGCATTGAAGAATGGGAAGATGACATCTACATGGATTGCTAAGAAGCACAAGAAGAAGTTCATTGGTGATCATACCTAGAAAGCCCTTGCACCATGTAATGAGCATAGAGTTCAAAGTTGATATTAGTAGGACTATTGCTTACAAAGCCAAAAGGAAGTCAATTGTTCAAATTGGGGGAATCTACACTGAGTAGTTTAAGAGCTTGGCTGCTTATTGCCATGTCTTGCTCAATTCAAATCAGGGGAGCATTGTAAAGATTGGATTTAAAGAAGGGGTTCTTGGATAGTTTGAGAGAATGTTTGTGTTCCAATGCAATGGTGATTGGCTTCTTGGAGGGTTATCACTCATTGACAGGGATTGATGGGGGAACTATGATACATGTTTTATGTGAGTTAATGAGAACTTTTAAACAATTGTTCTTTTTTTGTGGTTATGAAATACAGGAAAATACATTTTTCTTGTGTATGGAAACTTTGATACAAGAATGCAAACTTTGTACAAAACATATGTATTTTGTGGAAGTGAACCTTGATGCATGTGTCATTATTTTGTATATAGTACATGGGAATTATGATGCATTGTATTAAATCTGTTAATCCAAACCTCTGATCAAAGATTTGTAGCTTCCATTAGATTTGGAATGATGAAAAATGCCTACCTACCAAATTGTAGCTCAAAATTCCCTTGTTTAACTCTTTATCAAACTAAGATCCTATTTTGGCAAATCTCATTGATCCAAATTTGTTAGCCATAGATTTTAATCATCCTGACCCTATTTGACCAATCAGACATCGCCACTATATTTAGAGACCCAAAAAACCCTAGCGCGCTAAATTTCATGACTAGATTCATCCGTTTGACTGTAAAACTAGAAATATACCATTTTATTGCACCAAATTAAATTGTCACATCATCTATCTCAACCTTAATCCCCAAAAGGGTGATGGATGATGTTAGACCCATTCTTGACCCATTAGAACACTTAGACCAATAAAATAGAGCTTAATAGACCTAAAAAGCCCCAAAACCCCAAGATATCCCTACTAAAAACCAAGAAAAGATAAAATGACATTTTGAAGTTCATCAAATCTACATTTTTTACCATTGACAGCCCCAAATACGAGAATGCCATGATAGGCATGCCCCAAGCTCCCATTGGACACACAAAGTCTATAAAAACCATCCCCATATCGAAGAAAATGTTTTACTAAATAAGAGAGATTGATTAAATATTAGTTTCTTTGAAGAATCTTTACTTATTTGTGTGAAAAATCTCTATTAAGTCTCAAACACTGTAGCTAAATGAGTTTAGACTCTTTCTCTTCCTTTTTTCTCTATAAATAGAGGCCCAACTCGAGCTTAGGGGGGATAGTTTCCCAATTTCTATAATATACTCCTTCTATTTAAAATCCCAAAATCCTTAATTCCAAGCTCAAGCCTCAAAATTATTTCCCCTGTTTTCCAGACTTAACACAAAAAATGCATTATTTCCCCTGTTTTCCAGACTTAACACAAAAAATGCTTAGCCTAGCCCTATAACTCACTCAAGCTTTGATTGAAGTCCTTCTAGCTATTGAAAATTTTGTTTCAAAGTCACACACGAGAGATAAGTCTCTCATTCCACCATCTCTATACTTTTAATTTAGTTTTGGATTGCTTAAAGTCCTAAAACCATGAGAAACTTGCATTCTCAGCTTTCTTTAGATTAAGAAAAAGAGGTAGAGAGGCGAGGGTCTTAGGGAAATCAGTGCTTAAGATCCAATACCATCACCTCAAATCAATTTTGGAAAAAGTTGGGAACATTTTCGCTAGATTTCATGAGCTTTGAGCAATCCTGTTAACTCACGTTCCATTAGAATTTGAGCCCAAACAACTCCCATATTGGATTGTTACAATAGCTTGGAGAGAGGAGTGCCTAACACCTTCCCTCTCTCAATTCTTGGAATCCAAAATTTCTGGGTTGTGTGCCTTTTCCATGGAGAATGGAGTCACTATCAAAGATTTTAGTCAATTTTTCAAATTTGAAGATGAGAACCCATTCCCTCTCTCAATTTTTCAAAATTTTCACACATGCTGGCCCACTATTTATGCCATGGACCATGTTAGCACGACCCATTTGTTCATGTCGTGTCATGCTGGTCCATGGACCTCAATACCCAAATCTAGTATGCTCGATTGCTATAGTGGTCAGGCCATACTAGCCCATGAGTAGCCTAGCATACTTTACAACTCTACTAGGGCCTTGGTTACTAGGGCATACCCCATTAAAATTCAACTTGATAAAGCCATGTTAAGGGGCTAGATTCATAATTACTAACCTAAGTCTTAGAGATCAAGTCCTTGTAACTCTTAATATCCACACCCTATAATGCTAACATGTGGTTCCAACAAGGCTTTGAGTAAATACATCCATTAAACTACTACACCTTTTCTTCCAATTTTCCCATGCAATGATACACAAAATGAAGCTTAACAACAACCACCTATTAGTTGTTGTAATGAGAAGAGTAACCAAACCATCCCCTTAATCACACTCCAACATTATCCACCTCAAAAATAGAGCATCCTAAGATCCTACTAAAATGATCCCAAACTTTCCTTGCTAAGACTCCCTCCACCAGCACATGGTCTTGGATAGGAATGGCAATGGGGTGGGCTAGGGCTAGGGCTAGGTTTTGCATGCTTCATTTCCGACCTTGAATTCAAATGCCTTGTCCTGTCTCTGCCCCGAAACCCACTATGACTAGAAATCCTAACCTCATTTTCATCCTTGTAATATATGAGGATCCTTGAATTTGCGCTGCCCCACCCCGATCATTCTTACTTGAGTACTTACAAATTTATTTATTTTTAAAACCTATCTACAACTATTATATATACATATATGTATATATAATCCCCTCCTTATCCCCAATCTCTAGAGTTTTGATTTTCCTAAAACCGGCCCCAAATCCCGATTAATGGTCAAAAACCCACCCTGACCGAGACGAGGTCCAATAGAAACGGTTCAAATCGCCATCTCTAGTCTTGGATGCCCATCAAAATCTTCGAATAAAAAATAGAGATCTTGGCTGGAATATAAGGCTTCCAAACAGATTTATACCAATCAACCAAAGGTCTTCTAACTCTAACTGCACACCAAATTGAGGAAGTCGAGAACTTACCATCCCTGTTTGACAAGAGGATTTTGGATTCCTAAATCAGATTAAAGGCATTCGAATCCAAAATCTTCTTCACATCATTCAGGGAAGCCATTAACACCAAGAACATCCTTGACTTTCAAGGTGCAATTTACACTATTATAAAAGAAAATTCATTACTTTTAGACAGTAATTTATATATTCTAATAGACAATACCAAATAATAAAAGCTCATGTAACAATGCTGTCAGATTAGGACCTGATGTGATGATCAGACCGTTGACATGGTTAAACATGCATAAAATAAACGCTCTAATAGGTGTTATAACCTCTAATATTTATTATTTTATGCTTATTTTGATGTAGAATTGCTTTGAAAAGATTGTAAAAACATTATATATATATATATATATATATTATTTTTATTTTCATGTAGGCCAGTTGAATAATTAAACAATTCAAATGCGATCCACTTATAAATAAATAAATGGTTTAATATTTCATTGAAATCCAACAACATTGCTATATAAAAATGTCCTTCACGAACCCATGGAGTATCCAATGTGTCGTGCACATTTGAGAAGTGAATTTATAAATATCAAGAAGTCCAGCTCTCCTTTCACAAGTTGTGATGTGAAAGATAATGACTCGCATTCCAACCTCTCATGTTTATTTTAATGTCAAATACTTTATAAGATGCTCTGAGAGACTCCAGATTCTGCTGCAAAAACGCACGGGTCCACATTTGGAGTGCAAATGGATCGGATCTGATCTTATTTGCTTGAATTCGGATCATTCTTGTTTGAATCTTTACATTGAATCGGATCGGATAATATAACTGGATCAGATTCAGTTCACTTCCTGTCTAATGTGAGAAGATCCCATTTGATATATGTTATATATTTATAAATACAAATATTAATAATACATATATGTTATTTATTTATTTATTTATAAGTATATTATTTATATTGTATTTGTATAAATTTGTTTTATTATTTATTTTTTTTATAAAAATATGTATATTTATATATAATGAAAATAATTTAAAAAACATTTGTCTTTTATTTAAATTAATATATTTTATTTTATTTTTAATAATTTATTAATTTTTAAAGAAAACAAGTTGAATCAAATCAGATATGAAGATCTGACTTACTATTGATATCTATCAGATCCGATTGGATCTTTGGATCAGATCGAATTCGAATTCGATCCGATCAATTTGCACCCCTAGTCCACATGTGGTGTGGACCCATGTAAATCTCATGTGTATAGAATACTACCTCTCATGTTTTCTCACTCAATAATCATAACATGGTCCATCATACATGTTTGTATTCACAGCAAATCCCAATACATATATTGAGCCTGCAAGCATAGTTTCAAGGCAATCGAAACATCCCTCAATAAAATCTAAATACGCGCGCCAGCATTTGCACTAAATTCAAAATATAACATGATTTTGTTTTTAAGTGCTGGTGTGCTTGCATTTTGGGGTCGAATGCAATACAGTTGACTTTGAAACCATTTTATATTATGTAGAATACGTACGAATCGGGATTTGCTCCTTCGCTGAGTTTGGTTGTAAAGCAAATAAATTTGCATTAATGCAAAACTATAATAGTGCAAATGGTTTGAATGTAAATTTTGACTTATTTTTATTTCAAACTTTAGCTCATCTTGCTCGATTGTAGTATAAATGAAGTAAATTAAGACATGAAGTAGAATAAAGAAAAACCCAAAATAAAATTATATGAGAATTTGCATTTTTTTTTCATCTGTACTTCCATGCATTTGTACTAGTGCAAATAAAATTGCATTGCAAACCTTATACTGACTTCACAGCTCCATGCCACTGTGCATTAGGAACATCTCCCATGAATAACAACACAAATTAAGGAGATATTTCCAATATACAACTGAGATGTGTTGTGAAGTTGGTGTGAAGAGGACTCTTCAAGGAATAACATGTTCACTCATGATTGGTTAGGTACGCTGGTATAGATGCCCTTGTATTCACAGCAGCTCCCATATGCATATTCTGGATCAATTTTATATAATTTTCTAACTTTTTTGTTTGAATGAAATGAACCCACCAATAGAGCCATTGGACCCATGACCTCATGATCAAAACAGTTCTTTGTCTCAAGAATTCATGCAGTGTTAGAATCCAATGTTGATGCATGTCGCAATGCAAAGTGATTTACAGTCATTTGACAAGTGGCAAGTTGAGAATTGAAAGGTATTGACCCACAATCCACAGTACTGAGATATCTGATATCCAAACTCCAATCCAAGGAGGTGATGTGGATAATGAATTTTATTCCACGTACAATCTGGCGCCATTTTTTTTTTTTTTTATGAGACCCCTCCATCTATGTCTTCTCTTTTATTTCTTTTAACCACTTGTGTTGTGCTTTTCCCACTAGCTAGTACCTTCTCTTAATTTTACTTTATCTAAATCTGTACTTTGGTTGTTTAAAGGAAGATGATTTATCATTTATGGTTGCATTGGTGCATGCTTCTCTTGATTTCCTTTTTCTACTTAAAGACTTTTTCGTTTTAGCCCCAAACTTTACTCCAAAGTGGAGGGGTGACCACCTATAAATTTTTATATATTAATTAAACTCAAAACCCGAGATTACAAATCTCTCCCTCGCGAGCTTATCTTCATCTATTCCATCTTGTACAACCTAAATTTTGGTTTTTTTTGGGAGCTCAATTAGATTAAGGTCATGTTTGAGAGTGCTTAAAAATAAGTGTTTATTTGGGTCATTAAACACTTATTGGTATTTGGGAAATAAGTTTGAAATAAGTGTTTATTTTAAAAAGGGAAAATTTCCAATCACTATGCTAAATTTTGGCTCAAGTGACAATTTGATCCCCAAACTTTAAAATGTGACAATCCTGTACCCGAACTTTTAAAATGTGACAATTTAGTACCAGAACTTTCAAAATGTGACATTTGAAAAGTCAGCATTAAGTGATTTGAAAAGTCAAAAATGCCCTTCAAATGCCATCTAATTCTTTTTATCAACCATCCAAATGTTGACAAAAAACCAAAGAGTCCCAAATCCTAGCCTCTTCTATTAAAAAAGTTGGTGACTATTTAGAAGAATCTAGAATTTGGGACTGCTCATTTTATTGTCAATGTTTAGATCATGGTTTTTAAAACCGACCCAGAGACCAAACCGGTCAGGGGTCCGGTTACTGGGTTGAATGGTTCGACCATTAAAATCAAACGGTCGGTCCGTTTTGACAAATAATTAAAAAAAATAAAAATAGTCAAAACGGTTGAACGGTTAACCGCCCGGGTCAACGATTTGCTGACCAAAATCAATGGTTTTTGGAGAAAATCTAGTTTTGGGAAAAAATGGAACCGATCACCTGATTGGTTCTCGCTTTTTTTGGTTCGACCATTCGGTCCGGTCCAGTTTTGAAAACCATGGTTTGGATGATTGATAAAGAGAATTAGATGGAATTTTTAGGGCATTTTTTGAAAGTTCAGGTATTGGATTGTTGCATTTTAAAGTTCAGGGACTAAATTGTCACTCGAGCCAAAATACAGGGTACTAATTAGGATTTTTTCCTTTTAAAAATAAGGGCTTATTTATTAAGCCCAAATTTCCAGCTTTTTTTTAAGTGCTTTTACAATAAGCATTTATTCAATTTTTTTTTTTCTTTTAAAATTATCCATACTTAAATTTTACTAAAGTACTTTTACGAAAACACTTTTATAAAAAGATTATAAGTTTTACACTAATTGAATTGTATTTTCTTTTAATCCCAAATTTTACTCCGAGTGGAGGGGCAGCCGCCTTAATATAATATTAACTATTGAAACGATTGCAGAGGAAGATGGAGTTTGCCTTGCTCCAGACCCGATGAAAACAAATTTCTCCCCTACAGACTTAATGCAGCCCGATACAAACTTAAGAAAGAAAAGTCTAGCTGAAATCAGGCAGCAAATTCAATCAATCAATAACAGTGGGATTCCCATGTAATCTCTCAGAAAATTAGAGAGTAGTTGTGAAACTGTCTTCATCAACTCCCATGTTTTTTGGCCCTAATAAAGCTCTCATTTTTATCAAAAAAATTCCCTTATTTCCCCTCTAAGGGTGTGCAAGAAAAATAACATTCATATTAGAGATGTTTATTAGCTTTTGACCCACACACCCATTTATATTTTGGCCCCATCCACGTTTATTAACTTTTGGCTTCCCAATTCACATTTATTAATTTCTGGTGCCCCTAAGAAAAAAAGTCCTGATTCCATCCCTGCATTCAAACCATCAACATCTACTAACTCGAACCCTGAAAAGTCCCCGAGTCACCAATATAATTGGTTCAACAGTTCAACCTGATTTGAGATTGACATTTCTGGTCTAATGGGAGGTGGTTTAAATTCTTCTTTTCCCATTCATTTGCATTAATTGAAATGTGACACTTGACTACCCCGAACTTTTAGAAATAGACATCCCATTCCATTTCAAAACTATCCACCAACTTTTTTCACTCACACTCACCAGGATTGGGGGTCAAGGGAGAGGGATGGGCTATCCCCTCCCCCCCAGTGTAACCCCATGAAGAAAAAAAGAAAAAAGAAAAGGAGAGTTCCAAAACTACCCTTCTTCGGTGTTGCATTTAAAAGTTTAGAATACCTATCTATCACTATCTTGCCCTTTAATTACATGAGCCAGCTCTCCATTTCAGTGAGTAGGAGAGAGAGTGGGTCTTATAAACAAGAGGTATTGGCCCAATAAATAAATGTAGAAAAGCTTAAAAGGAAGACAGGGCAGATGTCATTTCAGTGCCCGTTTGGGGGGACTGTCTGGCAATTGCCTTCAGATTTGGTGATTTCCAAATCACGGAAAGCCAAACAGATTCGCGGAGAATACGCCCCAGCTTTCTGAACGTCAATTTTTCAGTAGTGCCCCTTCAAAATGCTGAGTAGATGGCCGCTCCAGCTCAGCCACTTAAGTACAGCCCTCTTAAACAGTTTCATGGTTTCCTTTTGGATTCTAAAGATCAAAAAGCTACAAAATCAAGGCCTACTCACTTATAACCAGTTCTTTTTTTTTTTTTTTAAAAGTCAAATCACTGAAACTTGGAAGTTTGTCAAAAAGCCGAAATTTTGAAATAATTAGGTTTTTGAATTTCATACAAAAATAAGGGAAATACTTTGTTGATATATCTTATATCTATATTATATAATATATAAAAGTGTGGATGTATAGTAGAACACTTCTTAGATTAAAATTATCTTCTCTTTCTTTGTTTGAGAAAGGGTATAAAAGTTATTTTATTACAACTTTAATGCTAATATTATAAACCCATATATTTTAAAATTGACTCAAAAACAAAACCATTATTTATTCAAGTGGCATGGTTCTAAACAATTCAACCATCCAAATCAAATCAATTAACCTATGAAGCCATAGTTAGGTAATAAAATTTAAAAAATAGAAATAAATATAGAAAATTACAAAAATGTAGAAAAATTAGACACATTTATGATATTTTTGTTAATCAAATTAAAACAATAAGTGTAATAAACAAAAATTTTTTTTATTAATAATGAAAATCAAATTCATTATTTAGAACTTACCAAAGATGAAATTATTTTACTCTTTGGCAAAGATCAATAATTCAACTTTTGGGTTGATTGTATTAACATTTAATGTCATAAATAAATAATAAAAATTAATAAAATATAAAAGTACAAAAATGAAAAAATACATAAACTTTGGAAAAAAAATTCAGGAACATGTATAATATTATATAATTATCATATTAAATAAAAAGTGTGATATAACATAATTATTTTTACACACAAAAATACAAAAAGAGATAACATAAAAATTGAACACATTTATAATTCTATATTTACACTACTATTAAAGATATAAATAAAATTGTGAAACTTTTTCTTTTTACTAAAATGCTCAATTTTGAATTTAGGCACTATTTAATTAAGAGATTTAAATTGTAAATTGAACTATTGATTTTCACCTCATTCAATTCTCTATATTTAAATCTTACATTTCTTTGATAAACGAATGAAAAAAAAAAACAAATACAATAAAATGATAACATTACAAAGAGAAGAATCTAGCCAAGCAGGTATGCCTATCAATGATACTTGAAACTTCATAACTCGATTCAATTATCACATAGTTGGATGAGATGTTTATGTAATCATATTTGAATTTTGCAATCTGCATCTGATTAATAATAAAAACAAAAAAATACATATTTATAAAAGTTTTTGGATACATTATTACTATCACTATCATCATCTAGAATTGGCATGTACAAAGTACATGCACACTTATTAGTATATATAAATACTAGTACCTAAGGTTATAAACAGATCCAATCAAGTTGTAAAGGGGTAGATCCAAATTTGATGCATTTATATTTTATAAATTCAAATCTGATCTTACCCTATTGGATTAATATCAAATTTAAATCAAATTCAGATTATAATTTACATATTTTATAGCATGTATAAATTAAAAGAAAAATGATTAATTTAAATAAAATGGATCGGTGAAATAGGATTCATGTAGGATCCCATATAGTTGGGATAAGACGTGGGTTATGATAATGATTAACATATAATACATTATTAATAAACTGAACTAATTATCAATGGATACAATATAGACTTTAAGTATATATGAGCGCATATTATAAGTGGAATTTAATTAAATTATGTCAGAATGGATAGGGTGGGTTCGTATTTATTGATTAAATTATACACGGACCAAATTTGGATGATCGGATACTATTTGCAGTCCTACCAAAATTATAACATATCAAAGATCTTTCAAAAGCTAGAAGCTCAAATCTAAAAGCCAAGAAATAGGCATTGGCATTTTGGCACCAAACACTGAGGGAAAACTTAAAAAACGACACCAAGTTTAAATTGGTTTGATTATTCAAGTGTATATTCTTTTCTATTATAATGATTTAAATAAAAACGAAAAAGATTGAATTGTTTCGGATCAAATTAGGTAGATAATTAAATAGACCACTTCTTGATCGAAAATCCTCTTCAATCACCATGTGCCCTATGTATATAGGATCTAGACCTAGGGGTGAGCACGTTTGTTTGGTTCATTTTCAAGTTGGTCAACATTTTTTTGGAATGGGAGCCTATCTTATCAAGATTGTTTCCAAGGTCAGTTATGGCTTAGACATTCCAAGGTTGGTTATAGGGTCTACCTGTGGAACCTGTTCTTTCTTTACCCTTTATCCTCCCTCTCCCTAGGGGTGGCAACAAGTCGAGCTTTTCACGAGCTGCTTGAGCTTGGCTTGGTGTCAACTAAGCTCGAGCTCGAGCTCAAGCATAATTCAGTGGCTCGTGAGGCTCACAAGCCGGCTCGAATATATATATATAATAGATATTTGATATTTAATACATAATATGTATTAAATATATATATAATAGATATTTTATATTTAATATATAATATATATAATAAAATTATAGAAAATAATATATATATATAATAAAAATTATTATAATTATTAATTTTTTAAATATAAAATAAAAAAAATTATATATAATTTTTTTTTATAAAATATTTTTTCTAAATACTTTTATAATAAAATATTTATAAAATATATAATAAAATATTTTTATAAAATATAAAACGAGCTGAGTCGAGCCGAGCTCGAGCTTATGAACTCTTGACTCGAGCCAAGCTCGAGTCGAGCCTGGTACTATTCAGCTCATCTCGGCTCGAATCCACCCCTCCTCCCCCCACCCCAAAGAAGAAAAAAGAAAAAAATGGAACTTGCTCTTTAAAACTTGATTTTCATTAATAATAATATATAGTTAAAAATTTATATTGCCTTTATTAATTAAATTGAATGATTTCACCTATATATATATGTATATATATATATTCAAAACTTATCATATAATTTAAATTTTGTAATCATGAATGCTTGGGTTTAAAACTTCACAACCTCAAAATATTTTGGAATATTTTTCAAGACAAGTTTGGGCCGAAGGTGATTCCACCAAAGGCCGGTTCTTCGGGTCAGTTCAGATAAGGTAAACTCCTGGAATCAGCCTGGATGGGGATTAGTTCTAAGAATTTAGTACCAAACCCTACCCAATAACAGATTGGATAGAGTTAGATCAAAGGCCACTTTGCGGTTAATACCATTCAGTTTTGAGTAAAACCTACCCATTTGCTTAAGATAGGATTAACTGAAGGCAATAACTACTCAACAGGTTGTGGAACCAACAATAACACTCCACACCATCATAAAATACATGGGGCCCACAACCATTCAACCTCTCAATGTGGGACCCACGTATTTTTTCACTAGCATGTGGCATTATCATTGGTTCCACATCTTGCTACATAGCTAAATCATTTAGCTAATCCGAATTCAATTTGCTCACCCTCATAATCTAGACACACCATTAAATAGATTTCACATGTCTCATACAATCAAGATTATTAAAAGATTAGATGAGTTAGACCCATCTGATTTTTTAAGTTTTTTTTTTTGAATTCTATTTGTATTTTATTCAGCATTAGCTAGATATAGTTTGAGAAGCAAATATCTCTAATTAGAATCATTTTGTTGTATCCATTATTTTTGTCTAAATATAATCTGTTTAGACTTGAACTTATCTGACCATGGCTCTTTACTTTCTCACTTTCATATGTGGCAGCTTAGGAGGGTACTTCATTGCTATTATGATTTTGTTTTTGTGCCATTACTATTATGATCAAGGTTAAAAAGTATTGATCCATATCGGTGTGTATCATATGCTATGTATCCATTTTTAAACCTACGACACGGTGTTTGGGTGCCGATTTCTTAGAAATGGATGCCACATTATGGGCACATTAGCAGTTTCAAAATTGTTGATTATTTTGTTGTTTCGTTGGTTTATATTTTTGAGAAATTGGAAAATTATTCAAGATGAAATGAGGAATCACAAAAAATGATGAACAGAAAATTCATTTTTGATAATTATTTCCAAACAAACTTGATGAGGGATAATTTTGACAACCAACCACGGCGAATCCAAACTATTTGATGACACCTCAACACCATGTGGAGCATGTTGGGTGGAGCCAGGATGGCCTAGACTGACCCACCTGTCTTACATCCCGACTTGGGAGAGGAAGTGGTAGAGCTGGTCGAAGCAGTAAGGAAACACCAACCTTCTCCAGGGTGAAGGTTCAATCCTAAGTCTTCCTCAGAAAACACAACCTAAGTCTACTAGCTAGTGGTCTAGCTGTTGGCACCTTCTATGTTTTATTAGGCTTAATTTATGCTCTATAAGAATAATTAACTAGCTACAGCTATTCATTTTTAAAGTTCAATCTCCATCTAATAACTAATAATTAATCATGCATGGTGCAAAGCAATTTTATCAGTTATTAGTGATTATTAATTGGTTATAAATAAATTCTATAATAAAAACATTACTTTGTAACTATTTTTGCATGTGTAGTATCATGTTATATTTCCAACTTTAACTTTTGTTTGTTGGTATATATTCCACATGAATCAATATTTGCAATTAAAATAAAAACAACTTTTTTTTTCTTTGGAATATACTCAAAAAGGAAAAGTAAAAGAGATACTAAATTGAATTGATTTGGTAAAAAACTGGTTATTAGTTTTGATTAGTGATTTTTGAACACGCCTGTATTCGGTAAATATCACGTTGAACCGGTGACGGATTAAAGTACTGGTGTATTCAAAACTCATTGGGGTCTCGGGCAGTACGCCTTTAGTGAGGGCAAACTCTGTTCCTGCAGCCTTTACTGCCTTGCATTGAGAATATCTTCATATTTATATGTTTTATTTTATGGGGAGATATTTCCAATGCAAAAGTTGGAAAAAGCTGTTAGAATGGTTTAGGCATGAATTTGCCCTGACTGAAGCCCGTCTCAGTCTCCGGTTTGTTCAGAAAATGTGCTCTCCATTTTAGGGTTTTGGAGAGAGAGAATGTATTGGTCAAAAGTGCGGGAAAATAAAGGACGTTGGTTTTCCACTAGTGTCAATTTCTCTTGATTTTGCCAAGACCTCTTTTCTTCATTTCAATTACATTCAGCATATATTTCTTGCTTTCTTCCTTTATTTTGGGTTTTATTGCATTAACCTATAAGCCATTCCTCCGGTACTCTCAAGTGTAAGTGAACCTTCCATAAAAGAAATATCCTCTGTACCCTAGCTAGAACAGTTCATACCAAAGTGATATTGGCCTAATAAATGTTTGCATTTTATGTAGCTCACATACACCAAGTACTATTGCTAGTTTTGGAACCAGCAATCCATATGGTTAGAATCGGAAAAATGGCCTTAATTTATTTTTTAACGCAATAATCTATTCTAGCTTCGTTGATGATGCTGTTCGATTCAAGATAGTTCTTGAACCGAGGTTGTAGTCAAATAATCCTACCAATTGGGCAGAGCCGAGGTGGAAGGATGAACTCACACTTCAAGATCTGAAACCAAGAAAATGGTCAAGAGGCCCGAGGAGTTATCCTCGAGTAGGTACTCCGACACTCAAGTAGTCAAAAAAGGTGGTCGATCGAGCAGAGCAATTAGAGAACGGTGCTGGTCTGAGCAAAGTAACAGTATGGAAGTCAAAAGTTGGATCCCTTACCTTGAGCGGGAGGTACCTTTTTATAACTGAAGATTCGTATCCTAGTTGGATGAGGCTTCCGGGATTGTCGGGATGAGGTTATCTGCTGAGGTCTTCGCGATAAGACCTAATCCCCAGCAGAGTTGTCCCTAGTCTTGCAACATCCTCCTATCTTGGTCACACTTATCCATGCGATGTGGTAACGAAGTGGCCAAAGTGATAAGGAAGAATGCAGACGTGATGTGGTGCTAACATGGACGAGGTAATAGGGTAGCCACGGGAGTAACACGTGGCATTCGGGGCCAACTCAACCATAACCTGAACACCACTCCCCTAGTTTTGAAGTCGAGGAGCATAGTGTGCAACCGCGGTGTGGCATGGAAGAACTCTTCGCTTCTCAGCTGAGGAACTCAAGTCTGAAGTTGGTTAGGTGCACCATCTAGGAGGAGGACCTTGGGATTGAATTGGTTTTTGGGTGGATTGGTCGGTTCGATGCTCGCATCATGTTGACGGAAGCGACATTTCGCCTTCCTGAGGCTACACACGTGCGGAGGTCAATGACATCGTTTTGTCTTCCCGAGTTGTCAGAGGGTGGCATTTGATCCACACTGTTGATCTTTCCTTGATTTGGATCATCAGGAGTCCTAAAAAATGGGGCAAAGAATATTTCCCCTTTGTCATTTGCGAAGGAAAGCACTTGTAAAGCTCAGTGAGAAGTAGTCTTCAGTGCTCGGTGCTTGCTTTAGTTCCACGGCCTTAACCTTCAAAACTTGGTAAGATGTCTTCCGCTTCCTCTGCTTCTTCTGCTTCTTCCTGTTATGAGTCCGAGCCAGGGTCTCTCACCGAGGCTGCCGTGCTCGATGTTTGTGAGGCCGATGGCTAGGGGGTCAAGACTAAGGACTTTGAGGGGGTCGACTCTGAGAGGGTTGCCGAGGTCGAGGAGGCTGAGGCATGGCCATCAATCGAGGACCATGCTGTGCTGTCTGTCACCCGAGGACATAGCTCAAATCCGGGCCTTGTACTGCATCCCTGAAGAGTACGAACTTAGGTGCCTGAGGACAAGTGAGAGGTCCACAGATGCTTGTTTGGGCAAGATCTGTGTGTATGAGCACAGCTTGATAGCTGGGCTAAGGTTCCCATTGCACGAGGGACTTGTCGAGGTGTTTAGTTGGTACGGGGTACTACCGGTACAACTGATGCCAAACTCCTTTAGGTTCTTAATCGGTCTCCTGTACTACTGCTTCATCCCATGACATTGAGATTACCTTAAGGATGGTCTCTTACTTCCTTCAACAGAAGCACGGCCAGCAGGGATACTATTACTTCTCAGCCTGGCAGCATATCAAGGTTCTAGTCGGGACCTCGTCCTCGGTGAAACACTAGAAGGGGAAGTTCTTCTTTCTGCGCTATCCCGGAGGCTCGCCTCTAATGGCCGAGCTCCAAAATCCGAGGAAGAAGATGAGCAGCCTAAGATGGCCTGGTTCACCAAGGAAGAGAGGGTGGTAATAGGAATGATTGGGGAAGTTGACGTGATGCATTACACATCTTTCTCGATGTTGATCCGTGCTGAGCTGATGAGCGAGGAGGCCAGTCTGTTTGCCATTCTATTCTTGTTGGTCTGCTCTGTTTCCCATGCTATATGGCTTTGTACTGACTGGCTTCTTGTCACATGCAGGTGTTGAGATGGCGAGTTGCAAGGACATCATCCGCCGCATGAGGGCTGGACAAGAGAGGTGCAGCCGAGGTGTTCAGGGGGCCCAACCCCGGTCCAAGGTGGTGCAGCCGAGGTCTACCGAACGGACTCCTCGGTAGCAGAAGAGGGTCAGGCAGCTGAGGAAGAGGTTGTTGTGGCTGACCCGGAGGGGGGGGCTCAGGCCATTCACCCCCCTTCCCTACAAGACAACATGCTAAAGGGCAGCAATCTGGCTATCTACGTCCCGTAGTGGAACGCCTGAACCGAGGATGAACTAGGGACAAAGGGCATTGTCGAGCAGCTTCTCCATGGCCTTTTGATGCCATCCATGAGGTGGTAGGTGGCGGAGTCTACAACTAGCATCCTAGAGAGTGGGCTCGTGCTTCAAGCCACATCGGTAAGTCCTTACTTGTGTTAGTTATTCTATTTTGGTCGGTTAGTGTTTGCTATACTGACAATTAGTTTCATTTTGCAGAACGCTTGCTCGATGATCGCAGTGGTCGACCGTCTTCAGTTAGTGCAATGCCTCTACGAGTCTAGTTACACCGAAGTCAAAGGTCTATAGGCTCAGTTGGTTGTGGCGGAGGCTATGGCTACGCAGTGTCGATGAGCGGTCTGAGATTGTTCGTAGGCTGAAAGGATGCATCTTTGAGTTAAAGGCGGCTTGGAAAAAACTGTGGAGAGAGGCCGATGACAGGGCAGCCCGAGCAAGGGAGGAGGTCGTTGCTGAGTTCAAGGCCTCCAAGGAGTATCAACAAGAGATGGACGACTTCACCGCACGCTCCTGGGAGACGAGGTTTCATCTCTATCGCTAGAGGATTCTACGTCGGTTCCTCGACATTGTCGAGGTAGTGCAAGACTTGAGTCCTTATGATCTTGACACCGCCCCTCCCCCCCCGCCCCCGCCGAGGATAACACAACCGCTGTCGACGTGCCAAAGGAGGTTGAAGAAGCCAAAGACTGCCCTGCCGAGGACTTTAGTGCTTGTCCGCCGCTGCTACTGATGATGTTTGTTTTGTCTTTCCAATATTTTGTTCTTTTGTTGATGTTGTTCCTCTTTTCTTTTTTGTTATGTATTCAGCTCGGTATGCCAAGCTTTACATTTGTAAATATTTATGAAATTAATGAAAAGCTTTCTACTCTGAGCTTGTGTGCCTTGCCTGCTTTTTTTTTTTTGAAACAAGTTGTAGGTCTCAGTCTTATCCTAGCAGAGGTCTAAGGTAGCTGAAGTCTTCAGTCATCGGCTTTCACTGGCCAAAGTGCTTCCATGCTCTCATCACTTGGGGGATGCTCAGTGGCACTTGGTCTCGAGGAGCTTTGTGCCCTTTGTGGACTAGCCGTTCCTCAGCTAGATCTACTATGAAGGTTCATCAGCTGGGTGTGCGGAGTTCAGTGACTGCCCTCTAGCCTTAGGAGGCGGGAGTGTTCTTCCCCACTTTGGGCTCTGGCCGTCTTCGGCCAAATCAGCTTATGTGGTTGCTTATGCATTGCCGACCTAGGACATGGCTATGCATTGTAGGCTTTGGCCATTCAAAGGTCGGCTGAGTCACTATGCATTCCAACCGTTGAGAGTTCGGCTGGGTGACGTGTGTTGCACGATGTATGTTGTGCAGTGTGTCATGCAGTGTGTGTGTGTGTGTGGTGTGTGCCGTGCAGTGTGCATGTGCTGAACAACTGATTGTAGAAAAAACTCTTTATTGATGTAGATTCACTGATAGTACATTCTCAGATTCTCGGTTTTCCAACTCCTCGGTACGGGCTTTCTGTCGAGGTCTTCTAGTCTGTAGGTACCAGGTATGAGGACTTTGGTGACTTTATACGGTCCTTCCCAGTTCGATCTGAGCTTTCCTTCTCCTGGCTTAGGTACTATGACTTTGTAAAGAACGAGGTCGCTAGCCTTGAACTCCCTTCTTTGGACTTTGGAGTCGTAGTGCTTAGCCATTCGCTGCTACTGTGCTGCCATCTTGATGAATGCTCACTCCCGTGCTTCCTCCACCAGGTCTAGCTCTACACGGAGGTCCTTGTTGTTCTGCTCCTCGTCATAGAACTTTGTCTAGAGAGTTAGCGAGCCTATTTCTACGAGGATCATAGCTCCGGCCCTATAGGCCAGGATAAAGGGCATCTCTCCGGTGGCTATCTGCGGTGTGGTCTTGTACACCCAGAGAATGTTAGGCAATTCTTCAAGCCACCTTCCCTTGGCCTGGTCAAGTCTAGTTTTCAGGCCATGCAGTGTTCGGTTGGTCACTTCAGTCTGTCCATTGCTTTGAGGTTAGTGAACGGCTGTAGTTCGGTGATCAACCTTCAGGTCAATGAAGAAGGCTTCGAACTTGTGGTTAGTGAATTGCGTGCCACTGTCGGTGATGAGAGCCTGAGGTATGCCATACCGGTAGATAATACCTTGCCAAAAGAAATTCTAGGCATTTTGTGCGGTAATGTGTGCCAAGGCCTCGGTTTCCACGCACTTGGTGATCTAGTCCACTACAACTAAGAGGAACTTCTTTTGCCCAATCGCGGTTGAGAAGGGGCTAAGGATATCCATTCCCCATTGCGTGAAGGGTCACAGACTAGTGATTGGCTTCAAGGGGACTGTTGGCTGGTGATGGAGGTTGAATTGCCTTTGATAGCAGTCGAACTTTCTATCGAGCTGGGTGGCATCCTACTTCATAGTTAGTCAGAAGTGACCTGGCCAGAGCTGAATGGATGGGAGATCCATAATATGGATGGCCAAACCTTGTAGGAAGGTTGGGCAAATTTTCAAAAATTTCTTTCACTCTCATCCGGGAATCGTATTCCCTAATTTAGAAAGTTGCATTTTCAAGGTTCGTTCTTGAATCAAAACCGGACCAGATCTGAAACCAAAAGGGAAGAGAGGGATATACCTAATACAAAGTAACAATAACTCCCAACGTAGGTGTTCATGCCCAAGGAGAAGACCAAAATCTGCCTCCACTGAAGATGACATAGTGTATGGTGAAGCAGGATCAGTAGGATGGTTCTTCAGTAAGAACCTAAATTCTTCAGCAAGAATCGAACAAGGGCTAGTGAGCACGACTTCAGATTATTTCTTCTAGCAAGAAACAATATCAAGAATCGTTATTGATTAATTCCACATGTGGAAATCGAACTAGGTAGGGGCGGCAAGAACTGGGGAGAATTCTACATGTTGCTCAGTATGTTGAAACTGAAGAATTCACTCCCTATTTATATCCTTCTTTGGATCAGCCTCCTAATCCAATCAGGAGAGAGTTTCTTTATCCAAATCAGATATTTGGATCTGGACTCTTAAATGGATAAGACTTATCCTTCAACTAATCCTAATCTGGTTATAAATAAGATTTCACCCCCTTTTAATTAACTGACTTAAGCCCAATTCAAAATGGGCTTTAGACCCATTAAGTCACATAGCTCACTTACCCTTTAATCGACTGACTAACTTGACTCTCTTTGTATGGCGTGGGACCCTAACATCAATCTACACATCAGCTACATTGGTTCAACCCAGCCTTTGTTACAAGGCTTGGCCGAATTCACTGTAGGACATAGTGAACCCCTGAGTCCATCACCATGGACTCTTAATGGGCCCAACATTTACACTAAATGGTCCTTGGGTCTAACCACCTTATGAAAACCCAAGGACTGTGAGCAGATGCAAGATTAGCCCATCAGGTATTACTTTCATTGGTTTTACACTTAACTTCTCAGTCCTTAATAATCAAACACTACCCAACAAGAGAGGACCTCTCCCTCGACTGTAAGGTACAGCGATGCACTCTCTACTCACATGGATCTTGGGAATTAAAGCATTTTGCAAACAATTTGTTAAACCATAATATATAAGTATATCTCTATATAAATATATTTTGTAAAACAAATTTCAAACACATTTGAAAGCCACTACTAGCAGTTTAGGTTTCCATCAGAGAGAGTGCATTCCCCAATCATTCACTTTGTCAGACAAAGGGACTGATCATGTCACTATGATCACTCACTCAAGTGAATTCTTGGACTGTCCCAACATACCCAAGTTTTAACCCCCTTCTAAGGATCTCACTGATTGGCATATCAAAGACAGTCCAATCCAACACCTAGCCATAATCAAGTCTAGGGGTCAGGTGTAACATTCTAGTTTTGCCCATCTATCTCCAAGGTCCAGGGCAATATTGGAATTTGGTCCAATTCAAGGTTTCAAGAAAACCCACACTGCATGTAACTCAGGTCTCACCCTGGCAACTGAGACAAGCCACCCCAATCAACTTGGTGACACATCAGTGTCAGCCTTGGTAGGATAAATCTCCCCAGATCTATCCAATGGTTGTCCAGTTTAAATGTATTACAAAAAAACACACCGTAATAACATGAATCAATTGTGCACTTTATTCATTTACAATAAATGACAATAAGTACATCAATCTGATTGGAGCTAAGGGAATACACTATCTAACAGGAGCACCTTATGAGCCAGAGTTCGGGTGTTAGGGTGATCTCTACAGATACCTTCGTGTATCACCTTGAGGACATAGTCGGCCTCGAAAGGGGGGAGACACCTCAGGTAGAGGAGAGTATGTGACCAGCAGTAAAGATGTCTCTGGATGAGGCAATACCTGGCTGCCCTGTGCGCAAGTCTTTTGACTTCGGCTTGGTCTTCCAGTAATGTGCCATCCTGTAAGTACTGTATGATGGGGTCCATCCAAGATAGGTTGTGCTAAACTAGGAGGATGAGAAGTTCCATAAGTGCAATGCTAGGTTGGGCCAAGGTATCGATCCGAATCATCATGTCAAGGTCGGTCCGCGACGAGCTAGCTAGCTTTGAGAGTGTGTTAGTTCGTATATTCCCGGCTCTGGGGATCTAATAGATAATGAAGTGTTCGAGCCATTGGATGAGATCTTGCTCCTTTTTCAGGTAAGTCACCATGGTCGGGGTCCATGTCTTGAACTGGCCATGGATATGGTTGACCACAACCTGAGTCACTGAAGGCTTCAACTCGCCAGACACCGAGGTCTAGGGCGAGCCTAAAGTCTAGTGACCAGAGCTTCGTATTCAGCTTCGTTGTTGGATGCTTTGAACTCGAACCTGAGAGTGTGCTCTAGTATCATGCTATCTGGGCTGAGAAGGATGAGGTCAGCCTCGCTACCTTGCTTGTTGGATGAACCGTCCACATGGAGAGTCCATATCTGTGGTGCTAGGGTCAAACCTTGTGTCATAAAGGTGCACTCTGTAAGGAAATTGACTAAAGCTTGGGCCTTAATGGTGGGCCGAGAGGCATAGTCAATATCAAATTCGCTCAACTCCATACTCCACTTGACTAAGTGACCAGATGCTTCCAGCCTCTATAGAGTTTGCTTGAGGGGTTGGTCGGTAAGCACTCAGAAATTGTGGGCTTGGAAGTATGGTCTGAGCTTTCTTGCCGAGGTGACTAGGGCCAGGGCTACTTTCTCTAGGTTTGTGTACCGAGTTTCTACACTATTGAGAACCTTGCTGATGTAGTAGATCGATCTTTGTACCCGGTCTTCCTCTTTGACCAGTACCAAGCTGACGACCTCGTCTCCAAATGATATATATAGCAATAGCTCATCTCCAAGGCTCGACTTTGTGAGGAAAGGCGGCGAGCTTAGGTACCTCTTCAGCTCCTGGAAGGACCGTTCACATTCCTCAGTCCACTAGAAGTCTTTCATCTTCTTCAAGGACTTGAAGAAGGGCAGGTATCAATCTACGGACTTTGACATGAACCTGCTGAGGGCGGCTACTCGTCCGATGAGGCGCTGCACTTCTTTGTAGGTCCGAGGTGACTGCATGTTGAGGATGGCTTGGATCTTCTCTGGATTTTCTTCAATTTCTCTCTGTGTAACCATGACATGAACATCAGGAATTTGTCAGAGCCAACCCCAAATGTACATTTGGTTGGGTTCAACTTCATTCTATACTTCCTAAAGGTGCCAAAGACTTCTTTTTCTTTTCCCCATGTCGTCAACATAAGCTTCAACGTTGTGGCCAAGCTGATCTTTGAATACCTCATTCGCTAGCCACTGATAGGTAGCGCCAACATTCTTAAGGCTGAAGGGCATCGCCTTGTAATAGTATAATCTATGGTCAGTGATGAAGGTGTTCTTCTCCTGGTCGTTGGGATGCATCTGGATCTTATTGTAGCCAGAGAATGCGTCCATGAAGTTCAGGAGTTCATGCTTTGTCATTGCATCGATGAGCTGGTTGATCCTTGGTAGGGGGAAGCTGTCTTTGGGACTTGCTTTGTTCAGGTCAATGAAGTGAAGGCATATTCTCCACTTCCCATTGGCCTTCTTCACCATTACCACATTGGCCAGCCAATCTAGGTACTTTACTTCCTGGATAAAGCCGATATCAAGCAGCTTTTGTACCTCCTTGTTGATCACTTTCCACTGTTCTACGGCAAGGCTCCTCTTGTTTTGCCTGATTGGTCAATAGCGTGGGTCAACATTCAAGTGGTGGGTGATGACATTGGGGTCGATCCCCAGAATATCCGCCGTCGACCAAGTGAAAACGTCGACATGGTCCCTTAGTAGCTGCACAAGATCTTCCCGAAGACGATCCTCTAGAAGAGATCCAATCTGGATTGTCTTCTTGGGGTCTTCTTCGGAGAGAAGCACCTGGATGATGTCTTTGACTGGTTGGCCTCGCTGTGTCTTCAACTCATCACACAAGTCTATGCTCTCGGTGGTCAAGGTCTCCGCGGCCTGGCACTTTCCTCGGCATGACATTAGGTAATATTGCCATGCTGCCCTCTATCCCCCACGCGCTACTCCCACTCCATATGGGGTCGGGAATTTTTTTGTAAGGTGGAAAGTAGAGACAGAGGCCCGTAGAGCATTCAAGGTCACCCGGCCAAGGATGGCATTATAGGACAATAGGCATCGGACGACGATGAAGTCGATCATAGTCGTAGTGGTGATACCGTCGTCTCCGATCAGAAGGGGAAGGCTGATCTTCCTAGTTGGCATGAGAGGCTCCCTTGAGAAACCCATCAGGGGAGTGTTGACCGGGGTGAAGCGATCATTGTTGATGCTGATCTGTTCGAACGTGTCCTAAAAAAACATCAACCAAGCTCCCTATGTCTACTAGGATGCGCCACACTTCAAAGTTGGCTATCTCAGTTGTGATCACCAGGGCATCATCATGCGGGATCTAGACCCCCCAAAGATCGTCCTCTTTGAAGGTGATCGGGTCCTCGTGCCTTCTCTTTTGCTCCTTGTCATCAATCTCAGCAACCATGCATACACCTTGCGGCCTGAGTTACTTTCTCCTCCGGCATCCATCCCTCTTGAGATCACAACGATGACCTCGGCTGGTGGAGCTTGGGCTGGAGGTCTAGGTGCTGTGCATGGATCTTCCTTTGCCTTCTGATCCTTGCTGTTGATGAACCCACTGAGGTATCGGTGCCTGATCAGGTCCTCGATGTGGTGGTGCAGATCGTAGCAGTTGTTGGTGTCGTGCTCGTGGTCTCGGTGGAACTCATAGTATTTTTCCTAGTTCCTCTTGTTGTTCTGCAACTTCATCTTCTTGAGTCACCTGACGTAGTTATGTTCACGAATCTACATCAGGATTTCAGACTGTGGTGCATTCAGCAAAGGAGTCCTTGGTCATTGGTTAGGTCAATGGTCTTGTCTTTTGTTATCTCGGTTTGCCATCTCTGTCTTATGTTCCTCGGGATCCCATCTCTTCTTGTTAGACCGCTCTTCCTCATCCTTCAGTTGGCTTGTGATTCTTCCGCGTTGATGTACTTCTGAGTGTGGCTCATTAGCACAACTATTGTTTGAGGAGGATTCTTTGAGATCAAGAAATTGAACAGAGAGGGGCGCAGATCGTATTGGATGGTTGTGACGGCTATCAACTAGTTCAATGACTGGACTTGTAGGGATTCAGTGTTGAACTTGGCGAGGTATTCTCAGAGGGACTCTTCCTACCTCTGCTGCACTTGCATGAGGTTGGCTGAAGTTTTATAGTGCTTCTGGCTAGTTGTGAACTGTGCGTGGGGGAAGGGACGAGTACTAGGTCAAGGCTACTCCTTTGAGGGTCGCCACAAAAGCTTTACACATCAAGCCTTCAGACGAGTCGTGCAACATCATTTAGGCTTTGAAGGCTTCGATGTGATCGCTGGGGTCCGTGGTTCTATCATACCTCTCAAAATGTGGTGCCTGCCATCTGGCTGGAGGAAGCTCATTCACACTGTCTTGTATAAAGGGTGGCTCCTTGGCAGGATGATTGTTCGGATCTACAGGCTGGACTATAGGAGTATTGTTCCTATCCACTCTTTGGGCCTCGCTGCGCTCCAACTCGGTCAGACATTGTTGGAGTTCTCGGATCTCTGCATCCCTGTTGTCCAAGGTTGCAGGTGGCATGGCTCTTTCTTTCTTGGGCGGTGCTGGACGATCTCTAATTGAACTGTACTTGACAATGGAGATCAATGGCTATTATGTCTAATCACCGAGTCTTTTCTTCGCCGGAATTCAGGCAGACCAATGTGTTTTGGTACAGTTGTCGCGTTCGCGTAACCGGGTTGACGAGCCCGATCTTCTTGAAGTCTATTGCTTTTCTTGGTCAGACCACACCCTATCCTTGTTTGATCGGCACTTTCTGGAGTCGTCGGGGTGAGGATTGGCCGTAGTAAGTGTAGGGGCAGGAGGGGGATGGTCTAAAGAGGTTGGGTTGTAGACCCAAGCGACTGCATCATCATCGATCTATTCGACCTTTTCTTGCGTTGCTTGGAATTGGGCGGGGTCGATTGCAACTTGTTGCTGAGGTTGTTGAGTCTCACGGTGCGGAGGGCTGCGATGAGAGCGGGATTCCTGAGATGGGGATCAACCTGTTGAGCATTCTGATGTGTTTCTTGGCATCTTTCTTGATTGTGCGGTAAAAAAGAACTTTGGAAAGGATTTTTGTGCGTTTCCCACAGATGACACCAATCTAATGATGCTCAATCTGTGGTAGCTATTGAACCGAGGTCGCAGTCAGATAATCCTACCAACTGGGTAGAGCCGAGGTGGAAGGATGAAGCTGCACTTCAAGATCTGAAACTAAGAAAACAGTCAAAGGCCCAAGGAGTTATCCCTAGGTAGGTACTCCGACGCTCAAGTTAGTTGAGAAAGGTGGTCGATCGGGCCAAGCAGTTAGAGAAGGGTGTTGATCTAAGTAGAGTAACTGTATGGAAGTGAAAAGTTGGATACCCTACCTTAAGTGGGAGGTACCTTTTTATAGCTGACGATCCGTGTCCTAGTCGGATGAAACTTTCGGGGTTGTCAGGATAAGATTATCTGCCAAGGTCTACAGGATAAAACATAATCCCCAGTGGAGTTGTCCTTAGTCATGTGATGTCCTCCTTTCTTGGTCGCACTTATTCATGTAATGTGGTGCCGACGTGGCCGAAGTGATAAGGAAGGCCGTAAAGGTGACATGGTGATTATGTGGCCAAGGTGATAGGGAAGCCACGGGAACAACATGTAGCATTCGGAGCTAGCTCAACCATAACCCAAACACCTGACATAAACATGACATAGTAGTTATATGGTGTGTTTCACATAGCAATATGACTCTAGTCATAATGTCTCTATTATGATGATGACCGCACGATCAAAGAAAAATACATGTATGCATGAATTATAGTCAATGATCACATTTAGGGTTGATTTATGTTAATGATGATGAATTACTTGAATATCTCCACTTATAGGCATAATTAGGGTTGGGCTGAGTGGATGAGAGAGTAATTTTGTACCTTAGGTTTTCGTTGTATTTATTCCCTTCTCTCTGTTTATTAATTTTCCTTTTTGATAATAGTTAATAAAATTTTAAGGTGATTGTTCTTCCATCTCGATCTCGAGTAAAGTTTAGGGCTAAAAAAGTGCAATCATTACTCCTATATCATGGTTAAAGAAAACCATAAAAATGTTCAATCATTACTCCCATAGTGGTAGTTTTAGGGACTTATAGTGACAGTTTTGACTACTGCTAAAAGTTATTTTTTAGACAACTGTTTATTCATTTTGTGGTTCAAAAGAATTGCCATTTTCAAAACAAGATTAAAATTCCCTATTTGGAACTATGAACAGATGGATGATAATACTTTGAAAGTCGTTTTTATTTGGATTCCCAAAAAAAAAAAAATCAAGATCAAGACTTATAGAAAAGAGTACTTATTGGTTTAATTAGTTTCCTTTAAAGCTTGTCCAACTGCATTTTCTCTTATGTGACAAACATTTGTCAATCTGTTCTACCAACACCATTTATCTTATTGGAAGGTCAAGGAAGAGATGATAATCCATCTAAACTTTTTCGGATGGATGTCAAAAATGAAAGTTGTCCATTAAACTTGCAAACGCCACTAAATTGGTGACTTGTTATCTATTCTTCACAAGTCAAAGATAAAAGAAAATTTCCATCATTGTAGTTGTTCAACCTGCGCTGAAGTTGGCATTTGATAAAACTGAAATCTGAAAGGTGAAAAACCTTTTAAATCATTTGAAATGTTAAAAGCAAAAATCCGCACAGGCATTTTAGTCACTATGAGCCATATGAAAATGTATGAATGCATGGGCCATTTCATTTACCAGATCAAACCTTTTATTTCACTTTCCAATAAGGTATGGTTTAGACTTAACACAAACAAAACCCAACCTCTCAAAAGCTTTCTTTTCAGATTCCAAACCTACAATTGCCACCTAAGACTGTAAAATTTCTATTAGCTCAGTAGTTTATGTATTAGTTACTATATTCTTTATATTATGCTAGCTAGGCTAACTACCCATATCATGTAGGTGGGATTATAATCTAGTACAAGCAATCCTTACATGCATATTCCTTTTATCCCTTTTAATTTGTTCTGTGTGGTCATTATATCTATGTCCATCTATGTTCTAAAATAGGATTAATTAATTTGTTCCCTACATGAGTTGGTATAGCTTTTACTTCTTAAATAAATTACATATGTAGAGTTAGAAAAAGAAAACTATGGTTTCTAATAAGTTGGGACAGGTCCTAATAAGTAGTTAATCTCTATATAAAAATATTATTTTTTCACTTTTATACTATATATAAACTTGGTAATGAAGTTTAAGAGTGGTAGCATCTAGGGACACATATCATAGTGCTAGTAAATAAGTTTATACAACCTTGGGAATTTCTCCCTACTGCCCCAGTCTGTTCCAAGTAACCAAAATATTATTGTAGCTCACCAATTAGCTTATTGGTGGATGTGAACCCTGCTCTTAGATAAGCCATTCTTGCTCATTCAAGTAAATTAAATCAGCCAGATTCATTCTGTTTCTTCCACCACTTCTGTGCTCTTAGATCTTCAAGTCTTTTTCTTTCCTGTTCTCTAACTAGCTATACCTTCATTCACATCCTTGTTTGGCATCAGCCTAAAGTTGGCTTTGCTATTTGTTGTCCTGTTCCCTTCTCTCAATAATGTTACCTTAACCTTTGTTTTTTCTATTGATAATGTCACTCAGGTTCAGTTTAGAAAGAGTACAAATACAAATATGTAGAGTGCAAAACCTTGTATTTTGTATTAGTTTATATGTATTTCTACTGTACATATTGTATTTGTACTCTTTCCAAGTTGAGCCTCAAGTGCATATAGTCAAAAGGAGGTATAAATAGTTTGGTTAGGTGATATAACTCTCATTAACCACATGCTTGAAGGCTAATTGGGTGAGTTTAATAGGTGGAGATGGTAGGCATTGATAAGGGTGTTCAGTACTATGGATGAGATATTAATGTGCTGCTTCTGAATCCACTAAGCTCCACCATTTTATAATACATTCTTTACTGAGATAGACGTATATTGATGCATTGCCTACCAGAAAAATTTTCAACAAAATAGCTTGGCCAGTTATTGCAAATCTTTATAAGAATGATTGAAAGGCGGTGTTCGGTAGTGTTGTTCAAGCATGGATCAATTGGTTTTGATACACTCAACATGGATTTTGTGTTCATATACCATTAGCTTCAAACATGAAAGAATCGTGCTTCAACCACACACTATGATTCCAATTGACTGGTAAGAAGTTTTTCAGATATCATATCTTTCCCATGTCATAGTCGAATACCAACTATTGATGCTCGGATTGGCCGAGATCAATACTATCAATTCACTCCTAAACCCGAGGTACTTGAAATCTAAGGACCGGGGTGATTGAGGTGTAGAGTCCAAAGTGAGGTAGAGCCGAGGTTTGAGGCCCGAGATCCACGGTGTCTTGTATTCAAGGTAGGTGAGGATCCTGGGGTCGGTTCTGCAAGGAAGAGTAATGTCAGAGGCCTCGGGCTTCACCCGAGATGAGGACTTTGACGGTCAAGTTAGTAGTGGTATGAGGTGGATGAGGTCTAAGGTGCGTGCACCTAGACAAAGTCACAAGAGAGTAGGAGGTCTCAAGAGCAAGTGAGAGAGCTTGAGTATTCGATCCTTTACCTTGAGGGGGTTGCTTCCTATTTATACTTAAACCTGTCTAGAGGTAGGTGAGCTCAAATGGAGGGGATTGAGCCCATACGCAGGGGGCATGGCCATCCTAGAGAACCAAGTGACCCGCGCCATTGGTTTCGCACCTTGCGCCGAGCTGGGTAGCCTGTGCTAGCTGATTGGCTCAGCCCTGACGAGCACCACCTGACATGTGTGAGTCCTGCAATTGGTTTGGGTCATCTACACTTACATCATTTGCTCCCACTCCCGAGGCCATGGTGGAGGTCCGAGTTGGGAGGGCCTCGGCTTTGGTCCAAGGGAGTGCACTGACTTGTGTTAGGAGGCATCCATGGAGCTTCTGTGCACGTCGTGGCCTACTGTGGTGTCGGTCTGCCTTTGTCTTGCACGGATGGCCGAGGCACCTGTCGGGCTTCGGTTCGGCTATTCCTACGAAGGGGGCTCGGCTTTGGCTCTGAGGTTGCTGTCGTGCGAGGACAAGAGGGAGGCTTGCCCCCTAGCCCTGTGAGTGTTGGGTGCATCCCCTAAGACCTTGGCTTCAGCTAAGGGTGTTGAGGAGGAAGCGTTGGGGTGCCCAAAGTGGTGACTTAGCCATTTTGCGAGGAAATCTTTTTCTATGGTGTCTCGCGTCATGAAAGAAGCGGTTCCCGAAGCTGGATTCAGGTTGTGGAGTCACGGGCTCCCGAATTAGTGAGTTGGGAACCATGCTCGCAACAAGTTGCTGAGTTCTTGCTGTAGGCGGGACAAGACGCGGGTGAACCAAGCCATGTCTCTATTGAGCCAGCATGACTAGAGAGGCTAGTGAGTCATGGTGAGGAGGCATATTGGTTCACCCAGCATTGTTTTGTCTCCCCGAGGTAGGCGTCGCGTGTCGATCAACAGATGGGGCAGCAAAGGCAGTCATTCGTCAACCATTGGATCTAGAGCGATCTGGGCCATCCATTTTTCTTTAAATAGGGGCCTTGGTCACACATTCAATCATCATTTGTTAACCAGTGCCTTTGCTTCCAAGAATCCCCTGCTTCCCTAGAGCCCTCAATTCTAGTTACTCACCTTTAGAGCTCATCGCCTTTGTCACCTTCATCTTCTATCCTCGGTAAACACCATGTCCTTTTTTTACTTTGGGCCTGAGTGCTATGAACTCTCAGCCTCTTTGAAAGCAAGCTCCTTCCACACCCCAACCCAAGTCAACTTTGGTGGAGGCTCATCGGTAGCTGAGATTCCTGACCCACGCCAAGCGGTTGAGGTGCTAAGGGAGAGGATTGCCCCCGATGACAGTGTGTTTAGCCAAGGGGGTGAGGACTCACTCTGTGAGAATGTCGAGTTTGCAGCATCGAGGGAACCTGAAGGGTCCCTCATGGTGGCAAAGAGGGAACCAGTGGCCGAGCTCAGTCCGAGGACGGTGGCAAAATACGCTGCCTGAGTAATGAATGTAGAGCGCATGCCCCGCTCAGAGCTTGACGGTGTCCTAGATTACAACCAAGTTAAGTCCCTGGTGAAGAGATATTACATCCCTCGGTCTCATCAACTAAGGGTCCCCGATGTTGGTGATTGTCTGTAGACACCGGAGTAGGGGGAAATCTACATGTACCAACACTTTCATGAGTCTGGTCTCAGGTTTCCCTTCATCAGTTGATCCCCGAGCTGCTGAAATGGTACAAGATCACTCTTAGCAACTCGCCTCCAATGCCCTCAGGACCATCATTGGTATGCTGGTGGTGGCTCAGATCCAAGACGTGGTCCTGACATTGAAAATGTTCCAAGCTATGTTTGTGCCAAGGAAGCACAATAACGAGGATAGCATGTACTACTTCCATCCTCGGAGAGGCCACCCCCTACACAACCCCTTGTCATTCCATAGCTGGAAAGAAAGGTTTTTCTTTATCTCCTGTCCAGAGGGTTGGTCATTCAAGTTAGGCTGGGGGGAGATGTATTTGTTAGCCAAGAAGCCCATGTCGATGCTTCAGGAAGGCGAGGTCGTTGCAGTGAACCACATACTTGTACTAGGGACACTTCGGGCCAAGTCCTTGGTGGAGGCCGAGCTCCCCTTGGTTTTTGTGGGGCTCAGCCCTACTTCTCTCGGTAGGAAGAGGCCTAGTGTTGGCTATTTTCCACATCAGTTTTTCTTTTCTGCTCGGTACTAATTCTTTGTTCTTTCTTGCAGAGATGCCTATGCCAAGAGACTACTGCTAGAGAGTGCCTTGGCCAAGAAGAAGTGCCAGGCCGAGGGCACCTCGGGAGGGCAAACCCCGAGGAGAGCTGCCGATGTGCTCCCTACTAGGGTGGTAAGGAGATCTGCACCTGATGGGGGGACCCCTCGATCACAGGCCCCCACTAGAGGGGAATATAGAGGGAAGAAGAAAGTCGTGGAGAATTAGCCAAGGGAGACTGGTAAGAAGAGGTCAGCCGAGGTGCCGCCTGCACTTCCCATGAGGAGGCCTACATATAAGGACTGCCTGGTAGAGGGTACTGAGCCGAGGAAGGGGGCTCCTGTCGCTCCAAGGAGACCTCTTGCGAAGGGGCCTACCACCAAGCCTTCGTCTACTCCTTCCGCTTCTGAGCCCACCAAGGAGGGGGAACGCCTGTTCCATCTCTTTCACCCCAAGTGGGGTGTCTGCGAGGGGGATACTATAGATACTGAGGGCATCGGCAAGGCCCTCATCAAGGGAATGGTCCCCCAGGGGATTGCTTTGGGATGATGTAGGTGGACCACCTCGTCATCCGGGACGAAGGGATGGACTTTTTTGCTGAGGTGAGTTTCTTTCCCTTTCTGACTTGTCACTTGTTAGTCGTTTGTTGGTTTTGTTGATGACGTGCTTGGTCCAAGTTTGTCGTCACTATGTCGGCCTTGGTGATCGCATTGGTCTCCATCTCGAGTGCGTGGCTCGACTTGAGAAGAAAAATGAGCAATTGCAGGTATGGGTGGCTTTCGTAGAGAGTTTCTGTGACCAAACCCTCACGCTACTAAAGGACAAGAAGCAACTCCAGAAAATGCTAGAGGATGACCTAAAGGCAGAGAAGGCTCTCATCACCTGGGACGAGGATCAATTAAAGAGGTTTGAGGAAGACCGAGCTCGCCTTAATGGGATCACCCTTAAGGCCCGAAGGGAGGCAACAAACACTAAGGCTCAAGCTGCAGAGGCCAAGGCAACGACAGTGGAGACCGAGGCAAATTGTCAGAATGCTGTCGCCGTTTGGCAGCAGATCCTAGAATACCAAAAGTGTCTGGTGCAATACGGGTCCAAGGCCTACTTGGAGGGGATTGAGGACACTAAAGAGGTTTGAGGAATACGGGTCCAATTAAAGAGGTTTTAGGAAGATCGAGCTCGCCTTAATGGGGTTGCCCTCAAGGCCTGGAGGGAGGCAACAAACACTAAGGCTCGAGCTGCAGAGGCCAAGGCAACGACAGCGGAGGTCGAGGCGAACTATCGGAATGTTGTCGATGTTTGGCAGCAGATACTAGAATACTAGAAGTGTCTGGCACAATACGGGTCAAGGCCTACTTGGAGGGGATTGAGGACACTAAGAAGGCCCTTCTGAAGCTGAAGTCAGACTTCCTAATCGATGAACTGCATGTGTTCCCTGACTCTCTCCCTCCAAAGGATGATGTCGAGGTTCCCACCGAGTTTGCTGACGTGGGTGCCGAGGACTCTACCAATCCTCCAGCTGAGGGCGAGGCATAGCCAACTCAAGTGCTTCTCTTTGTTTTTGTTTTTTGTTGTTGTAAATGTCTTCAGTCTTTAAGGCCAAAAATTTTTGTAAGCTGAACTCAAAAAATGATATGGAGCAATTTTTGCATTCTTTGTAACTTTGTCTCTCTTCTTTTCTTGGCTCATTACTTAGATGCTCGCTTTAGGTAGTTAAAGGGCGTGGCCAAGGCAAAGCTGCATCATCGAGGTGTAGCTCGGAGGAGGCTATGCGCGTCGGTTGGTCATACAGTCGAGGGGTCCGGGCTACTTAGGATAAGAACACACACTAAAGTTTGAGCTAAGGAGAAACTTTGAACTATATTCATTGTTTAGTCAATAGGAGTTACAATTAGTGGTAGTACATTCGAAGGTTATCTGTGTTGCACGTCCGAGGGATTGGTCTTCCATCCAAGTGCTCAAGGCAAAAGGTGTCTAGGCTGATGACTTGTTTAACTTTGTAGGGACCTTCCTAGTTGGGGTTGAGCTTGCCTACGTCGAGCTCAGGCACCATAACTTTCCTGACGACGAGGTCTCCTTCTCGGTAGTGTCTTTCTTTGACCCTTGAGTTGTAGTAGCGAGCCACCCTTTGCTGGTAAGCCGCCACTCTAACCTGTGCTTGTTCTCGGACTTCTTCCAACAGGTCTAAGTTTGATCTGAGTGCTTCACTATTCTCAAACTCACTGTATGCCTCAGTCTGAAGCGTCGGCTGGTCGAATTCTACTTGAATGACGGCCTCAGTGCCATAGGTTAGGTTGAACGGGGTCTCTCCTGTGGCTACCCAAGGTGTCGTCCAATATCCCCATAGGGCACTACTTAGTTCGTCGGCCCACATGCCTTTTGCTCTGTCAAGTCTTGTCTTCAGTCTGTCAAGGATAGTTCGAATAATGACCTCAGCTAGGCCGTTCGTTTTGAGGTAGCCTACTGAGGTGTACTATTGCTTGATGCCGAGGGACGCACACCATTCTTTGAACCTCACATCATGGAATTGCTTCCTGTTGTCTATGACCAGCATATGGGGGAGGCCGAAGTGGTAGATGATATTCTTCCAAAAGAAGCTTTGAATTGCCTGGGCTATAATGGTGGTCAAAGGCTCGGCTTTGACCCACTTGGTGAAGTAGTCGATGAAGACAATGAGGTACTTTCTATTCCCTATTGCTTGAGGGAAGGGTCCATGGAGATCCATGCCCCATTTAGTGAAGAGCCAAGGGCTGTTGAGGGCCGATAGTGTCGTGGCTGGTTGATGCAAATGTTGGAGTGTCTTTGGCACTTATCACATTTCCGTACCAGCTCGAATGTGTCCTTTTGGAGCATCGGCCAGAAGTACTCTTGCCTTAGTGCTTTTTGGACCTAGGCTCTTTTGCCGAGGTGATTGCCGCAAATGCCTTTGTGAATCTCTCGGAGCACGTACTCGCCCTCCTCAAAATGGAGGCATCGGAGGTAGGGAGGGTGAATGGCCTTCTATATAGCTTCCCTTCGAGCAAGGTGTAGTGAGCGGCCTGATGTTGGAGTCGCTTGGCCTCATTCCTATCGTCAAGTAGTTTCTCGATCAAAAGAAAGTTGATGATGGGGTCCATCCATGATGGCTCGGCCTAAACTGGGAGAACATGAGCTTCTTTAATAGGTGGTCGAGCTAATTTCTCCATGTGAACTATGCGACCGAACATTGTGCCCAAGGTATTTGCCAGCTTGGACAATGGCGTCGGCTCTCATGTTCTTGGGTTGCGGGACTTGCTATAAGGAGAAGCGTTGGAAGTGACAAGCCAACTGTTGAACTTTGGCGAGGTACTTGGCCATGGCCTGTTCTCTAGCTTCATACTCGCCATAGGCATGATGTGGTTTATAGGGGGGTGGCTACTAGTAGACTAGGAGGGGGCTGCAAAAAAGATTTCTCAGGGGGAGTGCCCAAAAATCCCTTGTTATTATAAAAAAAAAACAAATTATATTGACTTAGGGTCAACAATGTGAAGTTCACACCTAAGTCTACTAGTGCTTCTCACCTATCCGATGCAAAGAGTGAAGAAAGTGCAACCTCAACTCAAATGTACTTGTGTTTTCCTCTTCAAATCAGCAATAAATTTCAGTAAAAGTTTCTAGTTGTTTCTTTTAATGATGATTTGATCACAAAGAACTTGACAATCCAATGGTCTAGGATAGTTTGCAAAGGCAGAAGAAGATGAAGTCTAAAAGCCTAGATAAAAATCTAGAGAGATTAGGAAGTTCCTTGGGCTGAATAGAAGAGAGTATGTGCTCTTGTAAAGGTACTAGGTCTGGACGAATTCTAGCTTATATAACATCTAATGTAAGTCCAATTTGTTTGCAAGAAGACTTTACTAATCCAATTAGTAAAGGTACTAGGTCTGGACGATCCGGGGGCATTTTTTATTTTTACAAAAGTTTGGACCTCAAGGATCTGAGATCATAGGTATGTAGAGCCCAAAATTCTAGGTCCAACAACACAAAGATCACCCAAACCTGACATCATTTACCCCTTCATCTTAACACCCGGAGCTAGAACTGATTTCGATCATCTGATCAGGGTCATTTTGATCCTAAACCTCATCGTGTGTCAAATCAGAAATCTAACACTATAGATATGTAGAGCCCAAAAATCCAAATCCAATGACACCAAGATCACTCAAACCCGACACCATTTACCCCTTCATCTTAAGACCCTAAAGTCAGAACTGAATCCAATCGTTTGATCGAGATCATTTTGATCCCAAACCTCATCTCATGTCAAATCAGATATCCAAAACCATAGGTACATCAAGCCCAAAAATCCAAATCCAATGACACCAAGGTCACTGAAATCTAACACCGTTTTTCCCTTCATATCAAGACCCAAAGCCAAAACCGATTTTAATCGTCCGATCGGAGTAATTTTGATATTGAACCTCATTTCGCTTCAAATTAGGAATCTAAAATCATAGATATGTAGAGCCCTAAAAACCAAATCCAATGAGACCAAGATTACCCAAATCCAATACCGTTTACCCATTCATCTCAAGACCCAAAGTTAGAACTGATTCCAATCACCGATCAGTATCATTTTTTATCATGAACCATATGCCACATGAAATAAAAAAAAATCCAATCATATGGATGAATAGAGCTCAAAATTCTGAGCCCAATGATACTAAGATCGTCCAATTCCGACAATGTTAACCCTTCCATTTTGAGACTCCTTGCTAGACTCGATCTGGATCCTCCATTTGGAATATTCTTCATTATAATTTCGAACCTTGGGACCCACACGACTAGATACTTCCCTCAACCTCTAGAACCATCTTAAGATTTTAAAATTTGACCAACTAAGAGCCTCCAATCAATCAAGTAAATCACCTAAGCTTAGAATGTTCAATTTAGGTAAATTGGTGAAATTTTTCACTTATTGTCTTGATTGATTGAGAGGATCTCTCCCAAAGTTGTCTTAACAGACCATTCTCTCAATCAATATCCCTTCTCACACACAAGGATATACACACATTCTTTCTTAGGGAGACAACTCTACCCCCATTAGCCTAAAGAATACCGCCTTCACGTCTCAAGTAGTTTGAACATTCCCTATCCCACGTCCAAACTCATGAGAAAACCTCCATCATGTCCAAAGAATCCCCCTAGGTCAAGCCTACATTGAAGAAAAAGCATTGAAGCACTCTTGAAGCCATTAATGATGCAACAAAAGTTCTCAAACATGCAATAACATTTATTCTCCTTTTGGGCCACATGATCAGCATATATTATTGGATTTTAATCTCATTAGAGATTAAATCCAATGGGGTTTGATTAATCAATTACATGAAAAACACACCTGCGCACATGTCTTGGAAAATAGTTTTCTCTCTTACTAAAACCAGTTTTCAACTTATCCTACATTAGAAAATTACAAAACTTGTTTTGAG
This sequence comes from Nelumbo lutea, assembly GCF_056320005.1. Lineage (NCBI taxonomy): Eukaryota > Viridiplantae > Streptophyta > Magnoliopsida > Proteales > Nelumbonaceae > Nelumbo > Nelumbo lutea. The sequence continues at coordinate 89,931,499 of NC_142685.1, read as the reverse complement.
TTTTTAAATAGGAGCTTATTTACACTCCTTTAAAATAAAGAGGAGAGTATGGTGGCTCACTACTGCACAATGCGCTCGCATGTGTGTGCAATGCAATGAAGCGCTTTAAAGGCATACTTTACTCGCACCCGTGTGGCTCGTGAAGGGCGGCTTTGACTTTTGGATGACTATTGATGTTTCAATAGTCACGATTCGATCGGGTGTGATCAAGAGGCACTATTCACAGTTAATAGTCATTAAATGTTAACTACCTTTTTAACAGTCACAATGTTTGAAATTCTAACTGTTCAAGGAGCCTTTTCTGAACCAGCACCTTCGTTTGTTTCATAACTTTTCAGGGATTTTTTAAGGAGCGTGAATCAAGCAAATTGACACAAAATTTTAGAAAACCACTCTTGTCTCTCTCTGTTCGATCTGCTACTATCTCACAGAATGTTTCTTTGGAGTATCTTCAACTATGCTAGTTGTAGACTCTTGCCCAAGGCTCTATTGTATTTTGGGAACGGATTTTCCTATAACCCAACAACAAACTCAGTGGAACTGAGTGGGGGCAAATAGTGTTGTAAAGACAGTATCTTCAAACATGCCTCAAAGCTTCTCCTTCAAAATTTAGTGACCCCGATTTCCAACATATACAACCTCTTAAAATGTATTCATGTAATCGGGGAGATCATTGGAAGATGTCAAGCATGCCAAATGGATGTGTAACCAATGCAATAATGGCTTTACTCGCCTTGGGCTCCTACACTATATCTTGGGGGAGCTCCTTCCATTGAATCAGTTTAATTAATTTTCTAATTATTATCGTGAAGAAGTTCTAGGTTAGCATTTTATGGTGCTTTATGAACTCCACTGCAAGTTTTTTATCTATTATTAAATGTAGATAATTTCAGTTTTGGGCATTTTAGTAATCAAGTAGAATTGGTTAACCATCCATTCTAATGATGAAAAATATTCTGATAAATTATTTTCCTATTGCATGCCTTGCATGTACATTTTTAGTAGCATTGACATCTATTTCATTTGAGAAAAAGAGTAGTCAGTCCAAGTAAAATTTAGGTCAGATAAATTAATTCTCATATCATTTGTAGTTCCTATAGGGAAAATTTCTTAAACTATCCTTATGGTTTAGTTAATTGACTTAGTGCATCCCTACTATTTGAAAATTGACTAACACCTACCTATATTGTTTCTGACAATTGATTAGCTCTACCCTTATGGTTTGCATCTATTAATATTCCATTAAATTCATATTCAGATCACAGTATATTTTTTAAACCCAATTTTACCCTTTCTATCTTCTTCCTTTCAATAGCAAACCAAACTAGTTCCCTTGGGTTGTTCACAGTTCTTCTTAGAGCTCAAGATCTGTGAAGTGGTAGATTCCCAGCGTTGCTGCTGGTATTTTTTCTCAAAGCTTGAGATTTGTGAAGTGGAAAATTCCCGGCATTGCTACTACCAAAGTTCCATGTTAGTAGCGAAAAAAGGATTAGTACATGATCCTTGAAATTTCGTCTAATTTCAAGCTTCTTTCCCTTACTACTACCACCTTCAATGGCTTGTCCTCACCTTCGCCTTCCTTTTCCGACGAGCACAGGGAGGTCCTTTTCCTCTTCTAATGAGCACAGGGAGGTCACCAACAGGTGAGGCCATAACTGATGGATCTTCAAAGAACATGCCGTTAAATCCTTTCTAACGAGTGGCAATGGTCCGGTTATGTCTTCCTCTCTTTGCTATGGTAATTGTAAGCATTTGACTAGTCCCACCTGACATGGTCTAAAGTCTGAAAAATTACCATGCGACCCACCAGCTCTATTGTCTACAGTTCTCTGAACTATTCACTCTTGTGATTCATTCTCCTCTGTTCTTCAAGGCAATCTGTCTTTTCTCCCTTTGTTCTTGATTTGTTCTCCTCTGTTCACTCACTGTCTTGTCCTTCGGATTCACAAATAATCATCAATACACAGTCCTCTGATATAAGTTGCAGCTCTGGTTCCCAAGCTCGCCTTAGCAACTGTTTAAAACTATGCCAATGATGCCTCCTCCATCTTCTTCTAGGGATATCTTAGAGGAAAACTAGAGAAAAGAAGTTGCAGCAACACTAGTGGTTGTGCCCCAACTTGGGCAATGCCATTTAAGTTCAGCCTCAACGGCATTGCTGATGTCGGTGCCAGCACTAGAATAACACGAAGAAGGGGACGGGGAGAGAGAGAACGAAGGGGACAGAGAGGGGGAGAGAGAGAGAGGGGATGGAAGGTTAGCCATTGCTGGGTTTGAAAGGTTAGGGTTTTGATGAACCAACAATTTTCCCCTTTCCCTGTTTTATTTTGAAAATTTGAAGAAGAATAAAAGGTAAAACAGTCTTTTTTGTCTTTTTGTTAATGGAGACTAACGGTAAGGGAAATATTAGTCAATTGTCAAAAACAGTAAGGGTAGCTTTAGTCAATTTTCAAACAGTAAGGGTACACTTAGTCAATTAGCTAAACCATAAGGGTAGTTTAAAAAATTTATCGTTTCCTATATTACATGCATTAGAATCATACCATTATTAGTTCTGCACTTTACTTTCCAACCTTAATTTAAGTGTTTCCATAGCATATTTTATTTAAAAAGGAGAAAAACCAAAATCCAATAGGCTTGTATCATATATGTAAGAACAGGTAGGAAGTTGCTGGTTTTCTCTATTCATTTCTTCATTTTCTGACCTAAAACCATCAGCATCAGCATTAGCAGTCATCAGTTGCTTGCATTTTCACTTAATAACATCACCAAAGTTGTCCATTCTCTTGGGATTTTCAAGCTATTCTTCCTAGGTAGGAGTTGTCATTTATTTCACGTTACGATGTTTTTGTCTTATTTATGGGTGCATGTTGCATCCATTTACCTTAATCATTACATCCTAGAGTGGAAGAATAGAGGGTCTCTATTTTTAGTGTTATCACATTATCATTCTTGGGTATGTCTCATCTTGCTTGAAAATTATTGGTTATCAATACTTTCACCTATTTAGAACTCCTCTTACTTATCTCATGTCATCACTAAATTCCCATGGTCTTTTCAAGTGTCATATCTTCATCGTTTAGCATAAGTGGTCAATTAAAATTAATAGTATTATTCATTTAGCTAATCAATGCTCTTTTCTTTATTATTCATACATTTTCCTTTTACTTTGGTTAGTGATAGATATTCTCTTGTTTATCTTATTTGATGTTCTCCACCATCTTGTTGACTGCTTAATCTACATTCTGTGTTAGCATAAACAATTTTGAATCCTTGCATGTTTTCCATTTTATAGTTAGTGTGCGAATTTTCAATAATTTAAGCCCCAAGTTATTAAACTTTTCTTGGAATATTGGTGAAGTAGAGGCCGGTTCAATTGGGCATGTGTGGGGTGCCTAACACCTTCCCGCATTGTACCTTGGTCCATGGACCCTAAGAATCTCTATCCTTCTGAGCAATGAGTCACCAAGAAAATTAACTTTTGTTTTTCTTCAAAAATTCCAGGTTTTCCTAAATTCCCATTTCCAAAAAAAAAAAAATTAGGTCGTTACTCCAAACTCCTTATTCCTCGATCCTCCTCCAAGTCAAGTAGAAATAGGCCAGAATTTCAAAAATTTACTAACCCAACGCAAGAACCAATTTTCTAGTGATTTTGAAATATGAAATTTTGAAATCGATCTTGAACTGAATCGGTATAGATTTGAAACTCAAATTAAAACTGATCATACCTGATATAAAGACCATGAAACGAAGCTCTTAGAGTGGTAATTCATGCCCAATATCAGTTCCAAAATCAGCCTCTAATTGAAAATGGTGTAGTATGTATGTAAAGTCAACTCAGCAACACCGTTTCAGCAAAAACTAGTCCCCAACTTGCTTGGATTGAAGTGGGTGTTTGAACTTCATACAATTTGATGTTTTTTATGCAAAAACACAATAGGTGACTGAAAGAAATAAGCCCCTATCATAGTTAGGTCGAATTAGGGTTTCTAGAAGGCAAGGGAGAAAAGAAGAGAACAAGAGAGTGGAGAGAATTAGATGAGTTGGACTCTCCCCTCTCTCTCCTTTATATAAAGCACTATCCTAATCTAATTAGGAGTTGAACCAAAATTTAAATTAAAAGTTTATCTTTAATTGATAAGCATTATCTTCTTAAGAGAATAGATGCTATGTACCCAAATCCATGCCTATTTTCAACTAATCATATTAGTAATGGGCCTTAGGCCCATTTTCTCTAATGGTTCACATTCCAATGTGTTGCATGGCCAGTTTGGGCCCAAATATTCTATGGCATGGGACCCATAAAGGTCTCACACAAATCCATATAGATTTGGCCCCACCTTTAGTAGAGGTTAGGCCGAATTCAGTGCTCAAGGTTAGTGAACCCTTGACCCAACCAGCTTGGTCTCTGTTTGGGCCCAACATATACATAAATGATCCTTGGGTTCAGCTACCTTATGAAAACCCAAGGATAGTGGGCATATGTAAGATGAAGCCCATAAAGTAATCAGCCATGTAATTATCTCTTACACCTAACCTATCGACTTATAATCATTAGAATGCTGCTTACAAGGAATGACCTCTTCCCTGACTACAAAATACAGTGTCACACTCTCTACTCGAATGGACCCCGGGGTTAAGACTTTTTGCAAACTTTTTCATAAAATAGTAACATAACATATAAATATTTTTTTCCAAATCAGATTTCAAATATAGTTGAAATCTACTATCGACATTGTAGGTTTCCATCACAGATAGTGTAAAACCTGACAAAGGGGTTAATTCTGTCACTATGATCACCCACTTAGGTAATTTTTCAAACTGCCCCAACACGCCCAAATATTTGACCTTTGATGGATCTCATTGATTAACACATCAAACACAACTCAGTCTAATACCTAGTGCAATATTATAATCAAGTTTGGGGTTAAATGCAAGTTTTCAATTTCTCCCATCTATCTTCAAGGTCCAAGGCATAATGGGAAATTCGTCAATGTTTGGTGTTTCTTCTAAACACCCACTGGCTATGCTTGGGATCTAACCCTAGCAGATAAGACAAGTTGCTTAACCAGTTTAGTAGCACACAAGTGTTAGGCTTGTCAAGATAAACTCTCCAAGTTTATCCATTGGATAAAAACATTCTAAACTAACACGAGTTTCTTAACTGTCCAGTTTAAGGAGTAATTCACAAAAAATATAACAATAATAACATGAAACAATAATGTACTTTATTCACTTTCTTATAATTGTTTATATACGTCAATCTAATTGGAACTAAGGGCGTATATTATTTAATAGCTCCCACTTGCACTTAGGTCCAATTAGGTATTAGCCTCAATCCCTTACTATCCATGTGTCCTTCAACACTTTCTGTGTGAGTGGCTTAGTTAGTGGGTCTGCCACATTTTCCATTGATGCTACTTTCTGAATCTAGATGTCTCCTTTACCAACAATCTCCCATAGAATGTGATACATTCTCTCAATATGCTTGACTTCGAGTGGGCTCTTGGCTCATTGGCTTGAGTAATGGCTTTAGTGTTATTGCACAATAGTGGAATGAGTTATGTGTTGGATGATATGACTCCTAATTTTTGGACGAGTTTCTTCATCCATATTACTTCCTTGGTAGCCTCACTTGTGGCAATGTACATGACCTGATCATGGAGTTTGTTGTGGACCTTTATTTGCTATTTCTCCAATTGACTACACAAGATCCCAATATAAAGATGTATCCAAATATAAATTTTCTATCATCTGGGTCTGATTGGAAGTCAGCATCTGTATAACCGATCATCTGTAGTGAACTACCATTAAAGATAAGGCAATAGTCTTTAGTTTATTGTAATTATTTTAGTATGTTCTCCATAGTTGTCCAATGCTCTTGTCTTGCGTTAGATTGATATCTACTCACAAAACTAATGGCCTGAGCAATATTAGGTCGTGTGCATAACATAGCATACCTGATGCTCCCTACAACAAAGGCATATGGAACCTTTCTTATGCCATCTATCTTCTCTAGGGTCTTAGGTGACATTCCTTTGGAGAGAGTGACTCCATGTTTGAAAGGAATGAATCCCTTCTTGGAATCTTGCATGTTAAATTTTTTAACAATCTTGTCAATGTAAGTGAATTAGCATAATCTAATTAACCTCTTTGATCTATCTTTATAGAGTTGAAGCCCCAAGATGTAAGAACCTACTCCAAGCCCTCATCATTGAGAATAATTTCTTGATAATGATTGTTCAACAAGCAGTCATCTAAAAAGTATGCATTTCAACTAACAAACACTTTTTGTTTCTTTTTTTGGTCATAAAAGAGACATCCAATGAACCCCTTAGGGTAACATTCAAATAAGCAATGATTGATTTTGGATTCCAATTTGTCTACATTTGTCTTTTTGATATGTGTTGAATAACCCCATACCTCAACATGTCCAATACTTAGTTTCTTGCCAGTCCATAACTCGTACATATTCTTAAGAATTGACTTGGTTAGAACTTGATTCAGCACATAGATCACAATCTCGAATGTATGTCCCTAAAAGGAAATAGGTAACTCTGAGTGGACGAGGAGCACATAAATCACAATCTCGACTTCATATCTGAATTCCTTGAACTTTTCAAAGAATTTTTACTTATGTCTCATTAAGTAGAAGTAGCCACACTGAGAATAATCATCGAAAAAATTTATAAAGTAAGAATGTTGGTTGTGTGTCCTCACATTCGAGGAACTAAATACATCCATGTATACAAGGTTAAGTGTGCCTGTACTTATTTGAAGTTTACTTGTAAATGGCATCTTCATCATTTTACCTTGTAGGCAAGATTCACAAGTTGGTAGATATTTTACTTTGGAAAAATCTAGAGGACAATCATTTATTAATCTTGTAATTCATTCTATGCTTATATGGCTAATCCATTAATGCCACACACATGAGGAATTAATAGTTTCTCGTGTTCTTTTCATAGGGATGTGTTCCAAGGTTATTTCGGTCACATTTGTTTCTAGATAATGGTGGAGCACATAAGACCATTCTGAAGTTCTCCATAAGTGAAGAATTTATTATTCAACTTAAATGTAATCTTATTATTGAATAAAATAGGATAACTATCCTTATATAACTTAGAAACTGAAATCAAATTTCTCCTAAGTTGTGGAACATAAAGACAATATTCTAAGGTAATTATCCCTTCTCAAGAAACTAAATCTACTAATCCTATAACAGCAGATGCAACGGTTGAAGATGTACCCATGTAGAGCATGATCTCATCATCACTTAGGCTTCTATTTTCCTTGAACTCATGCAAAATGTTACACGCATGAGTAGAAGCCTAGAGTCAATACACCAAGAGGCAGAAAGTGACCAACATGTCAACCTCTATGACCTAAGTGTCGAAAATACATTCTTTCTTCTTCTTGGGGTACTCTAGATATTGAGGACAATTCATTTTTCAGTGTCTAGTCCGCTTGCAATAGCGACACTCATCTGTTGATTTATCTATTTTTTGCTTTGATTTATCACCCTTATTTTGAGGCCCTTTCTAACCATTTCAACTTATCAGATTTGCCTCTTTTAACAATCATGGTTACTGGCTTGTCATTTTTAATCAGTTTTCTAGCCCTTTGCAACATATTTCCGAGCTCTTATAAGCTAGCTTTTAACTTGCTCATATTGTAGTAAAGGATAAACTGAATGAAGGATGTGGGTAGAAAGTTCAAAATGGCATTAGTTTTTGTATCATTATCTAACTTATAGCCAAGAGCCTCCAATTCATTTATGAACCCTATCATCTTCATGACATGATCATAAATCGATTGGTTCTCGGACATCCAAGTGATCATAAAAAATTTGAGAACCTTTTATCGTGTAAAATGATTCTACTCATCATACATGGCCTTCAAGTTATCCAGAATATCTTTGCAAGTAGTTACTTTATCAAATTGTCTTAGGATAGAATTGTCTAAGTGTGGCGCTGATGTAACAATGGGTAAAAGAGTTCTTCTCTTCAAGCTATCCAGAATATCGTTCTGGTGCCTTATTATTGGCAATTTTGTGCAACTTTTTAGATGTTAACACTAGGTTAAGGTTCTGGATCCAGTCTGTGTAGTTCGGTCCCTTGAATTTGTTATCATCTATTAGTTTAGCGAATGATATATGTACCATTTCTGACAAATGGAATAAGTAATTAGTCCATGACCTAATTATAGTTTCATGTTATGTATCGTAGAATGAAAACATTATTCATGTCTCTAAGACATTATGTACTGTAGAATGGAGAAATTATTGTTCATCTCTAAGATTTTCCTCTATATCAGGGATGGAGACAATATTCATATCTCTAGAAATGTGAGAAATCACATAAGTGCATAGGTCAATTGTTTCAGCTACATAAACCCATCACTTTCTATGAAGGATCATGAATCCACCCATGTCTCATGAGCTTCCCTTTTGGCCTTTGTTAGGAAAGGTTCATAGCTATTTTAATTTAAACCTTTCTAATCGGTAAGTGTTGACCTATCATATTGGAAGCCCCAAGGTACTATGAAAGAGTTTTCAATTTTAGGATAGGCCCCTTCCACAAGTCTATGGCACTCATTTCATCCAATGAAGCAATTCAACTAATTGCATCTATGGAATAGATAGATCAATTTTATGGTGCATCTTTGCCCACCAATTCAGCCTATTTTCATGCTAATGATGGAAGGCCTTTAGAGATGTAATCTTATGATATTCCCTATCATCTAACACTTATATCATTGATGAGGGAATAATTATATCAGTCCCTATGTTGGTTTTAGGTCTTACCATAGTGGCTTCCAGTAACTTTCACAAAGTCAGGTTTAAGTGGGCCCTAAATGGGTTAAGGTTCCCTCTTTGGAGAAGAAACAAGAGAATGGTCAATTAAGAGGGAAGCCATGGCAATGATGTGCATTCAACCATGATGGGCATAGAGATCCATGTAAAGTCTTTGCAAGGGACAAGCACTAATTGGCCATGTTCAAATCACATCTTCATAGCACATTATACATAATTGATCAAGAATCAACTTAAATCTTGCAAAACCCATATGCATTTATATTAACACATTATTAACCCATTATTAGACCCATTCATCCAATAAATTTTTTCTTAGTATAAGAGCCCAATTGCAAGAAGCAGTTCGACCCATATAGCAATTCGTGTTGATATGCACTTATCTTGCTTTAATCTAAACCCAACTAGGTTTCACAAGTGTGGGCCAAATTAGTTCATGCAATGTCCCATCAAACCACTTGCCTAGGTCTAAAATTGACCAGTTAATCAGTGATCTAAGTGATTGCTAACGGTCTCCAACAAACCCTAGGTTTTGCCTATGTAAGGTGGACCAAAACTAGGTCAAATCGGCCTAGGGTTTAGTGCCTAAAACATGCATCAATTCACAAAAATTATGATATAAAATTCTCAAGTATGATTTACAATCATATTAGCAAATAATCAATAATATATGATAATAAAACAACTAGGGCTAATAGTGTGATAGTCCAAATTTAATTTGGACAAAATGCAAGAAACCATCAATTTGCTCTCTCCACATCAATCTCTTTCTCCATCATTCTCCGTGATCTCTAGCAAGCTCTCCAATGTAAACAAAAGGAAAAAACCCTAATTTTTCTAATGCTTACATCATGAAAAACCCTAATACATCTTTTCTAAAAATAAAAAAAAAACCAATTATAGACCAATAGATCAATATCGCATGGTGTGCATTAAACTTGCCACCAATAAAAAATTCAATCTCCATCACATTTTCAGCCCAAGAATTCAAGAATTCACCACATAACAGTTCTAGATAATACCAGAAAATATAAAGATTAAATTTTCAAATCATTGTCACCAATTTGAGAATTGAATTCTCAGACAATATGCTCACGAAGTCAAATCAACTAGATAAGCTCATGCCCATTTGATATTTCTTTCAAATTTGATTTGGTTTAGCCCAAGAACTGAACCTAGTGCTTTTATACCACTGTTTGAAGGGTTAGATATTAGATTTGACATGGTCAAACCAGGTTTGATGGTTGGTCGAACCAGAGTTGAAATCCAAATTAAAACTAATCATACTTGATATGGAGACCATTAAAATGTAGCTCCTAGAGTGGTAGTTCACGCTCAATATATATATATATATATATATATATATATATATATATATATATATATATATATATGTGTTATATACTATTATTTTACCTCTGTTTGAAATCTGACTTTGTAAAATATATTTATGTTATATACTACTATTTTATGAAAAAAGTTTGTAAAAGGTTTAATCCTGGGATCCATCTGAATAGAGAGTGTGAATTAACTAATTTTTAAATAATTATTTATTTATATCATTTCTTTGAAAACAGTGCCACATCTGAAATCTATTTCTTTCTCAAATAATGCCTGATGTTTGTTTATGCATTTTTTTAAAGCATTTTCTCATACCATGCATTGGAAATCAGGAAATGTGTGGTATGAGAAAACACCCCTTTTGGTGTTTTCTCATTTTTACTATTGCTAGCAACTATATACTGACATGGCATTAAAAAATGCCTATGTAGCAACAACAACAATGATAGAAAATAGAAAAAAAAAGCATTTATGTAAAAACGGAATTCCAATGAAATGAAAAACACCTCTTAGTAAACCACATTGGTTCTAAAGACCACTTAGATTAATAAGGAGAGGAGAGAGGATAAAATAAAAAGAAAAAGGAAAAAGAAAAAGATAAAGGGACAAAGAGTAAATGAATTTTAAGCAATACCTATACTGCCTTGTAGAGTTATTTTTTCCTCTGCCACGGCCACCCCCTGAGTCACGGCCACCTCGACCAATCATGGAATTGCCACGGCCCCCTCTGGAATGACCTCCCCCTCTTGTACTATGTCCACCACCTCTAGCTATCACAAGTGCTGATCTATCATATTGTGTGGGGTTCTTTGTCTGGCCCAAAGAGATTCTAAGAAGTCTTGAGAATACTTCCTCAAGTGTAGGAAGAGTAGAGCCCCCCAATATTTGAGCTCTAACTGGTTCATATTCCGACTTCAGCCCCACTAAAAATCTTGTAACATTTAGCTGCTCCCTTTGCTGTTGCTGAACTTGAATATCTGGAGTAAGGGGATGATAGACATTGAGTTCATTCCTTATATTCTTCATGCAGGCATAGTATTCTTCTAGTGTTTTGGTTTCTTGTTGTAAATCAAAGTACTCCTGATACAGCTGATATACTCTTGTTGTGTTATCTTGTCCAGAATATAGCTTCTTAGCATGCTCCCATATATCCTTAACCGTATCAAGGAACATGAAGTTGGCACTGATTTTGGGTTCCATACTATTCCACAGCCAAGTTATGATTTGAGCATCTTCTTGTTCCCAATCATCAAACCCTGGAGAGTCAACCGGAGGTTTCTCATCTCTAACATTCTTTACTTTCTTCTTTGCCTTGAGAAAAACTTCCACTGATTTAGCCCATGGAACATAGTTCTCCCCATTTAGCTTAATTGAGGTCATTTGTACCCCTAGGTAGTCGGAGGAAATTACTACACTAGGTTTCTGATCATTGTAGCCATCTCCTATTTGCTGCCATTGTACTCTTTCACAGTTGTCTCTAACTTTACTTCTCAGCTACAAGCTGATTGATGTTGTTCACAGTTTGATATTTCAGCACCTATTGCAGCCTCTAAACACCACTGCTGACTTCACACACTTGTTCTTATTCACACTACTGCTGACTTCACACACTTACGTCCCACATAAGCATCAGTTTACCATTCACTAATCACAAGTAGAGGCCCTCTTACAACCACTCAAGCACCACAACACAGCCAAATCTGCTGCACCCAGTTCAGACTTGTTTAACACACTTAATAGGGCATTACACAACCACAAGGAGTTCGGCAAGGTCACTGCATTCTACCTTACACCACTCGGCCACTTACAGCAGCCCTAACACCATTCAACAACTTACAACAGCCCTACACCATTCGGCTACTGCACACACAACCCTTCCTAGGGCAACAATGAATCTAATTCTCTAGGTTCTACTCAATACAACAGCTTCTTGTAGGGTTTCTACCCAAAAATATAAGTAACACTAGAAGAAGAGAGAACCGACCTTCCTTTGAGAATATCAATCAACCATTCACTGCTGAAGTCACTTTCCTTGTTGAAGAAGGTTATGCGCAGCAGAGAGACAAGCTGTAATGTTTCTGACCTAGGGTGAACCAGTTCTCTCCATCGACTGACCAGAAACGAAGGTGAAGAGTCACGAACAATGCTGAGGTGCTTTACCAACTGACTTAGATCAGGAGCATTGCTCTGATACCATGTTTCGACTGCTGCTACAGTAGTCCGAACAGGAAGAAGAAGAAGAAGAAGAAGAAGAAGAAGAAGAAGAAGAAGAAGAAGAAGAAGAGAAGAAGAAGAAGGGTCTGTCGAAAATCTGATGGTTAACCCATCCAGTCGACCCCCTTAATCTATATTAGATTCTAAAAATGTTTACAAAGACAGAAATGCCCTTACTTAAGTGTGGGGCAGAGTAACTCTAATAACACTGCCACATAAGCAAGTTACTTAATAAACAAAAGAATACTAAACTACCCCTATTCGGCACATCTTAACATAGAGAAAACACAAAAATGTGGAAAATAACAAAATTTACTGCAAAACACGTCAACACAACAGATAACAGAAGTTGCAAAACAAAATATAACAAAAATTACAGAAAAACAAAGAAAAAAGGAAATTACAAAAATATGTATACAAATTTCAGAAAATATAAAAATTACAAAAAATTAACAAAATTATAAGAAAGTATAAACATTATTAAAATATAACACAAAATTATAGAAAGATAGAACTTCTGTTAGATTTAGAAAGGGACTGTGAGATATGCATAGAGAAACGATGGGCTCTGGTCGTCTGAATTTTATTAGCACAATTGAAAATGACTATCTTCTTTTACTAGTGCTAACTAATGCTGTGACACCTTTGAATTTTCCGGTGAACTTGAAGAAATAACTCCAAATTCATGACTACCTTGTAAAATTAATCCAAACATTAATTTGCAGGTTAAAAAGTAGCAGCTTCCATATGTTTGAAGCACATCACACTCTATTTGGGGACCCCCTTTTTCTTTTGATAAACTGCGGCAAAGTCTGCACTCCCTCGTCCATATTGTTGCAACTAAACGAAGCTATAAAATGTGAAACAGAGCATAACAGAAATAAATGAATGAGCTCTATGTCATCGTTGTAGCAGCTTTGGTTCACCTATGGAGGGATTGCCACTGCTGAGTTAGTATCGGTTAGGGTTTGGATTTGGGGAGAGAGAGGTAGAGAGAGAGAGAGAGGAATGTAGGGTTGGAAAATCACTCGCGAGATCTTCATCCATGGATTAGGAAAGAAGAAAATCAGAAAAACAAAAATTACTAACCTCTTAATGGATACTCGTGACCCACCCACCCAATCCATTAATTCTCATTTTATTTGTGAAGAAATAGTTGGTTAACCACGAGTGTGGGGTTCCATACCCACACTCAGGCTCTAGCATGTGGTTTCATACCCACACCTAGTTGTTTCTAATTTCTTTTATTAGTAGTTTCTAATTTCTTTTATTAGAAGTTTCTAATTTCTTTAAGTTGGGCTGGCTGGCCTTATTGTTTCTAATTTTTGTTTATTTCCTATTCTTGTAAGGAACCTAAAGCTACAAATAAAGTAGTGTATGGGGCGGCAAATCATTAACCACTGAACCCTTTCTTTCTTTTCTTCTCTCTTCACTCTTCTTCTTCTTCTCTCTCTCTCTCTCTCTCTCTCTCTCTTTTCTTCTCTTCGAACCTGTATTACTTCTCTAATACAGCAAACTATTCTTCTTCTTCTTTCAAGTTGGTATCAGAGCCTTAGATCTAGGGTTTCTCATGTGGATTTAATTCAGCCAACCACATGAGAATTGTTTAGGGCTGAAAGTTCAGAAAGATCCTTACTTCGGCTGATTCTTGGAGGTTGCAAGAAAGCTTTAGCAGCTGTCCTAAAATTGGAGAGAGCTTCTTGTAATCAAGCAGAATCAGGCAGGAATTGAGTGATCAAGATCGATTCTTGATCAAGATTGGAGGTGTCGATCAGCTTTTTCTTAGATTCAAGGTGCTGACAGTAATCGATTGATCAAGTTTGAAGATTGAAGGTAGCAATCAGTTTTCTGGGCATTTTTCTTCATAAAGTAAGTACATTTTCTTGAGATTGATACTCAAAAGCACTTTGCCATTCATTCAGAGAGGTACGGATAGAAAATCTCAGGATTGATATCAATCATAAGAACTAGTAGTTGGTTGTTATCTAATTGCAAAATCATTGTCCTAGGTCGGCTATTATTAAATTTGAAATACAGTTTTTCTTGTCACAGTAGTTTAAAGCCTCTTCTTAACCTAGAATGGAGTACAAGAACCAAGGGGAAGGTGCTTTTGGGACTAGTGGCTCAGGTAACATGACTGAAAACACCTTTAAGATTACAACTATTAAGTTTGATGGATCAAACTACTTGGAATGGGCCCAATCAGCCATGATGACTATTGGGGGTAGAGGAAATTTGAACTTCTTGCTAGGGGATGTGAAGGAACCCTCCAAGGAGGACCCTACTTATGCTAGGTGGGTCCAAGAGAAATTTTTGGTGATGACATGGCTGTACAACTCTATGCAGCCACACATCAGCCGAAACTACTTGTGGGCCAAAACAGCTAAGGAAATATGGGATGCTGTAAAGGAAACCTACTCTCGGCCCCTTAATGTTGCTAGGGCTTATGAGCTAAAATGTGAGGTTAAAAATCCGAGGCAAGGAGAGAAGCAGGTCTCTATTTACTTTTCAACCTTAAAATCCCTGTGGCATGAAATTGACAATCTTGAAACAATTTAGTGGGAGAGTTAGAAAGATGCACACACATATAGAAAGTAGGTTGAAACTAACAGAGTTTTTGAGTTCCTAGTTGGTCTGAATTCTGAATATGACATTGTGAGATAGCAGCTGTTGACAAGAGATAATGTGACTTTATCACAAGCCTATTCCCTAGTGCATAGTGAAGAAACTAGGAGAAAGGTTATGTTGCAGCAACAGCCCTCTGAATCAGCCTTGACAGCAGTTAAACCTAAATCTGGGGGAGATAAAGAGAAGAAGGAAGCTAAGAAGGACTTAGAAATGTAAACACTACAAGAAACCTAAACATACTAAGGACACCTATTGGAAGTTGCACCCTCATTTAGTTCCAACAAAGCTCAGAAATAAGAAAGGGAATGCTAATATGGCTGTCAACACTGAAAGTACAACTTCATCAGGCACAAGAGGCACTCCTCTAGATACCCTAGCTACAGTCCAAGCTGCTCTGACTCAACTAGAAAATGAATTTAGTAATTCAGCTCAGCCTACATCAACTCAACAACCTACTTCAGCCCTTGCTCATACAAGTACAAGAGATACTTCTTGCCATGCTTCTATCCCAGGTAATACTAGACCTACCTGGGTAATATATTCAAGTGCTTTAGATTATATGACCAACATATCTGCTCTATTTAGCACCTAATGTTTATCCTCTGGGAGAGACAAAGTTTCTATTGCTGATGGCTCTCTTGTACAAATTTCTGGCAAAGGGAGACATCAGATTATCAGATACCATCACCCTATCCTTGGTTTTGCATGTTCCCAAGCTTAGTGCTAACTTACTTTCAGTTAGTAGTATTACTAAAACTCAAAACTGTTCGGTAACCTTTTTCCCTAATCGGTGTATTTTTCAGGATTTGAAAACGAAGAAAGTGATTGGGATTGGCCATGAGATGAATGGAGTCTACCTGCTAGAACATTCATAGGGGGAGCATAGTGAAAAGGGAAATTGTTTGCTTCTCAGTCTTGTAGTAAGATTATGCTTTGGCACAACCGCTTAGGTCATTTATCTTTTGGGTCTTTAAAGAGTCTTTTTCCAAACTTGTTTGAGTTAGTGGAAGTGTGGGTTAAAATGTGAAAGTTGTAAACTTGCAAAACATAGTAGTTTATCTTATCCTTTAAATAATAAAAGAAGCAACCTTCCTTTTGAAATTGTGCATACCGATGTTTGGGGGCCCTACCATACTCCCACCATGGGGGGGTACAGATATTTCTTATTATTTGTTAATGACTATACCCATTTTTTATGGGTCTATCTTATGCACTCTCGAGATGAGGTCCCCTCTCTG
This sequence comes from Nelumbo lutea, assembly GCF_056320005.1. Taxonomy (NCBI): domain Eukaryota; kingdom Viridiplantae; phylum Streptophyta; class Magnoliopsida; order Proteales; family Nelumbonaceae; genus Nelumbo; species Nelumbo lutea. The sequence continues at coordinate 89,915,263 of NC_142685.1, read as the reverse complement.
ACCCAAGCTTTCCATCAGATGATCCTAACTCAATTTGAAACCAAGACCAAGATTCTTAGATCTGATAATGCCAATGAATACTTGCAAAACCCTTGGCATCCTATCTCCTCGATCATGGGATCATTCACCAATGCACCTGTCCTCACACACCTCAGCAAAACGGGGTTCCTGAGAGAAAAAACTGGCATATTTTAGAGGTAGCCAGAAACATCATGCTCAACTCCAATGTTCCCATACGCTTCTAGGGAGATGCAATCTGTTCAGCCATATACCTCATTAATAGGGTTCCTTCATGGGTCCTAAACATGCAAACCCCGTTCAGTCTTCTATATCCAGATAAGGACCTATTCACTATTCCCCTCAAAACTTTTGGGTGTACTTGTTTTGTTAAAACCATTGGACCTCATCGCTCCAAGTTTGATCCTAAAGCCACTTAGTGTATTTTCCTTGGGTATGTACAAAATCAAAAGGGATATTGCTGTTATGAGCCATTTTTAGGGAAGCGCTTTGTGCCCATGGATGTCACCTTCTTTAATTATATGCCCTACTATCATAAGGCTTCTCCTTAGGGGGAGAATAGTGAGGAAGGGATTTCAGTTTCAGCTCCAAGAGTTCCTTTACCTGTCCTGGTTACTGACCGGGGGAGTTGCAAAGAAGGTTGTCAAAAATGCAAGGAGTTGAGAGTGCATGACAGAAAGTGGTGGAGGCAGGTTGATTCTCGTACTCAACAGCAATCCAGGCCAGTTCCAACATCGTCTACAGCTCCAGATCCGAACACTACTACTGCTCCCACTATTACAGATGTTCGACCTTCACTGACAAATTACCTTAATCTTCCAATTGCTATTCGTAAAGGGAAGCGCCGTTGCACCTCGTCCACTATCCATTGCATCTCCAAGTTCCTTTCCTTTAATTGTCTCTCAAAATCTTACAGATCTTACTTGGCATCTATTTCTACTATTCCTATACCTAGAAAAGTGCAAGAAGTTCTTTTGATACCTGAATGGAAGGAAGCAATGCAAGTAGAGATGGATGCTCTTGTCAAGAACAACACATGGGAACTAGTTAACCAGCTTGAAGGGAAGAAATCTGTTGGATGCAGATGGGTGTTTATTGTGAAATATAATGTTGATGGTACTGTAGAGAGGTATAAGGCCATATTGCTTGCAAAGGGATTCACACAAACTTATGGCATAGATTATACAAAAACCTTTGCACGTGCTGCAAAAATGAACACTATCAGAGTTCTTCCATCCATTGCTGCAAATTTCTCATGGCCACTATTTCAGTTGGTTGTTAAGAATTCCTTCCTCAACGGAGACTTGCAAGAGGAAGTATACATGGAGTTACCCCCTGATTTTTATAGTACAAAAGCAGGAAAGAAAGTTTGTCTTTTGAAGAAGGCCTTGTACGGGCTGAAACAATCTCTGAGAGCTTAGTTTGATTGGTTTAGACTGGCTTTGGACAAATTCGGATACATACAGGCTCAATCAGATCACACTATCTTCTTTAAGAAGACAGGTCATTCCCTAACTCTACTCGCAATCTATGTAGATGACATTGTGAGAACAAGAAGTAACACTAGTGAAATTAAAACCCTTAAGCAGCACCTTCACAAGGAATTTGAAGTGAAAGACCTAGGAAAGTTACACTGTTTCCTAGGAATTGAGGTAGCTCGATCTAAGAATGGCATTTTCATCTCCCGAAGGAAGTATATTCTAGACTTTGTAGAGAACACTGATGTGGGCCCCACAGCAATGGTCCCCACTGTGTTCGTAGGACAGCATGTGTAGTTATTTGTTTCAGTTATAGTAGTGTCAGTTTGGGTCAGTTTGTTAAGTTAGTTGTTATTTATTTCAGTTTTTATTTACTTTATTTATCATGTAAATACTAAGGGCAGGTCTGTCCTTTCCATTATGTACTGAACATAACCTATAAATAATAAAAGAGTGGTGGCGGCAAATCTATTAGAATCTGTCCCTCCTTTCAACCCCTTGTGTTCTCCTGTTTCTCTTCTATTCCTTCTCCTTTCTCTCAGTTTTCTTCTGTTTTGTAAACCTAAAACCTATTAGGATTCAAGACTGATTACAGTCTTGATCTTCTACTTGGTATTAGAGCCTATCTAGGGCTTCTCATGTGTGTCTAATCCAGCCGATCACATGAGGACTAGCTAGGGCTGGAAACTTATGAAGAAGTATTCGGCAACTGAATCTTGGAGATTACCAGGAGAGGTTCGCAGTAGTTGAGGACTTGCCGCGGCTTGCAGAGAGTTGGTAATCAGGAAGAAGCAGCGAAGGTTAGGGTTCAGGTAACCCTGGAAGGCAGTAAACTGAAATCCATAAATTTGGGTTGGTTTCAGATCAGATTTCAGACCTGCTTGATTTTACTCTGTTTTCTGGTATAGTGGCTCTAACAGTTTGTAGCCACTGATTCTTGATCAAAGATGGAGTTTAAGGGTTAGGGAGAAAGTAGTTTTGGAAACAGCAGTTATGGTAGTGTATCTGAAACCGGGTTTCAGATTACAACTATGAGATTTGATGGGTCAAATTACTTGGAGTGGGCTCAATCAGCCATGATGGCTATTGGAAGAAGGGGAAAACTGGGTTATCTCTTGGGAGATGTGAAAGAACCTTCCAAGGAGGACCCAACATACACCAAGTGGGTTCAAGACTACTATTTGGTTATGGCATGGCTGTGTAATTCTATGCAGCCACATATCAGCCGAAATTTCTTGTGGGCAAAGACAACCAAAGAGATATGGGATGTTATGAAAGAAACATATTCCCAACCCCATAATGTTGCCAGAGCCTATGAACTGAAGTGTGAGGTGAACAGCCTTAAACAAGGAGAGAAGCTAGTTTCTGTCTACTTTTCTACCTTGAAATCCTTGTGGCATGAGATTGACCATCTAAAGACCCTTGAGTGGGAGAGTCCCAAAGATGCACAGACTCACAGAAAGCAAGTCAAGACGAATAGGGTATTTGAGTCTCTGGATGGTTTGAATTCAGAATATGACATTGTGCGACAACAGATATTGGCAAGAGATAATGTGACCCTTTCTCAAGCATACTCCCTGGTGCATAGTGAAGAGACTAGGAGGAAAGTCATGATGCAGCCTCAGCTCCCTTTCCCAGCCCTGACAGCTATTAAACCTAAGCCAGGGGGTGATCCAGAAAGGGACCGGAAGAAGGAAGATAAATGGGATCTGGTATGTGAATATTTCAAGAAACCCAAGCACACAAAAGATACTTGTTGGAAGCTACATCCTCACTTGGTCCCAACTAAATTAAGAAGGGTAATGCTCATGTGGCCGTGAACACTGATTCAGCATCCTAATCAAGCACATCCCTAGAGACTTTAGCCGTTGTTCAGGCTGCCCTCATACAGTTGGAAAAGGAAGTTGGGAGTTCAGCTCAACCATCTCAGTCACCATCAGCTCCTGCCACATCTGCATTTGCACATTTAGGTACTCGAGCCTTAGCTTACCATGCTTCAGCTCCAGGTAATACTGACCACTACTGGGTAATAGATTCAGGTGCATCCGACCATATGACTTGCTTGCCATCATTGTTCACTTCTTATCACTTGTCCTCTGGCCGAGATAGAGTATCCATTGTTGATGGCTCTCTTGTTCCCATTTCGGGCAAGGGGGACATCAAGCTATCGGATACTATCTCTTTATCTTTTGTCTTGCATGTTCCTAAGCTTGATACTAACCTGCTTTCAGTTAGTAGTATTACCAAACACATGAACTGTTCAGTAACATTTTTCCCTAACCGATGTGTTTTTCAGGACTTGGAGACGAGGAAGGTGATCGGGACTGGCCATGAGACGAACGAGATCTATCTGCTTGGAGAGAGTTCTCGTCGGGAGGAGTCAGTGGATAAGAAGTCTTTTGTTTCCCAGTCTATGAGTCCGGTTATGCTTTGGCATAACCGATTAGGTCATTTGTCTTTTAAGTCTTTGAAGAGTTTGTTTCCTGCTCTATTTGAGTCTGTTGAGTTATCAAAGTTGAGGTGTGAGAGTTGTGAGTTTGCCAAACATTGTAGAACATCTTATTCTTTAAGTAATAAAAGGAGTAATTCCTCTTTTGATATTGTGCATACTGATGTTTGGGGGCCATATCATATCTCTTCTATGGGTGGGTACAGATATTTTCTACTGTTTGTTGATGACCATACCCGCTTTTCTTGGGTCTATCTTATGCGTTCTCAGGATGAGGTTCCTGCTCTGACCTAAAACTTCCATCAGATGATTCTCACTCAGTTTGGGGCCAAAATCAAAGTCCTTAGATCTGATAATGCAAAGGAATACTTTGCTCAGCCATTGACCTCCTACCTTCTTAGCCATGGAGTTATTCACCAGAGCACTTGCCCTTATACACCACAGCAGAACGGCATTGCCGAAAGGAAGAATAGGCATATCTTAGAGGTGGCTAGAAGCATTATGTTTACCTCCAATGTACCTATTCGTTTCTAGGGTGATGCTATACTCACGGCAGTTTATCTCATTAATCGAGTTCCTTCCCAGGTTCTTGATATGAAAACCCCTTTTTCCCTTCTATACCTAAACGAGGAGTTGTTCATTGTTCCCCTTAAACTTTGGTTGTACCTGTTTCGTTCAGCTTCTCGGGCCTCATCATTCCAAGTTTGAACCTAAGGCCTCCAAATGCATTTTCTTCAGTTATGCACAAACTCAAAAGGGTTATTGCTGCTATGATCCGGTTTCAGGGAAAAGGTTTGTCTCCATGGAAGTCACCTTCTTTGAGGAGACACCCTATTATCCTAGGGTTTCTCCTCAGGGGGAGAGCAGTGAGAGTGGGGTTGTTTTGAGTTTCTTTCCTCAGGGGGAAAGCAGTGAGAGTGGAAGTGGGGCTGGTGGAAGTGGGGCTGTTCCTTTACCTATTCCACTGGATAATGAAGGCTGTAGTGGTGAGGGTGGTCAGAGGGAGCAGGAGTTGAGAGTCTATCACACGCAATGCAGGCAGGTTGATCCTAGTCATCGGCAGTCCCGGCCAGCTCCAGTTCCTTCTACGGCTCCAGATCCAGAGCCTACTGAGGCACCTCCCACTGTTGCTACTTCCCCTCTTATGGATGATCTTGATCTCCCTATTGCCATTCGCAAAGGGAAACGACATTGCACCACTTCTACAGCTCACAGCATCTCACAGTTCTTATCCTATGATCGTCTATCTCCATCTTACCGATCCTATCTCACTTCCATTGCCAATGTCCCTATTCCAAGAACAGTGCAAGAAGCCTTATCAGTTCCAGAATGGAAAGATGCAATGCAAGTCGAAATGAATACCCTGTTGAAGAATAATACTTGGGCACTAGTTGACCCACCAAAAGGAAAGAAACCGATGGGATGTAGATGGGTGTTCACTATGAAGCATAATGTTGATGGCTCTATTGAAAGGTACAAAGCCCGGCTGGTCGCAAAGGGGTTCACTCAGACTTATGGTATAGACTACTTGGAGACCTTTGCCCCAGTAGCCAAGATGACCACCATCCGAGTTCTGTTATCCCTTCCAGCAAATCATTCTTGGCCCTTGTTCCAGATGGATGTTAAAAATGCCTTTCTGAATGGAGACTTACAAGAAAAGGTCTACATGCAGTTGCCTCCTGGATTCTATGATACAGAGACAGGTAAGAAGGTTTGCCAACTGAACAAGGCATTGTATGGTTTGAAACAATCACCTAGAGCCTGGTTTGATAAGTTCAGATTAGCCCTTGGGAAGTTTGGTTATGTACAGGCCCAATCAGATCATACACTATTCATCAAGAGGGTGGAGTCCTCTCTGACACTACTTGCAATATATGTTGATGATATTGTGGTGACAGGAAATGACAGCCATGAGATTGAGTCCCTCAAACAGCTCCTTCATCAAGAGTTTGAGGTGAAAGATCTTGGTGCACTACGGTACTTTTTGGGTATTGAGGTTGCTAGATCCAAGCAGGGAAGTTTTATCTCCCAGAGAAAATATGTTCTAGATCTGTTGGCGTAAACTGGAAAGTTGGGTGTTAAGCCTGCTGATACACCCATTGAACAAAATCACAAGATTAGTGCAGAGGGCGGGGAGCCTCTTGAAGACAAAGTTATGTTCCAACGATTGATTAGAATGCTCCTATATCTCTGCCTCACTCGACCACATATCAGTTATGCAGTTAGTATTGTTAGCCAGTACATGCACTCCCCTAGAACTTCTCATCTTCTTGTGGCAGAGAGAATATTAGCATACTTGAAGAGATGCCTGGGTAGAGGTATACTACTCAAGAACAATAATCACATGAGGGTGGAGGTCTATATAGATGCTAATTGGGCTGGGAGTGTTGATGACAGAAGGTCTACCTCTGGATATTGTGCCCTTGTGGGAGGTAACCTTGTCTCTTGAAGGAGTAAGAAGTAGAGTGTTGTTTCCCGCTCCAGTGCTGAAGCGGAATACAGGTCAATGGCTAACGGAGTGGATGAAATCTTATGGCTGAGGTCACTACTTGAAGAGTTGGGTATTGACTATGAAAAACCCTTAATGATGTATTGTGATAATCAGGCAGCTATTAATATAGCCCACAACCCAGTGCAGCATGACAGAACTAAACATATCGAAGTTGATCTACATTTTGTGCGAGAGAGGGTCACATCACAAGAAGTGTGTCTTTCGTACATCACATCTAATATGCAGCTCGCAGATATCCTCACCAAGGCTGTACCAAGGAAGAAGTTAGAGACAAACCTATCCAAGTTGGGAATGATAGATATCTACTCCCAACTTGAGGGGGTCTAGAGAACACTGATGTGGGCCCCACAGCAGTGGTCCCCACTGTGTTCGTAGGACAGCATGTGTAGTTATTTGTTTCAGTCATAGTAGTGTCAGTTTGGGTCAGTTTGTTAATTCAGTTGTTATTTATTTCAGTTTTTATTTACTTTATTTATCATGTAAGTACTAAGGGCAGATCTGTCCTTTCCATTATGTACTGAACATAACCTATAAATAATAAGAGAGTGGCGGCGGCAGATCTGTTAGAATCTGTCCCTCCTTTCAACCCCTTGTGTTCTCCTATTTCTCTTCTATTCCTTCTCCTTTCTCTCAGTTTTCTTCTGTTTTGTAAACCTAAAACCTATTAGGATTCAAGACTGATTACAGTCTTGATCTTCTATTGACTTATTGGAAGAAACTGACAAATTAGGAGTGAAATCTGTTGATACTCCCATTGAGCCTAACCATAAGATAAGTGGAGAAAGTGGAGAACTCCTTAAGGACAGGGCTATGTACAAAGGCTGGTTAGGAAACTTCTTTATCTCTGTCTAACCCGACCAGATATCTCTTATGCCATTAGTGTTGTCAGTCAATACATGCATTCTCCTAGGACCACCCATCTCCTTGCAGTAGAAAGGATCCTTGCCTACTCAAAGAGATGTTCAATGAGAGGTATACACTTCAAGAATAATGGTCATATGAAAATAGAAGTGTATACAGATGCGGATTAGGTTGGATGTGTTGATGATAGGAGGTCCACCTCTGAATATTGTGCATTTGTCAGGGAAAATCTTGTTTCCTGGAGAAGCAAGAAACAAAATGTTGTTACTCGTTCCAGTGCAAAAGCAAAATATAGATCCATGGCCAATGGTGTTGTAGAAGTGTTATGGCTGAAATCCTTGCTTAATGAGTTGGAGGTTGATTATGACAAGCCTCTGATGTTGTATTGTGATAATCAATCTGTAATTAATATTGCCCACAACCCAATACAGCATGACAGGACTAAGCATATCGAGGTTGATAGACATTTTATCCGAGAGTGAGTCGTATCTCAAGAAGTATGCCTTCCTTGCATTGCCTCAAACATGCAGTTAGTTGATCTCTTCACCAAAGTAATCACAAAAAGCAAATTGGAGACAGATCTATACAAGTTGGGCATGACAAATATCTACTCCCAACTTGAGGGGGAGTGAAGAAATAGTTGGTTATCCACGAGTGTGAGGCGGCAGATCATTAACCATTAAACCCCTTCTTTCTTTTCTCCTCTCTTCACTCTTCTTCTTCTTCTTCTTCTCTCTCTCTCCCTCTCTCTCTCTCTCTCTTTTCTTGTCTTTGAACTTCCCTAATACAGTAAACAGTTCTTTTTCTTCTTTCAAGTTTTTGGTTAACCAACCCACTACCCAACATAAAAGGAGACAACCCAACCCGTCAATAGATGGGTGGATTGGGCAGGCTCAACGGGTTGGGTTGGAAATTGCCACCCCTACAAATTCCTGGTAGGAAGAATTCTAATAAGCAAAGTAGGACCAAGTGTTTACCAAGATGCTTCAAAACTAGTAATACCTCTAGAATGGATGCAGGTTTATTTCCCTGCATCTACTCTAAACCATCATTAATTCAGAACGAATAAATACCTCAGGAATTTGAATGTCAGAAAACATAAATTGATGCAGGTTTACTAGCTTGCATCTACTCAAAGATGTGAAGTGATATCTCTTAGTTTTGTAGAAGTTATGGTTTAGGGAGGGAAAATTAATCCTTATTTCATTTAGATCAAATCAACTAGTCTGACAGATATTAAGACTATCAAAATTAGCAAGTAACAACCAAAAATTCAGGAAATTCAAAATGGTAAGAAATCAAGAAAGAATGATCAACTCAAGAATCTTCAAAACATGCAGAAAAAGAATAATGCAGAGATATCAGAAACAAGGTCAAAGGCTTAGAACAACTGATCAAGAAAAGATTCTTAGAAATAGATGGGGAAAAACTTAAGAGTCCATTTGGTTCACAGATAGGATCGAAATCAGAATCAGATTCCAATGGCTGTTGTCTGCTTTATTTGGAGTTGGAATCAGAATCAACCCAAAGTTTTCAATTTTGTATGTTTATTTATTATTTTATTAATACATTATTAATACTTCATGAATATATAATTATTATTTTATTAGTATTTAAAAATTAGTATCTTAGTATTTCTCATTAATTTATGAATATTTTATTAATATATTATTATTTTCCTATTAGTTTATTTGTATTTTATGATTTATTTTTTATTTTAATTATATTATATTCATATTTTAATTGTACTTAATTAAGATTATTATTATTATTTAATAAATAATATCCTTGCTTTTTATTGTTAATTTATTAATATTTTGTTATAGTACTAACATTTTATTATTAAGTTAATTATTAATATGTTCTTATTTTATTATTACCATATTATTACTTCCATAATATTTTACTATTTAATTATTATTTCATGAATTGTTTATTAATATTGTATTATTATTATTATTATTAGATTTAACAATTAATTTCTTTGTTTGTTATTATTATTTTATCAATATATGGGTTTAGGGGTTTTGTCATGAGTTCTTTACTTCTTGACAAGACTCTAGAATGGGAATCCCACTTCCCCCTAATAGCCACTCCCCCATATGGGGTAACCCCATTCCCCCAAGAATGGGAATCGAAATCCCATTCCTACCAAAAAAATACATGGAATCAGAATGGGTCATTCCAATTCCAATTCCAGACACCTATTCCAAGAAACCAAAGGGACCCCTTAATAAAAAATAAAGACTCTAAATTCACCAAATGAAATCAAACTTACTCTTCCAGAAATTCAATTACGAAGACACAAATTATAGACCGATGTTTTAAAATACAGTGGTGTGACATGAGGCATTCCACTACTTGGAGGCATGAGATGTAATTCATAGCACAAGAGGCGTAAGCCTCTCAAGCACAAGGAGGCATAGGAGGAGGAAGAAGGAAGAGGAAGAAGAAAAAGAGGAAGTAGGTGTTCTTGTTTCTTTTTTTCTTTCATTCCTTTTTGATGAAAGATGTCTTGTATTAAGAAGAATGAGGATGCATAACACCGGATGAAAGGGCAAACCTAGCCTGAGCATGATCTTATGCTTCAGGCCCGGGCCATAGCCCTTATCATAGATGCTAAGCCAGCTCAGCTTGGCCCATGAACATCCTACTAACAATTTGCCACCCTCTTGTAGATGTGGGGTTTGGATCACAACACTCATCAATGGTAAACACGTAACCTGTTAGGCTAGTGATAATCAAGAAAACAATGTCATGCAGAGAATAATTGTCATAAAATGTGGGAAGGGATCCAGAAGGATTTTCAATCTTGTAAAGTGTCAACTCGTCAACAACTAGCCGACTGGCTACTCATTTAAGGACTATACTGACTGCATCACTAACTAGTCAATATTCATTATGTGGTTTCCAATTGCCTACAACTAGGTATTAATTAGGTCAATTAGTCAATTCATAACTAGTCAACGTAGTCTACCAAAAAAGTGTTCTAAAGCTTTATTTGTTTGTTTGCATCTCTAATTATTTGAAATAATACTAGAATTGGATGCTTTAAATATTTGTGGAGCATGATTAGCCCATGGTATATAAATAGAAAAAAGGCATAAAATAAAAGAAAGCTGTGGAGTTCTATGTTTTCTTCTAATCAATTTTGTGCTGGTATGGAGTTTCCTTTTCACCTGTATTGGGCCGATACGAGACCGCATCGGGCTGTTTCGGGTCTGTATCGATAATCTAATGTATCGGTCAATATACTGCAAATTAATTACTCTCCCTCTCATTAATTACCCTCTCACTAATCTTCCTTTTATTGCTAATCCTTCTAATTAATTTCTTTCCCTCTCTTATTAATTACTATAATTACATTAATTATTCCCTCTCTCTTTAACTTTAAGACAAGTTTGAATTTGAATTTTGAAATTCCCACGCCATTCTAACACCTAATGCACAGAATCACAGGTGTAAACGCTAAAGTAGGCCATAAGAAGATTCGAACCTTGGTCACACTTTTACAATGCCCATGAGTTTACCACCACACTCCAATCCATTTTGGTGTTCAACTGTTATCCATTTTCATCCTTAAATAAACTTTTTCTTTCTAGTGGGTGTTTTTTAGGGTGATTATAGGTCAGGTCACGCCTACGTCTTTTATGTATAATAACGTATAATATGCATATAAATTTTTTGATGCATTATATATTTATATAATATAAAATGTAATATGGGCCAAGCCTGAACATGAAACCCAACTCCAAACCTGGAATTTCCAAGTTGGGTTGGGCCGAGATGATCACCCCTAGATGTTTTTTAATAAATGCTAAAATTGATTATTAAAATTTATATATTAACAAATATTAAGACAAATTATTTTGATTTTCTAAAAATCAAGGTATATACGCACACATTTTAGTTTTTCCATCATTTTTCAACAATTACCGATTATGTCCCGATCTTTCATACTTCATGTGAACCATTAAAGTAAGTTTTTAATGTTTAAATAACTTATTTATTGTCATATATACCTTGTACTTTCTTGTTATTACTATATTTTTTAGGATTTACTTGAGTTTCTTAGCGTATCTTAGTTTTTTTTTTCCGTATCTATGCGTATCCAAAGCATATCCCAATACGTTTCTTAAAATTGCCTTTTTGATACACTTTGCGTTTCCGATACTTGAAACCTTGATTTGGCTATATTTCCATCTTGTAATTCTTTGGATGGGTATCCACCTTTAAGTGATTCATTGGACAGTTAAGGGAAGAAACACTTGGATCTTTGAAAACCATACCACTTCACAAGACAGTTAAGGGAAGAAACATGCTCATGGCTACATCTCAAAAATTCAGATTAAGTACCATATAAGGCTTTTTCTTTCCTTTCGATTCTCTGTATATGACCATACCAGTTCATTTTCCCTGTATATTACTAGTGAGAAACTAAGATGGTTTTGATCATGTGCGTAAAAGAACATTTACTGCACCAATAGGACATATCTGATTTGAGTTAAGGATTTTGAAAGAAGCAAGGAGAAAAGATTGATTACCAAAAGAGAATACTGAGAAAAGATCCATGGATGCAAAACTACCAAAGATTATGAATCTTAATAGAGAAGTATGGCAAAACAGGAATTGAGTACCCACCACCAAATAGTTGGGGTAGGATTGGATCAACCATATAATCAACTTCTTGCCCAGCTACGATCCATATGAAAGGCCTATTTGATTAAAGCTGAAATATGTCAATCACTCTATCTTAACATCTTAACCACTAACAGCTAACCCACTACCCAGAATAAAAATTCATCCAGGGCCTAATGAAAGGATAGATAGAACGGATCAGTTCAACAAAAAACTTTTGATGAAGCATTTTTTTATCAGTAAAACAGAAGAAACTTTTATCGAGATAGAAAAAAGAATTTACATTAGCGAGCAGTCCCGGCTACCCTTGTAACAACAATAAATAAATAAAACCGCAGGATTTTGCTAAGAAAATTACAACCGTGCCCAAAAAATCTGTTCTCTTCCAACCCTTGTTTTTCTAATTGATCTGCTAGATTGTTGGCCAACCTTAGAATCCACTGAACTAATATTTGCATGTATTTTGACAGTCTTCTGAACCTTTTGATCTCATTTCTGAACCACCAGGAACTCTTTTTCCTCTTTTCTCAACCAACTCAGGATCAGTTTAGAATCCCCTTCAATTATCAATTTTTTAATGCCTAACTCCACAGCTTTTTGTAGGCTGTATAACACTGCCTCCAACTCACCTCTAGTGGAATTCCCTTCCCCAATTGGCCCTGAGAGAATCCCCAAAATTTCTCCCCTAGCATTTCTTATTACTCCCACTGCTTCATAAGTTTTTTTCTTGGAAGAAGAGAAACCTGCAATCACCCCCCCCCCCAACTTTCTGAGTAATCATCAACAATAAAATCATAGAACAAATTCACTGTTTTTACTTTTTGAGAAATTCACCACAATGCCTTCAAACACAACTTCTACACTTCTTTCTTTTCTTAGAAAATTCTTAGCTTTCTTTCCTCCCAAATCATCCATAATACTGCAGCCCTTGTACATCTCCAAAGCATCCTCCCCTTTTTTCTTGGCCACCTAAAGGTAGATGACTCAAAGAGTCTGTCCAAACTACTCAGACTAGTCCACCTGCAACCAAAAAACACAAATATCCTATCCCAAATATAACCTGCAAAGGAACAAAAAATGAAAAGATGATAAGCAGTTTCACCATTTGAATTGCGCAAGATACACCTGTTTGGAGAGAGGCACCAGCCAGGTCTTTGCAGCATGTTGCATGCGTTAATTGCACCATGGAAAACTTCCCAACAAAAAGCACCAACTTTGGGGGGAATTGGACAGCTCCAAACTTCTTTAACTAGGAAAGAAACTGAAGGGGAATGTGGGACAGACAAAGCATCAAAAAAGGAAGAGACACTGAAAACCCCTGAAGAATGACCAGTCCAAACCCGAGTGTCTCCTCTGCTAGAGTCAGGGTGCACTCCATCAAACAAGTGAAGGAGATTGGAAACATGAATCAAATCTATGTCTCTGACATTTATCCAAAATCCCAGATTCCACCTGAATCCCAAAAGCGAGGGAGGACGTAAGAAATCAAAGACAGACCGGTTACCTTTGAAAAAAGATAAAGCAAACAACAAGGGAAAAGAGGACTTCAAGGGATTTTCACCCACCAAGAGATATTCCCAAAACCTTACTTTATTCCCTGCATTGAGGTCATACCTGATGTGATTGAGGAAGAGCGGAATGACCTTATGGATTGGTTTCCATGGTGAAGCTCTAGAAGCCCTGCTAGAAACCAGTGTCCCAACCATTCTCAGAGAGCCCATGAATGCTAAGCACCACTTTGGACCAAAGTTTATTTATTTCCCACGGGAATCTCCACAGCCATTTTCCTGACAAAGCCACATTTTTATCTTTTATCCTTCCCAAACCCAAGCCACCGTTCTTCTTCCTTCTAAACACAATATCCCATCTAATTAGATGACACATTTTCTCCTCCCCCAGTTCCCACAAAAAATCCCTCATGATCTTCTCTAATCTTTTGCAATGACAAATGGAAAAGAAAAAACAAGATAAAGAATTTCTCTAGCATACTTGCAATAGTTTAAAGAATAGTCTACCATTATTAACATTGCATTCCTGGGAATCCTAAGTTGGTAAGTTAGAGCTTCTATTAAGTAATAATCATCAGCATATGTTATTGTGTGGATAGGATATGCAGTAGAGATTCGAGTTAAAATTAAAAAGCCAAAAAGGTTGACTATCAGTAAGGTCAAAAGGCAACGGATGAAGCCATATAGGTGTATAGAACAAACCGGTTTGACTTCCCCATTCCAAATGCAATGAACAGCCACAGATCCAATTACAGCTGGTACAATATATAGAAGTGCAGGCTGAAATTGCAAAAGGAAAAAAAATAATAAGATAATGAAAACACATAATGAATGTCAATCCCAATCGCCTTCTTTCCTTATGGGATGTAAAACAATGCTCAACACTAAAGTGAAAGAACATTCATGCTTATACTAGACCATGATTTTTTTTTCATGGAGATGTGGACCAATCATGATTATGGAATTCATCCAAATTAGAGGCACATTTCTCTAGAAGAATTTTAACATTCTTCTCTAAATAATCTAAAATAGTTTAAACATAATCAATCAAATAATAATTTAAGCAAGGGCAGAATTATTGGCGGTCTTGCAAGGACTACTAGTGGCTAAAGACTTGACTCAAAGTTGTTTGAGGTGCTTAAAAGGAAAATGTATGGGTTCTTGGACTTACAGACATCTTACGAAAGAAACCAAACACCTGGAAGAACTGAATGCAAATTTCCAATGGATTCCTAGATCTGCCACCAGTTTGGAAGATGGCTGCAGATGACTTATTAGTGAAATTGGGAGTAAGAAGATCTCAAGATTTTTGGGGTTTGATTCTCCAAAATGAGAACTTGTAAAAGCAGAGGGGAGGCGAATAGGAGCTAGGCCAAATATAGGATGCTTAGGCACTGCAATGTAACATGATCAATAAAGTTTAGGTTACTATTCAAAAGAAATTAATTTAAACACTTAACAGAAAAAAAGAAGAAAAAAATACTCTAGACAAATTACCTGTGCAGCTTGAAACCAATTCATCACAATAATTGTCAGAACCAAACCAACTGTATATCCAAAAAATGCACTTCTGAAATACCGATTCTCTTTCCCTCTAGACACATCAAAACGTAATGCCAATGCAACAAATATACCTTCACAAAGGAGGTGAAGAACAAGACAATGAGTTGACATTAATGAATTTTTCTTCATTTGATAAATTTTCATCTTAAAGAATATAAAACCAAAATCGAATCGCAAACTGTATGGCAAATAATCAAGGGGCAACCATCATGCAGATTCAACATTTTTAAATTCTAAGAGCAATATTAAATTCCGAATAGTATAAACCAAATATGGTTATTGTTGTTTATGCCATTTATCTGTACTGCTTATTTTCTTCTTTTGTAATCAGGGATAAATATGTCCTTTTACCCACTTTTATGATCACCCTAATATAATAATGTGAGGGGCTGCCACCCACATGATCTTTTTGGCTCAGTTCTCTGTTTTCCACCTGTCTTCTTCATGGTATCGGAGCAGGAGATCTGATCAGGCCGGGTTAAAGTTTCCTTTTTTAATTTTTCCTCTCTTTCTCTTGACTCCCCTCTGTTTGTGGGACTGCAAAAGGATACTATACTGATCTGATCAAGGGCTCCACTCTTCTTTTTCTTTTCTTCTCCCTTGGCTGTAAATTGTAATACCGAGGGATTTATTCACCAGATGTGATTATTTGTTGGGTGTTGTAGGTGGGCCTGTTATGGTAAATTGCTGACCCTACTACGTAACAGAAGGTCTAAAGTCTAAACCTTCCAGTTGTGAAATTTGAATGTTGTAGGGGTATCCCTTGAAGGTCTAATGGTTCTATCGTGGTGAGGAATCATCACGATTAATTTGTCTGTGTGAACAGACCTGTGAGGCAGTTGTAATTTCTTATTCCAAGCAAAGTGGAGGTGATGGGAGTTTGCCAACTGGCCTGGAATTCTCCTAGGTGATTCTTCAATCGTGTTAAGGTAATGATCCAGTTGTGGAAGTGTGAATCTGCTGTTTGAAGAGGAATTGACCTGAACCAACCTAGGAGATTGAGGAAAGGGGGTTCGGTAGGCAAAGGGTTTATTGCTTTACGAGCGTGTTGAGAGAGTTGAGAAGAAGAAGAGGAAGAAGAAGAAAAGAGGAGAGTCTGATGTGTTCGAATGGGCACTGTTCATCAGTCGGCCCTGTTCACTAATATAAGAGCAATACATAATTTACATGAAAGGACCAGGATGCCCCTGATTAGTGATGGGACACCCAGTCTAATAAAACACAAGATACAATTAGGCCCAGTTACTAAGGCCCATTAACTAGAGACTCTAATACCCAGCCCAGACAAGAGAGTAACAACATATCAGCCAAACCAACACTCCCCCTCAAGCTAAGCATGGATGTCAATCATGTTTAGCTTGCCCAGTAAGTCCAAAAATTTCATTGTGGTTAGCCCTTTAGTTAAAACATCTGCAATTTGCATCTCTGAGGGAGTCTAAGGAATGTACAGTTCTCCTGTGACTATTCTTTCTCTAACAAAATGGCGGTCTATCTCAATATGTTTTGTTCTATCATGTTGCATTGGGTTATTTGCAATGTTGATAGCAGCCTTGTTGTCGCAGTACAACTTGAGAGGACACTCAGTCTTCACTCCCAGTTCACCAAGAAGAATTTTAAGCCACAACAGTTCCACAACACCATGAGTCATAGCTCGATATTCTGCCTCTGCACTAGACCTTGCAACAACATTCTGTTTTTCACTTTTCCATGTAACTAGATTTCCCCCAACAAAAGTGCAGTAACCTGAAGTCGACTTTCTGTCACCCACAGAACCAGCCCAATCTGCATCAGTATATCCTTCAACTTCAATTCTATTGTTTTTCTGAACAGAATCCCTTTCCCAGGGCAAGACTTCAAATATCTGAGAATTCTTTCTACAGCCTTCATGTGAGGAATTTTGGGATTGTGCATAAACTAGCTGACAACATGAACGGCATAGGCAATGTTGAGACGAGTGAGGGACAAGTAAATTAACTTCCCCACTAACTTCTGGTATCTCTCCTTATCAGGGTAGTCCTCTCCCACTGACTCCTGTAGACCATGATCCGGTTCTATTGTGTTGAAGATTAATTAGTTTTATGATGTTTTTTCTAAGTAGATGTTTATGTTAGTTGTTAGATAGGAGGTGGGGACCACAGCAGTTATGTGAGTCCAAATTTTATTATGTTTTTTGAAGGTTACATATGCTGTTTTATGTTTTGCCGCCCTATGAGGGCATAGTTGTCTTTGTACTGTTCTATTATTTTAGTATAAATAATAAGTGAGGGGGGCGGCTAGCATGATTGCTCTCTTCTCTTTCAAACTCTCTTCTTCTCTTCTTCTCCCTATCTCTTCCTTCTCTCTTCAAGAAACTACTTTCTACCCCAACATGCATGTCTCTTGTAGAAGGTCAAGGATGTATTTCCATTAACATATATAGATGCCCTCTTTGGATCTAGCAACTTCAATCCCTAGAAAGTACCTCAGTTGACCCAGGTCTTTGATTTCAAATTCAGCAGCTAGGACCTCCTTCAGTCTGTTGATCTCCTCCTTATCATCCCCAATAATTACCATATCATCTACATAGACGATAAGAGTAGTAAGTTTCCCATTCCTCTTCTTTATAAATAGAATATGATCTGCCCCGCTTTGAGTATAACCACCTTTCTTCATGGCTCCACATAGCTTCTCAAACTAGGCATGAGGGGACTGTTTAAGGCCATATAGTGCCTTTCTCAGTCTACACACTTTTCTGCCAAATTCATAACCTGGTGGAGGATCCATGAATACCTCCTCATGTAGATCACCATTTAAAAAAGCATTTTTCACATCCAGCTAATGAAGCTCCCACGAGAAGTTTGCAGCTAATGAGAGTAGGACTCTGATAGTGTTGAGTTTTTCTACGGGAGCAAATGTTCCTTTGAAGTCAACTCCTTCCTTTTGAGTAAATCCCTTTGCCACGAGTCTAGCCTTGTATGTTTCAATGGACCCGTCCTCCCTATGCTTCACGGTGAACACCCACTTGCATCCAACAGTACCTTTCTCTTCTGGTAGATCTACTAGTTCCCAAGTCCCTGCTTTCATCAAGGCCTTCATTTTTTCAATCATAACCTCTTTCCACCTTGGGTCAGACACAGCCTCAGAGGACCTAGTAGGAAACATGCACAGAAGAGAGAGCAAACACAAAAGAACAATAACTAGGAATTGATAGGATTACCTTGAGTTACTGAGACAGGTTGATCTGAGTCCAATTGGTTGCTGTCATGAGTTGGAAGGCTCTTCTTCCTTCTATTTTAGGTAACTCTGATATCTTTCTGTTGTCTAATGGAGCCTTTAGTAACATTTTCCACATCACTAGTAGTAGTTGGACCAATGGGAGCCTCACTAGATTCACCTGGGATACCACAACTAGGAGGGTCAAGAGGAGAAGATGGAAGATCCAAAGCAGAGAGGGGCATAAAGAAATGGGGAATAGAAGAATCAACTAGAGGTTCCTCTTCCATCCTACTAGTCTCCCCCTGAAGAGGATCCGAGGAAGATTGAAAGTAGGATTGAGACTCAAAGAACACCACATCTTTTGTGACATATCTTTTCCTGGTGACTGGATCATAACACTTGTGTTTTGGAATGGTAGAATACTGGTGTATTTCATTCTATTGCCAATCAGCATATTTATACAGTAAGTTGCTACAATAAATAGAAAGAAGAGAAAAAAAATAAAAAGAAAAGAAAATAAAAAGTAGAAAAATAGAAAGAAAAGAAAATAGAAAGTACAAGAATAGAAAGAAAGAAATAGAAAGAAAAACTTTCTAAATCAATCCTTCCACAATCCTAAGAATATATACAATTCTATTTTTACACAACTACCAAATATAGATCTGCACCAGTTACCCCACGTTTTCCAACACTCCCCCTCAAGCTGATGAATAGAGATCCTCCATTCCCGGCTTGGCTATAATTCTTCGGAAGTTTATACTATTGAGCCCTTTAGTAAGTACATCGGCCAGTTGTCCTTTTGTAGACACATAGGGAGTGTAAATCAACTTGTTGTCCAGTTTCTCTTTCATAAAGTGTCGGTCAATTTCGACGTGCTTCGTCCTGTCATGTTGAACAGGATTGTGAGCAATATTGATGGCTGACTTGTTATCACAATATAGTTTCATAGGCTCTTCTGGTGGAATCTTCAGGTCTTCTAAAATTATCTTCAACCAGAGTAATTCACACACTCCTTGTGCCATAGCCCTGAATTCTGCCTCTGCACTTGACCGAGCCACTACATTTTGCTTCTTACACCTCCAAGTGACTAAGTTTCCTCCCAAGAAGGTATAGTAACCGGAAGTGGACCATCTATCTACTGGAAATCCTACATAATCGGCATCTGTATACGCTTCAAGAGCCAGTCCCCCATTTCTTCTTAATAAAATTCCTTTTCCTGGACTGGCTTTCAAATAGTGCAGAATTCGATGAGCAGACTGCAGATGAACTTCTATAGGATTATGCATAAACTGACTTATTACACTTACAGCGTATGCAATATCTAGCCGTGTATGTGCAAGATAAATGAGTTTTCCAACCAGTCTTTGGAACATCTCCTTGTCTACACTTGCATTCTCGCTGGCTTCTCCAAGTTTATGATTGGGATCTATAAGCGTGGAAGTTGGTTTACATGCCATATTTCCCGTTTCTCTCAAAAGATCAACAACATACCTTTGTTGAGAGATAAAGATGCCTTGTTTAGAATGTGCAACTTCAATTCCGAGAAAATACTTTAGTCTCCCCAAGTCTTTTATCTCAAATTCTCTGAAAAGGCAGTTTTTCAATGCTTCCTTCTCCTTTTTATCATTCCTAGTAACGATTATATCGTCCACATAGACTAATAGTGCAGTAACTCCCCCTGAGGCTGTGTGTTTGATAAACAATGTGTTGTCACCTTGACTTTGCTTGTAACCTGTACAAAGCATCACCTTTGTAAACCTTCCAAACCATGCTCTTGGAGATTGTTTGAGGCCGTATAGTGCTTTCTTCAACCTACAAACTTTGTTCCCCTTAATGCCTTCTCCAAAACCCGGTGGAATGTCCATGTATATCTCCTCTTCTAGATCACCATGGAGAAATGCATTCTTTACATCAAACTGTTGCAAATCCCAATTATAGTTAGCAGCCAAAGACAGCAACACCCTTACTGTATTCATTTTAGCTACTGGGGCAAAAGTTTCCTGATAATCTACCCCATAAGTCTGTGTATATCCCTTGGCTACCAGTCGTGCTTTGTACCTTTCTAACAACCCATCAGATTTGAACTTAATTGTGAACACCCATTTACAACCTACAATCTTCTTGTTTCTTGGTAGATCCACAACTTCCCATGTGTTGTTCTTTTCTGGTGCCTCCATTTCCATTCTAATGACTTTTCTCCACTCCTTATTAGAAAGTGCCTCGGCTAGAGTATTAGAAATTGGAATGGTGTTAAGGCTGGCTAGCAAACTTTTATGGGATATAGAGAATCTTTGGAACGACACATATTTGGCTAAAGGTAGGTCATACTCAGACTGTGAAGGTGCAGATTCAGGTTCTGCATATCCCTCTATTCCAGGATTAGGAGTTGAATCTTGGACTTGCACAAGTTGAGGATCTGGATTTCTTCTCCTAGAGTAAACCTGCATATATCTCGCATCATCTTGCACATCATTGGTGGGGTTAACAGTGTCGAATTTGGTTCAATGGTCGGGTTGTTTGACTCTTGTTGAGACTCGGGAATATGGGGCTTAGAGGATTGTGACTCAAAGGGATGTGATTCTTGACGGTTGGATGACTATGAGGAGGTTAATACATCTAAGGAGAGTAGATCCGAGGCCTTATCTTCTGTTAATGAGGGCTCCGCCTAAAGATAAGGTTGAGTAAAAAAGGATTGTCCCTCCTGAAATGTGACATCGATGGAGGTGTAGAATTTTCTGGTGGCTGGATGATAACATTTATAAGACACACCTGATTGCTCGTGGATCCAATTTTCCCTTATTATGGACATGAACAAAGGCAGTGCAGCCAAAAATTCTTGGTGTGAGATTATTTTAGGTTCAAATATCAGGGTAGAATTGAGAAAGGACTTGTATTGGGCTTCGGTTGTCAAGAACTTTAGATGGTAGTCAATTTATGGCGTATGCAGCAGTAAGGACGGCTTCCCCCCAATATTGTTTTGGCACCTGGTTTTGAAAGAGAAAGGCTCGGGTGGTTTGCAAAAGATGGCCATTTTTCCTCTCAGCTATCCCATTCTGTTGGGGAGTGTTAACACAGGAGGATTCATGCACAATGCCTTCTTTCTGAAAAAATGGGGACAAATTCTGATTAAAATAATTTGTAGCATTATCAGATCGAAACCTTTTAATTCTCACACCAAACTGAGTTTGGACCATGTTATGAAAGTTGGAAAGAATGGTACCCACATCAGATTTAGACTTAAGAAGAAAGATCCATGTGACCCTAGTGCAATCATCAATAAAGGTGACAAACCATCTAGAACCAGTAATGTTGGGAATTTGAGAAGGGCCCCATATATCCGAATGAATCAAATAAAAAGGAGTTTAAAATCTTTTATTGCTGATTGGGAAAGAAACCCTTTTGTGCTTAGCATGTTCACAAACATCACAATGAAAGGTTTCAACATCAATTCCTTTAAACAAGGAAGGAAGCATTGCTTTTAAAACAGGAAATGAAGGATGACCGAAACGGAAGTGATGACGCCAAATTAAATCTTTATTGGAGGTAGATAAGAATGACTCGTGTGTGACATGCATAACAGTGTGAGATGGTTTGTTGGTTATTTCAAGGTAGTAGAGTCCATCCCTTTCCTTAGCAAGTCCAATCTTCTTCCCCGAAACCCGATCTTGAAATACACAGTAAGAAGGAAAGAACACAACATTGCAATTCACATCCTGGGTGAGTTTATGTATAGAGATAAGGCTAGTGGATAACTTAGGAATATGAAGCACATTTTTAAGCAATAGGGATGGAGTAATTTGAATATTCCCAATCCCTGCCACTGTGGTGAAAGAACCATCAGCAACAGAAATTTTTCTATTACTAGGACAGGGTGTATAGGTGAGAAAATGTAGTGAAGAGGGTGTCATGTGGTCAGTAGCTCCAGAATCAAGAATCCATGGAAAAACACTAGCCGAGGCATGTAATCCTAGAGATAAAGACTCACCTGAGAGAGCAAAGGAGGTAGAACCACTTCCTGGTTTCATGGATTTCATGAAGCTCCTTAGCCTTTCAATTTCTTCATCATTAAATGGTCCTTGACTTGAGTGTTTTTGCTGCGGATTGTGGAGACATTATCGGCCTGTTGAACTCCTTTTGAAACTCCTCGATTTTCCCATTCCTTGCTGGATGTGGGAGGTTTCCCATGAAGTTTCCAGCACCGATCTTTTGTGTGTCTGGGCTCCTTGCAATAGGTGCACCAGAGGTTATCGTTAGAGTCACGGGTAGTTGTGTCACGAGCCAAGTTGTGATTGTTCTCACCCTTTGAACCACTATAACTTCCTCCCCTTGCCACCATGGCTGAGCCTTCGGGATCTTTAGGCTCAAGCATGATTCCATGGCGGCTTTCCTCAGCTCTGACAAGGGCTATGACTTCATTCAATGGAGGCACTTCTTCTTTGCCAAGAATTTGTATTCAGACCTGATCAAATTCAACATTCAGTCTGACCATAAAATCATACACACTATCTCTTTCAATAAAATTCTTCAAGATCATACACACTATCTCTTTCAATAAAATTCTTCAAGATCACAGCATCATCAGGGCACTTTGTCTCAAGAACCAGATAATGATCAAGCTCATGCCATAAATTTTGCAGCAAATTTGCATACTCTGTAACACTTCTGCTCCCTTGTTTGGCCGCCACTGTCTTCACTTTGACCTCATAGACACGAGCAGCGTCATGGGCTTTGGAATAGGTTTGTCAGACAGCATCCCAAATAGCCTTTGCAGAGGGAAGAAACATACAAGTATCACTGATCTCGGGTGTCATTGAACTCCACAACCATGACATAATCATGGAGTCCTCTTCGTCCCAAGCATCAAAATTTGGCTCTCCCAACTTTGGCCCTGTTCCAAGAAGGTGACTAATTTTTCCTTTTCCCTTCAAATAGGTACGCACTAGTTGTGACCACTTCAAGTAGTTATGGCATTCAGTCTATATGTTGTCTGAATATACTGCAAATCACCAGTGTGAGGATGAGAATGTGTTGCTTCTTCATCGGTTTGGACGGGAGCACTTGTTGCCGTCATGTCGGACATTGTTAATGGAGGAAAAATAAGGCCAGTAGGAAAGGAGAATAAAGGAGGGAAGAACTGGCCAGAACAAAGGAGAATAAAAGAACACTTCTGGTTACAGATCAACACTGAAGGCTAGAAGAGAAAAACACGAAAAACTAGCAATAAAGGCCGAAAAAAATCTCAAGGTTGACAAACCTAGAGCTCTGATACCATGTTTTGGAATAGTAGAACACTGATGTATTTCATTCTATTGCCAATCGGCATACTTATACAGCAAGCTACTGTAATAAATAGAAAGAAGAGAAAAAAAATAAAAAGAAAAGAAAATAGAAAGTACAAGAATAGAAAGAAAAACTTTCTAAATCAATCCTTCCACAATCCTATGAATATATACAATTCTATTTTTACACAACTACCAAATATAGATCTGCACCAGTAACCCCACATTTTCCAGCA
Organism: Nelumbo lutea; assembly: GCF_056320005.1. NCBI lineage: Eukaryota > Viridiplantae > Streptophyta > Magnoliopsida > Proteales > Nelumbonaceae > Nelumbo > Nelumbo lutea. Next base: position 89,891,526 of record NC_142685.1, on the reverse strand, counting down.
ACTTGTATCCCTTCTGAGTAGGAGAATAACCCAAGAAGATTCCCTTTGTAGCTCAAGGATCCAGTTTTATCTTCTTTGGATCCTTAACATGTATGAAACATACACACCCAAAGACCCTCGGTGGAAGAGAAAAAACAGGGAGATGAGGGCAAAGAACCGAAAATGGAGTCTTCATTCCCAAAACCTTAGATGGCATTCGATTTATCAGATATGATGCAGTGAGGATTGCCTGAGACCAATAGCCTTTTGGAACCTTGTGCTAAAATAATAAAGCTCGTGCAGTCTCCAATAAGTGTCTATTCTTACGCTCAGCAACCCCATTCTATTGGGGGGTACTAGCACAAGAAGACTTGTGAATCATTCCCGCATCCTCCATAAACAAGTTTAAGGATCTTTCGAAATATTCAGCAGCATTATCTGACCTGAATTGTTTGATTTTCTTGCCAAATTGTGTTTCAATCATTTTGCAAAATGCCATGGTTACCCGCGGCACTTCATCTCGTGTCTTTAATAAGTAGATCCATGTGCATCGAGAATAGTGGTCAATAAAACTGATAAAGTGTCGATAGCCATCCACAGAAACAATGGGAGAAGGACCCCAAACATCAGAATGCACTAAGTCAAAAGGTGCTTGAATTTCATTACTAGAAGTTGAGTACACAGTTCTACACTGTTTTGATAATTGACAGACTTCACAGACTAACTTTTGACTTGACACACCTTGAAACAATTCTGAAAACAACATTTCCAATGACGAGAACTGTAAATGACCTGGTCTAGCATGCCACAGGTGCAACTTAGATAATGACTCCAAATTAGATTGACCACTAGTAGTAGATGTTTGAAGGGCTGAACTGATGTCTGCATCCAGGTAGTAGAGGCCTCCTCGCTCATGACCGCTCCCAATTGTCTCTTCGTCAAACTGTCCTGAAAAACACAATGGGTAGGAGAAAAGGTTATGCTACAATTCAAGTTCTTGGTAAGTTTTGAAACATATAAAAGATTTGAAGAGAGATTGGGAACATGTAAGACAGATTTGAGGGAGATGTCCTTGCTTAGGTCAACCACTCCTTTCCCAGATATGGTAGAGAGGGAACCATCAGCAACCTTCATCTTGTCTTGACCAGACATTAAATGATAGGAAGAGAATAAGGAAAACATGTGAGTCATGTGGTCAGTTGCACCGGAATCAATAATCCAGGAGGCTGGATCAATGGAACTAGTTGCACTAAATGCTGAAACAATACCTGATCTAGCAAGGGAGGTGGAAGCAAGAGAATTTGTCCTTAGGCGGGCCAATGCCCGGCTAAGTACCTCTACCTCATCAGCTGTGAAATCCATAGGCCCATGTCCTTGGGAACTGGTAGTCTATCCCGAAGAAGAGGAAGCAATTGTGGATGAGTGTTTGGAACCTCCATCACTGTGACTTGCTGCTAGGTTCCCACTTGCCGAATGACCCTTCTAGTGCTTCTTCTCTTTCCTCAATGCTGCTGGTTTCAAATGAGGGTAGAGAACCCAACAGTTCTCTTTCACATGTTTTTCTCCCCCACAGCAAGTACACTTCAGGTGTCTCTTGTCAGAGAATTTGTTCCCCCTTTGGCTTGTAGAAATGAGAGCTGAATGTTCTATAGACTGCTCTACTGGTTTAGTCTGGGCATCAACTTGCATCTCCTTTCTTCTCACCTCTTCATTTCTCACAAGATAGTAGACATGATGTAGATCAGGCATCTCATCTCTTCCCAGAATTTGGGACCTTATGTTCTCATATACCGGATCTAGGCCAGCCAAAAATTTGAATGCTCTACCCTCTTCAACTTGTTTGCCGTGTTTCTCCTTATCTCTGGCATTCTCCCAGTCTATGATGAGGTGGTGATCCAGCTCTTCTTACAATCCTTCTAATGTAGCAAAGTATGTAGCAACACTCATTTCTCCTTGCTTCAGGGCAGCAATATCTTGATTCAGTCTATAGATTCAGGCATTATTCTTTTTCTGCCCATAGGTCTTAGACACCTTCTCCCATATCTTGGCAGCTGTGGAGAAGTGTTGAACCGTCCTAGCTACCCTGGGAGTCATTGAAGCAAGCAGCCAGGACATGACTGTAGCATTCTCTCTTCTCCAAACAACATATTCAGCACTCCCTATTTCGGGTTCTTTCTTCTGCCCGTCCAAATAGCCTGTTAGATCCCGGGATGTGATAAAGAGCATGGCCAAAACAGACCATTCCCTAAAGTTGTATTCATCAAGTAACACACTTGTTATCTGTAGGCTGTGCAAATTAGGGTTCTCCAAATTAGGAGACCTCCCACTAGTCCTAATATCTCTAGAAGAAACTTCCCCAGATATGGAAGACATCTTCTCCGACTTGCAAGAGTACCAAAGCTGTCACACAGGTTATGTGAAACCTCTTCAGACTTCCGGACCTTGCAGCACTGTAATCTCAGACCTGAGAGTCTATTTTAAGGCTGTAATACCCTTCCCACTCTGCTGTACTGCTCCACCCACTGCTGTCGCAAGCTGCCACTTACAGTTGAAGTGCCGAGCCAAAAAAAAAAAAAAAACTCTGCTGTGTTTGGCCACTGTTGCTGCAACCCTGACCTAGCTGTTGTGGCTTCTACCACACACCAATCACTGCTATCGCAGGTTAACCTTCACCCACGAACTGCTCTAGGACTGCTGAAATCAGTCCTCTCTTCTAGATCTGTTTTACACAGATCTCACTTAGCCGAATGGCTACACCTTGCTCTATGTATCTCTTAGGGCATCAGCTACTGGGACCAACTCCCCTTGGGCCCTACAACCAAGGGAAACCTTAGGTATAGGTTTGGCTGTAACCAGGCGAGAGAGGTGTTCTATGACCAGACCTAGAACTCTAATACCATGTTTTCCGAACTGAACCTGTTGAGAGAGCTGAGAAGAAGACAAAGAGGAAGAAGAAGAGAGGAGAGTCTGATGTGTTCGAATGGGCACTGTTCATCAGCCGGCCCTGTTCACTAATATAAGAGCAATACATAATTTACATGAAAGGACCAGGATGCCCCTGATTAGTGATGGGACACCCAGTCTAATAAAACACAAGATACAATTAGGCCCAATTACTAAGGCCCATTAACTAGAGACTCTAATACCCAGCCCAGACAAGAGAATAACAACATATCAGCCGAACCAACAGGTGTGTTTTTCTATTATCACATGTTAGTTCCTTTTCTGATGTTAGCAACCTGTGCAATTGTATGATCTGGTTTTTCCTGGAGAAGTGGAGGTTAATGGATGGCATTCAAGGTGCTGAAAGTATATTTACATTGATGGGAAAACCCAAAGCAGTTGAGAATAAATAAAGGAGAAATCTAATTCAGATAATGTTGCATCCTGTATACCTGTTCATGATGATCAGTTTTCTCAGATGGATCATTTACCCTGTGATAAGGTGACGCCTAGGTGACTAAGCGGTTTTTCATGGTCGCCTCGCCCAAACGCCATAAGTTTTGCATATTAGGTGCCCGCCCAGAGACTTAAGCGGGTGCCTAGGCGCCTAGACAGGCACCTACATTCATCTAAAAACTTTTTTTTAATTTATTGTTTTGATATTTTTTTTAAATTTATCGTTTTGATATTTTATTGGATGTTTTATTCTTTTAAAATAAATCTAGTTACATGATATCATTTTAGTATTAAGACCAAGTGTACAGCCTTTTTTTTCTGTCATAAGGGATTTTTTTTGGTTCCATTGGAGAGGAGGAGAACCAAAGGCTTCAAGCCCCAGCCCAACTCCATCGCACCTCAGCCCAACTTCTTCTTCTTCTTCCAGATTCCAGACATTTTTTCCTTTTTTTTTTTCAAAAAAACAGGGGCTCCGCCAGTCGTCCCTTTCTGCACTCATCATCTTCTTCTTTCTCTTTTCCAGATTTCAGTTGAATCAGTCCTGAGTTCTCTCTTCTCAACTCAGACATCTTTTCTTTTTTTTTTTGAAAAAAACAGGGGCTCCACCCCTATACTCCTCAGTCATCATCATCATCATCTTCATTTTGCTTTTTTTTTTTGAAAAAACAGGGGCTCCACCCTATACTCCTCTCCTCCCTTCACTGATTCAGTCATTGTTCTCACTTCTCACTTCAGTTTTTAACAGCTGTACCTATCATTAATATATGTGAATATGATTATATGGCTGAAATCTATAGATTTTATATTTTTGGATTCCACCGCCTAGGCGCCTGGGCGCCCCATGGTCGCCTAGCCTCGCCTAGTCACCTTGACAACTATGACCCTATCAGAGTTTTGTACCTAGGGAGGAGCTACTTGGTTCCATGCGTGACAAATTGGAATTTGTTGGTAGGTCTCTTTGCCACCAAAAGGATCATCTTCTATTCCTTTTGCTTCATTTTCCATCAACTGAGATAACCAGGAATCAACAGAGTTTTGATTCTGGGGCCTCCAACTACATGACCAGTAAGCCATATCCTTTTTCTTTTTATCAGCCCTATCTGGGAGAGATAAAGTAAGGCTGGCAGATAGTTCTTTCTCTTCCATTATCGATTGAGGAACTATATCCCTTCCTAATCGAATTGTGTTATCCCACACCCTTCATGTTTCAAAACTTCCTATTAACTTAAGGCTGAGCTGATGGCTTTATTGCAAGGCTTAAATTTTGCTAAGCAGTCTAACTTCAAGAATTTGGAACTTGAGGGGGGATTCAAATTTGGATGTATACTGGACTACTTCTAGACACCATGTGCCTTGGATTTATAGGTATGCCCTTAGGGAAGTAGATAGCCTGTCAAAATATTTGAATGCTACTTTTGTTTTGGGTATTATTGTAATTCGCTTCGTTTGGGGCTTTAAATCATTGTTCATTGTGTCTATGGGTGGTTGGATAACCACTTTGTTGTAATTTCTGTTTCACAAGTGGTAGGGATCATATGGTGGATGGCCTTCTATATTCTTGATGACGGTGCTGGACGAAAGTCTTCTCCCACTACAACTTTTTTGAGTGAGAATCAAAATTCTACTCTCAATTAGATTTACTTATGACATCATCTTTTAGGTCATGTGTCCCTTGAAACTTTGAAGTGCTTGTTCCCATCTTTATTAAGTTTGTGTCAGTATCCAATTTACAGCGTCACACTTGTCAACTAAGCAGACATTGTAGAACATCTTTCCCAGTGAGTAATAGAAGATCTGATTTCTTGTTTCATCTTATTCATTCCGATGTGTAGGGTCCTGGTAATCATGGCCAATAGACGAATACACAAATTTTATAACATTTATTCATGACTATTCTCACTACACATGGGTTTAGTTGCTTCATTCTCATGATGAAGCTCCTCAAGTTATCAAGGATTCACTCGTTGATGTATACTCAGTTTCATGTGCATGTTCAAATACTTCAATCCGACAGTGCTAAGGAGTATTTCACTATAGGTAGCAATAACCATTTTTCTCCAAGTGGGATGTTGCACCATTGCTCTTGACCTCGAACACCTCAACAAAATGGTGTTGCAGAAAGAAAGAACAGAACTTGCTGGAAGTTTCTTGTGGCTTTTTATTACAGATGCACATACCAAAGAAGATTTGGGGTAATGCAGTTCTCACAGCCACTGACCTAATTAATCATATGCCGAGCAAAATCCTCAAGTACAGGCCCCCTATCAGCTCCTTTGTCCCTAGTCCCCTGTTTTTTCTATCCCTCTCCAAGTCTCTGGATGTAAATGTTTTGTTCATGACTTGTCAACCACATGGGGTAAGCTTGACCTTAAACTTATCCCTTGTATTTTTCTTAGGTACCCTTCCTCTAAAAAAGGGTACAAGTGTTATACCTTCTGAAACTACAGCCCTACCCCTCTACTTCTTTTGCATCTACATCAAGTAACACAGCTAGGGGTGAACATGGGCCGGTTCAGTCCGATTCCATGGAAGAACCCGGAACCTACCTTGTGAAGGTTGCTTCCAGGGTCAGTTCTGGGCTTGGTGGTTCCAGGGTAGGTTCTGTACTACTCTCCCCCTTCACAAAAAAAGCATATTCTTTAAAAACTTGTTTTTAAATAAATATAATATATAGTTTAAAACTTATATTATCTTTATCGATTAAATTGGACAACTTAATACGTAGATTATCATTATATGGTTAAAAACATATAAATTAAATTTAAATTTTGTAAATATTACCTTTTACACTACGTATCATACACATTCAAATATTAAAATGAAAACAAATGATCAAATCACTTAAGTAACTCAATGGTCAAGTCAAGTGAGACCATGACCTTTGTAACCATGAATGCTTGGGTTCAAATCTTCACATCCCCAAAAGTATTTGGGGGTTTATTTCAATGCAAGTTCGGTTCCAAGGTACGTTCCAACAAGGTCGGTCCCACCAAGGCCAACCAAAGCCAGTTCATTGGGTCGGTTCGGGTAGGGTAAACCCCTAGGACCCTGGAAATGGCCTGGGTGGGGATCAGTTCCAAGAATTTGGAACCAGACCCTACCCTGTCACAGATTGGATAGGGTCAATTCAAGTTCGGTTAGAGGTCGGTTCCCTTCGATTCTAGGTAGAACCTACCCATTTGCTCACCCCTAAACACAGCCTTTGCCTTCAATGTGTCATCTCGTACTCCAAAGTCAAGTCTATTTGTGGCACAACCACCTTGGTCATGTGTCTTTTAAATCTTTGAAATATTTGTTTCTGGAGTTGTTTAACACTCATTCAAAAAAGTACTTGAAATAAGTGGTGGGACCACACAATAAGTGGAAAATAAGTACTTATTCCTATTTGGCAAATAAGTACTTATTTTGAAAACAAGTGCTTAAAAAATAAGCAACCCTAGGCCAGCTTATTTTAAACACTTGTTGAAAAAGTGCCTATTTCTTTTCTGTGGGACAAAACTGTCCCCAAATTTTTCCAAAAATTCCATCGAGTGCCCCTCTCTGTAGAGAAGACAAAAGAACCCTATCAGCACTACAACCAAGGGAGATTTCATGCTTCAGGTATGTGAAATCCCCCATTTTTCTATATTTTCTCTCTGTTTTGGTCTTTATTCTTTGGTTTGGTGGATTTTAAGTTTTAACCCTTTGTTTGTGCCATTTTGATGTGCTTGAAATAGTTTTTATTATGACAATGTAGCTTTTTTCTTGTAACTATTTACAAAAAAAAAAAATGGTAGTAGAATTTTTCCTTGAAATGATAATCCAAATTTTCTGTATGTTTTTTTTTTTTTGTTTTTGTTTTGTATTAATATTATGAAAAGTTACAGAGCAAGGGAGCTAAACAATCTTAGCTCCTGAGAACAACCACTGAACACCAAAAAACGATTACAATACAGCCCAAAATATAGAATTTCTGTTCACCCCTTGTCTAGCTAGACCATCTGCCAATGAGTTGGCACTTCTTTTTACCCATTTGTATCGAATTTCCATGTCCTTAGTCAGCCATTTAAATTTCCACTTTTCATTGCTGTAATTCCAAAGTCTAGAGATATCCTCTTTTAGCCAGTTTACCATCACTTCAGAATCTCCTTCTTTGATCAGCTTGTTAATTTGCATATCCTTGATCCTTTGTACCCCTTCAAGAGCTGCAAGTATCTCAGCCCTCAAGGAATCTCCCACCCCGATTGGTCCAGAAAACATAGCTAACATATTCCCCTGTTCACCTCTTATTACTCCCCCTATTCCAGATGGCCCTGGATTACCCATGCTACTGCCATCAAAGTTCAGCTTAGTAAAGCCATGAGGTGGAGGGAGCCAACAAGAGTTTGAGGCCTTCTTTATTGGAGCAAATTCTGCTATCTCCTTCCATTTTCTTTGCAACTCATCAACTGAGAATTCTGCAAACAAAGCCAAGGTTTTTATTATTGTTGCTACTTGATTATTTTTATTATTCTTATTGTATGAGTATAGAAATAGAAAAACCCATCATGCAATATAAAGGGTAGGTAGAAACCATCGCAATAGCCTTAAGAAAGTGCCAAACAACGTGCACAAATAGTGATTAGGACCCAACAAGTTATGACAAAGTCAAGGGCACAATGGCCTTAGCACAATGACTAAATACCCGACCATGCAAAGAGAAGGGACACCATGACTATCACCAAGAGAGATCGAGAGTGCCATCCTTCTATCCTTTGTACTTATTTCCTCAATGCCATAACCTACACACCTACATTTAGAATCTCTAGAGTGTTTGATCATAGAGGTGAAATCCTAAAAAAAAAAACCCAAAACCCCAATTGGAACCTATCTCTTTCCCATCATTGAAGAACTAACAGGAGAACACATACAGGACACAAAGTCCCATTATGAATATGAGGGTGGTGGCGACGTAGAGATCCTCGCCAACAAGGTCTACAGCCTTAGTGATCAAGTAACTCACCACCCTCCAGAAAGTAAAGAAGATCGACAAGCTTGAGCAACAATAAGAGGAAAATAAAGAGATGATTCATCAGCACGGCCATCATCAACAAAACAAGGATGACCCATGCCCAGTATCTAATTACCCAGAAATCGTAGTAACCAATAAGACAACAATGCCGCTTCCTCCAACTGACCTAGTGGCCAGTGCAGCTACCCTCAGTACCAACTCAAGTGGCCTCTCTAGAAGAGGTAAATCACCACTGAGTGCCTCCCATGACGATTAGTTGAAAGGAACTATACAAGTATGTTCAAGCATCAGTCGAGGTGAGCCAGAGTAAACAACGCATGGCCCAGTTCCAGAAACCTTACTTGGCACAAATAGCTCACAGGCCTTATCCCACAAGGTACACTCCCTCGTACCAATGGCACCTATACAAAGGATGGTAGAAAAGTTCGTAGGGAAGTAGTTTACAATGGAACAAAGGTTGACAATGGCAGATCTCCGCAACATTGAACAAGGAGATAACCATCTATAGCCTTGTCTATAAAACTTGTTGCGAATGTCTTTACAGACATCCTTCTCAACAGTTGTTAAAATGTCCTCAGTGAGAGTTCTATTGTCCTTGGCAGTGAGTTTTAACTGGTCGTTATAACAACTTGATGTTAAGAATGCCTTCTTAAATGGGGAAATGACTTAAAAGGTTCATTTCCTCCAGGCATGTATTGTAAGGAAATGCAGGCAAGGTGTGCAAATTGAAGAAACCCCTTTATAGCCTCAAGCAATCCCCATGAACCTGGTTTGACAAATTCAGAGCTGCACTTCTCGGCTACACACACAGTTTAACCATACCTTGTTTGTTAAGAGGAGACGTACTCAAGTTACTTTCCTTACTATTTATATTAATGATATCATGGTTACAACAGTGATACAGAGCCGGTCCAGGCATTCAAGAATTTTCTTAATGTAGAGAGACAAGGCCGAATGGGCCCAAGTATTTGTTTTATGCTTAAGCAGTGTTTTATTTACTTTGTGTTAATGGGCATTTTCTTTATGGGCTTGTTAACTTCTTTTTAATTTCTTTTAAGCTTGTAAAGAGACTGGGCCGAATGGGTCCTAACAGCCTTTCGTGTGATATCCTTTATTTTATCTTTTATTTTACGTTGATGGGCCTCACTTAATGGGCCTGTTATTTGTTCTTATTTTATTTTCTTTATGTAACTGCCAAGCTGGCCACCCACTTAAGGATATACTTCTCATCATCAATTTTTTAGAGATTAATAAAATAGGGTTAGAGGAGAAGGGTGATTAATTCGACTTCTTCTCTTACCTCTTCTCTTCGCCATCTTCCTCTCTTATACAGTTATTCAGATCTGTTCTATTCTGCTAATCACTAAGTTTAATCTTGACATTAGAGGACTGATTTACATCTTGGTATCAGAGCAGGTTCAGTTCCTTTTCCTTCTTTTTTCTTTGTTCATGTACACTCTAAAATCAAGAGAGTGTATGGAAAGATAGGTTCTCTATAGTATAGAGAATCACTTGCCTAGTTGGTAGAAGGGTTTGGAGAGTTTAGTTCTGGCCAGATTTTGTCAAGTAATGATGTTGTTTTGCTGCTGCCCAAAACACTAGCCGACTAGAGATTTTCGAGGTTACCAAGAAAGGTGAAGCTTGGGGGTGGCGCTCTGTGCTTGGAAGGTGTCTTGTGACTGCTAAAGGAGGGCGGTTCAGGTTCGGAAGAGTTTAGGTTAGTCTGGTGGGTGCGGCAGTGTCTTCTCTCTTCCTCCCATCTGCTGGATGGAGCAAAACCCTAGTTTTTCAAGTACCCAAATTCTGGTTTGACTTCAAGTAAGTTTACATAGTCAAAATTTTCAGTTCTTTGATTTCCGTTTGATTAATGGAGGCATACAGAAGTGAGTTCAAGCAGGTGCTAGCTTCTGGACCTGCTTCAGTAGATTCCGTTTTGACTGGTGTTACCACAATTAAGCTAGATGGGACGAACTATCTTGCTTGGGCACAGTCTATAAAAATCTATGTTTGTAGTAGAGGAAAACTCGGGTATCTAGGCAGCAAGGTGAAACCCAGACAGACCCTAAATTTGAAAGATGGATGCAAAAGAACTATACTGTTATAGGATGGTTAGTCAACTCTATGCAACCCCATATAAGCCAGCACTATCTCTGGATGTCTTCGGCTAAGGAGATATGGGACAGTGTAACTGAGACCTATTCACAGAAACTGAATGTAGCCAGAGCATACAAATTGAAAAGTGACGTGAAGAACCTGAGACAGGGGAAGAAGAGTGTAGCAATCTACTACTCTATACTAAAATCCCAATGGTAGGAAATTGATGTTATGGAGACAGTGGTATGGGAGAGTAAAAAGGATGTTGAAATGTATAGAAAACTAGTGGAGAGAATTAGAGTGTTTGATTGAGTATCTCACTGGACTCAACCCTGATTTTGATATTATCAGACAGAACATTTTGGCCAGGGATGAGGTTACTTTTTCACAGGCATATGCTATGATAAGTAGTGAGGAGAGTAGGTGGCAGGTGCAGTTGCAGAGTCCATCTACAGAACATTTTGCACATGCGGGAATGAAACCGAAGGGCCCTACTGAAAAAAGAGAGCATATGTGTGAATATTGCAAGAAACCACAGCATACAAAGGACACCTGTCAGAAGCTTCATCCTGAACTTCTTCCTGATAGGTTTAAGAACAATAATAACCCTAAGAAAGGCAGTCAGGTGAGAAAATCCAAGACTACTAATGCTGCTACAGTGCCTGAAGGGGGAAGTAAGGAAAGCAAAGAAAAATCAACTATTGAGCAGTTGGCTGCAATGAAGCTGGATTTTGAGAAGTATGGGAGGCTCCTAAATCACCTGGAAGCTATGGTTTCTTCAACTCACCCTTCCAACAGTACATCATCTTCATCGGCTTTTGTTCACTCAGGTACTCGTGCTTCTGCAAATCATGCTTCAGCTTCAGGTAATCATAAAATCCCTTGGATTATTGATTCCAGTGCATCAGACCATATGACCAGCCACCTGTTTTGCTCATATCACCTCCTCTCTGGGAAAGAGAAAATATCCCTTGTCGATGGGTCCCTTGCCCCCATCTTTGGTAAAGGTGATATAAAGACCTCTGACACCCTGTTCTTATCTTTTGTTCTTCATGTCCCTAAGCTTAACACAAACCTCTTATCTGTTAGTAGCTTAACAAAGTCAATGAATTGCAGCATAACTTTCTTTCCCACTCCTTGTGTTTTTCAGGACCAGCAGTCTCGGAGGATGATTGGGAGTGGCCATGAGGCAAACAGAATATACTTGCTGGACACACCAGATCAAGCTTTGGAACCACCTCATGGAGTTGCCTTAGAGTCAGTCGTGTCAGAGTCTGTTAACAATTTTATTATGACATTTTCGGTTTGGTCACTTGTCCTTTTCTGCTTTGAGTCATCTGTTCCCAGATATGTTTAAAGGAGTGTCTTTATCGAGTCTTCATTGTGAATCATGTAAGCTGGCAAAGCATTGTAGACATTCCTATTCAATTAGAAATAAAAGATCATTTTCTCCTTTCCATATTGTTTACTCTGATGTGTGGGGGCCATATCACATGCCAACCATGGGGGGTTACAGGTACTTTATCCTTTTTATTGATGATTATTCACGTTACACTTGGATTTATCTCACGAAATCCAGGGATGAAATACTAGCTATTGTGAAAAATTTTCATGAACTCATCCTCACCCAGTTTAATACCCATATCAAAATATTCCGCTCTGACAATGCTAAGGAGTATTTTGAGAGAACCCTCTCCACCTATCTTGAAACTTTTGGGGTTATTCATCAAAGTTCTTGTTCCTACACTCCACAACAAAACGGGGTGGCGAAAAGAAAGAACAAGCATGTGGTTGAAGTTGCTAGATCCCTCTTATTTGCATCCCATGTTCCTATAAAGTTTTGGGGAGATGTTGTTCTTACTGCTACCTTTCTGATCAACTGTATGCCCTCCCAAGTCCTTGGCTTTAAAACCCCTTTTAGTCTTCTCTTCCCGGATGAGGATCTCTTTTCTCTTCGTCTCTGTGTATTTGGGTGTACTTGCTATGTGCATATTCATAGTCACCAAAGGCACAAGTTTGAACCTAAGGCTCATAAGTTCGTGTTTCTAGGATATGCTTCCACACAGAAGGGTTATTGCTGTTCTGATCCAGTTCGTGGCACCCGCTTTGTATCTCGGGATGTCACCTTTGCAGAGTTGACTCTCTTCTTTAGTATTCCTCCTGAGGGGGAGAAATCTGATGAGTACTTTACTATGTCTCCAGCTGTTCCTCTTCCCATCCCTTGTGAGTCCGATCATGGGGTGTCCACCTCTTCCACTAGACCTACCCCTGATGTCCCTGCTCCCCCTCCTGCTTCTACTCCTGCTCTCCAAAGGTGGTACCAAAGGCAGAGATTCAGACATGTGCAGGTTGTTTCCACTCCTTCAGAAGAGCATCTTGCCACTCCCATCATTCCTGAGGAAACAGGTCAGCCCTCTACTGACCCATCTCAGAATGTTCCTGACCTTGACCTTCCCATTGATCTTCGCAAGGGCAAGCGGAAGTGTACAGCCCATTGTATCTCCAAACACTTATCTTACAGCCTTCTCTCCCCTTCCTACTACTCTTTTCTTGCCTCTGTTTCTTCCCATGTGATACTCAGGTCTGTACCAGAAGCTTTATCTCAAGCTGAATGAAGGGAAGCTATGATGACCGAACTTGATGAATTCCATAAGAATCATACCTGGGATATTGTGGACTTGCCGGAAGGGAAGGAACCAGTGGGTTGTAAATGGGTGTTTACTATTAAATATCACTCTGATGGCTCTGTTGAGAGGTTTAAGGCTCGGTTAGTTGCTAAGGGTTACACCCAAATGTATGGCATTGACTATCTTGAGACATTTGCTCTTGTAGCTAAGATGACTTCAGTCAGAGTTTTACTTTCTCTAGCAGCTACTTTTGACTAGCCCCTACACCAGTTCGATGTTAAAAATGCCTTCTTGAATGGAGAACTGCATGAAGAGGTCTATATGTCTCTACCTCCAGAGTGTATGGGAAAGAAATGAAAGGCAAGGTGTGTAAACTACACAAATCTATTTATGGTCTCAAACAATCTCCTCGGGCTTGGTTTGAGAGATCTCAGGCTGCTCTTCTCTCTTTTGGCTACATTCAAACACAATCTGATCATACACTGTTCTTGAAGAGAAATGACTCTCTGGTGACCTTCTTGATTATTTATGTTGATGATATTGTGGTCACGAGTAATGACATTGATGAGGCCAGTAAACTAAAAGCATTTCTCAACTCTGAATTTGAAATCAAAGATTTGGGAGACCTTCGGTATTTCCTGGGCATTGAAGTTGCTCGATCTAAGGATGGTATATTCATATCTCAGCGCAAATATGTCCTTGATCTTCTTGCTGAAACTAGTAAACTTGGAGCTAAACCCATCTCCACTCCCATTGATCCTAATCATAAGCTTTCTGCCACAGATGGTGAACTTTTGTCTGATAAGGTAGTGTTTCAGAGACTGCTTGGGAAGCTGTTATACCTTTGCATGACTCGGCCAGATATTTCCTATGCAGTCAATGTTATCAGTCAGTTTATGCATTCTCCCAGAGATACTCATCTAGCTGCTGTAGAAAGGGTTCTGTGCTACTTGAAAGGTACTCCAGGGAAAGGTATTCTATTTGCTAAGCATGGTCACATGAAGCTGGAAGCCTTTACTGATGCAGATTGGGCAGGATGTATTGATGCAGATTGGGCAAGATGTACTGAAGCCTTTACTAATCACTAAGTTTAATCTTGATATTAGAGGAGGACTGATTTACATCTAAGCTATTTCTTATCTGGCCGCCCACTTAAGGGCAAACATGTAATTAGCATAATTAATTCTGATTAATAAAAGATTAGTGAAGGGAGAGAATTTCTCTTCTTCTCCATCTTCTTCTTCTATTCTACTGTAATCTTCTTTTCTCTCTCTTTTCTGCTATAACCAGTATTCTTCTATCAGATTTGAAGGACAGGTTTACATCTCTTAACTCAGAATTTGAAACTAAGGACTTAGGGGAGTTTAGATATTTCTTGGGAATTGAAGTTGCCAAGACTAAAGATGGCATCTTCATATCTGTTGGGAGCCCACAGGGCCCATCATGCCCAACTGAGACTCAAGCCCAGGAGAAGGCCCATGTAGAAGTACACCTAGTGGCAGAAGGAGAGACCCAGGCCCGTCACCTAATTCGTTTTGTGTACACTTAGAGGCAAGACACATCAGCTTAATCAGTTCGAATCTGCACACGGGAAGTCAGAATCAGTTATGAACCAACCAACAAATAATGATTGTAATAAAATAGTATAAATAGTAGTCTTGAGAGGAGAAAGGCATGCGAGAGATATTTCCTTCTAGTTCTTCTTTCCTTCTCTGTGGAGGTGAACCCCCTCGAAGTGCTTCTTGTATTGGGCAGTAACCCAACAAGATGGTATCAGATCGATGCCGGCAACAAGAACAGTGACCATGGATGACCGTTTGGACAAACTTGAAGTCAGGGAGCTGAAGGAGACCCTATCTGCGGTGGTGATCCAGTTCTCTAGTGTTGCCAGCCGCAAGTTAGAGGTTGAAGGTAATCGATCAGAGGGGTCGAGCCATAGTGGAGCATGGCATGGAGTTGGAGAGATCATTCCTACACCCAAGCTGGACTTCCCTCCTTTCTCAGGTGAGGATCTAGTTTCTTGGATTTACAAAGTAGAGCGTTACTTTGAATACCATGTGATTGTTGGGCCACAGAGGGTGACCATTGCTTCCATTTACCTGACCGGCGATGCTCTGCAATGGTTTTAGGGATACTGTTGATTGCACCGTTGCCTGACCTAGGGAAATCTCACAGAGGCAGTGTACCAAAGATTTGGTGTCACTAGTTACGACAACCTAGATGAGAATCTAATTAAGATTAAGCAAACGGGAACTGTTCTAGAGTACCAGAACGAATTTGAAAAGTTGGCCACCCATGTCCACGACTCAACTGAGAGGGTTCTCGTCAGATGTTTCATTGCAGGTCTGCGAGATGAAATCCAATCGGAAGTTAAGACACGGCACCCAGCAACAATGGCAGTTGCTGCGGGCCTCACTTGCATTCATGAGGAGCGGTTGGACCGCTTGAAGAAGGTTACATGAAACCCGGCTCCCCATCTACCCACCCCAACAAAAAGGGGTGACATGAACCAGCCCAAGCCTAATGGACCCTTGCAGCCCAAACCTACACAGGGCTAGGACCCAACCCCAGTTTTCCTTATAAGAAACACACCTAGGCTGAAATGCAAACCAGATGTGAGAAGGGACTCTGCTACACGTACGATGAGAAGTTCGCACTGGAGCATCGCTGTAAAATACAACAGCTATTCCTGCTCCAGGCTGAGGACAATGATGAGACCAAGCTGGGCCAGGAAGAGGAGCAGCTCGACTTGATTGAGCTCACTGAACCCAAAACTCACAACCCCTCTCAAGATCTCACTTCATGCCCTAACCGGACAAGCTTCCCCCCAAACCATGAAGCTTAAAGGGCATATTGAGGGCTGAAATGTGATCATACTAGAGGACAATGGGAGTCATCTCCCATAAAACCCTCACCAAACAGCTAGGGTTGGCGATCCAACCCATAAAACCTTTCAAGGTGCATGTGGCAAATGGCAGTCATCTCCACTGTGGTTTGTGAAGGACTGTGCAAACGCATTAAGCTGAAGGCTCAAGGGCAAGAACTCACAGTGGCCCTACAACCACTGGGTTTCAGCAGGGCTTACATTGTCCTGGGCATCCAGTGGTTAAGTCAGTTGGGCCAGGTCGTTTGTAACTAGGCTCGAATGACCATGGAGTTTTCAATCGCCCCCAAAATTATAAGCTAGTTGGAACTAGAACAAGGTACCCAGGCTGAGGAGTATGGGCCCATATTAAGGACATGCCAAATTGAATGGAACCCTGTCCTTATGTACCTATGCCTCGGCCCAACAAGACCTGAGTTAACCTCCCCCACTTCAGAGTTGAAAAACAATATAAACTGACATGCCTTAACCTAGTTACTGCAGACCTATGCCTTCATCTTTCAAGAACCTTCTGAATCGCCACCAACCAGACTCTCCAATCACAAAATCCCAAAACAGCCAAGGGCCCCTACCGATACCCCCATTTCCAGAAAACCGAGAAAGGAAAATAGTGAAGAAGATGCTTGAAAAGAAATAAATACAGCCCATCACCAACCCATACTCAGCTCCAGTACTCTTAGTGAAGAAAAAGGATGGATCACGGCAGTTTTTTGAAGATTATAGGGCTTGAACAAAATCACAATCAAGAACCGATTCCCAATACCTGTGATTGATGAGTTGTTGGATGAGATAGGGTTAGCCAATGTCATCTCTAAGTTGGACCTAAGGTCAAGATACCACCAGATAAGGACATAAGGGTACACCTTAATGACGTCCATAAAACTGCTTTCTGGACCCACGAGGGAAATTACGAATTTCTGGTCATGCCCTTTGGGCTCTCCAATGCACCGTCCACCTTTCAAGCTCTAATGAACAAAGTCTTCAAACCATATCTCTGTCAATTTATTTTGGTCTGCTTCGATGATATCTTGGTTTATAGTGCAGATTGGGATTCCCATTTGAATCATCTCTGGCTTACATTTGAAGTGACGAAGGCACACCATCTGTTTGCCAAAGAATCTAAGTGCACTTTTAGGCAAACATGAATGCATTACTTGGGCCACATCGTGGAACAGGGAAGGGTCACGACTGACCCAAAAAAGACCTCAGTAATGGTGACATGGGCGGGCCAGGCCCAACTCGGTTAAAAACCTTAGCGGTTTCCTAGGGTTAACTGGATACTATCATTGCTTTATAAAGGGGTATGGCCAGATTGCTGCTCCACTGATCCGACTACTCAAAAACCAATGGATTTCAATGGGACGACTCAGTCGAACAGGCCCCTTTGAAGCCCTCAAGACTGTTGTCTCTACTCCCCCTATTTTGTCATTGCCTAACTTCACCAAGACCTTTATTGTCAAAGCCAATGTATCGGGGACGGGTCTAGGGGTAGTTTTGATGCAAGACAGCCAGCCCATAACATTCTACAGCAAGGCCCTCTCACCCCAGACCCAAACTAAGTCTACTTACGAAAAAGAATTGATGATCATCGTGTCATGAAGTGGAGGGCAACAGAGCCTCAAGCACCTCTTGGATCAGTCAGTTCTAACACCTAAACAGCAGAGATGGGCTTATAAATTAATGGGCTTCGATTTTCAGATTGAGTACAGGCCTGGGGCCACAAATCGGGCCACCAATGCCCCTTCCCAAACCACTGAATTCCTCTCCATGGATGTATCCAGGCCCATTTGTCCTCTATTGGACCAAATTAGGAAGCCCAGCAGGATCCAACTTTAGGGCATATCAGGGGTATTTGGGCCCAGAACCCTTTTGACGTTCCAGGATACAGTGTTTAAAAAGGGGATCTTTTCTACAAGGGCCGACTGGCAGTCGCCCCAAATTCTGAATACTGCCAAGAGCTTCTCCAGTTATTCCACCAATCAGCTATTGCAGGGCACTAGGGAACCCTACATACCTACAAGCACCTCTCTAACCACTACTATTGGTTGGGCATGAAGAAACATGTGTGAGAATTTATTGCTGCATGCCATGTTTGTCAACAGAGAAAATACAATAGCCAGACTCCGGCAGGGCTCTTGCAGCCACTACCCATACCCAATAAGGTCTGGGAAGAGATCACCATGGATTTTATTATGGGCCTTCCTACTTCAAATGTAAGTGAGTTGTCTTAGTGGTTGTTGATCGACCTACCAAATATGCCCATTTTTCTGCTCTTTTCCTCCCCTATACAGTTTCCCATGTGGCTCGGGTTTTCATCCAAGATATTCCAAACTCCATGGCACCTCGATGTCCATTATAACAGATTGGGACCCTACATTTATGAGCAGGTTTTGGAGGGACTATTTCAGGGCCCAAGGGACTGAACTACACTATTCAACTAGCTACCACCCTCAGACAGATGGCCAAACTGAGGTGGTGAACCGGTCCCTGGAGACTTACCTCCATTGTTTCGCCAGTGACAGACCGAAATAGTGGACAAGATGGCTCCACTAGGCAGAGATCTGGTATAATGCCTCCTTCCATGCATCAGCTAGTATGACCCCCTTCCAAGCATTGTATGGGAGGGAGCCTTTGTCCATTCTACCCTACGAAGTGGGGTCCTCAGTTGTTGGGGAGATGGATGCCCACCTAACAAAATGGGATGCAATCATAAGGTAGTTGAAGGAACACTTACGAAGAGCTCAGTCTCAGATGAAACGTCACTATGACAAAAAGCATAGAGAAGTGCAGTTCCAAGTGGGCGACCAAGTCTGTCTGAAACTGCAGCCCTACCATCAGCTGACTGTGGCGAGAAGAGCAAACAAGAAGCTATCCCCCCAGTACTATGGGTCGTTTAGAGTGATAGCTTGAGTAGGAGAGGTAGCTTACCAACTGGCCCTTCCCCCCAACTCCAGATTATGCCCAATATTTCATGTTTTTCTCTTGAAGACTTGCCTCAACCAAAGCACTCAGGTCTGCAACACCCTTCCTGAGTTCTCTGAAGATGGCACTCCACAACTGATCCTCATCCAGGTGCTAGATTATCGTTGGGTCAAAAGGGGCAAGAAGTTTATACGTGAGGTTTTAACCGCTTGGTCTAGATTTCCTATAGACGATGCAACTTGGGAATCCTGTTCTTACATCAAACAACAGTACCCTTCTTTCAACCTTGAGGACAAGGTTGCTCTTTGCTCTTTAGGGGGAGGCAATTGTTGAGAGCCCGTAGGGCCCATCATGCCCAGCTGAGACTCAGGCCCATGCAGACAACCACCCAACGGCAGAAGGAGAGACCCAGGCCCGCCACCCAATTCGTGTTGTGTACACACAGGCTGAAGGACACATCAGCTTAATCAATTGGAATCTACACATAGTTAGTCAGAATCGGTTATGAACCGATCAATAAATAATGATTGTAATAAAATAGTATAAATAGTGGTCTTGGAAGGAGAAAGGCGTACGAGAGACATTTCCTTTTGATGATTCTTCTTCTTCTTTCCTTCTCTGTGAAGGTGAACCCCCTCGAAGTGGTTCCTGTATTGGGCAGTAACCCAACAATCTCCCAATGAAAGTACGTCTTAGATCTTGTTGTGGAAATTGGGAAACTTGGTGCCAAACCTTCTTCTACACCTATTGATGCTAGCCATAAGCACTCAGCTAATGATGGTGAACTCTTGATAGACAAGGGAGTGCTCCATAGAGTTTAGGGGAAGTTATTATACCTTTGCATGACATGGCCAGATATCTCATATGTTGTCAATGTAGTCAGTCTATGCATGCCCCAAAGACACGCATATGGCTGTGGTAGCATGGTTTTTGTGTTACTTGAAGGAAACTCTAAGAAAGGGTAGTCTCTTCTCTAGGCATGGACACATGAAACTATAGGCTTACACAAATGCTAATTGGACTAGTAATATTAATGATAGAAGATCCACATCTGGTTATTGTGCTTTGGTAGTGGGGAACATCGTCTCGGAGAAATAAGAAGCAATCAGTAGTAGCCAAATCTTCAGCTAAGGCAAAGTACATGGCCATGACACATTGAGTTTCAGAGTTGTTATGGCTCAGGTCACTTCTATAGGAGAAAACTATTGCATATGATAAGCCCTTGATGTTGAACTATGATATCCAAGCTACAACTAACATGCATATGGCTGTTGTAGTATGGTTTTTGTGTTACTTGAAGGAAACTCTAAGAAAGGGTAGTCTCTTCTCTAGGCATGGACACATGAAGCTATAGGCTTATACAAATGCTAATTGGACTAGTAATATTGATGATAGAAGATCCACATCTCGTTATTGTGCTTTGGTAGTGGGGAACATTGTCTCGGAGAAATAAGAAGCAATCAGTAGTAGCCAGATCTTCATCTAAGGCAAGGTACAGGGCCATTACACATTGAGTTTCAGAGTTGTGATGGCTCAGGTCACTTCTAGAGGAGAAGACTATTGCATATGATAAGCCCTTGATGTTGAACTATGATAACCAAGCTACAATTAACATAGCTAACAATCCAATTCAGCATGATAGGACAAAACACATTGAAGCATATCAACATTTTATAAGAGAAAGAGTGGCTTCCAAAGAAATCTGTCTTCCTCTCATTGCCTCGGTTAGCAGATGTTCTAACCAAGGGTGTCCCTAAGGCAAAGTTATAGTACTATCTAAGCAAGTTGGGCATGATTGATATCTATGCTCAGCTTGAGGGGGGTGTAGAGATAATGGGCCGAATGGTCCATGAGTCATTATTATTTGTTGATTTCTGCTCATGTTTTATTTCTGTGGTTAGTGGGCCTGTTTTATTTCTTTTATTATTTTTTCTAGTGCTAGTCGCCATACTAAGGGTATTCATTTAATTATTTCCTTCTTACAATCAAAGAAGAACATAAATGTGGGCACTGGAGAGAGGTTTGAATTCTCTCTTCCTTCCTTCCCTTTTCTTCCATCTTTCTCCAGTGTTTCTCTTCCATCTTCACTCTTCTTCTGTTCTATTTTCTATTTTATTTCAAATTATTACAGGTGGGATTTACATCTAACATAAAGGAAAAGCATAGCAATGAACACAAAACTTGAATGTCATAGCAGGAATTACAATGTCACCAAGTCCAAGCATGGAATATGGTCGTGCAGAATCTGCCGTTGGGAACAAAAGCTACCAAGAAGGAACAAGAAAGTGTAATTAGATAAAGCAAACCAATAACACCCCCACTTGTTGATCATTGCAAATGATAATGCCAAGTAATATGAACTGACCTTTATTGGAGCATCAAAAGATTTTGCAACACTAACCATCACCGGAGTAATGAAGACCCAAAATATCTCATATACAAAGAGGCCAGCCTGTAATTACAGATATGCAAGGTAAACGTAACTATCAAATGGAGAAATTATTTTTAAGGTATAAAAAGAAAGAAATATACAAGGGAGAAAATCCCGGAAAGGCATATAAAGGAGGGAAAAAGGGATTAAAAACTCCCCCTCTGACAAAATGTAAGAAAAACTGATGCACAGATAAAAGTTCAAGGACATTTGCAATTTGTATCTATCAGAATCAACATCCTTCAGATAAGAAACATGGTCAACAATGACTAGAAAGTGTAGAGAAATGCCTACCATCATAGAGAGAAAAGAACAATTAAGAAGATCAGGATGCATTCATTACTTTCTCTCAAAAATGCTATATTATCAGTGTAGAGAAATGCTATATTATCAGTAGAGGATGGAGAGTAGGGAGGGTGGAAACCCCCCTTACTCACTTGCAGTTTGTTGATGACACAATTCTGTTTTGTGAAGGCAGTAATGTGAGCTTTATAAGGAATTTGAAGTCGGTGATACAACTGTTTGAGAAAATATCCAACTTGAAGGTTAACCTTGGGAAAAGCTGTGTTGTGGGGGTGAATTTGGAGGAGGGAGAGATCAGGGAGAGTGCTGGAGTGCTGGGGTGTGAAGTCTTGGGGTGGCCTTTGAACTACTTAGGGTTGCCTTTAGGTGATAATCCCATGAGAGAGCTTTTGGAACCTGGTGGTGGAAAGGTTTGAAAAAAGACTGGTTTCATGGAAAAAGAACTACCTCTCTCTCGGTGGGAGAATTATTCTTATTAAGGCCACGCTTGCTAATTTACCTATTTTTTTCCTGTCGGTGTTTAAAATCCCAGTGAAGGTTGCTAATAGATTGGAGAAGTTAATGAGAGATTTCCTGTGGGAACCGAGAGAGGAAAAGAAGGATCATAGAGTTAGCTGGGAGATAGTTTGTAGGAGTAAGACATGTGGAGGTTTGGGGCTTTGGAATATTAGGAGAAGGAATATGACTCTATTGGGAAAGTGGTTGTGGAGATTCCCTTTGGAGAAGGAGAAGTTATGGGCTAGAATAGTGGCAAGTATTCATGGGATGGAGCATAATGGATGGGACGCTGGAATCAGAGCTAGGACCACAAGCAATTCTTCTTGGAAAGCCATTCATGACCTGTTATCAGTTTTCTTCCCTAACATCAGGTATGATTTGAATTCCGGTAACTCCATAAAATTTTGGGAACAAACCTGGGTGGGGAGTGCCCCTCTAAAGGATCAGTTTCCTTCTTTGTATGCTCTTTTTGTTTTGAAAAATGAGTCAATCTCGTCTTTTACCACCTCGTCCTCTTCCACTTCTGGTATTGGGTGGAACTTGGGTCTAAGGGATTTGAGGGACTCGGACTTTGACAATATTTTGAGCCTTATTGCAATTCTTGATAACATTGTCTTAGACCCCACTAGGGAGGATTCTAGAATTTGGACACCTTCTCCCAGTGGCATTTTTTCTTGTGCTTCTTTCTTCAAAGTCTTAAGTCAGTCCACCAGTCCTATCTTCCCTCCTTTTCCTGTTGATGAGGTTTGGTGCAGAGCAATACCTCCTAGGGTTGGTAGTTTTTGTTGGGAAGCCTATCTGGAAAGAATCAACACTGGTGATCTACTCCAAAAGAAGAGACCCAATACCTGCTTGTCACCTCAGTGGTGTGTTCTTTGTAAAGCGGATGGGGAGACTGGTTTTCACCTACTGGTGTCTTGCCATTTTGCGAGGTCAATGTAGGAATGGGCTCTGTCCCTATTTGGATGTAGTTGGAATCCCCCATCAGACTTGCAGGGCCTTTTTCCCCTTCTCTGTTCAGGTGGCGGATAAAAAGGGGAAGGACAATGTGGAGAGGACTAAGGGCTACAGTATGTTGGACACTAGAAACTCCAGGATATTCTCAGAAGCTCAGAGAGGAGCAACAGATCTAAGGGCTATCATTCATATTAGGGCGGTACAGTGGCTGAAATCTTTGGAGATTTTCACAGATTATACTGTGGATGACATGTTGAGGAAGTGGGATGAAATTGCAAGTTGCACATAGACTAAGTCAGTAATGTGTGTGGCTTGGACCCCTCCACCTGGTGGATTCGTGAAACTAAACTTTGATGGGTGTAGCAAGGGAAATCCGGGACAATCAGGGATTGGGGGTGTTTTTAGGGATGAAAATGGGGTCATTTCTGCCATGTTCTCAAGCCCAACTGGAGTGGGTGACTCCCTTAGAGTTGAGATCTTTGCAGTTATGGAATGAGTCCAAAAAGCTAAGGAATTGAACATCAGGAAACTCTTAATTGAAGGGGATTCAGAGGTGGTGATAGGGTGGCTGATTAAAGATCACAATGGCTTATGGAAGTACAATAATGAGAGGAGGAAATTCAAGTGGCTGGCGCAGGAGATGGAAGTTAAGATACGTTGGGTTAAAAGATCGGCTAATTCCATAGCTGACGGTTTAGCTAAACAAGGGGCAGAAAGGGATTCACTATTTTGGGCTAAGCTGTAACTATAGTGTGTTTTCTTTCTTTTTTTCCTTTTCTTGAGGCTCTTTGTTCTTGGAAGATAAGTGTGTTTGTCTTCCTAATGTAATTTTTCTATTGATGAGTTAATGAAAGTGTTATTGATCAAAAAAAAAAAGAAAAAGAGAAATGCTATACATACAGTGTAGCATTAATATAAATCATTACATTACTTTCTCTCAAAAAAAAAAAAAAAAAGATTAGGATGCATTCAAGTTGTAAAGTGTAAAACAAGAAAAGAGTATCCAAGAAAATTATAATGCAAGCATAAGTGCATAACATAATTTTTAAGCAAGGTAAGAACTCAAAAATTAAATGATAGACTCTAAAAGGACAGAGGGACTATAAATATCTGATTTAATAGTTTTAATTGGACAATGGAGGAGTTCCACTTAAAGTTAAGAACATTCCTGATTATGCTTATATTTGATGCTCAACCTGCAAATGAAAAAATGAGAGCAGAGAGAAGAGAAGAAGTAAGAGAACAAAGGAGAAAGAAAGAAGAAAAACAATGGAGAAAATTCCCCACTTATTTCATTATAATAACTACCCACTATAATTCTAACAAATAGTTAACAGTCAACTCAAAACACCTACTATTGAACAAGATAAATAAACCCAACATGCTTTTAACACTTCTAACAAAGCCAATGTTTTAGTTGGCACATTCAATGGTCCACATTCTTAAAACATAAAATATATAGTCAACAAAATACATATACAAAGAACCTAAACAAGGAATACGTATGTATATATACATACATACAGTTCATGAAAACAAACTCCTTTGCAAATATGTAATTAAATACACCCAGTTCTTACCAGAAGAATAGCACCAGTTTTAAAAGATCCAAGAGAAAGCATTTCAATTCCCTGAAGAACAATTTTACAATTGTTTATTAGATATCAAATACTATGCAGTAAACTGAAAATAATGAAGCAGATCCAAACACAAAATAACCATGCAAGACCTAAATGATTTAGAAGATATTTGGTAAGAGCATGGTTAACCGGATAATGTACTGGCATCAAAATTAAACTTAAAGCCAAGAATCAGAAAACATGGGAGCAAACATCCCCCCTGCATGCCTATCCATTACATTCAAGGTATCAAACTTAGAATGAACCTTCGGATGAAGTTAGTGGCACAAACAATAAAGGATCATTAAGTTCTTTTTTTTTCAGCTGGAAGATCATGGAGTTTTTCTAAAGATAATGGCATTAAGAAAAGAACACACTATCATCAATACCTTGCTATAATAATTGTGAAAAAACAAGATGCAAAAAAAAGAAGCAAAAACAATGACCAAAAAAGAAAACAAAAGATACAAAGTAACAGAAAACAAAATGTTCCTGTAGAATGTAATATACAACCATAACTGTCAAATAAGAATAATGTTTAAGTCAAATTTTACAAAAAGAGAGGCACAATTGTATCTAAAACTAGCTTTCTACCACACAAGCAAGCATAGGGAGGACAAAAAAGATAGTAGGAAGATTTGCAATAGTAGCTTGCATTCCCTTACCATTTCCCTATAGCAAAGGTTGTGGAAATTTTATTTGAAAAAAAAAAAAAAAAAGATGTATAAGTAGA
The DNA here is from genome assembly GCF_056320005.1 of Nelumbo lutea. NCBI lineage: Eukaryota > Viridiplantae > Streptophyta > Magnoliopsida > Proteales > Nelumbonaceae > Nelumbo > Nelumbo lutea. Next base: position 89,866,090 of record NC_142685.1, on the reverse strand, counting down.
AAATTTTCCCTTCAAATAAGAGAACTACAGAACCTGGCCAGAACAGGACACAAAGCAATAGCAAACTACAAAAGCTAACAAGGAAGAAGGCTTGCCAATAAAAATCAACCCCTCTGACACCTCTTGCTAGATTGTGAGCAAAACGGTTGGCCATACAGATAACCATCTGAAGATGTTTACTCTGTATGGTAACAGATAAGATGATGTAAGAACCAACTCCCAAGTCCCAACCCCAGAGAACCAATCCCCTCAGAGCAACTGCAGAAACTAGCAAAAAAAAACACCTACCATCTCTGTTGACAAGTGTATTATATGTACTGTACGCAGGTTTAGTGCCTACAGGGGTATTTTTGTAATTTTTTAGACCTCTTGTGTTGTATGGCCAGTATAGTATAAATACAAATGCTTCACTCACATGAAGCAGTTCTTTCGAGGCCTTAAGTCTGCAGCCTCTTCTCTCTTCTTCTACTTCTTCTTCTTTTGCTCAACATGGTACCAGAGCAGGACCGACTAGACCTAGAAAACAACCAACTGAGGTCTCTCTTCACAGCTGCGTAGAAGCTATAGTCCTGATGCTCGAAGACAAGGAAGAGGAAGCATTCTCTAGTGCTGCGGTTTGTCTCCACTGCCGTGTAGGGTTCTGCTACAAGAAAGCTGACTGTTCTTCTACTGCCGTGTAGGGTTCGGCTACATGTTTTCTGGGGTTGCTCAGCTAAGAAGACTGTAGAAAACCATCCCAGATGTACGAAGAAGGGTTCAGGCCTACAGAGAAGATTGGGTCCATGAGTGTACTGCCTATTCACAGTTTGGGTGACCTTGGTACAGAACTGAAGTTTCTCTGTTTATGGTTCTCTTCTTGCACTCTTTCGATGGACTGTTAATGTCCTAAAATCTGAGTAGGGACTGTTCAGCTATTTTTTTCCCCTCCTCCGATTGTGTGTTGCTCTATTCAGCTCTCTAAGGGACTGTTGTTGAGCCCTAAACCCTAAGTGACTGTTCGGCTGCCCTAGAAAGTGGATATCAGCTGATTAGGTGTGGTGAACCACCACTTGTATTGTTGTTCCTACTGAGAAGCTGCATGAAAGTTGTAAAATTGTAAGTCATTTAGACCTGGTTACACTACAAGTGCAGTGTTCGTATATTGTTCTGTGGACTCCTACAAAGGGCAGGTCATACAAACTAGTACTGCAATTGCAATGTTTGTATTTGGTTCTCTGTGAAACCGAAAATCAGCAAGTGCCTAGTTGTGGACTGTAGCAGCTCTGTAAGGCAGTGTACCTTTGGTTTTGAGTACTTCTAAACCTAGAATCATGAATAAGGAAAAATTGTGGTGCACAAATTGTCAGAAGCCCTAGCACACCAAAGATATTTGTTGGGATCTCCATGGGAAACCAAAGTGGGCTCAGGATCAACCTAAGAAGCAAGGCTCGGATGTTATTAGAAGGCCTGGGCAACAAGGTACCAAGAAACACCACATGGCCAACATGGTTACTCGGGAAAATCAGCCCTCCACTTCTACTGTGACTCAAACACCACATGGCCAACATAGCTACTCTGGATCTGACCCAAGGGAGGATATTGTAAACTCCTTCCGTGACAATTTGGACTTTTATGGTAGAGCAATTCGCCAGATGGATGCTCCTCCCACCACCTCTTTTGCATCCACATCAAGTAATCCTGCCACAGCTTTCCATGTTGCTTCTCACAACATTGACTCTCCATGGATCATTGATTCTGGAGCGTCAAAACACATGACTGGTATGTCCTCTTACTTTCAAACTTATCACCCTCTTTCCGGAAGAGATAAAGTGAGACTAGCTGATGGATCATACACTTCCATAGCTGGTCAAGGAAATCTCTCTCTTCTCCTCGGCCTTACACTTTCTGATGTTCTTCATATTCCAAAATTCCCTATGAATTTGTTCTCAGTCAATAGTGTTACAAATTCTTTAAATTGTTCTGTGACTTTTTTCCCTACCTATTGTGTGATTCAGGATCTGGCCTCGGGGACGACGATTGGTAGGGGACATATGGTTGATGGACTCTAAATGCTGGAGAATACAGATGGCCTTCATGTTACAGAGTCTATGGGTCAGTTCAAAAAGAGTAAAATGTATTTGTGGCACTGTCGTCTGGGTCATTTGTCTTTTGAGACCTTGAAATTTGTCTTCCCATAACTGTGTAAGTCAATGCCTGTTTCTAATTTTTTCTTGTCAAACGTGTCAGTTAAGCAAGCATTGTAGAACTCATGTTCCTCAAAGAAATAGTAAATCTGAGTTTCCTTTTCACATTGTGCATTCTGATGTGTGGGGCCCTGTTATTTTACCTTCTGAGAGTGGCTACAAGTACTTCATTACCTTCATTGACGATTATTCCAGATACACTTGGGTATATCCAATGCGAACCCGTGAGGAAGTACCAAAAATTATCCAAGATTTTCAGCGGATGGTCTTCACCCAATTTCAGACCGAGATTCAAATATTTCAGTCAGACAATGCAAAAGAGTTTTTTCATAGTGACCTCACGAAGTTCTTTGCTTCACATGGCTCTCTTCATCGGAGCTCTTGTGCCCGTACGCCACGACAAAATGGTGTGGCTGAACAGAAGAACCAACACCTCCTTGAAGTGGCACGAGGTTTACTACTCCACATGAATGTTCCCAAACAATTTTGGCTTGAGGTTGTCCTTTGTTCTACATACCTCATTAACGGAATGCCCTTTCATTGGTTAGAGTACAAAGCCCCACATCAGCTTCTCTTTCCTAAGGCCCCTCTTCTTTCTATCCCTCCTCGTGTTTTTGGTTGTCGGTGCTTTGTCCAAAACCTATCTCCCACCTGGGGGGAAATTGGACTCTTGTGCTATCCCGTGCATATTTCTTGCCTACTCATCTCTCAGAAAGGGTATCGTTGCTTTAATCCTGTTTCTCGGAGATTCTATGTCTCCATGGATATTACCTTCTTTGAAGATGAGCCCTTCTTTCCTGTTTCTCCTTAGGGGGAGTCTAGGCATGAGGAGAAACTGGTTCAGCTTCCTCCTCTTCCTAATCCTTCTCTCCCGATCCTCCACCTTTCCGTGTTTTTTCTCGTCGTCGTAAAGGCCAACCAAGTTCAAGAGTTGTGGAGAATCCAGAAGTTGTACCTCAAGTGCCATCAAACTCCTCGGGGGAAGATCATACTCACTCAGGTAACTTGACTCCCAATGATGGTCATGACCTCCCTGTTGCTAATGATCTTGACCTTCCTATTGCCCACAGGAAAGGTGTTAGGTTGTGCACCACTAAACACCCCATTTCCAACTTTGTTTCCTATGAGAACATCTCACCTTCATTTCGTACGTTCCTTACCTCCATTGGCAGTATCCCTATTTCCAAGAATGTGGCAGAAGTTCTCTCAGTACCAGAATGGACAAATGCCATGAAGGAAGAAATTGATGCTCTTCATAAGAATGGCACGTGGGAACTTGTTGATCTCCCTAAGGGAAAGGATCCAGTTGGATGTAAATGGGTGTTCACTGTTAAGCATGGGGCTGATGGAACTATGGAGAGGTATAAAGCTCATTTAGTGGCAAAGGGTTTTACTCAAGTATATGGAATTGATTATGTAGAAACCTTTGCCCCTGTTGCCAAAATGAACTCTATTGGAGTACTTTTCTCTCTTACTGCCAATCTGAATTGGGATCTACATCAGCTCGACATCAAGAATGCCTTCTTGAATGGTGACCTTGAAGAGGAAGTTTATATTTTTTCCCCCGGTTTTTTGGCTCAAGGAAGTGAACAGAAAGTGTGCAAGTTAAAGAAGTCTTTATATGGGCTTAAGCAATCACCAAGAGCTTGGTTTAGCAGATTTCATAATGCAGTTCAGCAGAGGAGATACAAGCAATGTCAGTCAGATCACACACTGTTTGTAAAAAGGGTAGAAGGTAAAATGGCTGCCCTAATAGTATATGTGGATGACATAATTGTTACTGGTGACTGGAAGGATGAAATTCAAAGTTTGAAGGGCTTCCTTGCCACTCAGTTCAAAGTGAAAGATCTAGACCTGCCAAATACTTCCTTGGAATTGAGGTTGACTTGCTTAAGGACACTGGAAAGATTGAGGTTAAACCAGGTGACTCTCCCATTGACCCCAACCATAAGTTAAGTGACAGCCAAGGTGAACCTCTTAAGGATGTGAAGCAATTTCAGAGGCTTGTAGGGAGATTGTCGTACCTCTCTATGACTCGTCCAGACATAGCATATGTTGTTGGTGTCCTCGGCCAGTTCATGCATGCACCTAGGTCCACTCATCTTGAAGCAACGGAGAGAATACTGCGGTATCTTAAGAAGTTCCCGGGTGTTGGCTTATTATTCCAGAAACATGGACATTTGAGAGTTGAAATTTACACAGATGCGGATTGGGCTGGATCTCAAAGTGACAGAAGGTCTACTAGTGGTTACTGCACCTTTATAGGATGGAACCTTGTTACTTGGAGAAATAAGAAGCAAATCGTGGTAGCTAGATACAGTGCTGAAGCTGAGTACCGTGCAATGGCACACGGAGTAGTCGAAGGTATGTGGATAAAGAATCTATTGGGAGAGTTGGGTTTTCCAATAGATAAACCCATGACTCTACTCTATGACAACAAGGCAGCTATAAGCATCACTACCAACCCGGTACTACATGATAGAACAAAGCACATTGAAGTTGACAAGCACTTTATCAGAGAGAAAATCATCACAGGCGAAGTAATGCACTCCCTACATCAGCTCTGAAGACCAACTAGCAGACATCTTTACAAAAGGGCTAAACCATTCCAGACACCAAGGTCTCTGTGACAAGTTGGGCATGATTGATATCTACGCCCCAACTTGAGGGGGAGTGTTGACAGGTGTATTATATGTACTGTACGCAGATTTAGTGCTCACAGGGCTATTTTTGTAATTTTGTAGACCTCTTGTGTTGTACGACCAGTAAAGTATAAATACAAATGCTTCACTCACATGAAGCAGTTCTTTTGAGGCCTTAAGTCTGCAGCCTCTTCTCTCTTCTTCTACTTCTTCTTCTTCTTTTACTCAACAATCTCCACATGTTAACCACTAAGAACTCGAAGACACTACAAATCATCTGGCACTTCAAAGTATGATAACAAAGACCCTAGAATCCCCCAATCAAATACAAATTAGCTCCTCTCCCACTACTTGAATGTCCCTTTCCTTGAACAACCCCCAGGCCCAACTTAAAAGTTTGAGAACATCCTTAGAAGCTCCACCACCACCACCCTGGATTGGACTTATAGAAAAGAATGAATTAGTTTGTTTTGATTTCTTTTTTTTTTTTTTTTGATAAATTTATTTAGATTTCTTTTTTTTCTTATTTGCGGCTGATTCTTTCTTATTTTTTATTTGGTAGCAGTCTTCGGGTGATATTAAATGAGTCATGGGCCTATTTTATTCTTCATTGGCTCTTATTAGTGATACAGCCTAACTACTAAGGAAGAGATGTTATTTGCCTTATTTTTTCAGCAGTAATAAAACATAACAGGGTCTCACATTGAGCCTCACAATCTGTTCTCTCTTTTTCTTCACTTTTTCTTCTAGTCTCACCTGAAACAGATTTATTACACTGATTGATACTTTTGTTCAATCTGAATTATGCTGGACTGATTGTCATTCTCCACCAAACTCAAGCATCCTGTAACTACAGCAGCAGGCCTACTCTTTCAAACCCAACTTCAATGCCCAGCCTCATCCATAATGCCTTCTAAAGTCAATACCATGGTCTCAAACTTCCCTTTGACCTACTGGACTCTGCTGCTTTTCCTTCTCTTGCAATGCACTGAAGAATTTTATAGAAAATTTGCTATCTCTCCAATGAAGAAAAATGCCTTACCACTTCCGCCTTCCCTCTTAACTAACTTTTCTAGGTCAACCACTTTATCAATCTAGAAAGCTCTACCTGCTTCATCCTCCCCTTCTCCAAGTTCTTAGCCCTATTATCACCTTCCCTTCGTTCAGATCTCCCCTCCCCCTCTTACCCCCTCTTCATTATACAACTCCTCTTCAACCAGCCTCCAATCTACCAAAGAAACTTATAGAAAATCCATCACCTCCAACTAAAAGAAAACGAGAGTGAAAAAAGAAAAAAGCTACAAATTCTTATGCCTAACCTGACTTCCCTCTCAGGTATTTTTCCCAGGTCAATTATTTTATCAACCTTGAAAGTTCTATCTAGTTGATTTGGAGGGGAAGATGATTTGGAGGAAAATATTTGCGGTGAAGAAGAAGAGCTTTCTGGTAGAGGAATCTAAGGAGGGATAGGTTTTGATGTTAGAAGAGGAAGGGAGGTCCACAGTTTTCATGTCCAAAGTCATTACAGGTTGGATTAAAGGATTTGTCGAGGGAACAAGCCGTATGGAGACCAGACCTGGCTAGAGGAGTGAGTTGAGAAAGGAAAGGAAGTTCTTCTCAATTGAGAAAATAGTCAATAATAAAGGATGTTTTATGAGGATAGATCAAACTATCTGTTTGCCGGAAGGAAGAAAGACAGGGATGGGTTGCAGTTTGCTGAGGTGCTGCAGGAGTATTGAGGAAACATGCTGCCTGAAAAAACAAAAGTTAAAAGGTTTGGGGGTGGAGAAGAAGTTTCAGGAGTCAGAGGAACATAAAGGAATTCAAGAGGCAACAATTGAAGGAGCTGATAGCGTCCCAAAGTTCACTATGAGAGGAGGTAAGGAAGATTGGAGCAAAATGTTGACGGTGAACAGCAAGAAGAGGATTCTTAACGATGTTATGATTAGAATTCCAAATGCGGATTGGGGTGTGATTATTTCTTTCAATGACAGTAAAGCAGTTCTGGATATTGGAAATTCAAAGGCAAAGCTCATGATTTTTGACACTTCAGAAGGTTCAGTGACGGTGGCAAACTGAACACCTTCTTGCAATGAAATTTCAGTACCTGGAGGGATTGTGATCTCGAAGATTTTTGGTCCACCTTTTAACTTGTGGATGGATCAGGTCTTCAATAAGTTAGCAGGTGCGTGTAATGGAGTAGTGGAAGATGTTTGCACTGCTGACCTTCATGCTAGCAAGCACTAAACCTGATAGGATTCCCCGTACGATCGACTTCTTCGCAGAAGGGAGATGGTGGAAACTTTGGGTGGCATCGGAAGCTGAGGTTGAAGACAAGGCAGGTAGGGTTTTGTGGAGCACACATGGCACAAGCAGATTGGAAGGTTTATTTGCTTTTCGGGGGGAAGGGAGAGAACAAAGAGATGTTGTGCCCTGGAAGCTCGAGACTTATTGAATACTCTGCTGCTTTTTTCTAAAAGGCAGAGGGAGAATGAAAAGGAAGAAGAGGAAGACAAACAAATCTTATATATATATTAAAGCGAAAGGGGTGCTTTCCCCTTTTGCAAAATGGAATCTTACTGTAGATCTCCACGTGCTCACACTTCATAGTATGAAATTTTACAATTGCATTATTCGGCCAACTTTAGACCTTTAAGAAATTGAAATATGTCTGCATGTACGATGCGTATTATTACATGAGAGACACGTTTCTTTCTTTCTCTTTGCATGATTCACACGTTTCCCCTCTCTTCCTTCTCCGTCTTTCTTTCTACTCAAAGTACATGTGTTTCTTTCTGTGTCTGAAACCTCTCTTAAGACCAATACAACCTCCACGGCAGTAGAAACCCAACTCTGTTTTATAAAGCAAGCACCATGCTAGCTGCTGCTTTATCCTAAAGCTAGCACCCAGCACTGCCATTTTAGCAAAACCCACTTTTAATTTAGCAACAGAAAAGAATGGGTTGTGTAGCCTCTAAGCTAGAGGGGGAAGAAGAAGGTATCTGCAATGCGCCGCTACAACCCAAGCTCCCAATACTTGAAAACCCTAGTTGGGGCTGAGCCACAACTCAAACAAGAGAGAAATAATCAAAAAAGCCCCTACAGAAAAAACCCCCTTCTCTTTTATAAGACCCAATGGTTTGCTGGAGAAGTCAATTAAAATATTTACACATAAGCCCCTGGAATTTTTCCCTCACAAGCAATTCCTTTAGAACAAAGCTAACTTCAATGAACCCCCCAAAAGAAAACTTTTGTTACAAAAAGACCCAAGAGACCAAAACCCAACAGATGTGCACCCAACTGCCCCTAACCAAAATCTAAATTATAAATCACAAAAATACCCCTGGTACCAAAGTGTCAACAAAGCTACCCAAAAAAAAATTTGGGGTCCTACTACAAAAACACGCAAAACAGAATACATTCACTTTTTTCTCTTTTTTTTTTCTTTTTTTTCTTTTTCTTCTTTTCTTGGCCTCATCAATTAGTGTGGTGAGCCAGTACATTCGGACTGGTTAGTTGGCTAACTAGTCGACAGCTTCATTTTCTTCTCTCTTACTATGCTTGTAGAGTTGTAGTGAATTTCCAATGATAACAGTATTGCAACTTTTTGGCCATCTGTAGTTAAGATTTTACACCACCATGGTGGTAGGTAGTTGTTCCTAAGACACTCTATAGTTATCTCCAAATCCCTCTCAATCCAAACTTCGACTTCAGTAAATGCCTTCTGGGGTGCCATGTGTTGGACCTCCATGCAGCCCACATTTCAGCCATGTTGACTTAAGTGATTCCGAAACTCACTGTTCTTGCTTCTATGATTTTGCCTTAGAACCCCTCAAAATATAGCCAAATTTGTATGGCCCATCCCTTTCATAGATGCATCAATGTTTATCTTAGCAGCAGCAATATTTTGTGTCGACTTTGTCCAGGCCCGTTTCTTTTCCTTTTGGCCAATTGTTGTGGCTCTACTAACTGTTTGTGTACTCCATCAAAGCTTTTCTAGCCCATTCAATAATCTGCGGTGGGTCAAGTTTCTTATTGTCAAATACTTTTTCATTCTATTTTTCCAGATATGCCACAATAAGTAGACAACTTTTTTTCTTCTAGAAACCCCTATTAAAACTACTAAAATGTTCCTCTAAGGGCACTTCTAACTTTATCTGTCCCATACCTGCCGCTTTTCCTATACAAAAAGCTAGTTCATTCCATGGAATTGTCTAACACTATTATAAAGCATGGCTAACATCACCAATTGGGCTTACTTACTAGAGAATGTATATTAACATTGCCAGTGATAAGTTACCTTATTAACTTATGCATCAAACAGAATAATGATAATGCAAAACAAGTATAGACCCAAAAGAAACCATGAAATCAATTTTATCCTAAAACCCCATGAAGTTTGAATTTCTAACCTCGGTTCATTAACAATTCAAAGTGATCAATCAACAATGGTTTTTCTCTCTTCGGCAATAACTCAAAATGCAATCCCAATTATTCATTAACAGCATGGAAACATTTTTTTATGATCAGTAATAAACACTATATTCATTAAGATAAAAAAATGATGTGTACAAGAGTACTTTAGAATGATAGATAGCCTTGGCTATCTACTTCAGAATACAAAACAGCATGAAAACAGAATTTATGAACAATTATTTTATTAAGAGCATAACCAGACCTGAATGGAGAATGCTAATCCCAATATATTGTTGGCTAGCCAATGCTTCTCTTTAGCATACCATGCACAGAAAAAAGATCCTGGGATTGCAGCAACAATCTGAGATCTCGTGAACTCAACCTCCACAGCTGTGTAAGAAAGGCACAAAGATAAACATCATTCTGCATAGTAAAGATATAATCAGATGTCCACCTATCAATGGATAAGTAGAAGAACAAAAAATACAATTATGCGCAGAGTGCATTAACATGTTGCGAAATACAGTACTTAAAGTATTCTTCCACCTTTCAAAGGATAAACAGCCCTTCTTTTTTATCACTAGTTAAATGGCTTCTTTTCCTTATTACTAGTTTAGTGGAGGGGAGGGGGAGAGGGGAAGAAAACAAAGGTTTCATCATTTACATTTAAACCAATGTTTAAACCTTGTTTCCATGTCTATCTTAAAAAAATGAAAAAGAAAAAATAAAAGAACTTTTTTGTTCAGCATAAGCACATGAGATCACTAACAGATGCACCTTAGTGCATGAAATCATACACAAAAACACCCAGAAATAATTTAATAACTAATAGGAATAAGTCAAAATAAGCATTTGCAAGAACAAAGGGAAAAGGAAGGAGATCACATACAACGAAAATAGGGAAGATGCAACCTAATAGAATCCTCATTCCAATTTCTTGGAAGAAAACGCCTAATAGCAGGTAGTAATGTTGCACTGAAGATAGGAAAAAAGAGCACAAATTAGAAAATGAAGACAACAACAAATTATTAGTCACATGTAACTCATATCAATAGAAAAATATATACTAGCATGCCCATGTAGGAAGAACATACGAAAGTGCAATGATCCCAAGTACAAAGAAGTAGCATGTCAACACAGCATTAACCAAGTCTTTTGATAGGAACTTGAACAGTAAGAACAGTGATAAGAGCATTGCGCTACCAACTAAGGGAAAGCGCATAGCATGTTCATGTGACATTGTCTCCTGCATGAATAAGTGGTGTCAGATAAAAATGCAATCATGTTTAACTGTAGACAAGAAAAGAACAATATAAAAAAACAAACGAATAAACGATCTACACTTATCCAACAAGAACTGATCCCAAACTTTTATAGATGCCCATTGGTTGGGGATTCATTAAGAAGGGAAATCCTTGCTGTGGTGGAAGGAGCTAAGAGAGCCACAGAGCTTAGCCTTACTAAGGTGTTAATTGAAGGGGATTCTAAGCAGGTTATTGGCTGGCTTCAAAAAGAGGAGAGGGGATGGTGGGCTTAGATGAATGCAAAACAGAAATTTAGACACTTGACACAAGGAATGGATGTCAAGCTGAAATGGGTTAAGAGGGATGTCAACTCCATGGTTGATTCTTTAGCTGAACAAGGGATGGGAATAAACACACTAATTTTTTGGCTATAAACCATCTTATGGCTTCTATCCAGGGGAGTAAAGAGTTTATCTTCTTCTTATATGTATCCTCCATTTTTCTGATTTATTAATGAATTTCAGTTATTGATCAAAAAAAAATCTCAGACCCAGACCCTCTCACAATGGAAGAGTCTTCAAGAAAGGCAATGTGGTGACAACTTTATGATAACCTCATAAGATGCAAAATTATACTGTTGTATAAGCTTTTAAGGGATCTAAACTCAACAAACATGGGTTTGAAACTGAGCATAACATGCCAATCTAGTTGTCTTGGTATATCATTATTTTCCTTTTTTTATTGATGTATAACACTATTTTCTCAAAAGATACTTCAATCTTATTAATGGTCATACTTACTGATGGTGGTGTCGGCTTGACTGACCAATAGCAACCAACATAAACAGTCAAACAAGCTGTTAAAATGACATTTAGATTTGGATCTACTTTCATAACCAGTGGTGCCAAAGTTAAACCTGTAACCAAAAAATAAAATAAAAGCAAGCCTCCTTGAGCCATACTATAAGAAATAAGACATAAGGAACAAAATTAGATAAAAAAATAAATAAACAAAAATAATGGATGGTTGATGCATTTTAGCTCACCAAATTGCTAGATTCTAGATGAAATTTTGATAGCAAATGAAGCAGTTGGGGATTTTAGGGGAAGAAAGGTTTTGTGTACAAATTTTATTTACAGAAAAGGTGTAAAAGTCATGTTGATAGGGAGTATCTAAGAGGAGTAATGAGAAAGATGGGCCTTGGTCATAGCAGTGATTGAAAAAGTGCACCCAAGGCATGCCTAGGCTCATAGGCAAATTACATTTCAAGGCCTGTGCCTCACCTAGGCCCAGGCACAGCCACTTTAGAAAGGCATACACCTGGTGCGACTTGCGCCTTAATCCAAGATTGTGCCTTCATTACATTTGGTGCTTTTTGTACTACTGTAGCTGGGCTGGGGGCTCTACCCCTGGGCCCCCAATCAAGAACCCCAACTTTGCTAATATATTGTTTATTTCATTCATTTTTTAAAAATAAGGAACTAAAACTAAATTATAAAACCAAACTTTTTAAGTAGGGATTAAGAATTTAAAAGTAAGACCATAGTATGGACTTATTTGGGCTTGCCCTAAGGGGATCAATAAAAAGCAGCTCATAGAATTAGAGTAATACAATTGGACAAGAAATAAAAAGCTTAAAAGTTTCAAGTGCTTGAATATGTTTTATGTGTTATGTATAATTTTATTTTTACATCTTCAATTTGCATATGTTTTATGTGTTATATTTATGCATTTTAATTTGAGCTAATAGGCTTTTTAAAACATTTAGTATTATAAATTTAAGTATGTTTTAATTAATATTATGTTTATGCACCTCACTTCAAAAAGGCATGCACCTTGCCTTGAGCCTTGAGTGCAAAAGGGCCCTTGCTCTTTTAAAAACACTATGACATAGATGGATTAGGAGGATGATTGGGTGCCTAAGGACGACTAACATCTCACTTCTCAAAAATGAAACCCCAAAAGAAATTATATTAGGCAACAAGTGGATTGAGACAAGGAGATCCATTATCCTCTATGTGGTTCATTTTGATAGTGATGTTTAGCAAATCACTAAAGAGGGCCAATAAGAGAAATATTTCTAAAAGGCTTCAGAGTAGGAAGATAACAACAAATTGCCTCGTATATGCTGTTTGTAACATGATTATCATGGTGGAGTTTAAAGGGCCATAGGATGTGAGAGTTCTTAGGAGAATCTTAGAGGTAGTGGAACAGATTTCAGGGTTGAAGATAAATCTGGCCAAGTGCAGTTTGTGGGTCTTAATTTACAACAAAATGAAGTAGTGGAATGTGCAGCTCTGTTGAGTGGTTGAAAGAATTAACACACATGACCTGCTTCAAAGGAAAAGACCTAATTGGTGATTATCTCCTCACTGGTGTCACCTTTGTAAGGCATTGGTGAGTCTTCCCATCACTTATTAACCTCCTATTCCTTCGTATCCTCAATTTGTGTAGGTGGACCCCCCCCCCCCCAGGCTAAAAGTACAAAGCCTATTTGGCCCTACCTCCGTTAGTTGGCAGAAGAAGAGGGGAAGAATTTTATGGAGGTGTATGAGAGCAACAGTTTGTTGACCAATGTGGGAAGAGAGGAACCAGAGAACATTTGCAGAAAAAGAGAGGAGTTGGGAAGCCCGAATTGAAGCCATCACCATTAGAGTGGTCCACTGGCTAGATGAAAACCTTAAAATTATTTGAGGGTGTTTCTACTGCAGATCTGATGAGAATCTGGAAGTGGCGGATTCTGCTCCTTTGAAGGCTGTCATTAAGCCTTCTTGGTCTCCCCCAGTCAGTGGATTTATTAAGTTCAACATTGATGGTAGTAGTGAAGGAAATCCAGGTCCCCAAAGCATAGGAGGAGTTTTCAGAAATGAGGAACGCAAAATAATTGTTTTATATTCTAGTCCTATAGGTGCAGGAGATTCTTTGAGGGCTGAAATTTTAACTGTTATGGAAGGAGTTCATAAAGCCAAGGAATTGAACATCTCAAAACTGAAAATTGAAGGGGATTCTAAGTTGGTTATACGTTTGCTTCAGAAAGAGGAGATGGGGTGGTGGGACTACATTAATGAGAAAAAAAAGTTTTAAGTGGCTGACACAAGGAATGGAAGTTCTTGACAGTGTAGCCGGCCAAAAATAGGTGGAAGAGGAGAGAGGAGAAGAGAAGAGAGGAGAGGAGGTTTGCAATGTAACAGTACTGGCGGCGCCAGTGTTTATTTTACTATATATAGGGCGACAGAAATAACAAGGGAAAAGACCCTTGTGCCCCTGAGTACAATAACAGACATAACAGAAATAAAAAAATGAAATAAAAAACACTTTAATTAGCCAAACAGGCCCTAACAACTGCAACTAAGTTATTTTAACATTATTCCAACACTCCCCCTCAAGTTGGAGCAAAGATGTCAATTATGCCCAACTTGTCACACAAATCTTTGTGCCGCACATGATGAAGACCTTTGGTGAAGATATCTGCAAGTTGCTCTTCCGAGTTGACATATGGTGTGCACACTTCTCCACTTTCAAGTTTCTCTCTGATAAAATGCTTGTCCACTTCAATGTGTTTCGTCCTATCATGTAGAACTGGATTAGCAGCAATATTGATGGCAGCTTTATTGTCATAGTAGAGTGACGTAGGATTGCTTACTGCGAAACCCAGTTCACCTAACAGAGTGAACACCATGCGTTGAAAATCTTTCACAATTTGTGGCACTTCATCTCGAGATCGCATAGGGTAAACCCAAGTGTATCGAGAATAATAATCAATCAAAGTAACAAAATACTTATAGCCAACCGCAGTAGATAGAGTAATAGGGCCCCAAACATCAGAATAAACAATATGAAATGGAAATTCAGATCTTTTATTTCTTAAAGGTAAAGAACTTCTACAATGCTTACTCAACTAACAAGTTTGACACTATAACTGACAAGGACTCAAACAACTTTGGGAACATAACTTTTAACGACTCAAAAGAAAGATGACCTAAATGACTATACCATAAATAAGCCTGACTCTCACTCGACGAACTTGTGGACTCAGTCGCCACTAGACCAATATTATTCTCCAACACGTAGAGACCATCCACCATGCTTCCTCTACCAATTGTCTTCCCCGAGGTCAAATCCTGAAACACACATGAAGACGGAAAAAAGGTGACTGAGCAGTTCAAAGAGTGAGTAATACTACTAATGGACAATAAATTAATAGGTAATTTCGGAACATGCAGGACATTAGGAAGAGTAAGGCCAAGTGGAAGAGATATGGTACCTCGGCCAGCTATGGTAGAAAAAGAACCATCAGCCAGTCTTACCTTATCTCTCCCAGAGAGAAGGTTATATGTCTGGAACAAATTTGACTTACCGGTCATGTGATTTGAGGCTCCGGATCAATAATCCAAGGTGAATCAGTAGTATGAGATGACACATGGAAGGCTGTGGCATTACCTGATGTAGACGCAAATGAAGTAGAAGGAATAGGCCCAGAATCCACCTGGCGGAGAGTCCTACCATACAATTCCAAATGTTCACGGAAGGAGTTGATAATATCTTCCTTAGGGTCAGAACCGGGATGTCTCTCCTGAGTTATGGAAGGACTAGTCTCTATCGATGCCAGATTAGCTGAGTTATACCTTTTTTGATTCTGCTGGCCTGGTTTCTTGCCCTGATTCGGTGCTGACTTCTTACCCAAATCCTGTGCCCATTTAGGTTTTCCATGGAGATCCCAGCATGTATCTTTAGTGTGTCGTGTCTTCTGGCAGTGAATGCACCAAAGCTTGCTTTTATCTTCTGTTTTTTTCTGAGTGTCACCCCTTTTAAAGCCACCTCCGACATTTGTATCTGAATTTCCCCGGACTGCTAGGGCAACTGACTCCCCTTCTACACCATTCATCACACTTCTTTTGCTTTCTTCTTACTGCACCAAGGCATACACCTCCTGGACTGATGGCAAGTCTTTACTACCCAAGATCTGTACCCTGATGGACTCGTATGACGGATTCAGCCCTAGGAGAAAGGCAAACACGCGTTGCTGTGATACAAGTGACTTATAGACCTTTGCATCTTCATCACACTTCCAATTCACATTCTGATAGTGATCAAGTTCTTTCCATATTGATGTCAAATCAGAACAGTACATCAAGAGACTCCTCTCCCCCTGCTTGCAAGTAGAAGATTCAGCTTGTAGTTGATATATCTTGGCATAGTGTCTCTGTTCTAAATAAGTGGACTTCGCTTGTTCCCATATCTCACAAGTAGTTTTAGCCCACATAAAAGTCTTCCTTACTTGTGGCAGCATTGAAACCAAGAGCCAAGACATCACCATACTGTCCTCTTGGTTCCACCTATCATGCTCAGCACTTCCATACTTCGGTTCCTTTACTCTCCCATTGATGTATCCTATTCGCCCCCTAGCAGTGATGTAGAGTTTTATCCCCCTAGACCACTCAAGGTAATTCAGACCATCAAAGGGAATGACAGCCATGGGAAAGCTCATATCCATTCCCCCACTCACTCCATTGTGGCTCCCTGAGATCTCTGAAGTAGCAGAATTCTCAGTCGACATGGTCAAGCAGTTAATCAGTCCCACACACCGGACTTAGGACCCCTCCTTACTCCACAAAGCAATGCTCCACTCAGTTCACACCCACACACTCGGGTTTACCAACCAGATTGAGCACAAACAATACCAAATTCTGGACAAAACTGAGGTAATATTCGGCAGTTTCAAACCTGTATAGTTTTATCAGTCCCCACCTACCAGAATTCCAGAATGGCTAATAGCCACTAATCAGCAGGAGAGATCCTTCTTACTTATAGTCAACTCAAACCATTGAGAAGACAAGTCAGCATTGACCTACAGTTGTCTTAACACATGAACAGGATCACACGATCCAAGAAAACTAAGGTTACACAGGTTCGACAGCATTCAGCCGCCCCAGATTCATAGGGTTTTCACTCGGTACATGACCAAGGAGAGTAAAGAAGAGAAAAAATAGGGAGAACTGTACCAGTCATAGCTATTTTGTAGTCCATAATCAGATTTCCTTTCTGCTAGTCTGTTCGATCTATTATTTGGGTTGATCGATCTTCTCTTGACAGTAGTGTTGATCAATCTACTCTCTTTTAATCAGCATTCCCGCTCTGATACCATCTTGACATTGTAGCCGGCCAGAGATAGGTGGAAGAGGAGAGAAGAGAAGAGAAGAGAGGAGGTTTGCAATGTAACAGTACTGGCGGCGCCAGTGTTTATTTTACTATATATAGGGCGACAGAAATAACAAGGGAAAAGACCCTTGTGCCCTTGAGTACAATAACAAACATAACAGAAATAAAAAACACTTTAATTAGCCAAACAGGCCCTAACAACTGCAACTAAGTTACTTTAACATTATTCCAACAGAAGTTAGTCTGAATTGAGTAAAAAGAGATGTCAACTGCTTTGCTGACAGACTGGCCAAACAAGGGGTGGGAAGAAATCATGTATTTTGGGCTATGTTGTAATTTTGTTTTTTGCTTGGGTGAGTTAAGAGAGTTTATATCTCCCTTTCTTTGTACTTCCCTAACTTTCTTTAATGAAATTAATTCAGTAATTGATCCAAAAAATAGGTTAAAATTTAAAACATGGCCTCTCAAGTATCTTCAAGCTCTTTTCCTTCTTGTTTGTTTCAAGTGTTTCAAAAGCCCTTCTAGCAAACCACTCTCTGCCCCAAAAAACAGACCTAAGCTCTTGCCCACCTTTACATCCCTATCAACCAAAAATTCAATCTCCACTCGCCCCCCCCCCCCCCCCTTTCACTCGCACCAGTTCATGATGACACAAATAAGTTCTTCTAACTATCCTAAACACCCCCTTGCTCCTTTTCCTCAAACTCTGACCTCGGCTCCAAATCTTCTTCAGAAGCCAACATCCACTACAACTCAACCCCTACTGACCCTTGACCTTTGGTTCCCCAGATCTCAGCACTATTCATCTTCGAACCTTTACCCTTTGGGCCTCTTTTCTCATAGACTTTCTTAAATTTATCAGTAGTACCAGCACCAACTAATCCATCTTTCAAACATGATAACACTTTTGACACATGAACAAGATGGAATTTGCTTGATTCTTTTGCTTTCTTCACTGTCTCTAGTGCTAACTCATCCCTTTCCTTGATCTCAAAGATCCTACTTCGGCCTAAATCTAATCCAAATTTTCCAATTGGGACTTCATATCAGAAACACTCTTCTTGAGCTTCTAGTTCACCACTCTCTTCTTTTGTTCTTGCTTCCTCAAAGTGACTACTTGCTTCCAACCTCTTAGTTTCACCTCCTCCGAGCTCCCTCCCTCCTTTCCTTCTTCCCCCCTTACTCCTTCTTCCTCACCTTCCTCTGATCTAGCCTCCTTTCTTCCCCCATCTCCCTCGAAACTAGCAGCTTTCCAGTCAGATGAAACCAGCCGCCCCACTTGAGGCGGATCAGCAGGGATCTCAACCACAAAAGAACCAAAACAAATAAACTTACCTTTTAGCTGGTTAAGCTTTGTTTGCTCCCTCTCCAAACTCCCAACGTTATCGAACTTAGCCTCATTGCACGCAAGACGTTGATGCTCCTCATCAACTCGACTCTCCTTGTTCTTTAGGCTCAAACTTTTTCTTCCAGACCCGTCAAATTTATGATGAGCCAGACCCATTCCTCCGCCTTGCCGGTTTAAAGCTTGTGAAAATCTTTCTCCTCCTCTTAAATAGCATAACCTTGGCGCTTATTTCTTTGTGAGCCTTTAATTTTTGCACCTACACGCTTCAAGTGACTCACTTAAACTTCCACCCCTCTAAGATGCGCCTTTTCATACTCTCCTTACCAACTTCATCTACATGCCTCTCATTTAAATCCTCATACCCATCCAAAATTACCACTTTGCCTATTGAATCTTCCCTTCCATCGTCTTCCTCATTCAAACAATGCTTCATCGTCCCCTCTTCAACTTGAAACTCCAACTTCATCTTCTCATCCTTCCTTCTCTCCTCTCGTCAAACACTCTAAAAACAATGGTCCTCTCCCTCAATAAAAATCCTTAGACCATACTCTTCACCTGCAAAAGCCAGAACTAAATAGTTTGGAATGGAAAAGACCTCCTCAACCTCCACCAGGATTCTCACAATGTTAATTTTCTCCCATGTCCCATTGCTTTCATCAGCGTTCAAGAATTTACCGCAGGCATCCCTAATCACTCTGAAAGATTCGTCTTTCTCCTCTTACCTTCTTCAATAAGTCCTGCATGCTGGAAACAACCAGCTTAAATGTAAGTCACAACCCCTATTTAACTTGGCTTCAGACTCCAGAACCCACTCCACCTCCTTTCTACCATGAAACATGAACAAAAAAGTCCTCCATTCAGCCTTATGACACTCAAAACTCTCCATTCCTTACCCCACTCACATTAGTTCCCAATTGAAATTAAAGCCCTCTCCCCTTTTTAATCTCTTGATTTCCTCTAAATGTCTATTGACTGGCATTGTTCTTGTCCTACTGCTTCATCCAGCTCATTACCACTCTTGAGTCACTTTCCAGTAGCACATTGCTCCAATTTAGTGTTCTTGCCAATTCCAAACCTTGCAAGGATGCAGTCAGTTCAGCATTGACAGAGGTTCCAATACCTATAGGACCAGAAAACAAAGCTAAAATTGTTCCATATTCATCCCTTAAGGACTCCCCCAGTTCATTAGATGCTAATAATTGGTTGACATGCAATTGCTCTATTAAACTTTTGTGTTTAAAATATTGAAAATAATAGATTTTAAATGATATATTCTTTTAGATGATGATCTAACATGTTTTGAGAGGAAAGTTAAGATAGTGTTTGGATAGGCTTCACAACACAGCCTCAATTTTAGGCTTTGTGCTTCAGGGCTCAAAAGTGTTTTGGCTTTATTGTTATGTTTTTAAAAGCAATTCTTAACCAAATGTCCAAAATACTTTTTGGCTCATTTTTGTTTTCTACAGACTTAAGTTCAAAAGCAAAAGCTTATCCAAACAGAACCTAATGTTATTAGTAAAGAGTATCGCTATTTTTCCAAACAGAGCCTAGTGCACGAGGCTCCCGCCAATGCAGGGTCTGGGGAGGGATAGATAGTGATATACGCAATCTTAACCCTGTATAGAGAGAGGCTGTTTCCAAACAATAAAATAGAAGAAAGATAGGATGTAATTCAGAAGGATTGAAAATATGCAATTTCATAAAGTAAGTCTACCAGCCTTGGGAAAGTAAACTGCTTTCCATGTAGCAAGATTCTTTCAAATGTCGCCACCATCAGATTCCAAATCATCAAAGATCCGTCCTACATATCTAGATTCAAACTAGAAGAACTTGTATCCAAGCCAAGCATTTTAGGTTACCCACTTCAACCACTACAAAAACCTTACTTTCTGTCTTTCTGAAGGAACAATCAATCTATGGACCAGGCACTGCCTCAAAACATAACAATCATGAAAACCCCACATGATAATTGCCAATAGAATTCTTTATCAAAAAACAAAGAACCATTTGCAGAACGTGACTACTACTGGCATCTCTCAAACAAAAGCCTCCAAAATTCCTATTGCTCCTGCTGCCAGATTGACATTGTTGATCATTTGCTGCAGAAAAGAATAAGTGGACTCCAGAACAAGCCAACTCTTCATTTATCCAGAACTTTTCTTAGTAACCATATGGATTAACCAATTAAAAGAACTTGAAATTCAATTAAAATTAACCAAGAGAAAAGGACGTCCAAATTGCTTTACTCAATTTTCTTACATGGTAATTTTTTTATCAATGCTTCCTTAAATGGCAATAAAGAACAGAGTTTCCCTGATTCCTATTTTCCACACATGCAACACAGTGAACGCAACCTAGGGGAAGCATCGTAAGTTCCACAGGAATGGTTGCAAAAAATCTAAACGATCAAAAACATGCTTGTCAATATTTAGCAGCGGAAAAGGGCATTCCAAAACTGTCAATACTGCAGCGGAAACTGACATTCCAAAACCGTACAGCAAGTCATTTGCAGATAGCAGTATTGCTTTCAAGAAAAGCATTTGTTGACGAAGTGGAAATCTAATCGCACAAGAAAAAAAATGCAAGACAGAAAATTTGTCAAATGATTGGAACCACAAGAGTTAAGCCCGGAATCCAATATAGTGTCAGCTTAGATTCAAGCAGAAACTATTTACTGATAAAAAAAAAAAAAACTTGAAGCAGAAAGTAAATGGTGAACAAATGAATAAACTCTCATCTCCCACAAACTGAACCAAAACATAGCTAAATACTTGTTCTTCAGATGAAGAGGCACTGGTCTTCATTGAGAGGCACAGTCGAAATCAACCCTATTAGCTATAACCAATTATTCCCTCGTCTGTCAAGTTGCATGTGCAGATATTACAACCCCGTTGTTACTAAACCTTCAGGATTTGAATTATGAAATCTTCGACAGCTAAAACCAAAACCCTGTTCACAGATTACGATCCTGCAACAGAAAACTGGACCCTTACGAATCCATACTGAAAACTTTCCAACTTTCTTGAGTCAAATCCAAATGAAACCAGCAACGCAATGATCAAGAACCCAAGGCCTAAGATTTAACATTTGAGAATTGAGACACGGTTTCTTGATTCCTCGGTACAGACAATTTCCACGTCATTCCAGTTGCAGGGGATCAATTAGGCCTTTCTTCATGTTAATTTTTGAAGGAAGATTTACGAAAAAAAAAAAGGATAAAATAGTAGGGAATGGGATTTAGCTTACCATAACCGATCGGAGCGGTGTCAGTTAAACTGTAAGTTAGCACAAAGACGAGTGAAAGAAATAAATAAAAAGAAAAATATTGAAAATCAGAAGTGTAGAAAATATATTTGGGAGGAGCAAGCAGGAGTTTTTGAGACCGTTAGACGTTACTCAACAATTTTTTGTCCATTTATTATATATTTATAAAAGTAAAAATATTACTTTTTATTTACTTGGGAATTTTAAAAGTACCTGTACTTTGGGCAAATGCCACTTTTATCCTCTAATTTTATTTTAAAATGTCTCAATCCAATACCAGTCAATGACATGTGAAAAAAAATAAATGTCATTTGGGTATCATCTAATTTTCTTTATCAACCATCCAAATATCCTCAAAACTAAAGCATTGTTCATCATCTATAGAGATATAAGTTTTTTGTGCAATTTTGCAAGGGAATGATAATGATCGAGCTCCTATAAAAACCAAATGACTCCCATCAAATCCCTAGCTAATGAAACCCCAGCAGGTTTGGAGTTGTTCACCATTGTTTTGATTCAATCTTAATTCCTAAGAAGAAAGATGACAATGTTCTGAAAGGTAAATTTGACATTTTCAAAAAATTTAAATCGCACATATCATCATGTAATACACATAATTGGTGGTTGGTTAATGGCAGGTACTAGATTGACACGTTTTGAAAGTTCAGATATTGGTTTGTCACATTTTATAGTTCAAGGACCAAAGTAGCCCTAGGCCCAAAGTACAAGGTATTAATCCAGAATTTTCCCTATTTACTTCAACAAACAAACACTTGTGAATTGACTTCCACGAGAGCACACATAGTAGAAAAATCAACACTAGGGATGAAGTTGGCGGGTTGAGTTGGGTTTTAGCTCAAACCATGCCCAACCCTATGAATTGGACTTAAAAGACCAAGCCCAAGGTTAAGACCAAATTATTCAGCCTAAGCTTAGCAAGCACTAAAATTTAATGCATTTGGGTTGGGCTTGGCCCAAGGCCCAGGGCCAAGTTTCGGCTGGGTTCAAGTTGGTCAATTAATCCACACTAAAAAATGATGTACATGTGTATCTACATGTATGTATGTATGCATACATTTGTTTGGTTTATTAAAAGAAAAATATGCATATATAAATGCATGCATACAAATATGTGTTTATATATGCACATATACATGTATATATTTGGGCCGAGCTTGGGCTAAGATAAGGTTGGGTCGCCTTAGGTTGGAGTCAGGCTTCCTAGGGGCTAGGACAAAGCCCAAAAAAAAAATATTAAAAGCCTAAACTTTTGGGCCCAAGCCCTAACAAAAGATTGAAAATTTAAGCCCAACATGTGTAAAATTACAAGTTGAGTTGATCCAGTCTTGAGTTGGGCCCACCCAAGTTGCATCCCAAATCAATACAAACTAGAGCTTAGAGAGCATGGAAAAAATCACTTTTCGACAATGAGCAAAAAAGGAAAAGTTACTTAAAAGGAAAAAAAATCTTGACATGTTAGGTTGTGTTTGCTTTGGAAGAAAATTTTCACTACCTTTTTCTTTCAAACCAAATACAGCCTTAAGGATGATAAAAAAGAAAAGGTAAATTACAAAGACCCCCCACCCAGTAGTCCTATACTATAGGGATTAGATAACCTAATCCAAGAGGGGGTGAATTGGGTTTTACAAGGTTCTTCCCAACTAATGAGTTTTTTTACTTAAATGCAATAAAGTATAACTAAAATAAATATGTGGAATGCAAAGTAAACAAAAGTATCAAGATTAAACAAGAATATCAACAAACAAATGTCAAGAATAAACACCAAAAATCAAAAGGCACACCACCTAAGAATTTGAACTATACCAACTAGACTTTTGGGTGTTAGCAAAACATTTACACCAATTGAACATGCAAGTGCTAGCAAGACCTTTACAACAATTGGACTTATGAGTGCCAACAAGACCTTTTACTAGAAAGACTTCCAAGTTCTATCCTAACCTTGCAGCCAAGCTCAAAATACCAAGATTCAAAGTATAGACACATATCAACCTGTATCGGCCGATACGTATCATTTTGAAAAATCCTCAGTACACCCTTATAGAGGGTATATCGGGTTTCTGATTGGTTTAGGGGGTGGAGGAGCCTTAAACCTCCCCTAAACCGGTTTTAAAAAAATAAAAAAAGTAAAAAAACAATATCAATATCACCCAATACGCCCCTACCAGTGTATCGGGTGTATCGATATTTAGAACCTTGCAAAGTACTAAACAATATAATGTCTCTACAAAGGTGATATGAAAATACGATGAGGATGATACGTAGCCAATCAAATACAACAAGGATAAAAATGAGATATGCAAATGAAACACAATATAATGCCCTTACAAGGGTGATATACAAATACAATTGAAACTACTCAAATAAAAGATAATGCACAATAATAAATGGGTTGTAACACTTGAAGAAATTTAAATTTCTTGTGAGATTCAATATAGCTTAGAGCCTCAAATAGCTATTTCGCTATCACAAACATGAAACTCTTTTTAGCTTATACTCTCTTATCTTGCTTTTCTCTCTTGTTATTTTTGCTCTCTTTTCACTTTTGAACACTTTAACTCAATTCACTTTCTTAAATTATTCAATTAAAACTCATTCATATATAGAATTAATCAATTTACTTTCTTAAATTATTCAAATCAAACTCATTCACATATAGCATTAATCAAGCCCAGAAAGCATATGACCATTATAGAGTTGTTGGGAAAGTATCGATCCATTATAGGAAACATTCAAAATGTGTTTCAATTAATGTTAATGGCATATCAAAAGAAGGAAGAGTTGTTAAGCCTTCAAATGATCGAAAAATAGATTTTTCTTCATGAATTAATCGACTATCATGACCAAGTAGTTAACTAATTCATCCTGTCAAAAGTAGGTATAGTTGACTATTGGTCTTGATAGTTGACTACTACTCACAAGAGAAAAATATTTCTTCTCTGGTAGTCAATTACTATCTCTTGAAGGTCAACTACTACTTACAACTCAGTTTTGATTGTCTTAATTAGTCGACTATTGTCTATTTGATAGTTGACTACTGATTAAAACCATTGTGACACTAGACTCGATTTTCATAGGTAGTCAATTATTACCTTATAGGTAGTTAACTATTGAGTATGTCCCAACCCTTAGAACATTCGGTAAGCGATTCCTATGGTTTGGGAGTCGACTCTCTGCTTCTCAGGCTTGATCAAGTTTTGAGTCTCATGCTTGAACTTGACTCAAGTCGATACTTGTGAGCTATTCAAGCTCGATTCGACTTAAGCTAATTAAAATAAGTTGCTATTAAAAATATAAATAAATTAATATTTAAAATATTAATATTTATTTATTATAATTAAAATATATTGAAAAATAACATTTTATTAGAAGCTTGATTAGGTTCCTGAGCTACTTGAGCCAAGTATTACGGATCGTGAACTCGGATCAATTCAATATTTTTTAAGCCAAGTTCGACAATTTAGCAAGCCAAGCTCGAGTAGCTCGTGAGTTGGCTTGACAAATTGAAACCCCTATCAAATGATAACGAAAATAGTGGTGTATTAACTCAATGGGATAATCTTGCCTCAATACATTAGGTGCTCCTTGATAGCCTAATCTCTTTCACTTATTTTTCTTATGCTTATGGATTGTGTTGGGGTTATTTCTTGGATTTTGCGCCCTAAAAATAATTTCTCAGAATGTTAGGGGCAGTAACAACCCTAGCATGATGAGTTACATTAAATAAGTTAGCAAGATCCAAAACCCTGACATCTTGTTTTGACTGAAACAAGGTTGAATAGAGACGAGAGTCATAAACTAACAAAAAAAATTAAACTATCAGAAATTCAACATACAAAAAGCTAGGGAAAAATTAGGTGGGTAATTTATGTTACTAAAAAAATGATTGTTAGCACCTAATTTTTTGTTTGATCTTTTCACCCTACCTCTCTATACCTTTTTTTGAGACCCCAAAACTTGAAAACATAAAGTTCAACCTAAGACTTGTTAAAACCCAAAATTCCCTCTTTTTAGCACATTCTATGCACTTAATGACCAACTATACTATACAAATAAACTTAACATCTGATTAATAAGAACATTGAAATCAACGTTTGACAACATATAGGATTTAATACCCCAAAACATAATCCTTAGACGTAGGAAACTAAAACTTAGTTGCACATTGAATTTCATGACTAAACCCCAAAGATCCATCATTCGTAATACCAACTTTGTTTTTGATAGTTCTGATCCATACAATGTTTGAACATTGACTTCACAAAATTAAGTCCAACACATTCATTACCTCAAGGATAATAAGATATGATCAACCCCCAAATTCCACCTAAAATCTACGCGGTCAACTATAAAAATGCTAAGATTTCATTTAGATAGTCATTATGAATAAAATTGGACAACCAAGATCAGTGAATTCTTTCTCAAATATGAATCTTCCATACAACTCTTCATCATTATTCATGCCTACATGCCAAATTTTAACTAAAATTTCCTTCGTTTAACTATCCAATCAACAAAGATTCTAATTTGATGTTTATGATTAAATCACACAAAAGATTATAACCCAAGCAAACAAACCCTTTTCATTAAGTCCAAAACCCTTAAAATAACTCACCTATTCAATTTCAACCTTAAATTCCTTCATTTCCTTCCAAAACAAAAAAGATTCCATTTCAAGTCTTTTAATTAGTTGATAAGCCATAAGATGAAACCTTAATTTGAACCAAATATTTTAATCCACATATCTTATCAAAGATCCATCTCTTTCATAAGATTTATGACATTCAAAAATACATACCCACCAAACTTCATCCTATAATTTGTTTGATTCACTATCAAACCAAGATTTTATTTTAGCAAATCTTATCAATTAGAGCTTACCCAATCGTATATTTCCATCATCTAAACCTCATTTGACTAATTAGAACTCTCCATTTTGTTCAAAAACCTAAAATACCCCTATGCATTAAATTTCACAACTTAATTCACTTGTTTGACCATTAAACTAAAAAGATTTCATTTCAATGTACTAGATTAAATCAACCCTTCATCTATCTCAACCAAGGACCTCAAGAGGGTGGGAACTGATTTCAGCCCTAAACTTGATCTATTAAAACACAGACCATAAAATTGAACTACTAGACTTAAAAATCGAAAAAAAAAACCGAAGGATACCCCCACTTAAAGCTAGGTAAAATGACATTTATGATTGACTAAAATTTACATTTTATGCCATTAAGAGCCCTAAATATGAGCCTATTATGTTAGATATGCCTAAGACTTTCATTGGATATACAAAGACCCATGGAAACTAGTCTTAAATTGAGGAAAAATGTTGCACTAATAAGGAAAGGTTGATTGCAAACATTTTCAATTTGAAAATCCATGGTTATTTTTATGAAAACACCTTCTTGGAAACCTAGCTTTGTGATTCGATGAGTTTTAGACCTATATTTCCCTCTATCTCTATAAACCGGACCCAAATCAAGCCTAGAAAAAGGAGATAAGATAAAAATTCTAAACCTCCATAGTGTCCTCATTTTTCTTTTTTTACAAGAAACCCTAAGTCTTGAACTCTTAAGCTTCTAATCTATCCAAAAAGTTTTCTCCTATATAGAAGAAATAGCCCAACTTCAATTGGCTATAAAATAACTTAAAGTCCATTCCCTTTTTCTGAGGAGTCAATTGGAAGCACCTTACCAACTCAAATATTCCATCAAATACCATGTTTAGTTTGTTTTAGTTATTGGATATCAACAGTCAAGGCCACATCCAAAAGGTAAGTTTCTCAACTTGTCTCTTTATTTTGTTTTAGCTCATGCCAAATTTCATTTAGGCTTGAAAAATGAGGTAGGGAGGTGAGTGATTTAGGGAAACTAGTACCCAACTATTGTTAAAATCACTGTATACCAAGTTTAAAGGAAGTTTGGAATATTCTCCTTAGGTTTTAGTGTTTTACTCATTTCTTGAAGATGTTTCTTAAAATTTAAGCCTGAATAACTTTCATATTTGGCTACTACAATAGCTTAGAGAGAGGGGTGACTAACACCTTCCCTTTCCCAATACATTCAAATCTAAGATCCTTTGGTCCAGTGCCTTTCCAATGATACAATGAAGTCAATATTAAGAAAATAAGGTCAAACCTAGAAGATGAAATGAGGACCCATTTCATCTAAATAATGGGCGGTAACTCCTTCTTTAATTGGCCATGAGCTGCCCAAAGTTCACAATAGTATTCCTCTAATAATTTTATAGAGTCTAGGAAGGTTCTTTCTTGTGTAAATGGAGAATGAGAAAATGAAAAAACTTGGAATTTGTCTGCTATATATATGGTCATCCAAAGAGAGCAAATAGGAATTTTTTTTTTTGGAGTAGATAACATAGATGCCAACTTTTGTAAACCCAATTTGGGTCTTAATTGGGGATTTAAATGATACAATCAATTTGCAGGATTATGAAGGCACTAGTCTCTCTTGATGTGATGATGATCCCTATCATTGCTTAATCAACAAAATTTATCAACAAAGCCTAGTACCCATTTTATCTTGAGTCCTTCATAGTCAGTACTAACCTTTTGGATCCATTTGACACTTAGACCCTTCTGATTTCTTCTATAATAAAAGTAACAAAACAAATGACCCATTCTATAGTAGTAAGTATAGGTCCGCTTCATTTTGATTAGCGGTATGTGTGGCAAATAAAAATAATTTTTATAGACATTAAAAAAATTGTAGAAAGTTGTGAAAACATATTATATACTATCATTATCATCACAAAATTTGTCACATGCAACACACGTATACACATACTAGTATATATAAATGCTTTTATATTTTAAAAGATTTCTGTTATGTTAAGTAAATCCATTTTTAAATATTTTTAATTTAAAAATTTTTGGGATTCAGGTTCCTTGACAAAGAACCCATCTCTATTAGGGATTGGGGATGAAGGGTCATTTTTATCCTCGACAGGGAGTATGGTCCCCTCTCCTAACCTACTCCATTGCCATTCATAGATATTAATACTCTCTTTCTCTTTCTCTGGAATACAATAGGCTAATAACAGAAAAGCCTATAGAAATATGCTAAAATAGGTTAATGATGGAAGGGGTGCGGCTTATGTCTTAGAATTCTTTCTTTTTACTCATTGTTTTTAGCTGATTTAACTATTTATGGTATTTTTATTAACCAATTTCTAAATTGTTATTTATTTACGGGCTAGATTGGGCCCATGTTAGCCTTGAAATTTGTGGGCCTGATATGGACTCGGGCCTAGGCTAGTTTGATATAATCATCCCTAAGAACTCTTATGGTTTATTAGATTAATGAGGAGAAGATTGAGAATAAAATGAAAAAGAAAAAAAGAGAAATAAAAAGCCAAAAGAGTAAATAAACTTTAAGCAATTTATTGGAATAATTAAGAGGAGAGATAATTAGTGGAGTGAATAATTAGGGCATAGAGTTAAAGGAATGATTAAAGAGGAGAGATAATGAAAGGAGTTAATGATAAAGAGAAGAAAGAGTTAATGAAGAGAGATGAAAGTCTTAAAGACTTAAAATTGATTGGCTACTTAAATAAATTTATCCAATTTTAAAAATAAAAATAAAAAAACAGAAAATAGATAAATGATAAGGGTAGGGAGGAAGGAGATCGAGGAATGCTGGTGCGACATTTCTTGAATTAGAGATGTTATAATGTTCATGCTACCCTTGTACTAAAATTCATATTTGATGCTAAGATATTAATATTACTTTAAGCTTGTAATGATGGTGATATGTGGAAACTTGGCAGAAACTCACATTGCTAAGGACCCAGCTAATGATGGAACTGTTTCTAGAAGGTTTCACTTTATATCGTGTGTGTGTGTCTGAAAGCATTACTTTAAGGCTTTTGCCACATTTAATATTTTTTTTTTCAATTCAACCTTATGTCTTTCTAATATTTGAAAATGAAAATTAAGAGAGGAAAATTTGAGAGAATGCATGATAATAATTATCAATGTTAAACACACTTGCTAACACTGAGCTATGCTACTTCCTTCAGCAGATTCTAGAGGCACCCCTAAATGAATTTTATAAGATTGTTACTTCCGGGGTGAAGGCACTGTTGGTCTTTGAGTTGGTAATGCAGGGTACGGGTGTCAATTGGACTGGGTTTGTCCAATCCCATTCAGTCCAATGTAAGTCCATTACAAATGGACCAGGTCCAATCCAATCCAATGAATATTTTGGGTCATTCTGGATCGGTTCAATTTAATGTCTGAACTGTCCAATCTGTTCAAATTTAGACTGGTTTTTCCCCAAATTTGGTTCATTGACACCAATATTCTCATCTTATATAAATAAGCTAGATATTGGCTCAATCCAACCTAATCCAATATAAATTTATTACAGACAGACCATGTCCAATCCAATCTAATAAATATTTTGAACTGGACTAGACCAATCCAATATGTCTTGTTGGTCTGTTCAATCTGTCCAAATTGATTTTGGACTGTACGGGGTCCAACCCAAAACCGGTCCATTGACACCCTTAATGCAGGGTATATGACATGCAATTGAGTATCATGGCTTAACTGTGTAGTTGGTCTAACCTAGGATGTTTCTAGGGTTTTCTCTTTTTTTTGGATGATCTTAGGAGTCATAGTGATGCATGCAGGGTCGAATTTCTCGAATGCACATGGAAGTTATTTATTGTAGGCTTTTGGTTAGTTGCCTCCACTAGAATTTATCAAATTTTCAAATGAGCTTTATTGCTAGTATACTTCTAGGATAATATGTTAGTAATGTGGTTTGTGTTATACTTTTATGATCCTTGTATGCAATATGTTCAGCCCACTACATATTTGTATTTGTAATCCTTCCAAACTGAGCCTATGGCTGCATTTGGAAATGATGCAAATGGAGTGTAAATCCCGGTTCGGAGTAAATTTGCACTTTGGTTCACTTTTTCCAATGTTTGGCAACATTACATTTATGCATTGACAAATGACAGATAAAATCATATTTACATTGATAATAATATGTAAAAGTATATCAATTAAAAAGAAGTAAATTCGCATTCAAGTTGGATTTTGATAAAAGTAAAAAAAGCATATGCTTTATTGGAATTCATGTTTGCATCCATTACAGCTAAAAGTCTATTTGGTAAGAAGGTAAATTTGTCAGTGCAAAACTAACCCAATTTTGTAATTTATAAGAACCGTTTTACACTTTACATATTTGCATTCACACTTATTTGCATCTTTTCCAAACCAGCCTATATTTCAAATGAGCAAAATCTCATCTCTTGAAGGGTTGCCTCTTTCAATGATACAATGAATTCATTGGTTTATTTCTTCCTTTCATATATAAATAGACCAATCCAAGTATGTGAAGTTCTTAATTTAGTTGAGTAGTAATGGACTCCACTAGGTATGATAGCTTATTATTGGGCAACTCCATTACAAATGATATGAAATTAATTTATGAATTTTTCTTACCTACATCTGTATTTATTTCTCTTAAGTTAGTTCACCCATTCTTGTGTACTTCAGGTGGTCTTTGGATCCACATAATGTATTAGATGTTGATGGGGGCTATCCTCCCAAATTTTTCAATAAGAATCACTGGTCGAAAGGTAAAATCACTCTTATGTTACTTTACCCCTTCTTTTGCTCTCTAATGGAAAATGAAAACAAGACAATGGATCCATACTATATTTCATTTTACTTCCATTTCTATAAAGGGAGGATTAGCCCTTGTTGGTTTTTCATTTTGGTTTCATTAATTAATCTAGGGTGTCTTTACCCCTTTTTGTTTAATTTATGTGATCTAAAACACATATAAAGAATTGTGAGTTTGGTTTGGAAACTTGGAAGGATCATCTTTGATAGACTCCCGAGCCTCAAGTGTGGGTGGTGTGCTTATCAAGGAATTTAAACCGACATGGAGAATGAACTAGTCAGGGTTCGGTTCCCAGGTCGAACAGTTCAACTATTTTAACTAAACATTCAGTTTATTTTGACCCAAAAAAACTAAAAATTTAAAAAATGGTCAAAACCGCTCGAATGGTTCGAACGGTTCAGTGGTTTGCTAACCAAAATCAACGTTTTTTGGAGAAAATCTGGTATTTGGGGAAAATAAAACTGGTCACTTGACCGGTTCCTGGTTTTCCCCCTTCTCCCTATTTCTCCCTTTTTTTGTGCTTTTCCCCCTTCTCTCTCGAGCTCTCTGTTTCCCCTCTCCTCTCTCTCTCTCTCTCTCTCTCTCTCTCTCTCTCTCTCTCGATCTCTCTCGATCTTTGTTTCTCTTGAGATCTTTCTAGATCTCTCAAGGATCACCCCTTTTTTTCTTTGTTTCTCTCATATTTCTATGTTTTTCTTGGTTTTCTTTCTTTCTGTGGGCATTCTGATGTCCTAGTTGACCGAGATAATGCTAGATGGCCGAGATAGTGCTTTGACGATAGTTCTCTCTTTGTTTCTGTGTTTCTCCGACATCTTAGATGGTTGTGATAGTGCTCCGACGTCCTAGATGGTAGTTTTAGTTCTCTGGCTTTTCGGATGACAATTATAGTTATCTGGCATTTTCCTACATTGTGAATGGACGTTCCACTCTTCGGCGTTGTGAATGAACGTTCCGCTCTATGGTTTCACTCTCTGGTTTTCTTTGGAAGACAACTTGTAGTTAGCAGTTCTTTGGTGTGATGGATGGCAGTTACAGATGTTGCATCTTCTACAGTTTTTTGGCGTGGTTGGAAGTTACTATGGCTATGTAACTGCCTCTATTAGTTTTCGGTTTGGTTGGTAACTCTTCTTGTCAGTTTGCTCGCCAGTTATGGTGGTTTGGAGATATTCTTATCCATTTCTGTTGGTGATGTTAACTCACCTTGCTTTGGTTGCAAAAGTTCTTCTGATTCTCCTAATTCCATCTATTTGTTTTGTTATTCTTGAGAATGTATCTCTGTTCTTTATTTGGCCTGGTGTCATCTCTTTGTACCAATCTCTTGAATGAATGAAACATGATTGAAACCTTCAAAAAAAAAAAAAAACGATTTAACCTAACTATGAATGAAAACCCATATCTCAAGTTTTGATCTGCTGGCCACATGCATTTCTCAATGAATGATACAAGTGAGTCTTTGGCCACAACATTTGACAAATTCACACCATTGGCCCGATTGTTATTTATTCAAAAATATATAAAAAGGGTTCACTATGATAACGTATGGAAAAACTTAGGGCCCATTTAGTTTGTTGGAATAGGGATCTAAAATTAGAATTTTAATGGGTCGACTGTTTGGTTGGGTGGAATTGGAAACCCCTTTTCCATTATTAGTGGAATGGCATTCTCCCATTTGAGGGAATGGTCATTCCTTTCTCTCTCAGGAATGAAATCTCAGTCCAACTGATTTTAATTCCTATTTTGATTCCTGTATGAACCCAAACAGACTATGGGAATAAATCAAATTTTGATAGATTTTGATTCTGATTCTGACTATAAATCAAACGGGCCCTTACATTCGATCAACCGGTATCATAAAAGAGGTGACCAATGAGGTTGTTTTCATCACAATTCACAAAGTGCTTCGATTGGCTAAATCTCTTCGGTACATGTCTTTTTGGTATCATAACTTTTGCCAGGAATTTAGGATTTGAATTTCAAATCCGAGATCTTCAAATCGAGTTCAGAACAAGTTTTCAATAGTCGAGTCAAATTCCGATTTTGATCAATCCATCCGATTACAGCCGTAGTTGTATGTAGTGTAGGCTTGAGATTAAATCCGGGTTCGCATATGCCCCCTACATACTTGCCCCCCCAAAACGTCCCACAAAACCGAAACGCGACGCGTGTCATCTCACACGCGAATTAAGCAAGATGCATGCGGAACCCATTTCACGCCGTGAAATGCACCTATGTTAATTCCTCTCTTGCCCAAAAGTGTTTCTTCTCCCATACTCCTCCATTCTACTTCGAATTGCAACTCTTGGCGTCGGACACCTTTCGTGACCCACTCACCGAAGATTAATTCGATCGAGTTCCGTCAGCCGACGTCGACGGCCATACCGGCAGGAGGTAAGTACTCTGTACGTTTTTTCTCATTTCTTATATTTTTATTTTGTTTTTTTCACATTCATTTTCTAACATTCAAAGATCTGAACCCACCAGAGTGAGAGCCCCCCTATGCCGTTTCAAACCCTTGACACCCCCGGAATTCGGAAGCCCTCCAAAATTCGAAACTCTCCGGTCATAAGCAATTAAAATTAATAATGGTAAACAGTAGTTTGGAAAGAAACATAACTTCCATGCTAGGAACTGTTGGTTTGTTTCAACACTTTGACTATAAGAGGATATGGCTGACAATTTCTATTGATGCAGCATGGAGCAATCTATGTGAGATGAAGTTCGGGAGCAGGATTATAAAGAGAGAAGCTAGAGGTCTGAGTTCTTTCAGTAGTTGGTCCTATCAACCATTTTCCAAAACCCTCTGCAACTTGAGCGGATTATCAGAAAAAGTACCAAAGAAATGCAGTGATATCTTCAAAACACCTTGTTTATTGCTCATGTATGCATTTAGGTAGCTGCTATGTCTAGAAAAGGGATTTTGGTAATAACCAAAGACCAACAACATTTCTACTGTTGTAGCAAGGCAATGTATATTTATCTGTATATCTGCAGTAGCAGGAGTCATAGTGTTGTGTAGCAAGTACTCAGTAGATATATACTCTCATCAGCACTGATGCTCCTTTAAATCTTTGCTTTCCATTGCTGTTGCATGATCTCTGCAGATATGGCTTCCAGGTCTAAGGCTGCATTTGGCATTCATTGTTTTAAGGACTCCTTTTTGTGGTTAAAACTTAAAATGCCCCCAATTCCAAAAAGAGGTAAGTCCTTGAAATAAGGAAAGGCAAATGAAGCCTAAGACTTAAAAATTTTTTACCATTGCTGAAACCAACTACCTCTTCCGAGAGAGAGAGAGATCGTATTACAGTGTATTTTTTTTTTTCGCTTCATGGGGCTACACAACAAGGGGTAGACCATCCCCTTTCCCTTAACCCCCCAACCCCTGGTGGCAGTGGGATTTGATCCCAGGTCTCTACTCCGACGAGTTAGAGAACGAATATTGACAAAGAACCTTTAATATCCCAGGTCTTGTATTACAGTGTAGATACTAATAAAGAGAGACAAAATATTGACAAAGAACCTTTAATATTTCATGAGAGAAGACATGGCAATCATTACAAAGGGAATTATGATCAAATTAATTTGTCGCAACTGATCTCTCAGCTTTAGCAGCGTCCTCTTCTTCCGCTGCCTCTGCTCCACCACTGGATCAGAAGCCGATACTGGTGGTGCAGCAGCATCAATATAATCTTGTCTTCTTTTCTTTCTCTTGTAAATGAACCAGTTGTCATTGCACAACTTCCACTCCTCCTCCCAGGCCGTTCTAGCCATGGCCAAGCGCCTCAAGTCAAAACCCAAATTCCGGAGAGTTTTGAATTTTGGAGGGCTTTCGAATTCCAGGGGTGTCAAGGGTTTGAAACGATGTCAGGAGACTCCCACTCCGGTGGGTTCAGATCTGTGAATGTTAAAAAATGAAAGAGAAAAAACAAAAAAATATATATATAAGAAATGAGAAAAACTTACAGAGTACTTACCTCCTGCTGGTATGGCCGTCAGCGTTGACAGGTGGTACTCGACCGGGTTAATCTCTGGTGAGTGGGTTACAAAAGGGGGCCGACGCCAAGAATTTCAGTTCGAAGTAAGATAGAGGATTATGGGAGAAAAAAATGCTTTTAGGCAAGAGAGGAATTAACGGAGGTGCATTTCACGGCGTAAAATGAGTTCCGCACATGTCTCGCTTAATGCACGTGTGTCATGACACGTATTGCATTCCGATTTTGTGGGACGTTTTTGGGGAGCAAGTCTGTGGGATGCGATTCCATGAAATCCCGCATGGTGAGGGGATGAGTCCGGTGTCCGGATCTATCGACCGAATACAATGTTCCCGATGTGCGGCAAGATGCACGTGGCATATACATGAGAAAGTTGCTCCAAAAAAGTGGTTTTCTTTTAACAATAATTTGTGCTTTGGAAAAAAAAGTACGTCCGACAAATACAACAATGCACGAAAAAAACAAGTCAACGGGAAAACAATAGGCTAGCCTATTTTTCTCTGGTCTGAACCACATCAAGACCACTCATTATGTGGGCTAAGCCCACTCATCATTTATGATTGACTTTAGTGTGAGGAGCAAATCTGGACTTACAAAAGTATGCATGAGACTTTTGTACGGCAGAAGCCATTCACCCCCCCACCTTCGGTTCCTGGTGTCTCTTCCTAATTTGAAAGATACGTTAAACGTTGGAGGAAAAATTAAGAGAGAGAGACCCAGCTTGTGGATCATGAACGGTCACGTTATTTTTTAGAAATTATTGGGTAATTATTTCAAGGGAGAATTTCCAATTAGTGTCATATACTTAGGTAGGGGTGCCAATGTTGACCGTGACCCTTTTGACCCACCCAATCCACCCGCTTCAAAATCCACCCATTTCAACAGTGGTTTATATGGGTCAAATGACCCATTAGGGTCAAGGTGGGTTGGGTCGAGGGTATTCATTGGGTCAAAAAGGGTTACACTGTTAGGGTCACTTGGGCCAGGAGAGGGTAAGACTGTAAGAGGAGAGGGTTGGGAGAGAGTTGCTGCAAGAGTTGAACTGTCGAACAAAGATCTCTGGATTTTTCTCAGTTCTTAGTTGAATGAACTTTCACCATTGAAGATTAATCCATTATTTAAGTTTTAGATCTTTGCTCTTTGTTCCACTAGTCATTAGATCAAGTGCAAGATCGAAAGGTGTTAGGGTTTCAATCCATTCGTAGTTCTTTGTTCCGCTATTGAAGCAAGTTCACCACCATTGAAGCAAGATTGCCCTCTCTGCCATTGAAACAAGTTTGCCCTCTTAGCTTCAATGCCATTGTTTCTCAGAGTTCTCAAATCTCAAGTCGCGTGTACATCAGAGTTTGGATAAGTAAATCTTTTGACATTGCTCAACCTTCATTGATTATCTGCCTCCCATAGTCATATTGTTCAATCAAAAAGTTGAACATGAAACATGTCTGAAACTTGTCCCTTTTGCATATATTTTGCGCCAAAAGTGCCCAAAACATATATTTACTCTCCAATGGATACAGAAAAATCCCCATCGGTTAGGTGGGATGATTCATGGCAAGTTGAGTCATGGGCTTATGAGGATCTCTCTGTGTTGGACGACTATTGGAAGAAAATGATAAAACAGAGAAAAGAACAAAACTGCTACAAGGCTGTCGGACTGGATCAATGAATGTCTCCCTTAACTTGGTGCTTGTAATGGAGCTTCATTTATTAAACAATGCAGATTTACAGTATCATCTAATGCAAATCGACCCAGCAAGTATGTCTTTTGTTTGTTCTTTTGTCAAATATCTAACGGCCGCTTGTCTTCTCCTCATATCTCGTCTAGAAGTGATGGTTCTAATTAAGTTGGGTTGCCATGCCTGATAACTTCATTTCTTTTATTTTGTTTAAGCTTGACAATTACTTGTCTGAACTTTGATTCTAAGGCTGCCATTCGCCCATGCCTGATGGAGCGCAATCCGGCCGGTCTTAGCTGTCAACGACTTTGTCTCTTATTGGAGCAATGGGGAGCCTGAAACGGAGAAGATGAGGGAACTCCAGGGGGAACCCGGTGAAATAACTTCGAAGTTCAAGTTAGTTTCTCTTAAAGGCAAAGTAAAGACCAGATGGCGCAAAGTTCACATACCTTGTTGTTGGGGGTAGGGGGCCTTTTATAACCACTTCGCGCACTCACTCTGAGGCCTCTATCAAAGTCGGGTATGATTATCTTTGTTTCTGCTAGTTCGGGTGTCACCCTTTCTGCTGGGACAGAACCGCCACTGGTCCTTGTCAGAGCCGTCTCTGTAACTGGAGATGGCGGTGTCAAGTGGCCGTGGCAGGTGGCCGTTTGAAGTGCGGCCGTCAAGCGTCAGATCCCAAGTCAGTCAGGTGCGCCACCTCTGGGTATGAACTTCCTCGATGTCAGGCATGGTACGGTTTGTTCAGTTTGGCATCCTGGAGGCGAAGTGCTGGAGTGGTGAGCAAGGTGAAGTTTCGAATCCGGAGGTATGTTCTAAACTGCCATAGGGTAGGCCAGTTCGGTGAGGTGTGTCCCGAACTGTTTTAAGGCAGGCCAGTTCGGTGAGGCGTGTCCCGAACTGCTACAAGGCAGGCTAGTTCGGTGAGGTGTGTCCCAAACTACTATAAGGCGGGTCAGTTCGGTGAGGTGTCCCGAACTGCTATAAGGCAGGCCAGTTCGGGTTTTGCGTGGGAACTAGGGAAGAATTTGGGTTCCTAGTAGTGAGTTCGGGCTCCTAGTAGGGAGTTCGGACCGCTGGTTCCTTTAGTGCTCTTACCTTAGGCACGCTGTTTGTGCCGAGCTGTTACCTTTGCCACGTGTTGCGTAATTACGAGGTCGGGCCAAATCTTCCTTCACCAATTGCCCCCCACTCCTCGTGCCAAGGGTCCTATCCTGGTGTAGGGAGTTTCGAAAGGTGGGAGGTGGATTTGTCCCGTACTTCGGATCTTGATAGCGCGAGGTGCGTTGTTAGGGTTCTTCGGTTCTCGAGCGTCCCAAAGGGCGGGAGGCGTGCCTACCTGCTTATAAATGTTGACAGACGTGAAGGCGCATGTTTATTTTAAACTTCAAAAAAGCGCGTCGCTGGGAGACGTGACAGCGGGTCTTTTTATTTTGAAAAAATTGCGCCCCTGCCGTTTGAAAGGCGAGGAGATGTGCGCCGGCAGTTGTCAGTTATAGAAAGACATGCGCGGTGCATCGTCAGTTTCAGAAAGACGTGCATTGGCGCATCGTCAGCTTCAGAAAGACGTGCTCCGACGTTTTGTCAATTTCAGAAAGACGTGCGCCAATCACGTCTCGGTCTTAGGGGACGTGCGGTCAGCGTGAATGCGGGCCGTCGTATTGGCTCTGATCTACACTTTTGATTCTCGGTTATTGTGGGTATAAATAGTAGGGGACCCCAGTCGATTTGTCACTTCTACATTTTGCTTCTTGAGCTCGCGTCCAACTTTTCAGCTCGCATCCAGGCCTTTCAGTTCGCGTCTAGGCTTGTTATTTCGCCTTCAAGGTTTTTTGCTTGTTCCAGTTTCCGGAGCCTTCAAAACTTTCTTTCGGTGAGTACTTTCCTGAATCCACCTTTTCTCCTCGATGTCTAGCTTGGATAGCTCAGACGATTCTTCAAGTAGGTCTGATGTAGGTTCTACGAACCGAGTCGCATCCCCCGATGGCCTTAGTGATCCTGAAGTGGAACTTGAGGACGACTTCGAACCCGTAGGCCGAGCCACTTCAGGCAATTTGGCGTCTACCTCTCGTCGAGGTCGGATGCTAGATAGGTTTGGTCCTTCGACCATGATGCTCGAGGGGCTCTAATTTCTTGTTATCTCTTACAATTTGCCTAGGGGGTATGCCTATTTTATTATTTCGGGTAGATTTCCTTGGCAACACGGTCCTGATGAGATCGTGATTTTTTGGGAGCAGCTCGCTGCGGGGCTGCGATTGCCTTTCCACCCCCTTCTCGTCGAGGTCATAAACCACTTTGGCATTACCATTGGCCAGCTTCATCCGAACTCTATTCGGAACTTGGTGGGGACAGTCTCCCTTTTTTGCGAACAGGGCTTCCCTTTAGACTTGGAGATATTCTTCTCCATTTTAATGCTCAAGAAACAAGCGAGTTCTCTTCCCGGGGGTAGGCAGGCGGATTACCTGTCTCCTCGCCCGGGTTTTAAGCTTCTGCACGAACTTCCCAACAAGGTCCCGGCGTGGAAGCGGGACTACTTCGGGGTGCGAAGTGCACAAGGGTGGCCTATTCAGACCGGGTGGGGGGAGGCCGCCCCTGATTCTGGTGTCACTCTCGACAAAGAGACGGTGAAGGGCATCTGGCAATGGGCACGGCTAGGGATGAAATGTCATCATTACCTAACGGAGGCCAAGCTTATTGCGGTCGGCCTGAGTTCAGGTAGGTTCATTGCTCAGAGGTTTCTTGTTTCGCTTTGTTCTTTCATTTTTTCTAATGCTGAGCTCTTTTTTGCAGGTGTGATGGACTCAGGGAGGACTCGTGGGGGGCGCCTGTTCCAAGGCATGAAGAGGAGGAAACGGGTTGCCAAATGAACTCGTACCGAGCTGCCCCAGAATGAGGAGTCTCAAGTTCCAAACCACACGTCGGAGGATCCGCCCAGGGAGCCTGAGGTGGCTCCTTCAATGCAGGAAGCAGCAAGGTCCCCTTACGCCAAGACCACTCACAC
Organism: Nelumbo lutea; assembly: GCF_056320005.1. Taxonomy (NCBI): domain Eukaryota; kingdom Viridiplantae; phylum Streptophyta; class Magnoliopsida; order Proteales; family Nelumbonaceae; genus Nelumbo; species Nelumbo lutea. Next base: position 89,826,485 of record NC_142685.1, on the reverse strand, counting down.
GGGTGCTCCCACCTACTTTAGTGCTCCTGCTTACTCTGGGTCCGCTCATACGCGAGCTGGGCCCTCGGGCTCAAAAGCTCAAGGGGAGTTCAGGAGCGTGCTGTCGCTGAACTACGCTCTTCAGAAGAGTAGGGAGGCCACTTTCCTTGAGGGGATCCTGGCGTGGACTGATCTTCCCTTGAACCAGGTCGCCTATCGTGCCGTAACTCATGCTATGGTGGTGAGTCAAATTTCTTGTCCTCTTTGTTTTCTATCATTCTTGTTGTCATTAATCACTTGTTCCTTTTGGTAGGTGAACTCTTCTATTCACGCCTTAGCGGCTCAAGTGGAGAGGAGCTCGATGCAGACGTGAGTTTCCGAAGAGGCTTTTCGTGCCGTCGAGGCAAATACCCGAGCTGTTGAGGTGGTCGCTCATGCTGCCAAAGAGGCTACTCGCATTGCTATGGCCAGGCAGGCGAGGTCTCAGAGAGATGCCGAGGCCATGGGGGTGGTCGTGAAGCATATGGCGGACCTGAGGCTGGACATGCAGCATCAGGTCAAATACCTTCAGGAGGACATAAGGGAGAAAACACAGATCTTTTCCCAAGGTATCGAAGATGCCAAGAAGAAGGCCGTTGATGACTACATCGCCTCACCGCATTTTGACGACCTGATGGTGGATTCTTACAGAAGGGGATTCAAACTGAGCCGGTGGATGATCTGGAACACGTACCCCGAGCTCGATATTAGTGTCATATCCACTTCGCATATAACTCAGGAGATGGCCAACGCTGCTGATGGCGAGCCGGATTCCGAGGGCGAGGCAGGACCTTCGGGTGTTGTTGAAGTGCTTTCTGATGAGGAAGAAGTAGCTCCGAGCTTATACATTTTTTTTTAAATGTACTCTTCCTTTTCTTGCAATGGAATAGACAATCTTTTTGGTCAAATGTTGTTCTTTTTCCCGACCTATTTCTTGCCCGGGCTATTGCACTCACGTGACCTATTTCGTGTTTAATACTTAGTCTCTGCTTCGCTTTAGTCTTTTGACTGATATTTTGTCGAACTGATAATATGCCCGACTTTTCTTTGCTTGCCTATGCCGAGGTTTCTCTTGTTAGCTCGGCATGCTGGCCTTTAGGCTCTCGTAGAGATTTCGTCCATTTCGCTTGGCGGTCTATAGGTAGTATCGCCTTAAGTTAACGATGTTCCACGCTCGGGGTACTTGTTTGCCTTCTAAGGTTTCGAGCTCGTATGCCCTCCCGAGCGCTCTCTTTACTCTATAAAGCCCCTCCCAATTTGGTCCAAATTTTCCCACGTCGGGTTCGAGCACCATAATCTTACGGAGAACCAAGTTACCGACTTGGAAGCTTCGCTTCTTTACTCTGGCATTGTAGTACCGAGCTATCTACTGCTGATAGGCCACTGTCCGGATGTGCGCAAGGTCTCTTACCTTGTCCAGTAGGTCGAGGTTGGTACGTAACTCGTCTCCGTTTGTCTGATCGTCATATGTTTCTAGTCGTAGTGTAGGTACTTCGATTTCATATGGGATTACCGCTTCAGTGCCGTAGATGAGATTGAAGGGGGTCTCTCCCATGGTGGTTTTTTTCTGTACCCCGATGAGCCCATAAAACACTTGGTAGCTCGTCCGCCCATAACCGTTTAGCTCGGTCTAGACGTGCTTTCAGTCCGTGCAGGATGACTCTATTCATTACTTCTGTCTGACCGTTTTCCTGCGAGTGCGCGACTGATGTGAAGTTCTGACGAATTCCCATATTCTGGCACCATTCTTAGAACTTGATATCCTCGAACTGCTTGCCGTTGTCGGAGATCAGTACCTGAGGTAGCCCGAAGTGACATACTATGTTCTTCCAAAAGAAGTTCTGTATGTTTTGGGCTGTAACTGTTGCCAGATGTTCGACTTCTATCCACTTTGTGAAGTAATCTACTTCCACTACTAGGAACTTTCTCCCACCTGTTGCTGGCGGGAATGGCCCTAGGAGGTCGATGCCCCATTGCGCAAAGGGCCATGGGCTGGTGAGGTATTTGAGGTTGGAAGCAGGCCGATGGTGGACATTGGCGTGTTTCTGACACTTGTCGCATTTTCTGACGAGCTCGACGACTTTTTCCTTCATCACTGGCTAGTAGTATCCTTGTCGAAGTGCCTTTTGAGCGAGTGCTCTGCCCCTCAGGTGTCCGCCACACAGACCTTCATGAGTGTCGCGGAGTACGAGCCTGGCTTCAGCAAGTCGTAGGCAATGCAAGTAGGGGAGCGTGTAGGACCGTCGGTACAACCGTTCGTCTATTATGACATATTTGGCTGCTTGGCGCTGCACCCTCTTGGCTGCATTGCGGTTCACAGGGAGGGTTCCATCTAGCAAGAAGTTCGGGAGTGGGTCAATCCAGCTCAGCTTTGCTTCAAGGATGGGAGCGACCTCCTCTGCCCCACCGAGAATGCTAGGCCGAGGTAAGTCCTCTATGTACACGGTTCTCATGGTGTTGTGACTCATGCTGGCTATCCGGGACAGAGCATCGGCCTCAGTGTTCTCTGACCTCGGGATTTGCCTGATGAAGTGTGACTGGAAGTTGAGCAGGGGTTCAGACTCTATTGGCTTGGGAGCTCCGGGTTCACCTGAATTGGGGATCTCGGGCTCAACCGGTCCAGGGGCTTCGAGGCTAAATGTGCACTTGGCGATAAAATCTGCAAAGGCTTGGGCCTTAATGGCAGTCCGTGGCTTGTACTGGAGGTCGTACTCGCTGAGCTCGATGGCCCACTTCGTCATCCAACTTGAAACCTCGGGCTTGAGTAAGACTTGCCTCAAAGGTTTGTCAGTCAAGACGATGACGGGGTGAGCCTGGAAATATGGGTGGAGTTTTTGAGCTGCAATTACCAGTGCGTACGCTAGCTATTCTATCTGCGGGTATCTCACCTCTACTTCCTGCAGAATTTTACTAACATAATAGATGGGCCGCTGGACCCGATCTACTTTCTTTATTAGTACCGAACTGACCACCTCGTCGCTCGTCGAGAGGTACAGTTTTAAAACCTCGCGCTCCTCGGGTCTAGCTAAGGTTGGCACAGTTGCGAGGTAGGTCTTTAGCTCATCGAACGCGAGCTGGCAATCTCGGGTCCATTTGAACCCTTTGCCTTTGATTGCCTTAAAGAAAGGCAAACAGCGATCTGCCGATTTGGACATGAACCGGCTGAGGGCGGCTATGCGGTAGTTTATCCTCTAAACCTCTTTTACTTTTCGGGGTGGTCTTCTATCTAGGATGGCCTTTATTTTGTCCGGATTGTCCTCAATAACTCGCCAGTTGACAATGTACCCTAGAAACTTACCCGAGGTGACACCGAAGACACACTTGTTTGGGTTCAGTCTCATTCTATATTGACGTAGAATTTGGAAGACAAAATCTAAGTCTTTTATTAATTCCTACGAGAACTGTGTTTTGACGACCATATCGTCTACATAACATTCTATTTTCATGCCAATTTAAGGGCCGAAAAATCTTATTTACAAGTCTTTGGAAGGTCGCCCCAACATTCTTTAGTCCGAAGGGCATGACCTTGTAACAGTACAGGCCAAACTCGGTTATGAAGCTGGTTTTTTCCTCGTCGGAATGGTCCATCTTGATTTGGTTGTAGCCTGAGTAGGCGTCCAGGAAGCTTAGCAGCTCATGTCCTGAGGTCGCGTTCACTAGGCGGTCAATTCGAAGCAGAGGGAAGCAGTCTTTTGGGCAAGCTCGGTTCAGGTCAGTGTAGTTGACGCACATGCGCCACTTGCCATTTGCTTTATTCACCAGCACTGTGTTGGCTACCCAGCTCGGGTAATGAACTTCCCTTACGAAGTCCGCTGCGAGGAGCTTTTTGACTTCTTCGTCGACCGCCCTCCAGCGCTTCGGGGCTAAGTTTCATTTCTTTTGTCTAATGGGTCTAACAGTTCAGTTCGTAGAGGCTCCTTGACGGAAGCACCGATCTGTAGCGTTCATGTTGGATCTGTAGCCGAGGTCAGGATCGCAACTGTTTCCTCAGTGGGCGAAGCTCATTCCCCGCCCTGCTCCGTAGGCCACTCCAGTTCGAGGTCGTCGGCTGCCTTGGTTTTTCCCTTTAGGGTGGTAACATAACATTTGCGGGACTCAAGTTGGTTGCCCCGCGCTACCCCCACACCGAAGTCCGTGGGGAACTTCATTGCCAGATAGTAGGTGGAGACCACTACCCGCAGAATATGCGTAATTGGCCGCCTTATTATGGCATTGTATGAGGAGGGGGTCGCGACCACCAGGAAATCATGGTTGAGTCTTACCGCGCAAGGCCATGTGCCAACTTCCACAGGTACTGTTATCTTCCCCAGGGGCATGACTTCCTCTCCACTGAAGCCCACAAGAGGAGTGTGCGCGGGCTTCAACTCGCTTCTCTGCAACTGTAGTTGGTCGAACGCCGATTTGAAGAGGATGTCTGCCGAATTGCCTGAGTCCACAAGTACGCGCCAAACTTCGAAGTCGTTGATCCTTAGTTTTATGACGAGCACGTCATCGTGGAGATAGTGAACACCTCGCGCGTCGTCTTCTGTGAAAAAGATCGGTTCTTCCGTCTTCAGCCTCTTTGAAGGGTTCTTCTCTTCTCAGGCCGCCTAGCGAACTGACGTCTGTGCTGCTGCCGAAGTGCAACCTGCTACCACCGAACCACCCACTATCACATGGATGGTTCCCCGAACTGACCTCTCTTCTGGAGGAGGTCGCTACAAGGCTTCGGCCGGTCTGCTGCTAGACTCGGGGGCATCCTTTCCGTGCTCCCCTTGCCAACCTGCTTTATTATTATTGTCATTATGTACAAAATTTCTCAAGTATCCGCGACGGATGAGTCCCTCTATCTCGTCCCGGAGATTATTACATTGTTCGATACTATGACCGTGGTCTTTATGAAAATTACAGTATAGATTTTTATTTCTCCCGTTTGGATTACTCTTTAGGCGAGGTGGCCACTTTATGCAGGAGGCGTCCTTGATCGTCATCAAGATCTCGGCCCGCCTTCTGTTCAACGGCGTGTAATCCGTCCAAACTGCTAAGGGAGCTTGGGACGGCTGGCTTGACTTCGCCTTTCGAGCCTGGCTTCTTCTATCGCCTGGGTTGGAGGGCTCACCTTTTCTTTTTCTTTTCTCGACCCCGCATTCGGTTCTTTGGTTGATTTCTTCCTCTGTTCTCATGAACTTGTCCGTGAGCTTGAGGAAATCGGCCACAGTTGCTGGCTGGCTGGCCACCATGTGCCATTTGAACTCCTTGTGTGTTACCCCTCTTTTGGCCGCCACGAGCTGTACCACGGGTCTAATTGCGGTATCTGCAAGCATGCTTCGTTAAACCGCTTGATGTAGCTCCGGATGGATTCTCCTTCCCTCTGGATTATCCCGAATATACTTTCCTCGATTCTGGGGCACCGCTTGCTAGTAACAAAGTGTGCAGTGAAGATCTGCACGAACTGGGCCCAGCTTCTTATTTACCCGGGAGCTAGGTTCTGGTACCAGGTGCGGGCCACCCCCCAGAAGGTGGTGGTGAAGGCCATGCACATGCACGACTCACTGGCCCTAACTAGGTGCATTTGTGACTGGAAAGCGTCGACGTGGTCGTTGGGGTCAAAGGACCCGTCATACTTGTCCAAAGATGGAAGTTTGAAGTCTCTAGGCATGGGGACTGCCAGAAGTTCTGATGCGAGGGGGGAAGGAACTGAGAGAATTGGGACAGTTTTTACCTCGTCCGAGCTCGTCTCTTCCTTGCCCCTAAGCTCAGGTAGGACATGGGTAGCAGTTCGGTGACTTCGTCGCCGCCTTCGTTGAGCGGGCCTGGTGCTGGCACTGCTGGCCTCCGTGTTGCCGACCTCGATGGGCCCAAAATGTTGGTCTGCTGCTAGGGCGCTAAACCAGTTCTCCGTGAGTGGAAACTCAGGCTTGGAGCGCCGAGGTGACTTTGTGAGCGAGGTTCCCGACCCACCTACGAGCTGCGAGGCGGGGGTAATTTTCCTTTGCTTTCGGCCTGGGGATGAGGCTTGGCTATTAGGGGGGTTCTGGAGTTGGGAAGCTTCTCCTCGGTGAGGGTGTCCACCTTGAGGGGAGGCCTTAACTGGCTTCGAAACAGGGTGTCGGGGGGGGGAGCAGTGACTGGTTTAGGGGTAGTTGAGCGCAATCCGGGTGGTCTTAGCTGTCTACGGCTTTGCCTCTGACTGGAGCAATGGGGAGCCTGAAACGGAGAAGATGAGTTTTCTGCATTTTCTACAAGTTTTTGCTATTTTGTGGTATTTTTCGGCAAATTTTTGGTATTTTCTGCATTTTTTTGTTATTTTCTGTAGTTTCTACTATTTTTCTATAACTTTCTGCTATTTTCTACTATTTTCCTACATTTTCTACAATTCTCTGTTTTTTTTTTTGCAAATTTCTGCATTTCTGCTATGTTTTGCTATTTTCTGGTATTTTCTTCAATTTTCTGCATATTCTACAATTTTTTGCAAATTTCTATTATTTTTCTGAAAATTTCTGCAATTGTCTACTACTTTCTGTGTTTTCTGCTATTTTCTTCGATTTTTACTATTTTTCTGCATTTTCTGTAATTTTCTAGTATTTTGTGCAATTTTCTACATTTTTTTTGTGAATTTCTGCAATGTTTTCTGATTAATTTCTGCATTTTCTAGTATTTTTCTATTATTTTGGATATACGGGTCAACCCGACCCGTTTATACAACGTGGCAATCTCAGGGGAGTTGTTTCTCTCAAAAAGTTGTTATTTTTCAGGTATTACAGCCAAAGACGCCCCGTTTCTACCATGTAGCATTATTTAGAGGTGTTTCATAAAAAATGTTATTTTTTGGTACATGGGTCGATCTGACCCGTTTATACCACTTGACAATCTCAGGAGAGTTGGTTCTCTAAAAAATGGTTATTTAGGGTATACGGATCGACCCGACCCGTTTATGTATTTATATGCGATGGCAGGCGGGTTAGTATGGGTAAGGGTGGGCAAGGATCATATGAATGGGTCAAGTGGGTTAATATGAGTGGGTCAGGTTTAGGGTGGGTTATGACCCTTTAACAAGCATTGATGATGGGTCATAGTGGGTTGGTGGGTCAAGATGGGTATTCAACCCTTACCCAATTCAACCCAACCCACCCATTTTCCACCCCCGTACTTAGGGTCCAGTACCACTTTGGTCTCCAAACTTTAAAATGTGACAATCTAGTACCCAAATTTTCAAAACGCAACAATCTAGTACCTCTCATTAATGGACCATTGATCAACATGCAAAAAGACGCAATTACCTTCACGTTTTCAATAACCGAGTGATTTAATTTTTTGAAATAACGAAAATGAACTCCACTATAATATCTTTTCTCTGCGAGCGATAAACCACTATTCACCACTCCGTGCCTTAACATTCTGAAGAGACCAATTATTTAATTGTTGACGAAAATGGTCTCCGCCTTATCTGGCAGATGCGTTTGTCTGTATAGACAGAAAGTAAAGAGTTCAAATCAGCCCCCCACAAGGCTGCCCCCAACAATGCCCCACAGCACATCCCTACCGTGTATTGGGAACATTTCCTGATGATGACATCATCATTCCTGATATTATCATCGGGAGATGTTCCTAATACACCACAGGAATGTGTTGTGGGATGTTTTGGGGGCAGTCTTGTGGGGGGCTGATTCGGTCTCGAAAGTAAATGTACAATCCATGTAAAGTTATACCAATGAGACCCTACCAAATTATCCATTAATTTGTTAATTCATGGGGAGGACAAAAAGATAGTGCCATCCATTCAATTTTTCTTATCATTTATTCCAACTTTTTTTTTATGTATGTGTGGTTCAAGTTTATTTATGTATGTAATATTATTGGCACATCAAACTGTTGTTAGGTAGCTTATATGTTGAACCCGTATGCCACTGATCTATTAACATGCCACTGATATGGTATAAAAAACATTTATGTGTTGGATCATCAATGGGCTTGTGTTTATTTGTCTCCATTGATGTTGTTCACTTTGTACTTGTTTTTAGCTGCCCACTTTGTTGACTTGTTTTAATGCTATATAATTTGTTCACTTGTTTTTACCTGTTCACTTTGTCTCCATTAATGTTTCGTAGTGTTTCCTTCAAAAATTTAAATAAATAAATAATAAAATAAGATAAATAAAGTTCTAATCAACTGAGCAAAATCGAACTTTAAAATGATTGTGTATAAAATCATAGGCTATTTAGATAGCCAAGACACAATATGCATCCAATGGTTGTGTCTAATATTAAAGTTTAGACCTTTGAAAAGTGCAAACGAATGACCCCTTAGTTAAGTGGCATATTTTTTTCAAAGGTAGGATAAAATCTTTAAATGTCTAACTAAGATTTTGGGGGCATTCTTTTTCTGGGTTTTGAAGGGGGGGGGGAGTTGGTCAATGGGATTTTGATTCCCATTCACAAAAAATCCCATGTTCTTTTTTCAGATTTATGTGAGGACCAAGGAAAGTTTATTTTCCTAGGAGTGATACCCATCTCCTAGGTGGGTAAATAACTTTCCCACCTTGGGGGAAAATTGTCAACACTTGAAAGAGACAAAAATGCCCCTTATAATAATGGGTTTTTGTGGATAAAATGGTCCACTCTTGTTGATTTTGTCCATGCCGAAGAGGTGATTGTGTCTTAAGTGCCCAGCCAAGGAGGCAACTGGGACTAGCTCGCCCATGCCGAAGTGGCGTCTAGGTCTTAAGTGCCTATGCCACGGAGGCGACTGAGACTTGCTTGCCCATGCCGAAGAGGCGACTGGGTCTTATGCAGTATTGTAGCCCTTAGGCTTTGGGAGCGACTCACGGTCCACTCCTAAAGTTTGCCCATGCTGAAGAGGCGACTGGGGCTTATGCGGTGCTGAGGTCTTTGCTAGTTCGGCACTTTAGCCCTTAGGCTCTGGGAGCGACTCGGAGTCCACTCCTAAAGTTTGTCCATGCTAAAGAGGCGACTGGGGCTTATGCGGTGCCAAGGTCTTTGCCAATTCGACACTTTAGCCCTCAGGCTCTAGGAGCGACTCTGAGTCCACTCCTAAAGTTTGCCCACGCCGACGAGGAAACTGGGGTTTATGCGGTGCCGAGGTCTTTGCCAGTTCGACACTTTAGCCCTTACACTGTGGGAGCAACTTGGAGTCCACTCCTAAAGTTTGTCCATATTGAAGAGGCGACCGGGGCTTATGCGATGTCGAGGTCTTTGCCAGTTTGGCACTTTAGCCCTTAGGCTCTGGGAGCGACTCGGAGTCCACTCCTAAAGTTTTCCCATGCCAAAGAGGCGACTGGGGCTTATATAGCGACGAATCCATCAATTCTTAGGCCTTGGGAGCGACTCGTAGTCCACTCCTAGGCTTTCTAGGAATGACTCTCAGTCTGCTCCCTGGTTCAACGATCACAGGTAGTATTGTCTTAGATTGCTGATGTTCCAAGCTCGAGGTACTTGCTTTGCTTCTGACATTTCGAGCTCGTACGTACCTTCCCCGAGTATCCATTTTACTTGATAGAGACCTTCCCAGTTCAGTCCAAGCTTACCCACACCGGGATCAGGCACCATTACTTTCCGAAGGACCAGGTCACCGACACGGAAGTTCCGATTCTGTGGTGCATCCTGTCATCGTCTCTCCTCCTCTTCTCTGCTGGAGCTCTGAATTTTTGATTCATTTCCTCTTCAGTCTCGATGAATTGGTCAGCGAGCTTGAGGAATGCAGTGATGTCCTTGGGCTTGCTCACCACTACGTGCCACTTGAACTCCAGGTGAGTGGCTCCCGTCTTTGCTATGGCGAGTCACACAACGGGGTCTAGGTCCGGGATCAGGAGAGAAGTGTCATTTAAGCACTTGATGTAGCTCCAGATGGACTCTCCCTCTTTCTGGACTATGTTAAGAAGGCTTTCCTGTGACCTCGGAAACTTCTTGCTAGTAACGAAGTGTGAGGTGAATGCTTGTATGAACTGCGCCCAACTCTAGATTGCTCCAGATGGGAGGTTTCTATACCACGTGCGCGCTACTCCTCTGAAGGTCATGGAAAAGGAAATGCACATGCAGGCTTCACTAGCCTCGGCGAGGTGCATCTGGGACTGGAAGGAGTCCACTTGGTCATTTGGGTCAAATGACCCGACGTACTTGTCTAGAGAGGGTAACTTGAAGTCCTTTGGCATGGGAGTTGCTAGGAGATCAGGGGAGAGGGGAGATGGCACCGAGAGGAGAGGGGCGGTCTTCGCAACTCCCGAGCTTGCTCCCGTCTTACCTTTGGGTTGTTCGGGTTGGCTGGGCTCCGCAAGTTGTTCAGGGATTGCCACACGGCACACCTTGGGATGTCGTCTTGGTTGCTCCTTAGCAAGATCCGTGTTGATGTTGCTTGCTTTAGTACTGTCAGGTCAGGTCTTGGCCTGGTGAGAGTCAGACTGATACTGGCTTCCGCGAACCGAAGGGTCTCATTCAGAGCTCGCATCCAGGACTTCGAATCGGTTGCCTGTCAGTGAGGTTTCCGGTTGCGCGCGCTGGGGCGGACCAGCCTTGGCGGGGCGAATGTCGCCGTGAGGTGGTGGGAGCTTCTGGCTCTCTCCTACTACGGGATGAGGCTTTAGAGGTTTCTCCCCTGTGAGCTGGGCAGCTACTTCGGCGGTGGTTGAGCGGGTGTTGGTTCTACAGCATTATCGGGCCCTGCGACGGAGTTGGCTGTCGGCTCTACTACAGCATTGGGAGCTGTTGCTGGTAGTACTAAAGCTACTGGACTTGCTGCATCTGGGCCTGAATGGCCCGTACACACTGTACCAGGTCACCTAGATGGTTTTTCCCCACTACAGGTGGAACCACGATGGGTTCAGTGAAGGTGGTGTTCACCGCAGAAGGGAGTGGGGTGTTCACCGCCTCGGCGGCCTGGGATAGGTTCAGCGTGGGGACCTCAAAAGTGCTAAGAGGTACAGTAAACTGACCGATACGCACGGTGGGAGCCTGAAGGTGCCCCCTAGAAATGCTCATTTCGTTGTTCTGCCTGGCGTTGCTAGAAGACGCCATTAATGATGGTGAAAGTTCGGTAAAGAAAGCTTTTTGATACATTTCCCACAGACGGCGCCATTGATGATGCACAATTCGACCACTCCTAGCTGGAAGCGGCTGAACTCCTAGCTAGCGACGGGCAAAGATACTTGCGTGAAGAGAGATGAAGGAAGCCAGGGTTGATCACTCGGTGGGAACACTCTGATGCTTAAGTTAGAATTCAGTTGCTGGAAGAGAATGAGGTTACAAGAAAATGAGAAAGCTAGAGAGTGGTGAATATGGGATACCTTGGCCCCTGGGGGATCAGAGTCCTTATACCCTGGCATCCTAACAGGTTTGGTGGGATTGATCCTGAATCTCTGCCTCGGCGATCTGTTGTCAGGTAACGTTTCAGAGTGACTGGTTGTCATCGTTAGGACTGGGGAGCTGGTGGGCTAATGCAACCGTTGTAGGGTATAGTCCCGCCAGGCATGAGACAATCTCTGGGGTTGGTAGGCACGATGCCGCCAGGCGAGAGACATGAGTGCATTCCTCAGAGTTGGCAGATACTGCGCTGCCAGATAAGGGATGTGGGTGCAGTCTTCAGGGTTGGCAGGTATAGTCCTATCAAGCAGGATGCTTCTCACGAGACATCGGGCTACCTGACAACGAGCAACCCTATAGCGAGCTGCCCGTGATGAGCTACTGGTGGCATGCCAAGGTGATTCTTCCTGAGGCAAGTCGTTTTCGAGGTGACCCACTTGCTTAGGTTCGAACTGCTAAGAACTTGGTGCTGTTGTTTTAGTTTGCGAACTAGGATGGACTCAACCCGAAGTACCTTCAGCTTGGGACATTAGTGTACTCGAGCTCGTTCTGTAACGACCTGATGGAAATTAGCACTTAGTTGTCATGAGGTATCAGGTATCATAATTTCATTGGAGGGCCAAATCCGCCCTTATCACATTCATAGCTATCTCCATTTCTAAGGACTTCACTTGTAGACACTCTCATCCTTTAATGAAATGATTTCCTTTATTATAAAAAAAAATGAATTTGAATCTGCTCCTCCAAGCGTGACTCTCCCCGACTTGAAAATATTCATTCATATGAAGATGTTTCCATTACACCGCTGAAACATTTTGTGAGGTCGGTGTGTGGTGTGCAATTTATTATTTTATTTGATAACGTGTATAGCTTTACCTAACCTAACTTCACCACTTATCAATAAATGTTATTAAATAGAAAGTAGAAAATTACAAATTAAATTGCTACTCTGTCCATCATAGAAAGACATGAATATGTTATTTTATTGGAAAAATTCATGATAGAAATACGTTCTCCTATGACTCTGACCAATCCGAAACCTCATGACTTTTGATTTAAACTCATCCCGTTAGTTATTATTTTTATGATGCGGGTTGATTAGGAGTTTAGATCTGCTACCAACATAATACTTCCAATTACTCCCAACAGTCTATTACTGTGATACATTTAAAACATTTTCTCATGAATGATATTAGTGGTATCTCAATATACGGCTGTAGTAGTTGGTTGGGACCGAATTAAAAGTATTGTTGGTAAAAGATCCCTGCTTGTTGATTGGCAATAAGCTTTTCAATATCATTTCATTTCGCTATTATAGTTGAACCATTTTCTTTATAATCTCGATTTCATCCTCATAAATTTAGTATTCACACGACCATCACAACCTTTACAGCTGTGCATTTGAAACATATAGCCAATATTGGATCTGCCAAATGTATCGCTGTGAGGACGACACGAGGGCCAATTTGTGAGGACAATATTATATATATATATATATATATTTTTCCAACTTCTGCTTTTGCATTGATTCCCAACACCTTTCTAACCACATCCCAATCATGCATCTGAAACTATTAAATAAGACTCTATATCTCCCGTGCATAATATTATAGTTGCAATGATATGTGGATAGATATAGGTAAAATTATCATTACACGGACTAGCAAATTTTAACTTTATCGGTATATTTTAAAGAATTAGACTTCGGATCTGCTATCCACCGAACATAACAATTGCATATTAAAATTATCTCCCATGTAATATTATTTATGGGAAGATATTCCCAATTCATGGTCGTGGTGCTCAGTGGTTTTAATCCAAGGCGAATCAGATGCCATGTGACGAAAATTCACTAAAATGACAAATCATGATGTACAGAGAGGCTTTCCACCAAATAAAGCACCAACCACATTTGAATTGGGAGATCACATTTCTGCCGTATATTGAAAACGTTTTCAGATGATAGTACTAATTTGGAACATCTCCATATGATAATACCAGTTCCCATGATGTGTATCATGTGAAAATGTTTTCTATACACGGCAGGATGTGCTGTACAGTATTGTGGGACGGCTCGATGTGAGTGATGTGAAATCATGTATTGGTGGGGCCAACGAAATCAATTTTTTGATGTCGGCCTGACATGAAGTAACGTATCTGTGGGGCCACTGCTTTATCCCAGCGCCACAGACTGTTGTCGTGGCAAAAGTGAACTCTTACAGGAATCCAAGTTTCTTACATTTCCAGAACGTGGGACCAGCAATAATGCTGTCCTCTAAAATTAGCCATACGTTTCTTAGTTCTTACACCACCACACCAGCAGCCATTAACGCGGGGTCGTGAAAGAATATGTCAATGATCGAAGTCGGACTGCTCGGAGACGGTAGTCAACAAAGCGTTGCTGCCCGCTTGAAAGAATCTCGGCTGCAGCCTGCACGGCGGTGTTTTCCATGCACGGGCCGGTGATCCATTGATGCTTGTTTTCTATGTGAAGGAGCCAAGAGTAAAGACAAAGTTCGGTGGAATCTCTGCAGCGTGTCAGTGTGAGACAGATTTCTTTCTTTTTATCGCAGCTCAACGACGTTAGTAAAACTCGAGGTATTGGGCTGAGGTTGATTGAGGTGTTTTGTTTTTGGGAGAAGAGAAAGAGAAGTGGAGGAGATGGACAGCGAGTTGAACAGAAAGCTTCTAGAGCCGACAGAAGAGGAGGGGGAGAAGTTGAAGAGCAAGATATGGGGAGAGTCTAAAAAGTTATGGATCGTAGCTGGTCCCTCCATATTCACCAGGTTTTCGACGTTTGGAATTTCTGTCATCAGCCAGGCTTTCATTGGACATATTGGCGCCACGGAAATGGCCGCCTATGCCCTCGTTGGCACCGTCCTCCTCAGGTTCGCTAATGGGATCCTGGTAAGTGTTCAATTTTCTCTCTTGTTTGTTTGTTTGCATTTAAAACAGTTAAACAGCTTAAACCAAAATAATTTCGATTCTATGAAAAATCCATCCGTTCTTCTCTTTTACAACATGCAGCTTAGTTAAATCATCATATACCATCTGTATTTCTCACACTTTCTCTTGTTTGTTTGCATTTAAGACAGCGTATAAAACAAATGATTTGTGTTAAAAAAAGGAAAATAGGGAGAGAAAAGGGGAAAAGACTCCAAAGGGAATTTTTGATAGTGAAAATTTCATTAGGTGTTGTTTGGTAACACTGAGATTTGAAAGCAAAGTGTTTATAAAAGAAGAAAGTAAAGGCTTACTTTTTTGTGCTTTTTCTAAGGCCTAAATGTAGCAAAATGCAATAAAGGTTTTAGAACCCCTAAAGATTAAAGTACGGATTCATAAATCCCATGACTAAATCATGGGATATCACTAATATCCCTTAGATGACTTGCCCAAGTGTGAAAAGCATGAATTTTCGATCAATTCATCCTCTTGGCTCCATGCTCAGCCCAAGTAGTGAAGATGATCGAATTCTCTAGTTAAAAACTTGATAGTTAAAGGTCCGGAGCCCAGAATAAAGTTTTAGATTTCTGAACCGCCATTGTTCCTGACGGTCAGATCGTTCCGCTTGGGAATTATTCAGGCAACTAATTCTGTTTTATTTTAAACTTGGTCTTTGGCAAAAATCTGTTGAAAAAATCAATAATCTATTGATCAGTATGATCGAACTGTTGATCCATTGACCTATTCTTTTATTTTTTTTAATTTATTTGTCAAAACTGGCCATCCGTTTAAATTCGTTGATCCGTACGCCATTGTTCCGGACGATCAAACCATCAACCCAAAAACTGATGGCCATAACGGTTTTATTTCCGGGTCATTTTTTAAAATGTTGATTCCTACTAGGTCTTAGTATAGGCCCATCTTGCCCCTTCCATTCTTTGGAAGATATCATGTATATGTTTGGCATCGATGCATGATGTTGTAGATACATAAATGGTATTGCTGAGAAAGCGGTGTCTTTTTTTTCTACTTGGAAATGTTGCTACCAGATAGGATATTTCCTGAAGAAACAACACTTTATGTTTGGTACTAATGTTTCATGTCTGTGTACCCATTATAAGAAGTCCATGTCACTACCACATTATGTTTTCATTGGTAGTAACAAGTTATAATCTGAAAAAACGCTAAATTTTGTATTGTTTAAAACAACTTTTTTTCAATTTCCAAGATATGATTTGAAACTCTGTTTTTTATAAAAAAAACGATTACAAACAAGCAGGCATTTATTTGAGCATTGTTTTTTCGAACGTGATGTGTAACCGATGGATGCCAAACAGACGCCATGTTAATCAACCACTCAACGTTGTTAGGGAGAAGAGAAAGTAAATTCGAATTAATTGAACGTGATAGCTGTTGACCGCTGTGGAACCACCGGTAATGCATTAATGCCCATGCCGGTGCAAAAGTACGTGGGACCCATAATGAACATGTATTTTTATTGAGCTAATCCTTATCCAGAGAAAGTGGCTTATGCCTTATGGAGTTTGTGAACAAAGAAAAAATAAGCATAGCTTAGGTGACCAGGGAGAGTTTTGGAAATATATTATTTTATCTTTCACTTGTCATCTTATAAGCTGCAACACAATCACATTGGTAAAGATTGGGGTGACGTGGAAGGCTCTTGATGGAAACTCACATTGTATAAAACCTTTAGTCCACAAAATGCATGTACCCTTCAATCATAATGTTTTGCAAAGGGTGAAAAGTAATGGGAGCTCGCCTCTTGATGGCAACAAATCCCCTCACCCCCAAGGTTCAAAATATCAGTGGTTTCACGATACGCTCCTATGTGGCAATTAAAATCTTCACTCTTTCAATGATGGAAAGAAAATAAGACTCCGTTTAGTTTGTGGGAAGATTTGGGTGGGATGGGAAAAGATGGGATAGGATGGAATGGAAAAATGTAAAAATTTATACTTCTATTATTTGGTTTTATATGTGGAAAAATAATGGGAAAAGCACTATGACGAATTACTTCTTTGTTGTGGGGTGTTCTATTTCACCAAGAGGATGATGAATAGTAGTTTGTCGGTAGAAAGTGAAGACAATGATTGAAAAGCGAACATTGCTGTTGGAGATAGTAGTTTGGACTAATAGGTAGCAGCAAACTGTTCAGACTAAAGAGAAACCTAATTTTCCTATTCGGAAGAAGAAAAAGGAGGAAGGGGAGTGACTATTGATCATCTCCTACCTTCGGACTAACAGGTAGTAGCAGACCGAACCCCCATTTCTCTCCATTTCTAAATCTTACTCACATTTTCCTCTCCTTCTCCCTCCATCCTCTTCTTTGTTCATTAGTCCTCTGTTGAACGTCTCTGTTTGTGGTGAGGGAAGAAGTACACCAGAGTATATCACGTTTCTCGTATCGTTTTCAACATAAACCCAACACTCATGAAGCTATGGTTGGTAAGCTTGGTTTTCTTAATTGAATCTCTCCAAATCGGCCACAAATCATTGTTCTTGTCTAAAGAGAGGTACTCTGAAATTGAATCGAGTTCAAATCTCCTTTGTATACCAATTGAGTTCAGGATGGACATAGAAGGTATTCCTTTGCCTGATTCGCCTTAAACTTAAGAAGAGCTACCAGAGCCGTTGGTGAAATCTTAGCAAACCAACTCCTACTTTTGGGTTCGAATGGGGAAAGGGAGGTAGCAGATCGCTGATGATAACGGGGAAGGCACTGGTTCTCTCCCTCCTCTGTTCATCGTCGCTGGTTGCCTCCTTTGTTCATCGTCGATGGTAACGGTGCTTTCTCAAATCCACGATTTTGGGATCTAACATCCCATATTTTTCTCATTCCATCCCTTTGTTTCCCTCAAAACAAATGAGAGAAAAATGAATATTTTTTGAATATTTGCTTTTTCTCATCCCCATCCCACAAACCAAATGAGCCTAAAGAGAAAATATCAAATCAAACCCATAAATCTTTCTTCATTACTAACCAAAAGGTCCAAAATCTTTCTTTGAGCCAATAAAAATCCCACAAAAAATCGCTAAAGATTTGAGCAAAACTCAGCCTAAGATGGGTTTGTTATCGAGACAACCTTTGTGTCTTATTTCTCTTACCCTCGTTATCTCAAAAGTAGGGCTGTTCATCAAAGTTTATGGTCGGCTTTAGTTTAGTAATTTTTCAACCCAATCAAGTTAGGTCAATTTCGGTTTGGTCATTTGTAAATGGGCCAAAACCGAACTGACTTGACTATAGACATACATTTTCATATTAATATGAGAAATTTATATTATAAATTTATTTTTTAAATAATACTATTGTAATTTTTAAAATTAAATTAATTTTTTTTTTAATTTAAATCTTTTTAAACCACCGACCAAAACGAAAACTGATCCAAACTGATACAACCTGAGTTGACCTATTTTTACCAATAATTAGTTAGTTTTGGGTGACCAACTCCCCAACCTTACAAAGTCACTCCAGTTGGCTGAATACCTTGCCACCAAATCGAATCAACCCGTGAATACCCCTAATTAGAAGGCTCAAGTTAAATGTGGAAGCTCAATCTCTGGCCAAAATGTATATTGAAAAATGCTATATTAGTTCCATATACTACTCAAATGGGGTCTAAGTAGATCATCTTCAAGCATTAGATTAGGAAATCCCATGGTGGGGATGGGAGAGATGTTATTGTTTGAATAGAGTTTGGGCATTTTTTTAGTTTTAGCGCCCGGTGAAAAGTAACATGGTGAGAGGTGATTTAAAAACTTGCAGAAAAATTTTAACTTTTACAAACCTCCCTTGTAGAAAAAACTTGTAGTTACCTCCCTTTGCTTATTGTCTTGGATGGAAAATGTTCTCCTTAATGCATTAGTTTTTCAAAGTACCATTTTGCCCTTATATCTATCAATTTATATGAAAATTTACTAAAATACCCCCACAAGAAATTTTCACTTTTAATTAAAAAAATCTTCGTATTAAATTGATAAGAATAAAGTAATTTTACTCTTTAAAAATGTTAGGTTTAGTGAAGTTTAGAAGGGCAAATCTATCATTTTGAATCATATTGAAAGATGCTCTAATAAGTTGTAAGGGTAATTTCGTTACTTTGAAGTCTTCATTATTTGAATAAAGATGGTGGGGAGGTAATTGCAGATTTTTAGTAAATTACGAGGGAGGATTTTAGATTTTACCCTAAATATAAGCATAATTATTAATTAATAAAATAGTTAAATAATAAAAAATATATAATTAATTAAAGGATGAACAATTAATAAACAGATTAAATAATAAATTGGATAATTTTAAAATTTAATAAATAATGAATAAAATGATTAAATAATTAATAAAAGGATAAAAAATTGATAAAGGGTTATATAATTAATGAAAGGATTAAAAATTAATAAAGTGACTAAATTATAAAAAATATTAATTATTTTGTTACTTTATTAATTAAATATTAATTTAATAAGTAATAATTATTATTAGTTAATTTCTAATACCCACAAATTAATTGTAAGTTAGTAAATAATTCTTAATCACGACCATTTAATAAGTATTATTTAACAAATAATTATATGTACTTTTTAACATTTGTTTAATAATGAACTTCTCGTTAAATATTAAACGTTATTATAGCATTATTCATCAAAATCATTAACAATTGTCATTAACTCTTACGCAATTATTTAATAATTAATTACTTTACTATATTAATTTTGAATTATGCGATTTATTATTGAATTATTTTTACTATTACGGTTGAATGATTTAAGCCTATTTTATTTAAATATTAAACTATTAAATTATTTAATTAGCAATATAAACGTAATTAACATATCATAAGCAGAGACAGAACAACCACAGAGAAGGGGACACCAGTTGGGAAGTCATTTGTGGAAACTGCTATTCGTACTTGTCCTTGCCGTTCACTTCCTATAAACCTGAAATGCACACTGCAACGTAAGGGAATTCACCGTTTTTCTTGTTTAAACTCGCCGGGGAGAATGACGTCGGGAGTCTGCCATTAACCGCAAGAACCCGCTATACAACGCTGCTACAGTAATGGGTAGGGCTGTTCATAAGAAGGCCCAATCCAATCAAACCGATCAATCTGGACCGACCCAATCTGAGTTGGCCGAATTTTCATAAGCACCGGTCGGTTTCGGGTTGTACAAATTCATAAACCGATGAAAATCGAAACCGACCCGATCCGAACCGACTTAGTTCCTACTTAACTAAGTTGCCTCTATCCTAATTCATAATTACAACCTAACCTAGTCTTCCGGTTCCTATTTAATTAAGTTGTCTCTATCCTAGTTTTTATAGTTTTTTACACCAAATAGGCAACCAATTAGGCAATTACAATTAGAATTAGGTGTTCTTTTTTACTTAGATTAGAACTTAGAAAGTTTCTTGAAATATACAAATTTCAGCATTCTTTCTTTAAAACAATTTGACTTTCTATTTTCTTGATAACTTTTGTCTTCTATTCTAATTCTAATTTTTTAAATATATTTCCAGAAAATATCTTAAAAACTTCAGTTTTCAGAATAGATATTTCCTTCTAGGCTTCTATGTCCTTTTTGTACAGGAGCAAAACCGAAACCAACCCAACCCGACTCAAACCGACTAGGTTGGTTTTGCTTAACACTGGGTCGGTTTCGGTTTTCATCTCAGGTAACCCGACCAGGTCGGGTCGGTTGGGAAAACCCCAGTAAACCGACCCAACCCGACCCATGAACAGCCCTAGTAATGGGATGGGGCAGTGAAATGAATCCCTGTGCATTTGAGTTTTTATAATGAAACTAACCTAAGGATGTATTTGTATTTTGTTTAAAGGAAAAGGTAGGGAAACCTTTACAAACTTTACCTTTCCCTACTTTTTCCTTCAAATCAAACACAACCTAAAGGAAATGGGATAAAAAGGTGAGGGCAAATTGGTTATACAAGGTATCTTATAAAGCGAAGCGAATATTTGCGTTAGTTTTGGTGCTCGCCAAAATAGTTAAATGTGATTATATAAAACAATCTTATATCTTTATCCTTTCCTTGTACAAGTGCCCTTAAGCTAAGAAAACTATGGCGGCACTAATTACTTTCATCAAGCAGGATCAATTCTAAACCGAATGGTGCCTTAGGCGCTCTATTTTGTTGCAGCGCAATTCTGAACTGGATACAATTTGTTTGTAATCATAACTTGCACTCAAATACTCCCACTCCAAAAAGAAAAATAAAAGAAAAGAAAAGCCATGATGTATGTCCCTAGCAATCTCATATAAAGCAGGGACCAATCATCATGATTTCCACCTCATATAAAGGTGAGGACCATATCATCTTACTTAGACTGTGTTTGGTTGCAATGTAAATAAATTTGTACTGATGCAAAACCATGACAGTGCAAATGATTGAGTGTAAATTCTGACCTATTTTTGTTTCAAATTTTAGCTTATTTTATTTGATTGCAGTACAAATGAAATAAATTAAGACATGAAGCATATAAGTATAATCCAAAACAAAATTAAACAAAAATTTACATTTTTTTTACATTTGTACTCCCATGTATTTGTACTAGTGCAAATAAATTTGCACTACAACCAAAGACAACATTAGTTTCATTTGGGAAGAATACAAATGCAAAAATAACCTGGTCAAATACAAATTTCTGGTTGGAAAAGTGCAAAGTTAGTTTATCTTTGTAATGACAATTTTGTATTCTTGCCAAATGATTTTTAGTTGTGAAAAGTACAAGCACAAATCCCAAGATTGGAATTCACTTTTTTTTACATTGAACAACTTGAATGCAAAAGTTTGCATTCATTTTTTTTTTAATACCAACTTTTGCTCTCATTTGAATGCAAATGTATCTTGAAATCTATATTTGCTGTCATTATCAATATACAAATACATTCTTACCAAACACTTGCTAATTTGAACCAGAGTGCATATATGCACCGAACTGGTATTTGCGCCCTTCCCAAACACAGCCTTAGTATTTTACCTGTGCTGTGTTTGGTAAGAATGCAAAAAGTGTATGTATCTATGTTACTGGAAATTCGGTTAAATAAAAGTATAGATGCAAACTTGGTTCAAGTTTTGATTGATAAATTTTGCGCTATGTTTGTTTATGATAGTACAAACATGGTTTTCAAAACTTTTAGTGCAAAAAAGAAATAAATTGACTTTCACTTTCAATATAAAAATGTAATTTTACCAAACAACTGCAAAACCACACAACCAAAAAACCAAACATGAGTACAAGTTCAGCTTTGTTCTACATTTTCATTCTTTGGTTTCGTTGCATGTCCTCCCGCAATCACAGAAAAAAGCAAGAAGAGTTCCAAGTCCAGTCAAAGATTCATATCGACATGCATGGCTTGCAATCGATTTTAGTAGGACCATAAACGGGTAAAATCAAGTAAGATATTAGGTTGAATGGTTCCTTGAGAATGACAACTTATTAATTTGCCTTTTTTTTTTATAATTTTTATTTTGAAAATCTAAATATGTTGATTCTGAGATATGCATTACAAGTCATATATACCATAATTTTAATTGATGAAAAATATTCAATCATTATGACTGATTGTTATGTTTGTGCCTTGAATTCTTTGTAGTGACCCATTTTATCAATCCGTCCGAAAATAATTTGAGAAAAATTCAATCATTATTACAGATTGTGTGATTATGATTTATTCTGTAAGTGAGATTGTGAGTGCACAACTCTACTTTTCTTCTCGATTGCTGACTATATAGTGGATTTTTGCTCCTCATTCACCCCGTGGTCGTAGGCTATAAGCCAAACCACGTAAATCTGTGTTCTTTGTGCTTACTTCCATCTCTGTTTTCCTTTCATTTTGAGTGCCATTCGAATCGGTATTTCTTGGGTTTTTCGTAACACTGATTATTCATTTGGTGTATGCAGTTAGGCATGGCTAGTGCACTAGAAACTCTATGTGGGCAGGCATACGGTGCTAGGCAATACCATATGCTAGGTGTTTATCTTCAAAGGTCATGGATTGTTCTAATCATTTCTTCATTATTTCTACTTCCAGTCTTCCTTTTCACAACCCCAATTTTGAGGTTCTTAGGTCAGGATGAAGCTATAGCTGAGGTGGCGGGGACAATTGCACTGTGGTTGATCCCTGTGGCATTTTCATTCATTGTATCCTTCACCTGCCAAATGTTTCTCTCAGCACAAAGCAAAAACATGATCATCAGTTACTTGGCAGCATTTTCACTTTCAATCCACATCTTTCTGTCATGGCTTTTGACAGTCAAGTATAAATTTAGACTTCCTGGTGCAATGATATCAACAATCTTAGCATACTGGATACCAAATATAGGACAGCTTCTATTTGTTATTTGTGGAGGATGCCCCGAAACATGGAAGGGTTTTTCATTCCTTGCATTCAAGGATCTTTGGCCAATTATCAAGCTCTCTCTTTCATCTGGTGCCATGCTATGGTATGCTTCTTTCTGTCTTTTGTAGGCTAAAATATTCAGTAGTTTGTAAATTTGAACACTGAACTAATTTGATCTCTTGTCTGCATTGATTAAGTAGCCAAGACCCACATTGGTTATTTCTTCTTCCATGAGAACCTTGAATATTGTATCTCAAGGACTATATTGTTATTATTATTATTTTTTCCTTTGGTGATTCTTCATGTTTGGGTTATAATGGGGAAACTAAAAAAACAAAAAAACCTAAATATTTTTGCAGAAAAAAGTTTTTCCCTGAAAGAACCTCTATAGGATGTAATTGAACACCTTAACAAAAGGATAACAGAATAGAGGAAATTTTGAACTCAAGGCTTACTAACCATTACTATAGACCATAATTTTCTTTCAAATTTATTAAACCATATGAAAAAGGAATTTTTTTTCTAGCCTCATGGACATAATTTAAAATTAGACCATAAAAACTACCATGAGGGGATTGGAACACTATGTTTGATCTAACATATTTCCTGCCATCTGATGAATAAGCATGGGAAAACATCTCCCCACTCATATTTTTCAGCTTTGGTTTGAAAAGCTAAAATTGTCAATTTCGTAAGGAAAGCTAAGGCCGGGAACTTTGACCAAGGTGTTAGGAATTGGTAAAGGAAGAAACTACGGATTTTCTTTCTTTCAATTTCTTTTTTTTTTTTTTTTAAATGGGCCATATATATAGAAATATTCAACTTTTGGGGTGGTACTTTCTCATATTTTTCCTAGAAACATTGGAAATGTATTTTCTCTCATGATAATAAAAATGATTGGAAGTGAGCCCAATGAAAAGCTTCAGATAGTGGACAACAGCAAGAGGACTGTATGTGAATATAGGTTAGGTTGGTCTCTGGTTTCAAATGTGAGTACATGCAGATTTTAGATCTAAAATTTTGAACAACTCAGTTAGGAGGACAGGTCCAGGCCTTTCTTTCAAAAAGGAAAAGGGCTAAATATAGCTAGAGATTGATGACATTTCTTTGTGAAGTCTGCACCAGTTCATGTAGGCATCTATTTCCATGGCCCTACAAACAGACTTGGTATAACCATTATTATTTTAAAAGGCATATGAGAGCTTGGGTTATCTGCATTTGAACTTGAAGGAATTTTCCTTTGAGTCCACATCAAATTATGCCATGTCAAAACTACCTACTTGATTACAGGTTATAAAATTTAATTTCCTTAATTTTGGATGTGGTTTAATGTGCACAAGCTTAGTTTCTGTCTCCATTATTCTCATCTGCATCATCTTAGTCTACTTCTTTTCATTGAAATTTTGTTCGCCCAAGAGTAGACATGCAATGGTGGGGACACCATGATTGAAAGTTTTCTTAGCCCTCTATTATTAGCTCTCCTTTGATCTTTGAATCCTTCTGGCAGACACCCCTCTGTTATGAATACAGAGTTCATAGATCATGCCAAACCCAGTTGGTGGTTTGGCATCCCAAATGAAATTCTTTTCACTGACCTCCAAAGTGATGGCTTATTTCATCATTTCTGAAATAAAGATTGTTCTCCAACTGCCAAAACATATTCAAAGGATTGAATCTGGTGGATGGAGGGAGGGAGGGAGCAACAAGTTACCATCCACCCTGACCCTAGACCACATAGTCTCTTTAAACAAAACCAATAACCTGCAAGTTACCATCATTTCTGAAGTAAAGATTGTGCTTCAAGTGTCAACACACATTCAAATGATTGAATCTGGTGGAGGGGTAGAGAGAGAGAGAGAGAGAGAGAGAGAAGAGAAACAAGTTACATCCACCCTGACCCTAGACCACATAGTCATTTTAAACAAAACCAATAACCTCAAGTTACCATCAAGGAAGACTTAGGCACACCCCCTGATCTGGCCAGTGAATTGAGTGTCTTTCACAATATCATAAGACTGTTAGGTCGAATGACATATGGATTAGTGTCCTTGAAGAGCCCACCCAAATATGTTTTTTCTGCCCCTTGAATTCACAGTGTTCGTGCTTCATTTTGCACTTCTGTACTGGTTTCAATCCATTATTATTGTGGTTTCTTGGATATTTTGTGTCAGATTTATTTTGGATTTATTTTCTAAAATGAATTTTATCCATTATATCTCTAACACTGTAATGGTGGAGCTCTACAACCAAAGATCAGTCTTGAAATAATGAGTGCTCTCATGAAACAATAATTAGAATGAACTAGAATGAAGTTTGCATATTAGAAGCCCAGTACTCCTCTGATACTTCATGATATCTTAGAGCCACCATTCTTTGCCTAGACTAGTGTGGTTTCTTATACACCATGTGGTAAAGAGAGAGAAAAAGAAAGAAAAAGAGAAAGAGAAAGAGAAAGAGAATGGAGAGAGATCTAGCTGGTAGTTCATTCATCACTTTCTATTTATCACAATTTAGTGAGGACTTGAAAGAAAACTTTGCTTCCAAACACATACAATCTGATATATGAGGCTTGTACATAAACTCTAGCATTCCAGGTTGTGTTTTGTGAGATGTCATTCACAAGGTGGCTTTTGGTTAGTCAGAAATCTATCTATCATCTCTACTCTTCATCTTGTTTCTTCCTTTATTCTTTTTTTGTTACTTGATTTTCTTGTCATTTCTCTGAAATTTGTTATGATTCGGCCTGCCTTAGAATTCTATCTATCTGAGATTGGTTAGGTAGAAAGAGGTAGAAAGGTGGAAGAAAGAGAGAAAGAGAGAAGGGGAAATTCTGATTCGAACTAGAAGTGTCAACATAACCTTCTCCCAGTTGGCCAGACAAAACTTATATTATTAAACTGATTGAAAAGACATATGTGCCCTTATTTAAGTTAGGAGCACTAGTTCCAACATAACATTACAGATCAGCAACATTAATCTAGGTAAAAAGACAGAAATACCCCTACGCTAACACTCCCCCTCAAGCTGGTGAGTATATATCATATACTCCCAGGTTGTTACATATGTAGTCCACTCTTCCCCGACTCAAGTCTTTTGTAAATAAGTCAGCTCATTGATTTCCTGTATTAACATGTGTAGTGTCTAGTTCTCCATTTAGCACCTTCTCCCTTACAAAGTGGCAGTCTACTTCAATGTGCTTGGTTCTTTCATGAAACACCGGATTAGAGGAAATATGAACTGCAACCTAATTATCACAATAGAGCTTCATTGGAGTGTTGATGTTGTACCCTACTTCCTGTAGAAGGTTCCTTAGCACACTAATTCACAAGCAGTGTGCACCATAGCCTTATATTCTGCTTCTGCACTGCTTCTTGCCACAACCGTCTGCTTCTTACTTTTCCATGTCACCAGGTTACCTCCCAGGAAAGTGCAATAGCCTGTAGTAGACCGCCTATCAGATATAAAACCGGTCCAATCAGCATTAGAATACCCTTCTATTTCAAGTTGTCCGCCACTCTTTTATATCAGATCGCGACCTAGAGCCCCTTTTAGATACTTCACAATTCTCAAAACTGCATTCCAATGATGAATCAGAGGTTTTTGGATGAACTGGCTTAGGTAGTTCAGTTTGCCCACAAGTCGTCAGTATCTGCCAGGGTCTTCAAACACTTCACCCATATCACTGCTTAGCTTGGTATTTGTGTCCATGGGTGTTCCAGCTGGTTTGGCACCCAACAAGCCTGTTTCTTCCAACAAATCAAACACATATTTTCTCTGGCACAGGTTAATACCATACTTGGATCTTGCTACCTCTATCCCCAAGAAGTATTCAGCTTACCGAGATCCTTTGTCTGAAAGTGATCCTGCAGATAAGTCTTCAGCCTGTCAATACCCATGTTATCATTTCCAATAAAAACAATATCATCTACATACACCACCAACAATATTTTTTTCTCTTGGAGAGTCATGACTAAATACAGAATGGTCAACTTTGCACTGTTTCATACCAAACTAAAGGGATAGGAAATCCGTCATATGGACGCCCAAGATTGCAGAATAAATGAGGGCGAATTTCAAAAATTTTTCTTTCCCTTCAACTGGGAATCGAATTCCCAATTTAGAAAATCATATTTTCAAGGATCATTCTTGAACCATAAACTAAACCAGATCTGAACCAAAAGGAGGAGAGAGAGATAATACCTGATACAGAGAAATAATATCTCTGAACGGAGGTGTTCATGTCCAAGGTAGAAACCAAAATTTGCTCCCACTGAAGATGGCGCAGTGCAGGGTGGAGCAGAATCATCAGTGTCCTTCCTAAGAACTTGATTCTTCCCAAGAATCACCTGGGCGGCTAGTGAATACAACTCCTACTAATCTTTTCTCCAAAAGATTGGAATCAAGATCCGATCTTGATTTCTCCCAAGCAATGGAGATCGAACTGCAAAAGGCGGCGGCTGCAGGAAGGAGGCGGCAAGAGAGTATTTGCAGGGTGCAGAATTCTCTCTTCTGTGATCTCAGCTCTAAAGACAAGACTGTTGCTGGTGAGTCTCTTGGATGTCTAAAGGCTGCCGCCCCCTCTTCCTTTTATATACTTAAAGGGATCAGCTCCTAATCCCATTAGGAGTTGCTAACCCAAATCATATCTGGATTAGAAGTCCCTTTAAGATAAGGGATAATCCTTATCTTATCTGCAGATTAGATCAGCTAGCTCCTAATCTAATTAGGAAGTTTTCAAATCTAAATCTCATTTAGATCTTGGACTCTCTGAGTGGATAGGGTGTGGGCCCAATCCTATCATCTGATCTTATCTCAGAATTCGCCCCTTAAAGACTAATCAAATTAGCCCAGTTCGAAATGGGCTTAAGACCCATTAAGGGTTATGTATTCATTAAGCCTTCCAAACTGCTACCCAGTTGGGCTTCCTTGTATGGCGTGGGACCCAAACATTGATCTACACATCAGCCACATGGGTTCAGCCCAACCTTTGTTACAAGGTCTGGCCGAATACACTGTTATGGACAGTGCACCCCCTAAAAACCCATCAGATGGGCTCTATGGGCCCAACACTTACCCTAAGTGGTCTCTGGGCCAAGCCACCTTGTAACACCCAGGGACTGTGGGTAGATGCAAGATTAGCCCATCAGGTATTATCCTCAATGGCCTTACACTCAACCTCTCAGCCCATAATGATCATACACTGCCCGACAAGAGATGACCTCTCCCTTGGTTGCAAGGAACAGTGTTGCACTCTCTCAAGTATTGATCCCGGGAATTAAAACCTTTTGCAAACATTTCGAAACCATAATATATATATACTTTTATATTTCATATAAAATATATTTTGCAAAACAAATCTCAACAATTGAAATCGGCTGCCGGCAGTCTTGGTTTCCATTAGTGAGAGTGCATCCCCGATCATTACCTTTGTTCGACAAAGGGGCTGATCCTGTCACTATGATCACCCACTCAAATGAATTCTCAGACTGTCCCAACATACCTAGGTTTTGACCCCCACTAAGGATCTCAGTGATTGGTATATCAAAGACAGCCCAATCCGACACCTAGTGCAGTATCATAATCGAGTCTAGGGGTTGGGTGTAACTTTCCAGTTTTGCCCATCAATCTCCAAGGTCCAAGGCAATACTGGAAATCTGGTCCAGTTCAAAGATTCAATTAATCCCACACTGTATGTGCCTAGGGTCTCACCCCGGTAGCTGAGACAAGCCACCCCAACCGACTTGGTGGCACCACAGTGTCAGCCTTGTCAGGATAGGTCTCCCCAGACCGACCCACTGGCTGTGATCATTCTAAACTAACACGAGTCTCATTAAGTGTCCAGTTTAAGGGTATTACACAGAAACATACCATGGGAACATGAATCAAATATGCAATTTTATTCATTTACAATAAACTCATAAAGTACATCAATTTGATTGAAACTAATGGCTTACAAAACTGTCTAACAGCTCCCACTTGCACTTAGGTCCAATCAAGTAGTAGCCGGAGTCTCATGCTTTCCACGTGTTTCTCGAACACTTTTTGTGATAGTGGCTTTGTCAATGGGTCTGCTACATTCTCCGTTGATGCTACATCTTACTGTCATCCTCCCGTAGGTCCAGTGTTGTCATACAACAGTGGAATGGGTGATGTGCTGAATTCCAAATTCAGGAATGAACACTTTCATTCAAAAGGCAGCCTCACTTACGGAAATGCGCTCGGCTTGGGTTGTGGACTATTAATTTGCAACTTAGGACCCTTGTTTGCTGCTTTTCCAGCAAACAACACACAATCCTATCGTGAAAACATACCCAGATGTAGACTTTCTATCATCTGGATCCGACTGAAAATCGATATCTGTATACCCTTGGATCTGTAGTGAGCTACCATCGAATACTAGACAAAACTCTTTTATCCTTCGAAGGTACTTAAGTATGTTTTTCACAGTAGTCCAATGCTCCTGCCCTGGGTTGGCCTGAAATCTGCTTACTACACTCACTGCCTGAGCAATGTCAGGGCGAGTGCACAGCATGGCATACATGATGCTCCCTACGACAGAGGCATAGGGAACGTCCTTCATGCCATCAATCTCCTCAGAAGTCTTGGGAGACATCTTCTTGGAGAGAGTGACTCCGTGCCTGAAAGGAACATTTCCTTTCTTGGAGTTTTCCATGCTGTATCTTTTGACTATTTTGTCAATGTAGGCAGATTGGGATAATCCTATTGTCCGCTTTGATCTATCTTTATAGAGTCGAAGACTCAGTATATAGGAGGCCTCTCCAAGATCTTTCATGGAGAATTGTTGTGAAAGCCATACTTTTACCGTAGTCAGCATTCCTACATCATTCCCAATGAGTAGAGTGTCATCTACATACAGAACCAATAAGGTAACCTTATCTCCACTGTACTTCCTGTAAACACAGGGTTCATCCGGATTCCGCTCGAAGTCAAACGATTTGACGGCAGAGTCAAAACGGATGTTCCAACTTCTAGAATCTTGCTTAAGTCCATACATGGATCTATTAAGTTTACATACCATGTTTTCCTGACCCACAGCTATGAAGCCTTGCGGCTGCTGCATATAGATATTTTCAGTAAGATCTCCATTCAGGAATGCAGTTTTGACATCCATTTGCCAAATCTCATAATCATGGTATGCTGCTACAACTAACATGATCCTAATGGATTTAAGCATGGCCACAAGCGAAAAGGTTTCCTCATAATCGATGCCCTCTTTCTGAATGTACCCTTTCGCCACCAGACGAGCTTTGAAGGTCTCAACCCTACCATCGGGGACCTTCTTCCTCTTGTAAATCCATTTGCAACCAATTGCTTTTACCCCGGAGGGCGGATCTACTAGAGTCCAGACTCCATTGGTCTCCATTGAGTCCATCTCTACTCTCATGGCCTCCACCCACTTCTGGGAATCTATGTCCAACATAGCTTCCGCGTAAGTCATGGGATCCTCCTCACTAGTCAAGGTTTCCATCAAGTAACTATCCTGGTCATAAACATAACGGACTGGTGGCCTGGATACCCGAGTGGATCTTCTAGGTTGGTCACTACCTAGAATTTGTGGGACATCTCCCATTGCTCCTGAGCTCTCCTCATCAAGAACAATTTCCTAACGATGGGTGTCCAGGATATAATTGGTCTCCAAGAACTGGGCATTTCGACTGCAGAACACTTTCTGCTCATTTGGGTCATAGAAAAGGTAACCTACAGAGCCTTTTGGGTAGCCTACAAATAGGCAACGACTGGTCTTGGATTCCAGCTTGTCCGCACTTGTTCTTTTAACGTGTGCTGGACAACCCCAAATCTTCAAGTGTCTGACACTTGGTTTCTTTCCGGTCCAAAGTTCATATGGAGTGTTCGGAACCGATTTGGTTGGAACCCGATTCAGCACGTAGATCGCAGTCTCTAATTCGTAACTCCAAAAGGATGTGGGTAACTCTGAGTGTATGAGAAGTGACCGGACCATATCTAATAAGGTCCTATTCCTCCTCTCTGAAACACCGTTAAGTTGTGGTGTAGCAGGAGGAGCTAATTATGATACTATCCCATTGTTCTTTAAGTAGTACCTAAACTCGTTAGAGAGATACTCGCCACCTCAATCAGATCGAAGGGCTTTAATTTATCTCCCCAACTGTTTCTTGACCTCTTGTCTAAACTCTTTGAACTTTTTAAAAGATTCAGACTTGTCTCATTAGGTACACGTAACCATGTCGTGAGAAATCATCTGTGAAGGTGATGAAATACACGTGTTGATTTCGTGTCCTAACACTCAGAGGACCACATATATCAGTATGTATTAGGTCAAGTGTGCCTGTACATCTTTCAGGCTTACCGTTAAATGGCCGTTTTGTCATCTTGCCTTGTAGGCAAGGCTCACAGGTGGGAAGATCTTCTACAGTTAGAAAATCCAAAGGACCATCCTTTACCAACCTTGTGATTCGGTCCACACCGATGTGGCCAAGTCGGTAGTTTCGATTATGTTAGTTTCTAGAGAAGGATGTAGAACATAGAGACCGTTCTCCAGTTCCCCGCATGCGATGAATCTGTTATTTAGTTTAATAGTAATCGTATTACTAAAGATGACAGAATAACCATTTGCACGCAGTTTTGAAACAGAAATCAAATTTCTTCTTAAGTTTTGTACATAAAGACAATCTTTGAGTACAATTTTTCCTTCTCTAAAATTTAACTCCACGGTTCCTATTGCCGCGGCTGCAACAGTTGCAGTAGTCCCCAAGTAGAGAGTGACTTCTCCTTCACTCAGCCTTCTGCTTACCTTGAACCCCTGCAGTGAGTTACACGCATGAGTTGAAGCCCCGGAGTCAATACACCAGGACGCAGAAGCTACCAATAAATTGGTTTCTATAACACAAGTTTCTAAATTACCTTTCTTGGATTCCAGGTAGGCAGGACAATTCCGTTTCCAGTGGCCGGTCTTCTTGCAGAAGTGACATGCATCTAATGCTTTGTCTTTCTTCTGCCTTTTGCCCTTGGTGGCTTTCTTCTGAGGCTTCTTTGCCTTCCTCTTTCTCTTGCCCGTTTTGCTAGCTTCAACAAGCATAGCTACAGGCTCATCTTTTTTAATCAGTTCTTCAGCTCTTTGCAACATATTGCTGAGCTCTTGCAAGCTGACATTCAGCTTGTTCATGTTATAATTCATGATGAACGGATTAAAGGAATGAGGCAAAGAATTAAAGATAGCGTCTATCTGGGTTGAGAGGTCTAGCCCGGATCCAAGAGCCTCCAGTTCGTTGATGTAACCCATCATTCGAAGACAATGGTCGTGAACTTGTTGGCCCTTGGACATTTGAGTGGTCATTAACTGCTTCAAGACCTTTTTCCGAATAGAATGATTCTGCTCTTCATACATCATCCTCAGGCTGTCCAATATGTCATTGGCAAGTTTGATCTGATCAAACTGCCTCTGTATTGGGTTGTCTAAGGAGGCGATGATGTAACACCGGGCTAGGGAGTTTTTCTCCTCCCATTCCTGATAGTCTCTCCTTCAGGCCTCGGAAGCCCTGTCACCCGGACGCTCTGGGGCAGGATTCTTTGCCACTTTGTCCAGCTTTTCTGGAGTTTGGACCAGCATAAGATTCCTGTACCAGTCGGCGTAGTTTGGGCCCTTAAGCTTGTTGTCATCAAGAAGCTTTGCAAAAGATCCGTTTGCCATTTTCTGATAAAAGAGCAAACATCAGTCCACAACCTAATTTGATTCATGTTCAATTCATAGATATGGATTTTAATCTACGATCCATTTCCATTTATTCATCTCTGAGATTTCCCTCATTTCTCAGTGACGGTGACTACGGGTTGTCTCTGGAAATGTGGGAAATCACATAGGGTGCATGGAGCCAACTGTTTCAGCTGCAAAACCCCACCACCTTTTTGTGAAGGATCATATCCACTCATCATATGAGTTTTCCCTTTGACCTCTGCCAGACAAGGTTCAGAGCCGTTTTCAGGTAAGCCTTTCTGTCCAGTGAGTGCTTACCCATCATATTCGTAAACGCCAAGGTACCGTGAGAGAGTTCCCATTTTCTGGTGAAGCCCCTCCCACATCGGTCTATGACGCCCCTATCATCTTATGAAACATTCAGACAAGCCCAACAGCAAATGGATAGCCCATTTTCTGGTGCGTTTCCTCATTACTGAAAGACCCATCCTCATGCTAATGATGGAAGGCCTTTAGAGAGTTCATCATATGAATCTCCCTATCACATGTACTCATATTAGCTGGAGGGAACAAAATTACGCCTTAGTTTGATTTAGGTCAAACCAAAGTGGCTCCCACTGACTTTCATAAAGCCAGATTTCGGTGGGCCTTAAATCGGCTAGGGTTCCGCACGTGACCTCTTGATGAGGTGTGGGGCCCACCACTCAGGAGGTCATCCAATTACCAAAAGGGACACCATGGCAATGATGTGCATTCAGCCATGGTGTGCGCAAGAGCCACTATGGAATGAGCATGGGCCAAGTACTTATGGCCCATGTACGCAGCACATCACACATCCATACATCTCATGCAGGGATAAATTGATCCAATCAATTAATTATCTGTAAGGCCCGTTGGAAGCCCGTTAAAATTCCATAATATTAACCATTAATATTATCTAGGTATATGGGCTGAATTAGGGTTACCCAGTTCGGCCCATATAGCTTTATCCTTTAAAATGGGCTTTTGCAGTTTTAACTATTTAAAACTGGGCCTTTACAGGCTGGGCCGAATTAATCATTTAACTAAATATCAATCCTTAGGCCCTTTAGGGCTGACTTTCAGCCTTGATTAGACCCTAGAATTGGTCCAAACAGTTTGAACCAATCTTGGTTCAAATGGGTCTAGGGTTTGATTTTTAATTAAATCCTTAATTCAAGAAAATAATCTGAAATTAAATAACTGATAAAAGAAAAACAAAAAACAATTAATCAGGGCTGTTCGCACACTCCATCCTGCAAAACAGAGGTTAGATCACAGATTGCAGTTTCTCAAACTGCAAATCGCAGATAGCGAATCTCCCATCTGCGAAGGGCATACCATGGGAACATGAATCAAACATGCACTTTTATTCATTTACAATAAACTCATAAAGTACATCAATTTGATTGAAGCTAAGGGCATACAAAACTATGTAACACAAACTTCTTTACCACCTCACTGAACCTACCAAACCACGTTCGAGGAGACTGTTAAACCCTGTAGGTTGCTCCATGTAGACCTCCTTGTGTAAGTCATCATGCAAAAAGGCATTCTTGATATCAAGCTGATATAGTGGCCACTCATACATGGCTACAAGAGAGATGACAACATGAACTGACCCTATCTTAGCAACCGGTGAGAAGGTCTCTGTGTAGTCAATACCATAGGTTTGGGAGTACCCTTTTGCAACCAATCACGCTTTCAGGCATTCAACACTACCATCAGGCAGATACCTAACCGTATAAACCCATTTACAACCGGTGAGAAGGTCTCTCGATACAGCAAAGGCAGATTTACCTGAGATATTAGAGTTCTCAGAAGATTCGATAGAAATCCTCTGGAGTCGAGCAAATACCTCTTCTAAGGAGGGGAGAGCTGATCCTCCTAATATCTGAGCCCGTACTGGTTCATATTCAGACTTCAGTCCCACCAAAAATCTAGTCACATCAAGTTGTTCTCTCTATTGTTGTTGAATCTTGACATCAGAAGTGAGAGGGTGATAGACATTCAACTCATTACGTATGTTTCTCATGTTGGCATAGTACTCCTCAAGACTCCGATTGCCCTGTTGTTGGTTAAAGTACTCTTGATACAATTGATACACTTTGGTTGTATTGTCCTGACCCGAATACAATTTCTTCGCATGGTCCCACACATCTTTGGCAGTGTCAAGAAACATAAAGTTTGCACTAATCCTGGGTTCCATACTATTCCACAACCATGTGATGATCTGAGCATCCTCTTGCTCTCAGTCTTCATACTCGTGAGAGTCAGTGGGGGGTTTCTTCTCTCTTATGTGTTTTACCTTCTTCTTTGCTTTCAAAAAGACTTCGATGGATTTAGCCCAAGGCACATAATTCTCTCCATTTAGTTTAATGGAGGTCATCTGAACATTCAGGTAGTCTGTAGGCACCATCATATTAGGTTTACAATCACTGTTATCTCCCATTCTGTTATCACCGATTCTGCACACTTGCTGAATTCTATTACCACTGAATTCTGCACATTGTACACAACTAGATCACACCTGTCACACTGATTTCAGCACTTGTTGTTTTTGAAAAGTGTGCTCTTTACACCACAAACCCTACTCCTACGACTACCTGAAATCTCACCACTATATGATCATGACTCTTCCTTCGAAATACACAAAAACCAGCATAAACCCTAGCACACTACTGTCTGAAACTCTAGCATATGGTCTGAAACTCACTTCCTATTTGATCTATAACAGATATCATGCACTAAAATCTCTTCGAACTGGAAGTCTCAACATAACCTTCTCCCAGTCGGCCAGACTGTACTTATATTATTAAAAATAATTGAAAAGACATATGTGCCCTTATTTAAGTGAGCACTGATTCCAGCACAACATTACAGATCAGTGACATTAATCTAGGTATAAAGACAGAAATACCCCTACGCTAACTAAATTAAACAAGTTTTTCGCTCTTGAAAAGCTTTACCATATACAAAAGCCTGCATTTTGTTTCCATGTTTTAATCTTGCCCTAGGTCCCACTTCAATACCAGCTTCAGTTTTTCTCCTGTGGATAAGGGAGTTTTTCTTTATGGTTCTCTTTGGGTTCTAGGTTTAAAATTTCAGACAGCATAATCTGGATTCGAAATCTTTATATCCTCCTTGATTATTAAGCATCTTACTAGACCACATAAATTTTGTTTTCTTGTTTTCTTTATTTTTCTATTATTATTTTTTTCTATTGTTGTGGTGCCATCTGTCCACACAATTGTACTTTCACACAACACACATAAAATACAGTTGTTCATTGGCTTCATTCAATACATCCAGCTACTGGATTGAGTAATTGTTTGCTCACCTAATTCAAAACATTTTCCAACATTGGATAATTTGTGAATAAAAATGTATTCCTGCAATCTAGAAAAAAAAAATTCTGCTTCGCTTTGCTCAGAATTTGATTCTAATTAACTTATCTTGTTCTCACAGTCTTGAGCTCTGGTACAACACAGTCCTAGTTCTTTTAACTGGCAACATGAAAAATGCTGAAGTTGCCATCGATGCTCTTTCTATCTGGTACTTTTAATGCATGATTAACTATATCATTTCCCTATGTATTCTCTTGTTTCCCTTGCTATTTTATATTTTTCTTGTCTACTTCATTATTCAAATGATTGACAGAAGTACATTTTACAATATATGATTTATGAACCAGTCTCAACATCAACGGATGGGAGATGATGATATCTCTTGGTTTCTTGGCTGCAACAAGGTATCATTACTCATAACTTTTTAATGTCATATTTATGATCTCCCTGAAGTGTCTTTCTTAGATAAACAGCAAGTAGCATGCATAAAATGTTATATATCTTGGGTATATACATCTCATTACCTTCCCCGTATCAATTTTGAGTCAAATACCACTCAGTATGTTATTTAATTACGTTCAAGAACCGATGTAAATTTTATATTGATTTGGTTTTGTATGCGTTTGGAAAGAGGGTGTAATTATTATCAACGTATAACCACACTCCGGTTCAGTTTTGCATGCATTTGGATGGAGTGTAGTTTTACATCGATAATCGATGTAAAACCTCATCAGATCTAAAGTTTTACATCAATAATCGATGTAAAAACTACATCGATTTTATCAATGTAATACTTTACACTCTTCCACCCATCACTATTTTCAAAAAAGCAACGGTCACTTTCTGGTTCAGTGTAAAACGTCATTAGTATATTTTTACACCGATTCCAAATGCTGCCTATATAGATTATGCCTGAACTAGGATATTTTCCCCTTCCTTTTATAATTAGTACTGAATTACTGAAAACAGTGAAACTGATTATATAAATTTTCAAAGAGTATCTCTTCGAAGCTAGAAATTCTTGTCATTGTTATCAATTTGTACCTTCTCTATGCTATTCCAGTAAATCTTTTGTCTTGGTTTGTTTGAGTTGTTTTTCAGTGTGCGGGTGTCAAATGAGCTTGGGAGAGGGAGCTCTAGAGCTGCAAAGTTTGCAGTTGTTGTGGCTGTTCTTACATCATTAGCCATTGGACTTGTGCTATTTGTTTTTTTTCTATTTTTTCGTGAGAGGCTTGCTTATATATTTACAGAGAGTCGTCAAGTGGCCAGAGCTGTTGGTAATCTATCACCTCTTTTAGCTTGCTCCATACTTCTAAATAGTGTTCAACCAGTGCTTTCAGGTGAGTTTCTTCCTATCTTGACTCCTCAAATGCCTGAAGGCATGTGACAAGAATGTTAACATCACTATGTGAGATGCAAATATGAAAAGAACTGATGGCATATTGTATTAAGACTAGTTCTCATTGTGTAATGTGTTTGTCAACTTTAGGAGTTGAATGACAAAGAGACAACAACAGTCCCATATAACTATTACACAACAAATTCAAACAAAAAGGTTTTATCAACAAAAGCTTTTCCTTTCCACTCTAACACCATTACAATTAAGGGTCTGTCATTTCGATTCCAACTGTTTGGTTGGGTGGAATCGGAATCCCATTTCCATCCCCCCATTTGAGGGAATGGCCATTCCCTCCCCCTGCCTTGGGAATGGAATATCCCATTCTAACTCATCCCAATTCCTGTCTCAACCAATTAGACTATGGGAATAAACCATTCTGATTCTGATTATATTCCACTGTGAATCAAATGGGCCCTAAAATGTTATTTATTGAAGATGCTATTAGGGAATGCCAAATAGCCTTTTTTTTAAAAGAAAATTATTAAATCAAATGAATATGAATTGACATTTTATATTTCTCTTTATTCTTAGGGGTTGCTGTTGGTTCAGGCTGGCAAAGTATTGTAGCTTACGTGAATTTAGCCTGCTATTACCTAGTAGGAATTCCTATTGGAGCTGTGCTTGGTTATATCTTCCATTTTGACATTAAAGTGAGCTCTTTTATCTTGTTCTTCCAACCTAAT
Source organism: Nelumbo lutea (assembly GCF_056320005.1). Classification (NCBI taxonomy): domain Eukaryota; kingdom Viridiplantae; phylum Streptophyta; class Magnoliopsida; order Proteales; family Nelumbonaceae; genus Nelumbo; species Nelumbo lutea. The sequence goes on along the minus strand of NC_142685.1, from coordinate 89,788,722 downwards.
TTTCCACTCATTTTGTCATATTTTATTACACTGTAAGTTATTTTAGAAATTACAATGGAGAAACAGGAACATGCTATCATTTTCTTATTCATAAAATGTTCAGAAATTGGAATAAAGCTCCAGTAGATGAGATATGTGATTAAGATATATTTCAACTAAAACCATATAGTATTTAATAAACTGAATTTGAGACACTGACATTTAACTTTTATAAAGGGCCTAAATTGATCAAAATATCAAATCTTTTAGATGTATCTGCTGCCTAGTTCCATGCATTTATTGTTTGGTATTATCAAAATTAATATGTTTCTTAAATCTTCGAACTTTGTAATACAAGGACTTTGCAAATCATTTTTTGTTTTGTGTTGTAATCCATCGTACGTACTAGCTAAAGAACAATAATTGTTTCTTGATGAAGTTAATTGATCTAAATTATGATTTATTTGGCAGGGAATTTGGATGGGAATGTTATTTGGCACTTTTGTTCAAACTCTTGTACTTGTTTACATAACCTTGAGGACTGACTGGGAGGAGCAGGTATTTGTTTTTGGATCAATTCCCTTTATTTGGAGCGTTTTATCAAACTAGGACATTTGTATAGGTGGTACCATTTTAACTTGCAAAAGATGTATGGTATATATCCAAAGGTCTCACAGAAAACTTCCGTAAGTTGTAACATACCATCAAATATATGCCATTGACTCTATAGAAAAAAAATTCAATGATTAAAATATGGATACAATACACACCTTGTATTGATCATATCATATGATCATAGTTTTCAAGGCGCCAAGGCGAGGCTAGGCGATAGGGGGGGCACTATGTTGCCTAGGCAATGGATTTGGATTTTTTTAAGTAAAACCATATACCCTAGGGTAGTTCCCTAGGTTTTGTAACCATCTTTCCTTAATAATGATTCATAATTTTCATAAAAGAAGTATAAATTTCATGTTTAAGTGTAAAAACATCAACATTTTATGAGAAGAAAAAGAACAAAGGAAAGAAAATTCAAAAAATATAGGGGCTGAACCCCTACTTTTGTTATAGGAAAGAAGAAAATAAAAGGTGGAATAAGAAGAATAAGATGTGGAAGAAGAAAATCTGTTGATTAGAAAAAAATTTAATTCAGGTTTTGAAATTTTTGAGTGTTCAATCAAGGGTCAAAATTTTGATACGATATGCCCCGTATCGGGTGTATTGTACTGTATCTTTGGGGTCCTGATACCTGTTTATAGGTGTTTTCGGGGACCCTTTTTTTAAATAATATATATATATATATATATTTAAAATTGAAATTGAAAACCAAATAAATAAATAAAATAGGGGGAGTATCGTTATAATTACCAATACACCTCTGCCAATACACAGAAGTGTATCGATACTTTGAACCATGGATTCAATTCAGTAGTTAGCAATGTTTGTGTTGATTAAACCCTAACAAAATAAGGAAATAATAAAAAGAAGTTAGTGTATAAACACATAAAATGAATATTCTAGTTTAATAATGTCTATTTTATTTATAATGTCAAAAAATTAAAAATATAAAACTATTTTATAACTGGTGCACAAAATTGCTTGGTGACTGGGCGAGGCGAGCCTCCAAGGGCGCCTTGTCGCCTAGGCGTCACCTTGACAACTATGCATATAATTCATATCTATATTGGTCGACTTGGAGACGGCGGATATGACGATACAAAGATTTTTGAAAACTTTATAGCTTTGGGATCATAAGTCTAATCTCTCTGATGTTTGTAAAATAAATAAATAAAAAATGTTATTGGCTATATCGATATGCACCAATACCCAACTTTGGGTATCAGGCAATATCAATATTTTAATCCTTGGAGAAAATAACAATGAGTATGACACTAAACAAAATTTAGATGATGATGATGATTCTATAAAAAAATGTGGGCTGGCATTTAGATGGTCTAAGTTGATGAGCACAATATATTATGGATGTTTTTCAAAACTCAAGGGAAAAAATCTATACCTATGGAAAGTTGGAGTTAAGATTTAAAATATTGATATATGATATGTCTGAAACTAGGTATATTGTATCAATTTCCAAGAGGACGGGTATGTGGCATGGGTAGAATGGCTTGATATTGAAACAATTTCTCTTGTGTTGGTCTATATTTATCCATATCAGGTTTGTAGTGTTCTGCGATATAGACCATATTCTTTTGGAATTCAAATTTCATGTTCAATTAATTGTCATTTAACCCATTAGATCCGACTGTTTACTTCTTCTTAATTGTGGCTTTATCTAACCTTTTATGCCCCCAATTAATTGTCATTTACTTTTCCTTAAATCTCTCTCTCTCTCTCTCTCTCTCTCTCTCTCTCTATGTGTGTGTGTGTGTGGTCATTGTAAATTTTGTTAATGAAATATATAAGATATTCCTTTTGAGGGTGGTTATTTTCCTATATTTTAGATAAATTTGTATTCTTTTTTCTACCTTAATGCTAAATTTTTAATTAATTTTAAAATTCTATTGGACTATAATTTTTTATATTATTTTTACATAAAATTATAAAAACCCTCCTCATAATAATTCTATAAACCATCCTTGTGTTCTGACCCTTATAGTTTTGAAAAAACACAAATGTCTTCTTTCCGTTAGCCTTTCAGTAACAAAGACATTGAAGTTACAAAAATATCCTTATTATTGTTAACTTGTTACCATATACAATCTAAAGTTTCAACTTTACCCTCCACTAATTTATTTTGCTTGACAACTTTCAAAGAATAAAAATCTCTACTCTTCTTGGACAAAGGTAAAAAGTCTGAAGTGAAGTAAAAGGAATAATTTTTTTTCAAAGGTATTTTAGTAAATTTATATCTGAATGAAGTTGGTTAAGGGTAAATTTGGTATTTAAAAATTAATGCATTACATTAACATTTTCTATTTCAAATCCTAATGGAAGGAAAGTATTTGCACATTATTTTTTCAAAACAATATGGAAGGTTTTTGTTAATGTCAAAACATAGGCGAGGTTCATAAGATTGTTAATTAAACTATATTTAAGATTAATAAAATAGATATTATCTTTTATTTTTATTAATGCTTATTAAGTTTAATTATAAACTAGTAATTTTGTATTAGCTTTATATCAATTTGAAAGGAATCTTAAATGGATATTAGTTTTAATTTATCTTATTACTTTTTTATTAATTCATTTATTTTTATTATATTAATAAAAATATTTTTATAAATAACAAATTTTTATTTTTATTTTATTTAAGTAGTTTAATAAATTATTTTTATAATTATTAATTAATTTTTATTATTTTCAAGTGAAATATCAATGGATTTTAATTTTTATGATGTTTCATTCGATGTTTTCAACTCGTCGTTAACTTAAATGGTTAAACCATTCAAACCATCACTCGACCCTATTTTTGAGCTTTCTAAAACCTATTATTTTTTCAAAAACTATTGATTTGGTCAAACCCATTTGACCTAGGCAATTGAACCATTGACCCCTTTGACCTAGTCAATGGGTCACGGGTTACAATATATAATGTATTGAAAACTTCTAGAGGACTTAACTTTGTCGTCAACTTTTTGATTGCAGGGATCTTTTTTTTTTTTTTTTTTTTTTGGTATCTTGTCGTCATCTTTACAACCCCACTATACAAAAACACTTATTTTGTGGTTTCAAATTTCAATTTTGGTTCCTTTTCTTTATAAAAAATTAAAAACTAAAATAAAAAGTACAGACCTAAAAATATGTATACACAAAAAAATTGTAATTATATTATATTATACGTATACAAGTGGATGGTATGTCATGATTTGACTCATCTAACCCAAATAGTTGAACTATTGATCCATAACCTAGAGCCAAAAACTATTCAGCCTCCAAGTTAGGTTTTTAAAACATTGTTTTTTTATTGAGTGAAATAAAAAATATTTATTGTGATATGCAAATTATTTGATTAATCAACTTAAAAATTAATTATATTTTAAATGAAGTAGATTATTTAGCCCAATAATATATAATAGAATATCTCCATTTTAATATAATTATTTATTAATAATTATAATTTAAAATAAACATATCTAATGTATCTAAACTTGAAGTTAAACTGAGATAGATATCAATATCGACAAAGCTAATGAATTTTAGGTAATTCAGTGGAGTAATGGAGAGGAGAGAATTAGTGGCATGAGTTGTTGAAGAAGAGAGTTAATGGCATAATTAATGAGAACAGATAATTATGGAAGTTAATGAGAAAAGGAGAGAAACTATTTTATATAGTATGCTTCTCTCTTGCATGATGCATTATTAGTAAAACTATTGTATGATATCTACATGTTCCTATGTGTTTATTGTAATGTATTTCATCCTTAACTATTATGTGTTTAGACATTATTCATACTTATTTCAACCTTAGATTTATGTATATTTGTGAGATTTGTGTGACTTTCCTTAATATATTTGGCATATCTAGATTTTTCCTCTATATCCATGTGCATCCCAAGTGTATAATAATATTTATCCATTTCTTACATTTTTTATATGCTTTGTGATACTAATATTTTGAAATTTGGTTGGGGAGTACATAATAAGTAGACCTGCTCATGGGTCGAGCTTTGTCTATGTATCAACATAATATATTTAGGCCCAAGCCCGAGCCCGCTTCCAATCATTAAGCCTAGGTCTTGAGCATCAGCCCGACCCTCATATAAAGTCCGAAGCTCTCGCTTGAGCCCGAGCCCAACCAAAAATTTGAAAATAGTTTTTTCTGCTTTTATTCAATAAAAAAGTGTTTTATTTATATTAAACACCCTCAAAACTCAAAAATAATAAAAGATCTCATTATTACTTGAGAAAAGAGAAGAAGAACAAATAAAAATATTATATCTTTTTTTATTATTTAATATATATTATCAAGTCGGGCTTGGGCTCGAGAAAGCCTAAGCCCAGCTCGAAAAAGGTCGAGTCTAGTGTTTTAAGACTGAGCCTAAGCCCACAGGCCTAAAATTATGTCCAAGCTTGACTTAGAATGAGCCAAATCAGGCCAACTCATCGGGCTACCTGGCCCATGAACATGTCTAATAATGAGGTTCAAATATGATAAATATTTGGTAAATGTAAAATGTATATTGTTTCTCCTATATATGCACAAATGAATCATGTTTCTAATGAATGTTGACAGGTAGCACTAACTCGTCGACGTGTGAACAAGTGGTTTGTACCAAGATTAAAAGAATCAAATGGTAACACACAGAACGCGTGACATCATCACATTTTGTAGGAAGAAAAAGTACTTTCTATGCAATTAGCAACTTGGTACGTTGCATTTTGGACATGAGAAGCTGCTTTACTAGAAACAAGAAGCTACAAGGCCACGATTGGATATTGTTCTTGTTATTTTTCAAACTTTAAATTGTTTATATATTTATTTTTTAAAATAAACACTAGGTTGATACATGTAAAGATGTGGGAATGTTTCAACTTGTTAAATGTTGACTTTTACAAAGAAATTTCATGTAGGATGTGTTAATATTGGAAGGACTAGGATGAGATCAATTTATGGGCAATTGATCATATAAAATGATCTTGAGTATACTATGGGCTGGGTGGGGCCGGGTTTGGGTCGGATTTTGTATATGTATCAATAAAATACACTCATGTCTAAGCCTGAGCCCGGCCCTACCATCGGGCCTAGGTCTTGAGCCCGAGTCCGGCCCTCATATAAAGCTCAAAGCCCGTCCAAAAATTTGAAAACAGAATTTTTTTTTTCTTTTTCCATTCAATAAAAAGTGTTTTATTTATATTAAAAACTTTCAAAACTTAAAACTAATAAGCATCTCACTATTACTTGGAAAAAAGAGAAGAACAAAGAAAAAATATTGTATATATATCTTTTATTAAATAAAATATATTTTTATCATTTAATATATGGTATCAAGTCTGGTTTGGGCTTGGGCTGAGCTTTTTTGAGAAAGCCTGAGCCCGGACCAAAAAAAAGTTGGGTCCGGTGCTTTAGGCCCAAGCCCGTGGGCCTAAAATTATGACCCAACCCAACTTATAACAAGTCACCTAGCCCATGAATAGGTCTAATCTTGAGGTGTTATAATCCTTTTTTTTGTAAGAAAGATTAACAACAAAACAACCATCAACAAACAACCAGAAACATAGAAAAGAAAACCAACAAAGCAACAAAAAGAAAACCTAAGGGACTTTAAGGAGGTTCTTGAATCTCACACCAAATTGCTTCCTTCAACCACCATCAAAGGAGCAAGCCAATTTGGGAGTGTTCCAACCCAATGCTTTCAAATCGTCGTTGACCCAGGCGATCAGACTATTCGGACTGGAAACCATTCAGGCGATCGGTTCTGTTTTACCCCAAACTTGGTATTTGGTCAAAAATTATTGAAGTAGTCAATGAACCATTGACCTAGATGGTTTGATCGTTGAACCGTTCGACTTGGAGAACGGTTAGTGACAAGGTTTTGAAAACTAACAAAATTTAATATCTGAGACTGAGAAATCTCAGATCTGCACAGATTTGTCTCTCTTGCACAAGACGGTGAGAAAGATATGAGATGTGTGAGACAGATCACTGTGAGACAGTGAGAGAGATCTGAGATGTGTGAGACAATAAGAGTGTGAGATCTGAGACTGAGAAATCTCAGATCTACTTTCATCACCAGTTTGCCACCAACGATGCCATTGTTGCTGCTTTAGTTCGCCATCACCATCGTCGTCGCCGTTGCAACCTTTAAGTCCTTCTCTTCTTCTTCTTCTTCTTTCAACCGATAGTTTTCTCAAATCTCTCTCATTCAAACCATATTTTCTCTTATATAGTATGCATCTTACCCTAATATTCCAATCTAAGATGTTCAAACCATTCGAACCGTTTGACCCAGATGGTCGAACTACTGACCCAGAAACCGATGGCTAGAACGGTTCCATTTCCAGGTTAGTTTTTAAAACCTTGTTCCAACCAGCATTCAAACTTGAACTATCTTTTCCAGCCAAAGAGTGGGCTGCACTATTACGCACCCGACCTGTGAACACCAAACTAAAACTTAATCCCTCCAAACCGAACAAATCATTCAGTAGAAGCCACACTTCGAGAAGATGAGAAGGACTTCTAATTTAAGGAACTCACAAGGTGTACAGAGTTTACTCTTTTTGGTTAAGAAATTAGCTAGGGTCAATTAGCTAAACCATAAGGGTAGGTTAAGAAATTTACCCTTTTTAGCTAGAGTCATTCGGTTTGTAGTCTTCCTTTTAGAACACCCGAACAATCTTCGAGTAAGGGAGAAAGGGGGAAGCAAGAATCAAAAAAATGGGAAAATTCCCAATTAGTGGATACTAAGTTCTTTGAATAAATGGATACTAAGCTCTTTGAATACCCAAGTTGTGATCGATGTTTGGTAGAAAGAATCTGAAGTGGGGCACCAGATGTGGTTGATTTACTTGGCTCTATTACATGGCCAAATGAATTCATTTGGCCCGCGTCAATTTTAGATTGGCTATTACTCAAAGCAGCTATCAAGTGTTGGGATGATAAGAAGATGGTGTTTTGCTTTGGCGCTAATCAATTATGTCTGACCCTTGAAGAATTGGCTTACTTGCTTGCATGTGGTTGGAAGATGATTGTAGGAGATGAGGGGTAATTTTGTCCTCCAAATGACATGATGACATGTGGTATCTTAGAACAACTGGGTGACACCTTGGCACCATGTAAGTAGATCATCTTGGCACCATAAGCAGATCATCTCGGCACCATGTAATAAGATTACCTTCAACACTTTGGCTGCATCAGTGACCTCGGGGCCACCCCAGTAGATCAAACTACGAACAGTGAGATGGGATCTTAGGTTGGTGTATGATACAACTTGCTTCTACCTGATTACCCCGGTCCCGTCAAAACGTCAGGCTGGCATGAAAGGCAACCTACTTCTGTCGACTTGATCTGAGTTCAGCTAGCAACTTGTTGGATCTCCTCCTCGAGTGAGTTATTGTCTCCGACATATCTGGGATCATGACGCTCGACCATTAAGCTCATCTATCGGCATTGTCCGCATCGGAGTTGATAGAACAAAGCTTATTCCACTGTGTGGATCACGTATTCATCTGAGAAATCTCCTCTGAACATGGCGGGAGTGGTTCCCTAGGAATCTTGGACGTGTTATAGGAAGCCCTTGGTTTCTTACGCCTATATAAAGGCATCTCCTCCCTAAGAAAAGGTACATGCGACTTAGCTCTTGAATACTCTAGCTATCTAGCATTCTAGCTCTCTCCAAAATCTCCAATTCGCTGACTTAAGCATCAGAGTGCCCACCTCGGGTAAAGCAGCACGGGCACTCTAGTACTATCTCTTTGCAAGTTGACTCAGTGAACTAGCTAGCTCGGCATCCAAATCACCTTCTAGTAGGGAGTTGCCATATCATGCATCATGAATAGGTGTCGTCTGTGAGAAATTGTACAAAAGTCATGCTCTCATATCCATTTTTTTCCGAATGGCATCCTCTAGCAACCCTCCCGTCAACAACAACTTAGTCACAAGGGGGGCAAGACCAGCCTGTAGTATATCCTAAGGACCCTCTATAACTATTAGGTAGTTCATAGTGCCCCTGACCCTGCCAGACATTCCTGTTATGCCGAACCCAACCTTTCCCCTGCACCAAGTAAACGTGCCTCTCCCTCTAATCGAGCCCTCAGTGGTTCCTATTGGGATTGATGTGCCCTAGTTCAATGAATTGGTGTAGTACGTCTGTGGAATGAACCTACAAATGAACACATGGGAGGAGTGGTTTGCCATCCTAGTAGGGATAAAACACCAATAGCCACAACAGTAGAACAAAAATGTCGGCTAGAATCTGAATGCCGAGTCGAATCAAAATCAACAGCCTGCCGACCAGAACCAGAACCAGGTTCCTGGCCCACCTCATCGCTCCGATGGCCAAAACCAAGTCCCAATGGAAGAACTAAGCCAAGCCACAACAACAATTGGAACCGAGGCCACCAGCTCGACTGAAGGGTCCTGGAGAAGGTGCTACAGATGCAAATGCCACACCATAGGAAGGAGTCAGGTCGCTCCAAATGCAAATGAGGAGAAGAAACACGAAGAGAAGAAGGAGGCCAGCCTGATTGGCACCTCGCCAGCGCAGCCGGTGTCCCGCACCTCGGCACTAGCTACCAAGATCCTCACAACCCTGCATCCTAAAGACTTCAAGGCACCTAGTTTGGAATCCTACGACAAGAAAACTAACCCCGTCGACCATCTCGATAGTTTCTAGGCCCTAATGTAACTACATAGGGCAAATGATGCAAGCTTATGCATGGCTTTTCCTACCACTTTCTAGGGCATAGCTAGAATGTGGTATTCTGAGTTAGTAGCGAGCTCGATAAGAAGCTGGAACCAGTTTGCTGACCTATTAACCACACAGTTCGCGACAAGTAAGAGGTATCCAAAGTCGGTGACCTATTTACTAAATGTCATCTCAGAACCAGATGATAAGCTTCAGGACTACATCAAAAGATTCAACTTGGAGTGGGTACAGATTCCTAAGGTCAACCCAGCCATCCAGTTCACAGCAATGGTCAATGACATCCGACATTTGGACTTGCGATAGGAGGTTGAGGTGAACCCTCCGACCTTGATGGAGGAGTTCCTTAACCAAGCGGCCAAGTTTATGAAGGTCGAAGAGGCACTCAGATCCCGGTTAGAGCTCAGCGACAAGCGACAAGCAAGTCACCAAGGCCCAATAGGTCTCCCTAGAATTGACGAAGTAGGTCACCAAGGAGAAGTAGGTCTCCACACAAAAGCAGCTGGTCTTCCAGATGGCGTTCATGCACTCCCCTTGTCTAGAACAGGAATTACACCACACTAAATGCAAAAAAGGGGGGAGATATTGATGTAGATAAAAACGACCAAGTATGTCAGATGGCCACCCCAGATGAGAGGAGACCCTACCAACAAGAATCCCATTAAGTACTACCACTTTCATTGGGACAACGACCATGATACATAGAACTGCCGCAACCTCAAGGGCGAGATCGTGGAGTTCATCCGCCGAGGATATCTGAAGTCGTTCATTAAGAGGGAGGACAGATGCTGACCTGCTGAACAACCCAGAGATGTGTCATAGTCAAGCAGGGATCGGGATAGGGATCGGCCTCCCTAAGACCCACCACCTGTAGAGCGGCCCTTTCGTGGTACCATCAACATGATCACGGGTGGGTCCAGAGTAGTAGGGTGCACCACCTTAGCAAGCAGAAATTCAGTTCGGGAGTTCGAGCATGAGGATGAGAACTCGCGAAAGCGCCCCCATGTGGAGGAGGTAGTTTATTTCACCAAGGATGACGCTCACAAGATCCAATATCTGCACAATGATGCCCTCGTGGTCAAATCGATGATAAACGACTTTGAGGTAAAGCAGACTCAGGTTGACTCCAGAAGCTCAGTTGACATCATCTTTCTTGAGGCATTTGAACGGACGAAGACTAGAAGGAAGGACCCACAGTCGGCCGACGTCCCCTTGGTTAGCTTTAGTGGAGAGTTGGTCCGACCCCTAGGCTGGGTGAAGGTGCTAGTAATGGTGGGCTCAATGCCAAACCAGTACAGTTCGATCATGATTTCCTAGTGGTTACAACCCCCTCACCCTATAACGCTATTTTGGGCCGATCTATCTTGTGGTTGCAACCCCCTCGTCTCTCTGCCTCTACTCTTAGTCAAGAAGAAATTGCAAACAATGGTTCTCCAACATTTCAGAACCTCAAGCAACCTTGAAAAACTAAAAAAAAGACTTGCCTTCAGTATGTGCCTTGATAGGAGTTTTCCAACAGCTTAAAATGAGGTAGAACGAAGTTTGAATGGGTTCTTGAGCTAGGGAGTGCTTTCGGTTACAACAACTTCCACTTGAAAATGGATGAGGTGAATTTGGAATCTGGTGTTTAGGTTACTTCTGAGTTTCAGGTGAACAAGTGGCAGTATGGGTTGGGAGAAAGCTTCATTCTCTCTCTTTTTCTCTCTCTAGGGGACTCCCTCAGGTTTTTTTTCTTCTGTCCCTTCCTCAGGTTGCATCTCTGGTCCTCTCAGGTCCTCTCCCCAAACTCGAGCAGGGCCTCTATTTATAGAAAGGGGTCTGAAATTCGCTCAGGAACAGTGTCTATGACTGAATGACTGAGTAGAGTTTTTTCACTAAAATAAGCAAAGATTCTTCAAAGAAAAAGGTGTTTAGTCAAGCTCTCTTGTTTGGTGAAACATATTCTTCAATTTCGGGGTGGATTTCATGGGTTTTGTGTGTCCAATGGAGCTTGGGGTGTGTCAGACGTTGCAGTCTCGTATTTGGGGCTATCAGTAGCAGAAAATGTAAATTTGATGAACTTTTAACAGATATTTTGTCTTTTCTTGGTCTTAAGTAGGGGTTTTTGGTATTTTGAGATTTTTGGGTCTATTAGGCTTTTTTTGATTGGTCCAGGTGTTCTAATGGGTCAAGAATGGGTTTGACATCACCTACCACCCTTTTAAAGCTTCAGGTTGGGTCAGATGACATGGCAATTTAATCTCGTGCATCGAAATTGTATCTTTCTAGTTTAATGGTCAAATGAATGAGTCTGGTCATGAAATTTGGTGTCCCGAGGTTTTTTGGGTCTCCGAACATAGTAGTATGGTCTGATTTGTCATGTGAAGTTGGGATAATGGATGATAGGCTCTAATTAATGAGATTTGTTGGAATAGAATATAGGCTTGATGGGGGTTAAACAAGGGGATTTTAAGCTACAATTTGGTAAGTAGGCATGGATTAGGGTAACGTGTCAAGTGGATGGTTCTGGTATGAGAAATATACTGTCAATCTTGGTAATCATTCAAGGCCATCCGAATGAGATCTTGATGTTTTTGTGGTTGGTTGTTGAAGATTTGTGGTGGGATCCACTTGTTGATTATTTCCTAGTGATCTTTGGGTGATAAATATGTTGGACTTGATTTTGGAGGAATTGGAATTTGGATATCACATAGATCGGAGCCGTTTAAAAGGAAGTTGGCGTGATTAACAATGGATCTTTAGAGTTTATCCATGAAAATTGATGTGTAACTAAGTTATAGTTTTTAAAGTCTAGGGATGATGTTTGATCAAGGTTCTTGTTTATCTTGTGGATTATGTTAAATGAGGGTTTTTTTCGGGTTTGGAAAGTCTCAAGTTAATTTGGTTGTATTTAAAGTTTTTGGAGTACAAAGAGGTAGGGTGAAGGGACCAAGCAAAAATTGGGTGCTAACAATCATCATTGACCCTTAACCATTAATAAAGCCACCTCATTATTCAAACTAGGGCAACATTGAAGCTATCAAAGCATAGCAAACTCCCTATGAATGTAATGCCTAAGTCGACATAGAACAAAGGCATCATTCTAACCTAATCCCCTATTGATTAATGAAAGAAAAGACTATATATCATCCTCCGTCATTTCTATTTCCTCAATGACCCTATGAATTTGCAAAAATTGCTAGTTAACCAATTGATTTGATGCATTAGACTTTTCTTTGGTGAACTAGCCAAATCCATGGGATGCACCTCAAGGGTCATTAAAGGGATAAAAATGAATGAAATAAAAAGAAAAGAAAAAGGAGAGATAAAAGAAGAAAAAAATGTGAAAAAAAGAAAATTTATTCCTACCAAAGGAACCATAACCATATCCAAAGTGGGGAGGCCATCCTTGGTTGCTTGTTTAACTTTGTACATTCAATCCTGATTATGTGAAGTAAAGCCCCTAGTTGGTCCTTTGATCCTTCCTATCCAAATTTTGTTCTCACAATAAACACTTCCTTGCAAGTGGGTGTCAAAACCAAGTAAAATGCAATTATAGTAACCAAGCAAGAGCTTAAACAAGAGAGAGAGAGAAGAGAGATAGTAAAAAAGAAAAAAAAACAAAAAAAAAGAGAGGAAAAAAGGAAAAAACTTTTAATAGCTTTGTCAATAAGGGAATAACCAAGGAAAATTGGGCAATTATCAAGAAAGGTCAATAAAATAGTAAGCCAAGATTTAGTTAGAAGAAACTCGAGTAGTTAAGATGATTTTATTACTATGAGATCTTTTCCGATGACACCCACCCACTAGTTTTGATCTTCATTATCTATTTACATTTCATCCCAAAATAAAGTCCTTTCTAATCAATAAGAAGGAATGGTTCATGTTGATGAAGGATTTTATTACATCTCCCTAATCTTAATTAATTGGAAAACAAGCGATCTTCTTAACCTTTACTACTAAACAATACCTAAACAAGCGTTAAAGATTTAATCCAGCATTAGCCTTAAGCATTAGAAATCAATAAAGCTAAACAACACAAGCACAAGCGGCTGCAGTTAATTCAATCGAGTGTTCTTCCTAAGATCTAACAATTTCTAACGCAACAAATCATTAAACCCTAGTTGCTTCGGAGATTAGAGGGATCAAACAATTATAGATCTGATAACCTAACAGTAGATTGCAACAAATAATAAACTAGTAGGCCTCCTAGCAATCAGACGAAGCAATCATAAACATGAACATAGAAGAACATTTGATATTCAAAACATAAATCAAACAATAAAAATCAAATTAGATCTCATAGTTTTGTTGATTCTAAGGCTTCTGTTTCCTTCGACCAAATATTAAAATTTATCCATGCATGGTCATGGTGAAAACTCAAGAAAAATCAAAGAAGAGAGAAGAGAGGTGCAACAGCCCTAGGTTTGCTTTTCTTCTTTCTTGTTTTTCCTCTTCTTCTCTTTCTCTCTACTCCCCCAAGAGAAGCCTACAAAATCTCCAAAAACTTCTCTCTAGATAACAATCTCCAAGTCTGACTTATCAAGAAAAATATCAAAGATAAGATAAAACAATGTTCTAATGTAAGTGAGAGAGTGATGATTTCGCATATGAAAACTTGTAGGCTGAGGAATGTTTCCAGCACGTCAACAGTGCGGTTGCAGCTATTTCAGGTCCGATTTCGACCTCAATGCAGTCAGTATCTATCAAAACTCAAAACATGAAAGTTGTAGAACATTTCCTTATTGTTCCAACTTGAATCATCTCAATCGGAGTTCGGATGAAAGAGTTATGCCCAAATTACAATGCGGTGCCGAAACTATCCAGAATTACCCGATTACTCTTGTTTTTCACTTAACATATCCATTTGTGCCCTAAATCAAAATATAAGAATAATGAGTGCATTTGGACATCAAATAAGTATAAAAGGCTAAATATTAAGGGAGAAAAATGTGATATTTTTCATTCTCATCAAATCCCCCCACACTTAGCTTTTGCTTGTCTTCGAGCAAAACTCAAATTCACTTTTCCAAAAACACCGAGGTTACAATGCCATCAGCAGAAAACAACCAAGCTCTTCAATAGTTATAACACATCATGAACAAAAATTCTTAACAACTTTCAATTACTTAGTAAGCATTTTCACTCAAAGATGGAATAAACTAAATAGTAGACTCTCACGGAAATAAACACTGAACTCTCATGTTTGAAGGGTATGCGTTTCGCTCAAATTCATTCCAATGGAAATGATCTACCATAGGCTTGCATATCTTCTCATTCTCCACCACTAAGATCAAATGCATAATACGAATCAAAATGACTTTTCAAGGGTTGTAATGGGGCTTATGATCAAGGTCGGAAATATTTGGGAATGTAGCTCAAAAGTCATCGAAACTAGTAGAGCAAAAATGAATCATTTGAAGCTTGAATGCATAACACGTGAAACCAATCACTTCATTCAGCAACTTCATCAATTTTGCTTTAATGCATTTAAAGCATGTAAAACTCCTACATTGGAAAAAAGATCATTCAAATGAACACTTTTTGTTTGCAGCAGGGAACAATCCTTCACAACAGCTTCCACTTTTGTATGTATAAGCAGCCCCCCTTTTCTTGGAATTTTAGGAGGGACATGGATAGTTTGTAACATCAAAAGTAATTTTCTCCATCCTTCCTTTCATCTCTACCTTTTTTTCTTCTTTTTTTTTCTTTTTTCTTTCAAAATATATCAATCATTGGAACTCATGAATTGAGAATGAAAACACGTTCCATTTCACCATTCATAACCATACCATGAATCCAAACACCCCAACACTTGAAACTTGCACATCCATGCATATCATAATGATGAGTAATGCTCCACTAGTTCTACAGCTTGGGTAAGAGTATTATTTTTTTCTCAGGTTTAAAACTTGTAACTTGGGTTTGCAATGAACGACAAGGGTCAATAAAGCTTAAAGGGATTCAACAAATGGGATAATTTATCAAAGGGTAGGCTATTTGACTTATGTAGCTTATAACAAAAATGGCCTTAATCATGTTCATGTATGCTTGTGTCAATGTGATCTTGAAGAGAATCAAGGCCAGTTTTAGAGAAACAAATCCAAGGAA